>NW_027361878.1:9700000-11007500 GCF_039654945.1 Dendrobates tinctorius | reverse complement strand
ATCACAAGACCACGGCTCCAAAAATCACTGCTGAGCTCAATGAACACCTACAGAACCCAGTTTCCACTAAAAATGCTTGTCGAGAGCTGCACAAATCTGGATTCCACGGAAGAGCTGCAATTTGAAAACCACTGCTCTCAATGACAAATGTTTCCAAGCATTTAGAGTGGTGTAGAACCCTCCAGAATTGGTCCCTCGAGCAGTGGAAACGTGTGATATTCTCAGACGAATCATCGTTTACCCTATTTCCGACCTCCGGCCGAGTGTATGTTTGGAGACAGCCGAAAGAAGCATTCCATCCAGATTGCCTTCTCCCAACCGTAAAACATGGCGGAGGTTCTGTGATGATCTGGGGGGCTATTTCGTGGAGATCCGCCGGGCCAATGATATCCCTTCATGGAAGAATTAACAGCCGCGATTATTTAGGCATTTTGGGCGACCATGTGCATCCTATGGTTCAAGCACTGTTCCCGGATGGGAACGCCATCTTTCAGGATGATAATGCACCAATTCATACAGCTAGAATCATTAAAGCATGGCACGAGGATCATTCTAATGAAGTTGAGCATCTCATCTGGCCCCCACAATCCCCAGACCTCAACATTATTGAGCATTTATGGCCCATTTTAGAGATTCAAGTTAGACGTCGATTTCCGCCGCCATCGTCGCTCAAAGAACTGGAGGGTGTTTTAACTGAAGAATGGGCTACAATTCCTTTGGAAACAATTCACACCTTGTATGAATCCATACCTCGGAGAATTGAGGCTGTAATCGCCGCAAAAGGTGGACCTACACCATATTAAACTAACTTTTGTTGATGTCTCCAGGTGTTTCCATTATTTTGTCCAACCCCTGTACATGTCAGTGACACACACATATATATCTGTGTATTCTATGTGTATATAGCTATACTATCTATTCTATTCTAACATGTCAGTGTGATTGTACAGTAGCCGCATATGAATTGTCGGCTTTTTTCAAAGGACACCGGTGCGTATCAATCAGACAGCACTCGCGTGGTCTGAGTGCTGTCAGATTTTTTATCGCACCCATTGACTTGTATTGGTGATTTTCACCTGAAAATCGCAACAAATCGCAGCATGCTGTGATTTTTTTCTCAGTCCGATTTCGGCTGAGAAAAAAAAAAATCGCAAATGAGATGTCACCCATTGACTAACATTGGTCAGAGTGCAATCCGATTTTTAATCGGATTACACTCATCCGATTTTCGCACCAGTGAGTATGAGCCCTAAAGAGAGGATTCATATTAGGGCTAATACTCACTTGTGAGAGACTCACACGATTCTCGTGCGAGTCTCTCGCATGGAAACCCGGCACTGCCGCCGACCCTGGGACCAGAGCGTGCAGCTGCATAGAAATACATGTAGCCGAACGCTCCAGGCCAAGTGCCGGCGGCAGTGCCAGGTTTTCATGTGGGAGACTCGCGTGAGAATCGTGCAAGTCTCTCGCGAGTGAGTATGAGCCCTTAGGTTCCCATACAGATGAAGACTTTAGTCTAAGCAGGGATTGGCATTAGGGTCCTGGAAACGAGAAACGCCTTAATATGGCTTGTAGGTACACATAAATTGGCTAATTTATGCGCTAACCTTTCTCAATTTTTCATATTTCTAATGCAGTTAATTTTTCACATTTCATACTTGCATGCTATGGCGCTACAGTGTGCTTCCTTTTTTGTTTGAGTATATATGAGTTGGTGACTCTAGGTTAAGCACCTGTTCACAATTAGTTTATATTTTGGATGTGACTGTCAGTTTTTTGAATTTTCTACTGAAATGTATGTTGTTATGAACGGGTCACCGAGGAGGATAACAGGACCAGGCCAATCCACAGAAAACCAGAGAGGTTGGAAACTAAGCGGACTGCAGTCCCCTGATCCTATCCACACAACTAGCAGTAGCCATGGAGCGTACCTACGATGCCCTAGACGCCTCGGCACGGCCGGAGAACTAACTCAGCCTAAAGCAAGAAAGGTGAAGTCTAAACTGCTCCAGAGCAGACCCCAATGGAATAGACAGCCCCCAAAAATATATTGTCGGTGAGACAAGATGAAAACACATACGCAGGCAGAAAAATAGACTGAGCTAATGATGGGGCCCAAACTGACTAGACATGACAGGAAATGAAAGACATTGTCTGCAATCATGCAAAAAACCCTGAAAAATCCAACACGTCTGATGCACAAAAATAATGAAGTCGCAAGTAGTGTTGAGCATTCCGATACCGCAAGTATCGGGTATCGGCCGATATTAGCGGTATCGGAATTCCGATACTGACTTCCGATACTTTTGTCATATCGGATTCCGGAATCGGAATCGGAAGTTCCCATCATGCTATGAGCCTGCTTGCTTTGATTAAGCCAATGGGAATCCTCCGAAGTGTGGGCACATCCTGTTAGGCATGTAGGCATGTTAACTATTGGCATGGCTGTGATTGGCTGCTGAAATGATGTCATGATGCACTATAAAAGCCACTGCAGCCGCCATTTCTGGTTCACTCTGCTGGGAATTCAGTTAGGGACAGGCTGCTGTAGAAGACTGTGAGGGACAGTTAGAAATAGCGATTCCACCAAACTTCTAGTGCTTTACCCAGGCTACATAAACCACCACTGTAGCCTTCTTTGCCCTAGCAGCAGTGTTCACAGCTGTCTGCAAGGGCTGTGTGAGTGCAGCTCACGCTGTGGAGTGGGTCCTGCAGCCACGTCAGGCTGTAGGCCACCCAGTGTGATCACTGCTGCCTCATACATCTTTTAATTTTTGAGCTGCATTTTTTACATAATTTCAATCTAGTGTGCTTCCATCCGTATCCATATACGTTGGTTGCAAACACTAGTAGTAGACAGCGGAGCCTTTCTGCAGCCTTTCAGTGCTAGTGTCCACTTTGCTGCACTGTTCACGGCTGTCTGAGAGGTCTCTGACTGTGTGTGAGTGCAGCTCACGCTGAGTAGTGTGTCCTGCAGCTACGTCTGGCTGTAGGACGCTCAGCGTGCGTCAGTGCCTCACACATATTTGTATTTGAGTGCAGCTCATTTTTTCTTCTATTAGTGTGCATCCATCCGTCTCCATCTACAGTGGTTGCAAACACTATATAGGAGTACACAGCGGAGCCTTTCTGCAGCCTGTCAGTGCCAGTGCCCACTTAGCTGCACTGTTGACGGCTGTCTGAGAGGTCTCTGACTGTGTGTGAGTGCAGCTCACGCTGAGTAGAGTGTCCTGCAGCTACGTCTGGTTGTAGGACGCTCAACGTGCATCACTGCCTCACACATATTTGTCTTTGAGTGCAGCTCATTTTTTCTTCTCCTATTAGTGTGCATCCATCCGTATCCATCAACATTGGTTAGTTGCAAACACTATATAGGAGTAGATAGAGGAGCCTTTTTTTCTGGCTTGTGCCCTGCCGGCGCAGCCAGATTAGTATTACCCAATTTTTTTGGAGCCTCATCTTTTGCATTGTAGGTTACCTGCCTGCATTGTAATAGCTCCAAAAAGTTGGTGATACTATCAGTTTCAATTCTTTGTTCACATACTTTGAGTTTGTTTCCAACAAAGAAACCACAAAAAAGTTCACCAAACACTACATTTGGAACTTGTGTAGGCCACATCAGCTCCTATTAAAGTGTAGTCCACACACACACACTTCATAAAATTAGTGTTTCTTGTACCTGTAACCAGCTGTTCAGGAATAAGCACACTAAGGCCCCCCTTTGTACTTTTCTGCCTATCTTAAGCAGTCTTGCAAGATGAAGAAGGCAGGGAGTAAGGCGCGTGGACGTGGGCGTGGGCGTGGAGTTTCAGCAGGGAGAGGACGTGGGGATTCTGCAGGGAGAGGACGTGGGGATTCTGGGCCTGCTGCGGGCACCAGTGGATCAGCATCCCCCAGTTTTAGCAGGCAACAGTCCTTTATGCGCAGCTTTGTAGGACCTCAACGTACCCCACTGCTGCGGGAGGAACAAATTGAAGCCGTTGTCGGATGGATGGCAGCTAACGCATCGACTTCAATTACTTCCACAGCCTCTCAGGACCAGAGCACCGAAGAGCAACCATCTGTCTCTTCACCACCTGCCAAAGTGCCCAGGCCATCAGAGAGACATGGACAGGAGCCATCACAGTCTCTACTTCTGTTCTCGGAATCTGTTGGCTTGGAAAGAGGGGGCCAGCCAAGCAGCATTCCTGAATGTGAAGAAGAGGGAGTATGCAGTGATGCGCAACTTCTTTGTCCCTCTGAATCTGAAGAGGCGAGTGGGCCAGTGCCTATGGTCAGCACACCTCAGTACGCATCAGATGATGACGAGACTCAGTTGCCACTTTCTGGTGCGTACGGTGCTGGCGAGACAACCCCGGAGAAGCAGCTGTTTGAAGAGGGGAGGGAAGATGATGAGGTCCTTGACCCATCATGGCGTGAGGAACAGGAAGGTGGTGGGAGCAGCTCGGAGGAAGAGATTCCCCTACCGGCCAAAACAGGAGGCAGAGGGAGGGGGAAGACTTGGTTGCCTGTACCCTCCACTTCGGCACCCGTTAGGAGCATTCCTCATTCCAAAGGCAAAACGGGCGCTCCCAAGAGTTGCAGTGCGTGGTCCTTTTTTGACACAGTTGCAGATGACATTTGCTTTGTCAAATGCAAGCTGTGTCATCAGATAGTCAAAAGAGGGAGAAATGTCAGCAACCTCAATACCACAAATATGTGGAAACATGTGCGCACCAAGCACGAGTTGGAGTTGCAGAGACACCCTGAAGACGTAGGCCAACGTACAGCACCACCTACCACCTCTTCAGTTCCTGTTGGGGCCTCTTCCTCCAGCTCACACACTGCTGGTTCGGCTTCCTCTTAGGATCGCCAAGGAAGAACCTCTGCCACTGTTGTCCAGAGACCCTGTCAGATTCCACCCATAGCAGCACGTTCCCATCCATCACAGCCATCGGTAGCACAGGCATGGGATAAAAGGCGCCCTTACTCGGCAAACCATCCCCGAGCACAGTCTCTGAATGCTGGCATTGCCAAACTTCTGGCAGTTGAAATGCTGTCATTCAGGCTGGTGGACACTGACACCTTCCGGGACTTAATGGCATTGGCAGTCCCCCAATACAACGTGCCCAGCCGCTTTTATTTCAGCAGGCGAGCCGTCCCTGCCCTGCAGAAACATGTTGAGGGCAAAATAAAACATGCGCTACTAAACGCCGTTAGTAGCAAGGTCCACCTGACCACCGATGCGTGGACCAGTAACCATGGACAGGGACGATACCTTTCCCTCACTGCCCACTGGGTCAATGTTGTGGAGCCGGGTACAGATCTGGAGAGTGGCGCTGTACGTGTTCTTCCAACGCCACGGATTGCAGGACTCCAGTCTGTACACATAGACTCCTCCTCCTACTCAAGTTCCTCAGAAACAGCAGAGCAGGAGCCTGTTACGACCGATATGAGCACAGCCGTGGCCAAACGTCAACAGGCTGTGCTCAAATTAATTTCTTTGGGGAATCGAAGCCACACAGCGCAGGAGCTCTGGAATGCTATCAAGCTGGAGAGCGATGTGTGGTTTGGGCCAGCGAATCTCCAGCCGGGCTTGGTAGTATGTGACAATGGCCGAAATCTGGTGGCAGCTCTTGGCCTAGGCAACCTCACACACATCCCATGTCTGGCACATGTGCTTAACTTGGTCGTGCAGAGCTTTCTGAGGGACTATCCGGATCTTGATGCACTGTTGCACAAGGTCCGCATAGAGTGCGCTCACTTGCGGCGTTCCAGCACGGCAAGATCGCGCCTCGCTGCTCTGCAGCGACGATTTGGCCTTCCAGAACATCGCATCATATGTGACCTACCCACCCGGTGGAATTCAACGTTACATATGTTGGAGCGGTTGTGTGAGCAGCAGGCAGCAGTCATGGAGTACCAGCTGCATCAGGCGCGAACAAGTCGCACTGTGCGCCGTTCACACTTCAGCACCATTGAGTGGGCCTCTATGAAGGACATCTGCCTCGTTTTGCGTGCCTTCGATGAATCCACGTGGATGGCGAGTGCAGATGATGCACTAGTCAGCATGACTGTCCCCCTTATCTGCCTGCTTCAACAAACACTGCAAGCACTAAGGGATGAGGTTTCGGAAGAGGTGGAGGATGAGGAGTCCCAAATGCCATCTGCTTCTGGACAGTCTGCGCTACGTGTTTCCTCACAAAGTCCTAGGCAGGGGACACTTTGGCAGGAGGATGAGGAGGAGTCGATGGAGGAGGAAGACATCTCTCCAGAGGAGGGAGGTACACAAACCTCTACTCAGTATGTACAGCGAGGGTGGGGTGATGCAGAGCAGGCCGAGGTCACGCCTCAAACAGGGGACAGCGGTTCTTTGGCAGTTGGGAGTCTGCAGCACATGGTTGATTTCATGCTGCAGTGCCTGAGAAACGACCGCCGCATCGCCCACATTCTCGTCTCGGCTGATTATTGGGTGTACACCCTCCTAGATCCTCGCTACCGGGACAGCGTACAAAGGCTCATACCAACGTTGAACCGGGAGCATAAACTCCGGGAGTACGAAGAGTCACTGGTGCAGTCCATAATGTTTTCCATTCCACCCGACAGCATTGTTGCTAGTGCTTTACAAAGCAGCTCTGTGCGTCGAGGCAGTGGAGGAAACTCTGCACAAAGAGGGAGCAGAGGCAGCGCCGCAGCACAAGGCAAGACCACTATGGCCCAAATGTGGCAAAGTTTTGTGTGTCCACCACAATTGTCTACACCATCAGCGACGCCTCGAGTCAGCAGGAGGCAACGCTTTCGTCAGATGGTGTCAGACTACATGTCTTGCCCTGTCACTGTACTCCCAGATGGCTCTTCCCCCTTCAAGTTTTGGGTCTCTAAGCTGTATACATGGCCAGAGCTTAGCCAGTATGCATTGGAGGTGCTGGCTTGCCCTGCTGCCAGTGTATTATCGGAACGTGTCTTTAGTGCCGCAGGTGGTGTACTAACAGACCGTCGCACGCGACTATCTTCCGATAATGTTGACCGGCTGACTTTTCTGAAAATGAACAAGGCCTGGATCTCCAAAGACTTTGCCATTCCTCTTACAGACTAAATTAGTGGTTGGCAACTGTATCCAGGTCTGCTGGTGTGTTCATTTTTCTACCACCTGAACTATAATCCCTGTGCTTCAACACAGCCAGTTGTCGCTCAGATGTGTCGTCTGCACAGAGAAACACACTAGCTCCTGTGTTAGTGGGGTTCAGTAACGCCAGCTGATCCCCTGCTGTGTGGACGGCAAAGTCACCAGCTCCATCAACATTCAAACCACTACTGATTTTTAACCGTGCCCAACTTAGGTCTCTGGCTCCACTGTCTCTACTATTTCCCCTGACCTCCAACCCCACCATCTACATCTCTGAAGTGGCGTCAGCACAATCTACACTTGTTCCTGTGTTCCTGTGGCTCAGTCCCATCAGTTTATCCCCTGATGTGTGTCCGGCAAGGTCTCCTGCTCTGTCCACATTCCCATAACCAGTAGTGGGAATGAGGACAGAGCTGGCGAACTTGCCGGACAAACATCAGGGGATCAACTGACGGGACTGAGCACCAGTAACACAGGAACAAGTGTAGATTGTGCTGACGCCACTTCAGAGACGTAGCTGGCGGGGTTGGAGGCCAGGGTAAATAGTAGAGACAGTGGAGCCAGAGGCCTAAGTGGAGCAAGGTTAGAATCAGTAGTAGTCAACAACCTCCATAAAAACCACTGCCCATTGGCCTCTGCATGCGGCATGCGTAATCCTGGGCTCCAACAGTGTCAGTTGGTGTTCAGAAGTGTCGTCTCCACAGAGCCAAACACATTCGTTCAAGTGTTAGTGGGGTTCAGCACTGCCAGCTGTTCCCCTGCTGTGGAGATGGCAAGTCTCCTGCTGCCTTCACCTGCCAAAAGCCACAGGCCCCAGCCTGCTCCTCGCCTAATCCTGGGCTCCAACAGCGTCAGTTGGTGTTCAGAAGTGTCGTCTCCACAGAGCCAAACACATTTGTTCGAGTGTTAGTGGGGTTCAGCACTGCCAGCTGTTCCCCTGCTGTGGAGATGGCAAGTCTCCTGCTGCCTTCACCAGCCAAAAGCAACAGGCCCCAGCCTGCTCCTCGCCTAATCCTGGGCTCCAACAGCGTCAGTTGGTGTTCAGAAGTGTCGTCTCCACTGTAAAATAATGCCTATCCTGTAAAATACTCAGGACTAGTTACCAGATAAAAATATAGTGGTTTATTATGGTTTCTTCCATCAAAGAAAGGTTATTACAGAAAAACAGGTGAATAAAAATAGGTGAAAGAGAAATTGTCCATTAGATCATGCTCTGAGATCCCAAATGGCAAAAGCAACATGTATCCTTCTTCTCTCCGAGATCCTGAATGGCAAATGGCTGCTGTGTCTCAGTTCGGCTTCTCACATCGCCGTCAAGTAATATACCAGCTGTTATGTCATGTCATCTTGCGTCTGTCTCTCATGATGGTGAGGGAAGAAGAGGAGCGACCTCTACAGTTAGCCATGAATTATATACGTCTCCTAAAGCACGTGGTCTCTACATATATGGAGCTGTCTTTCTACCATGAGCCAAGCTTAAAAATAGCCTATGTCATGTAAGCTAAAGCATTCTACAGAACTGGGTGTAATAAGAAATTAACGGATTATTAATATTTAACATCCACAGAGCCAAACACATTTGTTCGAGTGTTAGTGGGGTTCAGCACTGCCAGCTGTTCCCCTGCTGTGGAGATGGCAAGTCTCCTGCTGCCTTCACCAGCCAAAATCCAGTAGGCCCCAGCCTGCTCCTCGCCTAATCCTGGGCTCCAACAGCGTCAGTTGGTGTTCAGAAGTGTCGTCTCCACAGAGCCAAACACATTTGTTCGAGTGTTAGTGGGGTTCAGCACTGCCAGCTGTTCCCCTGCTGTGGAGATGGCAAGTCTCCTGCTGCCTTCACCAGCCAAAAGCAACAGGCCCCAGCCTGCTCCTCGCCTAATCCTGGGCTCCAACAGCGTCAGTTGGTGTTCAGAAGTGTCGTCTCCACTGTAAAATAATGCCTATCCTGTAAAATACTCAGGACTAGTTACCAGATAAAAATATAGTGGTTTATTATGGTTTCTTCCATCAAAGAAAGGTTATTACAGAAAAACAGGTGAATAAAAATAGGTGAAAGAGAAATTGTCCATTAGATCATGCTCTGAGATCCCAAATGGCAAAAGCAACATGTATCCTTCTTCTCTCCGAGATCCTGAATGGCAAATGGCTGCTGTGTCTCAGTTCGGCTTCTCACATCGCCGTCAAGTAATATACCAGCTGTTATGTCATGTCATCTTGCGTCTGTCTCTCATGATGGTGAGGGAAGAAGAGGAGCGACCTCTACAGTTAGCCATGAATTATATACGTCTCCTAAAGCACGTGGTCTCTACATATATGGAGCTGTCTTTCTACCATGAGCCAAGCTTAAAAATAGCCTATGTCATGTAAGCTAAAGCATTCTACAGAACTGGGTGTAATAAGAAATTAACGGATTATTAATATTTAACAATTCCCCCTTTTGAGGGAGACAGACATTAATTGGAACCCTCAAATATAACGATCTTTTTTCTTCTTTTCTTCTTCTTTGACAAAATAATTTAATATCAATAATAATAATAATAATAATAATAATAATATTAGATTACCGTTATAAGTACTCAATGACATAATTGATGTGAATTCATGTTATGGTAAGCCATGAACAATATTCATATAAAATATGTATAATTATACTTCCCTAAGTCTAAATTGAAGCATCTCAGGTCCAGTCATCATCATCTGGTGTCATCTGGTCTTCATTTTGATGTCTTCTGTCTTCTTCTTGGTTCTTTTAAAAATACAGTTTTCTTATAGCATATAGATGTGTTGTGTATCAAATCAAAGTCCATAATTTCAAATGTTAATACGAAAACAAAGTCTATGCAGCTTTAATATCTGTGCAGTGTTATCTTTAAAAACCTGGGCTTACATTGGCTCGCCTTGGATATTCTGGAATCCTCCATCGGTACTGGTCTTTGAACAGGTGTGACGTCTTTGGTCAGCAAAGCAAGGGTTAAAATGACTCTTCCTTGCTAAACATAGCACCATAACCAGTCCTTGTCCTAATGCACAGGACATATGTCAGGGTTGTAGCTTCCTGATAATTACCTTCATTGTTCACCAGCTTTCATCGAAGCTTTTCAGGTGATTGAAAACCTCTGGAACTTGATAAGAATGTGATAACACCGTTCATCTCAGCATCATAGGATCATCGTCCTCTGGTTGTCAGGTTAGACACTTTAATTGTGACTGTCAGTGGTGGATACTGCACTTGTGACTGTTAGTGGTGGATACTGCATTTGTAATTAACACAGTCTATTACTCAGTAATCATAGCTTTGTTACCTTCTGGGATTTCTGGATCGCGGCATTCTTCTTCTTGCAACTGATAAAAATCAATGAAGTTTAGAAATGTGAAAAGTCTTTATTAACATAATTTCAGTATCTTGCTTGAAGTCTTCATTCCCTATTCTATACCAAATCTGGTAATTTCCCTATCCCATAATATCACAGCGTACCATAGCAATCAGTAATATCCATATAATTATTATCAGAATTTGTACTGTATATGGATTTCAATATTTGAAATAATAAACCAATAATAAGTGATAATACATTATTATCCATTTTTTTCATGTGATAGAACATTTTTATGTCATAGGTGTAATTACCTTTTTCAACCCATAGGTGTCACTGTGTTTTATGTAACCAGTGTTTTCATCTTTATTAATAAGGAATATATTCATTATACTAATAATATGTAGGAATGTAAAGCCATGAACCAAAATAAGAATATATGAGTGAGCGAATGAATGAATAAAAGAATTGTTGCATATAACTCAGAAGTGAAACATTTTCCTTAGTAATAGAACCATATAATTGCTATATTTAATGAAGCAATATTCTCAGCAGATATTACTTTACTAAATATTGGTGAAAGAATTAAAAATAATGAAAAATAAGAATAAAAATAAAAATAAGAATAAGGCCTTTATGTTGATGCAGAGTAGTTATGTCTTCAGTAACATATACCCTTAATATTTCCATGATCTGGATTATTTCATAATTGTCATAAACTTGTGTTATCAAAATATTCAAATCATGCAACTTTGCATGTAATTCCTCTTAGTGTAAAGAAATGACTCTTTATAATACTTGTTATTATACCCAATACTTATACCATTGTACCTTATTAATATTTTTTTTCCTATTAAAATGTGTGAAGAAGAGGTATTAATCAAATGTGATTATGTAGTCAGGATAAAAAACATATTTCCCCCTTAATACCAAAAAATATTGTTTCATGAAATAATTCATTTATCAAAACCAAAATTAAAAATAATTAATGTATAAATTATGTGAATTTATACTTGCTTATACCATTATTTGTCTGAAGATGTGTAACCATCAAAATTAATTTGAATATCATAAAATTATCCTTTGGAAAAATTAATTTAAATGTAGTTTAAGATTAACACACTTGGACAGAGAAGGAAGGTCCACTATTCCCAGATGCAGCTGGTGAATACCAGGCTCTGTGCTGGTGCCTGTTTAAAAGAGCTAAAGCTGATAAGGAAAGAATAGATTTTCTTCCTAAACTATTTTCTATTTTGTTGTGCGATTGCACTTATCCACAATTAACTAAATCAAGAAATAATAATTACTATAGAAATATAGAAATATATGTTTGTATAGATAATATTTCATTATGTATCTTAATATTCTAATAATTTCCTAAAGATAAAAGCTTTGGGGGTTTTTTTTTTTCTTTCTCTCATGCATTCAGGATCCTGAGGTCTCACAAACGTATCACATTACTCGCTCAGCAGCTGCTCATACACTCAGTCACTGTCACTCAGAGTCACATATTAACTTTAAACCAAATACCTCACATATGAAGGTGTGATGAATACACGTATTTTAACCCAAATTATCCTAATTATCAATGCATTGTAAACTATTTCAATTTAGTCTCTTAATATTTCTTTGAATATTCCCCAAATACACATGACATAAATATATATGTATAGCTATACTTGACATTTAGGCCTGGAAAAAAAATTCCATTGCTTTGCAAAAGTTGAGACCCCCTTTAAAATTCTTTTCCTAAGGAACAGGGACATAGTATACTGGTATGGTATACTTATTATTAGAACAAGGTTGAAATTTTCACCTGTTGAGGTTGTCATTCAAACCATGCAGTAAAAAAGCACACACCCAGAACATTTTAAAAAGCAATTGGTTATTTCCTTTTAAGGGTTAGATATATAAAATCATGCAATTATTGCAACATCCTGTGTAAATAAAGGCATAAATCCTTGGAAGAGAATTTTTCTCGATTAAGTCCTGCTTTGAAATGAAAATTCTAAGGAAACATAAAAAATAAGGTTAATATCATATAATTCTAAATATTATTACTGATGTAGATTTTAATTTTCATTAAAAAATACAGTTCTACTATTTCTACTTCTACAAACACTCTATATATACTGTATGACTATGTATATATCCACAAACCATAAAACTACAGGATTATACTCTATAAAATAATTACATATAACTCACTAATTGTATAACACTGTTACACAATATATATATATATAATTACTTTTTCTAGCCAATTCCTACACCCATACTTATTTCTCTGCAAAAAATATCCTGAAAAGTTCTTGCCATTTTAAAGCTGATAGATTCTTGGAGCAGAGTATTCAGTTTACAGGCCATGATGTCACTCACCACCTGTTTCTGTCTGTTAAATTCGGCCATCTTTGTTACAGAAAGAAAATCAGAACTCATCATTTTTCTTAATTCAATTTGTGTCTTTTCGGTGTTCTTTTGCATCATTCCATATGGTTTATAACAAACATGTGATTTTCTTTTTCTTTCTTCGTAGATTTGATTTTGGGGAAATCTCATTTTAGAAGGCTTTGCTAATACAGGCTTCTGATAAGATTTTACTCTGCCTGTCTTTACAAAATTAGCACAATTTACTTTCCTCTCACGATTCTCGTGTTTTCTGGCAAACTCAAGGAATTGCGCACATTCAAACAAAGAATCTTTTTGTGACGCAATAACACGAGATGCAGGATTTAGAAACCAAAATTTGCTTACAAAACTCCTTATGAGGGACGGTGTTTTGACATTCTCACTCAGCATTTTGTACAAACGTTCATATATGGACATGAACGTAAAAATACATTCCTTCCGACCAATCCTTAATTTTTGAAGAATATCAATATCTGGATGATTTTCATTTGATGAACAAAAAATGAGAATTTTTAATCTGTCCTTATCAGTTAAATTCTCATGTGTTTCACCAGATAACTTTAAAGACAATCTCCTAGCAAAATTTACAGGGATCCACATTTTGAACAACTGATTCTTCTCCTCGTTAGATAAATCAAATTTTCCAGAACAACTTTCAAAGATCTCAGAGTTTCTATAAACATCTATTTTGTTGTCATAAGCAGGAATTATTTGGCATATCTTTATCAAATTCTTCCTCACGCTACTTCGGATTTGGGCCTGTGAGTCTTCTATTTTTAGTGGTACGTCTTTCCCTTGTACGTCCTCTACGTCAGTTCTGAAGTCTCCTCCTACTTCTCCATCTTGTTCCACGTCTGCAAGGTCACCTTCAATAGCTGCTACTACTTGTAACTGTTTCTCCACATTACAGTGAATCTCGGGAATATCACTATCCTCTACACAATCATTTTTAGATTTCTCTGACACAGATCTATGAAATATATCTACCATCTGTAGAATATTTTTTAATCTCTCTCTTTCTCTATTGAAAAACTTAGAATCTAACCTCTGATTCTCGAGTTCACACTCGGCATATAAACTTAACCATAAAACTTCTGAATTAGAATTGTCTACAGACTTAAATTTCAATTTACTCTGCTTAGCAAGACAATTAATGACATCCATTTTATCTTACCTTGAAATGTCTCAGCTCCTTTGATGGACAACGCTGGGTTCCTGTCTTCACACGTCTGGCTTAGGTCTGGTACTTTTGGCACTTGTAGTACTTCTCAATCTATCTGGTACTTCTTACTTCTAGGTTCTATGTGATTCTTGTAAGTAGTGGAATTCCCGATAACTTGCACATATGATTTGACGTTAGCAAAGTCCAATCCCCCGTGTGTGCAAGTTGAGGGAAATCCGCAAAAAAGTACAAAAATTCAGATCTGGCTGGCTCTCCAATGTAAAATAATGCCTATCCTGTAAAATACTCAGGACTAGTTACCAGATAAAAATATAGTGGTTTATTATGGTTTCTTCCATCAAAGAAAGGTTATTACAGAAAAACAGGTGAATAAAAATAGGTGAAAGAGAAATTGTCCATTAGATCATGCTCTGAGATCCCAAATGGCAAAAGCAACATGTATCCTTCTTCTCTCCGAGATCCTGAATGGCAAATGGCTGCTGTGTCTCAGTTCGGCTTCTCACATCGCCGTCAAGTAATATACCAGCTGTTATGTCATGTCATCTTGCGTCTGTCTCTCATGATGGTGAGGGAAGAAGAGGAGCGACCTCTACAGTTAGCCATGAATTATATACGTCTCCTAAAGCACGTGGTCTCTACATATATGGAGCTGTCTTTCTACCATGAGCCAAGCTTAAAAATAGCCTATGTCATGTAAGCTAAAGCATTCTACAGAACTGGGTGTAATAAGAAATTAACGGATTATTAATATTTAACATCCACAGAGCCAAACACATTTGTTCGAGTGTTAGTGGGGTTCAGCACTGCCAGCTGTTCCCCTGCTGTGGAGATGGCAAGTCTCCTGCTGCCTTCACCAGCCAAAATCCAGTAGGCCCCAGCCTGCTCCTCGCCTAATCCTGGGCTCCAACAGCGTCAGTTGGTGTTCAGAAGTGTCGTCTCCACAGAGCCAAACACATTTGTTCGAGTGTTAGTGGGGTTCAGCACTGCCAGCTGTTCCCCTGCTGTGGAGATGGCAAGTCTCCTGCTGCCTTCACCAGCCAAAATCCAGTAGGCCCCAGCCTGCTCCTCGCCTAATCCTGGGCTCCAACAGCGTCAGTTGGTGTTCAGAAGTGTCGTCTCCACAGAGCCAAACACATTTGTTCGAGTGTTAGTGGGGTTCAGCACTGCCAGCTGTTCCCCTGCTGTGGAGATGGCAAGTCTCCTGCTGCCTTCACCAGCCAAAATCCAGTAGGCCCCAGCCTGCTCCACTCCTAATCCTGGGCTCCAACAGCGTCAGTTGGTGTTCAGAAGTGTCGTCTCCACAGAGCCAAACACATTTGTTCGAGTGTTAGTGGGGTTCAGCACTGCCAGCTGTTCCCCTGCTGTGGAGATGGCAAGTCTCCTGCTGCCTTCACCAGCCAAAATCCAGTAGGCCCCAGCCTGCTCCTCGCCTAATCCTGGGCTCCAACAGCGTCAGTTGGTGTTCAGAAGTGTCGTCTCCACAGAGCCAAACACATTTGTTCGAGTGTTAGTGGGGTTCAGCACTGCCAGCTGTTCCCCTGCTGTGGAGATGGCAAGTCTCCTGCTGCCTTCACCTGCCAAAATCCAGTAGGCCCCAGCCTGCTCCACGCCTAATCCTGGGCTCCAACAGCGTCAGTTAGTGTTCAGAAGTGTCGTCTCCACAGAGCCAAACACATTCGTTTTTAGTGTTAGTGGGGTTCAGCACTGCCAGCTGTTCCCCTGCTGTGGAGATGGCAGTCTCTCCTGCTGTCTCCACATTCCAAAGACAGTAGGCCTCTGCCTACACCCTCCTATTTCCTGGGCTTCAACACAGCCAGTTGTAGCTCGGAAGTGCCGTCCACATGGAAAGAGACACTTGCTCCCGTGTCTCAGTGGGGTTCAGTAACGTCAGCTGATCCCCTGCTGTGTGGATGGCAGTCTCTCCTGCTGTCTCCACATTCCAAAGACAGTAGGCCTCTGCCTACACCCTCCTATTTCCTGGGCTTCAACACAGCCAGTTGTAGCTCGGAAGTGCCCTCCACACGGAAAGAGATACTTGCTCCCGTGTCTCAGTGGGGTTCAGTAACGTCAGCTGATCCCCTGCTGTGTGGATGGCAGTCTCTCCTGCTGTCTCCACATTCCAAAGACAGTAGGCCTCTGCCTACACCCTCCTATTTCCTGGGCTTCAACACAGCCAGTTGTAGCTCGGAAGTGCCGTCCACACGGAAAGAGACACTTGCTCCCGTGTCTCAGTGGGGTTCAGTAACGTCAGCTGATCCCCTGCTGTGTGGATGGCAGTCTCTCCTGCTGTCTCCACATTCCAAAGACAGTAGGCCTCTGCCTACACCCTCCTATTTCCTGGGCTTCAACACAGCCAGTTGTAGCTCGGAAGTGCCCTCCACACGGAAAGAGATACTTGCTCCCGTGTCTCAGTGGGGTTCAGTAATGTCAGCTGATCCCCTGCTGTGTGGATGGCAGTCTCTCCTGCTGTCTCCACATTCCAAAGACAGTAGGCCTCTGCCTACACCCTCCTATTTCCTGGGCTTCAACACAGCCAGTTGTAGCTCGGAAGTGCCGTCCACACGGAAAGAGACACTTGCTCCCGTGTCTCAGTGGGGTTCAGTAACGTCAGCTGATCCCCTGCTGTGTGGATGGCAAAGTCTCCTGCTGCCTACACAGTCGTACCACTACTGATTTTTAACCGTGCTCCAATTAGGCCTGTGGCTCCACTGTCTCTCGTATTTCCCCTGTCCTCCAACCCTGCCAGTTACAGCTCCGAAGTGGCGTCTGCACAATCCACACTTGTTCCTGTGTTACAGGTGTTCAGTCGGGTCAGTTAATCCCCTGATGTGTGTCCGGCAATGTCGCCTGCTCTGTCCACATTCCCATAACGGGAATGTGGACAGAGCAGGCGACATTGCCGGACACACATCAGGGGATTAACTGACCCGACTGAACAGCTGTAACACAGGAACAAGTGTGGATTGTGCAGACGCCACTTCGGAGCTGTAACTGGCAGGGTTGGAGGACAGGGGAAATACGAGTATCACTGATATTTGTATTTCCCCTGTCCTCCAACCCCGCCAGTTACAGCTCCGAAGTGGCGTCTGCACAATCCACACTTGTTCCTGTGTTACAGGTGTTCAGTCCGGTCAGTTAATCCCCTGATGTGTGTCCGGCAATGTCGCCTGCTCTGTCCACTAGTTATGGGAATGTGGACAGAGCAGGCGACATTGCCGGACACACATCAGGGGATTAACTGACCGGACTGAACACCTGTAACACAGGAACAAGTGTGGATTGTGCAGATGCCACTTCGGAGCTGTAACTGGCGGGGTTGGAGGACAGGGGAAATACGAAAATCAGTGAAGCCACAGGCCTAAGTGGAGCTTGGTTAAAATTAGTAGAAGTCTACAACCGATCTTAAAATTTCTTCAATGCAGCCTCAGCCTGCTCCGTGCTTGTCCCTGGGCTTCAACACAGCCAGTTGTTGCTCGGAAGTGCCGTCTTCACAGAGTAAAACACTAGCTCCTGTGTTTGTGGGGTTCAGTAACGTCAGCTGTTCCCCTGCTGTTTTGATGGCAATCTGTCCTGCTGCCTCCCAATTGACAGCACATCAGGCCTCAGCCTGCTAAGTGCTTGTCCCTGGGCTCCAACATCGCCAGTTGCTGCTCATAACTGACTTTGGCACGGGTACTCCCTCCTGCCCAGCTTGGTTCCAGCCCTGCCTGCTGTTTCCGGGAAGTGTCAATGTCAGTTTCCCACCCCAAGTTGCCATGTCGTGTTGCGGTTGGGTTAGCCGAGGCTAGGGTGCCAGCAGTTTAGGTGCTTCCTATGTGGACTGCGGGTTCTGGTAAGAAAGGCTTGTTCCGTAGTGCCAGTAGGACAAGCACCCCCTGTAGGACTGTGTGATTCGGTAACTGCGGCCAGCTTGCGGCATGCCAACTTTGCTTTTCAGGGGTAACTTCAGCTGCCCCTCCGGGTTCCAGCACCGTCAGCTGGTTCTCGTCAGAGCCTTTGGCCTAGGCGCCTCCATCTCGGTATCCGAGTTCCGGCAACGTCTGCTGGTCCTTGGTAGTGCTTTGTAGCACAGGTACCTCCTGCTTAGTAACCGGGTTCCAGCACCGTCAGCTGGTCCTCGGTTGTGCCATTGGCTCTTATTCCTTCTGCTGCCCCTCCGGGTGCCAGCACTGTCAGCTGGTCCTCGCTATTTCCATTTGCTCTTGCAGCTTATGCTACCCCTCCGGGTTCCAGCACCGTCAGCTGGTTCTCGTCAGAGCCTTTGGCCTAGGTGCCTCCATCTCGGTATCCGAGTTCCGGCAACGTCTGCTGGTCCTTGGTAGTGCTTTGTAGCACAGGTACCTCCTGCTTAGTAACCGGGTTCCAGCACCGTCAGCTGGTCCTCGGTTGTGCCATTGGCTCTTATTCCTTCTGCTGCCCCTCCGGGTGCCAGCACTGTCAGCTGTTCCTCGCTATTTCCATTTGCTCTTGCAGCTTATGCTACCCCTCCGGGTTCCAGCACCGTCAGCTGGTTCTCGTCAGAGCCTTTGGCCTAGGTGCCTCCATCTCGGTATCCGAGTTCCGGCAACGTCTGCTGGTCCTTGGTAGTGCTTTGTAGCACAGGTACCTCCTGCTTAGTAACCGGGTTCCAGCACCGTCAGCTGGTCCTCGGTTGTGCCATTGGCTCTTGTTCCTTCTGCTGCCCCTCCGGGTGCCAGTACCGTCAGCTGGTTCAAGAGGACAAAGAACAGGAAGACAACCACCAAGATGCAGAACAACAAGAGAGAGAAGACAAAGAAGCATAAAAAAACAAAGCAGAAGAACATTAAGCATAAGACTAATACTCTGAGCAAATGATATTATCTTATTTATAAGCAGAAGAAGACTAAGCAGTGTATGGGGGTGAGTCCGTTCCTCCTCGTGGTGCCCCTGGAAAAGGCCTGCTGCTGCAGGCCAAACTGAACGCGGACAAATCCTGTTGTAAATCTTTTGTGACAGGCAGAACGGAAGGTGTAAACTTCTAACTTTTCTAGATAACAACTACAGGAATGCCTGACACAAACAAGAATATGATGAAGAAGAATAGGAAGAAGATGAAGAAGTTGAATATGTAGAATAATAATTGTTGAATAAGAAGAATATGAAGAATGTAAGAAAAGGAAGAAGAAGAAGAATGTAAAAAAAGGAAGTAGAAGAATTTAAAAAAAGGAAGAAGAAGAAGAATGTAAAAAAAGGAATAAGAAGAAGAATGTAAAAAAAGGAAGTAGAAGAATGTAAAAAAGGAAGAAGAAGAAGAATGTAAAAAAAGGAATAAGAAGAAGAAGAAGAAGGTAAAAAAAGGAAGAAGAATAAGAAAGAAGAAGAAAGAAGAAAGAAGAAGAAGATATACATGTCTGGCAAAATATAAATGAGGCTAACATAGTCAATATCTTTGTAACTCCTAACGTCTTTAAAAAAAAGTTTAATTCCTGCTATTCCATTTGATTGGGCTAAACCTCTATGGCTTTAATGTCTCCTCCACCTCCCACAATACATTCTACATTATTCTTAGTTGTTTTTCTTCATGTAGAATTAACCTACAAGGAAAGAAAGGTTTTTTTTTAATTCCGATATTTTGGCCCCATTGACTTGCATTGGTTCCCGGTATCGGAATCGGCGATACCGATACTTTTTTTTAAGATCGGCCGATCCATTCCGATCCGATATTTTCAAGTATCGGCTGGTATCGCTCAACTCTAGTCGCAAGACTTCGCCCCCAGTATATCAGCACTCTGGTATATACTGAAAGCAAGGCAAAAAGAGACCAATTTAACAGGTGACAAAACAAACTGACACAAGCAGTATCATATGGGCGGTGATCCAGCACAGCCCCAGCAGGAGCAAGCTGACCCGCACAAAGCAGAGATAGACAAAACCAGATCAAATGCAAAAAGATTAGCAAATGAGCCACTTAGCTGAACCATGCAGGAACAGAGCAGGAGACATCAGACATCAGACCTCAGAAGGCACAGGAAGAAAATCACCAGCAGGGATTGAAGGAAGTCAGATCTCCAATTGTCATCATCATTCTCAGGTGGCAAGCCTCTGTCAGTCTGACCAGCTCCACTACCTCCAGTAACCACCAGAGGGAACCCAGAAAGGGAATTCACATCAGTATGTTCAGTAAATGCACTCAATACTTGGTCGGGGCACCTTTTGCATCAATTACTGCATCAGTGTGGTGTGGCATGGAGGCGATCAGCCTGTAGCACTGCTGAGGTGTTATGGAAGCTCAGGTTGCTTTGATAACAGTATTCAGCTCGTCTGCATTGTTGGGTCTGGTGTCTCTCATCTTCCACTTGGTACATGGAAATTAGGTGCACTCATGATGTAAACAATAATACACCATCAGGGTGCTACACATTGTATGGAAGCCGAGGTACATGCTAGGAGAAGAAAAAGACCAATACATAGAATGGTGAACACACCAGATATAATGTGATCAAAATACATACAGCTTTATTGATAACATGGACAACCAATTCATTAAAAACATCTAAGAACATGGTACAATAAACATCCAACACCCCTGAATGTTGCATCAGGTTCATGGGTAAATAGACATACAATAAGGAGCAATAGCAAAGCAAAATTTATATTATATATATATACACTAGCTGAAGAGCCCAGCATTGCCCGGGCATATTAACTAACTGTGGTTAGTTATAACAAACTATAATGATTATATTGCACATAAAAACATTTCACATCATATATTCAACACTACAGATTTGCAACACAAATTATCTAAACGATTACCTAAGTATTGATAGTATTTTATTTTCAACTCATTCAAGAGCCTTTTGATAAACATTTTTGGTTTTTCCTTTCGGTGCAAAGATGAACAGATTTTTGGCAGTTCCAACTCTTGAACAGGCCACGTAGAGTTGACCATAAGAAAAGCATGGAGATTGCAAATCGATACCTACTACTTTCAAGGACTGTCCCTGAGCATTGTTAATGGACATTGCAAATAGCAGTTGAACTGGAAACTGGGGGCGTTTAAAATCAAAAGGCAAATCAGATGGAATGAGTGGAATTCTTGGAATGAAAATGTCCTCTCCTTTGGCACATCCTGTACCTGAGCTGTGTATCTAATTCTATCATGTGTGATACCGTCTGCTGAGCTGTGTCTCTAATCCTATCCTGTGTGATACTATCTGCTGAGCCGTGTCTCTAATCCTATCCTGTGTGATACTGTCTGCAGAGCCGTGTATCTAATCTTATCCTGTGTGTTACTGTCTGCTGAACCGTGTATCTAATCCTATCCTGTGTGATAACAGTCTGCTGAGCTGTGTATCTAATCCTATCCTGTGTGATACTGTCTGCTGAGCTGTGTATCTAATCCTATCCTGTGTGACACTGTCTGCTGAGTATCTAATCCTATCCTGTGTGATACTGTCTGCTGAGCTGTGTATCTAATCCTATCCTGTATGATACTGTCTGCTGAGCTGTGTATCTAATCCTATCCTGTGAGATACTGTCTGCTGAGCTGTGTATCTAATCCTATCCTGTGTGACACTGTCTGCTGAGTATCTATTCCTATCCTGTGTGCTACTGTCTGCTGAGCTGTGTATCTAATCCTATCCTGTGTGATACTGTCTGCTGAGCTGTGTATCTAATCCTATCCTGTGTGATACTGTCTGCTGAGCTGTGTATCTAATCCTATCCTGTGTGATACTGTCTGCTGAGCTGTGTATCTAATCCTATCCTGTGTGATACAGTCTGCTGAGTCATGTATCTAATGCTATCCTGTGATACAGTCTGCTGAGCTGTGTATCTAATCCTATCCTGTGTGATACAGTCTGCTGAGCCATGGATCTAATCCTATCCTGTGTAATACAGTCTGCTGAGTCATGTATCTAATCCTATCCTGTGTGATACAGTCTGCTGAGCCGTGTATCTAATCCTATCCTGTGTAATACAGTCTGCAGAGCCGTGCATCTAATCTTATCCTGTGTGATACAGTCTGCTGAACCATGTATCTAATCCTATCCTGTGTAATACAGTCTGCTCAGCTGTGTATCTAATCCTCTCCTGTGTGATACTGACTGCTGAGCCATGTATCTAATCCTATCCTGTGTTACTAACTGCTGAGCTGTGTATCCAATCCTATCCTGTGAGATACTGGGCTGTGTATTTAATTCTCTCCTGTGTGATAGACTGCTGGGCCGTGTATCTAATCCTATCCTGTGTGATACAGTTTGCTGAGCCGTGAATCTAATCCTATCCTGTGTGATACTGTCTGCTGAGCTGTGTATCTAATCCTATCCTGTGAGATACTGTCTGCTGAGCTGTGTATCTAATCCTATCCTGTGTGACACTGTCTGCTGAGTATCTAATCCTATCCTGTGTGCTACTGTCTGCTGAGCTGTGTATCTAATCCTATCCTGTGTGATACTGTCTGCTGAGCTGTGTATCTAATCCTATCCTGTGTGATACTGTCTGCTGAGCTGTGTATCTAATCCTATCCTGTGTGATACTGTCTGCTGACCTGTGTATCTAATCCTATCCTGTGTGATACAGTCTGCTGAGTCATGTATCTAATGCTATCCTGTGATACAGTCTGCTGAGCTGTGTATCTAATCCTATCCTGTGTGATACAGTCTGCTGAGCCATGGATCTAATCCTATCCTGTGTAATACAGTCTGCTGAGTCATGTATCTAATCCTATCCTGTGTGATACAGTCTGCTGAGCCGTGTATCTAATCCTATCCTGTGTAATACAGTCTGCAGAGCCGTGCATCTAATCTTATCCTGTGTGATACAGTCTGCTGAACCATGTATCTAATCCTATCCTGTGTAATACAGTCTGCTCAGCTGTGTATCTAATCCTCTCCTGTGTGATACTGACTGCTGAGCCATGTATCTAATCCTATCCTGTGTTACTAACTGCTGAGCTGTGTATCCAATCCTATCCTGTGAGATACTGGGCTGTGTATTTAATTCTCTCCTGTGTGATAGACTGCTGGGCCGTGTATCTAATCCTATCCTGTGTGATACAGTTTGCTGAGCCGTGAATCTAATCCTATCCTGTGTGATACTGTCTGCTGAGCTGCGTATCTAATCCTATCCTGTGTGATATGTGACACAGTCTTCTGAGCCATGTATCTAATCCTATCCTGTGTGATACAGGCTACTGAGCTGTGTATCTAATCCTATCCTGTGTGATACTGGGCTGTGTACCTAATCATATCCTGTGTGATACTGTCTGCTGAGCTGTGTATCTTATCCTCTCCTGTTTGATACTGACTGCTGAGCCATGTATCTAATCCTATCCAATGTGATACTGGGATGTGTATCTAATTCTCTCCTGTGTGATACTGTCTGCCGACCTGTGTATCTAATCCTATCCTGTGTGATACAGTCTGCTGAGCCATATACCTAATCCTATCCTGTGTGATACTCGGCTCCCCCCCGCAGTCTGTGTCATAGGGTGGTCTGTGTCGGCACGGTAATAAATTGTGTTATTTCCAGCTATACAGAAAGACGATAACACCATAGAAATAAGAATAATAGGCCTCAGTTACCACAACTCTCTGCAAGGAAAACTGTGACTCATAGCAACCAATCACAGCTCAGCTTTCATCTTTTAAACAGCTCTGGTGAAATGAGAGATGCTTAGTGATTGCTTGCTATGGGCAACACAGGCAGTGTACCTGGTGTGGTCAAAAAGATGTGCCTATGGGAACATAGGATGGAGGATGTGTGATGGGTATATGGGCACTGGACTATGGAATGGAGGAGGGAGGGGGTGACTCATTTCTGTCATGTGCTCTCTGCTCCTTTCTGGGGGGGCAGACAATGGTTGGTAGCTTATGTTCCTGGGGATGCTAGATTTCTCCCACCCAGTCAGTGTTTGCTGAGGTGTTGTGGAGTGGGAAAACTATTGCTCATAGCAATCAATCACAGCTCAGCTTTCATCTTTTAAGCAGCTCTTGTGAAATGAAACATGCTTAGTGATTGGTTGCTATAGGACTGTTGCTCATAGCAACCAATCACAGCTCAGCTTTCATCTTTTAAACAGCTCTGGTGAAATAAGAGATGCTTAGTGATTGCTTGCTATGGGCAACACAGGCAGTGTACCTGGTGTGGTGAAAAAGATGTGCCTATGGGAATATAGGATGGAGGATGTGTGATGGGTATATGGGCATTGGACTATGGAATGGAGGAGGGAGGGGGTGACTAATTTCTGTCATGTGCTCTCTGCTCCTTTCTGGGGGGCAGACAATGGTTGGTAGCTTATGTTCCCGGGGATGCTAGATTTCTCCCACCTAGTCAGTGTTTGCTGAGGTGTTGTGGAGTGGGAAAACTATTGCTCATAGCAACCAATCACAGCTCAGCTTTCATCTTTTAAACAGCTCTGGTGAAATAAAAGATGCTTAGTGATTGGGTGGGGCTATGTGGAGTGGGCGTGGCTGATACACATATACACTCATTTATATATATATATTTGTTCGTGGTACCTCCAACTAGTGTGTGAATAACCCAATAAAGGGACTGTATCATTACATGGTATAGAGGGCACAGTGAAGCGGATTGGTAAAAATGGAGATTAACCACAAACAAGAGAACAAAATAGTCAGCAAAAAGAAGAATGGTGTTGAAATAATGCAAGCAAGGGAATATGCCAAGAGTATGCAAAACGTTTTCTGCAGATGGTACTACCTCATATGCTTAGAGATTGCTCCTAGAACACGACAAGATGCCATGGTAAGCATGTGAACACAAAAGCCAGGGATGTGGAGCGAGAACCCCAAGCGTATCTCAATTCAGCAACAGCTTCGTCAGGAGTAATGTGTTCATGGATCAGGTATTGCTTAATATAACAAGGTGCCTAATAAAAAAGTAGATTACTGGTGTGTGGCGTCCCTGCGTCAGGTGGAACCTGGGAGGCGTGTCCAGCAGCAAGCGTGTATGGCAACTGTTATCCACAGAATCCTTAGCTCGGAAATGGGCCGCGAGCACAATACCAGAAGCAGTCACACAAGCGCATATCAGTAGACTGGTAACTTGAGGGCACCAGTAATTGCCCACACTGTCATCACAAACCTGTCACGTGGACCCGTCCTGTGTGACGCGACCAGCAGGCCGGTCACTGAACAACAAGACATGGCACGTGAAACTGTTCTGTGTGACACGGCCCGCAGGCCGGTAACTAAAACAACAAGACACGGGGGAAGGGGAAACAGTTACAACGGTGGGCCCTGCGATAGGGGATGGGGACGTGTAGACCTCCTGCACTCCCCTGAGTCAGTGTCCCTCACACTCCTAATGATCCCTAGGCCGTTCCGCACCGGGCGCCGATCAGGATACCTTTAAACCCTAGCTTGCCCTGCACCTACCCCTTTCTAGTGAAATGGCCGATGCAGAGACTAATCCCACCACTGCACTGAAACACACATAAAGGAAAGGCACAAACAGGGAAACACCACTTAGCTTTGCTCTGTTGCTCTTGCTCCCAGCAACAGAGTCCACCACCAGAATGCAGCTTTCCTCCTGAATAGCTGCCACCAAGCTCTGTCAGAGCTGCAAGGAAATCCCCTCTGACTCCTTCCACACCAGGGCTCTGACTGAGCTGCCAGGACCTCTCACTAGATCCTTCCTCCACCAAGGATGGTTGAAATGAACACTATCACCAACAGTGATTGCAACACCTGACACTCTTTTATAGCGGAGCCAGAGCAATCACCTGCTTTATAATCAAGCACTAAACTAAAGAAACCAGAGAGCAATGATGCTCACCACCACCGGGGGGCAAACTATAACAAAAGACACCACTGTGTAATAATCCTAATGGCCACCGGGGGCAAAACCAAAACTTAAGCACAAGCTTAAGAAAAAAAAAAGGTTACATGTGCTTTTATCTGTCATGATCCAGCATGGATCATGACAGTACCCTTCCCTTAATGAGGGGCCTCTGGACCCTCAAGACGGCTCCTCATCAGTGAACCACCTACAGCGGGGACGTCCAGGTCCAGAGTTCACTCCAGCAACTACCTGCACTTCAGGTTTATGACAAACGAGCACCGCTGGTATTGACAACATATGTTCCGGAGGCACCACCCATCTCCAAAGCGCCGATCTGGGGAACGAGAGGTGTATGGGCAAGTATGTGGGTAACTCCAGCTGGTAAGTCTCCGGGCCCTGGATAGCTGACACCAGATACGGCCCGATCACCTGAGAATTCTAGACCCCCGCAACACACTTCCACTGGATGTTTTGGTGGCCACCCATACATGCTCGTTCACACACAGGTCCGGACCTGAACATTTATTGCCACACATTCATTTGTCAAAATAGGGTGAACTCTTTCTGGAACTGACAACAGAGGCGTCCCCCTGTGCCACCACACTCACACCCCCGCAATTCACGAAGGGAAATACCACTCTCCAACCCCTCCTACCATGAGGTCTGCGCCTCTCAGGGTTGGCTAATGGCGAGGGTTGAGCCTTGCCCTACTCTCCTGCAGCACCTCCGCTGCTCCCACTGGAGAGGAAGGGGACGCTTGAAGAGAGACGGCAGAGACAGTAGCCCCTAGGCAGCAGCCCTCACACGACTGCTCCCAGCTGACTACTTCCCTAGTCCGCCAATCTAAGACCGGGGTGTGTTTTCTAGACCAAGGGGGGCCCACAACGATAGGTGCTGGATTTCCCTCCAGGACGTAGTATGGCTGGGACACATCCTGATGTCTGCTATGCGTCTCAATGTCTTCTACGACTTGGTTTAACCCCCCTGGCTCAGTGGGACAGGGTCAATGGCCTGAACGCTTATGGGTCTGTCCGGCGTCTCACACCTTAGACCATGAGTCTGGACAAACTGAGCATCCACCAGACTGACTTCAGCTCCACTGTTCACAAGCACCGGTATGCCCTCAGGTACCTCGCCAACCATCACCTCTGCTGACATAGTACCTTCTGAGGGCGAGGAGGAAATATACACTCCGAGGTCGTCTTCCTCCACACGACCAGGGGGGCACGGCTTCTCTGACAGTACAGAATTTTCGGCGTCAGTGCCAAGGACTAAATCATTAGTCTGTTCACTACAGGGACGTACCCCTTCACCTTGGGGAACACCAGGCAGCACCATGGGGACACCGACTCTACCCACCTGCCTGGGTACGTCCGCCTGTATAAGCAAGTCCTGCTCCCCAGCAGGGACTCCACGGCACATCCTCGCCAAAGCCGTATATGGACCCTCTAGTTGAGGCAGAGGATAGGCCTCAGACCCATAATTCCGCTGCAGGTGCTGCTGAACCGCATCATTCAACTCCTCACTAATCTCTGTGAGAGCCAGCAATAACTGCTCACTGGTCTGAACTTGGCCCATGGCTCACCAGAGGGAAAAAGATGTTACGGTTGGTGATAATGTCATGTGGACCCATCCTGTGTGATGCAACCAGCAGGCCGGTAACTGAAACAACAAGACACGGCACGTGAAACTGTCCTGTGTGACACTGCCCGCAGGCCGGTAACTAAAACAACAAGACACAGGGGAAGGGGAAAGTTACAATGGTGGGCCCTGCGATAGGGAACGGTGATGTGGAGACCTCCTGCACTCCCCTGAGTCAGTGTCCCTCACACTCCTAACATTCCCTAGGCCGGTTCCGCACCGGGCACCGATCAGGATACCTTTAAACCTTAGCTCGTCCTGCACCTACCCCTTTCTAGTGAAATGGCCGGTGCAGAGACTAATCCCACCACTGCACTGAAACACACATAAAGGAAAGGCACAAACAGGGAAAAACCACTTAGCTTTGCTCTGTTGCTCTTGCTCGCAGCAGCAGAGTCCACCACCAGAATGCAGCTTTCCTCCTGAATAGCTGCCACCAAGCTCTGTCAGAGCTGCAAGGAAATCCCCTCTGACTCCTTCTACACCAGGGTTCTGACTGAGCTGCCAGGACCTCTCTCTAGATCCTTCCTCCACCAAGGATGGTTGAAATGAACACTATCACCAACAGTGATTGCAACACCAGACACTCTTTTATAGCAGAGCCAGAGCAATCACCTGCTTTATAATCAAGCACTAAACTAAAGAAACCAGAGTGCAATGATGCTCACCAACACCGGGGGCAAACTATAACAAAAGACACCACTGTGTAATAATCCTAATGGCCACCGGGGGCAAAACCAAAACTTAAGCACAAGCTTAAGGAAAAAAAAAAAGGTTACATGTGCTTTTATCTGTCATGATCCAGCATGGATCATGACAAAACCATAGTATAAGAGAAGAGACCAATACAGTGGGTAAGGAAAGTATTCAGACCCCTTTAAATTTTTCACTTTTTGTTTCATTGCAGCCATTTGGTAAATTCAAAAAAGTTCAATTTTTTCTCATTAATGTACACTCTGCACCCCATCTTGACTGAAAATAAAGAGAAATGTAGAAATTTTTGCAAATTTATTAAAAAAGAAAAACTTAAATATCATGTGACATAAGTATTAAGACCCATTACTCAGTATTGAGTAGAGGCACCTTTTGAGCTAGTACAGCCATGAGTCTTCTTGGGAATGATTCAACAAGTTTTTCACACCTGGATTTGGGGATCCTCTACCATTCTTCCTTGCAGATCCTCTCCAGTTCCGTCAGTTGGACAGTGAACGTTGATGGTTAGCCATTTTCAGGTCTCTCCAGAGATGCTCAATTGGGTTTAGCTCAGGGCCCTGGATGGGCGAGTCAAGAATGGTCACAGAGTTGTTCTGAAGCCACTCCTTTGTTATTTTAGCTGTGTGCTTAGGGTCATTGTCTTGTTGGAAGGTGAACATTCGCCAAGTCTGAGGTCCAGAACACTCTGGAAGAGGTTTTCATCCAGGATATCTCTGTACTTGGCCACATTCATGTTTCCTTCAATTGCAACCAGTCGTTCTGTCCCTGCAGCTGAAAAACATCTACATAGCATGATGCTGCCGCCACCATGTTTCACTGTTGGGATTGTATTGGGCAGATGATGAGCAGTGCCTAGTTTTCTCCACACGTACCACTTATCACCAAAAAGTTCTATCTTTGACTCATCAGACTAGAGATTCTTATATATCATAGTCTGGGAGTATTTTGTGTGTTCTTTAGCATGCTCTATGCAGGCTTTCATATGTCTTGCACTGAGGAGAGGCATCCCTCAGGCCATTCTGCCATAAAGGCACGACTGGAGGAGGGCTGCAGTGATAGTTGACTTTGTGGAACTTTCTCCCATCTCCCTACTGTATCTGTAGAGCTCAGCCAAAGTGATATTGGGGTTCCTCTTTACCTCTCTCACCAAGGCTCTTCTCGCACGATAGGCTGGATGGCCAGGTCTAGGAAGACTTCTGGTGGTCCCAAACTTCTTCCATTTAAGAATTATAGAGGCCACTGTGCTCTTAGGAACCTTGAGTTCTACAGAAATTATTTTGTAACCTTGGCCAGATGTGTGCCTTGCCACAATTCTGTCTCTGAGCTCCTTGGCCAGTTCCTTTGACCTCATGATTCTCATTTGGTCTGACATGCACTGTGTGCTGTGAGGTCTTATATAGACAGGTGTGTACCTTTACAAATCAAGTCCTATCAGTTTAATTAAACACAGCTGAACTCCAATGAAGGAGTAGAACCATCTCAAGGAGGATCACAAGGAAATGGACGCATGTGACTTAAATATGAGTGTCTGCGCAAAGGTTCTGAACTTCTGAATACTTATGACCACGTGATATTTCCGTTTTTCTTTTTTAATAAATTTTCAAAAATGTCTACATTTCTGGGGTTTTTTTCAGTCAAGATGGGGTGCAGAGTATACATTATTGAGAAAAAAAATGAACTTTTTTGAATTTACGAAATGGCTGCAATGAAACAAAGAGTGAAAAATTTAAAAGGGTCTGAATACTTTCCGCACCCAGTGTAAGTATCAAACTGAAAGGAATCCAGAGGTGTTAGTATGGATCCCATACAGTAAGGATGAACAACCAGAAAAAGGAAACTATAAATAAATCAATAAAATAAAAAAACAATGAAAAATAATAAATAATAAATAAGTATAGTAGTGGGGAAAGGACCAAGGTATGTAAATGAAACATAATTACATTATGAACCTGAGAAAAATAGAAATAAGCAGGAGATAAAGATATGGATAGCACTATGATGACAGCATAAGTGCCCAAAATATTTAGTAACAAGAGAATTATGTTCTCAAAATTATTGAGAGACACAAAAGGTTTAATAATAACCACAAATCCTTGAAAGGCATAGCAAAAGAATTTGAGGTTGACGCATCATCATCTACTATGGCAGCCAGCATCCACTTGAAAACCTCCTGATGAACGTGACACTTTCGGGGAAACGCGTCGGGTGCACCTGAGGCATGATAAGTCCTAATCTGGGGGAATGTTTTTTGACACAATTATTGGCTATACTACTGGTCTAATTTTAGACTATGGGAATGTTTTTGGGGCCGTCTGTCAGCATGTCAGAAATGTGGTGGACATCTGTGATAATAGTTATATCATATGACATTTTGAATTGCCTAACTATTGAGGGATTTTGCTGGCATCATTGCTTGAATATATGTCTCTCTTTTCTTATATGTGGAATTTTGTGTCACTGGGCCATTAATTTGAATGTGCCCATAAGTTTTATAATATACTACTGCGATTGAGCAGTCCCTCTCTATATATATATTTTTGGAAATAGAAAAAATCACGTACTCTGGTTTGTGATTATACCTATTGGGTACCTTTTAGTTTCAAGACTCACTTCACCTCTGCCATTTTTGGACATTGTTTTCCCACCTTTTTTGCTAGGGTGAAATAGGGGAGTGAGGGAGAGCCTACGTTGAGTGGGGGCACCAAAATCGTCCTATTAGGGTGCCAACCTCCACAGATAGGCAGGAATCAAGTGTAGCCATATTGTAGGGTATCCTGTAGGTTAGTTTGTATCTTATGGTATTTTCTATATATACCAGATTTTTCACTGGGTTGGTGTTTTTTAATTGAAATTAATAAATCTGTGTTTTATAGGGAAACATATGTTCACATATTCAATTTATTATTTCCTAAGGGATCCTTTATTGAACTTGATCTTGTTGGAAGGTAAACCTTCGGCCAAGTCTGAGGTCCAGAGCACTCTGGAAGAGGTTTTCATCCAGGATATCGCTGCAATTGGCTGCATTCAAGTTTCCTTCAATTGCAACCAGTCGCCCTGTCCCTGCAGTTAAAAAAACACCCCCATAGAGTGATGCTGCCACCACCATGTTTCACTGTTGAAATTGTATTGGGCAGGTGATGAGCAGTGCCTGGTTTTCTCCACACATACTGCTTAGAATTATCATCAAAAAGTTGTATCTTCGCTCATCAGACCAGAGAATCTTATTTCTCATAGTCTGGGAGTCCTTTATGTGTTTTTTTAGCAAACTCTATGCAGGTTTTCGTATGTTTTGCACCGAGGAGAGGCTTCCGTTGGGCCACTCTGCTATAAAGGCCCGACTGGTGGAGGGCTGCAGTGATAGTTGACTTTCTGGAACTTTCTCCCATCTCCCTACTGCATCTGTGGAGCTCAGCCACAGTGATCTTGGGGTTTTTCTTTACCTCTCTCACTAAGGCTCTTCTCCCACGATTGCTCTGTTTGGCTCTACAGCCAGGTCTAGGAAGACTTTTGGTGTTCCAAACTTCTTCCATTTAAGGAATATGGAGGCCACTGTGCTCTTAGGAACCTTGAGTACTGCAGAAATTCTTTTGTAACCTTGGCCAGATGTGTGCCTTGCCAAAATTCGGTCTCTGAGCTCCTTGGCCAGTTCTTTTGACCTCATGATTCTCATTTGCTCTGACATTCACTGTGAGCTGTGAGGTCTTACATAGACAGGTGTGTGCCTTTACAAATCAAGTTCTATTAGTTTAATTAAACACAGATGGACTCCAATGAAGGAGTAGAACCATCTCAAATATGAGTGTCTGAGCAAAGGGTCTGACTACTTATGACCATGTGATATTTCAGATTTTCTTTTTAATAAATTTGCAAAAATTTCTACATTTCTGTTTTTTTTTCATTCAAGATGGGGTGCAGAGTGTACATTAATGAAAAAAAATTAACTTTTGTCTTTGTGCTTGGATGTCATAGAGACGGAGGACACAATTCTAACATCTAGTTGTGTTTGCCTGCCCAGCAAGCTGTAGTGGTGGGTGCACTGGAAGTAGTAGTGGAACTCAGAGCCTGGGTAAATCTGTAGGTGGAACTGAATGTCGCTGGGAGAGGGAAGAATTCTGCATGTTGTACAGTCAGCTCAGAAGCAAGTGATGCCACATGTGCTTTTGGTGGCTATATGTACGGGCATCTTTTGTGTGAATTTTCTTTTGCACTTTGAAACCAGATAATCTTTTGGCAGTCTGCAGGCAGTAAATTAGCCGTGGATGTCCCGACTCTCATAGACTGGAAATTTCGGATACAGTGGGGAAAAAAGTATTTAGTCAGCCACCAATTGTGCAAGCTCTCCTACTTAAAAAGATGAGAGGCCTGTAATTGATGTCATAGGTAGACAACAACTATGAGAGTCACAATGAGAAAACAAATCCAGAAAATTGCCTTGTCAGATTTATTTTTCAAATTATGGTGGAAAATAAGTATTTGGTAATCTAAATCATGCAAGATTTCTGGCTCTCACAGACCTGTAACTTCTTCTTTAAGTGGCTCCTCTATCCTCCACTCATTACCTGTAGTAATGGCACCTGTTTGAACTTGTTATCAGTATAAAAGACATCTGTCCACAACCTCAAACAGTCACACTCCAAACTTCACCATGGTGAAGACCAAAGAGCTGTCGAAGGACACCAGAAACAAAACTGTAGCCCTGCACCAGGCTGGGAAGACTGAATCTGCAATAAGCAAGCAGCTTGGTGTGATGAAATTAACTGTGGGAGCAATAATAAGAAAATGGAAGAAATATAAGATCACTGATAATCTCCCTCGATCTGGGGCTCCACACAAGATCTCACCACATGGGGTCAAAATGATCACAAGAACAGTGAGAAAAATTCCCAGATCCCCACGAGAGACCTAGTGAATGACCTGTATAGAGCTGGGACCACCGTTACAAAGGCTACCATCAGTAACACACTACGCCACCAGTGACTGAGATCCTGCGGTGCCAGACTCCCTGCTTAAACCAGTGCATATCTGGGCCCGTCTGTAATGTACTGTAAAGATGTTTCTAGAAACTTCTAGAAGTCTCCCCTTTTCTTATCAGGACATTGCAGCCTGCTGTGGAGCTGCAACCCCCCCTTTCTTCCCCCCCACACACACCAGTGTCTTCATGTGCACAGCTCTGTGAAACCTGAAACCGTCCATTTCCAGTGAGCTAGGAATGTTAATTAGCTAAGTGAAAAGATGGTCCTTTGTTTAAAACCAGAGGCTGGTTACAGGTATAGGAAATATTAAAAGAATCCTAGCTCGCACGCCACTCATGACAGAGATATAATAGTCATATTTCCGTGATCTGAGTGGACCCGGCTTCGCTATGGTGCCTCTTGCGAAGTTCTCGGACCTCCAGAAACCGAGATATGGATTGCTCCCAAATGGAATGTCCAAAGTATAGCATGCTTGGTGTCTTCGGATTCTATTCAGTAAATCACAAACAATGATGCCCTATGTGTGTTGGTATGGGTTCTTCTCGTTTAGATATAGCTATTCTAAGTTTTGTAGCCAAATCCTAACTTTGAGAGAGGGAGGTTGGACCTCTCCAGACCGCCCATTTCATGAGGTCACAGACCCAAGTCTATAGTTATCCCCTACCAAATTCCAGTCAGTTGAGCTACAGAGTCCGTGCTGACAAGACGTGCTGATGAGTGGAGACATGTGGCTCCGCCTTCTCCCAGCCACATGGTCTGCCTGATATCGACTGAACACATGTGAGTTTTTAATTTCTGTTCATCCACTTTGTTTTATATTTGTATTGTACATATTTAATGTCTCAACTTTTATCTGTATAATCACTGCCCTTTTGGGAATAAATCGTAAAATTATCAGTTTTTCTCAATGCTCTAAGAAACGAACTATGCGTCTCTTTTTAGATAATCGCTACTGATTTCAGGGGTTTGCCACGGACCCTCTTAATTTAACTCTGTGAATTAAGAAAAGCGTGGATGGTGGCAGCGTGGTGTGTGCGATTGATTAGGCTAGTTGGCAGGACAGAAGGGTCTTATATTGCTAAAGGGGGGCTGCGGCCACAGCATTGATAATTCCCTTACTGCGGTAGCCTAATTGTCCGTGCACAACAAGCAGCCCGTCCGGCGACTAATTATCCTAGGTGCAGTTCCCTGACTGACCTGAGGGTAAGGGGGCGCCGGAGAGCTGCGAGTTCCAAAGTGGAACTGAGAAAGTGGGATATACATAAATCCCGGCAGTTCTTGGAAGGTTGTTAGCAGTGGTGGGGCATCCAAAATAAACCCCCTGCGGTAAATTGTTAGAGCAAGGTTAGCTTGCTGCATTTTTGTCACATGGTGCCAGTGGTGGGATAACTAAGATAAGCCCCCACTGTGTCTGTGATAGCCGTGTGCTGGCAGTGTGCCGCGTCCCTCCATCCGCTGATACACCCGTGTCAGTGGTGGGATTGTGACATATTGGTGACACAGGGTCCGCTGTCTGTTGCGTTTTGGTGGCAGCGGGACCTCCATTTGTCACATATTGGTGTCAGAGTGGTGGGATAATACTAGAGCATTAGTGATTTGGTTTGAGCACTCATTCCTCTCACTAAAGACCTGCACGGTTCCTGCGAGAATCCTGCATCATAGGTTTTGGAGAACAGACTCAGTGGTTACTAGTCCTGAGACATTTTTGTGTACTTGCAAGTATCCCCTCCCTTTCTCTTCATTTTTCTTTTCTATCTTTTATTTGGCAACCATGGCGGCAAAAGGAGAACACTGGTACATACAGCAGAAAAAGGAAAATCTTGCTGTAATATGCACGTACCGGGGCCTTGATGCCACGCACAAGAGCAAAAGCCAGCTGATCGCGGCTCTGGTGCAGCTGGACAACGACTAGAGCCCAGTGGACGCAGAAGCTGGCCCAAGTGACAATGGGGCTGCAGCAGAGGCTCCACTCATGAGCGCTGGCCTCACATTCAATCAGAGCGGGGTGGACCCCTATCTGCAAATGGTCTTGGATGAACTCCCCGCCGAAGACCGTGAGGGGCGGGTGAGGTTGATCCAGCAATATCGGCAGGAGGCCCAAGAGGTTGAGAGAGCCGAGCGCCAGGCACAGGCTGAGAGAGCTGAGCGCCAAGCCAAATCTCAGAGAGCCCATGAACTGGAGATGCTCCGACAAGGGGGGAATGCCCCCACAGCCCGACGCAGTGAGCCCAGCAGCGTCCAGAGTCCTAAACCCCGGCCAGAGCATTTTCCCGTTATGGAAAAGGACAGGGACTTGGACACGTTTCTGCGAGCCTTTGAGAAAGCCTGCAGACAGTACCAGCTGGATAAGGTCCAATGGGCCAGGTACTTGACTCCAGGGCTAAAAGGCAAAGCTCTGGAGGCGTTTGCTTCTCTTCCGTCAGAAGACGATGACTATGATGCCATAAAGCAGGCTCTGATCGCCAAATACCGGCTGACACCTGAGGTATACCGAAAGAAGTTCCGGAACCTCCAACGTGGCCCACATGATAGGTATAGTGATGTGGTGCAAGGACTCAGGACCCACTTTGACCAGTGGATCCATGGACTGTCAGTGAACACCTTTGAGCTGCTATGGACATGATGATCAAAGACCAGTTCCTGCATCTCTGCCCAGCTGAGGTCCGACAGTTCATCCTGGACCACGAACCACCGAATGCGGACAAAGCGGCGCAGATCACCGACAACTATGAGGCCAACCGGAAGCCAGCGATGTGGAGGCCAGTCACCACCGGCTGGAGAGGGGGTAAGCCTGCAACCAACCCCAGTGCCCCAGCTAGCCGTCACTCCGGAGGCCCTGTCCTTGTTGCCAACACCAGGCCTACTACTGACAGTCGCCTGTGTTTCACCTACAATCGGACTGGTCACTTCCGTCACGCCTGTCCGGAAAAGCCGAAGAATCCTCCAGCCAAGGCCTCTGGGCCCAACGCCTCTGTCCTTTTGGTGGGAGGTGTGGTTGGGAGGACTGACGACAACGTTCAACCTGTTCAGGTGGGGGCCCGTCTTGCTACAGGCCTCAAGGACACCGGGGCTGAACGAACCCTCATCCGTCCTGGACTGGCGGCCCCTGAAGAGTTTGTTGAGGGGAAAACCCTGACTGTCACCGGGATTGGAGGCACCCGTTGTCCCTTGCCAGTGGCCCGGGTTTTTCTTGATTGGGGTGCTGGGAGCGGGTTGAGGGAGTTGGGAGTGTCTGAAAACCTGCCCACTGATGTTCTATTGGGGACTGACTTGGGGAGGATGGTTGCATACTATATCCCTGACACCCTTCCCCAATCTGATAATAAGGGTAACGTTAACCCTGATATTGATGATGATGATGATGATGATGATGATGATGATGATGATGATGATGATGGGAAACTGAATGTGTTACCTGATAATGCCTTGATGAGTAATGATGCAACTAACCACCATTCTTTCCCCAGGTATGATGCTGATGGTGATGTGAATGTACCAAAGAAATCTGATAACCATTCTTTTCCTAGGAATTGTGATAATGATGATGGTGATGTATCTGTGCCGACTGAACCTATTAACCCTTTCTTTGAAATGGTAGATGTGTCCACAGGTACCAAAGTGCTCAGCCCCGTCACTCTGCGGAGTGAGACGGCTGAGGAACTCCTGGCAGGAGCAAGCAACGCTGCTCAAGGAAATGGGGAGGTGCATGGGGACAATGAGGAAGGTAATGCCATGCAGCTGACCACTGCCACTGAGGAAGCTAACTGACCCATAAGTAGCAGCTCCTGAAGTGTTGGGGGTGGACGGGGAGGTAGGGCCCATTGCAGCGCCGATTGGTGGGTCTGTAGAAATCCCCAGGGAGACAGCATACATAGTAGCTGTCACACGCAGTCAGAGTGCCCAGATCGCAGGTAGCGCCCTGTCTTCTGGACCCTCTTCTGCTACAGGAGAGACTGAACCAGAGGTGACCCCAGAGCCGCTTCCAGAGGGTCCCAGTAAGTAAGGAACCCTGACGTCACTTCTGGCAGCCTCCAGCAAGGAGTTACAGGCTGCTCTGCACTCAGATGCCAGCCTGATGAAATTGAGACACCTCGCCGAGACGCCCACCTCTAAGCCTGATAAGGAGAGGGTGTTCTGGGAACGAGGAAGGTTGTACCGGTAGACAGTACCCGGAGATCCCCAAAAGGAGTGGTTGAGGGAAAGACAGCTAGTCGTTCCCCTACAGTTCAGAACTGAGTTTTTGCGGATTGCCCTTGAGATTCCACTCGCTGGACACTTGGGGATCAGCAAAACAAAGGCACGGCTGTCTCAACACTTCTATTGGCCGAAGATGGGGACAGATGTCACGACCTACTGCCGCTCCTGTAACACCTGTAAAAAGGTGGGTAAGGCTGGGTCTGCTCTTAAGGCTCTTCTTATTCCTTTGCCGGTGATAGAGGAGCCTTTCCAGAGAATCGCGGTGGACATTGTAGGCCCGCTGGCCGTCCCCAGCACCTCCGGAAAGCGATACATTCTCACCGTGGTAGACTACGCTACCCGGTACCCAGAGGCAGAAGCTCTGTCTTCAACCAGGGCAGATAAGGTTGCTGATGCACTGGTGGCCATCTTTTCAAGGGTAGGATTTCGCAGGGAGATGCTTACCGATCAAGGGACCCAATTCATGTCTCGCCTAATGGAGGCTCTCTGTGAGAAAATGCAGGTGAAGCACCTGGTATCGAGTGCATATCACCCACAGACTAATGGTTTGTGTGAATGCTTCAACGGTACCCTCAAACAGATGCTCCGCATGCTGGTTGAGATCCAAGGGCGCGACTGGCAGCGGTACCTCCCACACCTGCTGTTCGCTTACAGAGAAGTTCCGCAGGCCTCGACTGGGTTCTCCCCCTTCGAGCTCCTGTATGGCAGGCGAGTCCAGGGACCCCTTGGGTTGATAAGAGAATCCTGGGAAGATGAACCAAACCCCACAGAAGTGTCCATCGTGGATTATGTCATGCGCTTCCGTGACAAGATGCAGACCTTGACACAGTTGTTGCTTGACAACATGACGCAGGCTCAGGCTGACCAGAAGCACTGGTACGACCAGAACGCCCGGGAGCGGACCTACCAGGCGGGTCAAAGGGTGTGGGTGCTGGTCCCCGTACCAACGGATAAGCTAAAGGCAGCCTGGGAATGCCCATACATCGTCCACCAACAGCTCAACCCGGTCACCTACGTGGTCATGCTTGACCATGCTCGGGGTAGGCGCAAGGCCTTTCACGTCAACATGCTGAAGGAGCACCACGAACTTGAAGCTTGCATCCTACCGGTCTGCAACCTGCCCGAGGATGGGGAGGAAGATCCCCTCCTGGACATGCTGGCCCAAGCCAAGGCCAATGGGTCCATTGAGGACATGGAGATAAGTGGTTTGCTAACCGTATCCCAGCGGTCGCAGTTGGTGGAAGCCCTGGAACCCTTCCGGGCCGTGTTCACCAACCGACCTGGGAGGACAGAGTTAGTGGTTCATGAGGTGGACACCGGGAATCATGCCCCACTACGGCAAACACCTTATCGGTTCTCTGAGGCGGTGCAACAAGTCATGCGCCAAGAGATCGATGAGATGTTAAGGCTGGGGGTGATTCAACGGTCAAAAAGCACATGGGCTACACCTGTAGTCCTCGTGCCTAAAAAGGATCGAACCACCCGGTTCTGCGTGGACTACAGGGGGCTCATCGCCATCACAACCTCTGATGCTGCGCATCGAGGATCTGCTTGAGCGGTTGGCGAAAGCAAGGTACATATCCATCATGGATTTGAGTCGGGGATACTGGCAGATTCCCCTGAGCCCTGAGGCGTAGGAGAAATCCGCCTTTATCACCCCCTTTGGACTGTATGAGTCCACAGTCATGCCCTTCGACATGAAAAATGCCACTTTCCAGGGGATGGTCAACCACCTGCTTCGGGGACTGGAGGAGTACGCAGTGGCGTACTTAGACGACATCACCATCTTCAGTTCCACCTGGGAGGAACACCTTCAGCATCTCCAGGAGGTGCTCAAGCGTCTTCACCAGGCAGGCCTGACTATCAAGCCGGGAAAGTGCCAGATGGGCATGAACGAGGTCCACTACCTGGGGCACCGGGTAGGCGGGGAGGGTTCCATGAGTCCGGAGCCAGAAAAGGTGGACGCAATCGCGTCCTGGCCCACCCCCAGGACCAAGAAACAGGTGAAGTCCTTCTTGGGCACTGCAGGGTACTATAGGCAGTTTGTTCAGGACTATAGCGCCCTTGCAAAACCCTTGACTGACCTCACCAAGCAGAGGCTACCCCAAACAGTCAACTGGACAGATGACTGTGAGGCGGCTTTCCAAGCTTTGAAAGCAGCCCTGTGCAGCTCTCCAGTGTTGAGAGCAGTCGACAGCAGTCGCCTGTTTCTGGTACAGACCGACGCCAGCAAGTTTGGCCTCAGTGCTGTGCTCAGCCAGGTCGACTCGGGGAACCAGGAGCACCCAGTGTTGTACCTGAGCTGCAAAATTTTGCCAAGGGAAGTGGCATACTCGACTATTGAGAAGGAATGTCTGGCCATGGTGTGGGCACTGCAACGTTTGCAGCCCTACCTGTACGGGCGCGCCTTCACGGTGGTAACCAACCGCAACCCTCTGAGCTGGTTGCACACAGTGTCCGGAACCAATGGAAGGTTGCTCCGCTGGAGCCTTGCCCTTCAACAGTACGACTTTACTGTACAACACAAAAAGGGCAGTGAACATAGTAATACCGATGGATTGTCCTGCCGGGGCAAACCCGCTGAGGTGCGCATGGCCGATTACCGACAGGTAATGTCGCCGTAGCGCCCTCTAAAGGGGAGGTGTAATGTACTGTAAAGATGTTTCTAGAAACTTCTAGAAGTCTCCCCTTTTCTTATCAGGACATTGCAGTCTGCCGTGGAGCTGCAACCCCCCCTTTCTTTCCCCACACACACACCAGTGTCTTCATGTGCACAGCTCTGTGAAACCTGAAACCGTCCATTTCCAGTGAGCTAGGAATGTTAATTAGCTAAGTGAAAAGATGGTCCTTTGTTTAAAACCAGAGGCTGGTTACAGGTATAAGAAATATTAAAAGAAGCCTAGCTCACACGCTGCTCATGACAGAGATATAATAGTCATATTTCCGTGATCTGAGTGGACCCGGCTTCGCTATGGTGCCTCTTGCGAAGTTCTCGGACCTCCAGAAACTGAGATATGGATTGCTCCCAAATGGAATGTCCAAAGTATAGCATGCTTGGTGTCTTCGGATTCTATTCGGTAAATTACAAACAATGATGCCCTATGTGTGTTGGTACAGGTTCTTCCCGTTTTGATATAGCTATTCTAAGTTTTGTAGCCAAATTCTAACTTGGAGAGAGGGAGGTTGGACCTCTCCAGACCGCCCATTTCATGAGGTCACAGACCCAAGTCTATAGTTATCCCTTACCAAATTCCAGTCAGTTGAGCTACAGAGTCTGTGCTGACAAGACGTGCCGATGAGTGGAGACATGTGGCTCCGCCTTCTCCCAGCCACATGGTCTGCCTGATATCGACTGAACACATGTGAGTGTTACTTCCTGTTCTTTCATCCACTTTGTTTTATATTTGTATTGTACATATTTAATGTCTCAACTTTATAGCAACTTTTATCTGTATAATCACTGCACTTTTGGGAATAAATCGTAAAATTATCAGTTTTTCTCCATGCTCTAAGAAACGAACTATGCGACTCTTTTAGATAATCGCTACTGATTTCAGGGGTTTTCCACGGACCCTCTTAATTTAAGTCTGTGAATTAAGAAAAGCGTGGATGGTGGCAGCGTGGTGTATGCGATTGATTAGGCTACTTGGCAGGACAGAAGGGTCTTATATTGCTAAAGGGGGGCTGCGGCCACAGCATTGATAATTCCCTTACTGCGGTAGCCTAATTGTACGTGCACAACAAGCAGCCTGTCTGGCGACTAATTATCCTAGTATCCTAGATGCAGTTCCCTGACTGACCTGAGGGTAAGGGGGCGCCGGAGAGCTGCGAGTTCCAAAGTGGAACTGAGAAAGTGGGATATACATAAATCCCCGCAGTTCTGGGAAGGTTGTTAGCAGTGGTGGGGCATCCAAAATAACCCCCCTGCGGTAAATTATTAGAGCAAGGTTAGCTTGCTGCATTTTTGTCACATGGTGCCAGTGGTGGGATAACTAAGATAAGCCCCCACTGTGCCTGTGATAGCCGTGTGCCGGCAGTGTGCCGCGTCCCTCCGTCCACTGATACACCCGTGTCAGTGGTGGGATTGTGACATATTGGTGACACAGGGTCCGCTGTCCATCGCGTTTTGGAGGCAGCGGGACCCCCGTTCGTCATGCCATCTGAAGTTTGCTAGAGAGCATTTGGATTATATGTAAGAGTATTGGGAGAATGTCATATGGTCTGATGAAACCAAAGTAGAACTGTTTTTTAGAAACAAAACTCGTGTTTGGAGGAGACTGAATGCTGAGTTGCATTCAAAGAAAACCATACCTACTGTGAAATATGGGGGTGGCAACATCATGCTTTGCTGCTGTTTCTCTGCAAAGGGATCAAGAGGACTGATCCGTGTATGAGAAAGAATGAAAGGGGCTATGTTTCGTGAGATTTTGCGTGCAAACCTCATTCCATCAGCAAGGGCATTGAAGATGAAACATGGATGGGTTTTTCAGCATGATAATGATCCCAAGCACACCACCATGGCAACGAAGTAGTGGCTTCATAAGAAGCATGAGAAGGTCCTGGGGTGGCCTAGCCAGTCTCCAGATCTCAACCCCATAAAAAACCTTTGGAGAGATTTGACAGTTCGTGTTGCCCAGCGACAGGCCCAAAATATCACTGCTCTAGAGGAGATCTGCATGGGGGAATGGGCCAACATACCACCAACAGTGTGTGCCAACTTTGTGAAGACTTACAGAAAATGTTTGACCCCTGTAATTGCCAACAAAGGATATATAACAAAATATTGAGATGAACTTTTGCTAATGACCAAATACTTATTTTCCACCTTAATTTGCAAAATAAATCTTGCCAAATCAGACAAGGTGATTTTCTAGATTTGTTTTATCATTTTGACTCTCATAGTTGTGGTCTAACTATTATGTCAATTACAGGCCTCTCTCATCTTTTTAAGTGGGAGAACTTGCACAATTTGTGGCTGACTAAATACTTTTTTCCCTCACTGTATCTATCAGCACCTGATGGATACAGTGAGATAAGCAAGCAGGCCAGAGATAAAAGTAAGCCTCCACTTGTCCTTCTCCCTCTTCTCAGCATACTTGTCTTTTTATCAGTCAGGCTGCATCCTCAACCTCTTTGGTGTCACCATCGCCATCTACCATCACTCCTTGTGGTACTCTAAGTACTTCTCCTCCTTTTGCCTCACACTGTCAGATATCTCTCCGTTATTATAATCCCAAAAAACAAGCGTTCATTTCCAAGTAAAGACTCATTTATCAAGTAAACTCAGCTGGTCAAGTTGTTCGGGGAGTGCAATTGCTGTCCGTTTTGCCCCGGACTTGCCAGCTTCAGCCCTATTGAGAATCTGCCACATCATGAACATTCTGCAACCTGCACGACCCTTGGACCACGTTTCCTTCTCCGTTCCTGCTGCTGACGTGATCTGTAACTTCTCCGGGTGCTCCGCTCTTATCCAGCACCCGCCTGACTGTGCCCGTGCTTCTTCACTTGAACAACGTTGCGTAGCTGCTATGTTAATGTGAAGCAAAAAAAGAAGAAATATGCAGCACTCACCGATGTAGCTGAAAAACTGTGAGTCTTTATTTCACATAATTTCCATCAAATATGTGGACATGCAGGACGTAGAAGAATGCTAGGGGAGGGACGTGCCGGACAACAGCCGTTTCGCGATTACTCACTTCTACGGGTCCAGAAGCGAGTACCTCCCTCCCCTAGCATTCCTCTACATCCTGCATGTCCACATATTTGATGGAAATTATGTGAAATAAAGACTCACAGTTTTTCAGCTACATCGGTGAGTGCTGCATATTTCTTCTTTTTTTGCTTCACATTGAAATATTCATGTTTTTTCATGCAAGCACCTCCATTTTTTGACTGAATTATATGCCACAATTCTTCAGATAAATAGCTCCGTCTGGTAATGTGGTGATTTGTGTGCCCTAGTATGCCGTTCATCTGTTTGCTCTTTGCTGGTAGCTGCTATGTTATCCTGGGCATAGAGCCCTTGTGGACCTGTTGGGTGCGCTCGCCCTTCTGACTAATTCCTACAACCTACACTAGCTTAACCCATAGCAGCTCCTCCTACAGTTAACTCTAAGCAAACTTCCTAACAGCTATACCTAATAAGGACCACTAGTATGCCCCCATCTAGTGGCCTGTTCCAGAACTACGCTTACCCATTCTATGAACTCTATACTACAAGTGCCCTCCGCTAATGTTCCCAAAGGAAGCACTATCTTACCCTAATCTGTATAGAAATACAATGCAATACAATAGTCATAATAAAGCATAATATCTTACAATATGTACAATATGGTAACACTTAACGTGGCAATACCAATCAGACAGTCGGTAATACACAACCGTGTATCAGTACAGAAGAATAACAATATATTTACATCACAGCTCTTAAAGGGGAGGAGGCAATAAAAAGGGGTGTTCTATCCCAATCCCCTACACTTGCTCAACAGAGCTGTCTCCATTCCTAGTAACCACAGGGCACAATGATTATTCTATAGCTTTCCCTCATTCCTTTCATTCATTTAAAAAAAAGCACTGCCAAATTGTTCTACAGCTGGAAAGCACTAAGGACAAAAATCCTTATAGTGGACGAATTTCTGTTGTCCATCAAAGTGAAATTTCGCACTGGATGGTTCCTCATTCATTGCCGCTGAGGATTGTGATAAGCATCAATGCCTGGAACATTCTAGCTTATGTTTGTGGAAAGCAACTCTATTCCCTGCATGGCACACACCCAGAATTTTATTATGTAACATTTCTTTCAGAAATATACCTATTTGAGGAAGGTGGTGGTAATGGCAAGGAAAGTGTCTTCTAATTGTCAGAGACACCGCACTACACTTGCTCATAGAGCCAGTGCGCGTGTCCTGAGTACAGAAGCAGTGCTAAGAGTTACCTGGGGAGCAGGGCAGCAGAGGTGACAATGCGTGCTCCAACTATTAGTGTCAGGGTCCAGTCAGCGCTGGAAAGTAAAGAGGCACGGGACCTGCGGACACTGAAAATGAGCACGCTTGCACGGGACCTATGGTCATGTGACTGCAAGGGGGCGTGGCTTAGCGTCCTGCTTTCAGATATGACAGGCCACCATACAACAACTCAGAGTCAGGCAAAACGGAGGTCACAACAGTACAGGCAAACGAGGCACAGGAGGGATAAACAGACGGGTAGTCAGACAAAGCCAAAGGTCATACACAAGATCACAGTACAGTACCAGGGATGAGACAGAGCGGATAATCAGGGCCAAGCAGAGATCAAAACCAAACAGACATATAAGGTACCAGGCAGAATCCAAAGCGATATCCAGAGAACAGACCGAGTCATACACAGAGAATCAAGTAACCAGAACACAGCACAAACACACTCAGGGGTCACCACACAATGCCAAGGGCAAGAGTATAACTGACAGGGATGGGAGCGTTCTGAGGCTATAAGAAGCCTCCCCAGAACCAGGGAGAGGCCACAATCATAGCCCCAGGTGTGCAGGTAAGCCTGCATCGGGATCACAACCTCTAACCCCAGAAATGCCAGTCCTCAGCACTGGTTCCAGACATTAACCCCACGTGTGCGAGTCAAACCCGCACTGAGATCATGACAGTACCCCCCTCTCAACGGGGGGCCTCTGGACCCCCAGGCTTGCCCAGGTACTTAACATGGAAAGCCCGTACCAGGCGATCAGCATGCATCAACCGGGCCGGTGCCCAGGACCTGTCCTCCGGTCCATACCCCTTCCAATGAACCAGGTACTGTACCGACCGCCGTACCAACCTGGAATCTACGATATGACCAGTCTCGTACTCCACCTGCCCCTCGACCAAAACAGGAGAAGCAGCAGACTCGGAGTCTCCCCGGACTGCTTCAAAAGGTTTCAGTAGAGATCTATGGAAGACGTTAGGGATCTTGAAAGAGGGTGGAAGGCACAGCCTATACGCTACTGGATTGATTTTTTCCACAATCTTGTGCGGGCCAATGAATTTGGGTCCTAACTTGGCTGACGGAATCTTTAACTTAATGTTTCGTGTGGAGAGCCAAACTTTCTCTCCAACCTGAAACGTGGGACCAGGTGTTCGTTTCCTGTCCGCAAAAAACTTATACCTGCCTTGAGACCTGGATATACACCGCTGGACTTCTGCCCATGTATCTTTTAACCGCTGAACAGAGTCCTCAGCCCCGGGGCACCCCGAATCCAGACGAGAAAACTCACCAAAATGAGGACTGAACCCATAGTTAATCAAGAAAGGGGACCTACCAGTGGATTGACTCACCCGACTATTGAAGGCAAATTCAGCCAACGGCAGTGCATCACACCAGTCATTCTGTCTAGCAGAGGTTAGACACCTGAGGATCTGTTCCAGGGACTGGTTAGTGCGCTCCGTCTGCCCATTGCTCTCAGGATGGTATGCAGACGAAAAGGACAGAGACATACCTAATTTTTTGCAGAAAGCACACCAAAACTTAGCCACAAACTGCACACCACGATCAGACACCACATTCAGGGGTACCCCATGCAACCGGATCACATGCTGCACAAACAACCTGGACAACGTCTCAGCTGACGGTAGTGCGGACAGGGGTACGAAATGAGCCTGCTTAGAAAACCTGTCCACCACTACCCATACCACTGTATTACCCTTAGATGGAGGGAGATTGGTAACAAAATCCATGGATAAGTGAGTCCATGGCCTTTCGGGCACTGCCAAGGGTATCAGCTCCCCTGCCGGCCGGCTATGAGAGCTTTTAGAACGAGCGCAGACCCCACAACCAGCAATGAATGTTTTTATGTCCGAACCAAGGGTAGGCCACCAAAAGATCCTAGCCACTGCCAGACGTGTGGCTGAAATACCAGGGTGAGCACTCAGCTTGGATTCATGGAACTCCTGCAAGAGTTTCAGGCGAAGTTGCTCTGGGACAAACAACTTCCCCTCCGGCTTGGCCGCCGAGGCCTGCGACTGGGCCCCCTGAATCTCCCGTTCCAATTCAGATGAGACCTCTGCTATCACAACCCCAGGGTGAAGAATGGAGGACGGTGGCTCAGGGGGCGACACCGGCTGAAAACTGCGTGATAAGGCGTCAACCTTGACATTCTTAGACCCTGGACGAAATGTAATTGTAAACTGAAAACGGGGAAAAAAAAGTGACCAACGGACTTGTCTGGGCGTTAGTCTTTTAGCAGACTCAATGTACGACAAATTTTTGTGATCCGTGATCACCGTAACCGGGTGACTGGCCCCCTCCAAAAAGTGCCTCCATTTTTCAAACGCCAATTTGACCGCAAGAAGCTCTCTATTGCCTACGTTGTAATTTCTTTCCGCAGCAGAGAACTTCTTGGAAAAGAAAGCACATGGCCTGAGGTTGGTTAGAGTGGCAGGCCCTTGGGACAACACCGCCCCCACCCCCACCTCAGAGGCGTCCACTTCCGCGACGAATGGTTTGGACGGATCTGGCTGCACTAACACAGGAGCAGACATAAAACATTTTTTCAGCGTCGCAAAGGCCTCTTTTGCGAGCGAGGACCAATTTCTCATATCCGCACCTTTGCATGTTAGATCCGTGAGAGGTTTGACCACTTGCGAAAACCCCCGGATAAATTTGCGGTAATAATTGGCGAACCCCAAGAAGCGCTGAAGACCCTTAAGATCTCGGGGTTGCACCCAATCCGCAATGGCCTGCACCTTCTTGGGGTCCATGCGAAAACCCTCACCGGATACAATTAACCCCAAAAAGGACAACTCTTGTACACAGAATACACATTTCATCAATTTGGCATACAAATGATTTTCTCTCAGCCTTTGGCAGGGCCGGTTCTAGACAAATTGGGGCCCTAGGCAAAATTCAAAGTGGGGACCCACATTCTGAAACACTGCACCAACAAAAGCATTACAGTCATTTCAGTGCATTGAAGTGAGTTATGAGCTAGTAGCAACATCTTTAAGTGCCAAGAAGCCACTCAAAAAATAAAGACAAAATCTCTGTCCAAGGAGTAAAACATATCACAAGGTTGGGTTTGTTCTTTGTGGACTATAACTAGTTAAGCCACTAAAAACAGTTGGGTATCCTCACTCTAGTTGTAGCCTACAAAGAACACAGCTTTGTAATAGGTTTTAAATTCAGTACATGAAAATGAATATGTGCAAAATATATAAATTAAACAATATTACTACAACGTTGAATTTTGCATTCAAGGTTTATTTATCACACATGTACAATATCATGCAATATCTTGTGAATGCAGTCTTGTCATCTATATGCTTAGTTTGAACAATCATGTGTGAGATCTTTTCATTACCATCTATAGATACTTGGAACTAAAGGTAAAGTGCTGCTGAAACCAGCAAAAATACAACCATAAATATAATTTTACACTTTGCCAAACATAAATAATAAAAATAACTTAACATATCTTAAAGGAGGTCTAAAACTTAAAGGGAATCTGTCGCCCTTTTTTTGGACTATGAGCTGCCGGCACCGACATCAGAGGCTTATCTAGAGCATTCTGTAATGCATTCTGTAATGCTGTAGATAAGCCCCCGATGTAACCTGAAAGATAAGAAAAGAGTTAGATTATACTCACCCCGGCGTCCGGTCCGGTCCGATGGGTGTCGCGGTCTGGTCTGACGCCTCCCATTTTCATACGATGTCGTCCTCTTCTTCCCTTCCTGTCGTGGCTCCTGCACAGGCACCAGACCTCTCCCGATGCCTGCGCACTGCAGGACTCTGCTCTGCCCTCAAAGGGCAGAGCAGTGAGCCTGTGCAGGAGCCACAACAGGAAGGGAAGAAGAGGACGGCATCGTATGAAGATGGGAGTCGCCAGACCAGACCGCAACCCCCATCAGACCGGACCCCGTGGTGAGTATAATCTAACTCTTTTTCTTATCTTTCAGGCTACATCGGGGGCTTATCTACAGCATTACAGAATGCATTACAGAATGCTGTAAATAAGCCCCTGATGGCGATGCCGGCAGCTCATAGGCCAAAAAAAGGGTGACAGATTCCCGTTAAATAAGAATCAAAACAAGCGCAAACTAGAAAAAACTCAATCAAATTATTTCAAAAGGAGCCCTTAAAGGGCTATGTAATAAAGCTGGCATCATAGTGAATGCTTTCTACCTTAGAAGCGAACCTTTCTGGCTCTTGCTGAGGCAAAATCTTCAATTATTTTGGAGAAGTCTAGATTTCTGCAAATGTCATGCTCAATTGCAATCTCTGCTAGACCATTTAAGCGATCTTGTGACATTGAAGATCTTAAATAATTTTTTATCAGTTTCAAACGTGAGAAACTTCTCTCACCTGATGCTACTGTCACAGGAACACTCATTAGGATACGCAACGCCACACTATAATAATAAATTTTATTTTTTATAGCGCCGACATATTCCGCAGCACTTTACATTTCAGAGGGGATTTGTACAGACAATAGACATTACAGCATAACAATAATCACATAGATTATAACAGATACCAAGAGGAATGAGGGCCCTGCTCGCAAGCTTACAGTCTATGAGGAAAGAGTTAGACACGAAAGGTGGGTGGTAACAGTTGCCCTGATTGTATGGACGAGCCATAATGTTAGGTGTGTGACAGTATGGACACAGAGGGCTACTGGATGCATAAAGCATGTGGGAGAATGATGCGGGGAACCTGGTTATGGTAAAACTTTTGGCTCTGCCACACAGGGATAGTGTAACAACCCTGCTGGCATCACTGCATGGCCTCCCATCCCCCGCACACCAACTTACTTTCTGCTTCAAGCCATGCTGTGAATACTGTCTGTTGCCAGCCTTGTGCTCCATGTGCTATGCCTCGTGTTCTCCTGCTTGCTCTCCATGTTTCCTGACTGTGTGTATAGGGGGGCGGCGCCTGAACTCTCTGGTTCTTATGCAGTCAGGGTGCACCTGGGTAATCTGTCCCTGACCAATCACCTGGAGCCCTTGACTATTTAGTTTCACCACTCCCACTGAAACATTGCCTGTGCAATGTCTAAACTCAGTTAGCTCCTTGCTGCTGAGCCAGCCAGGCCCTGTCTTGCCTTCTCTGAAGGCTCTTACTGCGTACTCTTGTGTCTTGGTACCTTGCCTAGCATTTCTCTGTCCGTCTGCCAGGAGGCAGAATATCCTGGCCCTTGAGTCTTGGTCCTTGTGTCTTTGTGTCTCTGTCCGAACTCAGTCTTACCTTTGTCTATCAGTCTCCCTTTCTCCTTGTCTGTGGCTCCCTTCCTTGCTGTGTCTTTCCTTGTGTCCTCCCTGTCTGTGCATCTGCACTCTCGCAGCTCTGTCTGCACTGCTCTTGCTGCCACTGCAGAACCTCTTGCTGCAGCTTCTCTCCACAGACCTTGTGGTTCTGCTTTGCTCCAGTCCTGCGGCCGCTGCAGAACCTCTTGCTGCAGCTTCTCTCCACAGACCTTGTGGTTCTGCTTTGCTCCATTCCTGCTGCCGCTGCGGAACCTCTTGATGCAGCGTCTCTCCACAGACCTTGTGGTTCTGCTTTGCTCCATTCCTGCTGCCGCTGCGGAACCTCTTGATGCAGCGTCTCTCCACAGACCTTGTGGTTCAGCTTTGCTCCATTCCTGCTGCCACTGCAGAACCTCTTGCTGCAGCTTCTCTCCACAGACCTTGTGGTTCAGCTTTGCTCCATTCCTGCTGCCACTGCAGAACCTCTTGCTGCAGCTTCTCTCCACAGACCTTGTGGTTCAGCTTTGCTCCATTCCTGCTGCTGCATAACCCCTTGCTGCAGCTTCTCTCCACAGACCTTGTGGTTCTGCTTTGCTCCAGTCCTGCTGCTGCAGAACCCCTTGCTGCAGCTTCTCTCCACAGACCTTGTGGTTCTGCTTTGCTCCAGTCCTGCTGCCACTGCAGAACCTCTTGCTGCAGCTTCTCTCCACAGACCTTGTGGTTCTGCTTTGCTCCATTCCTGCTGCGGAACCTCTTGATGCAGCTTCTCTCCACAGACCTTGTGGTTCAGCTTTGCTCTACTCCTGCTGCCGCTGCAGAACCTATTTGTGCAGCTTCTCTCTCCACTCCTGCCTTCACCTGCACCTCCTGTGTGAACAGGTCCAAACCTGTTCCTTCTTATTTCACTCTTGCCTGCCTGCATCCATACCTGCACCTCCTGTGTGAACAGGTCCAAACCTGTTCCTTCATATTCCACGCCTGCCTGCATCCATACCTGCACCTCCTGTGTGAACAGGTCCAAACCCGTTCCTTCATATTCCACTCCTGCCTGCCTGCATCCATACCTGCTGTGTGAACAGGTCCCTACCTGTTCCTTCTCAAGCCGTGCCCGCCTGTCCTGTGTCTCAAGCCGTGCCCGCCTGTCCTGTGTCTCAAGCCGTGCCCGCCTGTCCTGTGTCTCAAGCCGTGCCCGCCTGTCCTGTGTCTCAAGCCGTGCCCGCCTGTCCTGTGTCTCAAGCCGTGCCCGCCTGTCCTGTGTCTCAAGCCGTGCCTGTTTGCCCAGTGTCTCCAAGCCACGCCTGCTTGCCCTGTATCTGTCGTACCTTCTTGCCCTGTGTCTCAGTCTGCCTGTCAGTCACATCTGTCCAAGTAACTTGTCTCCAAGTGGGATCAGCAGCCACAGCCAGATACTACCCTGGAGTGGCACCCGACAGCTATCTGCCGCACAAGCCTGACCTCACCATCAGAGGCTCCAGTGAAGACCAAGGTAGCTGTCGCAGTCACGCCCCTTCCAGGGTAGTCTGGTCTGTGGCACAGTGGGGCCACAACCCCCGGCTCGCGCCATTCAGCCAAGGCGCGAGCGTGACATTTTGCACAGGCCATGGTCCCCGCTGAGTCCCATGTCCTTCCGCTCACTGAGCGTCATGAACTCTCTCCCTGCCAGTGTGAGCCACCGGAAGAGTTTGTTCCGCCTTGTGTGGTTCTAATTGTGGAGACTTCTGAACCACTCATAGTCTCCAAGGCCATCTATGAGCAGCTCCTGGCCTACGAAGAGCACGACACAGCAGATCCGCCTAGGTTCTATGGGGACCTCAAAGAGTGCCAAGGGTTCCTGAAAAAGTGCCTACACTACATCCTGCAGAATGCAGTTTGTTTCCCCTCTGACCGGGTCAAGGTGGCATATATCATGTCCTACCTAGCTGGTGATGCCTTGAATTGGATCTGTCCCCTTTGGGAAGCAGGGGACCCTGTCATCATGAGCCTGGGGGCCTTCCTGGTGGCCTTCCGTAAGGTTTTCGACATGCCTCGTCCAGCTGCTCTTGAGATGTCTTCCCCTTCAAGCTTCCAGATACAGACCAGACAAGAGGTACCTATGGGTGAATCCTCTCATCCGTCTGTGACCGTCCCTGACACTCCTGTTCCTCAGCCTGCTAAGGCGGCCTCCCGTGTAAGGTCCAAGAGGTCTAAGAAAAAGCAGCTGGCAAGCTTACAGCCGCAATCTGGTCTCGTGAAGGAACATCCCGACGGTCTCTGTCCTGTGAAGCCAATGACTGTTTCTCTGCCTTCTGGGAGCTTTGGTGTGTATAAACCGCCAGCCATACGGAGTCAGTGTGTCGTCTCTGTGATACAGCTCCCGAAGCCGACGTGGGCGTTGTCTCGAGGTGGCCGAGCCCTGTTGGAAAACAGTCTAGTCCTGCAAGGACAACTACAGCTCCAGGTCGGAGCTTTATACATGAAGAAGTTCATCTTCCATCTACTGACTGGTATGCCCATGGGTCATTCTGAACCAGAGATCCTGATGCCCATTTATGTTTGGAGACCCAGCAAGGCACCACACTTGAAACAACCAAGGGACAAGAGGTGTCTGGTCCCCTTGCGTCGCATTCAGTCAGCAAGCTCGTCTTCTTCGCCTGGTTTGCTAGTCGCCAAGTCAAGGTGTGAGGATGCCTCTGAAGAGGGGGAGGCGGTCTCAGTCTCCTCACACATCCCCAGCGACTATACCAGTGTTCTGCTCCCAAGAGCACCCCTGCCTCTTGATTGTCTTCCCCAGGATAAAGGGCTGAAGATGGATCCAGAGTGTATGCCTTCGGCTCCCCTGTGGCCTAGGGGTGAAGGTCCCAAGACAGAGCTTCACTCATCCTCTAACCAGGAGGATGTGGTCCAGTTTTTTCAGGGTAACAGGCTGAAATGGCTCCCTGTATGTATGCCTCCAGCTTCCATTTGGCAGGTGGGTGAAGAGGTTGGAACAGTGACCTACGTATCTCCGTTTCTCACCAACCGTAAGGAGGAGGTCCAATTTTTCTGGCATATCGGGCTGAAGTTGGACTCGGTGAAGGTGTCTTCTGTTTCTAGCTGGCCAGCTGATGTACGGGTCAAGTCTGAAGCTTCCAGGTCCCTGCCTTTTGCCAATTTGGAGGAAGAAGTCTTTGTACCCTCTGTGTTGGAAACTGACTCCCTTGGGCACCAAGAAACCGGGCAATCTGGAATTCCTGATGGCACACATACTCCACCCTACCTTAAAGATGTTGTGTCAGCCTGGACTGTGTGTGGTTCCATACTCCTTCTTCAGGTCATTCTGGCAGGCTTGAGGAAGAGGGGCCGTAAAGGGGGGTACTGTAACAACCCTGCTGGCATCACTACATGGCCTCCCATCCCCCGCACACCAACTTACTTTCTGCTTCAAGCCATGCTGTGAATACTGTCTGTTGCCAGCCTTGTGCTCCGTGTGCTATGCCTCGTGTTCTCCTGCTTGCTCTCCATGTTTACTGACTGTGTGTATAGGGGGGTGGCGCCTGAACTCTCTGGTTCTTATGCAGTCAGGGTGCACCTGGGTAATCTGTCCCTGACCAATCACCTGGAGCCCTTGACTATTTAGTTTCACCACTCCCACTGAAACATTGCCTGTGCAATGTCTAAACTCAGTTAGCTCCTTGCTGCTGAGCCAGCCAGGCCCTGTCTTGCCTTCTCTGAAGGCTCTTACTGCGTACTCTTGTGTCTTGGTACCTTGCCTAGCATTTCTCTGTCCGCCTGCCAGGAGGCAGAATATCCTGGCCCTTGAGTCTTGGTCCTTGTGTCTTTGTGTCTCTGTCCGAACTCAGTCTTACCTTTGTCTATCAGTCTCCCTTTCTCCTTGTCTGTGGCTCCCTTCCTTGCTGTGTCTTTCCTTGTGTCCTCCCTGTCTGTGCATCTGCACTCTCGCACCTCTGTCTGCACTGCTCTTGCTGCCACTGCAGAACCTCTTGCTGCAGCTTCTCTCCACAGACCTTGTGGTTCTGCTTTGCTCCAGTCCTGCGGCCGCTGCAGAACCTCTTGCTGCAGCTTCTCTCCACAGACCTTGTGGTTCTGCTTTGCTCCATTCCTGCTGCCGCTGCGGAACCTCTTGATGCAGCGTCTCTCCACAGACCTTGTGGTTCAGCTTTGCTCCATTCCTGCTGCCACTGCAGAACCACTTGCTGCAGCTTCTCTCCACAGACCTTGTGGTTCAGCTTTGCTCCATTCCTGCTGCCACTGCAGAACCTCTTGCTGCAGCTTCTCTCCACAGACCTTGTGGTTCAGCTTTGCTCCATTCCTGCTGCTGCAGAACCCCTTGCTGCAGCTTCTCTCCACAGACCTTGTGGTTCTGCTTTGCTCCAGTCCTGCTGCTGCAGAACCCCTTGCTGCAGCTTCTCTCCACAGACCTTGTGGTTCTGCTTTGCTCCAGTCCTGCTGCCGCTGCAGAACCTCTTGCTGCAGCTTCTCTCCACAGACCTTGTGGTTCTGCTTTGCTCCATTCCTGCTGTGGAACCTCTTGATGCAGCTTCTCTCCACAGACCTTGTGGTTCAGCTTTGCTCTACTCCTGCTGCCGCTGCAGAACCTATTTGTGCAGCTTCTCTCTCCACTCCTGCCTTCACCTGCACCTCCTGTGTGAACAGGTCCAAACCTGTTCCTTCTTATTTCACTCTTGCCTGCCTGCATCCATACCTGCACCTCCTGTGTGAACAGGTCCAAACCTGTTCCTTCATATTCCACGCCTGCCTGCATCCATACCTGCACCTCCTGTGTGAACAGGTCCAAACCCGTTCCTTCATATTCCACTCCTGCCTGCCTGCATCCATACCTGCTGTGTGAACAGGTCCCTACCTGTTCCTTCTCTAGCCATGCCCGCCTGTCCTGTGTCTCAAGCCGTGCCCGCCTGTCCTGTGTCTCAAGCCGTGCCCGCCTGTCCTGTGTCTCAAGCCGTGCCCGCCTGTCCTGTGTCTCAAGCCGTGCCTGTTTGCCCAGTGTCTCCAAGCCACGCCTGCTTGCCCTGTATCTGTCGTACCTTCTTGCCCTGTGTCTCAGTCTGCCCGTCAGTCACATCTGTCCAAGTAACTTGTCTCCAAGTGGGATCAGCAGCCACAGCCAGACACCACCCTGGAGTGGCACCCGACAGCTATCTGCCGCACAAGCCTGACCTCACCATCAGAGGCTCCAGTGAAGACCAAGGTAGCTGTCGCAGTCACGCCCCTTCCAGGGTAGTCTGGTCTGTGGCACAGTGGGGCCACAACCCCCGGCTCGCGCCATTCAGCCAAGGCGCGAGCGTGACAGATAGATTAGGTTAATGTGTTGAGGTGGTAGGCCAGTCTGAATAAATGCGTTTTCAGGACACGCTTAAAATTGTGGGGATTGGGGACTAATCGTATTGACCTGGGAAGTGCATTCCAAAGAATTGGCGCGGCACGTGTAAAGTCTTGGAGACGGGAGTGGGAGGTTCTGACTATTGAGGATGCTAACCTCAGGTCATCAGCAGAATGGAGGGCACGGGTAGGGTGGTATACTGAAACAAGGGAGGAGATGTAGGGTGGTGCTGAGCCATGGAGGGCTTTGTGAGTGAGTGTAATAAGTTTATACTGAATTCTGGAGTGGATGGGTAGCCAGTGTAATGACTGGCACAAGGTAGAGGCATCGGTGTAACGATTGGTGAGGAATATGATCCTGGCTGCAGCATTCAAGACAGATTGGAGAGGGGAGAGTTTGGTAAGAGGGAGACCAATTAGAAGAGAGTTACAATAGTCGAGACGAGAATGAATAAGAGAAACAGTAAGAGTTTTTGCAGAGTCAAAGGTAAGAAAAGGTCGAATTCTAGAAATGTTTTTGAGGTGCAGATGACAAGAGCGAGCCAGTGATCGAATGTGGGGGGCAAAGGAAAGCTCGGAATCAAGTATGACCCCAAGACAGCGGGCCTGTTGCTGGGGAGTAATAGTGGAACCACACACAGAAATGGCAATGTCGGGTATAGGTACATTAGTAGAGGGAGGAAACACCAGGAGTTCAGTCTTTGACAGGTTCAGTTTCAGATATAGTGAGGACATGATATTAGACACAGCGTTTAGACAATCGCCGGTGTTTTCTAGAAAGGCTGGCGTGATGTCAGGAGAAGAAGCGTATAATTGGGTGTCATCAGCATAGAGATGGTACTGGAAACCAAATCTACTGATTGTTTGACCAATAGGGGCAGTGTACAAGGAGAAGAGGAGGGGGCCTAGAACCGATCCTTGGGGGACCCCAACAGTAAGGGGAAGATGAGAGGAGGAGGAACTGGCAAAAGATACAGTAAAGGAGCGGTCAGAGAGATAGGAGGAGAACCAGGAGAGAACGGTATCCTTGAGGCCAATGGAACGGAGCATAGTGAGGAGGAGCTGATGATCCACAGTGTCGAATGCTGCAGAGAGATCCAAGAGAATTAGCATGGAGTAGTGACCATTTGATTTAGCTGTTAGCAGATCATTAGAGACTTTAGTGAGGGCAGTTTCAGTGGAGTGTAAAGAGCGGAAACCGGATTGGAGAGGGTCGAGAACAGAGTTTTCTGAGAGATAGCGGATAAGACGGGAGTGGACCAGGCGTTCCAGGAGTTTAGAGATGAAGGGAAGATTAGAGACAGGTCTATAGTTAGCGGCACAGTTTTGGTCGAGGGATGGTTTTTTAAGTAGTGGATGTATGATGGCATGCTTAAATGAGGAGGGAAAAATACCAGAAGAGAGAGAGAGGTTAAATATTTTAGTTAGGTGAGGGGTGACAGCAGGGGAAAGGGACTGGAGGAGCTGTGACGGAAATGGGTCACTGGTGCAAGTAGTTGGGCGAGAAGATGCAAGGAGCCTGCTTACTTCTTCTTCTGTGACTGGTTCAAAATCAGAGAGTGAGCTAGATGCAGTGGGGGAGGGAGGACAGTGCATGGTATGAGGTGATTGGGAGATAATTTCCTGTCGGATCTGGTCAATTTTTTCTTTGAAGTAATTGGCCAGATCGTCAGCTCGGAGCTCCGTGGTTGGGGCCTGTACTCTTGGATTGAGTAGAGAATGAAAAGTGTCAAAGAGACGTTTCGGGTTATTGGACAGTGAGGTGATGAGGGTGTTGAAATAGGTTTGTTTGGAGAGGTGAAGGGCAGTGTTGTATGTTCTAAGCATAAACTTAAAATGGATGAAATCTTCGGGTAGATTGGATTTTCTCCACAGACGTTCGGCGCACCTGGAGCACCGCTGCAGGAAACGTGTTTGCACCGTGTGCCAGGGTTGTCGCCGTCTGCGTTGTGGTGTTCTATTTATAGGGGGTGCAAATTCATCCAGGGCAGTTTGAAGTGTTTCATTGTAATGCTTCAATGCAGAATCAGGACATGAGAGGGAGGAGATAGGGGCCAATGAAGACTGCAAGTTCTTCATAAGTTTCTGGGTGTTAATGGCCTGTATGTTTCTATGAGTCTGGACAGTGGGGGTGACCTGAGCAGCCTGGCAGTTCTTGATAGAGAATGAAAGAAGATTGTGGTCAGAGAGCGGGAGAGGGGAGTTTGCAAAATCAGCCACTGCACAAAGCCGAGAGAAGACCAAGTCGAGGGAGTTTCCGTCTTCATGCGTTGGAGAATTAGTAAGCTGCGAAAGGCCAAATGAGGAGGTTAGAGATAAAAGGTGAGTAGCAGATGGTGAGAGGGGAAGAGCAATGGGGATGTTGAAATCTCCCATGATGAGGGTAGGGATGTCACAGGAGAGAAAATGTGGAAGCCAAGTGGAAAAATGATCCAGGAACTGATGGGAGGGGCCGGGAGGACGATACACCACCGCCACTCGCATGGAGAAGGGGGTGTAGAGTCTGACGGCATGGACCTCAAAAGAAGGGAAGACAAGTGAGGGTACTTGAGGGATAACCTGAAAGGTACATTTTGGTGATAGGAGCAGACCAACGCCTCCACCTGCTCTATTGTCTGATCTTGGGGTATGAGAGAAGTGAAGCCCCCCGTATGAAAGAGCAGCAGCAGCGGTAGTGTCTGACTGCTGGATCCAGGTTTCAGTAAGAGCCAGGAGGTTAAGAGAATTAGAAAGGAAGAAGTCATGGATGAAGGAGAGTTTGTTACACACTGAGCGAGAATTCCAAAGTGCACAATTAAGAGAGACAGATGGCATGCAGGGAATATTAATAAGATTAGAGGGGTTTCTGAGTGTAGCAGTCGGGAGGTTTGACTTTCTATAACATGGGGGACCACGGTTGGGAGCAATGTCTCCTGCGACTAGGAGAAGGAGGATAGAAAGAGTGAGCAGATGGTTAAGTGATTTGTGAGAGCGTCTCTGATGTTGAATGGTGGGACTGACTGGATCTGTGCAGTCACACTAAGATTTGGGTACAAATCTAATAGGTTTGTACAGTAAATGTAGTTAAGCATGTTCAATGGTGAATCAGAAAGATCATCTGGCATGCTCCTTATTGCTGAACATATTTCAACATTCAAGTCATTGGGATCAATATCACCCATTTCTTCGGAAAATTGTTTGCAGAATTCTTCAAGCCTTTGCTCATCTTTCGCAGCTTTCATTTCCTCCTTGTTAAAAAGGAATCCAAAAAGGTGATAAAAATCTTTTAGCTGAGAAAATCTCTCATTTATGCCCACAACTGCAGCATCAATCAAGGTTAAAAAGAAAACCCTCTTCACCATTTCCTCTGGAGTGCTGTTTTGCTCATCTGCACGTTCATAATCAAACATTCTTCTTTTTTTTTTTTTCTTTTTATTGGCAATGAAAACTCAACATCTGCTTCTTCAGCTATACTCTTTGCAGTAGAATAGCATGATTCAAAACCATGCTCCCTGTAATCTTGCAGAAAATTAAGTACAAATTCAATCTCTTTCTTAAGTGTGTCCATGCCAACTTTTGTTTTTTGAAAGATCTTGCTTGCACGATTAATATGGTATAAAACATCATACCAGGCAACAATGCAAATGATAAACTGACCAGAAGAAATTTCATTTGCAAGGCTCTTGGCCTCTGCAGCTTTTACATCATCTTTTTTTGATGCAGCATAGACGACAAGGTCTTCAAGTGCAGAACAAACTTCCCCTAAGCTGTAGCGAAGAACCTTTACACTGTCAATCCGACATTCCCAGCGAGTATCAGAGAGTGGTTTGAGGGTCAGGTTGGTTACATTTTTCTTTAAATTTGCCCATCGCTGTGTTGAGGAACTGAAGTGCACATAAATTTGCTGCAATACTCCAAAGAATGTGACAGAGAGGACAGATGATTTAGCAGCATCAACGATGACTAGATTAAGAGTGTGGCTACTGCATGGCATGTACAACGCTCTTTTATTCAAGGCCAAAATTCTTGACTGCAGACCCTGTTTCTTCCCTTTCATATTACTGCCATTATCATAACTTTGGCCTCTGCATTTATCTATGCTAATCTTTAGGCCTTGTAAGTGTTCTAAGAACACATTGCACAATGCCTCCCCAGAAGTTTCTTCAACTGCAAGAAAACCTGTAAAGTATTCAGACACTGAAGCACCAACTGACAGCTCACATTGGACAATGCGAATTGTAACAGACAATTGTTCAACGTGACTTGTGTCTGGTGTGCAATCCATGATGACTCCGTAATATTTTGCACTGTGAATTCTGTGTGCAACTACATCAAGTATGGTTTTACCCATCTGCTTAATAAGTTCGTTTTGAATGTCCTTACTCAGGTAGTGAGCTTTAATTCTTTTATTTTGTATTCTTCTCACATGTTCATTCATTGTGGCATCATACTTGGCTAAAAATTCCACTTGACCAAGAAAATTACCATTATTTGGATGGTATAACTTATCTGTCGTTCCTCGGAGAGCTAAGTGGCGTTCTGCTAGGTACCGTAACATATAATGTGAATTACTCTGCTGAGGATAGCTCTCCAGTACATTGTCTCCATTTCAATTTGATGCACATTGACACTATCAACTGTTTTTCGTTCACAAATGCCTCTTTTCAGGTAAAGCCAGTCTTGCATACACTGCTCATGTGCAGCAGAGTGCTCATGTTCTTTAAGATGACTATGGATATTCTTCCAATTGTTAAAGCCATCTTTGGAGATCGCAATGTCCCATTTTCCAAAAACAGTGCAGCAGAAACAAAATACTTTGTCCACCTGTTCAGAATATACCAGCCAAGTGCGTAAGATTTTATCTCCATTACCCACTTTGATAAAATAATTTTCTGATGTGAAACGTCTTGGGAATTTTGACTTCTCCTGAGGGAATATCATTTTCATAATTTGCATGGGTCCCCTTTTCACCAGCTCACATCTTTGGGTATTAGATATTGTTACTGGCCATAGTCCTGGATCATCTGATAACCTTTCAGGAACATTCAAGGTCTCCTCAGTTAAATCGGAGCTCGGGAACACAGCAACGTCTGTTGTTTCCACGCCTTCTTCATATGTGGTTGACTGTACATGCTGTGACTGTCTTGTTTCCACATGCTGGGCAGCTTCCTCAGAAACAGTTGATGGTGGTTGTTCAGTGAAATCACCAGAAGTTGAGGTTTCTCCTTGGCTGGATGATTCTTCCCGCCCTCTAAAGAATGTTGTTAACTTTGGATAAGAGACCAGAGTCTTGCTTTTTTCTTCTGCTTTTTTTCTTTTTTGAGAACCACTTATGTAGGAGCGCTTCATATTGGCAAACTTGGGACTGTATTGAGAAGAGCAGAAATATATTGATCTGCACCTGTGAAGCATGCATGCACCAAGGACAATCCAGCTTACAATTTAGAAACTAATTAAAAAAATGTTGATTTTAGCATCCAGTCAGATTATAAGTATATTTGTTTTTCTCTAGCAGAGAATATATGTTTTTTTCTTCCTGTGGTAATCTTTTCTGATTCAAAGTTTTCAGAAATGAGCCCCAGGAGGATAACATATAGCAATCTCTGTATTTAGGTATATAAATATGTTTCTATCCATTCCAAATTCATCTTTTGGCTAAACCAAAATGTAATATGGATTCTCATGTTTTTCTTTGGACGTGTACCACCATCTGCCTCCTGGCTTCCCGATTGTCGGGGTACAGTGCGCTGCTGTCCCGAGCTGCGTGCTCCACAATGCTGACAGCAGAGCAGAGGTAGCAGGATCTAACAATCCATCCAGTTTCGGAGCAGCGCTTGCAAACTGTGTGACAAACGGCTTGTAAGTGCAAGCTCCATGCTTAGGAAATTGCCTAACAAGCTTTAAACTAAAGCATTTAAAATCTCTCATTACTCTTATTAAAACTTCTCAAGCGCAAAGTTTCTTTTATACACACACTTTCCAATTTTAACCATTTATGAAGATGTGACAATCTTTAAAAGAGCATCCTATCAAACTGATGAACCTACAATCGAACTCTGAAGTACAAAGTGTCCTCCATGTTTCATCCATTTTACACAGATCTCTATGGACTTCAAAGGGAATCTGTCACCATTTTTTTGATAATTCATCTGAGAGCAGCATACTGTAGAAACAGAGTCCCTGCTTCCAGCCAGCGATAAGTTGAATGAGCAAATTCTAAATTTCTACATGAAGGGGATCATTCTGAGTAGTTCACCCCTCATTCAGACAGCAGCTATTCCACCCATATCTGTTGTCCTAAAACAATTGACTGAGATATAATTACCCATATTAAAAAAAAAAAAATGTGTATGGTGTACAGCAATATTTCTAAGACCATGGAAGAACTCTGCTACTTTGTCCCTATCCCTATGATGGATGATCGTTTTAATGTACATCATGATCCAAACAAACAATAATGAATATACAAATAAGTAAGCTGTAGTACACAGCGTCCCCCAACATTAATTTTTGAGGGTACTACTAGTCCTTGTTTTGTTGAGGTGCAGTCGCAGACTGCAGTTAAAAAAACTCACCAGTGACCTGACCAGTCAATCATGTAGTAGTAGTATTGACGACGTGACGTGTTGTCTATGGAAGCGAAACCAGGCAGGAACACTTCTCCTGGGTCACGTGGCAGCACAGCTCCTGTACTCTTTCCTGACAGAGACACTGCAGACGCTGTGTACGTCAGGACGACGTCAGTGGTCAGGTGACCATGTGGAAGGTCCTGTCTCTGAACAGAGGCTGCCAGCCTGAGCCCAGGACACGGTAAAAACTATAACACAGAAGCCGGCTGTAGTAGGAGTGACAAGTTAGTGAAGAGAAGATGAATGGCCATAGCGCGCAGAACCACAGGATAAAATTAAAATGCAGAGGGCAGGTCACGGGTCACCACCAGTTCAGTATAACACGCGCGCACGCCTGACTGCTTCTGCCTCCGCCTCGGCTTCGGCTCCGGGATCACCGCCGATAATAAATAACACAAGGCAGTGCAGTGCTGGGGAAAGGCTCGCATTGCAGGACAGAAGATGCACTTACATCTGTCTCTTCTGCAAAGCGAAGCACTGCTTTGTGCTATTTGGATTTGTGGAAGCAGGCAGCAGCCGGGGGCCCCTTATGTGCCTGGGGGCCCTAGGCAACTGCCTGGTCTGCCTGGTCATAACGTCGGCCCTGGCCTTTGGAGCACAGTTCGTACATGTTCCAAATGAGAATACTTGTCGGGGGAATATATCAAAATATCATCTAAGTAGATAAGGACAAAACGACCAATGAGATCCGAGAATATCACGTTGATGAAATTCTGAAATATGGCAGGGGCGTTGGTAAGACCAAACGGCATGACTAAATTTTCAAATAGTCCCTCGGTCATGAGGAACGCGGTTTTCCATTCATCCCCCTCTCGGACCCTTATCAAATTATATGCCCCCCGAAGGTCCAGTTTAGAAAACCACTTTGCCCCTGATAGTTGGTTACATAAATCGGGAATCAACGGAAGGGGGTACGTATTCCGTACAGTAATTTGATTAAGCTCCCGGAAGTCGAGACAGGGACGTAACCCGCCATCTTTTTCTTTACAAAAAGGAAACCTGCCGCCACAAGTGAGACTGAAGGACGTATGTGTCCTTTGCGCAGACTTTCAGTAATGTACTCCTTCATAGCCAAGCGCTCAGGACCGGACAAATTAAACAGATGGGCTTTGGGTAATTTAGCCCCCGGGACCAGCTCAATAGCGCAGTCAAAGGGTCTATGTGGCGGTAACGTCTCGGCCTCGCTTTCAGAGAATACATCTTCGAAGTCCTTCAGACATTCCGGAATACCTTCCAGCTCGACAGATGATACAGACACAGATTTAACAGGTTCAACCAGCAGTGCGGATTTATCACATAACTCAAAATCATTAAACCCCCATTGTACAATCTCCCCCATTTTCCAGTTAATAACTGGGTTATGGTGTTGTAACCAGGGCATGCCAAACACCAACCCTGCAGGTAGATTGTCCAGCACAAAACAACTTATGTTTTCCACATGAGTAGCGCCCACTCTGAGCGAAAACACATCGGACATAAAGTGAATTCCCTCCTTAGTGAGGGGAGATGAGTCAATGGCCATCACCTTGATCGGAACCTTGAGCCTAACTGTCCCTATCTTGCAGTGTGTGACCAATTGAGAGTCAATAAGATTAATAGATGATCCGCAGTCCACGAATGCTGTAGAGGAAAAAGAACTACCGTCCACAAACAGTTCCACAGGCAGTATTACTTTAGAAAACGAGGAAAATGGTACCTGAGGGTCTGAGCAGCCTCCTCGTTGACTACCAAGACCTAGTCGTTTCCCGCCGACCGGGTTTGAAGACGGGCAATTCGGGCACTCCCTTTTCCAATGTCCCGTTTTACCGCAGTAAAAGCATAACTGCTTGTCCTTCCGGCGTTTCCTCTCCGTATCCTTCAGGGAGAGGGCGCCTACATCCATGGGCTCAGGGGCAGTCTCTTTTCCACTGGGGAATAATGGAGTATCCACCTGCATCACCCCTCTGGCCCACAGCCTGCGGTCCATCCGGATGGCCTGGGTCATGGCGTCCTCGAGAGAGTTAGGTGGGGGATGTAACGCCAAGGCATCCTGCAGTCGCTCGGACAAGTCTCTGCGAAAGAGTCCTCGGAGTGTGGCGTCGCTCCAAGAGACCTCTGCCGCCCAGCGGCGGAACTCAGAACAAAACCACTCAGCTGAGTGTTTCCCCTGACAGACACTCATCAACATGTCCTCTGCCAATCGCACTCGGTCAGGTTCATCATAAATGTGCCCGAGGGCCTCAAAAAATGCATTCACTGACATACGTTCAGGAGCAGAGGAAGACAGAGAGAAAGCCCATGCTTGCGGAGCCCCCCAAAGTAGGGAAATAATGACCCCCACCCTCTGGAACTCATCCCCGGAGGAGCGGGGCCTTAGAGAAAAAAAAAGCTTGCATCCTTCTCTGAAAGACCTGAACTCCTTTTTATCCCCTGAGAAAAGGTCTGGTAATTTGACCGGAGATTCGGGGGACGCTAATGACACATCCCTACCCCCAGAACCAGAAGCCCCTGCATCGACAGCCCCCTGCACAGTAACCACCAACTGTTGCTGGGTCTGGGCCATCGTGCGTTGTTCCACATTGAGCTTATGGAACATTTGGGTCAGGTGCTTGACCTGATCAGACAAGGCTTGTATGGGATCCATGAGGATAACACACACTTTTTTTTTTTTTCCTTCAGAGAAAAAAAAAAACTGAAATGGTCAGTTATAATGTCAGAGACACCGCACTACACTTGCTCATAGAGCCAGTGCGCGTGTCCTGAGTACAGAAGCAGTGCTAAGAGTTACCTGGGGAGCAGGGCAGCAGAGGTGACAATGCGTGCTCCAACTATTAGTGTCAGGGTCCAGTCAGCGCTGGAAAGTAAAGAGGCACGGGACCTGCGGACACTGAAAATGAGCACGCTTGCACGGGACCTATGGTCATGTGACTGCAAGGGGGCGTGGCTTAGCATCCTGCTTTCAGATATGACAGGACACCATACAACAACTCAGAGTCAGGCAAAACGGAGGTCACAACAGTACGGGCAAACGAGGCACAGGAGGGATAAACAGACGGGTAGTCAGACAAAGCCAAAGGTCATACACAAGATCACAGTACAGCACCAGGGATGAGACAGAGCGGATAATCAGGGCCAAGCAGAGATCAAAACCAAACAGACATATAAGGTACCAGGCAGAATCCAAAGCGATATCCAGAGAACAGACCGAGTCATACACAGAGAATCAAGTAACCAGAACACAGCACAAACACACTCAGGGGTCACCACACAATGCCAAGGGCAAGAGTATAACTGACAGGGATGGGAGCGTTCTGAGGCTATAAGAAGCCTCCCCAGAACCAGGGAGAGGCCACAATCATAGCCCCAGGTGTGCAGGTAAGCCTGCATCGGGATCACAACCTTTAACCCCAGAAATGCCAGACATCAGCACTGGTTCCATACATTAACCCCACGTGTGCGAGTCAAACCCGCACTGAGATCATGACACTAATTTCGACTATTCGAAGGTGGCAAAGTATGCAAGTCCTCCTACGTTTGCAATAACAGAATAGTCTGTCAGAGTTGTTTGGGGAATGTTCTGCCAAGGTTAATGGCAAAATCATCAAGATCAGCTGTGACCAGCTCCCTTTGCGATTGCTATCCAATGATGTACCAGATATGCTCAGTGGGAAACAAGTCTGAAGATGCTGCAGGCCGTTACAGAACATTTAGACAAAACAAGCTCCTCACAGTAGTATAAGCAAAATGTGGGCTGGCGCTGTCATGTTGAAAAACGGGTCTAGGGACACTTTGGAGATATAGCCGTACCACTGGTTCCACAATCAAATCATTGCAAGCCTGAGTTGTTAGTGTACCTGGAATGAAAACTAAAGGGATTCAGCTACCATACAACATTATGCCACCTCACAACCTAATCTGGGGGTAGGACTCGTGCGATGTTCCCTTGTTATGGCCTCTTCACAGAGTTAATAATCTTAATCTTTATTTTTATATAGCGCTAACATATTCCGAAGCGCTTTACAGTTTACACACATTATCATCGCTGTCCCCGATGGGGCTCACAATATAAATTCCCTATCAGTATGTCTTTGGAATGTGGGAGGAAACCGGTGTAAACCCACGCTCACACGGGGAGAACATACAAACTCCTTGCAGATGTTGTCCTTGGTGGGATTCGAACCCAGGACTTCAGTGCTGCAAGGCTGCAGTGCTATCCACTGAGAGTTGCCAATTTGTCTCCAAATCAATCCTGGCAGCTTTTGCATTGAAGATAGAAGTGAGACTTATTGCCGAAGAGAATAGTCTCCATTCCAGCCTCCACCATGATAGCCATTGAGGGCGATGGCATGATTTTACCAGCCTCCACCATGATAGCCATTGAGGGCGATGGCATGAGTTTAAGTGAGTAACTGTAGCTAGATGACTGGATCACAGCCCAATGTTGTCCACACACTGTCTGATGCCTTAGGCTTGATATGTGATGTCCAATTACACATGCAGTGGAGAATGGATTCATTTTTTCAGAAACCAGTGCTATGGGCATTTTTCTAAAGTTTCAACAGCACAGTATACGCGGAACAATACTATATACACAGGTCCACATTGTATTCTATAATATGCCTATACAGTACAGACCAAAAGTTTGGACACACCTTCTTATTCAAAGAGTTTTCTTTATTTTCATGACAATGAAAATTGTAGATTCACTCTGAAGGCATCAAAACTATGAATTAACACATGTGGAATTATACAATTAACAAAAAAGTGTGAAACAACTGAAAATATGTCTTCCTCTTGAAGCTCATCAAGAGAATGCCAAGAGTGTGCAAAGCAGTAATCAAAGCAGAAGGTGACTACTTTGAAGAACCTAGAATATAAGACATACAGCATTCAGTTGTTTCACACTTTTTTGTTAACTATATAATTCCACATGTGTTAATTCATAGTTTTGATGCCTTCAGAGTGAATCTCCAATTTTCATAGTCATGAAAATAAAGAAAACTCTTTGAATGAGAAGGTGTGTCCAAACTTTTGGTCTGTACTGTACATCAAATAGACTACGCTCAGATTCTGCTGTATACTTTACATACTCTGCTGTTTTTACATAGGATAGGATTTGCTGAAACTGTTGTATATACATTATATAGAATACTTTGACATTGCTTTATACATTACATAGGGTACACTGAGACTGCTTTATATACATCACATAGGAAAATCAAAGCCCACTTTATGTACATCACATAGGATGCACTGGGCCTGTTTTATATATCACATAGGATACACTGAGAATCCCACATACATCACAAAGGGCTCTGCTGTATATATAACATAGGATACACTGACACAGCTGTATGTACATCATATCATGATTCCACCACTCACAGTGTCCGAGAGATGTTGTGAATGACAGCTCTGACTCCCCATGGGATCGAGTGCTGGATGAGCTGTCAGGATTGCAAGTGACGGCTCTACTGCCAAAGCTGAGGCAGAGGTGTTTGTATATTGACTGACAGCTCTGCTGCCCTACCTGGCTGGGTCTGTGGGATCTCATGTACTTGTCGTGTGTGTGACACCCCAGAGTCCGGTTGTCACAGTGACATTGTCTCCTTCTAAGAGGTGAAGTCATGCTTGGAGGCAGAAGGGGGCCCTCATGCCAGGTAACATAGATTAAATCACAATTCCTGCTGCAGGTCAGAAAAGGGAGTTGCCTTATAAATTCTGGCCAGCAGATGGGGTTGGTGAGTCAGCTAGAAATCAGCTGAGGGAGTTGTCATGGAAACGAGAGCAGCTGTGAGCTGAGAACAAATGATAAGACAGTTAAACGTGAGGTAAAAAGATCTTTCTGGAAGGTCCAGTCAGTTCAGAAGAGGGAGCTGATCTGTGAGGAGTTCAAGACAGGGAGCTGATCTGTGAAGAGGGAAAGGACAAGAGCAGACCCCAGAGCGAAGCGCTAATAGAGAGAAAAGGGACGTCAGAGTCCTTGGTGGTCAGGAGCTGTATGTCCTGACTGCTGAATCTGAAAGTACAGGGGACTGTAAGTTCCTGTGCGACATTGAACACCTGAGGGCATGGCAGCAAATAAGGAGCCCGGGGCTGACGGTGAAAAGGACGGTACCCGTGGAATAGGCTCAAGCTGACAGCCGTACAGGTTAGAGAAACCATCATGAAATAGAGGGTCTCAGCTTAGTTATAAGCAGCAGAGACCCGCACACAAAGCGCAGAAGGAAGGTCCTAAACCCCCACCTGGCAGGGTGGATCCCCTGAATGCTTCCAGGCGAGCCGGACTCATTCCATCACCTGTATATGGTACTCCGGATTGCAACTAATTGCCAGTAAAACGTAAAGAAACTGCACCTCTCTGTGTCCTTCTCTCATTTCTCTGCACCCCAACGTTCACCGCAATCTTCACTATTAATCTAACATCTTTGCTTTGGGACTATTGCTCTACCTGTGGAGAGCTATTTTCATCTCAGCTGCGACACACCAACAGTCTCAAGGGAACAACACTGTAGCGCTGGTCATCTCTGACCAGAATGCCACAGGTGGCGTCACGTATTTAATAATCTACAAACTTTATCTTCATTTTTGCCACACTTCAACATCACAAACAACTTTTCCCCTTCCCTTTTTTATTTAATGGACGCCCCAGGGCCACGGACCAGGTCACCGCCGCCGTGACACCGTCCCCCATTGAAGTCGACGGGCCCGGTACTGAGTACCCCACGGCCCTGTCTGCTAATGCGCTGCTGCTGTGCACATGCGCGGGGCGCTCCATGTGCATGCTTGATCACTACTCCAAGTTTCATTCTGATCTCCATTGCCGACCTAGGATTTAACTTTTTGACCTTCCATTTGACTTACCCCTTTGTATTGATCCGCTACGCTCCTGATACTCTGACCTTGGACTGTTACTTGACTATGCTTTTGTCTGGTGCCTTTGCATATTACGAGCCATCTTGGTACTGATCATGGACCTCTTTACTGTCCTGCTTTAGGGTATGTGCACACGTTGCAGATTCCTGTGCGGATCCACAGCAGATTTGGCCCTGCAGATCCCCTGCGGATTTGCCAGAGAATACAGTACAATGATATCCAATGGAGAAAAAAAAACGCTGTGCACTTGCTGCGGAAATTTCTGTGCGGAAACACAAGGGTTTATTGTCCGCAGCATGTCAATTCTATGTGAGGATTCCACAGCATTTTTACACCCATTCTATTATAGGAATCCACAGGTGTAAAAACGCATGCCAAATCCGCACAAAATCTGCAGGTAAAACGCAAGTCATTTTACCTACGGATTCTGCAGATTCCACGTGGAAAGATCCGCACACGAATCCGCAACGTGTGCACATACCCTTAAGGTAAGTCTGTGAGTAGTGGCTAGCATCACACATCACATATAATACACTGATTCTTATATATATACGTAGGATAAACTGAGCAAGCTTTATATAAAATCACATAGGATACTCTAAGCCTTCTTAATATACATCATATAGGATACACTGAGACTGCTGTATATATAATAAATAAAATACACTTAGACAGCTGTATTTAAATCACATAAGATACACTTAGCTGTATACATTACATAGGATACACTGAGCCTATTTTATACATCACATACAATACAATGAGACTTCTGTAAGGCTGTGTGCACACACAGCGTTTTTTTAGCTTATTTGCCTATAAATCCGCTATAAGAACGCTAAAAATAAGCTTCTCATTCATTTCTAAGCATTTTCCAATTTTTGTGCATATTGATGCGTTTTTACAGCGAAAAAAACGCTTTGCGGTAAAAAATGCAGCATGCTCATTAATTTCGCAGATTTTTCTGCATTTCTGGCTATTTCTATGTGTCAGGAACCGCGCGAAAAAAACGCATAAAAACTGTAAGTTTTTTGCGCAAAAAAAGTGCAAAAAACGCGCAGAAAACTTGCGGAAAACGCGCAGAAAAAAGCTCGCTGCTTCTGGGAAGGGAGTCAGGTTTTTAAGCAGAAATTTTCTGCTACGTGTGCACATAGCCTAAACATTACAGAAGATACACTGAGATTCTGCTGTATACATAACAGGATAAACTCAAACAGCTGTAAATATATCAAATAGGATACACTAAGCCTATTTTATGAATCATATAGAAACACTGAGGCTCTTGTATACATCACACAGGTTACATTAAGACTCTGCTGTGTATAGATATATTGCATAAGATACTGGTGTATATATCACATAGCATACACTGAGATTTCTGGATATACATCACATAGTATAGACTGAGGCTGATGTATACGTCATATACAGTGGGGAAAAAAGTATTTAGTCAGCCACCAATTGTACAAGTTCACCCACTTAAAAAGATGAGAGAGGCCTGTAATTGACATCATAGGTAGACCACAACTGTTGTGAGTTCATTTTCCCCTTCACTACTGAGGCCCGAGGAACTCCCTCTTCTGGTAAAGAAAGGTAATGAGCCTGATTATCAAACACCTGAATCTAACGATGATGACTGGCTGAGTGGAGTTACTGACTGGATATAAGGCTGCCAACGCCCTTCTGCCCTGCGGGTGATTTCTCTGTGGGATCCTTGGAGACCAGTCTGAATTCCTGCTCTTCTAAATCTAAGTTTTCTGCTCGGCTTTTTGCATTTGTGCTTTGACTTTGTTTTGCTTTGTTTTTCTGGATTTCTGCCATTCCCTGCTGGGGTGAGCTGAATTCCTTTAGCTCTGTCTTCTGAAAATACCTGAGTGCTGATTTAGTTTTTGAAGCCTAGCTGCTTCAGGGTCTTTTTCCATATCAGCTTGTTGGCTTATGTCTTTGATAGGGTTTTGGCAGATTGCAGACAGCAACCTTCCTTTCCTGTTCTGTTTAGTTAGCTTGGGCCCCATCGTTTGCTCAGCCTATCTTTCTATCTGTGTGAGTGTTTTTTCATCTTGCTTCACTGTCATTATATGTTGGGGGCTGCCTTTTGCTTTGGGGTCTGCTCTGGGGCAGTTTAGATTTCCTTTTCTGTCTTTAGGCTATTTAGCTCTCCGGCTGTGATCGAGGGGTCTAGGGCACCGTAGGAACCCCCCACGGCTACTGCTAGTTGTGTTGATAGGTTCAGGGGTCTGCAATCTGATAGTTGCCAACTTCTCTGGTTTTCTGGACGTAGCTTATATTTTTGTGTCTGCCTTCTACTCAATCATAACAGAATCACCCGCCATACCGCAGATCCTAGGGTACTCAATAGCAGAAAAGAATTGAAAAAAAAAAAAAAAAGTGTGTATATTTTTTCCTCTATATCTCTGAGGCCGTAGGGGGAATTTTTTTTTCTCTCAATGGAGATAAAGCAATTGTCTGATCGTGTGGAGCAGCTCGCTGCGGAAGTGCGGGGAATTTCCACCTTCCTTGCTCATTCACATGCTGCTGAACCAAAGATTCCTACACCTGATGTATTTTTTGGGGATCGGTCTAAATTTTTGAATTTCAAAAATAATTGTAAATTATTTTTTGCCTTGAAGCCTAACTCGTCAGGGAGCTCCGCGCAGCAGGTTAAAATTGTCATCTCTTTGCTGCGTGGCGATCCCCAGGATTGGGTGTTTTCTTTGAAACCAGATGATCCTATTCTGACTAATGTGAACGCATTTTTTCAGGCCTTGGGGTTGTTGTATGACGAACCTAATGCCATTGATCAGGCTGAAAAGACCCTGCTGGCATTGAACCAGGGTCGAGATTCTGCAGAATTGTACTGTCAAAAATTCCGAAAGTGGGCAGTACTTACTACCTGGAATGATAATGCCTTGGCTGCTCTCTTTCGGAAGGGGTTATCAGAAGCCGTAAAAGATACCATGGTGGGATTTCCTGTTCCCTCTGGTCTTGACGATTCTATGTCATTAGCCATTCAGGTTGATCGGCGTTTGCGCGAACGCAAAGCTGCACGAGAGGTGTTGCCACCTTTTGAACAAATGTCTGAACCTATGCAATGTGATAGAGTTTTGTCCAGAGAGCAGCGTCAGGAGTTCAGAAGGCGTAATAAGTTGTGTTTTTTCTGTGGAGATGCCTCGCATATTATTTCTGTCTGTCCTAAACGAGAGAAACGCTTTGCACACATGTTTTCTGTTGGTGGTGTTCAACCTAAGTTTCTTCTGGCTATTACGCTGATCTGCTCCCTGTCCACATTTTCTGCCAAGGCTTTTGTGGATTCGGGAGCAGCCCTAAACCTAATGGACTTGGATTTTGCTAAACATTGTGGATTTCCGATGACACCTCTGCAGACGCCTATCCCTTTGAGGGGGATTGATGCTACTCCTTTGGCTAAAAATAAACCTCAGTTTTGGACCCAGGTGGTAATGCGGGTCGCCCCAGACCATCAAGAAAATTGCAGATTTTTGGTGTTGCATAATCTGCATGATACTATTGTTCTGGGGTTTCCCTGGTTACAAATTCATAATCCAGTTTTGGATTGGAAATCTGTGTCTGTGGTGAGTTGGGGTTGTCAGTGTGCCTTTAGTGAGGCTCCGGTGTTTTCCACCTCTCCTCAGTCGCATGATGTTCCTGATTATTTGGCGGACTTTTATGATGTATTTAGTGAGAATGAGTCTGCGTCTCTGCCTCCCCATAGGAGTTATGACTGTGCAATTGAACTGAGCCCGGGGTGTAAATTTCCCAAGGGTCGGCTCTTCAATTTATCTGTACCCGAGCACGAGGCTATGCGATCCTATATTAAGGAGGCGTTGGAGAAGGGTCATATTAGACCATCCTCGTCACCCTTAGGTGCCGTTTTTTTTTGTAGCCAAAAAGGATGGATCATTAAGACCTTGTATTGATTATCGTGCCCTCAACAAAATTACTGTTAAATATCAGTATCCGTTACCCCTGATTTCTGATCTATTCTCCAGAGTTAAAGGTGCTTGCTGGTTTACCAAGCTTGACCTCAGGGGGGCGTATAATCTTATTCGCATTAAGCATGGGGATGAATGGAAGACGGCGTTTAATACTCCGGAGAGACATTTTGAGTACCTGGTGATGCCTTTTGGGCTCACTAATGCCCCTTCTGTCTTCCAGTGCTTCATGAACGATATTTTCCGAGATTTTGTCGATAAAATTTTGATTATCTATCTGCATGATATTTTGATCTTCTCCAAGGATTGGGATTCTCATGTGGAACATATTCGGACTGTGCTCCGGATCTTGAGGGAGAATTCCCTGTATGTCAAAGGATCTAAATGCCTTTTTGGAGTACAGAGGATTTCTTTTTTGGGATTTATTTTGTCCCCGTCAACTATTGAAATGGACCCGGCCAAGATACAGGCCATTTACGATTGGGTTCAGCCCACTTCTTTGAAGGCCCTCCAGAAGTTTTTGGGTTTCGCTAATTTTTATCGGAAATTTATAGCAAAATTTTCTAGCATTGCCAAGCCATTGACTGATTTGACTAAGAAGGGTGCTGATGTGTTAAATTGGTCTCCGGAGGCTGTTTCTTCCTTTCAGGAGCTGAAGCGAAGATTCACCTCCGCCCCGGTTTTGCGGCAACCTGATGTCTCACTCCCGTTCCAGGTAGAGGTGGATGCTTCTGAGATTGGTGCAGGAGCTGTTTTGTCCCAAAAGGATCCTGTAACATCTAAAATGAATCCCTGTGCTTTCTTTTCCCGAAAGTTCTCTCCATCTGAGCGTAACTATGATGTGGGGAATCGGGAACTGTTGGCCATGAAATGGGCATTTGAGGAGTGGAGACATTGGTTGCAGGGAGCTAAGCATCAAGTCGTGGTCCTCACTGACCACAAGAATTTGATTTACCTAGAGTCGGCAAAGCGCTTGAACCCTAGACAGGCTAGGTGGGCCTTGTTTTTTACACATTTTGATTTTGTGGTTTCTTTTCTTCCTGGAACTAAGAATGTTAAGGCAGACGCCCTCTCTAGGAGCTTCTTTGCTGATTCTCCTGTGGTGACCAAGCCTGCTACCATCTTAGGCGAAGGGGTAGTTCTTTCTGCCATCTCGCCCGATTTGAGACGTGCTCTGGAAGAGTTCCAGGAGGACAAACCTGAGCGTTGTCCCAGTGGAAAGTTGTATGTTCCTGACCAGTGGAAGAAGAGAGTGATGTCTGAAGTTCATTGCTCTGCTTTGGCTGGTCATCCAGGTATTTTTGGTACTAGAGATCTGGCGAGTCGGTCTTTTTGGTGGCCCTCCTTGTCTCGTGATGTCAGGAATTTTGTGCAGTCCTGTGGGACGTGCTCCCGGTCTAAATTGTGTTCTCGCTCTAGTGGGTTGTTGATGCCTTTGCCTGTCCCCAAGAGGTCATGGACCCATATTTCAACGGATTTCATCTCTGATATGCCTGTCTCTCAAAGGATGACTGTTATTTGGGTGATTTGTGATAGGTTCTCTAAGATGGTTCATCTTGTACCACTCCCTAAGTTGCCGTCTTCCTCTGAGTTGGTGCCCCTGTTTTTGCAACAGGTGGTTCGCTTGCACGGGATTCCTGAGAACATTGTATCTGACAGAGGAGTTCAGTTTGTGTCTAGATTTTGGAGAACTTTCTGTTCCAAGCTGGGAATTCAGTTGTCCTTCTCCTCTGCTTTTCACCCTCAGACCAATGGGCAGACAGAGAGAACAAACCAGACCTTGGAGTCGTATTTGAGATGTTTTATTTCTGCTGATCAGGATGATTGGGTTTCATTTTTGCCCTTGGCCGAATTTGCTTTAAATAATAGAGCTAGTTCTGCCAATTTGATGTCACCTTTTTTTTGTAACTTTGGGTTTCATCCTCGATTTTCTTCAGGGCAGGTGGAGCCCTCTGCCTGCCCAGGTGTTGACACTGTGGTGGAGAGAATGCACCAGATCTGGGACCAAGTGGTGGATAAGTTATCTCTCTCCCAGGAAAAGGCCCAGCGGTTTTCCAACCGACATAGGACCATTGGTCCCCAGTTTAAGGTTGGTGATATGGTGTGGTTATCATCAAAAAATATTGCTATGAAGGTGGCTTCTCCTAAGTTTAATCCTAGATTTATTGGACCTTACAAGATTTTGGAGATTATTAATCCAGTCTCTTTTCGTTTGGCTCTTCCTGTCACATTTAAAATCCATAATGTGTTCCATAAATCTTTGTTGAAAAGGTTTGCTGAACCTGTTTTTCCGGGGGTGGCACCTCCAGACCCTGTATTGGTTGAAGGTAACATGGAATATGAGGTAGAGAACGTACTGGATTCCCGTCTGGCTAGACGGAGACTCCAGTATTTGGTTAAGTGGAAGGGTTATGGTCAGGAGGATAATTCCTGGGTCTCTGCCTCTGATATTCATGCCAAAAGATTGGTGCGTGCCTTTCATCGGGCTCACCCTGATCGCCCTGGTGGCGTGGTTGAGGGTTCGGTGACCCCTCCTCAAGGGGGAGGTACTGTTGTGAGTTCATTTTCCCCTTCACTACTGAGGCCCGAGGAACTCCCTCTTCTGGTAAAGAAAGGTAGTGAGCCTGATTATCAAACACCTGAGCCTAATGATGATGACTGGCTGAGTGGAGTTACTGACTGGATATAAGGCTGCCAACGCCCTTCTGCCCTGCGGGTGATTTCTCTGTGGGATCCTTGGAGACCAGTCTGAATTCCTGCTCTTCTAAATCTAAGTTTTCTGCTCGGCTTTTTGCATTTGTGCTTTGACTTTGTTTTACTTGTTGGCTTATGTCTTTGATAGGGTTTTGGCAGATTGCAGACAGCAACCTTCCTTTCCTGTTCTGTTTAGTTAGCTTGGGCCCCATCGTTTGCTCAGCCTATCTTTCTATCTGTGTGAGTGTTTTTTCATCTTGCTTCACCGTCATTATATGTTGGGGGCTGCCTTTTGCTTTGGGGTCTGCTCTGGGGCAGTTTAGATTTCCTTTTCTGTCTTTAGGCTATTTAGCTCTCCGGCTGTGATCGAGGGGTCTAAGGCACCGTAGGAACCCCCCACGGCTACTGCTAGTTGTGTTGATAGGTTCAGGGGTCTGCAATCTGATAGTTGCCAACTTCTCTGGTTTTCTGGACGTAGCTTATATTTTTGTGTCTGCTTTCTACGGTGACTCAATCATAACACACAACTATGAGAGTCAAAATGAGAAAACAAATCTAGAAAATAACCTTGTCTGATTTGGCAAGTTTTATTTTTCAAATTATGTTGGAAAATATGTATTTTGTCACCTAAAAACATGCAAGATTTCTGGCTCTCACAGACTTGTAACTTCTTTAAGAGGCTCCTCTGTCCTCCACTCATTGCCTGTAGTAATGGCACCTGTTTGAACTTGTTATCAGAATAAAAGACACCTGTTCATAACCTCAAACAGTCACACTCTAAACTCCACCATGGTGAAGACCAAAGAGCTGTCGAAGGACACCAGAAATAAAATTGCAGCCCTGCACCAGGCTGGGAAGACTGAATCTGCAATAGGCAAGCAGCTTGGTGTGATGAAGTCAACTGTGGGAGCAATAACAAGAAAATGGAAGACATACAAGACCACTGATAATCTCCCTCGATCTGGGGCTCCGCGCAAGATCTCACCACATGGGGTCAAAATGAACATAAGAACGGTGAGCAAAAATTCCAGAACCACATGGTGGGACCTAGTGAATGACCTGCATAGAGCTGTGACCACCGTAACAAAAGCTACCATCAGTAACATGCTACACCGCCAGTGACTCATCCTGCATTGCCAAACGTGTCCCCCTGCTTAAGCCAGTACATGTCTGGGCCTGTCTGAAGTTTGCTAGAGAGCATTTGGATTATCCAGAAGAGTACTGAGAGAATGTAATATGGTCTGATGAAACCAAAGTAGAACTGTTTGGTAGAAACAAAACTCATCATGTTTGGAGAAGACAGAATGCTGGCTTGCATCTAAAGAACACCATACCTACTGTGAAGCATAGGGGTGACAACATCATGCATTGAGGCTGTTTCTGTTTGGAATGGGGGAAAGCACAAAATAAAAATATAAATAAAGTGCGTTCGCCGCTCGGGGTCCACCATGCGGTAGATGGTATAACCGCTGCTAGCTGGTGGCAGAGCAATATGGCGGAGGTGCGCACGGGGTTAACCTTCACCCAGGTGCGCAGAGCAGTCACTGTTTAGTCACAGAGATGCTACAGAACATAAAGTGCTGAGCCTGTTAGGGTCACAGGAGCTCAGAGAAATAACACTCATGGTATATGGTCACAGGAGTAGCCTAAGATGGTGGCACTAAGTCCTTCTAGACCTACCGTGAGTGTCCGTATGTATAGCGTCGCAGCCGCGAATGCTCAAGAGGGCTGCTACTGCAGCGCGGCGTGGATACAGCTGCTCAATGACACTGCTATGGCGCAAGCGCAATGTCGGACGCTAGCAGCTGTGGCTATGGAGCAATAGTGCGCTGGCGCTGGTACTGGCAATAACTCAATCCCTAACACAAGTGTAATATCAAAGGGTAGGGGTTTCAAATGAGTCATTCACCAGATCATGCATCCATCCTCATTCACACAGCAGCAAGTATGACTATACTAGCGCATGGCGGAACAGCCATGTGCTCCTTTTATAGCAGCCGGGACCTTCCAGGAGCTTCCAGACCTCCGAAATGGACCAATGAGATCTGGAGCGGGACCTGAGCACATGACTCCCGATCTCGCATGGGAGATCGTCTCATGAGCATGCTCAGAAGGCAGATGGAAGAACTTAGCCTCTGGAGAGATTTGCTGCAAGGCAATCTCCTCTGCAATCTCTTCTGCAGTAGATAAAGCGCAGGAGACTGCAGAATGTGAGGGTCTGGATTCCTGCATAGTATCATCAGAAATCTGACTCCTAACAGTTTCTCTGTAAAGGGACCAGGACGACTAATCTGTGTACATGAAAGTATGAATAGGGCCATGTATCGTCAGATTTTGAGTGCAAACCTCCTTCCATCAGCAAGGGCATTGAAGTGGAAACGTGGATGGGTCTTTCAGCATGATAATGATCCCAAGCACACTGCCAGGGCAACAAAGGAGTGGCTTCGTAAGATGCATATGAAGGTCCTGGAGTGGCCTAGCCAGTCTCCAGATCTCAACCCCATAAAAAACCTTTGGCGGTATTTGAAAGTTCGTGTTGCCCAGCGACAGGCCCAAACATCACTGCTCTAGAGGAGATCTGCATGGGGGAATGGGCCAACATAACACCAACAGTGTGTGCCAACCTTGTGAAGACGTATAGAAAATGTTTGACCTCTGTAATTGCCAACAAAGGATATATACCAAAATATTGAGATTAACTTTTGTTAATGACCAAATACTTATTTTCCACCATAATTTGCAAAATAAATCCTGCCAAATCAGACAAGGTGATTTTCTGGATTATCTCATTTTGTCTCTCATAGTTATGGTCTACCTATGATGTCAATTACAGGCCTCTCTCATCTTTTTAAGTGATAGAACTTGCACAATTGATGGCTGACTAAATACTTTTTTCCCCACTGTATGATTCACTGAGACTGCAGTATAGATCACATAGGATACACTAAGGGTCCCGTTACACTAAGCGATGCACTAGCGAACCCGACAACGATATGACCTAGTCAGGATCGCTGGTGTGTCACTACATGATCGCTGGTGAGCTGTCAAACAGGCAGATCTCACCAGCGATCAGGACCAGCGACGACGCGGGTAACAAGTGCGCGCGTCACTTATTTACCCGCTGTGTACCCTGGATACCAGCCTGCTCACGCTGGGAGCTGGTATCTAAGGTAAACAGCGGGTAACTAAGCGTGCACAGCGCTTAGTTACCTGCTGTTTACCTTGGATACCAGCTCCCAGCGTCTGCTTACAGCGCTGGGAGCTCGCTGATCGATGGTCTCCCGCTGCCACACGCGATGCGTGCTGGCCAGCGGGAGACTATCGATCAAAAAATGGCCCAGGACACTAGAGCATGATCAGTGATACCCGGCGGGGGGGGTGGGGTGGTCGCTGATACTTGTCACACACAGCGAGATCGCTGGCGAGATTGCTGTTGCGTCACAAAACTTGTGATCTCGCTTAGTGTGACGGGGGCTTAAGACTGCTGATTGTACATGACATACAGTAGGTACACAGACTGCTCTTTGTACATTACACAGGACATACTGAGACTGCTGTATACCTCACATAGGATATAGTGAGAATATTGTATGTACATCACATGGGATACACGGAGACTGCTGTGTATATAACATATATGATACATTGAGACTGCTGTATATAAATCATTTAGGACACACTGAGGTCCTGCGCTCTTTCAGCCTTGAAACATGGCGGGAGAGGATTCAAATGGAGACCTGGTGCACTCATTGGTGATTGTGAGTAGCGTTCCTCTTCCTCCTCCTTTTGGTTAGGTAGGTCCTGTTAGTACTTCACATGTCTTTTTAGCCATGAGCAGTGACAAATTGCAGGCATTTAAAAGAAAATCCCAGATGTAGATTTTTTTTCCACCAGACACCGTGGACGACAGAAAAAGCACCTGGTTTTTACTTTCTGTAAAGTTACGGATGGTTGGCAACCCAGTTTGAGAAGCCATTGTTTTCAGACAGCACAAATATTTCTGCTCCCTCAATAAAAGGATAATTTTAGACAGCCTGCGAAAAAGCTATCACTTCTTCATTTAGCAGAAATACAGTGCTGTGCAAACTAATTGGGACTAAGCATTTTTTTAAGTAAAATTGTAAGTTGGTTACCAGTCAGTGATTCAAACCAGTTTTAACTGCTTAGAACAGGTGTGAGTGCCTGTTCAAAACAGTTAAAACGGGTTTGAATCACTGACTGGTAACCAACTTACAATTTTACTTAAAAAAATGCTTTGTCCCAATTAATTTGCACAGCACTGTAACAAAGCTCTTGAAATTTGCAAAAACATCATTTTTACCATGCAACACAACGTAAAAAAGGTATGACTCCTTCCATTAGCACTAATAAGGTCAACATTTTTAGACTCTTTTTATAATTTAAGTAGCCTGAAACATTTGATTGTGCAGTGTTCTGGTCTTTTTAACCAGAGACAAGTAAATTAATAAGCTTGTTTTTACGTTAAAAAGATCAAAGAGGGTTCAATATAGTCGTATGAGACCTTAGAATGTTAATATTAACCTCGTAATTAGATAAGGCATTTGGTTATAAATCCAAAAATAGCAAAGGTATTGGGAAACAGCTTATTAAATAAAATGTAACCTTTGTTAGGCTATAAAAATAAAATAAGCTAAGTGAGCAAGCCTAAGCTACCACAAACATGCAAAAATGAGACAAAAGCACCTCCCACTAGACTGTTTATACCAGTGAGTACAAGGTATATAGTATAAATCATTTATTGTGCCATACCATAATCGTCGAACTGGTATGTCCACTCTACTTGTGCAGACACTCGTGATTCATACAAAAGAGATAATAGTAAAAATGAACAATCTCAGCAACTCCTATTGAGATGCCTAGATCAGTTCCTTCAGGGCCCTGGATTAATCTGGCATGGTTTGGATTGGAGATATCAGGACAACAGAAGCCAAAGAGGGGTTTCGCAAAGATTTGATGAATTAGGGAGAAGAGTGGATGATACAAACTATGGAAGAGGAGAACACCGAAGGGTTTCACGAGACCCAACTTAGGGGATGGAGAGGAAGGACCCATAACCACCCTAGAATGGGGAAAAAAATGGTACCTTCCAGCGCCATGTACGAATCAAATATATATAGGAGAGAGCTGACAGGGGGCACACTATGGAGAGGATCTTTTGTGGTCAATCATGAAACTGCTGAGGACAAAGCAATCATTTTCTCCATCCCCTTATTAATCTGGGCTATAGACGAAATATGTTGGGAGTTATCTTCATTGGAGCTCTGGATGTTCAATCTAAGGGTATCTAAGGAAAGGCTATATTATCCAGCCACTGTGAATCATCCACACTTTTTGGGCCCTAAGGGAACTCATCTATGCATCTCAATATCAGTCTGATGAGATTGTTCCTTTTTACTATAATATCCGTGTCCATTTTGTGTGAATCATGAGGGCCTGCACAAGTAGGGTAGACATACCAGTCTGACAATTATGGTATGGCACAATAATTGATTTATACTATATTCCTAGCACCCCATGTTATATACAGTCTATTAGATGGTACTTTTGCATAATTTTTAATCATTTATGTTTTGTGTTCGTATATCTGTGGTAATTTAGGCTTGCGCACTTAACTTATTTTTATGGCCTAATAGCGGTTAAGTTTTAATAAATTGTTTCCCAATACCTTTGCTATTTTTGAACCTCAGAATGTTACTCACATATTTTAAGGGCAAGTTGAGTACCTGTGATTTAATTTTTTGGGGGAAACATTTCATTCAGCTAGCAAATTTAATTAATCAGAGTATCCAACATCTCAAGCTGTTAGTGTCATGTTTGAAATCAAAATATGAGTCTGAATAAAGCAATGCTAAGGGTATGATTCATTTGTGTAAGATATTGCTCCTTGAATAAATGTAATTTAACACTTTAAATCTTGGAAAATGATAAAAATTTTCATTTAGAATTGCTTAAAAAAAAACCTCTTATGTCTCATTATTGCTGTTTCATACTTGTTATAGTGCCCCTTTACTACTCTTTGTACACAAGCCCATTAGCTTAGTCTTTCTGAATCCTCTTGTACATGGATGATGGATTTATCATTCATTTGTTGTAGGCTAGCCGGTAAGAATCAGTACACAAGAAACTGCTTCTCATCAGTACTAAACATATTGGGTGGTGGATTTTTGGAGCGGGAATAAAGAAAACCTCATCAGGTGAGTTCCGTAAATATGTACCAATAATATCAAGACACATGAGAATGTTTCCAAAACTGAATCAATGTAAAAACTTAATGCATTTTGAGTAATTTAACAGTAAATTAATATTTAATCTTGAGACAATTTTTTTAAAAAGTAGCAATCGTTAATTGTCGATAGTAATATATATGTTGTTTGTGTTTTCATCATAGTTTCCACAACAAACCTTCAAATCTATGAATAGGGAAGGGAAATAAATTTCTTCCTCGGATCCAAATATAGACATTTACTCTGCAAATGCCTCCCACAGTCAACTCTTTGAAACTGAGCAAGATCTTTTTCATTGTCATTTTGCAAATATTCCTCTCTGCTACCATTTTCACAATGGTGAACAAAATAAAAGCTCTCAGTTTGGACCCACAAATAAATTTAGTGACTTCAACAGTTTCGTCAAGAGAACCTGCACTAGTTATATTGCTATGGACATTTCCCTTTGGCAAAAAATTTCCTCTGAACAATTGTCCAGAACAGTTTGATGGATCTGACTGCTTTTATACTGCAGACCGTAACATGTACTCATCAGCAAATGCTGTTGTAATCCACCACAGAGATGTGTCCCGTTTTAAGCAACAACTACCTCAGGCACCAAGACCATCTAACCAGTACTGGATTTGGCTTAGCCTAGAATCTCCAAGTCATTGTCCGAACCTTTCATTTATGGACAATCTTATCAACCTTACAATGTCCTACAGGGCCGACTCTGACATTTTTACTCCATATGGTTGGATAGAAAAGCAGTACGGGGCAGTAAATTTTACAATCCCTAAGAAGACAAAGCTGGTGGCATGGGCAGTAAGTAATTGGAAAGTAAAATCTAAAAGAGTTCAATATTATCAACAGCTAAAGAACTACTTACATGTTGACATATACGGAAGGCAACATCTTCAACTTCCAAGAGACAGACATGTCGAAACACTCTCAACATACAAATTTTACTTAGCTTTTGAGAATTCCATCCATGAAGACTATATAACAGAAAAATTCTGGCACAACGCACTTTACTCAGGATGTGTTCCTGTTGTGTTGGGTCCACCACGAACAAATTATGAGCGGTTCATTCCAGGAGATGCCTTTATTCATGCTGATGACTTTTTAAACACTCAGGAATTGGCTTCTTATCTTCTGAGTTTAGACAAAGATGAAGAGAAATACAAGCAATATTTTAACTGGAGAAAAATGTATAAACTGCAGAAAAGGGAAAGAGCTTGGGTAGTGCCTTACTGTAAAATCTGTGAGGCCTTGAAAAAGGCTGCACCTTATAGAACCATACCAAGTATTAAAGCATGGTTCAAATGAAAAATTTTTTCATGAGTCGGACTTGTAAATTTAGTACTTTACAAAAAAAAACAATTTATTGGAGTCGCTACATTACAAGTGCTTAGACTGATGGTAATCATTTGATCATTTGCATACTGCCTTACACAAACCCTTCCAGCTCATGAAAGGGGTGCAAGGGCTTAACCTACTAAAACATGTCCAACATAATCTGAACACCAAAGTTTCATAACTGGCTGCCATCAACTACCAAGTTCTGTGCTATGAATTCTATGGAGCCATGTATCTCATACAGTGGCGGATTATAATGAGGTCAATCTGGGCGGCAGCCCAGGGCCCAGTGGTGTGGGGGGCCCACCAGTCCAGGGTAAATTGCCCCATTATAATCCACCACCATAGCTCCCAACCGTGCTCGATCTGGCAGCAGTCCCGTTTTTGTTTGCCTGTTCCACTGTCCCTAGCGGAACCTTATTTTTTCCATATTGCACTGAGCCGCCACGCTCCCCATGCATCGACCCCATCCTCGCCCTCCCAGACAGACCCACTGGCCACCGCAGCCCCGCACTGATAAATCCCTGCTCTGTGCGCACAGGACCTGTGATGAGGTCACAGGAGGGGAGGAATCAGGGGGCACATGATCAGGGGCCTCGGTCCCCTCCTGTGACCTCATCACAGGTCCGGTGTGCACAGCTCTCAATGCATGCAGGACTCTGCTGTGCTGGTTGTCATCATGCTGGATGAGGGAAGTATGTGTGGGGTCAGGAGGGGTTTACAGGATGTAACTGCATTTGTGAGGTGTACGGAGCGGAGCCGCACGTGTACGAGGTGTATGGAGCAGAGCCGCGCATGTACGAGGTGTACAGAGCGTGGCCTCATGTGTACAAGGTGTACGGAGCAGAGTCGCATGTGTATGAGGTGTGTGTACGGGGCATACAAAGCGGAACCGTGTGTGTATGAGGTGTGCAGAGCCATGCATGTACAAGGTGTATGATGGGGAGCATTCATACCTCCCAACTGTCCCAGATTTTGAGAGTCTGCCCCACTGCCCCTACCTGGATCTTACTTTTTGTGCGGACACAGGAGTACACGGCGGAGCCCCGAGGAGCACTTGAAAACTCGCACGTGACGTTCCATCAGAAGTGACGTGCTGGAAGCTGACCGGAAATGAGGTAATTTCTGGAGATTTTCACAGAACCATGGAGGTACTTCAGGGAATGCTTCAGATCATCACCATACCCTCCTTCGACAGCGCGGACAGCGGGATCGCCTTGGACTCGGAGATGTCGGCCTTGTGATTGGATCATGATATGTCCTGCACCAGGAGGCTCAGGTGGGCACTACAATGTGAGCCGGACTGGTATAGTATCTTTATAAAATCTTTCTCTCTCTTTTTCTTTCTTTCTCTCTCTCTTTCTTTCTGTCTCTGTTCTTTATTTCTCTCTATCTGTTCTTTCTTTCCCCTCTTTCTTTCTCTTTCTGTCTGCTCCTTCTTTCGCTCTGTTCTTTCTTTCTTTCCCTCTCTAATCTTTCTTTCTTTCTTTCTCTGTTCTTTCTTTCTCTCCTTTTCTTTCTCTCTTCTTTCTTTCTTTGTTCTCTTTCTTTGCCCTCTTTCTCTCTGTTCTTTCTTTCTTTCCCCTTTCTTTCTTTCTCTCTATTCTTTCTTTCCCCACTTTCTTTCTCTCTCCCTCTCTGTTCTTTCTTTCACCTATTTCTTTTTCTCTCTCTGTTCTTTTTTTCTGTCCCCTCTTTCTTTCCCCCTCTGTTTCTTTCTTTCTCTCTCTGTTTCTTTTTCTTTCCCCCTCTGTTTCTTTCTTTCTCTCTGTTTCTTTTTCTTTCTATCTCTCTGTTCTTTATTTCTTTCCCCTCTTTCATTCTCTCTCTCTGTTCTTTATTTCTCTTTCTTTCGCTCGCTCTGTTTTTTCTTTCTTTCTCTTTCTTTCTTTCTTTCTCTCTTTCTTTCTTTCTTTCTTTCTTTCGTTCTCTCTCTGTTCTTTCTTTTCTTTTTCTATCTTTCTTTCTTTCTTTCTCTCTCTGTTCTTTCTTTTCCCTTTGTTTCTGTCTTTCTTTCTTTCTCTCTCTTTTCTTTGTCTTTCTTTCTTGCTTTCTTTTGCTCTCTGTTCTTTCTTTACCCTCTTTCTTTCTCTCTCCCTCTCTGCTCTTTCTTTCTTTCCCCTTTCTTTTTTTTACCAGCCACTGTGCCCACAATGCCACCCACTGTGCCCATAATGCCAGCCACTGTGCCCTCAGTACCAGTCAGTTTGATCAGCAGTGCTAAATGGGTGTGGTTGGGGCGTGGACATGGGTGTGACTAGTTGTGAAATGGGTGTGGTCAGAACGTGGCCTAAAATTTGCTGCAGCGCAAGTGGCGGCCAGGACTAGCTGTCATACATGTCCTCTCCACAGCCTGAAATCATCATCATAGGCTCAATAATACAGCAAATCTCTTCCTGCTGCCAAACTCTCTACCCCCTGCAATCTCTGCTGCTTCCGGACTGGCAAGGAGAGGGGCGCCTGGGCATGCAGGAGGGATCCCCACCTCTGTGTGGAGCTCAAGGCCAGGGCTCTGCAGAGGGATCCGGGGTACAGCAGGATGAGTCAGTCCCTGGGGCCGCCCCGGCCCGCCGGGGGTGCAGGTAAGACCTGGCTGCTCCGTGCTGCTCAGGGGGGGCGGTAGCTGCAAGTTCACTCACTTCAGGCTGGGAATGCCTGGGATAATTCTTGTGATACTTCTCTTCTAGGGTGTATCTCAGCCGAGTTATGGAGATACCTCAGTGTGGAATAGCATTATACAGGGAGTCCAGTCATCTCCATAGTGGGTGGTGGGGAGGTCCTGGGGTCAGTAGTAGCTGGTGACACTGATGGGTTGTAACATTGCTACATTGGAGGAGGAGGAGCGCCGAGGAGATGGCTGCTCTGGCATGAGGCTCCTGAGTTTTTTTAGTTTTTTACCCCGTTTAATTGTTAATCCTCCCTTTGGAGCACTCACCATTGCGTAGCTACAGGATTCGGCAGAGCTGGGAGTAGTGTGGAGACTGCAATCAGCTGGGACTGGTGTCTTTCTGTCCTCGTGGAGCTCCATGCCTGGATTCAGCTGGGAGAGAGTGAAGCTGCTGGCTGCCTGCCAACTTTCCTACAACTTGTAACCAATTCCAGAATGCAGATGATCCCGGGATAGGAAAGCTGGTGGAGTGTGCGGTGCTGGAGTTGTTCTGGAGATCTTGTGGTCCACGTGGAGCTGTAGGGCTACAGGATTCGGCAGAGCTGGGAGTAGTGTGGAGACTGCGACCAGCTGGGACCGGTGTATTTCTGTCCTCGTGGAGCTCCGTGCCTGGTTTCAGCTGGGGGAGAGTGAAGCTGCTAGCTGCCTGCCAACTTTCCTACAACTTGTACCCATTTTCAGAATGCAGATGATCCCGGGATAGGAAAGCTGGTGGAGTGTGCGGTGCTGGAGATGTTCTGGAGATCTTGTGGTCCAGGTGGAGCTGAAGGGGTGAGCTGGGCAGGTTTGGACTGACTGTTGGCATGTCCCCTGATTTCCCTGTCTTGTTGCACCCATGCCCTACCCCCCAGCAGTGCTGGAAGCACCCTTTATGGAAAGTTGTACATTTAACTTTGCTAAGCTGTGACTGTTCAGTCTTTATAGCTACAAGCTGAGTGTAATCATGGCCACTGCACTCTGTAAACCTACTCTTATGATTTCAAGGGACGATTTATTATTCTGGAATCATTCGCAATTTCTCATGGACTCCCCTTCTTGGAGCATGATTGCTAATTCAACAATTGAGCACATAAAATCCATTACTTCTGTGAAACCTGTGGAGGTGTACTGCAAGAGAGGTAGGAGAGGAGGAGTCCTGGCACGCCTTCGGAGGAGAGGGTTCAGAACAGCTCTTCCTTCACTCCACTTGGCTAATGTCTGTTCCTTATCTAACAAAATGGAGGAACTGAACTTACTTTGTAACATGAGATCTGATATGGCCAATTCAGCTGCTCTTTGTTTTATTGAGACCTGGTTGAATGAGACCATCCCTGATTGTAGTCTGGATCTACCTGGTTTTGTTATCTACAGAGCTGACCGTGATTGTGTAGCTTCAGGTAAACAAAGGGGGGTGGGGTATGTCTCTACATCAATACTAGCTGGTGCTGTGATGATAACATACTGGGAAAAGGTTGCTCTCCAGATCTAGAGTACCTTGCACTCAATTGTAGACCATTTTACTCTCCAAGAGAGTTTTCATCTATGGTTCTGGTTGCAGTATATATTCCCCCCCAAGCATCTGTTAAAGCTGCTATTGGTGAATTAGCTTGCAAAATATCAGAATGGGAGAAAGGATCTCCAGAAGCATTTGTGATTGTAATGGGGGACTTTAACAAAGGAAAACTCAACCTGGATCTCCCCAAATTTACTCAACATATAAACTGCTTCACGAGAGAGAACAATACGCTTGATCACTGCTATACAGTCATAAAAGGGGCCTACAGGGCAGTGAGGAGAGCAGCAGTGGGCTTTTCAGATCATTGTCTAATTCATTTAATTCCAGCCTACAGGCAAAGGTTGAAAACATCCAAACCTACAGTTTATACAAAGAAGACATGGTCTGAGGAGGCAAAATTGCAACTACAAGCATGCTTTGAATGCATGGACTGGGAGGTATTCCAGGAAACATGCTCGGGTCTGGATGAATGGGTTGATGCAGTGTCCTCATATATCCGTTTTTGTGAAGACACGTTTATTCCATCCAAATCTGTCCACTTTCGGGGAAACAACAAGCCGTGGTTTACAAATAAAGTCAGGTTGATCCGTAAGAGAAAAGAGGAGGCTTATAAAGCAGGCGATATTACTGAATTCAAGAAACTTAGGAACTCGCTATCTAAAGAGATCAAGTTAGCCAAACACGAGTATGCAAAGATTCTGGAGGAAAGGTTCTCATCAAAAGATAATAGATCTGCATGGAGAGGATTAAGAGAGGTCACCAATTATAAAAGCCACCCCACTATAGTGAACCCCAGCAGAAGTCTGGCAGCAGAGTTAAATGAATTCTACTGCAGATTTGAGGCAAGCTCTACACACAGTGGCTATTCATCTCTAAGCTCCTCAGTCTGTTCATATAAAGATCATTCATTGTGCAACACCCAAGTAGTGATCTCCGAGGCAGAGGTGATACGCATCCTGAAGGGACTTAAGGTCAAAAAGGCACCTGGCCCTGATGGTGTATCTCCAATGTGTCTGAAAGTATGTGCTACCCAGCTTGCCCCTATACTGACAAATATATACAATGTGTCACTGAAAGAGTGCGTTGTACCTCAGTGTTGGAAAAATTCCACAATTATCCCTGTCCCCAAGAAAGTGGGATCCTCTGAGTTGAACGACTATAGACCAGTAGCACTCACATCTGTAGCTATGAAAGTCTTCGAAAGAATTATGATGTCCCACCTGATAAAATTCACGCAGAAGCTATGGGACCCGCTTCAGTTTGCCTATAAGGAGAATCGTTCGGCAAACGACACTGTCAATCTGGCACTGAAGTACATTTTGGATCATACAGATGAACTGCACTCATATGTCCGGATTCTTTTCATGGACTTTAGCTCAGCGTTCAATACCAATGATCCGAATTTACTTCATAAGAAAATGGTAGCTCTTGGAGTCCCTCTTAACTTTGCTTGTGGATTTATAACTTCCTGACAGCCAGGATACAGAGTGTAAAAGTTGGACCATTCACTTCGGACACCTTGGTCACAAACATCGGGGCACCTCAGGGGTGTGTTTTGTCCCCGTTACTGTTTTCTCTCTATACGAATGATTGCATCTCTTCAGCAGACTCAGTAAAAATCTTGAAATTTGCCGATGATATGACACTGATTGGTCTCATCAGGGGAAATGCTGAAGACTTGTATCGGAGTGAGGTGGAAAGAATATGTGACTGGTGTAAAGCCAATAATCTTGTACTCAACACTAAAAAAACTGCTGAGATGGTTGTGGATTTTAGGAAAGATCAACATGAGATACTTCCAATCTACATCCATGACGAAGTGGTTCTTAGGGTCACAGAGACCAAATTCCTTGGTGTTATCATCTCTCATGATCTTAAATGGTGGAAAAACGTGGATGCTGTTATAAGAAAAGCACAACAGAGGATGTTCTTCCTGCGTCAGCTGAAAAGATATGGTTTGTCTAAGAATCTGCTGATCTTATTCTTTAATGCTGTCATCAGATCTGTGATTTGTTCCTCTCTGATAGTCTGGTATGGGGGAGCCACTGCGCATGACAAACTCCGCTTACAAAGGACTTTCAGAACAGCAGAGAGAATTATAGGTTCCCCCCTGCCTAAAATCCAGGATCTTTATGATAAGAGTATTCGATCCCACGCATTGAAAATTTCATCCGATCCCTCTCACCCGGGACACTCCTCATTCCAACTACTCCCTTCAGGACGTCGCTTCAGAGTCCCCAAATGCAGCACCAACCGCCATATGAACAGCTTCTATCCTCTGTTCAACAATTAAATCGTCATGTGTAGACTATATACTGTATCTGTCTTGTTAGATGTTACTTGTTGTGTCTGTTGTTATATATTATGTTGCCTCTTTGCCACAAAGAATTCCTTGTATATATGTAATATGTACTTGGCGATAATAAATTTGATTTGATTTGATTGATTTGATTTGATTTGATTGTAGCCTGGATTTAACCCTTTCTCTGGGAAGGTGTCCATACACAGACCAATCATCATAGTGGAAGTCATCTGTTTCCATCAACTTTGTTATATGTGGGCAGTGGGCACCTCTAGTAAAGTGGGCACGAGATGGCAGGTCTTGTCACCTCTGCCTCACACATAAGTTACTATGAGGTGTACTTTATTCCTGCCACATTTCTTTCTTGGTCTACTGAGAGAAATGTTTTGACCAGTTGAAAGTTATACAACCTGAGGATTGTGCATGTGTGCGCTGCCCGCATGTAGTAATATGTGTGTGTATATATATATTTATATATATTTACTTACTCCGACCCCTATATAAACCCTGACCCTCCGACCGCCGTCCACTTTCCCATGCTCCTGTTCCAATCCTGGGGTCTTTTTTGTCCCCCCTTGGTCCTTCACATGCTGAACATCTGGGACGTGACTAACATTGCGCAATGTGCGCTTGTTCGTCCCCAGATGCAGCATTGTGTCCAGTTTGTGAGGAGATGGCGACTTGTCTGTGGTGTAAATCCCTCTGCTGCCATGTTGGGCACAGCCTGTGACGAGGACCGCCTCTTCCTGTGTATCCGGGCACAGACTGCACATTGGAGGCTGCTTCTTCTATCTGGGGAAGTTCATGAAGCAGAAGCCTCTGTGTGACTCATGTGAAGTAACTTGTCTGACAGGTCATGGGTTCAGGTCAGCAGGTGATTGCAGACTATTAGCTGGTTTCGATGTTAGGTACAGGTGAGTCAGGACTAGATGTTGGGTGGAAGCCTTCCAGTATTTGTAAGGCCTCGTGCACACGCTGAGTATTTGGTGAGTTTTTACCTCAGTATTTATAAGGCCTTGTGCACACACTGAGTATTTGGTGAGTTTTTACCTCAGTATTTATAAGGCCTCATAGACACGCTGAGTATTTAGTGTTTTTTACCTCAATACTTGTGAGGCCTCGTGCACACGTGTATTTGCTGAGTTTTCTGCCTCAGTATTTAACCCCTTCCCACCCCTTGATGTACCGTATGCGTCATGAAAACTAGTGACTTCCCGACCCCGACACATGACCCCGTCACATGACCAGGGGGCCCTGTTGTGAGTTCATTTTTCCCTTCACCGTTGATGTCTGATGAACTCCCTCTGCTGGTGAAGAGAGGTAGTGAAATTGATTGGGATGGGAAAAACCTGTCATCTGAACAGGCGGAGCGTGATTGGACACCAGGAATCACTGAGTGGATATAAGGAAGCTGATGCCCTGCAGGGGTGCTGGTGATCCTTTCTGCTCTGAGCTCTTGCAAACCAGTTCAGTACCTGTCTTCTGAAAGCTAAGTTTTTGCTCTCTTATTTTTCCATGAGATTGTGTCTGTTTACTTAGTGTTTGTGTTCTGCCTGCCCTTGTTGGTTCAGGCTGAGCTCCATTTTTGTCTCTGGTCAAGTTGATCTTTTGCTCAGTCTTCAGAATATACCTGAGTGCTGATATAGTGATTTTGAAGTCTAGCTACTTCAGGGCCTTTTTTCCTATCAGACGGTTGGGACATTTTTTTAGGGTTTTTTGCGGATTGCAGCCAGCATCTTTTCTGTCCTGTCCTATCTAGTTAGTGGGCCCCATCGTTTGCTCAACCTGTCTTTCTCTCTGTGTTTGTGTTTTCATCTGCTTTTCACCGACAATACATGTTGGGGGCTGTCTATTGCTTTGGTGTCTGCTCTGGGACAGTTTAGATTTCCCCTTTCTTTCTTTAGGCATATTTAGTTCTCCGGCTGTGATCGAGGGGTCTAGGGCACCGTAGGAACCCCCCACGGCTACTGTTAGTTGTTTGAATAGGATCAGGGGTCTGCAATCCGATAGCTGCCAACCTCTCCGGTTTTCTGGACTTAGCTTGTATTTTTGTTTTTTCCTCCTTCGGTGACTCATTCATAACAGGGCCCACAGAGTCTGAACAGCCCGGGGCCCTGACTACCCTTAATCCACCCCTGATTTCATACTGTAAGGTTGGCTTCACCAGTGAGGAGGTTTGCTTGTTTTCGCGGAGGTGGAAAATTGGAGGCAGCTCTTCATTTTTCCTAAAAGTGATCATATGCTTCACAGTTCTTTTAATCACATCACCAATATTTAGTTTAGCAACCTATTTGGTTATTTTGAGCTCAGTAGACAAAAACACAGAAGAAAAAATTTGAGAGATATTTTCATTTTTAGTATGGACTTCCACTACAGATCGTGAAGCCCAGACATCAATGATGATTAGCGTCATGGCCGTCTATGGGTGCAATAACGCATCTGTTACATAGCGTTAATGCCGCTATGTAACGGATGCATTAAGCGCAGAGCCATAACGGAACCTAGCCTTACATTTTTTTATTACACCTTGCCCTTTTGAATTACTGCTTGCTACTGCAGTCTTCCAAGCCAGAGGGCCAACCTTGTCTCCCTTTGAAAAGGCCGACCAATACAGATTACTATGATCTTTTCTATGTTGGGTTGTAAAATACTGCTTTATCTAAGTAATTAACCATTATCTAAAACCACTCCATCAAACCAGGAAATTGATCACAGTGAAGTTGTGTCCATATAACTATGGCTAGAATTTTGATAAGGATCAAACAGTTGACAAACACTTTTAAACTATGGCTCAATCAACCTTCCCTTGCAGAAGTTTTCTGTTCAGGTAAAGAATTTAGTATTTTCACAATTTCTCTTCAGAACATATGGTTTATGCATGATGTATGTCCCATTACATCTGATGTAGAAGTAACACAGCATTTCAGAAAAGGAATATCATACCAACAGTAAAATATGATGGTATTAGTGTAATGGTCTGGCACTGATTTTCTGCTTCAGAACCTGGAAGATTTGCAATGGTAAATAGAACCATGATTTCTGCTGTCTACGAAAAAATCCTAAAGGAGAATGTCAGGCCATCTGTTTAGTGTTTCAAGAAGGAAAAAGCACAAAATAGGGTCTTATCCCACAAATTTAGGATAATAGGTAACAAGAAGCTGCTCACCTGATGATGAAAGTTACACACTCTGAAATGACGGCTGTTATGAACTGGTCACCGAGGAGGATAGCAGGAATTGGCTAGGCTACCAGGAAACCAGAAAGGTTGGTAACTTAGCGGATGGCAGACCCCTAATCCTAACAGCACAAGTAGCAGTAGCCGTGGGGCATACCTACGATGCCCTAGATGCCTCGGCACAGCCGGAAAGCTAACTGTAGTGAAACCACCACCTGGGGGAGCTGGTGAGGGAAGAGAGGTTACACACTAAGAGTAGCAAACACTGAGCAATAGCACAGGTGTGACAGGTAACGAGAGAGAATGGTCAGACGAACCGAGTCAGAAACTAGCAGGAGCAGACGTACCAGAAGGAGCAGCAATACACGTAGTCAAAATACCAAGCTGAGGGTCAGAAAGCCAAAACATGAGCACAGAGTCCAGAAATGTGAGTCGAAATACGTGGTTGGGGTACAAGCCGGGAAGTCAAATGCCAGAGAGGAAACATAGGAGCAGAGACAAGTACCAAGAGACAGGGTCAGAGATCAGTCTGGGTCATACACGTGGATACTAGTCAGAGGCAGGAGGATCACCAAGGTACAAGGGTCAGAGGCTCTAAACTGGAAGCTTGAGCTTTCACTAACACTGGTCAGCAGGCTGTGAGAGACTGAAATAGCCCAGCTAGCTCCAGAACGAGGCTGAGGAGCTTAACCCCAGCATGACCAGTCCAGAGTGAAGACAGCAGAAAATAAACTCCGGACTGGACCATGACAGTACCCCCCCTCAATGGGGCCACCGGACCCCCAGGCTTCCCTGGATGACGAGCATGAAAGACCCGGACCAATCGATCCGCATGGACCGAACGCGCCGGCACCCATGACCGATCCTCAGGACCGTACCCTTTCCAATGGACTAAGTACTGAAGTGAATGGCGGAGCATACGAGAATCCACCACCTGTTCCACCTCGTACTCGGTCTGGCCATCTACCATAACAGGCGGCGGGTGCGAGGGAGACTCATCAGAGTAAGGCACTGACGACTTCAGAAGCGCCTTATGGAACACATTAGGGATCCGCAATGACGGAGGCAAACGCAGGCGAAAGGCCACAGGATTAATCACCTCTAGAATTTCATATGGACCAATAAACTTGGGACCCATCTTAGCAGAGGGAATTCTCAGCCATATACTTTTGGTGGATAACCATACCTTATCCCCCACCTGATAAGCCGGCCCCACAGAGCGTCGTTTATCCGCAAAAAATTTATATTTGCCTTGAGCCTCCCCAATGTTCCTCTGAACCTCCCTCCAAACCTCCCCCAACCGCAAAAAGGCCGAATCAGCCCCTGGACACTCCGAATCCAGTCGGGAAAATTCACCAAAATGAGGGTGAAACCCGTAGTTCCAGAAGAAAGGAGAAGTACCAGTAGACTGATTGACACGATTATTGAAAGCGAATTCCGCTATAGGTATCATAGAGCACCAATCATCCTGTCTGGACGTGACCAGACACCGTAGAATCTGCTCCAAAGACTGATTTGTCCTTTCAGTCTGACCATTGGTCTCGGGATGGTAGGCCGATGAAAAGGTCAGACTGATGCCCAGCCTTTTACAAAAAGCCCTCCAGAGATTTTGCCATGAATTGCACCCCTCTATCAGACACCACACTGACAGGCACACCATGCAACCAGATCACATGCTCAATGAATAGTTTAGATAGAGTCTCAGCATTAGGAAGGCCCGTTAATGGTACAAAATGTGCTTGTTTACTGAACCTATCCACCACTACCCAGATCACAGTTTTGCCATTAGAGGGGGGGGCGATCGGTGATAAAATCTATGGACAGATGAGTCCACGGTCTATCCGGAATCGGCAGTGGCACCAATTCCCCAGCCGGACGGTTGTGGGAGGCTTTAGCGCGGGCACAAATTTCACAGGAGGACACAAAGCCAGTGATGTCAGAAGTCAGCGAGGGCCACCAGAACAGCCTAGTGATGGCTTTACGAGTGGCCGAGATTCCAGGATGCCCACTCAGAGCCGAGTCGTGGAACTCCCGAAGCACCCTTAATCGATACTGAACAGGCACAAAGAGCTTAGTTTAAGGTATGGACGGAGGAGCAAGAGATTGGGCCTCACGAATCTCCTGCTCCAATCTCGGGGACACCACAGCCACCACCACCCCGCGCTGAAGAATGGAGAAGGGAGGCTCAGGAGGCGATACCGGATCTAGGCTGCGAGACAAGGCATCCGCCTTCACATTCTTGGAACCTGGTCTGAAAGTGATGGAAAACTGAAATCGGAAAAAAAAAGTGACCACCTTGCCTGTCTTGGAGTCAGACGTTTGGCGGACTCGATGTAAGACAGGTTCTTGTGATCTGTAATGACAGTGATACGATGGACAGCCCCTTCCAAAAAATGCCTCCATTCTTCAAAAGCTAATTTAATGGCCATCAACTCTCGGTTACCCACATCATAATTCCTCTCCACAGAGGAAAATTTTTTAGAAAATAAGGCACAGGGTCTAAGTTAGTTAATGTGGTGGGGCCCTGGGACAACACAGCTCCCACTCCCACCTCAGAGGCATCCACTTCTATGATGAATGGTTTAGACAAATCAGGTTGAACCAGTACTGAAGCAATCATGAAACTTTTTTTAACAAAGAAAGCGCCGCCATAGCTGGAGCTGACCAGTTTTTGAGATCAGCCCCCTTTTGGGTGAGATCAGTGAGGGGTTTGACCACTTGAGAGAACCCCTTGATGAATTTTCTATAGTAATTGGCGAAACCCAGAAATCGCTGAAGACCCTTGAGATCTCTGGGTTGCACCCAATCCACAATGGCCTGTACCTTCCTAGGGTCCATACGAAACCCCTCAGCGGACAGGATGACCCCTAGAAAGGACAATTCTTGAGTAAAAAATGAACATTTCTCCAGTTTGGCAAAGAGTGAGTTCTCCCTGAGCCTCTGGAGAACCACACGAAGATGACCCATGTGACTTTGTCTATCAGAAGACTATATGAGTATATCATCAAGATAAACTACTACAAAGCGACCAATAAAATCAGAAAAAAACATGGTTAATGAAATTCTGGAATACTGCTGGTGCGTTAGTCAAACCGAGCAGCAAACCAAATTTTCAAACAGACCCTCAGAGGTGAGAAACGCAGTTTTCCACTCATCCCCCTCCCGCATACAGATGAGATTGTATGCTCCCCTGAGGTCCAACTTAGAGAACCACCTGGCACCCGACAATTGATTGTACAAATCAGGTATCAGTGAGAGAGGATAAGTGTTTCTTATGGTTATCTTATTCAGTTCTCAAAAATCGAGGCATGGGCATAAACCACCATCCTTTTTTTTTACAAAAAAGAACCCCGCCACCACGGGAGAGACAGATGGCCGTATATGCCCTTTACGGAGGCTCTCAGAGATATACTCCTTCATAGCAGCCCGCTCAGGGCCGGAGAGATTGTACAGACGGGCTTTGGGCAATTTGGCACCCGGAACCAGATCAACAGCACAATCGTATGGGCGGTGCGGTGGTAGAACCTCAGCCTCCTTTTCAGAGAACACATCCTCAAAATCCTTCAGGTACTCCGGAATACCCTCCAGACTGACGGATGACATAGACACAGTGGCAAGACAATTTTTGAGAACAAACAGGTCCCCATTTAACCATATCCCGGTACCCCCAGTCAATAACCGGGTTATGCTGTTGCAGCCAGGAAAACACTAGCACCAGGCCAGCAGGGAGATTATCCAAAGCAAAGCATGACATGTGCTCCTGGTGTAGGGCCCTCACTCTGAGGGTGAATTCTTTAGAACTGAAATGGAGACAATCCTTAGTGAGAGGTGCTGCGTCAATAGCCACAATTTTTAAAGGAGTCTCCAACCTAACTGTCCCTACTCTACAGCGGGCCGCCAGCTTAGGGTCAATGAGGTTCAAGGATGACCCACAGTCTACAAAAGCCGAAGTATAGAAAAGCCATTCTCAACACCAAGTTCCACCTTTAACAGTATCTTTGAAAATTAAGAAAAAGGTACCTGAGAGTCTGGGTGACCTCCACGATGATCACCCAGGCTCAGCCGCTTGTTAATCGGTGGACAGGAGGAGCAGTCTTTTTTCCAGTGTCCGGGATCTCCGCAGTAAAAACATAACTTTCCATCACATTGCCGTTTCCTTTCTCCTTGGGGTTGGTGGCTCCCACCTCCGTAGGTTCAGATGGAAGCAAAACATCAGGGTTAACAGGGAACAAAGGAATCCCTCGCTGAGTAACACCTCTCTCCTGCAGTCTCCGATCCATACGGATAGCCTGAGTCATAGCCTTCTCCAATGAGCTGGGGGGTGGATGGAGAGCCAGAGCGTCCTTCAAGCAATCTGACAGTCACTTCCTGAACAGACATCTCAGTACGGAGTCGTCCCAGGACACCTCAGTGGACCATCGACAAAATTCAGAGCTGTACCATTCGGCTGAGTGCTTCCCCTGCCCCAGACCCATAATAGTGTCCTCTGCCACCCTAACACGGTCCGGTTCATCATAGATAAGTCCTAGGGCCTCAAAGAACCTATCTACCGAGATCCGTTCAGGGGCAGTAGGGGGCAACGAGAAAGCCCAGGATATGGGGACCCTCCCTAAGTAAGGAGATAATAATCCCCACCCGCTGAGTCTCATCTCCAGACGATCGGGGTCTAAGAGAAAACCATAATTTACAACTCTCCTTGAATATGTGAAATTTATCTTTTTCACCAGAAAACATGTCAGGAAGGTTAACTGAGGGTTCAGGAGAATGCAAAAAAACATCTACAGAGTCACCTGGTGGACTAACAATATGAGAGGTGTTTCCCTACATGGTCTTAATAGTCTCAGTCAGTTCTTTCTGTAAGTGGGTATGAGACATGACAAGGGACTGATGATTCATAGAAAAATCCTGCGCCATCTGCGTCAAACTGGACACTTGATCTGCCAAGTTATGCATCAGATCCATGACCAGAGGAAAAAAAGTGAAAAATCCCGTTTAAATGTATAGGTTAGTTATAATGTAGTGAAACCTCCACCAGAGGGAGCTGGTGAGGGAAGAGAGGTTACACACTAAGAGTTGCAAACACTGAGCAATAGCACAGGTGTGACAGGTAACGAGAGAGAATGGTCAGATGAACCGAGTCAGAAACTAGCAGGAGCAGACGTACCAGAAGGAGCAGCAATACACGTAGTCAAAATACCAAGCCGAGGGTCAGAAAGCCAAAACATGAGCACAGGGTCCAGAATCGTGAGGCGAAATACGTGGCCGGGGTACCAGCCGGGAAGTCAAATGCCAGAGAGGAAACGTAGGAGCAGAGACAAATATCAAGAGACGGGGTCAGAGATCAGTCCGGGTCATACACGTGGACACTAGTCAGAGGCTGGAGGATCACCAAGGTACAAGGGTCAGAGGCTCTAAACTGGAAGTTTGAGCTATCACTAACACTGGTCAGCAGGCTGTGAGAGACTGAAATAGCCCAGCTAGCTCCAGAACGAGGCTGAGGAGTTTAACCCCCGCATGACCAGTCCAGAGTGAAGACAGCAGAAAATAAACTCCGGACTGGACCATGACACTAACTAAGCCTAAAGCAAGAAAGGTGAAATCTAAACTACCCCGGAGTAGAACCCCCAAAGGAATAAATAGCCCCCAAACATATATTGTCAGTGAGACAAGATGAGGCACAAACACAGGTAGAAAATAGACTGAGCAAATGATGGGACCCAAACTGTCTAGACAGGATAGGACAGGAAAGACACTGTCTGCAATCACACAAAAACCATAAAAAATCCAACACGACTGATGTACAAAAAACACTGAGGTCTCACGACCTCTCCCCCACTATATCAGCATTCTGGTGTGAACTGGCAGCAAAGCAAAAGGGACTAATATAACAGGGGACTGAACAAACTGACACAAGCTGTAATATATGGAGCGGGGTCCAGCACTGCCCCAGCAGGGAGCATGCTGAACCCTCACAGCAAAGCCTAAAGCAGAAAAAGGCAAAACCAGATCAGATGCAAAGGATTAGCAAAAGAACCACTTAACTGAAAAATGCAGGATTAGGCAGGAGACAGCAGACCTCAAAATGCACAGGAAGAAACAAATCAACAGCAGCAACTGAGGGAAGCCTGCTCACTTAAATACTCCCAGTCAGTAACCCCTGATTTCCAATCATCGTCGTCAGGTGGCAGACTTCTGTCAATCCGGCCAGCTCCACTACCCGCAGTAACCACCAGAGGGAGCCCTGACTCAGAAGTAAGAGAATTCATAACAGATGGCTGCTGCAGATCCACGGGGCAATAGATGACCTTATAGCACAATGTATAATAGGTGTGTGGATGTTCACTGCGCTGCCGTACAATACAATTCCAAATTTTGAGAAGTAGCAATGGTGGTTTTATTCAATGCGTTTCAGGGTCTTTCTGACCCCTTCTTCAGGAAATGCCAAACAAAAAATAAAAGAGCAGTACACTTGCACTCCTTAAGTACATGGAAAATTCAATACCAGCGCCAAGCGTTCATATAACACGTGATGACAGAGTTCAAAGTACCAAGTTATTCAAACAGGTTTTTTCTTCAGCAAATTTGACATATTGATAAAGCATTGATCTCTTCTAATAATTATATATCTTTTATTGGCAAATAAATAAGAATTTTTTTTTTTAAAGAAGAACCGATTCAAGAGCATTTCTCAGGGGAAAGAGGTTGAAGAAATTGCGAGAACCCACATCAAGAGGGACTCATACATCACCTTTCATTGCATTGCTTTTGTGCTATCCCAGCAATCAATTGAATTTGAGAAGAAGTAAACACTACTCTCAGAGAAATTCTAATAATTTGTATATATATATAAAAAAAAAAATCTTTATTACTAAATAAACAATACTCTCTATAATAAAGGTTTTTTATTTTGCACCAAAAATGTTTCGTATTTTCATATATAATTAATTATTCAAATTTATAAAAGGTTTTTTTAAAGAATTTTTTTTAAATCATCAAAAAATCTATTTCAATTTTTAAAAATTTACTAATAAAATCAAGTTGAGTTGTAAGGTCGTATTCATAAATACATTATATCTTTTCAGATGTACAAGTGGCTCAGAGAGAAAAAAAGAAATCAAAAATTGTTGTCCTTAATCCTAGTCAGCGGCTATAGCGCAGCGAAATCAGCGAGACAATCGCAGTCCAACACGAGTCAAGATCCTCTCCCCACCAAGCGAGAAGAGAAACCCCATGAACACACCAACGTACAGATAAAAATACATCCCCCGAGAAAATCAACAGGATTCAGAACTAGATGGAGTTTTTAGATTGAGCGCAGCTTTTTCAGTTTGAGCGCTGCACACATCATATCTAAATAAAGACTCTCGGAAGCTAGAAAACATCTTGAAAATATAAAAACACAAATACCTAAATTATATAAAGACCAAAAGAAAAAGATACATCTTAGTAATACTAAACCCATTAATTGTGATTTGAATAACTCCTCTGTGGATCTCTCTGACTCATTCCAGTTTCTTTGCTGGATCTGTCTATTCATGACACAACTCCCAGTGTTGTGAGTTCATTCTCCCCTTCACCTTTGATGTCTGATGAACTCCCTTTGCTGGTGAAGAGAGGTAGTGAAATTGATTGGGATGGGAAGAACCTGTCATCTGAACAGGCGGAGTGTGATTGGACATCTGGAATTTCTGAGTGGATATAAGGCAGCCGACGCCCTGCAGGGCTGCTGGTGATCCTTTCTGCTCTGAGCTCTTGCATCCAGTTTAGTTCCTGTCTTCTGAAAGCTAAGTTTTTGCCCTGCTATTATTCCATGAGATTTTGTCTGGTTTCCTTAGTGTTTATATTCAGCCAGTCCTGGTTGGGACTGGCTGAATTCCATTTTTGTCTCTGATCAGCTTATCTCTTTGCTCTGTTTTCAGAATATACCTGAGTGCTGATATAGTGATTTTGAAGTCTAGTGACTTCAGGGCCTTTTTCCCTATCAGACGGTTGGGACATTTTTGGTAGGGTTTTTTGCGGATTGCAGCCAGCATCTTTTCTGTCCTGCCCTATCTAGTTAGTTGGGCCCCATCATTTGCTCAGCCTGTCTTTCTGTCTGTGTTTGTGTTTTCATCTGTATTTCACCAACAATACATGTTGGGGGCTGTCTATTGCTTTGGGGTCTGCACTGGGGCAGTTTAGATTTCCCCTTTCCTTCTTTAGGCTTATGTAGTTCTCCGGCTGTGACGAGGGTCTAGGGCACCGTAGGAACCCCCCCACAGCTACTGTTAGTTGTGGTGTATAGGATCAGGGGTCTGCAATCTGATAGCTACCAACCTCTCCGGTTTTCTGGACTTAGCTTGTATTTTTATTTTCTCCTCCTCCGGTGACTCATTCATAACAGAATCACCAGCCATACGGCAGATTCTAGGGTACTCAATAGCAGGAAAGAATTGTAAAAAAAGTGTCAGAATTTTTTTTTTTGTGTATATTTTTTCCTCTGTTTCTCTAAGGCCGTAGGAGAAATTTTTTCTCAATGGAGATTAAGCAATTGTCTGATCGTGTGGAGCAGCTTACTGCTGAAGTGTGGGGAATTTCCGCCTATCTTGCTCATTCACATGCTGCTGAACCAAAGATCCCTACTCCTGATGTGTTTTTTGGGGATCGGTCTAAATTTCTGAATTTTAAGAATAATTGTAAATTATTTTTTGCCTTGAAGCCTAACTCCGCGCAGCAGGTTAAAATTGTCATCTCTTTGCTGCGCGGCGATCCCCAGGATTGGGCGTTTTCTTTGAAACCTGATGATCCTATTCTGACTGATGTGAACGCATTTTTTCAGGCCTTGGGATTGTTGTATGATGAACCTAATGCTATTAATCAGGCTGAAAAGGCCCTATTGGCATTGAGCAAGGGTCAGGATTCTGCAGAGTTGTACTGTCAAAAATTCCGAAAGTGGGCGGTCCTTACTACCTGGAATGATGGTGCCTTGGCAGCTCTCTTTCGGAAAGAGTTATCAGAAACCGTAAAAGATACTATGGTGGGATTTCCTGTTCCCTCTGGTCTTGACGATTCTATGTCATTAGCCATTCAGGTTGATCGGCGTTTGCGTGAACGCAAAACTGCACGAGAGGTGTTGCCACCTGTTGAACAAATGTCTGAACCTATGCAATGTGATAGAGTTTTGTCTAGGGCGCAACGTCAGGAGTTCAGAAGGCGTAATAAGCTGTGTTTTTTCTGTGGAGATGCCTCTCATATTATCTCTGTCTGCCCTAAACTAGAGAAACGTTTTGCACACACATTTGCTGTGGGTGGTGTTCAGCCTAAGTTTCTTCTGGCAATTACTCTGATCTGCTCCCTGTCCACATTTTCCGCTAAGGCTTTTGTGGATTCGGGAGCAGCTCTGAACCTGATGGACTTGAATTTTGCTAAACGTTGTGGGTTTCCTATGACACCTCTGCAGATGCCTATTCCTTTGAGGGGTATTGATGCTACTCCTTTGGCGAAGAATAAACCTCAGTTTTGGACCCAGGTGGTAATGTGGGTCGCCCCAGACCATCAAGAAAATTGCAGATTTTTGGTGTTGCATAATTTGCATGATACTATCGTTCTGGGGTTTCCCTGGTTGCAAATCCATAATCCAGTTTTGGATTGGAAATCTTTGTCTGTGGTGAGTTGGGGTTGTCGGTGTGCCCTTAGTGATGCTCCGGTTTTCTCCACCTCTCCCCAGTCGCATGATGTTCCTGACTATTTGGCTGATTTTTATGATGTATTTAGTGAGAATGAGTCTGTGTCTTTGCCTCCTCATAGGAGTTATGACTGTGCAATTGAGCTGAGCCCTGGGTGTAAATTTCCCAAGAGTCGACTTTTCAATTTATCTGTACCCGAGCACGAGGCTATGCGATCCTATATTAAGGAGACATTGGAGAAGGGTCATATTAGACCATCCTCTTCACCCTTAGGTGCTGTTTTTTTTTGTGGCCAAGAAAGATGGTTCATTAAGGCCTTGTATTGACTATCGTTCCCTCCAAAAAATTACTATTAAATATCAGTATCCGTTACCCCTGATTTCTGATCTATTCTCCAGAATTAAAGGTGCTTACTGGTTTACCAAGCTTGACCTCAGGGGGGCGTATAATCTTATTTGCATTAAGCAGGGGGATGAATGGAAGATGGCATTTAATACTTCGGAGGGACATTTTGAGTACCTGGTGATGCCTTTTGGGCTCACTAATGCCCCTTCTGTCTTCCAGTGCTTCATGAATGATATTTTCCGAGACTTTGTGGATAAATTTTTGATCATCTATCTGGATGATATTTTGATCTTTTCCAAGGATTGGGACTCTCATGTGGAACATGTTCGGACTGTGTTCCGGATTTTGAGGGAGAATTCCCTGTATGTCAAGGGATCGAAATGCCTTTTTGGTGTACAGAGGATTTCATTTTTGGGATTTATTTTGTCTCCGTCAACTATTGAAATGGACCCGGCCAAGGTACAGGCCATTTATGATTGGGTTCAGCCCACTTCTTTGAAGGCCCTCCAGAAGTTTTTGGGTTTTGCTAATTTTTATCGTAAATTTATAGCTAATTTTTCTGGTATTGCCAAACCATTGACTGATTTGACTAAGAAGGGGGCTGATGTGCTGAATTGGTCTCCGGAGGCTGTTTCTTCCTTTCAGGAGCTGAAGCGAAGGTTCACTTCTGCTCCGATTTTGCGTCAACCTGATGTCTCACTCCCGTTTCAGGTAGAGGTGGACGCTTCTGAGATTGGTGCAGGAGCTGTTTTGTCCCAAAAAGATCCTGTAACATCTAAAATGAATCCCTGTGCTTTCTTTTCCCGAAAGTTCTCCCCATCTGAATGTAACTATGATGTGGGGAATCGGGAACTGTTAGCCATGAAATGGGCATTTGAGGAGTGGAGACATTGGTTGGAGGGAGCTAAACATCAAGTTGTGGTCCTTACTGACCACTAGAATTTGATTTACCTGGAGTCGGCTAAATGCTTGAATCCTAGACAGGCTAGGTGGGCCTTGTTTTTCACATGTTTTGATTTTGTGGTCTCTTTTCTTCCGGGCATTAAGAATGTCAAAGCAGACGCCCTCTCTAGGAGTTTCTTTGCGGATTCTCCTATTGTGACCAAGCCTGCTACCATTTTAGGTGATGGGGTAGTTCTTCCTGCCATCTCACCCGATTTGAGACGTGTTCTGGAAGAGTTTCAGGAGGACAAACCTGAGTGTTGTCCCATTGGAAAATTGTATGTTCCTGACCAGTGGAGGAAGAGAGTGATGTCTGAGGTTCATTGCTCCGCATTGGCTGGTCATCCAGGTATTTTTGGTACTAGAGATTTGGTGAGTCGGTCTTTTTGGTGGCCCGCCTTGTCTCGTGATGTTAGGAATTTTGTGCAGTCCTGTGGGACTTGCTCCCGGTCTAAACCTTGTTCTCGCTCTAGTGGGTTGTTGATGCCTTTGCCGGTGCTCCGGAGGCCATGGACCCATATTTCAATGGATTTTATCTCTGATATGCCTGTCTCTCAGAGAATGACTGTTATTTGGGTGATTTGTGATAGATTCTCTAAGATGGTCCATCTTGTACCATTCTCTAAGTTGCCATCTTCCTCAGAGTTGGTGCCCTTGTTTTTGCAACAGGTGGTTCGCTTGCACGGGATTCCTGAGAACATTGTATCTGACAGAGGAGTTCAGTTTGTTTCTAGATTTTGGAGGACTTTCTGTTCCAAGCTGGGAATTCAGATGTCCTTCTCCTCTGCATTTCACCCTCAGACCAATGGGCAGACGGAGAGAACAAACCAGACTTTGGAGTCGTATTTGAGATGTTTTATTTCTGCTGATCAGGATGATTGGGTTTCATTTTTGCCCTTGGCTGAATTTGCTTTCAATAATAGAGCTAGTTCTGCCACTTTGATGTCACCTTTTTTTTGTAACTTTGGGTTTCATCCTCGATTCTCTTCAGGGCAGGTGGAGTCTTCTGCCTGCCCAGGTGTTGACACTGTGGTGGAGAGAATGCACCAGATCTGGGACCAAGTGGTGGATAAGTTGTCTCTCTCCCAGGAAAAGGCCCAGCGGTTTTCCAACCGGCATAGGACCACTGGTCCCCGGTTTAAGGTGGGTGATATAGTTTGGTTGTCTTCAAAGAATATCTCTATGAAGGTGGCCTCTCCAAAATTTAAACCTAGATTTATTGGACCTTACAAGATTTTGGAGATTCTTAATCCGGTCTCTTTTCAATTGGCTCTTCCTGTTACATTCAAGATCCATAACGTGTTTCATAAGTCTCTGTTAAAGAGGTTTGTTGAGCCAGTAGTTCCTGTGGTGGCACCACCTGACCCTGTATTGGTTGAAGGTAATGTGGAATATGAGGTTGAGAAGATACTGGATTCTCGTCTGGCTAAACGGAGACTCCAGTATTTGGTTAAATGGAAGGGTAATGGCCAGGAGGATAATTCTTGGGTCCCTGCATCCGATATTCATGCCAAAAGATTGGTTAATGCTTTTCATCGGGCTCATCCTGATCGCCCTGGTGGCGTGGGTGAGGGTTCGGTGACCCCTCCTCAAGGGGGAGGTACTGTTGTGAGTTCATTCTCCCCTTCACCTTTGATGTCTGATGAACTCCCTCTGCTGGTGAAGAGAGGTAGTGAAATTGATTGGGATTGGAAGAACCTGTCATCTGAACAGGTGGAGTGTGATTGGACATCTGGAATTTCTGAGTGGATATAAGGCAGCCGACGCCCTGCAGGGCTGCTGGTGATCCTTTCTGCTCTGAGCTCTTGCATCCAGTTTAGTTCCTGTCTACTAAAAGCTAAGTTTTTGCCCTGCTATTATTCTATGAGATTTTGTCTGGTTTCCTTAGCGTTTATATTCAGCCAGTCCTGGTTGGGACTGGCTGAATTTCATTTTTGTCTCTGATCAGTTTATCTCTTTGCTCTGTTTTCAGAATATACCTGAGTGCTGATATAGTGATTTTGAAGTCTAGCGACTTCAGGGCCTTTTTCCCTATCAGACGGTTGGGAGATTTTTGGTAGGGTTTTTTGTGGATTGCAGCCAGCATCTTTTCTGTCCTGTCCTATCTAGTTAGTTGGGCCCCATAATTTGCTCAGCCTGTCTTTCTGTCTGAGTTTGAGTTTTCATCTGTATTTCACCGACAATACATGTTGGGGGCTGTCTATTGCTTTGGGGTCTGCTCTGGGGCAGTTTAGATTTCCCTTTTCCTTCTTTAGGCTTATGTAGTTCTCCAGCTGTAACGAGGGGTCTAGGGCACCGTAGGAACCCCCCACGGCTACTGTTAGTTGTGGTGTATAGGATCAGGGGTCTGCAATCCGATAGCTACCAACCTCTCCGGTTTTCTGCAATTAGCTTGTATTTTTGTTTTCTCCTCCTCCGGTGACTCATTCATAACATCCCAGCATGTTATCCTCACAGATTAATAATACGGTTTTAACTGATAACTCCAACAAAGCGGATATGGGTACAGTTCCATTTTTAATGATCCCAGCAAAGAGAAAAAAGATGAACGGCAAACTAGGGCACACAAATCACCACATTAACAGACGGAGCTATTTATCTGAAGTATTGCGGTATATATTTCAGTCAAATAACGGAGGTGCTTGCATGAAAAAACATGAATATTTCAATGTGAAGCGAAAAAAGAAGAAATATGCAGCACTCACCGATATAGCTGAAAAACTGTGCGTCTTTATTTCACATGAATTCCATCAATAGATGTGTGGACATGCAGCACGTTTAGAGGAATGCTAGGGGAGGGAGGTGCCGGACAACGGCCATTTCGCGATTACTCGCTTCTGCGATGGAATTCATGTGAAATAAAGACGCACAGTTTTTAAACTATTGGTGAATGCTGCATATTTCTTCTTTTTTCGCTTCACAGTTCCATTTTTACCCCGGGTCTTCAAAAACTCCCAAATAATTCAGCTCTTTATACTAAGGACCGGAAAAAGAAAAAGCACTACAGAGGATCCAGGGGAGGGAGGAAAAAAGATGGGAAAATTAACACCCCTGTAACTGAACTATCCTCCGTCGCAGAAAATAAAACACCCAGTAGTATTTTCAATTTATCTGACCATGAAATTACGGAAGGTGAAAAATTATTACTTTCAAAAGTTCTATCCCTTTGCCCTACAGTGAATTCAAAGGATTTTGATCTCTTTTTGAAAATATTACATCTACTGCAAAAACTTTAAATAAGAAAAAAACCTGAATCTCAGTTTAAAAGAAAAACAAGCTTTAAAATCCCTAGCCGAGAATAATGAGATTGACATTAGATCTGCGGATCAAGGAGGAGGAATAGTGATCCAGGATCGTTGTGATTATGTTAAGGAAGCACTCCGTATTTTGTCAGACATGAATTACTATAAAAAAAGCACATATAGTAATTACTTATCCTCTATTACTAAATATAATGAGCTCATCCCAGATGGTCTGGCTTTTAATAGTTTTAATACTAGAGAAAAGAGTTTTTTTAAGCATAAAAAATCCTAGTATCCCCTTTTTTTACCACTTACCAAAAATTCATAAAAATATTTTTAACCCTACGGGCAGGCCTATTATAGCAGGGATTAATTCTTTAACCTTGAATTTGGTGCAATATATTGATAGGATTATGTTGAAACATGTTTTTAGCCTAAAGAGTCATCTTCGTGATTCCACCCATCTGTTGCCTCTTTTACGTGGAATCTCCTGAAATCCCCAATATATTTTTTTAAACAAGGACGTTACTAGAGTTGAGCGAAACAGGTTGGTCATATTCAAAAGTCGCCGACTTACGCTGAAGTCGGGTTTCATGAAACGAAACCTGACCATAGCGTGAGATCGGCCACGAGGTCGGCGACCAGATCACCAAAGTCGCGTTTCAAAAGATGCTTCCAGCGCCCTTTTTCAGCCAATGATGGTGAACACACACTGTGGGCAATGCGATGACATAGGCATCGGTCACCACTAGTGTTGAGCATTCCGATACCGCAAGTATCGGGTATCGGCCGATATTAGCTGTATCGGAATTCCGATACTTAGTTCCGATACTTTTTTCATATCGAATACCGGAATCGGAAGTTCCCATAATGCTAGGAGCCCGCTCGATTTGATTCAGCCAATGGGGATCCTCAGAAGTGTGGGCATATCCTGTTAGGCATGTAGGCATGTTAACTACTGGCATGGCTGTGATTGGCTGCTGAAATGATGTCATGATGCACTATAAAAAGCGCTGCAGCCGCCATTTCTGGTCACTCTGCTGTGAATTCAGTTAGGGACAGGCTGCTGTTGAAGACTGTGAGGGACAGTTAGAAATAGCAATTCCACAAACCATATAGTGCTTAACTCAGGCTACATAAACCACCACTGTAGCTTGCTTTTCCCTAGCAGCGCTGTTTTCACAGCTGTCTGCAAGGGCTGTGTGAGTGCAGACCCACGCTGTGTAGTGTGTCCTGCAGGCACGTCTGCTTGTAGGCCGGCCAGCGTGTGTCTCTGCCTCATACACATTTTTCTTTTATTGCTGCTTTTTTTTTCTCCTGTATAGTGTGCTTCCATACATATCCATATACGTTGGTTGCAAACACTAAAGGAGTGGACAGCGGAGCCTTTCAGCAGCCTTTCAGTGCTATAGCCCATTTCTCTGCACTGTTTTTGGCTGTCTGATAGGTCTCTCTGTGTGTGAGTGCAGCTCACGTTGCAGTGTGTTCTACAGCCACTGCTAGCTGTAGTCCGCTCAGCGTGCGTCACTGCCTCATACATAGTCCTTTTTTTGCAGCTAATTTAGCCAGATTTTTGCTCCTATATTAGTGTGCTTCCAACCACATCCATTGTCATTGGTTGGTTGCAAACACTATATAGGATTAGATAGAGGAGCCTTTTTGCTGGCTTGTGCCCTTCAGGGCCAGCCAGGCTAGTATCACCCTATTTTTTGGAGCCTCATCAATTGCATTGTAGGTTAGCTTCCTGCATTGTAATCGCTCCAAAAAGTTTGTGATACTATAGCTTTCAAACTTTGGTCACATCCTTTCCTTTCCCCCCACCCAAAAAAAAGGAAATAAAGTTCACCAAACACTCCACTTTACAGTTGTCTAGGCCACATTAGATCATATTAAAGTGTAGTACACACACTCTTAGCCAAATTAGTGTTTCTTATACTGGTTAGCAGGTGTTCAGGAAAAAGAACACTAAGCCACCCCTTTTTTACTTTTCTGCCTATCTTTATCAGTCTACCAAGATGAAGAAGGCAGGGAGTAAGGCACGTGGTCGTGGCCGTGGAGTTCAGCAGGGAGAGGACGGGGGGATTCAGCAGGGAGACGACGTGGGGATTCGGTATCTGCTGCGGCCACCAGTGACCCGGCATCCCCCACTTTTACCAGGCAACAGTCCTTCATGTGCAGCTTTGTAGGACCTCGCCGTACCCCACTGCTGCGTGACGAACAAATTGAAGCCGTTGTCGGATGGATGGCAGCTAACGCATCCACTTCAATGACTTCTGCATCCTCCCAAGGCCAGAGCACTGAAGAGCAACCATCTGTCTCTTCACCACCTGCCAAATTGCTCAGGCAGTCTGAGAGCCCTGGACAGGAGCCCTCTCAATCTTTACTTCTGTTCTCAGAACCTGTTGGCTTGGAAAGAGGTGGCCAGCCAAGCAGCATTCTAGAGCGTGAAGAAGAGGGAGTATGCAGTGATGCGCAACTGCTTTGTCCCTCTGAATCTGAAGAGGCGGGTGGGCCAGTGCCTATGGTCAGCACACCTCAGTATGCATCAGATGATGATGAGACTCAGTTGCCAATTTCTGGTGCGTACGGTGCTGGCGAGACAACCCAGGACCAGCCGGTGCTTGAAGAGGGGAGTGGAGATGATGAGGTCCTTGACCCATCATGGCGTCAGCCACAGGAAGGTGGTGGGAGCAGCTCTGAGGAAGAGATTCCCCGAACGGCCAAAAGAGGAGGGAGAGGGCGGGGGCAGACTTGGTTGCCTGTAGCCTCCACTTTGGCACCCGTGAGGAGCAATCCTCTTCCAAAACACAAAACGGGCGCTCCCAGGACTTGCAGTGCGTGGTCTTTTTTTGACACAGTTGCAGATGACATTTGCTTTGTCAAATGCAAGCTGTGTCATCAGAAAGTGAAACGAGGCAAAAATGTGACCAACCTCAATACCACAAATATGTGGAAACATGTGCGTACCAAGCACGAGGTGGAGTTACACAGACACACTGAAGATGTAGGCCAACCTTCAGCAGCACCTACCACCTCTTCAGCTCGTGTTGGGGCCTCTTCCTCCAGCTCACACACAGCTGGTTCGGCTTCCTCACTGGAACGCCATGGAAGAACCAGTGCCACTGTTGTCCAGAGACCCAGTGAAATTCCACCCACTGAACCACGTTCGCAGTCATCAGCACCCTCCCAGGCCACTCACCAGCAATCGGTAGCACAGGCATGGGAGAAAAAGCCGCCATACTCAGCAAACCATCCCCGAGCACTGGCTCTGAATGCCGGCATTGCCAAACTACTGGCCCTTGAGATGCTGTCATTCAGGCTGGTGGAGACTGACACATTCCGGAACTTTATGTCATTGGCAGTTCCACAAATACAATGTGCCCAGCCGCTTTTATTTCAGCAGGCAAGCTGTCCCTGCCCTGCAAAAGCATGTGGAGGGAAAAATTAAAAATGCGCTACTAAATGCCGTCAGTAGCAAGGTCCACCTGACCACCGATGCGTGGACCAGTAGCCATGGACAGGGACGATACCTTTCCCTCACTGCCCATTGGGTCAATGTTGTGGAGCCGGGTACAGAACTGGAGAGTGGCTCTGTACGTATTCTGCCAACTCCAAGGATTGCAGGAATGCAGTCTGTACATATTGAGTCCTCCTCCTACTCTAGTTCCTCGGAATCAGCACTGTGTGAGCCTGTTAGGCCAGATATGAGCACAGGTGTGGCCAAACATCAACAGGCCGTCCTTAAATTAATTTCTTTGGGGAATCGGAGCCACACAGCACAGGAGCTCTGGAATGCCATCAAGCAGGAGAGCGATGTGTGGTTTGTGCCAGCGAATCTCCAGCCAGGTTTGGTAGTGAGTGACAATGGCCGAAATCTAGTGGCAGCTCTGGGCCTAGGCAACCTCACTCACATACCATGTCTGGCACACGTGCTCAATTTGGTCGTGCAGAGCTTTCTGAGGGACTATCCGGATCTTGATGCACTGCTGCACAAGGTTCGCCTAGAGTGTGCTCACTTGCGGCGTTCCAGCATGGCAAGATCGCGCATTGCATCTCTGCAACGCCGATTCCGCCTGCCAGAACATCGCATCATATGTGACCTCCCCACCAGGTGGAATTCAATGTTACATATGTTGGAGTGGTTGTGTGAGCAGCAGGCAGCAGTAATGGAGTACCAGCTGCATCAGGCGCAAACAAGTCGCACTGTGCGCCGGACACACTTCACCACCACTGAGTGGGCCACTATGAGGGACATCTGCCAAGTTTTGCGTGCCTTCGATGACTCCACGCGGATGGCCAGTGCAGATGATGCACTAATGAGCATGAGTGTCCCCCTCATCTGTCTGCTTCAAAAAACCTTACAAGCACTAAGTGAGGAGGTTTTTGAAGAGGTCGAGGATGAGCAGTCAGAAATGCCATCTGCTTCTGGCAAGTCTGCGCAACGTGCTTCCACACAAAGGCCCAGGCAGGGGACACTTAGTGAGGAGGATGACGAGGAGTCAATGGAGGAGGAGGAACACATCTCTCCAGAGGAGGGAGGTACACAAGGCTCTAGTAGTCAGTGTGTACAGCGAGGGTGGGGTGATGCTGAGCAGGCAGAGATGCTGCCTCAAGCTGGGGACAGCGTTTCCGGTCCAGTTGGCAGTCAGCAGCACATGGTTGATTTCATGCTGCAGTGCTTGTTAAATGACCGCCGCATCGCCAACATTCTCCACACGGCTGATTATTGGGTGTACACCCTCCTAGATCCTCGCTACCGGGACAACTTACAAAGCCTCATACCACAGTTGAACCGGGAGCGAAAAATGCGGGAGTACCAAGAAACACTTGTGCAGGCCATCATGTTCTCCATTCCCCCCACAAGTGTTGCTGGTAGTGCTTTTCAAAGCAGCCATGTGGGTAGAGGCAGTGGAGGAAGCTCTGCACAAAGAGGTAGCAGAGGCAGTGCCGCAGGACAAGGCAAGGCCAGTATGGCCCAAATGTGGAAAAGTTTTGTGGGACCGCCACAAATGGCTACACCATCACAGACGGCTCCAGTCAGCAGGAGGCAACGTTTCCGTCAGATGGTGACAGACTACTTGTCGTGCCCTGTTAGTGTTCTCCCAGACGGCTCTTCCCCGTTCAAGTATTGGGTCGCTAAGCTGGATACATGGCCAGAGCTTAGCCAGTATGCATTGGAGGTGCTGGCTTGCCCTGCTGCCAGTGTATTATCGGAACGTGTCTTTAGTGCTGCAGGTGGTGTGGTAACAGACCGTCGCACGCGACTATCCGCCGATAATGTTGACCGGCTTACTTTTGTGAAAATGAACAAGGCCTGGATCTCACCTGAATTTGCCAGTCCTCTTCCAGAATAAATAATTGGCTGGCAACAGGATCCAGGTCTCCTGTTGTGTTCATGTTTCTATGACCTGAACTTTATTTCCTGGGCTACAGCAACGCTACGTTGACAGTTAGTAGTAGTCTAGAAACAATCGCAAACTGCCACCAAATAGGCCTCGGCCTACTACCTGATTTTCCCTGGGATCCGACACCGCCAGTTGGTGCTCAGAAGTGCTGTCCACACAGACAAAACACTCGCTCATGTGTAAGTGGGGTTCGGTAACGTCAGCTGATCCCCTGCTGTGTGTATGGCAAAGTGTCCTGCTCCCTCCACAGTCAAACAACCTCAGATTTACACCTGGCTCCAAGTAGGCCTCGGCCTACTACCTCATTTTCCCTGGGCTCCGACAACGCCAGTTGGTGCTCGGAAGTGCTGTCCACACAGACAAAACACTCGCTCATGTGTAAGTGGGGTTCGGTAACGTCAGCTGATCCCCTGCTGTGTGTACGGCAAACTCTCCTGCTGCCTACAACTTCTGACTACCTCTGATTTAATATGTTCTCTGATTTGCCCTCTGTCTGCACTCTGTTTTGAGTATTTCCTCCGGCCTACAACACCGCCTGTTTCTGCTTTCAAGTGCCGTCTGCACAATCCACACTTGTTCCTGTGGTACCTGGGTCCTGTAACATCTGCTCATCTCCAGAGTTGAGCACGGCAATGTCTCCTGCTTTGTCTACATTCCCACTACTTGTAGTGGAAATGTGGACAGAGCAGGAGACATTGCCTGACTCTCCTCTAGGGAGAAGCTGCTGTTACAGAACCCCAGTAACACAGGAACAAGTGTGGGTTGTGCAGACGGCATTTCAGAGCAGCAACTGGCGTGGTTGGAAGACAGAGGAAATACTCGAAACAGAGTGAAGACAGAGGCCTAATTGGAGTACGTTGACAGTTAGTAGTAGTCTAGAAACAATCGCAAACTGCCACCAAGTAGGCCTCGGCCTACTACCTGATTTTCCCTGGGCTCCAACACCGCCAGTTGGTGCTCAGAAGTGCTGTCCACACAGACAAAACACTCGCTCATGTGTAAGTGGGGTTCGGTAACGTCAGCTGATCCCCTGCTGTGTGTATGGCAAAGTGTCCTGCTCCCTCCACAGTCAAACAACCTCAGATTTACACCTGGCTCCAAGTAGGCCTCGGCCTACTACCTCATTTTCCCTGGGCTCTGACAACGCCAGATGGTGCTCGGAAGTGCTGTCCACACAGACAAAACACTCGCTCATGTGTAAGTGGGGTTCGGTAACGTCTGCTGATCCCCTGCTGTGTGTATGGCAAACTCTCCTGCTGCCTACAACTTCTGACTACCTCTGATTTAATATGTTCTCTGATTTGCCCTCTGTCTCCACTCTGTTTTGAGTATTTCCTCCGGCCTACAACACCGCCTGTTTCTGCTCTCAAGTGCCGTCTGCACAATCCACACTTGTTCCTGTGGTACCTGGGTCCTGTAACATCTGCTCATCTCCAGAGTTGAGCACGGCAATGTCTCCTGCTTTGTCTACATTCCCACTACTTGTAGTGGAAATGTGGACAGAGCAGGAGACATTGCCTGACTCACCTCTAGGGAGAAGCTGCTGTTACAGAACCCCAGTAACACAGGAACAAGTGTGGGTTGTGCAGACAGCATTTCAGAGCAGCAACTGGCGTGGTTGGAAGACAGAGGAAATACTCGAAACAGAGTGAAGACAGAGGCCTAATTGGAGTACGTTGACAGTTAGTAGTAGTCTAGAAACAATCGCAAACTGCCACCAAGTAAGCCTCGGCCTACTACATGATTTTCCCTGGGCTCCGACACCGCCAGTTGGTGCTCAGAAGTGCTGTCCGCACAGACAAAACACTCACTCATGTGTAAGTGGGGTTCGGTAACGTCAGCTGATCCCCTGCTGTGTGTATGGCAAAGTGTCCTGCTCCCTCCACAGTCAAACAACCTCAGATTTACACCTGGCTCCAAGCAGGCCTCGGCCTACTACCTCATTTTCCCTGGGCTCCGACAACGCCAGTTGGTGCTCGGAAGTGCTGTCCACACAGACAAAACACTCGCTCATGTGTAAGTGGGGTTCGGTAATGTCAGCTGATCCCCTGCTGTGTGTACGGCAAACTCTCCTGCTGCCTACAACTTCTGACTACCTCTGATTTAATATGTTCTCTGATTTGCCCTCTGTCTCCACTCTGTTTTGAGTATTTCCTCCGGCCTACAACACCACCTGTTTCTGCTCTCAAGTGCCGTCTGCACAATCCACACTTGTTCCTGTGGTACCTGGGTCCTGTAACATCTGCTCATCTCCAGAGTTGAGCACGGCAATGTCTCCTGCTTTGTCTACATTCCCACTACTTGTAGTTGAAATGTGGACAGAGCAGGAGACATTGCCTGACTCACCTCTAGGGAGAAGCTGCTGTTACAGAACCCCAGTAACACAGGAACAAGTGTGGGTTGTGCAGACAGCATTTCAGAGCAGCAACTGGCGTGGTTGGAAGACAGAGAAAATACTCGAAACAGAGTGAAGACAGAGGCCTAATTGGAGTACGTTGACAGTTAGTAGTAGTCTAGAAACAATCGCAAACTGCCACCAAGTAGGCCTCGGTCTACTACCTGATTTTCCCTGGGCTCCGACACCGCCAGTTGGTGCTCAAAAGTGCTGTCCACACAGACAAAACACTCGCTCATGTGTAAGTGGGGTTCGGTAACGTCAGCTGATCTCCTGCTGTGTGTATGGCAAAGTGTCCTGCTCCCTCCACAGTCAAACAACCTCAGATTTACACCTGGCTCCAAGTAGGCCTCTGCCTACTACCTCATTTTCCCTGGGCTCCGACAACGCCAGTTGGTGCTCGGAAGTGCTGTCCACACAGACAAAACACACTCGTTCATGTGAAAGTGGGGTTCGGTAACGTCAGCTGATCCCCTGCTGTGTGGAGGGCAAACTGCTGCTGCCTCCAAATTTTAGCTACTTCAGATTTAAACATTCTCTGATTTGGCCTCTGTCTCCACTCTGTCTCTAGTATTTCCCCTGACCTCCAACACCGCCAGTTCCTGCTCACAGTTGCCGTCCACGCATTCCACACGTGTTCCTGTGTTACTGGGGTTCTGTAACGTCAGCAGATCCAACAATGTGTGTCCGCCACTGTCTCCTGTGCTGTCCACCTTCCCACTGCAAGCGCTGGGAATGTGGACAGAGCAGGAGACAGTGGCAGACAAACATCAGGGGATCTGCTGACATTACAGAATCCCAGTAACACAGGAACACGTGTGGATTGGGCAGACGGCTGCTGTACGCATAAACTGGCGGTGTTGGTGGTCACGTGAAATCCTGGAAACAGAGTGGAGACAGATGCCTAATTGGAGCACGTTGACAGCCTGTTGTAGCCTACAAACAATCTAAAACTGCCACCAAGTAGGCCTCGGCCTGCACCCTGGTTCTCCCTGAGCTCCAACAACGCTAGTTGGTGCTCGGAAGTGCTGTCCACACAGAAAAACACACTTGATCATGTGAAAGTGGGGGTCAGTAATGTCAGCTGATCCCCTGCTGTGTGGAGGGCAAACTGCTGCTGCCTCCAAATTCAAACAACGTCTTATCTTAAACTGCCTCCAAGTAGGCCTCAGCCTACAAAATTACTATCCCTGAGCTCCAACATCGTCAGTTGTTGCTCGGAAGTGCCATCCACACAGAAAAACACTCGTTCATGTGAAAGTGGGGTTCGGTAACGTCAGCTGATCCCCTGCTGTGTGGAGGGCAAAGTGTCCTGCTCCCTCCAAAGTCAAAATACCTCAGCTTTACACCTGGCTCCTAGTAGGCCTCGGCCTGCACCATGATTGTCCCTGGGCTCCAACACCGCCAGTTGGTGCTCGGAAGTGCTGTCCACACAGAAAAACACACTCGTTCATGTGAAAGTGGGGTTCAGTAACGTCAGCTGATCCCCTGCTGTGTGGAGGGCAAACTGCTGCTGCCTCCAAATTGTAACTACTTCAGATTTAAACATTCTCTGATTTGGCCTATGTCTCCACTCTGTCTCTAGTATTTCCCCTGACCTCCAACACCGCCAGTTCCTGCTCACAGTTGCCGTCCACGCATTCCACACTTGTTCCTGTGTTCCTGGTGTTCTGTAACGTGAGCTGATCCCCCAATGTGTGTCCGGCACTGTCTCCTGCGCTGTCCACCTTCCCACTGCAAGTGGTGGGAATGTGGACAGAGCAGGAGACATTGGCAGACAAACATCAGGGGATCTGCTGACATTACAGAACACCAGTAACACAGGAACACGTGTGGATTGGGCAGACGGCTACTGTACACATAAACAGGCGGTGTTGGTAGTCACGTGAAATCCTGGAAACAGAGTGGAGACAAATGCCTAATTGGAGCACGTTGACAGTCTGTTGTAGTCTACAAACAATCTAAAACTGCCACCAAGTAGGCCTCGGCCTGCACCCTGGTTCTCCCTGAGCTCCAACAACGCTAGTTGGTGCTCGGAAGTGCTGTCCACACAGAAAAACACACTTGATCATGTGAAAGTGGGGGTCAGTAATGTCAGCTGATCCCCTGCTGTGTGGAGGGCAAACTGCTGCTGCCTCCAAATTCAAACAACGTCTTATCTTAAACTGCCTCCAAGTAGGCCTCAGCCTACAAAATTACTATCCCTGAGCTCCAACATCGTCAGTTGTTGCTCGGAAGTGCCATCCACACAGAAAAACACTCGTTCATGTGAAAGTGGGGTTCGGTAACGTCAGCTGATCCCCTGCTGTGTGGAGGGCAAAGTGTCCTGCTCCCTCCAAAGTCAAAATACCTCAGCTTTACACCTGGCTCCTAGTAGGCCTCGGCCTGCACCATGATTGTCCCTGGGCTCCAACACCGCCAGTTGGTGCTCGGAAGTGCTGTCCACACAGAAAAACACACTCGTTCATGTGAAAGTGGGGTTCAGTAACGTCAGCTGATCCCCTGCTGTGTGGAGGGCAAACTGCTGCTGCCTCCAAATTGTAACTACTTCAGATTTAAACATTCTCTGATTTGGCCTATGTCTCCACTCTGTCTCTAGTATTTCCCCTGACCTCCAACACCGCCAGTTCCTGCTCACAGTTGCCGTCCACGCATTCCACACTTGTTCCTGTGTTCCTGGTGTTCTGTAACGTGAGCTGATCCCCCAATGTGTGTCCGGCACTGTCTCCTGCGCTGTCCACCTTCCCACTGCAAGTGGTGGGAATGTGGACAGAGCAGGAGACATTGGCAGACAAACATCAGGGGATCTGCTGACATTACAGAACACCAGTAACACAGGAACACGTGTGGATTGGGCAGACGGCTACTGTACGCATAAACAGGCGGTGTTGGTAGTCACGTGAAATCCTGGAAACAGAGTGGAGACAAATGCCTAATTGGAGCACGTTGACAGTCTGTTGTAGTCTACAAACAATCTAAAACTGCCACCAAGTAGGCCTCGGCCTGCACCCTGGTTCTCCCTGGGCTCCAACAACGCTAGTTGGTGCTCGGAAGTGCTGTCCACACAGAAAAACACACTCGTTCATGTGAAAGTGGGGGTCAGTAATGTCAGCTGATCCCCTGCTGTGTGGAGGGCAAACTGCTGCTGCCTCCAAATTCAAACAACGTCTTATCTTAAACTGCCTCCAAGTAGGCCTCAGCCTACAAAATGACTATCCCTGAGCTCCAACATCGTCAGTTGTTGCTCGGAAGTGCCGTCCACACAGAAAAACACACTCGTTCATGTGAAAGTGGGGTTCGGTAACGTCAGCTGATCCCCTGCTGTGTGGAGGGCAAAGTGTCCTGCTCCCTCCAAAGTCAAAATACCTCAGCTTTACACCTGGCTCCTAGTAGGCCTCGGCCTGCACCATGATTGTCCCTGGGCTCCAACACCGCCAGTTGGTGCTCGGAAGTGCTGTCCACACAGAAAAACACACTCGTTCATGTGAAAGTGGGGTTCAGTAACGTCAGCTGATCCCCTGCTGTGTGGAGGGCAAACTGCTGCTGCCTCCAAATTGTAACTACTTCAGATTTAAACATTCTCTGATTTGGCCTCTGTCTCCACTCTGTCTCTAGTATTTCCCCTGACCTCCAACACCGCCAGTTCCTGCTCACAGTTGCCGTCCACGCATTCCACACTTGTTCCTGTGTTCCTGGTGTTCTGTAACGTGAGCTGATCCCCCAATGTGTGTCCGGCACTGTCTCCTGCGCTGTCCACCTTCCCACTGCAAGTGGTGGGAATGTGGACAGAGCAGGAGACATTGGCAGACAAACATCAGGGGATCTGCTGACATTACAGAACACCAGTAACACAGGAACACGTGTGGATTGGGCAGACGGCTACTGTACGCATAAACAGGCGGTGTTGGTAGTCACGTGAAATCCTGGAAACAGAGTGGAGACAAATGCCTAATTGGAGCACGTTGACAGTCTGTTGTAGTCTACAAACAATCTAAAACTGCCACCAAGTAGGCCTCGGCCTGCACCCTGGTTCTCCCTGGGCTCCAACAACGCTAGTTGGTGCTCGGAAGTGCTGTCCACACAGAAAAACACACTCGTTCATGTGAAAGTGGGGGTCAGTAATGTCAGCTGATCCCCTGCTGTGTGGAGGGCAAACTGCTGCTGCCTCCAAATTCAAACAACGTCTTATCTTAAACTGCCTCCAAGTAGGCCTCAGCCTACAAAATGACTATCCCTGAGCTCCAACATCGTCAGTTGTTGCTCGGAAGTGCCGTCCTCACAGAAAAACACACTCGTTCATGTGAAAGTGGGGTTCGGTAACGTCAGCTGATCCCCTGCTGTGTGGAGGGCAAAGTGTCCTGCTCCCTCCAAAGTCAAAATACCTCAGCTTTACACCTGGCTCCTAGTAGGCCTTGGCCTGCACCATGATTGTCCCTGGGCTCCAACACCGCCAGTTGGTGCTCGGAAGTGCTGTCCACACAGAAAAACACACTCGTTCATGTGAAAGTGGGGTTCAGTAACGTCAGCTGATCCCCTGCTGTGTGGAGGGCAAACTGCTGCTGCCTCCAAATTGTAACTACTTCAGATTTAAACATTCTCTGATTTGGCCTCTGTCTCCACTCTGTCTCTAGTATTTCCCCTGACCTCCAACACCGCCAGTTCCTGCTCACAGTTGCCGTCCACGCATTCCACACTTGTTCCTGTGTTCCTGGTGTTCTGTAACGTGAGCTGATCCCCCAATGTGTGTCCGGCACTGTCTCCTGCGCTGTCCACCTTCCCACTGCAAGTGGTGGGAATGTGGACAGAGCAGGAGACATTGGCAGACAAACATCAGGGGATCTGCTGACATTACAGAACACCAGTAACACAGGAACACGTGTGGATTGGGCAGACGGCTACTGTACGCATAAACAGGCGGTGTTGGTAGTCACGTGAAATCCTGGAAACAGAGTGGAGACAAATGCCTAATTGGAGCACGTTGACAGTCTGTTGTAGTCTACAAACAATCTAAAACTGCCACCAAGTAGGCCTCGGCCTGCACCATGATTGTCCCTGGGCTCCAACAACGCTAGTTGGTGCTCGGAAGTGCTGTCCACACAGAAAAACACACTCGTTCATGTGAAAGTGGGGGTCAGTAATGTCAGCTGATCCCCTGCTGTGTGGAGGGCAAAGTGTCCTGCTCCCTCCAAAGTCAAAATACCTCAGCTTTACACCTGGCTCCTAGTAGGCCTCGGCCTGCACCATGATTGTCCCTGGGTTCCAACAACGCTAGTTGGTGCTCAGAAGTGCTGTCCACACAGAAAAACACACTTGTTCATGTGAAAGTGGGGGTCAGTAACGTCAGCTGATCCCCTGCTGTGTGGAGGGCAAAGTGTCCTGCTCCCTCCAAAGTCAAAATACCTCAGCTTTACACCTGGCTCCTAGTAGGCCTCGGCCTGCACCATGATTGTCCCTGGGTTCCAACAACGCTAGTTGGTGCTCGGAAGTGCTGTCCACACAGAAAAACACACTCGTTCATGTGAAAGTGGGGGTCAGTAACGTCAGCTGATCCCCTGCTGTGTGGAGGGCAAACTGCTGCTGCCTCCAAATTGTAACTACTTCAGATTTAAACATTCTCTGATTTGGCCTCTGTCTCCACTCTGTCTCTAGTATTTCCCCTGACCTCCAACACCGCCAGTTCTGCTCACAGTTGCCGTCCACGCATTCCACACTTGTTCCTGTGTTCCTGGTGTTCTGTAACGTGAGCTGATCCCCCAATGTGTGTCCGGCACTGTCTCCTGCGCTGTCCACCTTCCCACTGCAAGTGGTGGGAATGTGGACAGAGCAGGAGACAGTGGCAGACACACATCAGGGGATCTGCTGACATTACAGAATCCCAGTAACACAGCAACACGTGTGGATTGGGCAGACGGCTGCTGTACGCATAAACTGGCGGTGTTGGTGGTCACGTGAAATCCTGGAAACAGAGTGGAGACAGATGCCTAATTGGAGCACGTTGACAGTCTGTTGTAGCCTACAAACAATCTAAAACTACCACCAAGTAGGCCTCGGCCTACACCATGATTGTCCCTGGGCTCCAACAACGCCAGTTGGTGCTTGGCAGTGTCTTTGGCATGGGGACTCCCTGTTGCCCAGCCTGGTTCCAGCACGCCTGCTGTTTCAGGGTAGTGTCTAGGTCACTATGCAACCAATCCGTTGTCCTGTCGTCTTGCGGCCGGGTTAGCCGACTCTACGGTGCCTGCAGTTTAGGTGACTCCTATGTGGGCTGCGGGAACTGGCACTGAAGGCTGGATCCGTAGTGCCAATGGGACATGGACCCCCTGTAGGACTGTGGGTTTCGGTAACTGCGGCCGGCTTGCGGCCTGGCTACTTTGCTTTCAATGGGTACCTTCTGCTACCCACCCGGGTTCCAGCACTGTCTGCTGGTTCTCGCCAGAGCCTTTGGCCTAGGTGCCTCCATCTCGGTATCCGAGGTCCAGCACCGTCAGCTGGTCCTTGGTAGTGCTTTCTAGCACAGGTACCTCCTGCCTAGTAACCTTGGTCCAGCACCGTCAGCTGTTCCTCGGTAGTGCCATTGGCTCTTGTAGCTTTTGCTACCCATCTGGGTTCCAGCACCGTCAGCTGGTTCTCGGCAGTGTCTTTGGCACGGGTACTCCCTGTTGCCCAGCCTGTTTTCAGCACACCTGCTGTTTCTGGGTAGTGTCAAGGTCACTATGCCACCAATCCGTTGTCCTGTCATCTTGCAGCTGGGTTAGCCGACTCTACGGTGCCTGCAGTTTAGGTGACTCCTATGTGAGCTGCGGGAACTGGCCCTGAAGGCTGGATCCGTAGTGCCAATGGGACATGGACCCCCTGTAGGACTGTGGGTTTCGGTAACTGCGGCCGGCTTGCGGCCTGGCTACTTTGCTTTCAATGGGTACCTTCTGCTACCCACCCGGGTTCCAGCACTGTCTGCTGGTTCTCGCCAGAGCCTTTGGCCTAGGTGCCTCCATCTCGGTATCCGAGGTCCAGCACCGTCAGCTGGTCCTTGGTAGTGCTTTCTAGCACAGGTACCTCCTGCCTAGTAACCGTGGTCCAGCACCGTCAGTTGGTCCTCGGTAGTGCCATTGGCTCTTGTTCCTTCTGCTACCCATCCGGGTGCCAGCACTGTCTGCTGGTTCTCGCCACAGCCTTTGGCCTAGGTGCCTCCATCTCGGTATCCGAGGTCCAGCACCGTCAGCTGGTCCTTGGTAGTGCTTTTTAGCACAGGTACCTTCTGCTTAGTAACCGTGGTCCAGCACCGTCAGTTGGTCCTCTGTAGTGCCATTGGCTCTTGTTCCTTCTGCTACCCATCCGGGTGCCAGCACTGTCTGCTGGTTCTCGCCACAGCCTTTGGCCTAGGTGCCTCCATCTCGGTATCCGAGGTCCAGCACCGTCAGCTGGTCCTTGGTAGTGCTTTTTAGCACAGGTACCTTCTGCTTAGTAACTGTGGTCCAGCACCGTCAGTTGGTCCTCGGTAGTGCCATTGGCTCTTGTTCCTTCTGCTACCCATCCGGGTGCCAGCACTGTCTGCTGGTTCTCGCCAGTTTCTCAGCCTTCTTGTACCTTCTGCTACATTTCCAAGATCAAGCTTTTTGAAATTGTCTTTGGTAATCCTTATTGATCTCCATGACGATGACCATGATGATGACGACCCTGAAGACCACACCAAAGAAGACCAGAAATATGACCCTAAATAATAAGACCAAGAGGACAAAGAACATGAAGACAACCACCAAGATACAGAACAAAAGACAGAAGAACAAGAAGCAGAAGAAGCAAAAGCAGAAGAACAGAAAGCAGAAGAACATTAAGCATAAGACAAAAAATCAGCCTAGAAGAAATCAAAATTATAAGCAGAAGAAGACTAAGCAGTAAATGGGGGTGAGTCCGTTCCTCCTCGTGGTGCCCCTGGAAAATGTCTGCTGCTGCAGGCCAAACTGAACGCGGACAAATCCTGTTCTAAATCTTTTGTGACAGGCAGAACGTAAGGTGTAATCTTATAACTTTTATAGATAAGTACTACAGGAATGCCTGTCACCATAAGAAAATGAAGAAAAAGAAGAATAGGAAGAAGATGAAGAAATAGCATATGAAAATTAATAATAGCTGAATAAGAAGAATATGAAGAATGGAAAAAAAAAATTAATGGGAAGAAGGTGAAGAAGAAGAAGATGAATAAGGTGAAGAAAAAGTTGATGAAAAAAATGCTACTGCTGCGGATCATGAAGGAGAAAGTGTGGGAGAAGTACAAAAGAAGGTGAAGAGCATGGAAGTTGCAAAACATACATATCTGACTAAATATAAAAAGTTAACATAGTCAATATCTTTTTAACTCAGAACGTCTTGAAAAAAAAAATTGGAATTAATGCTATGCCATGTGATTTGAATAAACCACTATGCTTTTAATGTCTCCTCCACCTCCCACAATACATTCTACATGATTCTTATTTGTTTTCAATTATGTAGAATTAGCCAACAAGGAAATAAAGGCCTTTTTTTAATTCCGATACCGGACGTCCCATTGACTTGAAAGGGACTTCCGGTATCGGAATCGGCGATACCCGATATTTTTTTCGTATCGGGCGATACCATCCGATACGATATTTTTGGGTATCGAACGGTATCGCTCAACACTAGTCACCACTAGAGTTGAGCGAAACGGGTCGAAAAAATTCAAAAGTCGCCGACTTTTGGCAAAGTCGGGTTTCATGAAACGAAACCCGACCCTAGGATGAGGTCGGCCACGAGGTCATAGAATCATAGAATCGTAGAGTTGGAAGGGACCTCCTGGGCCATCTGGTCCAACCCCCTGCTCAAAGCAGGATTCGCTAAATCATCCCAGTCAGATGTCTGTCCAGCCTCTGTTTGAAGACTTCCATTGAAGGAGAACTCACCACTTCTCGTGGCAGCCTGTTCCACTCATTGATCACTCTAACTGTCAAAAAGTTTTTTCTAATATCTAATCTGTGTCTCCTCCCATTCAGTTTCATCCCATTGCTTCTAGTCTTTCCTTGTGCAAATGAGAATAAAGTTGATCCTTCTACAATGTGACAGCCCTTTAGATATTTGTAGACAGCTATTAAGTCTCCTCTCAGTCTTCTCTTTTGCAAACTAAACATTCCCAAATCCTGCAACCTTTCCTCATAAGACAGGGTTTGCAGACCGGTCACCATTCTGGTCGCTCTTTTCTGAACTTGCTCCAGTTTGTTGATGTCTTTTTTAAAATGTGGTGCCCAAAACTGGACACAATATTCCAGATGAGGTCTGACCAAAGAGGAGTAGAGGGAAATAATGACTTCACGTGATCTAGACTGTATGCTTCTGTTAATACATCCTAGAATTGCATTTGCCTTTTTTGCTGCTGCATCACACTGTTGACTCATATTCAGTCTGTGATCTATTAGTATACCCAAGTCTTTTTCACATGTGCTGTCACTTAGCCCTATTCCTCCCATTCTATATATGCTTTTTCCATTTTTATTGCCCAGATGTAGTACTTTGCATTTCTCCCTGTTAAAAACCATTCTGTTAGTTGCTGCCCACTTCTCCAGTTTATTTAAATCTTTTTGAATCCTCTCTCTCTCTTCTCTAGTATTAGCTATCCCTCCTAGCTTTGTGTCATCAGCAAATTTAATCAGTTTACCCTTAATTCCTTCATCTAAATCGTTGATAAAGATGTTGAACAATACAGGGCCCAGGACAGAGCCCTGTGGTACCCCACTTGAGACATTCTTCCAACTGGATGTGCAGCCATTTACGACCACTCTTTCGGTCCGATCACTAAGCCAGTTATGAATCCACCTAACAGTTGCCTTGTCCATTCCATACTTAATCATTTTTTCAATAAGGATTGTATGAGAGACTTTGTCAAATGCTTTGCTGAAGTCAAGATATACTATATCTACAGCATTTCCTTGATCCAACCAATCAGTGATACCGTCATAGAAGGAAATTAAGTTAGTCTGACATGACTTATTAGTTACAAACCCATGCTGACTCTGTTTAATCACTTCATTCTTATCCAGGTATTGACATACATGTTGTTAATTGTTGCCAAAGTCGCGTTTCAAAAGTTTGTTTTGCGCTCTTTTTCAGCCAATCAGGATCCACGGACACTGTGGGCAACGTGATGACCTAGGCACGGGTCACCACCATCTTTCAGAAGGGCATGCAAGTGATTGGCTTGCTTTGGTGGGCGTCACAGGGGGTATAAAAGGGCGTGCACGCCGACCGCCATCTTACTTCTGCCGATCTTAGTATAGGGAGAGGTTGCTGCTGATTCTGTAGGGAGAGCGATAGGCAGGGAAGAAGACAAAAAAACTGCTTCTGCTGCTAGCGATTTGGCCTGCACAACACACAAGTCACTGTGTGTGCAGTGCAAGGGGAGGCTATATTGTGGTGTATCAGTGGTGTTGGTTGTTGGGCTGCCTTTTAAGGCTTCCTGACACGCTGGCATTGCTGTTTACCCACTGCTCCGCAAACTGCTTTTTTAAAAGCAATCCAATCTCCCTTATCCTCTAGTCACTTTTGTCACAGCTGTGCCATCGAGCCTGTCACATAGCGCTCAGATATCAGTGGGACTCACACAATCCACAAGTGTCCAGTGTCCAAAAGTGTGCGCAGAGATTCAAAATCTCCATTATCCTCTCGTCACTTTGGTCACAGGCAGCTGTGCCATCGAGCGTGTCACATAGCGCTCAGATATCAGTGGGCCTCACACAATCCACAAGTGTCCAGTGTCCAAAAGTGTGCGCAGAGATTCAAAATCTCCATTATCCTCTCGTCACTTTGGTCACAGGCAGCTGTGCCATCGAGCGTGTCACATAGCGCTCAGATATCAGTGGGCCTCACACAATCCACAAGTGTCCAGTGTCCAAAAGTGTGCGCAGAGATTCAAAATCTCCATTATCCTCTCGTCACTTTGGTCACAGGCAGCTGTGCCATCGAGCCTGTCACATAGCGCTCAGATATCAGTGGGCCTCACACAATCCACAAGTGTCCAGTGTCCAAAAGTGTGCGCAGAGATTCAAAATCTCCATTATCCTCTCGTCACTTTGGTCACAGGCAGCTGTGCCATCGAGCGTGTCACATAGCGCTCAGATATCAGTGGGCCTCACACAATCCACAAGTGTCCAGTGTCCAAAAGTGTGCGCAGAGATTCAAAATCTCCATTATCCTCTCGTCACTTTGGTCACAGGCAGCTGTGCCATCGAGCGTGTCACATAGCGCTCAGATATCAGTGGGCCTAACACAATCCACAAGTGTCCAGTGTCCAAAAGTGTGCGCAGAGATTCAAAATCTCCATTATCCTCTCGTCACTTTGGTCACAGGCAGCTGTGCCATCGAGCATGTCACATAGCGCTCAGATATCAGTGGGCCTCACACAATCCACAAGTGTCCAGTGTCCAAAAGTGTGCGCAGAAATTCAAAATCTCCATTATCCTCTCGTCACTTTGGTCACAGGCAGCTGTGCCATCGAGCGTGTCACATAGCGCTCAGATATCAGTGGGCCTCACACAATCCACAAGTGTCCAGTGTCCAAAAGTGTGCGCAGAGATTCAAAATCTCCATTATCCTCTCGTCACTTTGGTCACAGGCAGCTGTGCCATCGAGCGTGTCACATAGTGCTCAGATATCAGTGGGCCTCACACAATCCACAAGTGTCCAGTGTCCAAAAGTGTGCGCAGAGATTCAAAATCTCCATTATCCTCTCGTCACTTTGGTCACAGCTGTGCCATCGAGCCTGTCACATAGCGCTCAGATATCAGTGGGCCTCACACAATCCACAAGTGTCCAGTGTCCAAAAGTGTGCGCAGAGATTCAAAATCTCCATTATCCTCTCGTCACTTTTGTCACAGGCAGCTATGCCATCGAGCCTGTCACATAGCGCTCAGATATCAGTGGGCCTCACACAATCCACAAGTGTCCAGTGTCCAAAAGTGTGCGCAGAGATTCAAAATCTCCATTATCCTCTCGTCACTTTTGTCACAGGCAGCTGTGCCATCGAGCCTGTCACATAGCGCTCAGATATCAGTGGGCCTCACACAATCCACAAGTGTCCAGTGTCCAAAAGTGTGCGCAGAGATTCAAAATCTCCATTATCCTCTCGTCACTTTGGTCACAGGCAGCTGTGCCATCGAGCCTGTCACATAGCGCTCAGATATCAGTGGGCCTCACACAATCCACAAGTGTCCAGTGTCCAAAAGTGTGCGCAGAGATTCAAAATCTCCATTATCCTCTCGTCACTTTGGTCACAGGCAGCTGTGCCATCGAGCGTGTCACATAGCGCTCAGATATCAGTGGGCCTCACACAATCCACAAGTGTCCAGTGTCCAAAAGTGTGCGCAGAGATTCAAAATCTCCATTATCCTCTCGTCACTTTGGTCACAGGCAGCTGTGCCATCGAGCGTGTCACATAGCGCTCAGATATCAGTGGGCCTCACACAATCCACAAGTGTCCAGTGTCCAAAAGTGTGCGCAGAGATTCAAAATCTCCATTATCCTCTCGTCACTTTGGTCACAGGCAGCTGTGCCATCGAGCGTGTCACATAGCGCTCAGATATCAGTGGGCCTCACACAATCCACAAGTGTCCAGTGTCCAAAAGTGTGCGCAGAGATTCAAAATCTCCATTATCCTCTCGTCACTTTGGTCACAGCTGTGCCATCGAGCCTGTCACATAGCGCTCAGATATCAGTGGGCCTCACACAATCCACAAGTGTCCAGTGTCCAAAAGTGTGCGCAGAGATTCAAAATCTCCATTATCCTCTCGTCACTTTTGTCACAGGCAGCTGTGCCATCGAGCCTGTCACATAGCGCTCAGATATCAGTGGGCCTCACACAATCCACAAGTGTCCAGTGTCCAAAAGTGTGCGCAGAGATTCAAAATCTCCATTATCCTCTCGTCACTTTGGTCACAGCTGTGCCATCGAGCGTGTCACATAGCGCTCAGATATCAGTGGGCCTCACACAATCCACAAGTGTCCAGTGTCCAAAAGTGTGCGCAGAGATTCAAAATCTCCATTATCCTCTCGTCACTTTGGTCACAGGCAGCTGTGCCATCGAGCCTGTCACATAGCGCTCAGATATCAGTGGGCCTCACACAATCCACAAGTGTCCAGTGTCCAAAAGTGTGCTCAGAGATTCAAAATCTCCATTATCCTCTCGTCACTTTGGTCACAGGCAGCTGTGCCATCGAGCCTGTCACATAGTGCTCAGATATCAGTGGGCCTCACACAATCCAAAATTGTCCACTGTCCACAAGTGTGTGCAGAAATTCTAAATCTCCCCTGTCCTATAGACACCTTGTACCTTGTTTTACATTACTATATAGTTTGTTGGATTTTGTCTACATTTCTACCAAAAATGAGGAAGGCTGGTGGAAGAGGCCGTGGAATTGGGCGGGGGTTGGCAGCTGGTAATGATGGTGTTGGTGGTGGATCTGATGGTAGTGGCAAGAGCAAAATAGGACCGAATGCATGAGGTGCTGACCCTGCGTCATCGTCTGGCTACATAAGGCCTCGAACGCTTAGTTTTCTAGGAGTTGGCAAACCGCTTTTAAAGGCAGAGCATCAGGAAAAAGTTTTGTCTTACATTGCTGACTCAGCCTCCAGCTCTATCGCCTCCTCTTCTTCAGTTGTAAAAAGTAAAAGCACTGAGTCGTCATTGGAGGCTCATGTTCATGAACCACACCTTTCCTTGTGTCCTTCACCCCAACCAAGATTGAAGAATGACGCAGGCCATACTACTGATTACTCCATGGAGCTGTTTTCACATACCATGCCTGGATTATCAAGTGAAATGGTGAATTACCCAGGCCAAGATGAATCTGACATGGAGTGCACTGATGCACAGCCGCTGATGGATGATTCTGCTGGTACATTCACTCAGAGCACTACATTGTCCTCGCAGTGTACAGAGCCAGATTTTGACCCTGATGAGACTCAGGTGCCCCTTCCCGCACACTATACCACCATACACGGTGACACAGAGAGAGGTGCACATGACATAGAAGAGGAGGTGATGGATGACCCAGTTGTTCACCCAGATTGGCATCCATTGGGGGAAGAGGGTGCTGCTTCCAATAGCTCAGATGAGGAGCATCCACAGTAGACATCGACATCGCAACAGCTGTTATCTGGCAGGCCCGGAGCACTCCAAAGACAGGTTCCAAAGATCAAAAGAGTTGCTGGACAGCTTGTCCAGAGGGTCAAAAGATCACAGCGTGCTAGGCCGCAAAATGTCGGCCAAAGTAGGAAGAGTGCAGTGTGGCACTTTTTTGAACAAAATCCTCATGATCAGGCCAAGGTTATCTGTAAGAAGTGCGCAAAGACCTTTAGCCGAGGGAAAAATCTGAAAAATTTGAATACCAGTTGCATGCTTAGACATTTAACCAGCATGCACTTGCAAGCGTGGACACAACACCAAACCTCAAGTGCCACATGTGCAACTGATCACAACGAAGGTAGTCAGCAACGCTACATTGTTTCCCCCACTGTAAGCCCACCGGTTAGCACAGCAGCAAATGTTGAGGTGTCGTTGCAAGACCACAGCAGTCAGGGAATCCCACTGTTATATCAACGAAAGACTGATTCTAGGCCATCAGAAAGAACACCAACTCCATCACCATCATCAACCCTCTCTCAGTCCGCCCTGTCCACCGCTACTTCCACCATATGCAGCTCTCAAGTCCAGCTCACCCTCCCAGACACTATGAGTGGGTCAAGAAAGTACTCAGTCTCTCATCCGCGTACACTGGGTTTGAACGCCCACATTGCCAAACTAATCTCGTTTGAGATGATGCCCTTTCGGTTGGTGGAAAGCACAGCTTTCCGCGAACTCATGGCCTATGCAGTACCACGCTATGACCTACCCAGTCGCCACTTCTTCTCTCGCAAAGCCATCCAAGCCCTCCACCATCATGTGAAAGACCGCATTGTCCATGCACTCAAGCAGTCAGTGAGCGGAAAGGTGCACCTCACAACTGATGCATGGTCCAGTCGGCATGGCCAGGGCCGTTACGTGTCCATCACTGCGCACTGGGTTAATGTGGTGGATGCAGGGTCCACAGGGGACAGCGGTGGTGGGACAGTGCTGTCTAGCCCACGGTATAGGAAACAGTTGGCTGTAGGCGTTCGACCCTCCTCCTCCTCCTCCTCCAGAAGCGAAAGCTCGTCCACAGAGCGCAGTCGTATGAGCACTCCATCTGCAGCTGCCACTGTTGCACACGATGTGTCCCCCTATCGAGCAGCTAGTGGAAAGCGTCAGCAGGCTGTGTTGCAGATGATGTGTTTGGGCGACAGACACACCGCCGAGGTGCTGGCCGAGTACTTGAAGCGACAAACTGAGTCATGGCTGGGCAGTGTACATCTTGAGGCAGGCAAGGTAGTTAGTGATAATGGCCGTAATTTCAAAACTCAGCCACATACCTTGCTTGGCTCACACCTTGAACCTGGTGGTGCAGTGCTTCCTCAAAAATTATCCGGAGTTAACAGCCCTGCTCCAGAAGGTGCGAAGACTGTGCGCGCACATCCGCCGGTCGCCGGTCGCTGTGGAGCGATTGCTCCACCTTCCCAACCACCGCCTCATTATCGACATTGCAACAAGGTGGAACTCCACCCTGCACATGGTGGAGCGGCTGTGCGAGCAGAGGCAGGCCATAATGCATTTGTGGGAGGATACACGGCCAGGCACTTTAAGAGCAGACATGGAGTTGACAGGCATGCAGTGGTCGAAGCTGAAAGACCTTTGTAAAGTCCTTCAGTGTTTTGAGGAATGCACACGGCTGGTAAGCGCAGACGACGCCATCCTAAGCATGAGCATCCCACTTATGTGTCTGCTCATGCAAACTTTGACGCACCTTAAGGAGCAGGCGTCTGCAGCCAATGTTGATGAGGAGGAAGAGGAGGAGGGAATCCTTGATGACATTCAGCCATTGTCTGCTCAGGGACCTCTCCTGGACGAGGTGGAGGAAGAAGAGGAGGAGGAGGAGGAGGATGATGGGGATGATTACTTAGGGGAGGAGGATGCATCTCGTGGGGCAAGTGAAAATGTTGGCGTGGCAAGGTCTGGTACAGGGTTTGTGCGTGACTGGAGGGATGTGGATTTGCCAGAAAGTGCTCCTCCACCCAGCACTCGCAGTGCATCATTGACACCGGGAACATTGGCCCACATGTCAGATTATGCCTTGCGGATCCTAAAAAGGGACCCCCGCATTGCCAAAATGATGAACGATGACGACTACTGGTTGGCCAGCATCCTGGATCCACGCTATAAAGGCAAATTACAAAACATCATGCCACAGGAGAACCTTGACCTAATATTGGCTAATAAACAAGCAACTCTGGTAAATCGGTTGCTTGAGGCATTCCCAGCACACAGCAGCGGTGATGGTTCTCACACGAGCCGTACGGGCCAGGGGCAGCTTGGCAGAGGTGTTCGTGGTGCACACAGCAGAAGTGGCGTTGGAGACAGGGGTTTCATGACAATGTTGTGGACTGATTTTTCAAATACCGCTCACACAACTGGTAATACTGCATCGATGGAAAGTGACAGGAGACAGCAGTTGTCAACTATGGTTACAAACTACTTTTCCTCCCATATCGATGTTCTCCCACACAGGTCATTCCCCTTTGACTATTGGGCCGCTAAACTGGACACCTGGCCTGAATTGGCCCAATATGCCTTACAGGAGCTCGCTTGCCCAGCTGCAAGTGTGCTATCGGAAAGAGTCTTCAGTGCAGCTGGATCAATCCTGACAGAAAAAAGGACCCGTCTGTCAACCCAAAATGTGGATGATCTAACCTTCATTAAAATGAACCACGCATGGGTTTCCAAGGATTTTGTCCCACCTTCCCCTGATGACACATAGGGTGACAGAAAAATGGCTTGCTTTGGTCCACCTCTTCCTGGTACTTCACCTATTTCGCCTTTTGCATCAGCTGAATGTCCAACATCAACATATGCCACTTTCTAAAACTCCCTAACTGTGCTGCCTCCCCCCCCATGGCCGGGGTCACCACCTACCGCACGACACCGTGCGAGTGCCGTTGCCCTGGACAGGTGGGTAGGCCGACTCTTGGGCGCGGGCACTGGCACAGGGTCCCTCATAGTGCAATCAAGTGTCTCTGACGGTGGTGGTGCACACCCGCCGTCAGACACACCACTGTACTATGAGGGGCCCAGTGCCAGTACCGACGCCCACGAGTGGGCCCCCCTTGCTTGGGCAGGGCCCCAGCATTTGCAATCTTTACCTCTCCCTGCTCCTCCGCTGTGTAATCTGGGCCGTCAAATCCATACTGTGTCTGACACCGTCTGAGCCTGCCTCCTGAGACATATATTTTGAATGTGTACGCTATCCATACATGTTATCCGGGGATACGGTACCCTTTCTAACCTTTGTGCAATCACGTGCAATCCATACTGTGCCTGACACCGTCTGAGCCTGCCTCCTGAGACATATATTTTGAATGTGTACGCTATCCATACATGTTATCCAGGGATACGGTACCCTTTCTAAGCTTTGTGCAATCACGTGCAATCCATACTGGGCCTGACACCGTCTGAGCCTGCCTCCTGAGACATATATTTTGAATGTGTACGCTATCCATACATGTTATCCAGGGATACGGTACCCTTTCTAACCTTTGTGCAATCACGTGCAATCCATACTGGGCCTAACACCGTCTGAGCCTGCCTCCTGAGACATATATTTTGAATGTGTACGCTATCCATACATGTTATCCGAGGATACGGTACCCTTTCTAACCTTTGTGCAATCACGTGCAATCCATACTGGGCCTGACACCGTCTGAGCCTGCCTCCTGAGACATATATTTTGAATGTGTACGCTATCCATACATGTTATCCGGGGATACGGTACCCTTTCTAACCTTTGTGCAATCACGTGCAATCCATACTGGGCCTAACACCGTCTGAGCCTGCCTCCTGAGACATATATTTTGAATGTGTACGCTATCCATACATGTTATCCAGGGATACGGTACCCTTTCTAACCTTTGTGCAATCACGTGCAATCCATACTGGGCCTAACACCGTCTGAGCCTGCCTCCTGAGACATATATTTTGAATGTGTACGCTATCCATACATGTTATCCGGGGATACGGTACCCTTTCTAACCTTTGTGCAATCACGTGCAATCCATACTGGGCCTAACACCGTCTGAGCCTGCCTCCTGATACATATATTTTGAATGTGTACGCTATCCATACATGTTATCCGGGGATACGGTACCCTTTCTAACCTTTGTGCAATCACGTGCAATCCATACTGGGCCTAACACCGTCTGAGCCTGCCTCCTGAGACATATATTTTGAATGTGTATGCTATCCATACATGTTATCCGGGGATACGGTACCCTTTCTAACCTTTGTGCAATCACGTGCAATCCATACTGGGCCTAACACCGTCTGAGCCTGCCTCCTGAGACATATATTTTGAATGTGTATGCTATCCATACATGTTATCCGGGGATACGGTACCCTTCTAACCTTTGTGCAATCACGTGCAATCCATACTGTGCCTGACACCATCTGAGCCTGCCTCCTGTGACATATATTTTGAATGTGTACGCTATCCATACATGTTATCCAGGGATACGGTACCCTTTCTAACCTTTGTGCAATCACGTGCAATCCATACTGGGCCTGACACCGTCTGAGCCTGCCTCCTGAGACATATATTTTGAATGTGTACGCTATCCATACATGTTATCCAGGGATACGGTACCCTTTCTAACCTTTGTGCAATCACGTGCAATCCATACTGGGCGTGAGAACGGCTGGCGAGCTGTTAAGCAAGCTACAGTACCTGTCCAGACAAGTACAGGGATTCCCTAGCGAGGAGACTTATTTGATTGTTTTCAATGTTGGGACAGCAATTTTTGGGGAGCACTATACTCTGGAGAATGTTAGATGGGGCCCACCATACACTGGAACATTCCAAAGGTGGACATCAGACACTGGAGCAGCATTTACAGAGCCCATTATACACTAGAGCATTAGAAATGGGGCCCATTATGTTTGGAGCATTATTTGGGCCCATAAGACAGTGGAGCTTCATCCATGGGGACCAACATATACTGTAGCATTATGTGGAGCTCATCATATACTGTTTCAAACATTATATGGGACCAATGATTCTGTATGGAGAAATAGATGGGCCTCGTCATGAGATGTAAAAAGTGAGGTATTTTTCATTGTACTATACCGCTATTTATCTGCCGTATCGGAGCATGATGAGTTGTGGTATGTGTTAAAGGGGCGCTCTTTCGCCCAGGGCACATGAAAACCTGCAGCCAGCCCGCCCACCCCCACAACTTTAGCCAAATAACCCCCATTTTTCAGTGCGTAACTTGTATTATGAAGTTAATTAAGGTTGACAAGCTTAAGTAAGAAGAATTGATGCTTTTGGCATTCAAATGGGCACTGTAGGTGTGTTTCCTGTCCTCCTCTCACTGCCGACTTTTATTCCCCATTGACTTACATTGGGTTTCGTGTTTCGGGACGACCCCGACTTTTCTCTATAATCGGACGATCTTGCTCGACCCGACTTTTGGAAAAGTCGGGTTTCACGAAACGAAACGCGACCCTGAAAAACCAAAAGTCGCTCAACTCTAGTCACCACCATCTTTGAGAAGGGCATTCAAGTGATTGACTGGCTTTGTGTGGCGTCACAGGGGCTATAAAAGGGAGTGAACGCCGACCGCCATCTTACTTATGCCAATCTTCGCATAGGGAGAGCTGCTGCTGCTGCTGATTCTGTAGGGAGAGCGTTAGGCAGGGAAGAAGAACTAAAAAAACTGCTTCTGCTGTTAGCGATTTCCACTTACAACACAACACTTTGTGTGCAGTGACAGGGGAGGCTCTATTTTTGTGCATCAGCTCTGTTGGTTATTAGGCTGCCTTATAAGGCTCCCTGATAGCTGCATTGCTGTTTGAACACTGCTGTGCAAACTGCTTTTTTAAAAGCAAAAATACTTTTCTTCCTCTTTTCTGCACAGTTACCAAGCATTCATTTTTCCACCTTTTTGTGTGTGCACTGTGCAGCAGTCCTGCTTATTAGGCTGCCTGTGTCCATACTTGGACTGAGAGCATCACTGTCAGGGTCCTCAAATCTATAGTGAGATTCAAATTCTCACCAATCCTATAGACACCCTACACCTTGTCATACACCATCCAATTTCAGCCTGTTACATTGAGGTGTAATCTCTCCTGGGCCAGAGACAATAGTTCAGTGGAGCGCCCTCGGTCACCAGGGCAATGGGGTACTCGGTACTGGGCCCGTTGATCTCAATGGGGAATGTCACGGCAGCTGGGACCCGGTCCGTGGCCCTGGGCTCCATTGTAAAAGGGAAATAAAGTCTAGTGATGATTCGTGACGCCACCTGTGGTGTTCGGCAAGGGAAGTGTTAAGCCGACGCTACATGCAGATCCTCTGGGACTGATGGTGTGGTGCAGCAAAGATGTTGTAGCCCTCCACAGGCAGGGCTGTAGTCCCAGGGCAGTGTAGTAATTAAAGAGACAGGGAATAGGCGCAGACAGTGTAGTGGATGGCACTGAGATGTAGCCGTGCTGAAGCACTCCTTTCCAACACTCCGCCAACATGTGCCTTCTCTGAACGTCTCCTCTTATGGTGCCTAAGAATGAAGTACTCTCAGTACTGAGTTACGCTGGAGTGCCTCCTGTCAGATGTTCCTATGAACTCTACTTGTACGGCAGACAGCTGTAGCCTGCTTCGGGACTCCTTGCTACTAAGTCCCGGCTCACTATTAAGTTGCTGTTGTGCCCCCAAGTCTTGTGTGGGAATAAAGCGGTCACTACTTCTATTCCACCGGTGTCTGCTGCAGGACCATTAGTATCCATACAACCTCGGGGACCGGTCCCCGGCCTTGCGCTTAGAACTTCTAGGAAGGGTTCTCCTCTAACCCGAGTCCTCTGTTCTCTTTTCTCCTCACGTTCCGAACTAATCCTTCCTTCTCATGGAGAATTAGACTTTCAGTCTGGGTCGCTCTCTCACTCTTCCTTTCCTGTGCCAGCAGACCCAGGTCACTGGGATCTGCTGCAGCGCTTCCATCCATCCATCCCTCTCTCTAGGGATCCACTCAGCCGCGCTCGCTGGCTGACTGTTCACTCTCCAACTCCGACTACCAAAAAGAGCCCCTAAAACTTCCCGATCTCTCAATATATACTAACACCACCCGCCTCCCAGCACGTTTCGTGTTCCAAGCAGGGAGCAACCAATGGGTGCTTTTCTATACTCCAAGCAGGGAGCCGCCGAAGGTGCTTTGCTACACTACTTTGTGGTGTGGGGGTGCAGGTGTTGGAGCATGGTCAGGAGTCTCCACCTTACCTGGATGGTGGGGTACCACACCTCAGGAGTAGGTGCAGTACCTCTGTTTCGACAGAAGCCTCAGGGGCGCCACATCAGCGTCCTCAAATCTATAGTGAGATTCAAATTCTCACCAATCCTATAGACACCCTACATCATGTCATACACCATCCAATTTCAGTCTGTTACGTTGAGGTGTAATCTCTCCTGGGCCAGAGACAATAGTTCAGCGTCCTCAAATCTATAGTGAGATTCAAATTCTCACCAATCCTATAGACACCCTACACCTTATCATACACCATCCAATTTCAGCCTGTTACATTGAGGTGTAATCTCTACTGGGCCAGAGACAATAGTTCTGCGTCCTCAAGTCTCTAGTGAGATTCAAATTCTCACCAATAGTAGATACACCTTCTACCTTCTTTTACAGTACCATATAACTGATGGTATTTTGGGTACATTTTCACAAAAATGAGCAAGTATGGTGGAAGAGGCCGTGGAAGTGGGCGGGGGTTGCCAGCTGGTGGTAGTGGTGCCATCTGCTGGTAGTGGCAAAAGCACAATAGCACCTAAGGCAGGAGGTGTTGAGTCTGCGTCATCGTCTGGCTCCACATTGCCTCGAAGGTTCCCTTTTCTGGGAGTAGGTAAACCACTTTTAAAGCCGGAGCTTCAGGAACAAGTTTTGGCTTACATTGCTGACACAGCCTCCAGCTCTATCGCCTCCTCTTCTGAAGTTTCAAAAAATAAAAGCACTGAGTCATCAGTGGAGGCTCCTGGTCAGGAACAACACCTTTCCTTGTGTCCTTCACCCCTACCAAAAGTGAAGGATGCGGCAGGCCACACTACAGATTACTCCATGGAGCTCTTGTCACATACCATGCCTGGGTTATCAAGTCAAATCGTGAATTCCCCAGTCCAAGATGAATCTGACATGGAGTGCACTTATGCACAGCCACTGCTAAATTTATCACATTCACTCAGAACACTACATTGTCCTCGCAGTGTACTGAGGCAGAATCAGACCCTGATGAAACTCAGGTGCCCCTTCCCGCATACTATACCACCTTACACGGTGACACAGAGAAAGGTGCACATGACATTGAAGAGGAGGTGATGGATGACCCAGTTGTTGACCCAGATTGGCATCCATTGGGGGAAGAGGTTGCCGCTGCCAATAGCTCAGAAGAGGAGGAGGAGGATCCGCAGCAGGCAACGACATTGCAACAGCTGTTATCTGGCAGGACCGTAGCAGTTCAAAAATGTGCTACAAAAACCAAAAGAGTTGCAGGACAGCTTGGCCAGACGGTCAAATTAGCACAGCGTGCAAGGTCTCAAAATGTCTTCCATAGTAGGAAGAGTGCAGTGTGGCGCTTTTTTTAACAAAATCCTAATGATCAGGCAAAAGTTATCTGTAAGAAGTGCGCAAAGACCTTTAACCGAGGGAAAAATCTGAGAAATTTGAATACCAGTTGCATACTTAGACATTTAACCACCATGCACTTGCAAGCGTAGAAGGACTACCAAACCTCACATACCACACGTGCACCTGCTCCGAATGAAGGTAGTCAGCAACGCTACATCGCTTCCCCCACTGTAAGCCCACCGGTTAGCACACCACCAACAGCAAATGTCGAGGTGTCATCGCAAGGGCAAAGCAGTCATGGAATCACAATGTTATTGCTACAAAAGACTGAATCTAGGCCATCAGCAACACCACCAACACCATCACCAACCCTCTCACATGCCGCCATGTCCACCGCTAGTTCCACCATATGCAGCTCTCAAGTCCAGCTCACCCTACCAGAGACTCTGAGTAGGACAAGAAAGTACTCAACCTCTCATCCGCGTACACTGGCTTTGAAAGCCCACATTGCCAAACTAATCTCGTTAGAGATGATGCCCTACCGGTTGGTTGAAAGCAAAGCTTTCCGTGAGCTCATGGCCTACGCAGTACCTCGCTATGACCTACCCAGTCGGCACTTCTTTTCGCGAAAAGCCATCCCAGCCCTCCACGTGCATGTGAAAGACCGCATTGTCCATGCAGTAAAGCAATCAGTGAGTGGAAAGCTGCACCTCACAACAGATGCATGGTCCAGTAGGCATGGCCAGGGCCGTTACGTGTCCATCACTGCGCACTGGGTTATTGTGGTGGATGCAGGGTCCACAGGGGACAGCGGCGGTGGGACAGTGCTGCCTAGCCCACGGTATAGGAAACAGTTGGCTGTAGGCGTTCGACCCTCCTCCTCCTTCAGAAGCAAAAGCTCGTCCACAGAGCGCAGTCACACGAGCACTCCATCCGCAGCTGCCAGTGTTGCACATGAGGTGTCCCACTATCGAGCAGCTAGTGGTAAGCGTCAGCAGGCTGTGTTGAAGATGATGTGTTTGGGCGACAACAGACACACCGCGGAGGTACTGGCCGACTACTTGCAGCGACAAACTGAGTCATGGCTGGGCAGTCAACATCTTGAGGCAGGCAAGGTAGTTAGTGATAACGGCCGGAATTTTGTGGCAGCCATAGCCCTTTCAAAACTCAGACACATACCTTGCCTGGCTCACACCTTGAACCTGGTGGTGCAGTGCTTCCTCAATAATTATCCGGAGTTAACACCCCTGCTCCATAAGGTGCGAAGACTGTGTTCGCACATCCGCCGGTCGCCCATACACTCCAGTCGTATGCAGAAGCTGCAGCGATTGCTCCATCTTCCCAAACACCGCCTAATTATTGACGTTGCAACAAGGTGGAACTCCACCCTGCACATGGTTGAGAGGCTGTGCGAACAGAGGCAGGTTGTAATTCATTTATGGGAGTATACACGGGCAGGCAGTTTGCAGGCAGACAAGGAGTTGTCTGGTGTGCAGTGGTCGAAGCTGAAAGACCTCTGTAAAGTCCTTCAGTGTTTTGAGGAATGCACATGGCTGGTAAGCGCAGACGACGCCATCATAAGCATGAGCATCCCACTTATGCGTCTGCTCATGCAAACTTTGCCGCACATTAAGGAGCAGGCGTCTGCAGCCGAGGAGGAAGAGGAGGAGGGAAGCCTTGATGACAGTCAGCCATTGTCTGCTCAGGGAAGTCTTGTGGACGAGGTGGAGGAAGAAGAGGAAGAGGAGGAGGAAGATGGGGATGATTATTTTGGGGAGGAGGATGCTTCTCAGGGGGCAAGAAAAAATGTTGGTGTGGCAAGGTCAGGTACAGGTTTGTGCGTGACTGGAGGGATGTGGATTTGCCAGAAATTGATCCTCCACCCAGCAATCGCAGTGCATCATTAACACCTGGAACATTGGCCCACATGTCTGATTATGACTTGCAGATCCTAAAAAGGGACCCCCGCATTGCCAAAATGATGAACGATGACGACTACTGGTTGGCCAGCATTCTGGATCCACGCTATAAAGGCAAATTCCAAAGCATCATGCCACAGGAGAACCTGGAGCTAATATTGGCTAACAAACAAGCAACTCTGGTAAACCGTTTGTTTGAGGCATTCCGAGCACTCAGCGACGGTGATGTTTTTCCAACGAGCCATAGGGGGCAACATGGAAGAGGTGTTCGTGGTGCACACAGCCGAAGTGGTGTTGGACACAGGGGTTTCATGACCATGTTGTGGACTGATTTTTCAAGTACCGCTCACACGACTGGTAATACTGCATCGATCGAAAGTGACAGGAGACAGCAGTTGTCAACTATGGTAACAAACTACTTCTCCTCCCATATCGATGTTCTCCCTCACCGGTCATTCCCCTTTGACTATTGGGCCAGTAAACTTGACACCTGGCCTGAATTGGCACAATATGCCTTACAGGAGCTCGCTTGCCCTGCTGCTAGTGTGTTATCTGAATGAGTCTTCAGTGCTGCTGGATCAATCCTGACAGAAAAAAGGACCCGTCTGTCGACTCAAAATGTTGATGATCTAACCTTCATTAAAATTAACCTTGCATGGGTTTCAGTGGATTTTGTCCCACCCTCCCCTGCTGACACGTAGGTTGCCAGAAAAATGGCTTGCTTTTGTCCTCCTCTTCCGCGGACTTCTCCAATTACTCCATTTGCAGCTGCTGAATGTCCAACATCAACATATGCCAATTTTTCCACCTCCCTAACTGGGCTGCCTCCCCCACAGGGCCGGGGTCACCACCTGGCGCATGCACCCGTGCGAGTGCCGTTGCCCTGTACAGGTGGGTGGGCACACTCTTTGGCAACGGCACTGGCACAAGGTCCCTCATAGTAGAATCAAGTGTCTCTGATGGTGGGAGTGCACAACCGCCGTCAGACACACCGGCGTACTATGAGGGGCCCTGTGCCAATGCTGTCGCCAACGAGTGGGCCCCCTGCTTGCTCAGGATCACAGCACTTGCAAAGTTGAAATACTTACCTCTCCCTGCTCCACCGCCGTGACGTCTTCTGCGTTTCCTGACAGTGACATTCTGGTCAGAGAGCGCGATGGCATCACGTCTGAACGCCCTCTGCCTAAACAATCCAAGTGCAGTGAGATGGAAGATGGGGACGAGGAGGAGTCCAGACTAGTACAGGGATTCCTTGGCGAGGAGACTTATTTAATTGTTTTCAATGTTGGGACAGCAATTTTTGGGGAGCACTATACTCTGGAGAATGATATATGAGGCCCACCATACACTGGAGCATTCCAAAGGTGGACATCAGACACTGGAGCAGCATTTACAGGGCCCATTATGCACTGGAGCATTAGAAATGGGGCCCATTATATATGGAGCATTATTTGGGCCCATAACACAGTGGAGCTTCATCTATGGGGACCAACGTGGAGCTCATCATATACTGTTTCAAACATTACATGGGACCAATGATTCTGTATGGAGAAATATATGGGCCTCATTACTCTGTATAGCGCACTATGTTGTGGCCATAATACTGTATGGAGTAAGATACTGTCCGTTTTTGGAGCTATTGGAGAATTTAAAATGGATATCAGTCATGAGATGTAAGAAGTGAAATATTTTTCTTTGTACTATACCGCTATTTCTCTGCCGTATCAGAGGATCATGAATTGTGGAATGTGTTAAAGGAGCCCATTGACACTCTTTGGCCCTGGGCCCACGAAAATCTGCAGCCAGCCCTACCCCCCCCACAACTTTAGCCAAATAACCACCAGTTTTTAATGCCTAATTATTATTATAAAGTAAATTAAGGTTGACAAGCTTAAGTAATAAGAATTGATGTTTTTGGCATTATAATGGGCACTGTAGGTGTGTTTCCTGTCCTCCACTCCCTGCCGACCTTGGTTCCCCATTGACTTGCATTGGGTTTCGTGTTTCAGTCGGCCTTCGACTTATCATGATAATCGGCCGATTTCGTTTGACCCGTCTTTGAGAAAGTCGGGTTTCATGAAACACGACTCGACCCGAAAAAAGGCAAAGTCGCTCATCTCTAGACGTTACATCACTATATTCTAATATACCGCATGAGGTTGGACTAAATTGTTTTTATCACTCCCTTGAACTTGATCCTAGGCTATCTACTGCCCAAAAGGAATTTTTATTGAAGGGACTAAATTTTATTTTAAAAAATAATTTTACATTTGAAAATGAATTTTATCATCAGATCAAAGGGACTGCGATGGGCTCTAAAGCAGCACCATCTTTTGCAAATCTTTTTATGGGGTTTTTTGAGGAGTTATTTATTTTCAACGAAATCTGGCAGAAACATATTATTTTTTATAGAAGATTCATTGATGACTTGATATTTATCTGGAATAATACTGCAGAAAATATTGATAATTTTATCCAGTATATAAACAATAATAATTGGGGTCTTTCTTTTACCACTTTTTATGATACTACCAGTATTAATTTTTTAGATGTTACCCTTTTTATTAAAGATAAAAATTTTTTTAGTAAAATGTTTTTTAAGAAGGTGGATACAAATGTTTATATCCATTTTAATAGAGGACACTATTCGAAATGGTTGAATAACATTACCAACAACCAGTTCTGCAGAATTAGAAAAAATTGTACTACAGGTAGTGCTTATAAAGAACAATCACTCATACTTAATAAAAAAATTTCTGACCAGAAATATCCTCCTCAATTGGTAAGACGTGCTTTTATCAACTCTCTGAAATCAGATCAAGAGACATTATTGGAGTCTAAGAATAAAAATTCTGATGATAAGGAATATTTGCTGAACTTTATCACATAGTTCAGTGTTATGAATGAGTCACCGTAGGAGGCAAAAACAGAAATACTAGCTAAGTCCAGAAAACCAGAGAAGTTGGCAGCTATCGGATTGCAGACCCCTGAACCTATCAACAACAACTAGCAGTAGCCGTGGGGGGTTCCTACGGTGCCCTAGACCCCTCGATCACAGCCGGAGAACTAAATAGCCTAAAGACAGAAAGGGAAATCTAAACTGCCCCAGAGCAGACCCCAAAGCAATAGGCAGCCCCCAACATATAATGACGGTGAAGCAAGATGAAAAAACACTCACACAGATAGAAAGATAGGCTGAGCAAACGATGGGGCCCAAGCTAACTAAATAGGACAGGATAGAAAAGCTGCTGTCTGCAATCCGCCAAAACCCTATCAAAACAAGAGCCAACAGACTGATAGGGAAAAAAGCCCTGAAGATGCTAGGCTTCAAAAAGACTATATCAGTACTCAGGTATTTTCTGAAGACAGAGCAAAAAGGAATTCAGCTCACCCCAGCAGGGAATGGCAGAAATCCAGAAAAACAAGGCAAAACAAAACCAAAACACAAATGCAAAAAGCAGAGCAGAAAACTTAGCTTTTGAGGAGCAGGAATCAGACTGGTCTCCTAGAATCCCTTGGAGAAATCACCAGCTAGGCAGAAGGGCGTCGGCTGCCTTATATCCAGTCAGCAATTCCCGTCACCCAGTCATCATCATCCAGGTCAGGTGCTTGGTAATCAGCCTCACTACCTTCCTTCACCAGAAGAGGGAGTTCATCAGACCTCAATGGTGAAGGGGAAAATGAACTCACAACGGTTCAGCTCTGAACATAAAGAAATTCAAGAGATTCTCCAAAATTGGTACATTTTATTGAATGACCCCATACTCATTAAAATTCTTCCTATAGGGGGTTCCAAAATGGCCGCCGGCAGAGCAGGACACACTGTGAGGTGCTCCTGCTAGCTATCACACAATCCAAGACATCCCGGCTCTCAGACTTGGAAAAAAGAGCCCCGGAGACCGGTCCCACCAGTCAGCCCTGTGGCAGCCGTGGCCAGCGATCTATGCCAAGATTCTCTGGCTGGTAAAAAGAAATCGGAGGACCTCGTGGAGCGTGACCTGACAGCAGGGCGGGAGGCCTGACAGGGCCTGCATCTCGAGTTTGGAGCTGGTCCCCGGCGGTGACAGCTATCTTACCGGGGAGCGGAGGTCAGACCGGGAGTGATCGGCAGGAGTGGAGGCAGTCCGGGCTCGGCAACGGAGATCCTCTGTGGTGAGCAGCTGGGTTCCCTCCCCCTTTCCCTGTGGCTGTCGGACTGAAGTCGCACATACTGGCAGCCGTGGCAGCAGGTCTGACACATCCCTAACCTGGACGGAAGAAACACAGGAGGCAGGGAGCTGTACCTGGGCCGCAGATGGAGGATGAGTAGATCCGACAGGGCAGAGTGATTCAGTGGGGCTGCGGGCTTACCGCGGTGAAGGTACTGTGACTGGCAGGCTGTGACCGGGCGCCTGGGAGCGCGGTGGAGCTGGAGGCGCTGGGACGGCTAGCTGCAGCCTGAGGAGATCAGGGAGACACTGGCTCGGTGTGGCGCTGGTGCGGGAGCCCTGGGGAAGGGTTAGGGCAAAGCAGGGGACTATCTTACAGCTCCCTAGGCACACCACTGTCCTGCAGATTGGGGGAAAAGAGGAACGGTTCAGTGCAATCAATGTATGTGCACATATCTATAAAGGAGCCATGAGATATCTGTAGAAGTCAAAGACCCTAATCAATGAAAATAAAACCAGCTGCCATCACTGGAAAAGAATTTTACCCCCTCCTTCCAGCAAATAAAGTCAAGCACATTGCAATTAAGAACCCACATCTTTCTGCTGCCATAGCATTAGGGTACCGTTACACTTAGCGATGCACAAGCGATCCCAACAACGATATGGATCGCTGGTGCATCGCTAAGTGGTCGCTAGTGAGCTGCCACACAGGCAGACCTCACCAGCGACATAGCAGCGGTCGAGGGTCGCTACTTACCTGTCAGACACAGCGATCCAGACGTCCTCCCGCCCGCATCCACGCATCGCTCGTCGGCGCCACAGGAAGTGCAGCAGGAAGTGGCCAACGAGGAATGGTCCAGGACGTTCTCACGCGACCAACGATGAGCAGCGGCCGGGGAGCCGGTCGGAGGTAAGTATCACATGTAGCGATATCGCTAGCAATATCGCTGCAACGTCACAAAATCAGTGACTTTACAGCGATATTGCTAGCGATATCACAGTGTGTAACGGGGGCTTTAGGTGATACCTTGCTGCTTTGCTGCGGATGTCTGCCCCCTCTTGTGGCCAGCAGGATTATCTACAACCCTACAAATTTAATTTCTGCAACGATCTGTCTCTGCCTAACAGATTTAGAAGCAGACCTCTCTGACTATGTGGCTTCCGGGTAGTGCGCCGACCATGTGAGCAGTTTCTAGAGGATGACCTTGGCCCTCCGCTAACTTCATGCAAAGATATACATCTTGCTCCACTTTCAAACGTGACCTGGGGACCTGCTCAAAATAGAAAACGCATTAAAATTGACAGTCATAAAACCTTTTATATGGACTGATAGATTTTACGCAGCGAGCAGAAACAGCGCCAGCCTTCGGGGGAATCCGTTAATATGACTTTCGAAATGACCTCGGTTGGGGACGTGGCGATGCCTGCTTCCACCTCATTGCCTTTATCTGGTAACCCAGACTCACAATTAAATATTCCCTCTATAGTTGACAGTATTATGGCAAAAATTGTACCAGAAATCAAATCTACTATTGAAAATTCCTTAAATTTACCTTTAAAGGGACTGCAAGAGAGACAAGATGAACAAGCCGAAAGTATTTCTGAAATGGAAAAAGACTGTCGAATCTTGAGGATGACACCTATAGTGACCATAATAAGCTATTGGCGCTCTCTAAAGAAAACGCTTTGCTCTGGGATAGGGTTAACAACCTAGAAAAACGTTCTAGACAAAATAATATGCGCTTGGTGGGCTTGCCTGAGTCTTTTTTGCCTAAAGATTTAAAGCCAATCTGCAAAATTGATCTTCCCAAGGCCCTCCATCTTTCCACAGGATGAAGGGTGGCGAGGGCCCACAGAGTGGGACCCATGACATCCTCGACTACGTCTGAGGGAGGGGCCCTGAGGTGCCCACGCCAAACGATCATGCACTTCTTGGATTATAACGACAAGATCAGTATTCTACAAGCATATCGGAGGCACAACCAACCTCTAATGATCCGTGGTCACAAGAATCTCATCTTTGATGATTTCTCAGCTGAAGTCACGAGAAGACATAAGTCTTTTAGTCCTATTTGTATGAAACTGTTCCAGGAGGGCATTCGATTTCAACTTAAATACACTGCGATCCTGCTGATCAGAGAGGGCTCAGGAACATCTCGCACCTTTACTTCCCCTGTCGAAGCAGAAGCTTTTACTAAAGAACTTCTCAAATCAAAAAATGTCCCGGAGAACAACCATTCCCCAAGTGACCCCGAAACTCTGCAGTCACCACTGACACCTGGGAATAACAGAGCAAGTGGAGCACCGTGAATGTGAATCTCTCATTCTTGATTAATATGGTTCTTTTGATTCTTGTTAAGCCTATCTTGACATAGCGGAGGGCTAGAAGGACCCTTGTCTCACAGGGTCGGTCGGATAGAGGTGTAGTCCATTTGTTAAGTGTTTTTCATTTCTCCAGGTGGTGAATGCCACTTTTTTCCCTCACCATTTGGAAGAAATGTTAGTGGTGAAACTGTGTTCTTTTCTTATAAGACAGCTTGCTATTATTTTTGTTCAATGTCTTTGCCACTGCAGTTATTATCGTTGCTTATTGAATTTCACCCTGATGTTCATCTTTTCCCCATTTGTCCCTCCCCGTCCCTTGCCTCTACTTCCACCGGTCTCAATTTGTATAATTTGCAGATCCAATTCACAGACCTATTTACCATATATTTCATATGAGAATAATCTGCTGGAATGTTAAAGGCTTGCGCTCTCCACAGAAACGGATAATGGTTCTGAGGCATCTAAAATGACTTAAGCCTGATATAGCTCTCTTGCAGGAGACACACTTGCCTGAATCTGATTTTATTAGAATGCGTAAGCTATGGCTGGGAAATATATATGGGTCCTCATAGTCGGGTAAAAAGGCTGGAGTGTTGACTCTATTAGTAAACACTTTACTCATCACCTGATCTCTCATCAAACTGACAAGGAGGGAACACTATCACACTTGACTTTGTCGACACAAATAGGTGACATTTCGATATTTAATGTACAGTATATGGCCGAAATGACAGCAACAAGTCTTTCTTTAATTATTTGGAAAATATAATTAATACAGATCAGAACCTTAACAAAATAATCGGGGGCGACTTTAATTCGGTGTTATCTACCTTAGAAGACAGAAAGCAGGTGACTCCCACTAGTAGCTCAGAGGTATCAAGGGACAAAGTTATGGCCCCTCTCTTGACACAGTGTTCTCTAAAAGATGCATGGAGGTTCTTACATCCGGATGGTAGATAGTACACTTTCTTTTCTCACGCTAAAAACTCATGGTCCTGGATCGATTACTTCCTAATTTCTTTCCCTTTGATTCCTAAACATAGACGCAACAATTGGAGACTTGATTATTTTGGACCACTCCCCTGTTCTGCTAGACCTGAGAGAGACATATCAGAAAGGCACTGACTTCCTCTGGAGATTGCCCAGTTTCTTATATGCAGACCACTCCTTTGCCTTTTCCCTCAGGATGTGGTGGCAGGAATTCTTAACTGATAATGCATTGCATCAAAATGACCCCTCACTCCTGTGGGAGATGGCGAAAACTGTACTTAGAGGGAGAATTATGGCTTATATGTTCTCCTTGAAAAAGTGCACCTTGCAGAAATATGGGGAGTTAACAGAAGAACTCAGAATGGCCTACACTGCCTTCCTTGCAGATTCCTCCCCTGCTAACAAAGAGTGCTGGCTACAAAAACAGGCAGAATTTAACCTTCAGGCAGAAAGAAAGGAAAAGCTGTTTTTGACACAAATGGAGGTATATTTCTATAGGTATGGAAACAAGGCTGGTAGACTCCTGGCTAATCTGGCAAATGGTATCAGACCTCAACAAGAGATTTATCAACTTAGAGACCCTTCGGGATTAATTCAATCAGATCCCCTGCCATTACACAACATTTTGGGAACATATTACGGGGAACTATACAATGAACCTACCACATTGAGAATGACCCATCAGACCTTACTATCATGCCAAAGTTCGAAGAAGAACAAAACTCCTTTTTAAACAAATCAAATTCTAAGGAGGAGATACTCTCGGCCATAAAAAAAATCCAAAAATTGTAAAGCCCCTGGTCCAGACGAATATTCTGCTGAGTTTTTTAAACTCTTGTCCCCCGAAATTACACCATTACTGACACAGTTAGCTAATAAAATACTTGAGGGGGACCCCTTATTTCTTTCAGCTAAAAGGGCTTATATCAAGTTGATCTTGAAGCCGGGAAAAGACCCCACTTTGCCTTCCTCCTATAGACCTATATCGTTATCAATACGGATATCAAGTTAATTTCCAAAATAATGGCAGACAGGTTGGCCATGATCCTCCCAGACATTATCTCTCAGTCCCAACCTGGCTTTGTAAAAGGCAGATCTGCTACCTTAAATGTACACAAGGATTTATTGGCACTCGATAGGATCTGTACTAGCAGGACACATCCGGAAGGGAATGACGCACCAGCACTGGTTACCATTGACGCAGAAAAAGCGTTTGATAACGTTAAGTGGGATTGGTTGTTTGAAGTCTTGAACAAGATGTCTGTATAACATCCCTTCCTTGATTATATATGGACATTATATCACTCTCCTAGTGCACAGGTTTATACCCCAGGCTTTCTTTCAGACCCCTTCTCTCTAAAAAAGGGCACCAAACAAGGGTGTCCACTTTCACCACTTTTGTTCAATATAGCAATCAGGCCATTGGTCCGCACCCTATCTAAGCCATCTACTTTTGAGGGTATACAGATCAATAAAAAGGTGTTGCAGTCAGCTTTTTTCGCAGACAATGTTATTCTGTTTATGGCTAATCCTAAGAATCACTTGTCAAAAGTCCTGACCCTGCTGGCGGAATTTGGTGTATACTCAGGTTTTAAGATCAATATAGACAAATGCGAGCTCCTGCCGCTAACTAAGAAGGGGGACATTGTGCTACGGAGAATCCCTTTGGGAGGCATTTTGTCACAATCTATGCTTGGATCTGTGGCAGATCTGGGCTCACATATAACCTTTTTTTTCCTTCAAGCCTCTGGCTTAATGTTAGTTTTTGCCCCTGGTGGCCGCCAGTATTATTACAACCTTAGTGGCTGATGATGGGTTTTGCGCCAGGTGGCCACTGGGGTTATTACAACCTAGTTGCCGTTAATGGTTTTGCCTCCGGTGGCCGCTGGGGTTACTACACATTACAGTAGCCAGCAGGTATTAACCCTTCCCTCCTTCCTATAAAAGGGTGTCAGGTGCTCTGGATCACTGTTGGTGATACTGGTTATTTCCTAACCAACCTTGGAGGAGAGAGGAGCTATTGGGAGCAGTACTTTGCAGCTCATCCAGTGCTTTGGTGTTTCAGCTGTTCAGTTGTGCCGTACTCTGTTGCCTCAGGAGCACTGGCAACAGAGAAAGCTAAGTTGTTTGTTCTCCCTGTTTGTTGTTTTCCCTAATGTTATATTAGTACAGCGGTGGGACCAGTGTCTGCACTAGCCAGTTCCCTAGTAAGGGGTAGGTGCAGGGCTAGTGAGGAATGCAGGTATCCTGGTCGGTGACAGGTGAAGAGCCTGTATAGGGACGTTAGGAGTGTTCAGGGACACAGCCTCAGGAGAGTGCAGGAGGTATCCACGTCCCCATTCCCTATTGTAGGGCCCACCGCTGTAACTGTGTCCCCGGTGTTCCCTTGTTTGTCTTATCGTTTTAGTTACCGACCTGCTAACCTCTCTTTTAGAATCTCCAAGTATTTACCTTTGTGGGCAAATCCCGAATTTCCTCAGGGTACAGAAAATAAATTGTTTAGTGCCTAGCAACAAAAGGAAATTGTTAACGTCTCACACCTTCTCCACCCAACGGAGGCTAGATGGTTGACTTGCTCCAAAGTGCTTGAGAAGTACCACCTGCTGCAGTCTCACTCCCTTCAGCATGAGCAGATTAAATGCTCAGTTATGTCAAATTTACAAAATGTTACATTTGAATCGAACCACAATATGTTTGACGATCTGCTCCAATACCCTACTGGGACCCCTTCCATCTCCGCAATATATTCCATAATAAAACTATATTTATTAGACCCTCATCTGGATACTTTTTATAACTATTGGAGGCAACAACTGGAGGATGTTGAAACTCCCTCTTTAATCTAAACAGGATGGTCTCTTTTCCGGAAACATATTATTAATGAGAATTGGAGGGAAACTCAATTTAAAATCATACACGGAGCAATTTACGCTTTTAACATCTATAAACCTGATGCTAGACCCGACAGACTTACAGCCTGCCCAAGATGTCAGCAACCTAGCTCTGATTTGTTGCATGTCTTGTGGTTCTGTAGCAATATAGTCCCATTTTGGAACTTAGCTTCTGGATTGCTTGGCAACTTTTGGAGCAACGTAAGGACGTTGTCTCTGCCAATGCCGATTTTACATTATTGGGGGAATCTGAGTGATGCAGATTGCGGAGGGAAGGGCCCCCCCAATACTAAATACTAGAGTTGAGCGAAACGGGTCGAAAAAATTCAAAAGTCGCCGACTTTTGGCAAAGTCGGGTTTCATGAAACGAAACCTGACCCTAGGATGAGGTCGGCCACGAGGTCGGCGACTTACGCGCCAAAGTCGCGTTTCAAAAGTTTGTTTTGCGCTCTTTTTCAGCCAATCAGGATCCACGGACACTGTGGGCAACGTGATGACCTAGGCACGGGTCACCACCATCTTTCAGAAGGGCATGCAAGTGATTGGCTTGCTTTGGTGGGCGTCACAGGGGGTATAAAAGGGCGTGCACGCCGACCGCCATCTTACTTCTGCCGATCTTAGTATAGGGAGAGGTTGCTGCTGATTCTGTAGGGAGAGCGTTAGGCAGGGAAGAAGACAAAAAAACTGCTTCTGCTGCTAGCGATTTGGCCTGCACAACACACAAGTCACTGTGTGTGCAGTGCAAGGGGAGGCTATATTGTGGTGTATCAGTGGTGTTGGTTGTTGGGCTGCCTTTTAAGGCTTCCTGACACGCTGGCATTGCTGTTTACCCACTGCTCCGCAAACTGCTTTTTTAAAAGCAATCCAATCTCCCTTATCCTCTAGTCACTTTTGTCACAGCTGTGCCATCGAGCCTGTCACATAGCGCTCAGATATCAGTGGGCCTCACACAATCCACAAGTGTCCAGTGTCCAAAAGTGTGCGCAGAGATTCAAAATCTCCATTATCCTCTCGTCACTTTGGTCACAGGCAGCTGTGCCATCGAGCGTGTCACATAGCGCTCAGATATCAGTGGGCCTCACACAATCCACAAGTGTCCAGTGTCCAAAAGTGTGCGCAGAGATTCAAAATCTCCATTATCCTCTCGTCACTTTGGTCACAGGCAGCTGTGCCATCGAGCGTGTCACATACCGCTCAGATATCAGTGGGCCTCACACAATCCACAAGTGTCCAGTGTCCAAAAGTGTGCGCAGAGATTCAAAATCTCCATTATCCTCTCGTCACTTTGGTCACAGGCAGCTGTGCCATCAAGCGTGTCACATAGCGCTCAGATATCAGTGGGCCTCACACAATCCACAAGTGTCCAGTGTCCAAAATTGTGCGCAGAGATTCAAAATCTCCATTATCCTCTCGTCACTTTGGTCACAGGCAGCTGTGCCATCGAGCCTGTCACATAGCGCTCAGATATCAGTGGGCCTCACACAATCCAAAAGTGTCCACTGTCCACAAGTGTGTGCAGAAATTCTAAATCTCCCCTGTCCTATAGACACCTTGTACCTTGTTTTACATTACTATATAGTTTGTTGGATTTTGTCTACATTTCTACCAAAAATGAGGAAGGCTGGTGGAAGAGGCCGTGGAATTGGGCGGGGGTTGGCAGCTGGTAATGATGGTGTTGGTGGTGGATCTGATGGTAGTGGCAAGAGCAAAATAGGACCGAATGCAGGAGGTGCTGACCCTGCGTCATCGTCTGGCTACATAAGGCCTCGAACGCTTAGTTTTCTAGGAGTTGGCAAACCGCTTTTAAAGGCAGAGCATCAGGAAAAAGTTTTGTCTTACATTGCTGACTCAGCCTCCAGCTCTATCGCCTCCTCTTCTTCAGTTGTAAAAAGTAAAAGCACTGAGTCGTCATTGGAGGCTCATGTTCATGAACCACACCTTTCCTTGTGTCCTTCACCCCAACCAAGATTGAAGGATGACGCAGGCCATACTACTGATTACTCCATGGAGCTGTTTTCACATACCATGCCTGGATTATCAAGTGAAATGGTGAATTACCCAGGCCAAGATGAATCTGACATGGAGTGCACTGATGCACAGCCGCTGATGGATGATTCTGCTGGTACATTCACTCAGAGCACTACATTGTCCTCGCAGTGTACAGAGCCAGATTTTGACCCTGATGAGACTCAGGTGCCCCTTCCCGCACACTATACCACCATACACGGTGACACAGAGAAAGGTGCACATGACATAGAAGAGGAGGTGATGGATGACCCAGTTGTTGACCCAGATTGGCATCCATTGGGGTAAGAGGGTGCTGCTTCCAATAGCTCAGATGAGGAGCATCCACAGCAGACATCGACATCGCAACAGCTGTTATCTGGCAGGCCCGGAGCACTCCAAAGACAGGTTCCAAACATCAAAAGAGTTGCTGGACAGCTTGTCCAGAGGGTCAAAAGATCACAGCGTGCTAGGCCGCAAAATGTCTGCCAAAGTAGGAAGAGTGCAGTGTGGCACTTTTTTGAACAAAATCCTCATGATCAGGCCAAGGTTATCTGTAAGAAGTGCGCAAAGACCTTTAGCCGAGGGAAAAATCTGAAAAATTTGAATACCAGTTGCATGCTTAGACATTTAACCAGCATGCACTTGCAAGCGTGGACACAACACCAAACCTCAAGTGCCACATGTGCAACTGATCACAACGAAGGTAGTCAGCAACGCTACATTGTTTCTCCCACTGTAAGCCCACCGGTTAGCACAGCAGCAAATGTTGAGGTGTCGTTGCAAGACCACAGCAGTCAGGGAATCCCACTGTTATATCAACGAAAGACTGATTCTAGGCCATCAGAAAGAACACCAACTCCATCACCATCATCAACCCTCTCTCAGTCCGCCCTGTCCACCGCTACTTCCACCATATGCAGCTCTCAAGTCCAGCTCACCCTCCCAGACACTATGAGTAGGTCAAGAAAGTACTCAGTCTCTCATCCGCGTACACTGGGTTTGAACGCCCACATTGCCAAACTAATCTCGTTTGAGATGATGCCCTTTCGGTTGGTGGAAAGCACAGCTTTCCGCGAACTCATGGCCTATGCAGTACCACGCTATGACCTACCCAGTCGCCACTTCTTCTCTCGCAAAGCCATCCCAGCCCTCCACCATCATGTGAAAGACCGCATTGTCCATGCACTCAAGCAGTCAGTGAGCGGAAAGGTGCACCTCACAAATGATGCATGGTCCAGTCGGCATGGCCAGGGCGTTACGTGTCCATCACTGCGCACTGGGTTAATGTGGTGGATGCAGGGTCCACAGGGGACAGTGGTGGTGGGACAGTGCTGCCTAGCCCACGGTATAGGAAACAGTTGGCTGTAGGCGTTCGACCCTCCTCCTCCTCCTCCAGAAGCGAAAGCTCGTCCACAGAGCGCAGTCGTACGAGCACTCCATCTGCAGCTGCCACTGTTGCACACGATGTGTCCCCCTATCGAGCAGCTAGTGGAAAGCGTCAGCAGGCTGTGTTGCAGATGATGTGTTTGGGCGACAGACACACCGCCGAGGTGCTGGCCGAGTACTTGAAGCGACAAACTGAGTCATGGCTGGGCAGTGTACATCTTGAGGCAGGCAAGGTAGTTAGTGATAACGGCCGTAATTTTGTGGCAGCCATAGCCCTTTCAAAACTCAGCCACATACTTTGCTTGGCTCACACCTTGAACCTGGTGGTGCAGTGCTTCCTCAAAAATTATCCGGAGTTAACAGCCCTGCTCCAGAAGGTGCGAAGACTGTGCGTGCACATCCGCCGGTCGCCTGTACACTCCGTTCGTATGCAGAAGCTGCAGCGATTGCTCCACCTTCCCAACCACCGCCTCATTATCGACATTGCAACAAGGTGGAACTCCACCCTGCACATGGTGGAGCGGCTGTGCGAGCAGAGGCAGGCCATAATGCATTTGTGGGAGGATACACGGCCAGGCACTTTGAGAGCAGACATGGAGTTGACAGGCGTGCAGTGGTCGAAGCTGAAAGACCTTTGTAAAGTCCTTCAGTGTTTTGAGGAATGCACACGGCTGGTAAGCGCAGACGACGCCATCCTAAGCATGAGCATCCCACTTATGCGTCTGCTCATGCAAACTTTGACGCACCTTAAGGAGCAGGCGTCTGCAGCCAATGTTGATGAGGAGGAAGAGGAGGAGGGAATCCTTGATGACATTCAGCCATTGTCTGCTCAGGGACCTCTCCTGGACGAGGTGGAGGAAGAAGAGGAGGAGGAGGAGGATGATGGGGATGATTACTTAGGGGAGGAGGATGCATCTCGTGGGGCAAGTGAAAATGTTGGCGTGGCAAGGTCTGGTACAGGGTTTGTGCGTGACTGGAGGGATGTGGATTTGCCAGAAAGTGCTCCTCCACCCAGCACTCGCAGTGCATCATTGACACCGGGAACATTGGCCCACATGTCAGATTATGCCTTGCGGATCCTAAAAAGGGACCCCCGCATTGCCAAAATGATGAACGATGACGACTACTGGTTGGCCAGCATCCTGGATCCACGCTATAAAGGCAAATTACAAAACATCATGCCACAGGAGAACCTTGACCTAATATTGGCTAATAAACAAGCAAATCTGGTAAATCAGTTGCTTGAGGCATTCTCAGCACACAGCAGTGGTGATGGTTCTCACACGAGCCGTACGGGCTGGGGGCAGCTTGGCAGAGGTGTTCGTGGTGCACACAGCAGAAGTGGCGTTGGAGACAGGGGTTTCATGACAATGTTGTGGACTGATTTTTCAAATACCGCTCACACAACTGGTAATACTGCATCGATGGAAAGTGACAGGAGACAGCAGTTGTCAACTATGGTTACAAACTACTTTTCCTCCCATATCGATGTTCTCCCACACAGGTCATTCCCCTTTGACTATTGGGCCGCTAAACTGGACACCTGGCCTGAATTGGCCCAATATGCCTTACAGGAGCTCGCTTGCCCAGCTGCAAGTGTGCTATCGGAAAGAGTCTTCAGTGCAGCTGGATCAATCCTGACAGAAAAAAGGACCCGTCTGTCAACCCAAAATGTGGATGATCTAACCTTCATTAAAATGAACCACGCATGGGTTTCCAAGGATTTTGTCCCACCTTCCCCTGATGACACATAGGGTGACAGAAAAATGGCTAGCTTTGGTCCACCTCTTCCTGGGACTTCACCTATTTCGCCTTTTGCATCAGCTGAATGTCCAACATCAACATATGCCACTTTCTAAAACTCCCTAACTGTGCTGCCTCCCCCCCCCATGGCCGGGGTCACCACCTACCGCACGACACCGTGCGAGTGCCGTTGCCCTGGACAGGTGGGTAGGCCGACTCTTGGGCGCGGGCACTGGCACAGGGTCCCTCATAGTGCAATCAAGTGTCTCTGACGGTGGTGGTGCACACCCGCCGTCAGACACACCGCTGTACTATGAGGGGCCCAGTGCCAGTACCGACGCCCACGAGTGGGCCCCCCTTGCTTGGGCAGGGCCCCTGCATTTGCAATCTTTACCTCTCCCTGCTCCTCCGCTGTGTAATCTGGGCCGTCAAATCCATACTGTGCCTGACACCGTCTGAGCCTGCCTCCTGAGACATATATTTTGAATGTGTACGCTATCCATACATGTTATCCAGGGATACGGTACCCTTTCTAACCTTTGTGCAATCACGTGCAATCCATACTGGGCCTAACACCGTCTGAGCCTGCCTCCTGAGACATATATTTTGAATGTGTACGCTATCCATACATGTTATCCGGGGATACGGTACCCTTTCTAACCTTTGTGCAATCACGTGCAATCCATACTGGGCCTAACACCGTCTGAGCCTGCCTCCTGAGACATATATTTTGAATGTGTACGCTATCCATACATGTTATCCGGGGATACGGTACCCTTTCTAACCTTTGTGCAATCACGTGCAATCCATACTGGGCGTGAGAACGGCTGGCGAGCTGTTAAGCAAGCTACAGCACCTGTCCAGACAAGTACAGGGATTCCCTAGCGAGGAGACTTATTTGATTGTTTTCAATGTTGGGACAGCAATTTTTGGGGAGCACTATACTCTGGAGAATGATAGATGGGGCCCACCATACACTGGAACATTCCAAAGGTGGACATCAGACACTGGAGCAGCATTTACAGGGCCCATTATACACTAGAGCATTAGAAATGGGGCCCATTATGTTTGGAGCATTATTTGGGCCCATAAGACAGTGGAGCTTCATCCATGGGGACCAACATATACTGTAGCATTATGTGGAGCTCATCATATACTGTTTCATACATTATATGGGACCAATGATTCTGTATGGAGAAATAGATGGGCCTCGTCATGAGATGTAAAAAGTGAGGTATTTTTCATTGTACTATACCGCTATTTATCTGCCGTATCGGAGCATGATGAGTTGTGGTATGTGTTAAAGGGGCTCTCTTTCGCCCAGGGCACATGAAAACCTGCAGCCAGCCCTCCCCCCCCACAACTTTAGCCAAATAACCCCCATTTTTCAGTGCGTAACTTGTATTATGAAGTTAATTAACCCCTTCATGACCCAGCCTATTTTGACCTTAATGACCTGGCCATTTTTTGCAATTCTGACCAATGTCCCTTTATGAGGTAATAACTCAGGAACGCTTCAACGCATCCTAGCGATTCCGAGATTGTTTTTTCGTGACATATTGGGCTTCATGATAGTGGTATATTTAGGTCAATAATTTTTGCGTTTATTTGTGAAAAAAATGGAAATTTGGCAAAAATTTTGAAAATTTTGCAATTTTCAAATTTTGAATTTTTATTCTGTTAAACCAGAGAGTTATGTGACACAAAATAGTTAATAAATAACATTTCCCACATGTCTACTTTACATCAGCACAATTTTGGAAACAACATTTTTTTTCGTTAGGAAGTTATAAGGGTTAAAAGTTGACCAGCAATTTCTCATTTTTACAACAAAATGTACAAAACCATTTTTTTTAGGGACCACCTCACATTTGAAGTCACTTTGAGGGGTCTATATGGCAGAAAATACCCAAAAGTGTCACCATTCTAAAAACTGCACCCCTCAAGCTACTCAAAACTATATTCAAGAAGATTATTAACCCTTCAGGTGCTTCACAGGAACTAAAGCAACATGGAATGAAAAAATGGACATTTTAATTTTTCCAACCAAAATTTTATTTTAGCATCAGTTTTTTCATTTTCACATGGGTAACAGGATAAAATGTATCCTAAAATTTGTTGGGCAATTTCTCCTGAGTACACTGATACCTCATATGTGGTCATAAACCACTATTTGGGCGCACGGCAGGGCTCAGAAGGCAAGGAGCGCCATTTTACTTTTTGAATGTAAAATATGCTTGAATGTTTAGCGGTTGCCATGTCTTGTTTTAAGAGTACCTGTGTGCCTAAACATTGGAGCTCCCCCACAAGTGAGCCCATTTTGGAAACTAGACCCTCCAAAGAACTTATGTAGATGCATAGTATGCACTTTGAACCCCCAGGTGCTTCACAAATTGATCTGTAAAAAAAAAAAGTACTTTTTTTTTCACAAAAATTTTATTTGGCCTCAGTTTTTTCATTTTCACATGGGCAACAGGATAAAATGGATCCTAAAATTTGTTGGGCAATTTCTCCTGAGTACATCAATATCTCATATGTGGTCATAAACCACTGTTTGGGCGCACCGCAAGGCCCGGAAGGGAAGGAGCGCCATGTGACTTTTTGATTGGAAAATTAGCTCCAATCGTTAGCGGACACCATGTCGCATTTGGAGAGCCCCTGTGTGCCTAAACATTGGAGCTCCCCCACAAGTGACCCCATTTTGGAAACTAGACCCCCGAAGGAACTTATCTAGATGTGTGGTGAGCACTTTGAACCCCCAAGTGCTTCACAGAAGTTTATAACGCAGAGCAGTGAAAATAAAAAAATAATTTTTTTTCCTCAAAAATGATTTTTTAGCCCGCTATTTTTTATTTTCCCAAGGGTAACAGGATAAATTGGACCCCAAAAGTTGTTGTCCAGTTTGTCCTGAGTACACTGGTACCCCATATGTGGGGGAAAACCACTGTTTGAGCGCACGGCATGACTCAGAAGGGAAGGAGCGTCATTTGACTTTTTGAATGGAAAATTAGCTCCAATCGTTAGCGGACACCATGTTGTGTTTGCAGAGCCCCTGTGTGCGTAAACTTTGGCGCTCCCCCACAAATGACCCCATATTGGAAACTAGACCCCCTAAGGAACTTATCTAGATGCATAGTGAGCACTTTGAACCCCCAGGTGCTACACAGAAGTTTATAACGCAGAGCCGTTAAAATAAAAATATTTTTTTCCCTCAAAAAATAAATTTTTAGCCTGCTATTTTTTATTTTCACAAAGGTAACAGGATAAATTGGACCCCAAAAGTTGTTGTCCAGCTTGTCCTGAGTACGCTGGTACCACATATGTGGGGGGGACCACTGTTTGGGCACACGTTGGGGCTCAGAAGGGAAGTAGTGACGTTTTGAAATGCCGACTTGATGGAATGGTCTGTGGGCGTCATGTTATGTTTGCAGAGCCCCTGATGTACCTAAACAGTGGAAACCCCCCACAAATGACCCCATTTTGGAAACTAGATCACCCAAGAAACTAATATAGATGTGTGGTGAGCACGTTGAACCCCCAAGTGCTTCAAAGAAGTTTATAACGCAGAGCCGTGAAAATAAAAAAATATTTTTTTTTCCTCAAAAAATTATTTTTAGTTAGAGTTGAGCGATACCATCCGATACTTCAAAGTATCGTATCGGATGGTATCGGCCGATCTTTAAAAAAAGTATCGGTATCGCCGATTCCGATACCGGAAGTCCCATTCAAGTCTATGGGACTTCCGGTATCGGAATAAGAAAAACCCTTTCCTGCCCTTGTACAGCCTCTCTGGGGTCTGTACGGGCCTTTCGGGGGGCTGTGCCGGCCTGCCAGGGGGTCTGTGCAGGCTCCGGTGGTCTGTGCCGGCCTGCCGGTGGTCTGTGCAGGCTCCGGGGGGCTGTGCCGGCCTGCCGGGGGGCTGTGCCGGCCTGCCGGGGGGCTGTGCCGGCCTGCCAGGGGGTCTGTGCAGGCTCCGGTGGTCTGTGCCGGCCTGCCGGTGGTCTGTGCCGGCCTGCCGGGGGGCTGTGCCGGCCTGCCGGGGGGCTGTGCCGGCCTGCCGGTGGTCTGTGCAGGCTCCGGGGGTCTGTGCAGGCATCGTCCGATGGGACTACAAGTCCCATCGGGCGATGCCTGCTACCATGACAGTGATTGACACATTAGCCAATGATGGGACAGTAGTAGTCCCATCATCCGGCTAATGTGTTAAATGTAAAAAAAAAAAAAAAAAAAAAAATTACATGCTACATTCATACAACATACTACATACATGCTACATATATACTACATGCATGCTACATACATACTACATATATACTACATGCATGCTACATACATACTACATGCTACATGCATGCTACATATATACTACATACATGCTACATATATACTACATACATACTACATATATACTACATGCATGCTACATACATACTACATATATACTACATGCATGCTACATACATACTACATGCTACATGCATGCTACATACATACTACATACATGCTACATATATACTACATATATACTACATACATACCACATACATACTACATGCATGCTACATATATACTACATGCATGCTACATACATACTACATATATACTACATGCATGCTACATACATACTACATGCTACATGCATGCTACATACATACTACATGCTACATACATACCACATATATACTACATACATACAATACATTCATACAATACATACATAGACATACAGTACATATAACATAGAGTAACATACTTACCAATACTTGTCACATTGTTCCCCGAAGCCATTGTCGTCTACGGAATAAATATTAACATAACAAACCACAAAAATACTCACCCACGATCCGAAGCAGTCCACGAGTGTGTCCCACGACGATCTTGGGTAGAGAACTGCAGCATCAGCTGATGCTGCCGTTCTCTACGGGCTGCAGGAATCCAATGACGGAAGGTAGGTATCCTTCCGCACTGTATTCCTCCGCCACTTAAAAAAAAAAAAAGTCCCTAGTCTCACTTTATGCCATTGCTGTGTGGGAATTTCCCACACAGCAATGGCATAAAGTGAGACTAGGGACTTTTTTTTTTTTAAGTGGCGGAGGAATACAGTGCGGAAGGATACCTACCTTCCGTCATTGGATTCCTGCAGCCCGTAGAGAACGGCAGCATCATCTGATGCTGCAGTTCTCTACCCAAGATCGTCGTGGGACACACTCGTGGACTGCTTCGGATCGTGGGTGAGTATTTTTGTGGTTTGTTATGTTAATATTTATTCCGGAAAGACAATGGCTTCGGGGAACAATGTGACAAGTATTGGTAAGTATGTTACTCTATGTTATATGTACTGTATGTCTATGTATGTATTGTATGAATGTATTGTATGTATGTAGTATATATGTGGTATGTATGTAGCATGTAGTATGTATGTAGTATGTATGTAGCATGTAGTATGTATGTAGTATGTATGTAGTATGTATGTAGCATGTATGTAGTATATATGTAGTATGTATGTAGTATATATGTAGCATGTATGTAGTATATATGTAGCATGTATGTAGTATATATGTAGTATGTATGTAGTATATATGTAGCATGCATGTAGTATATATGTAGTATGTATGTAGTATATATGTAGCATGCATGTAGTATATATGTAGTATGTATGTAGTATATATGTAGCATGTATGTAGTATGTATGTAGCATGCATGTAGCATGTAGTATGTATGTAGCATGCATGTAGTATATATGTAGTATGTATGTAGCATGCATGTAGTATATATGTAGCATGCATGTAGTATGTATGTGGTATGTATGTAGCATGTAGTATATATGTAGCATGCATGTAGTATGTATGTAGTATGTATGTAGTATGTATGTAGCATGCAGTATGTATGTAGTATGCATGTAGTATATATGTAGTATGTATGTAGCATGCATGTAGTATGTATGTAGTATGTATGTAGTATGTATGTAGTATATATGTAGTATGTATGTAGCATGCATGTAGTATGTATGTAGCATGCATGTAGTATGTATGTAGTATTTTTTTTTTTTTTTTTAACATTTAACACATTAGCCGGATGATGGGACTACTACTGTCCCATCATTGGCTAATGTGTCAATCACTGTCATGGTAGCAGGCATCGCCCGATGGGACTTGTAGTCCCATCGGACGATGCTTGCACAGACCCCCGGACATCAGCACAGCCCCCCGGCAGGCCGGCACAGCCCCCCGGCAGGCCGGCACAGCCCCCCGGCAGGCCGGTACAGACCCCCACAGGGTGCACAGCCCCCCGGCAGGCCGGCACAGCCCCCCGGCAGGCCGGCAGAGACCCCGGGCAGTCCACACAGCCCCCCGGCAGGCCGGCACAGCCCCCCGGCAGGCCGGCAGAGACCCCCGGAAGGCCCGAAATGACGGCGCATCATGATGCGCACACACCGCGCATCATGATGACGTCAGGCCGTCAATCAACTGAACTTCCGATTCCGATGCCGAATTCCGATATTGAAAAAATATCGGAAGTCGGTATCGGAATTCCGATACAGCAAGTATCGGCCGATACCCGATACTTGCGGTATCGGAATGCTCAACACTATTTTTAGTCCACTATTTTTTATTTTCACAAGGGTAACAGGATAAATTGGACCCCAAAAGTTGTTGTCCAGTGTGTCCTGAGTACGCTGGTACCCCATAAGTGGGGGGGACCACTGTTTGGGCACACGTTGGGGCTCGGAAGGGAAGTAGTGACGCTTTGAAATGAAGACTTGATGGAATGGTCTGTGGGCGTCATGCTACATTTGCAGAGCCCCTGATGTACCTAAACAGTGGAAACCCCCCACAAATGACCCCATTTTGGAAACTATATCACCTAAGGAACTAATCTAGATGTGAGGTCAGCACTTTGAACCCCCAAGTGCTTCACAGAAGTTTATAACGCAGAGCTGTGAAAATAAAAAAATATTTTTTTTTCCTCAAAAAGTGATTTTTAGCCCACTATTTTTTATTTTCACAAGGGTAACAGGATAAATTGGACCCCAAAAGTTGTTGTCCAGGTTGTCCTGAGTACGCTGGTACCCCATATATGGGGGGGGACCACTGTTTGGGCACACGTTGGGGCTCGGAAGGGAAGTAGTGACGCTTTGAAATGCCGACTTGATGGAATGGTCTGTGGGTGTCATGTTACGTTTGCAGAGCCCCTGATGTACCTAAACAGTGGAAACCCCCCACAAGTGACCCCATTTTGGAAACTAGACCCCCCAAGGAACTTATCTAGATGTGTGGTGAGCACGTTGAACCCCCAAGTGCTTCACAGAAGTTTATAACGCAGAGCTGTGAAAATAAAAAAATATTTTTTTTTCCTCAAAAAGTGATTTTTAGCCCACTATTTTTTATTTTCCCAAGGGTAACAGGATAAATTGGACCCCAAAAGTTGTTGTCCAGTTTGTCCTGAGTACGCTGGTACCCCATATATGGGGGGGACCACTGTTCGGGGACACGTTGGGGCTCGGAATGGAAGTAGTGACGTTTTGAAATGCCGACTTGATGGAATGGTCTGTGGGCGTCATGTTACGTTTGCAGAGCCCCTGATGTACCTAAACAGTGGAAACCCCCCACAAGTGACCCCATTTTGGAAACTAGACCCCCCAAGGAACTTATCTAGATGTGTGGTGAGCACGTTGAACCCCCAAGTGCTTCACAGAAGTTTATAACGCAGAACCGTGAAAATAAAAAATCTTTTTTTTCCACAAAAATAATTATTTTCGCCCCCATTTTTTTATTTTCCCAAGGGTAACAGGAGAAATTAGACCCCTAAAGTTGTTGTGCAATTTTTCCTGAGTACCCTGATACCCCATAAGTGGGGGTACACCACTGTTTGGGCACACGTCGGGGCTCGAAATGGAGGGAGCACCGTTTGACTTTTTGAACGCAAAATTGGCTGGAATAAATGGTGGCTCCATGTCGCGTTTGGAGAGCCCCTGATGTGCCTAAACAGTGGAAACCCCTCAATTCTATCTCCAACCCTAACGCCAACACACCCCTAACCCTAATCCCAACCCTAATCATAACCCTAACCACAACCCTAATCCCAACACACCCCTAACGAAATCCCAACTCTAACCCTAACCACAAGCCTAACCGTAATCCCAACCCCAACCCTAATCCCAATTCCAACCCTAACCCTAAATTCAACCCTAACCCTAAATTCAACCCTAACCCTTAGTCCAACCCTAACCCTTAGTCCAACCCTAACCCTTAGTCCAACCCTAACCCTTAGTCCAACCCTAACCCCTAGTCCAACCCTAACCCCTAGTCCAACCCTAACCCCTAGTCCAACCCTAACCCCTAGTCCAACCCTAACCCCTAGTCCAACCCTAACCCCTAGTCCAACCCTAACCCTTAGTCCAACCCTAACCCTAACCCTAACCCTAGCCCTAACCCTAGCCCTAACCCTAGCCCTGGACCTAACCCTAATGGAAAAAAAAAAAAAAAAATATTTTATTATTTGTCCCTACCTATGGGGGTGATAAAGGGGGCGGTGATTTACTTTTTATTTATTTTGATCACTATGAAAGTTTATCATAGTGATCAAAATAAATGAATCTGCAGCATTGCAGATTCGATTCGGCGCACTGCGCATGCGCCCGCCATCTTGCAAGATGGCGGCGCCCATGACGCTGGACGGCAGGACACCGGGACGGATAGCGGGAGATCGGAGGCACAAAGGAGGGTGAGGGGGTGATCGGAGGGTGAGAGGGGATGATCGGAGGGCTGGGGGGGAGGAGAGAAGGCGGGGGGGGCAGATCATGACGGCGGCTGCCGATCGGTGCCGTCAGAAGGTGGCGGCAGCCGATCGGTGCCGTCAGTCGGTGTGGGGGGGGTCGGGTCTCGGTGTCCAGCCATGTCCGATGCTATTTCAGCATCGGCCATGGCTGGATTGTAATATTTCACCAATTTTCATTGGTGAAATATTACAATCGCTCTGATTGGCAGTTTCACTTTTAACAGCCAATCAGAGCGATCGTAGGCACGTGGGGGCTAAGCCACACCCCCAGGTGTTAACTCTGAAGGGTCCTTTGTGTGCGGGTCGGGTGACCTTTCAGTGACCCCGGTCACCCGACCCGCAGGGGGGCTATTTATAGCATGACGCCTACGTAGGCGTCATAGGTCGTTTGGGCACTGCTTTTCATGACGCCTACGTAGGCGTCATAGGTCGTGAAGGGGTTAAGGTTGACAAGCTTAAGTAAGAAGAATTGATGCTTTTGGCATTCAAATGGGCACTGTAGGTGTGTTTCCTGTCCTCCTCTCACTGCCGACTTTTATTCCCCATTGACTTACATTGGGTTTCGTGTTTCGGGACGACCCCGACTTTTCCCTATAATGGGACGATCTTGCTCGACCCGACTTTTGGAAAAGTCGGGTTTCACGAAACGAAACGCGACCCTAAAAAACCAAAAGTCGCTCAACTCTACTAAATACTGATTTTAGCTAAAAGGTTGATTCTCAGGCACTGGCTCGATCCATCTACCCCACAGTTGTCAGAATTGATAGCAAAATTACATCATTATATGGCGATGGAACAAGGAGATGCACTTACAAATAAAGAGGCACAAGCAGGCAAATTTCTCAAGAAATCGAGTCAGTTTATTGGAAAATTTTGTAGTAGTGATGAGAAGCGGAAAATTGTTAATCCTTTTTCCTCCACTAGATGGTATCTTATGGAAAAACTCAAGAACAATTTAGGTTCACTTCAATTACCAGAGGAATGCTCCTGATATAATTGGAGCTGGGTGTTTTGCTGATTGGCGGAGAGTCAAGCTAGACCATCGGTTTGGACACGTGAGGCGAGTTGGTGGAAGCGCCCACCCCTTTTTTCTCTTTTTCTTTCCTGTCCCTTTCCTTTTCCCCTTTGTTTTAATGTTCGTTTTTGTATTATTGGTAGTTTTATTAGCTATCTCTCATAGGCTGCATAGTGTAACCAAGGCTATTTTTGCTGCTTCTGGAAAGTAGCATTCTTAATCTAAGACTTCTGTCTACTTATGCTGTGACAGTAATAATTGAGTAATTAAGTTGTCTATTTGTCATGATTGATGCTACCTATGCCTATATTTTGTTGTTACTGAAAATTTTCAATAAAAATTTATATTAAAAAAAAACTTCTTCCTAGAAACCGTTCCGTAGAGCCCCCACTATCAGGAACATTCTAGCTCCTAGTCGATTAAAACCGTATACTAACACTAGCGAAAACCGTGCCGTTAATGTAATTAAAGGAATTTTTAAATGCGGATCAAGGAACTGTTTGTGCTGTCTGAATATCATTTATAAGGCAGACATTATTATTTCCTTTTCTACTAAGCAGAAATTTATGATCGGTCATTATTTGAACTGTAATACAGAGTTTGTAATTTATGTCATAGAATGCCCTTGTGGCAAGCAGTATGTTGGGAGAACCACCCAACCCTTGCATTTAAGACTCAACTCACACAGGCACAATATTAAAAAAGGTTTTTTATTGCATGGACTATCGCGTCATTATACTTTAGTACATGATAAGAATTTTAATAATCTTAAAATTGATCACATTTCAGTAAATGTTCTAGGTAGAGTAACTAAACTTAATAGAAAGGCGATCTGTTGGATTTACAGTATAAATTGGGGAGCTTGAAACCACAGGGTCTTAATGAGATTACTGAGGTTTGTGTGTAAAAGTTAATGGTATGTTCCTATATATATATAAATTGCTATTTGCGTTATATTGATATTGGGCACTGTGCACCTTAGAGATATCCTGCAATATAATTGTACCGTATATACTCGTGTATAAGCCGAGATTTTAGCCCACTGCAGAGCCCGCAACGCTGATGAGCAGGGGGGCAGCGACGGAGGTGAGTATGCAGTTTTTTTTTTTCTTGGCAACGGAGGCAGCGGCAGCAGCAATATGATGAGGCCATTCACTGTGCAGATAACTGGGGCCACTCACTGTGCAGCATAACGGGCCACTCACTGTGCAGATAGCTGGGGCCACTCACTGTGCAGCATAACTGGGGCCACTCACTGTGCAGATAGCTGGGGCCACTCACTGTGCAGATAGCTGGGGCCACTCACTGTGCAGCATAACTGGGGCCACTCACTGTGCAGATAGCTGGGGCCACTCACTGTGCAGCATAACTGGGGCCACTCACTGTGCAGATAGCTGGGGCCACTCACTGTGCAGATAGCTGGGGCCACTCACTGTGCAGCATAACTGGGGCCACTCACTGTGCAGATAGCTGGGGCCACTCACTGTGCAGATAGCTGGGGCCACTCACTGTGCAGCATAACTGGGGCCACTCACTGTGCAGCATAACGGGCCACTCACTGTGCAGATAACTGGGGCCACTCACTGTGCATCATAACTGGGGCCACTCACTGTGCAGCATAACGGGCCACTCACTGTGCAGATAACTGGGGCCACTCACTGTGCAGCAGACCTGGGGCCACACACTGTGCAGATAACTGGGGCCACTCACTGTGCAGATAACTGGGGCCACTCACTGTGCAGCAGACCTGGGGCCACACACTGTGCAGATAACTGGGGCCACTCACTGTGCAGATAACTGGGGCCACTCACTCTGCAGCATAACGGGCCACTCACTGTGCAGATAGCTGGGGCCACTCACTGTGCAGATAGCTGGGGCCACTCACTGTGCAGATAGCTGGGGCCACTCACTGTGCAGATAGCTGGGGCCACTCACTGTGCAGATAGCTGGGGCCACTCACTGTGCAGATAGCTGGGGCCACTCACTGTGCAGCATAATGGGCCACTCACTGTGCAGATAACTGGGGCCACTCACTGTGCATCATAACTGGGGCCACTCACTGTGCAGCATAACGGGCCACTCACTGTGCAGATAACTGGGGCCACTCACTGTGCAGCATACCTGGGGCCACACACTGTGCAGATAACTGGGGCCACTCACTGTGCAGATAACTGGGGCCACATACTGTGCAGATAACTGGGGCCACTCACTGTGCAGATAACTGGGGCCACTCACTGTGCAGCATACCTGGGGCCACACACTGTGCAGATAACTGGGGCCACTCACTGTGTAGATAACTGGGGCCACTCAGTGTGCAGCATTATCTAGGGCCACTCACTGTGCACCCTCGGCTTATACGCGAGTCAATAAGTTTTTCCCGTTTTTTGTGACAAAATTAAGGGTGTCGGATTATATAGGGGTCGGCTTATACACGAGTATATACGGTAATTTTATAGATTGAGTTATAAATTGGGAAGACCCTGACATATAATAAACCTTCGTGAGTTTTCTATTTTTGGTTGAGGGTGCAGGTGTTCTCTTCTCTTCTTAATTGGGTTGAATAGTCCAGGACAAGTTTAGGTTATCAACATTTTTTGCTACTTTCCTGGAGTTTTTTTTTCTTGCAATTTGAATTCTTGGTCTGCTTAAACTAATTTTCATACGGTAATTAGGGATGAGCGAGTAGTGAAATACTCGTTACGAGTAGCTCCTAATACTCAGGTACTCGTAGTGAGTCCAATGTAAGTCTAAGGGAAATGCGAGTAAAGGGCTGTGTGTGTGTGTTGGGCTGGGCGGGGACTGTGCGAAGACTGTGCGGGACTGTGCTGGCCTGTGCAGGTACTGTGTGGGGAATGTGCCGGGCTGTGTGGGACTGTGCTGGGCTGTGCGAGGACTGTGCAGGGCTGTGCAGGACTGTGCCGGGCTGTGCGGGGACTGTGCTGGCTATGTTGGACTGTGCAGGACTGTGACAGGCTGTGCAGAACTATGCCGGGCTGTGCGAAGACTGTGCGGGACTGTGCGGGACTGTGCTGGCCTGTGCGGGCTGTGCCGAATATTGCGAGGCGACTAGTGAAATACTCGCCAGGATTCGAGTATCGTGAGTACCGCATTACTCGCCGACTACCGAATCCTAATGAGTATACTCGCTCATCCCTAATGGTAATTAATTTCATTTTGTGTTTCTGGTTATGTTTTCTTTCCCTCAGTGTTTGATTGATCAAATGAATTTTATATAGTGAGACATCCCTTTATATATAATTTTTTAAGAAAAGTTTTTTTCAACTCCATCTTCCTTATATGTTGTGCCGCTATTTATTGTATGCTTATAAGTTAAGGAATATGGGTTATTACTTACTAATTATTAAGTAAATTATTCATCTTTCACTTTTGAATAATTATATTTTGAATATACATTCTCCTAATCTTTGATTAATGAAGTTCTCATTTTTATTTTAATATAGATAATTGCTCCCCGTTTGTTATACACTATTTATATATTTTTTTTAAATTATTGTCTCTTCTTATTCATATACAGTATATATTTGTGGTACAAGTGTATTTCCACTGCTTTCCCACTAAACCTTTGAGCTGCAGCAATTTGTGGAGGAGAATGAAACTCTGGCGTTTGTCAGGTCAGTCTTTATTTAGATAAATCATACAAAAGAAGAAGGAAAACCATGTGCATAAAAACAATAGAATTTTATTATAAATAAATTTATAAAAGCATTGAAGTATAATGCAATCATGTAAGGAGACAATGAATGCAACAGAACAACGGTCTATAGAACAGGTACAATAAATTATGTGCAATTCAATAGTCCATATGGAGCTACAACAGCTTCCAGAAAAAATGTAATTCCCAAAATATGAGACCAATGAGGGACTATATCAAATATCATTAGCATCTAAAGCCCACAAAAGCCATACTTATGGAGTGGCATTAATGTATATACACATTGTTCAGAGTATTAATTATATAAAAAATGGAAATGTATCAAAACCAATGTTAAAGATGCCTACATAAATGATGGCATGCAGCCATAAAATCAGATCCTCAATCGCCAATATAAGTGAGTATTAGATCTTAAATTAAATGCAGCAAGTGAAACAGGCTAAGAAAAGAGGCATAGTGCAGTCATTAAAGCCTAAAAAAGCTGCTCACAAACATAGTGTGAAAACCATTTGGCAGAGAAGGGGAAAGAAAAGGGTTAATGGCTGCTGCTACTGGGCAGCTACTGTACCTGAGTGACCAAGGCATACCTGACGCGCGGCGTTTCGCGGTGAGGCTTTATCTCAAGGGATTATTAGGTTTAGGGGCAATCACTTTTTCACACAGGGCCCTGTAGGTTTGGATTTCTTTTTCCCTTTACCCCTCTACCCCAAAGCCTGTTTTCACCTTACTGAGCAGGAAAATGTTTTCAATCCTGACCACTGTCACTTTATTAGGTCATATCTCTGGAATGCTTCAATGGATCTCACTGATTCTGAGAATGTTTTTTTCGTGACATATTGTACTTCATGATAGTTGTAAAAGTTCTTTGATATGATTTATGTTTATTTGGAAAAAATTGGAAATTTGGTGAAACTTTTGAACATTTTGCAATTTTCAAACTTTTAATTTTTATGCCCTTATATCAGAGAATCATGTAACACAAAATAGTTCATAAATAACATGACATTTTTACATCAGCACAATTTTTGAAACATATTTTTTTGTTAGGAAGATATAAGGGTTAAACCTTGACCATCGATTTCTCAGTTTTACAATTACATTTGAAGTGACTTTGAGGGGCCTATATGAAAGAAAATACCCAGAAGTGACACAATTCTAAAAACTGTACCCCTCAAGGTGCTTAAAACCACATTCAAGAAGTGTATTAACCCTTCAGGTGCTTCACAGGAATTAATGGAATGTGAAAGGAAAAAAACAAACATTTAACTTTTTCTTTTCTTTAGACCCAATTTTTTTACTTTCTCAAGTGTAACAGGAGAAAATGGACAATACAATTTGTTGTGTAATTTCCCCTGAGCGTGCCAATACCCCATATGTGGAGGAAAACCACTGTTTGGGTGCAAGGCAAGGCTCAGAATGGCGCTATTTGACTTTTTGAATGTAAAATTTGCTGGCATAATTAGCGGATGCCATGTCGTTTGGAGAGCCCCTGACATGCATAAACAGTGGAAACTTCCCACAAAGGACACCATTTTGGAAACTAGACCACTCAGGGAACTTATCTAGGTGAATATTGAGCACCTACAAACCCCAGGTGCTTCACAGAAATTTGTAATGTTAAGCCCTGAAAATAAAAGAAAATCACATTTTTCCAGAAAAAATGTATTTTAGCTCCAAACTTTGCTTTTTCATTAGGGTAACAGGAGGAGTTGCACCATACACTTTGTTGAGCAATTTCTCCTGATCATGTCGATACTCCATATGTGGGAGAAAACTACTGTTTGGGCGCATGGCAGAGCTCAGAAGGGAAGGAGCGGCATTTGACTTTTTGAATGCAAATTTTGCTGGAATAATTAGAGGATGCCATGTCACATTTGGAAACCCCCCAACAAGTGACACCATTTTGGAAACTAAACCCCTCAGTGAACTTATCTAGACGTGTATTGAGCACCTTGCAACCCCAGGTGCTTCAGAAGTTTATAACGTTGAGCCATGAAAATAAAAAAAATCACATTTTTCACATAAAATGTTTTTTAGCCCCAAATTTTTTATTTAGTTTCACAAAGGTAATAGGAGAAAATTGACCCCAAAAATTTGTTGTGCAATTTCTATTGAGATCACCAATACCCTATGTATGGTTGAAAACTACAGATGAGGCACAGTGCAAAGCTCAGAAGGGAAGGACCGCCATATTACTGTGCAGATTTTGCTGCACTGGTTTGAAGGTGCCATGTCACATTGGCAGAGCTGCTGAGCTGCCAGAAGAGCAGAACCCCCCATAAGTGACCCTATTTTACAAATTAAACCTCTTAATGAATTCATCTAGTGGTGCAGTGATCATATTGACACCACAGATGTGTCACAGAATTTTATACCATTGAGCATTGAAAAAAAAATAATTCACATTTTTACCACCAAGATTGTGTGTTAGACCCAGATTTTACATTTTCATACTGGAAAATGAGTAAAATGGCACCAAAATTTGTCCCACAATTTCTGTTGAATGAAGAAATACCACATATGTGGCTGTATAGTACTGCTCTGCTACAGGGCAAGACTCTGGAGGAACAGAGCGTTATTTGCCTCCTGGAGCGCCTATATTCCTAAAATAGTTTTCAAACTCCACATAGAGAGCCCCTAATTGCGAGAAAAGCAGAATCTCCCCTCAAGTGACCCCATTTTAGAAATGTTACCCCTTTGGGAATTTATCTACAGATGTGGTGACGATTTTGACTCCATGAGTGTTTTCCAGAAACAAGCAGCAGTGAATGTTGCTAATTGAAAATTCCAAACTGCCGTTGTAGTGACCAGTATGCTGTGGTGACCAGTACATTATGCCCAGCTCATGCTTCTGGAGACACGCATCGGTAAATTAGGTGAGCTCTCATCGCTAAAGAAATGCCAAACGTTGGCGCTAAATGTGGTTTAGACACACTGGGGCTCAGAAAGGAAGGGGGCATTTAGATTTGGAAGCGCAGAATTTGCTGAATTTCTTTTGAGGGGCGAGGAGCCATTTAGCTTTTCCAGAGCCTTTATGCTATTGTAACAAAGCCAACCGGGGAGGGGGGGAATAGTTGTGGCTGAGCTATTTAAAGGCATAGTTCACAGGCAGGGTCCACTGAGCACACAGTCAGCGAGTACCCTGGCCCCTTTTACATGCAATACGGGATTGATGTAGTTTTTCCCCACAGATTACCTTCTCTTCTGGTCACAGCAGTCCAGAGGATTCGAAGTTCACAAAGGCAACTGTTGTCCAACAGGGAAAAGAATTCTTTAATGAACAGTGGTAAAGAAGAAGAAGAAGAGGAAAGGCACAAGTGCAACACTGGTTTTCCTACTCTCTCCCTGTCATGCTCTCCAACCTCACCCACAGCAGCTGTAGCAGCCAAAGATTAGAGGAATTCTACATGCTGGAGTCTGGGTGTTTCCAACCCCTCCAGCAGAGGCCCTTCAAGTGTCCTGGGGCCCCTATTGCAGTCCTTAGTCCTATTGTCCAGTTCTTGGTCCAGAGCAACAGACCTCTCCCATCTGGTGGGTCTGGCAGTGCCCCATATTGAAAGCACGTCTGCTCGGGTCAACGTATCCGGGCAGTTCTGAGGAAGCAACATCTTCCTCTCCTTTCATGACTGCAAGTCCAGCCTCTCTGCTGCTGCTGGACCAGCCCCTATGTTAAATATTAGAGCATCAAAAAAGATTCCTCATAAATAATTAAGATCTCTTAAAAAAGGTTAAATGACCCAGAAAGAGCACATTGAAGGACAAAGATCAAACATATGTCTAAAACCACAAATTTATTAGTTCACATATAAAATCTCCATACAAAAACACAGTAGTCTGAAGTAACAGATAGTAAGGACCGATATACAAAGAAGCACACAGGGGGTATAGCCCAAATGAGGTTATATACAAAGGTATGTGCCACAATTATGAATGCATAGATACCTAAGTTGCCCCATAAGCATGCAAAGGGATATGAAGTATCCAACAAATGGCATTCGCCAAAATGAACGAATAACTATGGCATCAAATACATGTGAAAAAACGCCATAAAGTAGAAAAATATGCATGAAATATCCCTAAGATAACCTCACACCATAGCTGCTTAAAGTACCATGTCAAAATATGTTATAAAAATGTATACCTGCAGTCATGGTGCCACTATGGGTTGCCCGCCTGTAAGAGCACACCTGGACACGCGTTTCACCGCCACAACACACGGTTTCATCAGGAGGTAGTGTAGCGCAGCATCTGCGGTCTTAAATAACAATGATCTGATTGCACACATGTGCAGCAGTGCGCGACCGCCATGATGTGACATCACAGAGAAGTAGGCGCTCAATGCGCGCGTCATCCAATCACATGACCCGTTCATGTGACTGACCATGTAACCAAGACAACGCGTCACACTGTGAGAGCGCCTCTCCACCGCAGCAGCACAGCGCATGCGCGTCGCGCGCTAGTGTGTATCAGATTGAATAAGAATAATTGCTCCCAACTCAAGCAGCTTAAATCAATAAATGATTATAATACATTAAGTACCTCCAAAATGTGAATATAAAGTGAAGAGAAATAAAAAATAAAAATAAAATATAAAAATAGGTGAGGATGTGGTAAATGTAAATACAAATAAATAAAAATAATAAAAATAATAAAGAAGAAAAAAAAATGTGAAAATAAATACAACAATGTATATTAGTACATAGTGAAAAAATTGCATAATATAAAGTGACTTAGTGCCAATAAGTATGATATATAAACACACATGTGGCGCCCCTGAGGCTCAGTCACCACAGAGGTACTGCACCTTCTCCTAAGGTGTGGTGCCCCACCATCCAGGTAAGGTGGGAACTCCTGACCACGCTCCAACACTCACACCCCACACAACAGGGTAGTTCAGCAAAGCCACATTGCGGCTCTTTGCTTAGAGTGTAGCAGAGCACCTTTGGTGGCTCCTTGCTTGGAACACGAAACGTGCTGGGACGTGGGTGGAGTTGAGAATACATAAAAGAGTGGGAAGGTTTAGGACTGGAGGTCAGTCGGTCAGTCAGTCAGAGAGTCACTCAGAGAGGAGTGAGGAAAGAAGATCCCTGAGAGAGGGATGGAGGAAGGAATGCTGCAGCAGGCCTGAGTGACCCAGGTCTGCTGGCACGGGAAAGGAAAGAAGGAGAAAGACATTGAACTAAAGCCTGAGCTTCCATAAGAAAGAAAGACAAGTATGGAACGTAGGAGAATAAGGGAACACAGAGGACGTGGGTTAGAGGAAGAACCCTGCCTAGAAGTTCTAAGCGCAAGGCCGGGGCCCGGTCCCCAAGGTTGTATGGACACAAATGGTTCTGCAGCAGACACCGGTGGAGTAGTGGGCTGTAAATGCACTGCTCCCATCTAAGACTTGGGGGCACAACAGCAACACGGATAGAGAGCCGGGAGTCAGGAGTAAGGAGTCCCCGAAGCAGGCTACAGCTGTCTGCCGTACAAGTAGAGTTCTTGGGAACATCTGATAGGAGGAACTCCAGTGTAACTCAATACTAGGAGACCTTCACACTAAAGGTGCTATAAGAGGAGACTGTTGTGAGTTCATTTTCTGGTCCACCAGTTGTGAGTTCTCCTTCCAGGCTCCCTCTGGTGGTAACTGGAGGTAGTGAGGCTGATTTAATCAGTAGAGATCTGCCACCTGATAATGAGGCTGGGGCTGTGCTGAATTTCCACTCTTTTTTATCTGTATTTGCCAATTTGCTTTTTTGTCCCTTATTAGATTGGCCTCTTTTTGCTCTGTCTCAGAATATTTCAGAGTGCTAATATAGTGGGAGAAGTCTAGTGACTTCAGGGTTAATTTTGCTATCAGAAGAGTTGGACATTATTTTTGTAGGGTTTTTTGGGCAGATTGCAGACAGTGTCTTTCCTTTCCTATCCTTTCTAGTTAGTTTGGGCCCCATCATTTGCTCAGCCTATTTTCCTGCCTGTGTTTGTGCTTTCATCTTGTTTCACCATCAATACATGTGAGGGGGCTGTTTTTCCTTTGGGGTCTGCTCTGGGGCAGTTAGTTTTCCCCTTTTCTTCCTTTAGGCTTATTTAGTCCTCCGGCTGTGACAAAGTGTCTAGGACCATCGTAGGTACGCGCCACGGCTGCTGCTAGTTGTTGTGGTTAGGATCAGGGATCTGCAATCTGCATAGTTACCAACCTCTCTGGTTTTCTGTGACTTAGCTTGTTTAGTCTTTTTCTCCTCGGTTACCCATTCATAACAGGAGATGTTCAGAAAGGCACATGTTGGTGGAGCTTGGGAAGGGAGCATTCCATCTTGCCTGGAGAATGGCTGAGTCCCTGACCTGGAGGACACAGTACGGAGGCAGGCACCTTTGTGTACTACAGACTGTGAGTAAAGCTTTGGAACTACAAGCCCTGGTGTCCTCCATTGATTCTTGCGCCAACACACCCAGCACCGTTACATCTGGGTGCCAGCTTCTACACCGCCTGCGCCTCTCCTCTACCCCTACATCCACACTGCCTTGGGGCTACAGCTCCACCTGTGAGGAGCTTCACCATTTTGGCTGCAACCTGTCACCAGCCCCAGAAGATCTGCAAGCAGCGTCGGCCTAACACCTCACTTGCCGAACACCACAGGTGGCGTCATGAACTATTCTATCTAACTACATTCCACCATTCACAATTTTCCCAGTACTTGGGCGCCCAGGGCCACGGTCCGGATCACTGCTGCTGTGACACATCCCACTGATACCGACCCGGTACCGAGTACCCCACGGCCCTGGGAGGGTGACCCAACCTGGCGTCACAAACAGGATGACGAGACCCGATGCCATCGAACAGAATGACGAGACCCGATGCCATCGGGTTTTGTGTGCCTAAGATCTGTTGGACTTAAAACTTTTGAGAATATGCAGAAGACCCAATTTAATAGACTGTGAAATGAACATTAAAAATGGCCGCTGGCGCAGAGAAGAAGGGCGTGACGATATGGGAGGTCCTAGGAAAAGACCGCAAACAGTCTTGGGCCTCCCCTACCTGAATTACTATGTGACAGCAACATTGCCCACCCCCCCGAGGGGTTCGTATACTGGCTTGGTATGGAGGCGCTGGAAGAAGACGCCGCCCCAAGAAGGAGGGGCAGAAGCCAGTGGCGGGAAAGGGGCTGAGGCAGGAAGAAGAACGCCAGAACGCCATTTTGGAAGAAGACCGGAGGAGGCCTGTGGAGCGCAGGGAGGTTATGCTGAATCTCCCTGGCGCCATGGCTGAAGGCTCCAACCCAGTATCGGAGATGAACCGCCGGCAGCTGGAGGAAGAGATTGCCCGGCTGACCCAATGTTTGCAACTGAGGCAGGAGGCCTTGTGGAGGCTAAACTGGCAGCACGCCCGGGAGGGGCCTACACCTGCGGTAACCGCCGCTGCTGCACTGGAGCTTCCCCAGGCAGATCCCGTGGAGCCTGCCGCCGCCATGACACCACCTGCAGCATCCGGAGCCCCCTCGCTGCCGTCACAGGAAGAATTGTATGAGGGGCTGGGAGCTGAAACGGAGGAAGAGTACCTGAAGACTGCACATGCGTTTCTTTCATCTGGTAGCAGTTCCCAATCATCAGCTTCCAGAATCCCAGGAGGGAACAACAACCATTAGTTAAGATGTTTCTGAAAATAACTCTCGTTGCCCAGGAGGGTATTTGCACCGTTGTGCCTTCTTTGTTAATCAGTTTTCTTCAGTTTGCCCAGTTTTGTTGGCAGCCTTTTTGATATTGAACTGTGGAGATCATGGACTCTGAGTGATCCAGAACTGTGTTTGTAAATAGTTGCACCTCTTTAGGTGCCCTCTCTTGGTTTTACATAGACACTTTGCGAAGATAATGTCTACCTCATGTGGAGCATGACTCCAAAGGACACTGTAAGAGATCCCGGCTGGGAGCAGTGTCCAGTATTTACAAGAATTATTGAAAGTTTTAATGTGAAGTATTTGATGATGTGTCTTATGATAAATGTTATATAAGATGTAGGAATGTTTTAGTAAAGAGATGAGAGATTTGAATAAAAGAATGAGGACTTGGAAAATGTAGATGGTGAACCAAGTATATAGAAAAGTAGAAAATGTGAAAAAGAAAAGATGATGAAGAAATGTGTTGATGAAGAATACTGACGTGATAGTGAGTAATAGATAATAGCACTTTGAATTTAGTGAGAATTGCACTTTTGAATTAAGGCTTTAGATAGTTAATTAAGACTTGTTTGCAATGTTCAAGAATGAGTACCTCCCACATTGGGAAGTTTAGTATAAGAAATGTTTATTCAGCATTACAAAAATTTGTATGTTCCTGTGTTGTCAACTTTGTTTGCTTTGCAGCACGCGGACGTGCTGTGCTTAACAGGGGGGTATGTGGCACCCCTGAGGCTCAGTCGCCACAGAGGTACTGCACCTTCTCCTAAGGTGTGGTGCCCCACCATCCAGGTAAGGTGGGAACTCCTGACCATGCTCCAACACTCGCACCCCACACAAAAGGGTAGTTCAGCAAAGCCACATTGCGGCTCTTTACTTAGAGTGTAGCAGAGCACCTTTGGTGGCTCCTTGCTTGGAACACGAAACGTGCTGGGAGGTGGGTGGAGTTGAGAATACATAAAAGAGTGGGAAGGTTTAGGATTGGAGGTCAGTCGGTCAGTCAGTCAGAGAGTCACTCAGAGAGGAGTGAGGAAAGAAGATCCCTGAGAGAGGGATGGAGGAAGGAGTGCTGCAGCAGGCCTGAGTGAGCCAGGTCTGCTGGCACGGGAAAGGAAAGAAGGAGAAAGACATTGAACTAAAGCCTGAGCTTCCATAAGAAAGAAAGACAAGTATGGAACGTAGGAGAATAAGGGAACACAGAGGACGTGGGTTAGAGGAAGAACCCTGCCTAGAAGTTCTAAGCGCAAGGCCGGGGCCCGGTCCCCAAGGTTGTATGGACACTAATGGTTCTGCAGCAGACACCGATGGAGAAGTGGGCTGTAAATGCACTACTCCCATCTAAGACTTGGGGGCACAACAGCAACATGGATAGAGAGCCGGGACTCAGGAGTAAGGAGTCCCCGAAGCAGGCAACAGCTGTCTGCCGTACAAGTAAAGTTCTTGGGAACATCTAATAGGAGGAACTCCGGTGTAACTCAGTACTAGGAGATCTTCACACTAAAGGCGCTATAAGAGGAGACGTTCAGAAAGGCGCAGAGCGTGGGAAGGGAGCATTCCAGCTTGCCTGAAGGTTAGCCGAGTCCCTGACCTGGAGGACACAGTATGGAGGCAGGCACCTGTGTGTACTACAGACTGTGAGTAAAGCTTTGGAACTACAAGCCCTGGTGTCCTCCATTGATTCTTGCGCCAACACACCCAGCACCGCTACATCTGGGTACCAGCTTCTACATCGCCTGCGCCTCTCCTCTACCCCCACATCCACACTGCCCTGGGGCTACAGCTCCACCTGTGGGGAGCTTCACCATCTTGGCTGCAACCCGTCACCAGCCCCAGAGGATCTGCAAGCAGCGTCGGCCTAACACCTCACTTGCCGAACACCACAGGTGGCGTCACAAACTATTCTAACTACATTCCACCATTCACAATTTCCCCAGTACTTGGGCGCCCAGGGCCACGGTCCGGGTCACTGCTGCTGTGACATATCCCACTGATACCGGCCCGGTACCGAATACCCCACGGCCCTGGGAGGGCGACCCACACATACATTGTAATACTACATTAAAAATATATAAAGCATTTGTGTAAACAGTCTTCACATTTCTTCTTTATCCAAAGAAGAGCATCAACTCAAGTTATCTTCATAGAAGTCGACGGATAGGCTGCATAATAGGACACATCTGTCTTTCAGGTAAGATGATCCCAAATAAGTAGACTGAAAATGAAAAATAAAAATAAATATTGTGCAAATATTCACACATATTAAGTTGGGAGCAAGAGGAACCTCAAGACCATAAAATAAAACCATAAAACAAAAAATAATTAAAATTCGCGCTAACCTAGAAAGGGTTTGAAACTAACATATTCATTTAAACCGTGGGGGGCTACCGTATCCAGAATCACCATCCATTTTGTTTCCCGCTTCAACAATTCTTGTTTATAATTGCCTCCTCTGATACCCAGTTGTACCCTATCTATCCCCCGCACCTTGAAACCACTAGGATTACTGTTATGATGGATTATAAAGTGTCTGGGGATCGTTTTGAGGCTTTCAACATCTTGCACAAAAGCTCCATTTTTAATATCTCTTACATGTTCCAAAACACGTATGCGTAATTGTCGAGTGGTCATGCCAATATAAATAAGATTGTATGAACATTTGGCATAATACACTACGTTTTCTGTCTTGCAGTTAATATGGTGAGTAATTGAAAAAGCTTTAGTAGCATTGCTGTTATCAAGAATAGCTATTCTTTCCATATATCTGCATGCAGAGCAATCTCCGCATTGGAAAGGAACCCCATTTTGGACCAGTCCTACTAGAGAAAAGAGACTTAACAGGTGCTACATAGTGGCTCCTTGTTAAGATGTCCTTAAGATTTTTCGACCTTCTCCAAGTCACTGAAGGATGACCTGGAATGTGTGGCTCCAAGTCATCATCTGCCAACAGAACTGACCAGTGCTTCCTCAAAATTGACATAATATCCTTCCATTCAGAATTAAACGTAGTGATAAATCTCGCTGGTTTCTTGTCAAAATGTCTGTTAATTGCGGTGTCTTTGTTCGAGAGCAATGACTCCCGCGGTGTAAACTTAGCCCTTCTGTAACATGATCTAATGACTCTATGATTGTATCCTCTTTGTTGGAGGTTATTTTTTAGAATCATAGCCTGTTGTTCAAAAGTAGAATCACTGGAGCATATGCGTTTCGTTCGTAAAAACTGACTAACGGGTATAGACTTGAATACCTGTGGATGAAGTGATGAGGAGGCATGCAACAGATTATTTGTAGCTGTTGACTTGCGGAATACATATGCAGTGATCTTGTTGAATACAAGATTTGATGTTGAATATCTTGTTGAAGACATACATCCAGGAAGTCTACCTTTTCTTTGCTGTATCGCCAAGTCAAATGGATATTCAATTGGTTAGTATTTAATCTGTTAAGGAAGGAAATGAGAGAAGCCTCAGACCCTTGCCAAATAAACAGAATGTCATCAATATATCTAGACCATGAGATCACGGCATCGATACCCTCCAAATCATGCACCTTCAGACTACTGTGTTTTTGTATGGAGATTTTATATGTGAACTAATAAAATTTGTGGTTTTAGACATATGTTTGATCTTTGTCCTTCAATTTGCTCTTTTTGGGTCCTATGTTAACTATTGCCTGTCCCAAACTCTGCAATAATGACACATATAGGAACATTATACATTGCATATACAGCACTTAAAGGGAGACATCCCAATACATTACAGGTACATAACACATACAACATAATGACACAATAACATATAGGTGCATCCTATGGCGGTATACAGGGCACATCACATACATTACTATAATAAACATATCTATGTCAAGTGCACGGGAGGTCACAAGGAAGGAGGAGGGGGCACAACTGAGGGGACCGGCCACCTCCTTACACTATCAGTAATGTGGATGTCACGACACAGCTGTCAAGTGACCTGGAACCAGGGGATCTTTTCCTGGCCCTAACACTAGGGGACGCACTAGCTCTCCCTCTTCCCCAGGATACTTCAGATGACGAAGATGTCATGGCCTCCGCCCTTACCTTATCTCCTAAGTTAGCCCTTCATCTGTCCCCTTCCCCCACCCAGGGAAGCAGGGGCGCTGCTGTGCACCACAGTACACCAACCCAACAAACAGGGCAACAAAGACAAGGGTAAACTGAAAACTCCACACACAAAATATTCACTCACATATTACAGAGGATTCCACCAGAGTGTGCAGGAATGGGAACAAAACAAAACAGGGAAGGAAAAGGAATTACGAAGCATACAAACAAAACAACAGTTGCTTCTAACTCCTCCAGCACTCCTTCTCAAACCAACTCCTCTAACTCCTATTATCATGCAGCAAGTGCTAACTCTGACAAGGACTAGTGTTGTGAGTTCATTTTCCCCTTCACTACTGAGGCCCGAGGAACTCCCTCTTCTAGTGAAGAAAGGTAGTGAGCCTGATTGTCAAACACCTGGGGCTGATGATGATGACTGGCTGAGTGGAGTTAATGACTGGATATAAGGCTGCTGACGCCCTTCTGCCCTGCGGGTGATTTCTCTGTGGACTTCTAGGAAACCAGTCTGATTCCTGCTCATCTAAAGCTAAGATTTCTGCTTTGCCTTTTTGCATTAGTGTTTTGTTTTCCTTGCTTTTCTGGATTCTGCCATTCCCTGCTGGGGTGAGCTGAATCTCCTTTTGCCTGTTGCTCTGTCTTCAGAATATTCCTGAGTACTGACATAGCCTTTTTTGAAGCCTAGCATCTTCAGGGCCTTTTTTACTGTCAGTTTGTTGGCTCTTATTTTCATAGGGTTTTTCACGGATTGCAGACAGCAGCCTTCCTGTCCTTTCCTATCTAAGCTAGCTTGGGCCCCATCTTTGCTCAGTCTATCTTTCTGTCTGTGTTTTGTTCTTTCTTCTTGCTTCACCGTCATTATATGTGGGGGGCTGCCTTTTGCTTTGGGGTCTGCTCTGGGGCAGTTTAGATTTCCCTTTCTGTCTTTAGGCTATGTAGTCCTCCGGCTGTGATCGAGGGGCCTAGGGCATCGTAGGAGCCCCCCACGGCTACTGCTAGTTGTGTTGATAGGTTCAGGGGTCTGCAATCCGATAGCTGCCAACTTCTCTGGTTTTCTGGACTTAGCTAGCATTTCTATTTTTGCCTCCTACGGTGACTCAATCATAACAGAATCACCCGCCATACCGCAGATTCTAGGGTACTCAATTGCAGGAAAGAATTGTTAAAAAAAAAAAAAAAAAAAAAGGGTGTGTATATTTTTTCCTCTATATCTTTGAGGCCGTAGGGGGAATTTTTTTTTCTCTCAGTGGAGATAAAGCAATTGTCTGATTGTGTGGAGCAGCTTGCTGCGGAAGTGCGGGGAATTTCCGCCTACCGTGCTCATTCACATGCTGCTGAACCAAAGATTCCTACACCTGATGTATTTTTTGGGGATCGGTCTAAATTTTTGAATTTCAAAAATAATTGTAAATTATTTTTTGCCTTGAAGCCTAATTCGTCAGGGAGCTCCGCGCAGCAAGTTAAAATTGTCATCTCTTTGCTGCGTGGCGATCCCCAGGATTGGGTGTTTTCTTTGAAACCAGATGATCCTATTCTGACTAATGTGAACGCATTTTTTCAGGCCTTGGGGTTGTTGTATGACGAACCTAATGCCATTGATCAGGCTGAGAAGACCCTGCTGGCATTGAACCAGGGTCGTGATTCTGCAGAATTGTACTGTCAAAAATTCGGAAAGTGGGCAGTACTTACTACCTGGAATGATAATGCCTTGGCTGCTCTCTTTCGGAAGGGGTTGTCAGAAGCCGTAAAAGATACTATGGTGGGATTTCCTGTTCCCTCTGGTCTTGACGATTCTATGTCTTTAGCCATTCAGGTTGATCGGCGTTTGCGCGAACGCAGAGCTGCACGAGAGTTGTTACCACCTGTTGAACAGATGTCTGAACCTATGCAATGTGATAGAGTTTTTTCCAGAGAGCAGCGTCAGGAGTTCAGAAGGCGTAATAAGTTGTGTTTTTTCTGTGGAGATGCCTCGCATATTATTTCTGTCTGTCGTAAACGCGAGAAACGCTTTGCACACACGTTTTCTGTTGGTGGTGTTCAACCTAAGTTTCTTCTGGCTATTACTCTGATCTGCTCCCTGTCCACATTTTCCGCCAAGGCTTTTGTGGATTCGGGAGCAGCTCTAAGCCTAATGGACTTGGATTTTGCTAAACGTTGTGGCTTTCCGATGACACCTCTGCAGACGCCTATCCCTTTGAGGGGGATTGATGCTACTCCTTTGGCTAAAAATAAACCTCAGTTTTGGACCCAGGTGGTAATGCGGATCTGGGGCCCCAGACCATCAAGAAAATTGCAGGTTTTTGGTGTTACATAATCTGCATGATACTATTGTTCTGGGGTTTCCCTGGTTACAAATTCATAATCCAGTTTTGGATTGGAAATCTGTGTCTGTGGTGAGTTGGGGTTGTCGGTGTGCCTTTAGTGAGGCTCCGGTGTTTTCCACCTCTCCTCAGTCGCATGATGTTCCTGATTATTTGGCGGACTTTTGTGATGTATTTAGTGAGAATGAGTCTGCGTCTCTGCCTCCTCATAGGAGTTATGACTGTGCAATTGAACTGAGCCCGGGGTGTAAATTTCCCAAGGGTCGGCTCTTCAATTTATCTGTACCCGAGCACGAGGCTATGCGATCCTATATTAAGGAGGCGTTGGAGAAGGGTCATATTAGACCATCCTCGTCACCCTTAGGTGCCAGTTTTTTTTTTGTAGCCAAAAAGGATGGATCATTAAGACCTTGTATTGATTATCGTGCTCTCAATAAAATTACTGTTAAATATCAGTATCCGTTACCCCTGATTTCGGATCTATTCTCCAGAGTTAAAGGTGCTTGCTGGTTTACCAAGCTTGACCTCAGGGGGGCGTATAATCTTATTCGCATTAAGCATGGGGATGAATGGAAGACGGCGTTTAATACTCCGGAGGGACATTTTGAGTACCTGGTGATGCCTTTTGGGCTCACTAATGCCCCTTCTGTCTTCCAGTGCTTCATGAACGATATTTTCCGAGATTTTGTCGATAAATTTTTGATTATCTATCTGGATGATATTTTGATCTTCTCCAAGGATTGGGATTCTCATGTGGAACATATTCGGACTGTGTTCCGGATCTTGAGGGAGAATTCCCTGTATGTCAAAGGATCTAAATGCCTTTTTGGAGTACAGAGGATTTCTTTTTTGGGATTTATTTTGTCCCCGTCAACTATTGAAATGGACCCAGCCAAGGTACAGGCCATTTACGATTGGGTTCAGCCCACTTCTTTGAAGGCCCTCCAGAAGTTTTTGGGTTTTGCTAATTTTTATCGGAAATTTATAGCAAAATTTTCTAGTATTGCCAAGCCATTGACTGATTTGACTAAGAAGGGTGCTGATGTGTTAAATTGGTCTCCGGAGGCTGTTTCTTCCTTTCAGGAGCTGAAGCGAAGATTCACCTCCGCCCCGGTTTTGCGGCAACCTGATGTCTCACTTCTGTTCCAGGTAGAGGTGGATGCTTCTGAGATTGGTGCAGGAGCTGTTTTGTCCCAAAAGGATCCTGTAACATCTAAAATGAATCCCTGTGCTTTCTTTTCCCGAAAGTTCTCTCCATCTGAACGTAACTATGATGTGGGGAATCGGGAACTGTTAGCCATGAAATGGGCATTTGAGGAGTGGAGACATTGGTTGGAGGGAGCTAAGCATCAAGTCGTGGTCCTCACTGACCACAAGAATTTGATTTACCTAGAGTCGGCTAAGCGCTTGAACCCTAGACAGGCTAGGTGGGCCTTGTTTTTTACACGTTTTGATTTTGTGGTTTCTTTTCTTCCTGGAACTAAGAATGTCAAGGCTGACGCCCTCTCTAGGAGCTTCTTTGCTGATTCTCCTGTGGTGACCAAGCCTGCTACCATCTTAGGCGAAGGGGTAGTTCTTTCTGCCATCTCGCCCGATTTGAGACGTGCTCTGGAAGAGTTCCAGGAGGACAAACCTGAGCGTTGTCCCAGTGGAAAGTTGTATGTTCCTGACCAGTGGAAGAAGAGAGTGATGTCTGAAGTTCATTGCTCTGCTTTGGCTGATCATCCAGGTATTTTTGGTACTAGAGATCTGGTGAGTCGGTCTTTTTGGTGGCCCTCCTTGTCTCGTGATGTCAGGAATTTTGTGCAGTCCTGTGGGACGTGCTCCCGGTCTAAATCGTGTTCTCGCTCTAGTGGGTTGTTGATGCCTTTGCCTGTCCCCAAGAGGCCATGGACCCATATTTCAATGGATTTCATCTCTGATATGCCTGTCTCTCAAAGGATATGAACATAAGGATGAGTGACCTCATGGAGATCAACATCCAACACTGCGGAGACACCGTCACATGTTTCTCAACGCAGTGATCTAGAGCAATGCCCCCATCCCTTATGGGAAATATGCAAAAGCATGTAAATCAACAGCCGCGGAGACACCATCACATGTTTCTCAACGCAAGCAATGACTAGCCAGGTCTTTCCCCGGGAAGGAACAACCACGGGAAGGGCAGTCTCCAATGAAGGAAACCACCTATGCCAAAACATGGTATCCATCCACAGACAGCTGTTTCGGGGAATTGCCCCTCATCAGTGTGGAGTAGGAAACTGGCTAGTAGGAGCAATGCCTAGTGAAAGGCTATGAACATAAGGATGAGTGACCTCATGGAGATCAACATCCAACACTGCGGAGACACCATCACATGTTTCTCAACGCAGTGATCTAGAGCAATGCCCCCATCCCTTATGGGAAATATGCAAAAGCATGTAAATCAACAGCCGCAGAGACACCATCACATGTTTCTCAACGCAAGCAATGACTAGCCAGGTCTTTCCCCGGGAAGGAACAACCACGGGAAGGGCAGTCTCCAATGAAGGAAACCACCTATGCCAAAACCTATGTCTCTCAAAGGATGACTGTTATTTGGGTGATTTGTGATAGGTTCTCTAAGATGGTTCATCTTGTACCACTCCCTAAGTTGCCATCTTCCTCTGAATTGGTGCCCCTGTTTTTACAACAGGTGGTTCGCTTGCACGGGATTCCTGAGAACATTGTATCTGACAGAGGAGTCCAGTTTGTGTCTAGATTTTGGAGAACTTTCTGTTCCAAGCTGGGAATTCAGTTGTCCTTCTCCTCTGCTTTTCACCCTCAGACCAATGGGCAGACAGAGAGAACAAACCAGACCTTGGAGTCATATTTGAGATGTTTTATTTCTGCTGATCAGGATGATTGGGTTTCATTTTTGCCCTTGGCCGAATTTGCTTTAAATAATAGAGCTAGTTCTGCCACTTTGATGTCACCTTTTTTTTTGTAACTTTGGGTTTCATCCTCGATTTTCTTCAGGGCAGGTGGAGCCCTCTGCCTGCCCAGGTGTTGACACTGTGGTGGAGAGAATGCACCAGATCTGGGACCAAGTGGTGGATAAGTTATCTCTCTCCCAGGAAAAGGCCCAGCGGTTTCCAACCGACATAGGACCATTGGTCCCCAGTTTAAGGTTGGTGATATGGTGTGGTTATCATCAAAAAATATTGCTATGAAGGTGGCTTCTCCTAAGTTTAAGCCTAGATTTAATGGACCTTACAAGATTTTGGAGATTATTAATCCGGTCTCTTTTCGTTTGGCTCTTCCTGTCACATTTAAAATCCATAATGTGTTCCATAAATCTTTGTTGAAGAGGTTTTTTGAACCTGTTGTTCCGGGGGTTGCACCTCCAGACCCTGTATTGGTTGAAGGTAACATGGAATATGAGGTAGAGAAAGTACTGGATTCCCGTCTGTCTAAACGGAGACTCCAGTATTTGGTTAAGTGGAAGGGTTATGGTCAGGAGGATAATTCCTGGGTCTCTGCCTCTGATATTCATGCCAAAAGATTGGTGCGTGCCTTTCATCGGGCTCACCCTGATCGCCCTGGTGGCGTGGTTGAGGGTTCGGTGACCCCTCCTCAAGGGGGAGGTACTGTTGTGAGTTCATTTTCCCCTTCACTACTGAGGCCCGAGGAACTCCCTCTTCTGGTGAAGAAAGGTAGTGAGCCTGATTGTCAAACACCTGGGGCTGATGATGATGACTGGCTGAGTGGAGTTAATGACTGGATATAAGGCTGCCGACGCCCTTCTGCCCTGCGGGTGATTTCTCTGTGGACTTCTAGGAAACCAGTCTGATTCCTGCTCATCTTAAGCTAAGATTTCTGCTTTGCCTTTTTGCATTAGTGTTTTTTTTTTCTTGCTTTTCTGGATTCTGCCATTCCCTGCTGGGGTGAGCTGAATCTCCTTTTGCCTGTTGCTCTGTCTTCAGAATATTCCTGAGTACTGACATAGCCTTTTTTGAAGCCTAGCGTCTTCAGGGCCTTTTTTACTGTCAGTTTGTTAGCTCTTATTTTCATAGGGTTTTTCACGGATTGCAGACAGCAGCCTTCCTGTCCTTTCCTATCTAAGCTAGCTTGGGCCCCATCTTTGCTCAGTCTATCTTTCTGTCTGTGTTTTGTTCTTTCTTCTTGCTTCACCGTCATTATATGTGGGGGGCTGCCTTTTGCTTTGGGGTCTGCTCTGGGGCAGTTTAGATTTCCCTTTCTGTCTTTAGGCTATGTAGTCCTCCGGCTGTGATCGAGGGGCCTAGGGCATCGTAGGAGCCCCCCACGGCTACTGCTAGTTGTGTTGATAGGTTCAGGGGTCTGCAATCCGATAGCTGCCAACTTCTCTGGTTTTCTGGACTTAGCTAGCATTTCTATTTTTGCCTCCTACGGTGACTCAATCATAACAGACTAGGTAATAGAGCCCAGATTTTATAGGGAAAAGGAGTAGCTAACTGAGCACAGCTGAACGCAGGAATTTCCAACATGGTCAGTTAACCCCTGTTCTGCTGGAAGAAATAAACACGTTTAATAAACCGAAGAAGTGCTTCTTCTCAGCGGTGGAGTGGGAGCAATGCTGCTGTCTTCTGGCTCCGCTGCGTTGCAGTTACCCCGTGACAGTGGAAGCACCTTTTATTTCCATTAACAGATAGTGGATCTCAGTGGGGACTTGCTTTTTTTGTGGATTGAGTGGAAGCTTTTATTTGGAGCATTTTACGTAACATTTGGGGTCACATTTATCCGGTGCACTATACTGAGCACTTACATCCAGGTTTCCATCTAGATCTCTGAGTGATGTGATTCAAATGAAAACCCTGAGGGATCCATTCACTATAATGAGGTAGCAGAGTCACTCTGGACTGCATCTGGCCTCTGTTCAGTGTTGTCCTTTTTTTCAGAAGTGCACAAAACTGTGGTCGACCGTGCTTTTATACTTGCCTAAAAAGATGGACACCGCCAGATCACAGGTCCTATGGCATCCACAGTTCCTTCATCTGCCTCATTATAGGGAATCTTCTGCCAGCGGTTCCATCGGAACTATGTATTTCAGAGATTTACATGAAAACCCCGGTGTGAGCGCTCAGTGCAGAACATGGGATAAATGTGAGCTGAGCCTTACTGCGATCTTTGGGAGGCAGAATGAAAAAATCAAGAGCAGGTGAAGAATTTGTTTTATTTATTTATTTTTACAACATTCCTCATGTGGTATAAGTGATTAGACGACTTTATTCTTTGGGTTGGTACGATTACTGCGATACCAAATTTTTATTGGGTTTTTACGTTTGGCAGCTGTCACACACTAAAAGACTTTTTATTGCAAAAACTAGTTTTTGCATCCCCATATTTAGACAACTATAATCTTTCCATATTTTGGCTGACAGAATCATGTGATGGCTTGTTTTTTGCAGGACGAGTTGACATTTTTATTGGTACCATTTTCGGGCACATGACATATTTTGATCGATTTCTATTCCAAGTTTTGGGAGGTAGAACGAACAAAAACCAACAATCAGGAATTTTTTTTTAATATACTGTTCCGAGTGTGCTAAAATTGATCAGGCAGCTTTATTTTTGGGTCAGTACGATTACATTTATACTTTTTTATGTTTTGGTGCTTTTACACAATAAAAACTATTTTATAGAAAAAATTATTATTTTTGCACCGCTTTATTCTGAGGGCTATAACTTTTTAATTTTTCCACTGACAAAACTTTATGGCAGCTTGTTTGCTGCGGGACAAGATGACATTTTCAGCGATATCATTTTTATTTACATTTGTCTTTTTGATCGCGTTTTATTGCACTTTTTGTTCGGCGATATAATGATAAGGCATTGTTTTTGCCTCTTTTTTTTACATTGTTCACTGAAAGGGTTAAGTAGTGGGACACTTTATAGAGCGGCTCATTCCGGACACGGTGATACCAAATATGTGTACTTTTTTGGGGGGGAGTATGCATATCACATACTTACAGTCACGTGACTGGCATTCCCGGCGGTGACACCGGAAAATTCTCTCATCATGCAGTGTGTTTGCCGTGAGGATTCACAAATCTGTAGTCACATAAATTGACTGGACATTCCCTTAATGGAAAGCAAAAATAGCACCCTGCCTCACTGCTCAGTGATGCACAACTAAAAAGAAAAATATCCTGCAGGGTTTTTTTGTGTCTGGAGGGTCCTTAACCGTCAAATGCCCCTTTCCCATGGGTCCATCCTATACTTCACATTCATGAATGTCTCAGGCTGTTCAGGAAGAGTGTAAACAACTTTGCTCCATATATTATAAGCAGAGTCTCAGCAATGGATCCAGGAAAGATGAAAATTACATGGCGTGTTTGACTATAACAAACTGTGCCAGTCACTGGAATTTTCTGAAAGGGGACAACCCCTTCCATGTCTCTAGAATATTCTGTTTTATTTATTGCTAAAAGTTTAAAACACAAACAGGATATCGTACAAGAGGCGTTCATTAAATATTTCCCCTGACCCACTTCTATTTATCGTAGGATAAATTGGCCTACACTCTGTCCAATAGCAAGGTGCCAGTGCAATGGACCCTTAGGACCCCGGATCCAAATGAAGAAAATTCACCGCACACTCTATCCGTAACGTGATGCCAAGAAGAAATTTATTTATATGGTCACATATAATGTTCATGGAGCAGAGAAGGAGAAAACGTGATAAAGTGACTCTGACGTTTCGACCGTTCACCAGTCTTATTCAATATGTCACCTTGTGATGAGAAAGGCCTGAGTGGTCTTAGAGAGTGAGTAATCTGGGTAGCTCTCCCGCGCTTTGTCCCCTTTAAGTAGTATGCCTCAGCTGTGTCTTTCTCCACTTCTATTTATCACAGTACGCTGAAACTGCACATGTTTAATGATATAAGTCTCTATAACTTATGTGCCGATTTGAAATTCAGAACTGATAACGGTCTTGAGATTACAGGTGCTGAAGTGGTATGAGGTTTGATAATGGACCCAGTGGAATACAGAGAGTTCCTTTACTTGGAAGGCTGCACACCAAAGGAGACCTTCTATGAGATGAAAGGGGTTTATGGTGATGATTCCCCATCATAGGATGTAGTTGTAAGGGGGTTACAGAAACTGCCCTGAACCTCCAACCTTGTCCTGGTTTAGTGTGTATAATTGTGTATATAGTGTTGGGAAAGTGTAGTGTACAAGTTTGGTCACTAGATGGGGTATTATAGGTGTGCTTAGTGTAGGACAAGAGTTCATTTGTGTAAATGGTTAACTGCAGGTGGGGTTAGCTGGGTGTAAGGCAGGAATAGTTCCTGGGTAGAGTCAGACAGGGCTAGACAGCCTGAAATGCTCAGGTGGGCTAAATGCCCAAGCTACTCAGCACCCTGCAACCTTTAAGGAGGAACCCAGCCATCCAGAGTCAGTAGGACAGCATAGCCTCAGATATAGCAGCGATAGCATCTACAGGAACTTGGGCTACAGGAGAAGTCACCGCAGCACAGCAGGGCAGGTTGCTCACCATGTGGCAGGTCACTGCTTGGGCTGATGCCCTCAGAAATGGGGCGAAATGGCTGAGGGAACACCCGTATGCAGTGAGGCTGGCCAGTGGGAACGCTGAGGAGACGTTGGAAACAGTCCGACCCAGGAAGTGCAGTGTGAAAGGGAGAGGAGTGCAGAGAAAGATGAAGTAACTTGTAACTTACAAGCTGTCGATAATGTTGTAACGAATCTGGATGTCCTGCAAAGTCATGAAAATAAAGTTTTACGTTTTGAGTTGCACCTGGACTGTGTCTCTGTTTATATAGAAGCGGCCGGAGGTGACCATAAAGAATGGAGAACATACCCTGGCGACGCAGAGTACCGAGAGGCAAGTAAGCTGACAGTGAACCGTGATTTTTATGTATTGAAAGGCCAGGGCACACAAGGCCCGATGATCTCAGCTACGACTACAGCCCTGGCTAACCTCTATATAGTCAAGAACTGGGGTTGTCAATTCAAATGTGGTCAGACTTCAGTGCCAACAGCTCCAATTCCAGGGCGACCCTATTCTGCTATTGATGAACACACCATCCAGCAAGTGGAGGTAGCCATTTTGGAAAACTGATGCATAACCATTCACCAACTAGCCCAGAATGTCAAGATTAGTGTTGGATCTGTTGAAAAAATCATACAAGACAATCTTCACATGCATAAGGTGTCCGCTCGCTGGGTTCTCCGGTGACGCGCCCCAGAGGCAGTGGGATACTCGGCGCCGGGCCCGTTAACCTCAATGGGAAATGTCACAGTGGCAGTGACCCGCTCCGTGGCCTCAGGTGGTCATGTAAAAGGGGTACAATTGATTGGGGATAAAGTTTATGAAGTGATTTGTGACGCCACCTGTGGTTTCTGGTCAGTATGACCAGCATTGCAGTGTTTCTTCTCTGGGACAGATGTTATGGGCAGCAGTGTTGTTAAAGCTCTCCACAGGTAGAGCTGTAGTCACAGTGCAGTAGAGATGAGTTGGTAGATGTTGAGGTAGTGTAGAAAGGAAGATGTAGCGGTGCTGGACGAGAGGCTCGGAAAGAATATGGAGGACACAATGGCATGTAGTTCAATGGGCTTTACTCACAGTTCTGGCATGCACAGAGGCCCGCTTCGGTGCTGTGTCCTCCAGGTGAGGGGTCCAGCCAACTTCCAGACAAGATGAAATGCAGCTTTCCAGCTTTCCCTGTCAGTGTGTGCCTTTCCTGGCCGTCTCCATAAAAATGCTGCTTTTCCCGCCTGACTTCCACTCCAGCACTTCACAGTTATAATTCTGGGCCAGCAGCTGCAAATCCTGTTCAGACAATGCCTCACTGTTTCTGTGACTCTATATAGCCGCCTTTCCAGTCGGACTAACTGTGGTAGGGGCGATGGTCCGTAAAGTAACCAAAGTTATCGGCTTGCTTGTGGCACCCAAAGCAATGCGATCTACGCTAGGGGCCATTCCTCTTGCGACCAGTCTGGTTCCTTCCTCCACCTGATGGCAGTCAGAGTGGAACGAGACCCACGGGATAACTTTCTAACCGTGTCTCTGGAAGAACCAATCTTTCCTATGAAGACTCTTCTGTTTTAGTCCAATTCATCCAGCAACTCCTGGTGCAAGTCAGGAGCTGCTCAGAACACGTCTGTCTGCTTCCCTCCCTCTAAGGAAACTAACCTAACTTCTCCTAAGATTCTCCCTCCTACAGTTGTGGCCAAAAGTATTGTTTGAAATCATTTTCAGGAAGAAACTGAGTATTATCTGACAGAATTGCAGGGTGTCAATACTTTTGGCCACAACTGTAAACTACGCTCCGCTCACCTCCCAGCACTCTTTGTGTTCCAAGCAGGGAGCCATAAGAGTGCTCTGCTACACTACTGGTGTGTGTGGGATGTGGCTGTTGGAATCTGGTCGGGTGCACTCACATTACCTGGTTTTGGGATACCACACCTCTGGGTGAGGTGCAGTACCTCGGTGGCGCCACACTCACACCTTTCCAGAAGCAGGAACAAGTCACGCAGGATGAAAGCTGGGTCCATCACTATCATCCTGAGACTAAAGTCCAGTCGGTGCAATGGAAGCATCATGAATCACCGCCTCCAAAGAAGGCACATACCCAACCCTTGGCAGGCAAGGTCATGCTCACAGTGTCTTGGGAATAGCACGGAGTAGTGTTGATTGATTTCCTGACTGATTTGCATACTATGTTTCACTGCTGCAGAAACTGCATGGTAAGCAGACGTACTATCCCGTCCATGTGCCCTGGGACTTAATTCACGTGGTGAGCGCCGCTGATCGCGGCCGGGTGTCGGCTGATTATCACAGCTGACACCCGTGACGGACCGCCCCGACACGTTAACGCCTTGTACACCACGATCAAACATGATCGCGGTGTACCGAGGGTTAAAGGGAAGCATTGGCAGGGAGGGGGCTCCCTCCATGGTTCCCTGAGCCCCCCACGGCAGCGCAATGTGCAGCACTGCTGCGGGGGGGCTCTTTCCCTACAGGCCCCCAGATCCAAGATGGTGACGGGGACCTTCGGGGGCCTGTAGGGAGCTGACTTCCTCACTGCCTGCAAAGCGCAGGCATGAGGAAGTCTGCAGCAGTGCCTGTGACAGATCGCTGATCTGTCACAGTGATCTGTGATGTGACAGATCAGCGTTCTGTCACAGGACAGTGATGTCCCACCTGGGACAATGTAATAAAGTTAAAAAAAAAGTGTAAAAATAATTTTAAAAAAATCGCTAAATAAATTAGTAAAAAAAAAAAGAAATATTCCCCAATAAATTCTTTTTTTGAAAATAACAAAACAAAAAAACAATAAAAGTACACATATTTGGTATCGCTGAGTCCGAAACGACCCTCCCTATAAAACTGTCCCATTAGTTAACCCCTTTAACGAACCCCTTAAAAAATAACAATAAAAAATGAAGCAAAAATAATGATTTATTATCATACCACCGAACAAAAAGTGCAATAACGCGTGATCAAAAAGGCGTATATAAATATCCATGGTACCGCTGAAAACGTCATCTTGTCCCACAAAAAACGAGCCACCACACAGCATCATCAGCAAAAAAATTAAAAAGTTATAGCTCGCAGAATAAAGCGATGCAAAAATAATTATTTTTTATATAAAATAGTTTTCATTGCATAAAACTGACAAAACATAAAAAAAGACCTAAATGAGGTATCGCTGTAACCGTACTGACCCGAAGAATAAAACCGCTTTATCAATTTTACCGCACGCGGAACGGCGTAAACGCATCCCCCCAAAAGAAATTCATGAAACGCTGGTTTTAGTTCATTCTGTGTCCCAAAAATCGGAATAAAAAGCGATCAAAAAAGTCACGTTCCCGAAAATGGTACCAATAAAAACGTCAACTCGTCCGGCAAAAAATAAGACCTCACATGACTCGGTGGATCAAAATACGGAAAAATTATAGCTCTCAATATGTGGTGATGCAAAAACCATTTTTACAATAAAAAGCGTCTTTTAGCGTGCGACAGCTGCCAAACATAAAAACCGCCATAAATAGTAAATCAAACCCCCCGTTATCACCCCCTTAGCTAGGGAAAATTAATAAAATAAAAAAAATGTATTTATTTCCATTTTCCCATTAGGGTTAGGGCTAGTGTTAGGGCTGAGATTAGGGTTAGGGGTGTGTTGGGGTTAGGGTTGGAGTTATAATTGGGGGGTTTCCACTGTTTGGGCACATCAGGTACTCTCCAAATGCAACATGGCGTCTGATCTCAATTCCAGCCAATTCTGCGTTGAAAAATTCAAATGGTGCTCCTTCCTTTCCAAGCTCTGCCATGTGCCCAAACAGTGTTTTACCCCCACTTATAGGGTATCAGCATACTCAGGACAAATTGCAAAACAACTTTTGGGGTCCAATTTCTCCTGTTACCCTTAGGAAAATAAAAAATTGGGGGCAAAAATATCATTTTTGTGGAAAAAAATGATTTTTTTATTTTCACGCCCAGGCGTTATAAACTTCTGTGAAGCACTTAGGGGTTCAAAGTGCTCACCACACATCTAGATAAGTTCCGTGGGGGGTCTAGTTTCCAAAATGGGGTCACTTGTGGGGAGTTTCAATAGTTTAGGTACATCAGGGGCTCTCCAAACGCACATGACAACCGCAGACCAATCCATCAAAGTCTGCATTCCAAAACGTCACTACTTCCCTTCCGAGCCCCAACTTGTGCCCATACAGTAGTTTTCTCCCACATATGAGGTATCAGCATACTCAGGACAAATTGGACAACAACTTTTGCGGTCCAATTTCTCCTGTTACCCTTGGGAAAATAAAAAAAATTGGAGACTAATTGATCATGTTTGTGGAAAAAATAAGATTTTTTTATTTTCATGCCTGGGCATTATAAACTTCTGTGAAGCCCTTGGGGTTGAAAGTGCTCACCACACATCTAGATAAGTTCATTAGGAGGTCTAGTTTCCAAAATGGGGTCATTTGTGGGGGGTTTCCACTGTTTAGGTACATTAGGGGCTCTCCAAAGGCAACATGACACCTGCAGACCATTTCATCAAAGTCTGCATTCCAAAACATCACTACTTCCCTTCCGAGCCCCGACGTGTGCCCATACAGTAGTTTTCTCCCACATATGGGGTGTCAGTGTACTCAGGACAAATTGGACAACTTTTGGGGTCCAATTTCTCCTGTTACTCTTGGGAAAATAAAAAAAATGGGGACTAAAAGATGATGTTTGTTGAAAAAATACGATATTTTTATTTTCACGCCCGTTCGTTATAAACTTCTGTGAAGCACTGGGGGGTTCAAAGTGCTCATCACACATCTAGATAAGTTCCTTAGGGGGTCTAGTTTCCAAAATGGGGTCATTTGTGGGGGGTTTCCACTGTTTAGGTACATTAGGGGCTCTCCAAAGGCAACATGACACCCGCAGACCATTCCATCAAAGTCTGCATTCCAAAATGTCACTACTTCCCTTCCGAGCCCCGACGTGTGCCCATACAGTAGTTTTCTCCCACATATGGGGTATCAGCGTACTCAGGACAAATTGGGCAACAACTTTTGGGGTCCAATTTCTCCTTGTACCCTTGGGAAAATAAAAAAATTGGTGACTAAAAGATCATGTTTGTTGAAAAAATACGATTTTTTTATTTTCACGCCCGGGCGTTATAAACTTCTGTGAAGCACTGGGGGTTCAAAGTGCTCACCACACATCTAGGTAAGTTCCTTGGGGGGTCTAGTTTCCAAAATGGTGTCATTTGTGGGGGTTTCTACTGTTTTGGTACATCAGGGGCTTTCCAAACGCGACATGGTGTCCGATCTCAATTCCAGCCAAAAACGTCAAATGGCGCTGCTTCCCTTCCGAGCTCTGCCATGCGCCCAAATAGTGGTTTACCCCCACATGTAGAAACAAAAACCAGCAAATAATTCCAGCGGATGCTTCCTACTTGGCCATAAAATCCATTTCATTTTTATCTCTTAAAATAGTTCCATGTGGCAGAAACCCAAATATATACAGGGGGTCAGAAGAAGAAAGGGCACACTGCTGCTTTATGCGTGCAGACTACACGTTTCGACCTTACTAGGTCTTCTTCTAGGTCTTGGGGGGTATCAGCGCACTCAGGACAAATTGCACAATATCTTTTAGGGTCCTGTTACCCTTGGAAAAATAAGAATTGAGGGTGAAAAGATCATTTTTGTGGAAAAAATATGATTTTTTAATTGTACGGCTGTATGTTATAAACTTCTGTGAAGCCCTTGGGGGTTCAAAGTTCTCACCACACATCTAGATAAGTTCCTTGGGGGGTCTAGTTTCCAAAATGGTGTCATTTGTGGGGGGTTTCCACTGTTTTGGTACATCAGGGGTTTTCCAATCGCGACATGGTGTCCGATCTCAATTCCAGCCAAAAACGTCAAATGGCGCTGCTTCCCTTCCGAGCTCTGCCATGCACCCAAATAGTCATTTACACCCACATATGGGGTATCAGCGTTCTCAGGAAAAATTGCACAATAACTTTTAGGGTCCTGTTACCATTGGAAAAATAAAAATTGCTGGTGAAAAGATCATTTTTGTGGAAAAAATATGATTTTTTAATTGTACTGCTGTACGTTATAAACTTCTGTGAAGCCCTTGTGGGTTCAAAGTTCTCACCACATATCTAGATAAGTTCCTTGGGGGGTCTAGTTTCCAAAATGGGGTCACTTGTGGGGGGTTTCCACTGTTTAGGTACATCAGGGGCTCTCCAAACGTGACATGGCGTCCGATCTGAATTCCAGGCTATTTTGCATTGAAAAAGTCAAACGGCGCTCCTTCCGTTCTGAGGTCTGCCATGCGCCGAAACAGTGGTTCCCCCCACATATCAGGTATCAGCGTACTCAGGACAAATTGCGCAATAACTTTTGCAGTCCAATTTCTCCTGTTACCCTTGGTAAAATAAAAAAAATTGAACCTGAAGTATTTTTTTTGTGAAAAAAAGTTAAATGTTCATTTTTTTTAAATATTCAAAAAATTCCTGTGACGCACCTAAAGGGTTAATAAACTTCTTGAATGTGGTTTTGCGCACCTTAAAAGGTGCAGTTTTTAGAATGGTGTCACTTTTGGGTATTTTCTATCATATAGACCCCTCAAAGTGGCTTCAAATTTGATGTGGTCCGTAAAAATAAAATGGTGTTGCAAAAATGAGAAATCGCTGGTCAATTTTTAACCCTTATAACTTCCTAACAAAAAAAATTTTGGTTCCAAAATTGTGCTGATGTAAAGTAAACATGTGGGAAATGTTATTTATTAAGTTTTTTGTGTGCCGTATTTCTGTGATTTAAGGGCATAAAAATTCAAATTTGGAAAATTGCGAAATTTTCAAAATTTTCGCCAAATTTCTGTTTTTTTCATAAATAAACGCAAGTTATATGAATGAAATTTTACCACTAACATGAAGTACAATATGTCACGAGAAAACAGTGTCAGAATCACCAGGATCCATGGAAGCGTTTCAGAGTTATAACCTCATAAAAGGACAGTGGTCAGAATTGGAAAAATTGGCCCGGTCATGAACGTGCAAACCACCCTTGGGGCTTAAGGGGTTAAAGAGATGGGAGAAGTGTCTGTCCCTAGGTGGCACCTATGTAGAGAAGGACTAATAACTTTACCAAGTTTCATTGCTCTAAGTCCACAGGAAGTGGGTGCGGGGAAATCTTTAATGAATGCCCCTCGTAAGAGTACAAAAGTCCATTGTGCAATTATATGTTTCAGGCATGCAAAGTGCTCTTAGTCATATAAGGTGCTGGATTTTTCATTTAATGTCATTGTTTCCTGATTCTCCTGTGAACGATGACTGTGGTAAGCTGCTTTTACATCTTCTATTCTTTTCTCAGTGCTTGAAATATATTAAAAAAAATGGGTAAACCGAAATGTGAGTGACGGAGGTTTACTTTGTTATAGTTAATGCTATATTTGAACCGAAACGTAGAAAATTTTGTCATGTTCATCATCAAATTCCAAGAGCTATAACTTTCCATAGGAGAGAAAAAAATAGAAATTAGGAAACAAGCCTCACCTTTTGATGTATAGTTTGTTGCTTCTTAATAGTGCAGCCAGGATCCAAGTCGTTGGCCATCGGATACATTTAGAAAAAAGGAGAGAAACAAGGATCCATAGGCTGGATATAAATAACATTCGCTTTTTATTTTATTCCATTAAAAAGGAAAAAAGTGTTGTCCAGACAGATTCAAAGAAATCCAACATTCTGACATATTTCTGGCTGTAGCCCTTCGTCGTAGAATATGGCAGGGTTGTAACAGCAAAACAATATATAGGAGTTTTAGCTCCTGTGATGTCATAGTATAATTAACATTTTACAAAAACTTTTTAGGAAAAAACAAAGAGTACAAAGCACATATCATTGAAACTGTATGACAGAAGTATATAGACTTGCTAAATGGATATAATATTTAATCCAACAGTTAGATTAGAAAGGCCCATCATAGATAAAATACTGCCGACCCTCATCAGAAATACAAGAAGGCTTTACAAAGGTTAGAACTAGTTACTGCTTTTTTAAGTTGTAACTAAATGCCGGAGTGCCGACGGAACAAGAAATCTAGTCACAGATAAGACGCCGTCGACTCACATCTGAACTCCACAGAAGCTTCTTACGAGGTTAAGAATGGTAGTTGTTTCAAATATGTAGTTTAAATGCATGGGCGCAGACAGCATGAAAAAATTCTGTCATCGACAGAATGCTGGAATTCCACATCAAATATGGGAGCTTAACCCCTTCCTGACATCCGACGTACTATCCCGTCCATGGGACCCGGGCCCCTATGCCCATGGACGGGATAGTACATCTACCGTGATCAGCGGCGCCCACGTGGTGAGCGCCGCTGATCGCGGCCGGGTGTCAGCTGATTATCTCAGCTGACACCCGGCACAATGTTTCGGGGCGGTCACGGACCGCCCCCGACACGTTAACGCCTTGTACACCGCGATCAAACATGATCGCGGTGTACCGGGGGTTAAAGGGAAGCATCGGCAGGGAGGGGGCTCCCTCCGTGCTTCCCTGAGCCCTCCACGGCAGCGCAATGTGCAGCGCTGCTGCGGGGGGCTCCTTTCCTGCAGGCCCCCGAATCCAAGATGGCGACGGGGGCCTTCGGGGGCCTGCAGGAAGCTGGCTTCCTTAGTACCTGCAAAGCGCAGACATGAGGAAGCCTTCGGCACTGCCTGTGACAGATCGCTGATCTGTCACAGTGATCTGTGATGTCACAGATCAGTGATCTGTCACAGGACAGTGATGTCCCACCTGGGACTATGTAATAAAATTTAAAAAAAATAAAAAAAAAGTGTTAAAATAATTAAAAAAAAATCGCCAAATAAATTAGAAAAAAAAAAAATATTCCCCCAATAAATCCATTTTTTGGAAATAAAAAAAACCAAAACAATAAAAGTACACATATTAGGTATTGCCGCGTCCGTAACGACCCACCCTATAAAACTGTCCCATTAGTTAACCCCTTTAGCGAACCCCTTAAAAAATAAAAATAAAAAACGAAGCAAAAAATAATGATTTATTATCATACTGCCGAACATAAAGTGCAATAACGCGCGATCAAAAAGACGCATATAAATATCCATGGTACCGCTGAAAACGTCATCTTGTCCCGCAAAAAATGACCACCATACAGCATCATCAGCGAAAAAATAAAAAAGTTATAGCTCGCAGAATAAAGCGATGCAAAAATAATAATTTTTTTATATAAAATAGTTTTCATTGCAAAAAACCGACAAAACATAAAAAAAGACCTAAATGAGGTATCGCTGTAACTGTACTGACCCGAAGAATAAAACTGCTTTATCAATTTTACCGCACGCGGAACGGTGTAAACGCCCCCCCCAAAACAAATTCATGAAACGCTGGTTTTTGTTCATTCTGCGTCCCAAAAATCGGAATAAAAAGCGATCAAAAAATGTCACGTGCCCGAAAATGGTACCAATAAAAACGTCAACTCGTCCCGCAAAAAATAAGACCTCACATGACTCTGTGGATCAAAATACGGGAAAATTATAGCTCTCAATTTTTGGTGATGCAAAAACTATTTTTACAATAAAAAGCGTCTTTTAGCGTGCGACAGCTGCCAAACATAAAAACCGCCATAAATAGTAAATCAAACCCCCCGTTATCACCCCCTTAGTTAGGGAAAAATAATAAAATAAAAAAATGTATTTATTTCCATTTTTCCATTAGGGTTAGGGCTAGGGTTAGGGCAAGGGTTAGGGCTAGGGTTAGGGCTAGGGTTAGGGCTAGGGTTAGGGCTAGGGCTGAGATTAGGGTTAGGGGTGTGTTGGGGTTCGGGTTGGAGTTAGAATTGGGGGTTTTCACTGTTTGGGCACATCAGGGGCTCTCCAAATGCAACATGGCGTCTGATCTCAATTCCAGCCAATTCTGAGTTGAAAAAATCAAATGGTGCTCCTTCCCTTCCAAGCTCTGCCATGCGCCCAAACAGTGTTTTACCCCCACATGGAGGGTATCAGCCTACTCAGGACAAATTGCAAAACAATTTTGGGGGTCCAATTTCTCCTGTTACCCATAGGAAAATAAAAAATTGGGGGCAAAAATATCATTTCTGTGGAAAAAAATGATTTTTTTATTTTCACGTCCGAGTGTTATAAACTTCTGTGAAGCACTTGGGGGTTCAAAGTGCTCACCACACATCTAGATAAGTTCCGTGGGGGGTCTAGTGTCCAAAATGGGGTCACTTGTGGGGAGTTTCAATAGTTTAGATACATTAGGGGCTCTCCAAACGCACATGGCACCCGCAGACCATTCCATCAAAGTCTGCATTCCAAAACGTCACTACTTCCCTTCCGAGCCCCGACGTGTGTCCATACAGTAGTTTTCTCCCACAGATGGGGTGTCAGCGTGTTCAAAGTGCTCACCACACATCTAGATAAGTTCCTTAGGGGGTCTCGTTTCCAAAATGGGGTCATTTGTGGGGGGTTTCCACTGTTTAGATACATTAGGGGCTCTCCAAAGGCAACATGACACCGGCAGAACATTCCCTCAAAGTCTACATTCCAAAACGTCACTACTTCCCTTCCGAGCCCCGACGTGTGTCCATACAGTAGTTTTCTCCCACATATGGGGCGTCAGCGTACTCAGGACAAATTGGACAACAACTTTTGGGGTTCAATTTCTCCTGTTACCCTTGGGAAAATAAAAAAATTGGGGACTAATTGATCATGTTTGTGGGAAAAAATACGATTTTTTTATTTTCATGCCCGGGCATTATAAACTTCTGTGAAGCCCTTGGGGGTTCAAAGTGCTCACCACACATCTAGATAAGTTCCTTAGGGGGTCTAGTTTTCAAAATGGGGTCATTTGTTGGGGGTTTCCACTGTTTAGGTACATTAGGGGCTCTCCAAAGGCAACATGACACCCGCAGACCATTTCATCAAAGTCTGCATTCCAAAACGTCACTACTTCCCTTCCGAGCCCCGACGTGTGTCCATACAGTAGTTTTCTCCCACATATGGGGTATCAGCATACTCAGGACAAATTGGACAACATCTTTTGGGGTCCAATTTCTCCTGGTACCCTTGGGAAAATAAAAAAAATGGTGACTAAAAGATCATGTTTGTGGAAAAAATACGAATTTTTTATTTTCATGCCCGGGCATTATAAACTTCTGTGAAGCACTGGGGGGTTCAAAGTGCTCACCACACATCTAGATAAGTTCCTTGGGGGGTCTAGTTTACAAAATGGTGTCATATGTGGGGGGTTTCCACTGTTTAGGTACATCAGGGGTTTTCCAATCGCGACATGGTGTCCGATCTCAATTCCAGCCAAAAACGTCAAATGGCGCTGCTGAGCTCTGCCATGCGCCCAAATAGTGGTTTACTCCCACATGTGGGGTATCAGCGTACTCAGAACAAATTGCACAATAACTTTTAGGGTCCTGTTACCCTTGGAAAAATAAGAATTGAGGGTGAAAAGATCATTTTTGTGGAAAAAAATATGATTTTTTAATTGTACGGCTGTATGTAGAGTTGAGCGACTTTTGGTTTTTTAGGGTCGCGTTTCGTTTCGTGAAACCCGACTTTTCCAAAAGTCGGGTCGAGCAAGATCGTCCGATTATAGGGAAAAGTCGGGGTCGTCCCGAAACACGAAAGCCAATGTAAGTCAATGGGGAATAAAAGTCGGCAGTGAGAGGAGGACAGGAAACACACCTACAGTGCCCATTTGAATGCCAAAAGCATCAATTCTTCTTACTTAAGCTTGTCAACCTTAATTAACTTCATAATACAAGTTACGCACTGAAAAATGGGGGTTATTTGGCTAAAGTTGTGGGGGGGTAGGGCTGGCTCCAGGTTTTCATGTGCCCTGGGCCCCTTTAACACATAATACCACAACTCATCATGCTCCGATACGGCAGAGAAATAGCGGTATAGTACAATGAAAAATACTTCACTTTTTACATCTCATGACGAGGCCCATCTATTTCTCCATACAGAATCATTGGTCCCATATAATGTTTGAAACAGTATATGATGAGCTCCACATAATGCTACAGTATATGTTGGTCCCCATGGATGAAGCTCCACTGTCTTATGGGCCCAAATAATGCTCCAAACATAATGGGCCCCATTTCTAATGCTCTAGTGTATAATGGGCCCTGTAAATGCTGCTCCAGTGTCTGATGTCCACCTTTGGAATGTTCCAGTGTATGGTGGGCACCATCTATCATTCTCCAGAGTATAGTGCTCCCCAAAAATTGCTGTCCCAACATTGAAAACAATCAAATAAGTCTCCTCGCTAGGGAATCCCTGTACTTGTCTGGACTCCTCGTCGTCCCCATCTTCCATCTCACTGCACAGTATTTCAACTTTGCAAGTGCTGTGATCCTGAGCAAACAGGGGGGGCCCACTCGTTGGCGACGGCACTGGCACAGGGCCCCTGATAGTACGGTGGTGTGTCTGATGGCGGGTGGGCCGAACCTGCACTTTCATCTGCAGCTTCCTCTTTGTCACCGTGTAAGATGGAACTGTATATGGGAAGGGTAACCTGAGTTTCATCAGGGTCAGATTCAGGCCGTGTAGCGTGTGAGGGGAATGTAGTGGTCTGGGTCAATGTACCAGCAGATTCATCGAGCAGTGGCTGGGCATCAGTGCACTTGTGTCGCCCCCAGGAGTACGGTCGCCACAGTGGCATTACCTTCTTCCTAGGGAGTGTGATGTCATGCTTGGGAGCAACGAACGATCTCTCTAGCAGGTTAACTGATTGGGCGGCGCTATTCCCACGAGTCATGACCCTCCAAACAGCGTTCATGAAGGCAAAGTGTTTGTTTTACGTGGGCAGTATGGTTGCAAAGCTGAACCTTAAAGGAATGTCCAGAAGGGCACCACCAGGAGTGGAGCCTACGGTCAAATTCGACTCCACCTGGGAAACCTCAACCATGCCAGCTACAGAACAGATGCACACATTGCAAGCTTAATTCCGTTAACGAACGAGACTCCGTCATGCCCCGCGGTCCGAGTCTGGCTTACTAGAGGGACACGTGAGGCTCTGGCACATGAGATTGGCCAATAACTGGTGTGTCATGCCATTACATGTCCGTGGCTGCATGTGCGCTACACTGAAAAGGCCAGCGTTTGTCGCTTACAGGTGCAGATAACCCGCTGAACAACGTTAGTGATGGGGATCACTGATGACAATTATTACCCGCGAACAATGATTTCCCAGTAAGTGCAGGTCAACCGCAGTTCCGGAATTAGGCCTAACCGTCATTCCTGAAAAAATGAAAAACGTACGTGTGCAAACCACAGGTGCTGTAGCTTGCTTAACAGCTCGCCAGCCGTTCTCACTCCCAGTATGGATTGCACGTGATTGCACAAAGGTTAGAAAGGGTACCGTATCCCCGGATAACATGTATGGATAGCGTACACATTCAAAATATATGTCTGTACATCAGGAGGCAGGCTCAGACGGTGTTAGGCCCAGTATGGATTGCACGTGATTGCACAAAGGTTAGAAAGGGTACCATATCCCCGGATAACATGTATGGATAGCGTACACATTCAAAATATATGTCTGTACATCAGGAGGCAGGCTCAGACGGTGTCAGGCACAGTATGGATTGCACGTGATTGCACAAAGGTTAGAAAGGGTACCGTATCCCCGGATAACATGTATGGATAGCGTACACATTCAAAATATATGTCTATACATCAGGAGGCAGGCTCAGACGGTGTTAGGCCCAGTATGGATTGCACGTGATTGCACAAAGGTTAGAAAGGGTACCGTATCCCCGGATAACATGTATGGATAGCGTACACATTCAAAATATATGTCTGTACATCAGGAGGCAGGCTCAGACGGTGTTAGGCCCAGTATGGATTGCACGTGATTGCTCAAAGGTTAGAAAGGGTACCGTATCCCCGGATAACATGTATGGATAGCGTACACATTCAAAATATATGTCTGTACATCAGGAGGCAGGCTCAGACGGTGTCAGGCACAGTATGGATTGCACGTGATTGCACAAAGGTTAGAAAGGGTACCGTATCCCCGGATAACATGTATGGATAGCGTACACATTCAAAATACAGTGGGGCAAAAAAGTATTTAGTCAGTCAGCAATAGTGCAAGTTCCACCACTTAAAAAGATGAGAGGCGTCTGTAATTTACATTATAGGTAGACCTCAACTATGGGAGACAAACTGAGAAAAAAAAATCCAGAAAATCACATTGTCTGTTTTTTTTTCATTTTATTTGCATATTATGGTGGAAAATAAGTATTTGGTCAGAAACAAAATTTCATCTCAATACTTTGTGATATATCCTTTGTTGGCAATGACAGAGGTCAAACATTTTCTGTAAGTCTTCACAAGGTTGCCACACACTGTTGTTGGTATGTTGGCCCATTCCTCCATGCAGATCTCCTCTAGAGCAGTGATGTTTTTGGCTTTTCGCTTGGCAACACGGACTTTCAACTCCCTCCAAAGGTTTTCTATAGGGTTGAGATCTGGAGACTGGCGAGGCCACTCCAGGAACTTGAAATGCTTCTTACGAAGCCACTCCTTCGTTGCCCTGGCGGTATGCTTTGGATCATTGTCATGTTGAAAGACCCAGCCACGTTTCATCTTCAATGCCCTTGCTGATGGAAGGAGGTTTGCACTCAATATCTCACGATACATGGCCCCATTCATTCTTTCATGTACCCGGATCAGTCGTCCTGGCCCCTTTGCAGAGAAACAGCCCCAAAGCATGATGTTTCCACCACCATGCTTTACATTAGGTATGGTGTTTGATGGATGCAACTCAGTATTCTTTTTCCTCCAAACACGACAAGTTGTGTTTCTACCAAACAGTTCCAGTTTGGTTTCATCAGACCATAGGACATTCTCCCAAAACTCCTCTGGATCATCCAAATGCTCTCTAGCAAGCTTCAGACGGGCCCGGACATGTACAGGCTTAAGCAGTGGGACACGTCTGGCACTGCAGGATCTGAGTCCATGGTGGCGTAGTGTGTTACTTATGGTAGGCCTTGTTACATTGGTCCCAGCTCTCTGCAGTTCATTCACTAGGTCCCCCCGCGTGGTTCTGGGATTTTTGCTCACCGTTCTTGTGATCATTCTGACCCCAAGGGGTGGGATTTTGCGTGGAGCACCAGATCGAGGGAGATTATCAGTGGTCTTGTATGTCTTCCATTTTCTAATTATTGCTCCCACAGTTGATTTCTTCACTCCAAGCTGGTTGGCTATTGCAGATTCAGTCTTCCCAGCCTGGTGCAGGGCTACAATTTTGTTTCTGGTGCTCTTTGGTCTTCACCATAGTGGAGTTTGGAGTCAGACTGTTTGAGGGTGTGCACAGGTGTCTTTTTATACTGATAACAAGTTTAAACAGTTGCCATTACTACAGGTAATGAGTGGAGGAAAGAGGAGACTCTTAAAGAAGAAGTTACAGGTCTGTGAGAGCCAGAAATCTTGATTGTTTGTTTCTGACCAAATACTTATTTTCCACCATAATATGCAAATAAAATGAAAAAAAAACAGACAATGTGATTTTCTGGATTTTTTTTTCTCAGTTTGTCTCCCATAGTTGAGGTCTACCTATGATGTAAATTACAGACGCCTCTCATCTTTTTAAGTGGTGGAACTTGCACTATTGCTGACTGACTAAATACTTTTTTGCCCCACTGTATATGTCTATACATCAGGAGGCAGGCTCAGACGGTGTTAGGCCCAGTATGGATTGCACGTGATTGCACAAAGGTTAGAAAGGGTAACGTATCCCCAGATAACATGTATGGATAGCGTACACATTCAAAATATATGTCTGTACATCAGGAGGCAGGCTCAGACGGTGTCAGGCACAGTATGGATTTGACGGCCCAGATTACACAGCGGAGGAGCAGGGAGAGGTAAAGATTGCAAATGCTGGGGCCCTGCCCAAGCAAGGGGGGCCCACTCGTGGGCGTCGGTACTGGCACTGGGCCCCTCATAGTACGGCGGTGTGTCTGACGGCGGGTGTGCACCACCACCGTCAGAGACACTTGATTGCATTATGAGGGACCCTGTGCCAGTGCCCGCACCCAGGAGTCGGCCTACCCACCTGTCCAGGGCAACGGCACTCGCACGGTGTCGTGCGCTAGGTGGTGACCACGGCCATGGGGGGGGGAGGCAGCACAGTTAGGGAGTTTTAGAAAGTGGCATATGTTGATGTTGGACATTCAGCTGATGCAAAAGGCGAAATAGGTGAAGTCCCAGGAAGAGGTGGACCAAAGCAAGCCATTTTTCTGTCACCCTATGTGTCATCAGGGGAAGGTGGGACAAAATCCTTGGAAACCCATGCATGGTTCATTTTAATGAAGGTTAGATCATCCACATTTTGGGTTGACAGACGGGTCCTTTTTTCTGTCAGGATTGATCCAGCTGCACTGAAGACTCTTTCCGATAGCACACTTGCAGCTGGGCAAGCGAGCTCCTGTAAGGCATATTGGGCCAATTCAGGCCAGGTGTCCAGTTTAGCGGCCCAATAGTCAAAGGGGAATGACCTGTGTGGGAGAACATCGATATGGGAGGAAAAGTAGTTTGTAACCATAGTTGACAACTGCTGTCTCCTGTCACTTTCCATCGATGCAGTATTACCAGTTGTGTGAGCGGTATTTGAAAAATCAGTCCACAACATTGTCATGAAACCCCTGTCTCCAACGCCACTTCTGCTGTGTGCACCACGAACACCTCTGCCAAGCTGCCCCCGGCCCGTACGGCTCGTGTGAGAACCATCACCGCTGCTGTGTGCTGGGAATGCCTCAAGCAACCGATTTACCAGAGTTGCTTGTTTATTAGCCAATATTAGGTCAAGGTTCTCCTGTGGCATGATGTTTCGTAATTTGCCTTTATAGCGTGGATCCAGGATGCTGGCCAACCAGTAGTCGTCATCGTTCATCATTTTGGCAATGCGTGGGTCCCTTTTTAGGATCTGCAAGGCATAATCTGACATGTGGGCCAATGTTCCCGGTGTCAATGATGCACTGCGAGTGCTGGTTGGAGGAGCACTTTCTGGCAAATCCACATCCCTCCAGTCACGCACAAACCCTGTACCAGACCTTGCCACGCCAACATTTTCACTTGCCCCACGAGATGCATCCTCCTCCCCTAAGTAATCATCCCCATCATCCTCCTCCTCCTCCTCTTCTTCCTCCACCTCGTCCAGGAGAGGTCCCTGAGCAGACAATGGCTGAATGTCATCAAGGATTCCCTCCTCCTCTTCCTCCTCATCAACATTGGCTGCAGACGCCTGCTCCTTAAGGTGCGTCAAAGTTTGCATGAGCAGACGCATAAGTGGGATGCTCATGCTTAGGATGGCGTCGTCTGCGCTTACCAGCCGTGTGCATTCCTCAAAACACTGAAGGACTTTACAGAGGTCTTTCAGCTTCGACCACTGCACACCTGTCAACTCCATGTCTGCTCTCAAAGTGCCTGGCCGTGTATCCTCCCACAAATGCATCATGGCCTGCCTCTGCTCGCACAGCCGCTCCACCATGTGCAGGGTGGAGTTCCACCTTGTTGCAATGTCGATAATGAGGCGGTGGTTGGGAAGGTGGAGCAATCGCTGCAGCTTCTGCATACGAACGGAGTGTACAGGCGACCAGCGGATGTGCGCGCACAGTCTTCGCACCTTCTGGAGCAGGGCTGTTAACTCCGGATAATTTTTGAGGAAGCACTGCACCACCAGGTTCAAGGTGTGAGCCAAGCAAGGTATATGGCTGAGTTTTGAAAGGGCTATGGCTGCCACAAAATTACGGCCGTTATCACTAACTACCTTGCCTGCCTCAAGATGTACACTGCCCAGCCATGACTCAGTTTGTCGCTTCAAGTACTCGGCCAGCACCTCGGCGGTGTGTCTTTTGCCCAAACACATCATCTGCAACACAGCCTGCTGACGCTTTCCACTAGCTGCTCGATAGGGGGAAACATCGTGTGCAACAGTGGCAGCTGCAGATGGAGTGCTCGTACGACTGCGCTCTGTGGACGAGCTTTCGCTTCTGGAGGAGGAGGAGGAGGGTCGAACGCCTACAGCCAACTGTTTCCTATACCGTGGGCTAGGCAGCACTGTCCCACCACCGCTGTCCCCTGTGGACCCTGCATCCACCACATTAACCCAGTGCGCAGTGATGGACACGTAACGGCCCTGGCCATGCCGACTGGACCATGCATCAGTTGTGAGGTGCACCTTTCCGCTCACTGACTGCTTGAGTGCATGGACAATGCGGTCTTTCACATGATGGTGGAGGGCTGGGATGGCTTTGCGAGAGAAGAAGTGGCGACTGGGTAGGTCATAGCGTGGTACTGCATAGGCCATGAGTTCGCGGAAAGCTGTGCTTTCCACCAACCGAAAGGGCATCATCTCAAACGAGATTAGTTTGGCGATGTGGGCGTTCAAACCCAGTGTACGCGGATGAGAGACTGAGTACTTTCTTGACCTACTCATAGTGTCTGGGAGGGTGAGCTGGACTTGAGAGCTGCATATGGTGGAAGTAGCGGTGGACAGGGCGGACTGAGAGAGGGTTGATGATGGTGATGGAGTTGGTGTTCTTTCTGATGGCCTAGAGTCAGTCTTTCGTTGATATAACAGTGGGATTCCCTAACTGCTGTGGCCTTGCAACAACACCTCAACATTTGCTGCTGTGCTAACCGGTGGGCTTACAGTGGGGAAAACAATGTAGCATTGCTGACTACCTTCGTTGTGATCAGTTGCACATGTGGCACTTGAGGTTTGGTGTTGTGTCCACGCTTGCAAGTGCATGCTGGTTAAATGTCTAAGCATGCAACTGGTATTCAAATTTTTCAGATTTTTCCCTCGGCTAAAGGTCTTTGCGCACTTCTTACAGATAACCTTGGCCTGATCATGAGGATTTTGGTCAAAAAAGTGCCACACTGCACTCTTCCTACTTTGGCAGACATTTTGCGGCCTAGCACGCTGTGATCTTTTGACCCTCTGGACAAGCTGTCCAGCAACTCTTTTGATGTTTGGAACCTGTCTTTGGAGTGCTCCGGGCCTGCCAGATAACAGCTGTTGCGATGTCGATGTCTGCTGTGGATGCTCCTCATCTGAGCTATTGTAAGCAGCACCCTCTTCCCCCAATGGATGCCAATCTGGGTGAACAACTGGGTCATCCATCACCTCCTCTTCTATGTCATGTGCACCTTCCTCTGTGTCACCGTGTATGGTGGTATAGTGTGCGGAAAGGGGCACCTGAGTCTCATCAGGGTCAGAATCTGGCTCTGTACACTGCAAGGACAATGTAGTGCTCTGAGTGAATGTACCAGCAGAATCATCCATCAGCGGCTGTGCATCAGTGCACTCCATGTCAGATTCATCTTGGCCTGGGTAATTCACCATTTGACTTGATAATCAAGGCATGGTATGTGAAAACAGCTCCATGGAGTAATCAGTAGTATGGCCTGCGTCATCCTTCAATCTTGGTTGGGGTGAAGGACACAAGGAAAGGTGTGGTTCATGAACATGAGCCTCCAATGACGACTCAGTGCTTTTACTTTTTACAACTGAAGAAGAGGAGGCGATAGAGCTGGAGGCTGAGGCAGCAATGTAAGACAAAACTTTTTCCTGATGCTCTGGCTTTAAAAGCGGTTTGCCAACTCCTAGAAAACTAAGCGTTCGAGGCCTTATGTAGCCAGACGATGACGCAGGCTCAACACCTCCTGCATTCGGTCCTATTTTGCTCTTGCCACTACCATCAGATCCACCACCAACACCATCATTACCAGCTGCCAACCAATTCCACGGCCTCTTCCACCAACCTTCCTCATTTTTGGTAGAAATGTAGACAAAATCAAACAAACTATATAGTAATGTAAAACAAGGTACAAGGTGTCTATAGGACAGGGGAGATTTTGAATTTCTGCAGACACTTGTGGACACTGGACACTTTTGGATTGTCTGAGGCCCAATGAATATCTGAGTGCTATGTGACAGGCTCGATGGCACAGCTGTGACCAAAGTGACTAGAGGATAAGGGAGATTTTGAATTTCTACAGACACTTGTGGACACTGGACACTTTTGGATTGTGTGAGGCCCACTGATATCTGAGCGCTATGTCACAGGCTCGATGGCACAGCTGTGACAAAAGTGACGAGAGGATAAGGGAGATTTTGAATTTCTGCACACACTTGTGGACACTGGACACTTTTGGATTGTGTGAGGCCCACTGATATCTGAGCGCTATGTGACAGGCTCGATGGCACAGCTGTGACAAAAGTGACGAGAGGATAAGGGAGATTTTGAATTTCTGCAGACACTTGTGGACACTGGACACTTTTGGATTGTGTGAGGCCCACTGATATCTGAGCGCTATGTCACAGGCTCGATGGCACAGCTGTGACAAAAGTGACGAGAGGATAAGGGAGATTTTGAATTTCTGCACACACTTGTGGAAACTGGACAATTTTGGATTGTGTGAGGCCCAATGAATATCTGAGCGCTATATGACAGGCTCGATGGCACAGCTGTGACCAAAGTGACTAGAGGATAAGGGACATTTTGAATTTCTGTACACACTTGTGGACACTGGACACTTTTGGATTGTGTGAGGCCCAATGAATATCTGAGCGCTATGTGACAGGCTCGATGGCACAGCTGTGACCAAAGTGACTAGAGGATAAGGGAGATTTTGAATTTCTGCACACACTTGTGGACACTGGACACTTTTGGATTGTGTGAGGCCCAATGAATATCTGAGCGCTATGTGACAGGCTCGATGGCACAGCTGTGACCAAAGTGACTAGAGGATAAGGGAGATTTTGAATTTCTACAGACACTTGTGGACACTGGACACTTTTGGATTGTGTGAGGCCCACTGATATCTGAGCGCTATGTCACAGGCTCGATGGCACAGCTGTGACAAAAGTGACGAGAGGATAAGGGAGATTTTGAATTTCTGCACACACTTGTGGACACTGGACACTTTTGGATTGTGTGAGGCCCACTGATATCTGAGCGCTATGTGACAGGCTCGATGGCACAGCTGTGACAAAAGTGACGAGAGGATAAGGGAGATTTTGAATTTCTGCAGACACTTGTGGACACTGGACACTTTTGGATTGTGTGAGGCCCACTGATATCTGAGCGCTATGTCACAGGCTCGATGGCACAGCTGTGACAAAAGTGACGAGAGGATAAGGGAGATTTTGAATTTCTGCACACACTTCTGGACACTGGACACTTTTGGATTGTGTGAGGCCCAATGAATATCTGAGCGCTATGTGACAGGCTCGATGGCACAGCTGTGACCAAAGTGACTAGAGGATAAGGGACATTTTGAATTTCTGCACACACTTGTGGAAACTGGACAATTTTGGATTGTGTGAGGCCCAATGAATATCTGAGCGCTATGTGACAGGCTCGATGGCACAGCTGTGACCAAAGTGACTAGAGGATAAGGGACATTTTGAATTTCTGTACACACTTGTGGACACTGGACACTTTTGGATTGTGTGAGGCCCAATGAATATCTGAGCGCTATGTGACAGGCTCGATGGCACAGCTGTGACCAAAGTGACTAGAGGATAAGGGAGATTTTGAATTTCTGCACACACTTGTGGACACTGGACACTTTTGGATTGTGTGAGGCCCAATGAATATCTGAGCGCTATGTGACAGGCTCGATGGCACAGCTGTGACCAAAGTGACTAGAGGATAAGGGAGATTTTGAATTTCTGCACACACTTGTGGACACTGGACACTTTTGGATTGTGTGAGGCCCACTGATATCTGAGCGCTATGTGACAGGCTCGATGGCACAGCTGTGACAAAAGTGACGAGAGGATAAGGGAGATTTTGAATTTCTGCAGACACTTGTGGACACTGGACACTTTTGGATTGTGTGAGGCCCACTGATATCTGAGCGCTATGTGACAGGCTCGATGGCACAGCTGTGACCAAAGTGACGAGAGGATAAGGGAGATTTTGAATTTCTGCAGACACTTGTGGACACTGGACACTTTTGGATTGTGTGAGGCCCACTGATATCTGAGCGCTATGTCACAGGCTCGATGGCACAGCTGTGACCAAAGTGACTAGAGGATAAGGGAGATTTTGAATTTCTGCAGACACTTGTGGACACTGGACACTTTTGGATTGTGTGAGGCCCAATGAATATCTGAGCGCTATGTGACAGGCTCGATGGCACAGCTGTGACCAAAGTGACTAGAGGATAAGGGAGATTTTGAATTTCTGCACACACTTGTGGACACTGGACACTTTTGGATTGTGTGAGGCCCAATTACTATCTGAGCGCTATGTGACAGGCTCGATGGCACAGCTGTGACCAAAGTGACTAGAGGATAAGGGAGATTTTGAATTTCTGCAGACACTTGTGGACACTGGACACTTTTGGATTGTGTGAGGGCCACTGCTATCTGAGCGCTATGTCACAGGCTCGATGGCACAGCTGTGACAAAAGTGACAAGAGGATAAGGGAGATTTTGAATTTCTGCAGACACTTGTGGACACTGGACACTTTTGGATTGTGTGAGGCCCACTGATATCTGAGCGCTATGTCACAGGCTCGATGGCACAGCTGTGACAAAAGTGACGAGAGGATAAGGGAGATTTTGAATTTCTGCAGACACTTGTGGACACTGGACACTTTTGGATTGTGTGAGGCCCACTGATATCTGAGCGCTATGTGACAGGCTCGATGGCACAGCTGTGACAAAAGTGACGAGAGGATAAGGGAGATTTTGAATTTCTGCTGACACTTGTGGACACTGGACACTTTTGGATTGTGTGAGGCCCACTGATATCTGAGCGCTATGTCACAGGATCGATGGCACAGCTGTGACCAAAGTGACTAGAGGATAAGGGAGATTTTGAATTTCTGCAGACACTTGTGGACACTGGACACTTTTGGATTGTGTGAGGCCCAATGAATATCTGACCGCTATGTGACAGGCTCGATGGCACAGCTGTGACCAAAGTGACTAGAGGATAAGGGAGATTTTGAATTTCTGTACACACTTGTGGACACTGGACACTTTTGGATTGTGTGAGGCCCAATGAATATCTGAGCGCTATGTGACAGGCTCGATGGCAAAGCTGTGACCAAAGTGACTAGAGGATAAGGGAGATTTTGAATTTCTGCAGACACTTGTGGACACTGGACACTTTTGGATTGTGTGAGGGCCACTGATATCTGAGCACTATGTCACAGGCTCGATGGCACAGCTGTAACAAAAGTGACGAGAGGATAAGGGAGATTTTGAATTTCTGCAGACACTTGTGGACACTGGACACTTTTGGATTGTGTGAGGCCCACTGATATCTGAGCGCTATGTGACAGGCTCGATGGCACAGCTGTGACAAAAGTGACGAGAGGATAAGGGAGATTTTGAATTTCTGCAGACACTTGTGGACACTGGACACTTTTGGATTGTGTGAGGCCCACTGATATCTGAGCGCTATGTGACAGGCTCGATGGCACAGCTGTGACAAAAGTGACGAGAGGATAAGGGAGATTTTGAATTTCTGCAGACACTTGTGGACACTGGACACTTTTGGATTGTGTGAGGCCCACTGATATCTGAGCGCTGTGTGACAGGCTCGATGGCACAGCTGTGACAAAAGTGACGAGAGGATAAGGGAGATTTTGAATTTCTGCAGACACTTGTGGACACTGGACACTTTTGGATTGTGTGAGACCCACTGATATCTGAGCGCTATGTCACAGGCTCGATGGCACAGCTGTGACCAAAGTGACTAGAGGATAAGGGAGATTTTGAATTTCTGCACACACTTGTGGACACTGGACACTTTTGGATTGTGTGAGGCCCAATGACTATCTGAGCGCTATGTGACAGGCTCGATGGCACAGCTGTGACCAAAGTGACTAGAGGATAAGGGAGATTTTGAATTTCTGCAGACACTTGTGGACACTGGACACTTTTGGATTGTGTGAGGGCCACTGATATCTGAGCGCTATGTCACAGGCTCGATGGCACAGCTGTGACAAAAGTGACGAGAGGATAAGGGAGATTTTGAATTTCTGCAGACACTTGTGGACACTGGACACTTTTGGATTGTGTGAGGGCAAATGATATCTGAGCGCTATGTCACAGGCTCGATGGCACAGCTGTGACAAAAGTGACGAGAGGATAAGGGAGATTTTGAATTTCTGCAGACACTTGTGGACACTGGACACTTTTGGATTGTGTGAGGCCCACTGATATCTGAGCGCTATGTCACAGGCTCGATGGCACAGCTGTGACAAAAGTGACGAGAGGACAAGGGAGATTTTGAATTTCTGCAGACACTTGTGGACACTGGACACTTTTGGATTGTGTGAGGCCCACTGATATCTGAGCGCTATGTCACAGGCTCGATGGCACAGCTGTGACCAAAGTGACTAGAGGATAAGGGAGATTTTGAATTTCTGCAGACACTTGTGGACACTGGACACTTTTGGATTGTGTGAGGCCCAATGAATATCTGACCGCTATGTGACAGGCTAGATGGCACAGCTGTGACCAAAGTGACTAGAGGATAAGGGAGATTTTGAATTTCTGCACACACTTGTGGACACTGGACACTTTTGGATTGTGTGAGGCCCAATGAATATCTGAGCGCTATGTGACAGGCTCGATGGCACAGCTGTGACCAAAGTGACTAGAGGATAAGGGAGATTTTGAATTTCTGCAGACACTTGTGGACACTGGACACTTTTGGATTGTGTGAGGGCCACTGATATCTGAGCGCTATGTCACAGGCTCGATGGCACAGCTGTGACAAAAGTGACGAGAGGATAAGGGAGATTTTGAATTTCTGCAGACACTTGTGGACACTGGACACTTTTGGATTGTGTGAGGGCCACTGATATCTGAGCGCTATGTCACAGGCTCGATGGCACAGCTGTGACAAAGGTGACGAGAGGATAAGGGAGATTTTGAATTTCTGCAGACACTTGTGGACACTGGACACTTTTGGATTGTGTGAGGCCCACTGATATCTGAGCGCTATGTGACAGGCTCGATGGCACAGCTGTGACAAAAGTGACGAGAGGATAAGGGAGATTTTGAATTTCTGCAGACACTTGTGGACACTGGACACTTTTGGATTGTGTGAGGCCCACTGATATCTGAGCGCTATGTGACAGGCTCGATGGCACAGCTGTGACAAAAGTGACGAGAGGATAAGGGAGATTTTGAATTTCTGCAGACACTTGTGGACACTGGACACTTTTGGATTGTGTGAGGCCCACTGATATCTGAGCGCTATGTGACAGGCTCGATGGCACAGCTGTGACAAAAGTGACGAGAGGATAAGGGAGATTTTGAATTTCTGCAGACACTTGTGGACACTGGACACTTTTGGATTGTGTGAGACCCACTGATATCTGAGCGCTATGTCACAGGCTCGATGGCACAGCTGTGACCAAAGTGACTAGAGGATAAGGGAGATTTTGAATTTCTGCACACACTTGTGGACACTGGTCACTTTTGGATTGTGTGAGGCCCAATGACTATCTGAGCGCTATGTGACAGGCTCGATGGCACAGCTGTGACCAAAGTGACTAGAGGATAAGGGAGATTTTGAATTTCTGCAGACACTTGTGGACACTGGACACTTTTGGATTGTGTGAGGGCCACTGATATCTGAGCGCTATGTCACAGGCTCGATGGCACAGCTGTGACAAAAGTGACGAGAGGATAAGGGAGATTTTGAATTTCTGCAGACACTTGTGGACACTGGACACTTTTGGATTGTGTGAGGGCCACTGATATCTGAGCGCTATGTCACAGGCTCGATGGCACAGCTGTGACAAAAGTGACGAGAGGATAAGGGAGATTTTGAATTTCTGCAGACACTTGTGGACACTGGACACTTTTGGATTGTGTGAGGCCCACTGATATCTGAGCGCTATGTCACAGGCTCGATGGCACAGCTGTGACAAAAGTGACTAGAGGATAAGGGAGATTGGATTGCTTTTAAAAAAGCAGTTTGCAGAGCAGTGGGTAAACAGCAATGCCAGCCTGTCAGGAAGCCTTTAAAGGCAGCCCAACAACCAACACCACTGATACACCACAATATAGCCTCCCCTTGCACTGCACACACAGTGACTGGTGTGTTGTGCAGGCCAAATCGCTAGCAGCAGAAGCAGTTTTTTTTTCTTCTCAGCAGGACAAAAAAAAAAATTGGGATTGCTTTTAAAAAAGCAGTTTGCGGAGTAGTGGGTAAACAGCAATGCAGGAATGTCAGGAAGCCTTAGAAGGCAGCCCAACAACCAACACCACTGATACACCACTATATAGCCTCCCCTTGCACTGCACACACAGTGACTGGTGTGTTGTACAGGCAAAATCGCTAGCAGCAGAAGCAGTTTTTTTTCTTCTCAGCAGGACAAAAAAAAAAAATTGGGATTGCTTTTAAAAAAGCAGTTTGCGGAGCAGTGGGTAAACAGCAATGCAGGAATGTCAGGAAGCCTTAGAAGGCAGCCCAACAACCAACACCACTGATACACCACTATATAGCCTCCCCTTGCACTGCACACACAGTGACTGGTGTGTTGTACAGGCAAAATCGCTAGCAGCAGAAGCAGTTTTTTTTTCTTCTTCCCTGCCTAACGCTCTCCCTACAAAATCAGCAGCAACCTCTCCCTATGCTAAGATCGGCAGAAGTAAGATGGCGGTCGGCGTGCACGCCCTTTTATACCCCCTGTGACGCCCACCAAAGCAAGCCAATCACTTGTATGCCCTTCTGAAAGATGGTGGTGACCCGTGCCTATGTCATCACGTTGCCCACAGTGTCCGTGGATCCTGATTGGCTGAAAAAGAGCGCAAAATAAACTTTTGAAACGCGACTTTGGCGCGTAAGTCGCCGACCTCATGGCCGACCTCATCCTAGGGTCAGGTTTCGTTTCATGAAACCCGACTTTGCCAAAAGTCGGCGACTTTTGAAATTTTTCGACCTGTTTCGCTCAACTCTAGCTGTATGTTATAAACTTCTGTGAAGCCCTTGGGGGTTCAAAGTTCTCACCACACATCTAGATACGTTCCTTGGGGGGTCTAGTTTCCAAAATGGTGTCATTTGTGGGGGGTTTCCACTGTTTTGGTACATCAGGGACTCTCCAAATGTGACATGGCGTCCGATCTGAATTCCAGCCAATTTTGCATTGAAAAAGTCAAACGGCGCTCCTTCCATTCTGAGCTCTGCCATGCGCTGAAACAGTCGTTCCCCCCCACATATCAGGTATCAGCGTACTCAGGACAAATTGCACAATAACTTTTGCAGTCCAATTTCTCCTGTTACCCTTGGTAAAATAAAAAAAATTGAACCTGAAGTATTTTTTTTGTGAAAAAAAGTTAGATGTTCATTTTTTTTTTTAAATATTCAAAAAAATTCCTGTGACGCACCTAAAGGGTTAATAAACTTCTTGAATGTGGTTTTGAGCACCTTAAAATGTGCAGTTTTTAGAATGGTGTCACTTTTGGGTATTTTCTATCATATAGACCCCGCAAAGTGGCTTCAAATGTGATGTGGTCCGTAAAAATAAAATGGTGTTGTAACAATGAGAAATCGCTGGTCAACTTTTAACCCTTATAACTTCCTAACAAAAAAAAATTTTGGTTCCAAAATTGTGCTGATGTAAAGTAAACATGTGGGAAATGTTAGTTATCAAGTTTTTTGTGTGCCGTATCTCTGTGATTTAAGGGCATAAAAATTCAAATTTGGAAAATTGTGAAATTTTCAAAATTTTTGCCAAATTTCCGTTTTTCTCACAAATAAACGCAAGTTATTTGAATGAAATTTTACCACTAGCATGAAGTACAATATGTCACGAGAAAACACTGTCAGAATCACCGGGATCCATGGAAGCGTTCCAGAGTTATGACCTCATAAAGGTACAGTGGTCAGAATTGTAAAAATTGGCCCGGTCATGAACGTGCAAACCACCCTTGGGGGTGAAGGGGTTAAGGCCTCTGTATCTAAATTCTCTACCTCACATAATTATGATGTGCTGAACAACACCTTAAGGCTGGAGTCACACTGCCATATTTCTTATGCGATAATCGCATTACACTGCAGGGACTGGAGGACTGGCCCGCACCTCTCCTGACCTGAGGATGACAGCATGATGGATTACTATGCAGCTGTCAAGCTCAGGTCAGGAGAGCAGACAGCCAGTGCGAGTTTTATGATGCGATTCTCGCACGAGAAATACGGCATATAGACCGCAGAACAAATGCTAGCACAGGCTTCCAGAATCCGTTGTTTCAGATGCTGCACATCTCGTATCTTCACAGCATATATCTTCACAGCATATATCACAGCATATATCTTCACTCTCCAGTTGTCACAACCCACCTAACTACATTCTTTAATCTCTCCCTCTCCTCGTGCATTTTCCCATCCTCCTTCAAACACGCCATCGTTACTCCACTACTAAAGAAACCTGCTCTCGACCCATCCTGCACAAACAACTACAGACCAATCTCCAATCTCCCCTTCATCTCTAAACTTTTGGAACGCCTAGTTTACTCCCGCCTTACCCGTTACCTCTCCATTCACTCCCTTCTAGACCCTTCACAGTCCGGCTTCCGCCCCCTACATTCGACTGAAACTGCACTCATCAAAGTGACCAATGACCTTCTGACAGCAAAACGTAACGGTGACCACTCTCTGCTCATTCTTCTTGACCTATCTGCAGCTTTCGATACTGTTGACCACCATCTCCTACTCTCTAGGCTCCAGTCACTAGGCATTAAGGACACTGCACTCTCCTGGTTCTCTTCCTATCTCTCTGACCGCTCCTTCAGTGTTTTGTTCTCTGGCTCCACGTCATCTCCTCTTCCTCTTGCTGTCGGGGTACCTCAGGGCTCAGTCCTTGGCCCCCTTCTTTTCTCTCTCTACACGGCCCCAATTGGACAGACCATCAGCAGATTTGGCTTTCAGTACCATCTTTATGCTGATGACACACAACTATACACGTCTTCCCCCGACCTTACCCCCGCTGTACTACAGAACGCCAGTGACTGTCTGTCCGCAGTCTCCAATATCATGTCCGCTCTCTATCTGAAACTCAACCTCTCCAAAACTGAACTTCTTCTGCTCCCGCCGTCTACTAACCTCCCTAAATCTGACATTTCCCTCTCCGTGGGTGGTACCACAATAACACCCCGGCAGCAGGTGCGCTGTCTGGGTGTTATGTTTGACACCAATCTCTCCTTTACATCCCATATACAATCCCTTGCCCGCTCTTGCCGCTTACACCTAAAGAACATCTCTAGAATCCGCCCTTTTCTCACTATGGAAACAACAAAAACCCTCACTGTTGCATTGATCCACTCTCGCCTGGATTACTGCAACGCTCTATTAATTGGCCTCCCCGTCACTCGACTATCCCCTCTCCAGTCCATACTCAATGCAGCAGCCAGGATCGTCCATCTGGGTAATCGGTACTCGGACGCGTCCGCTCTTCGCCAGTCCTTACATTGGCTGCCCATTCATTATAGGATCCAATTCAAAGTACTTGTTCTCACCCACAAAGCTCTCCACAGTGCGGCACCCCCTTACATCTCTTCTCTCATTTCTGTCTATCGGCCTAGCCGATCGCTGCGCTCTGCAAACGACTTTCGACTAACCTCTGCACTAATCCGTACCTCCCACTCCCGACTCCAAGACTTCTCCCGTGCTGCTCCTATCCTCTGGAATGCTCTACCCCAAGAAATCAGGACTATCCACAATTTGCATAGTTTTAGGCGCTCCCTCAAAACACACCTGTTCAGAGCGGCTTATCACATTCACTAATCAAAGTCATTCTCTGTGTAAGTGTGCGTGTGTAGCCCATTCACTATCTCCATCCATCCTTCACTCCCGAAAGATGGCTGGACCTTCATTGTAAATACACCATTGTAAATACACACCTGTACTCTGTATCTCCCTCACCTCATTGTAGATTGTACACTCTCACGAGCAGGGTCGTCTTATTTCGTCTTATTTTGCTTTAATTATTGTATTGTAAGGCTACTTTCACACATCAGGTTTTCGGCGTCAGGCGCGATCCGGCGTCGTGCCGGAACGCCGGATCCGGCAAATGTTTAGTAAAACCGGATGTGACGGATCCGGTTTTCTGCCGGATCCGTCTTTTTCTTGACAGACAAAACCGGATCCGTCTCATCCGGTTCATCCGTTTTTCTATCCGTTTTTCGACGGATTACGCCGGATCCGGTTTTTAAAATTGACCCTTGTGGCCTTCCGAACGGGATTGGCTACTGGAAAACTATATATAGCATGTTCCTACAGCCCTTCTTTGACAGGTTGTAGAGGAGAAAGTGCAGGTTGGAGAGAAGAGCAAGTTTACTGGCGAAGATGGATGTTGTCATTGGAAATATTTTGAAGAATTTGGCGGATTTTACAGCGGAGGCGAATCGTTTGAGGGTGATTGTTCTGGAGAAGGAGAGAGCGAGACAGCAGCGCATCAGGCATCGTAGACGACGTTTGTGGATCCACCCCATCACAGCCAAGAGAATGACGCGTGGGGTCTATTCTACACTATGCATGGACCTTCGACGAAACCCGGATAAATTTTTTGGATATGTTAGGATGAAAATGGAGAATTTTGATTACTTGGTGGAGCGCATTGCACACCTCATAAGAAAAGCGGACACCTATTGCCGCTTCTCCGTTTCACCCGCAGAGCGTCTGATGGTGACTTTAAGGTAAGCCACATTTATTGGATATGATCGCATCAGAGCACACTTTCACTGCAATCTTGTTGGTGGTAATTTGTATCTCCAAGTGTTAGGTCAGTTTTGGTATGTAATGCTGTGATTTAAAACTAATTTATTGTTTGTTAATTCCCCACAGATTTCTTGCAACTGGAGAATCCCTTTCGTCACTGCATTTCCAGTACAGACTCGGGATTTCCACCATATCTGGAATTGTGAAGTACACATGCCGTGCACTGTGGGACTCCTTAGCTGAAGAGTTTTTACCAGAGCCCACAACAGAGAGGTGGATTGAAATTGCTGACAAGTTTCAACAGATATGTCAGTTTCCAAATTGCTTGGGCGCTGTGGACGGGAAACATATCCGCATTGTAAAGCCAGCTGGATCTGGATCGGAATATTTCAATTACAAGAAATATTTTTCAATTGTCCTCATGGCCATCGCTGACGCGGAATACAAATTTATTGCGGTTGATATTGGGGCCTATGGCCGCTCCAATGACTCTCAAGTTTTCAAACTGTCTGCCATGGGGCGTAAACTGTATGGAAACACCTTCCAGTTCCCACCACCTAGACCACTGCCGCAAACATCTGGTCCACCTATGCCATTTGTCTGTGTAGGGGATGAAGCCTTCCAGCTGTCAGAACACCTTTTGAAACCGTACTCTAGCAGAGGACTGACAAGACCAAAACGCATTTTTAATTACCGCCTCACAAGAGCAAGAAGAATGGTTGAATGTACCTTTGGTATTCTGACAGCCAAATGGCCGGTCCTATTGACTGCGATCAACCTCAAGACAGAAACTGTGGACGAGGTGATCAAAGCGTGCGTGGTACTCCACAATTTTGTTATATGCAAGGAACCCATTTCCATTGAGGACACCTCTGAAGAAACCACCTTGCAAGATTACCATGACATTACCACTAGAAGTTCTGTGACGGTTTCAGTAATGAGGGACAATTTTGCACTATACTTTATGTCACCTCAAGGCAGAGTACACTGGCAGGATGACAGAGTGTGAAAGATTTGTGCCCTAACCAAACTTGTGTACCTTCTGTACCAACAGTATATACCTTTGCCAACCAAAGTTGGCTATCTTGTCATGGTCTCTATTTTTAGCTTTAGGCCACAGGTGTGTACCTGGTTGTGTTTTATGCAAAGTATTTCACCTTTTAACAAAAGTTGTGTACATTGTTCGGAAATCACCAACAATAAACACAACTTTTTAGGTGAAATACTTTGCTTCAAACACAACCAGGAACACAACTGTGGCAAAAAGCTAAAATTTACCCACAGTTATATACCTAGTTTTGAATACCATTTCACCTTTTAAATACCCTGTATTTAACCTTTTTCGCCGCAGAAAGAAATGACAGACAACCAGTGTAAAATAATTTAACTTTTATTGAAAAATGTTTTTTTTAGTAAACTTTTTTAAAATTTTAATAAACATGTTTAATAAAAATTTGAAACTATAAAACTGAAACCATAAAACTGGTCATTTTTATTTAAATACACACATTATAATTCTGTGTAGTGTGTGGTGGAAATACTGCTGTAGGGGCTGCGGGACACTTCGACACTGGGAGTGTGGAGAGAGGACTGGGATCGTGGTGGGGAAGGAACAGTTAGAGGTGAAGGTGTGGAAAAAACTACAGAATGGGTGGACATGTGGGAAGCAGAAGAGGTGGTGGGTGGTGGAGTGGAGGGTTGGGCAGGGACTGTAGGAGCAGATGATGTTGATGGCAAGTTGTATGGGGAAGGAGTTTGGTACGGGGCAGGTTGCTGGAAGTGGGGAGATGTCTGGTACGGGGCAGGTTGCTGGAAGTGGGGAGATGTCTGGTACGGGGCAGGTTGCTGGAAGTGGGGAGATGTCTGGTACGGGGCAGGTTGCTGGAAGTGGGGAGATGTCTGGTACGGGGCAGGTTGCTGGAAGTGGGGAGATGTCTGGTACTGGGGAGGTTGCTGGTACTGGGGAGTTTGCAGGTACTGTGGAGGTTGCTGGTACTGGTGAGGTTGCTGGTGCTGGGGAGGTGGCTGGTGCTGGGGAGGTGGATGGTGCTGGGGAGGTGGATGGTATGTAATAGGAGGGGGAGGATGGAAAGTGGCTGGAGGTGGATGGTATGTAATAGGAGGGGGAGGATGGAAAGTGGCTGGAGGGGGTGTAGATGTAATAGGAGGGGGAGGATGGAAAGTGGCTGGAGGGGGTGTAGATGTAATAGGAGGGGGAGGATGGAAAGTGGCTGGAGGGGGTGCAGGTGGAGGAACTACTGTGGTGGGAGGAGGAGGAGGAGGTTGGGAGGTAACTTGCTGGAGAGCAGCGTGGCATGAATGCATTACATGCATCTGCTGGGCAGGAGAGAGCGTTTCCATGCGCTCCACAACAGACCTGAAAAAGGTGTGGTTTGGCGAAGATCTTGCTTCTGAATGCATGGTTTGCAGAAGTGTCTTCACCTCCAGAATGCTGGAGTTGATCTGCTGATAGCCTGCGGAGATTTGCTCTGACAAGACTTTTAGACAGTTCTGGAAAGATGCATTCAGATGCAAGAACCCTGGCGCATAAGTCTTTTCCTGACCCCTCTGCCGCTGCCGCCCAGTACCCGCAGGTGTACTAGAGGCGGCAGGGGCAGAAGGGTGGGGTAAAGGGAAAGCGATCTCCTCACCAGCAGCTTCATGTAATGTAGGCGGCCACGATGCTCCTGTGCTGGTGGATGGGACAGATGGGTCGAATGTGTGGGAAGGCTGGGAAGGTGCAGATGTACCGGGGCGGTCGAAGTGTCCCTCGGTGCCGATCTCCTCAGGGATCGCCTCAGAAGGGTCCAATCGTGCCGGCTCCCGAGTGCTGCTCACCGTGCTGTGGAATAAAGAGAAAAAAAAACAATTAAAATACTGACATGGTATGGCCCTGGCTGAAAAAAAAATTTACATCTAACATTTTTTTTCACATGTGGTGTGTAATATTTACCTTCTGGTGACCATTGTTTCCCGGAGGAACGACAGGGCTTCTGCGTACTTGTACTTGCTCCTGCGTCCTCCAGATCCACTCGGGGCCCGCATCTCTTTATTGAACTCCTTCTTGAAACGATCTCTCACAGACCGCCACCGATTCACAATTCTGTTCCCTGAAACGAGAAAGGAGTGGTTAGTATACAACATCAGTGTTTCCCAAACTCCAGTCCTCATGGTCCCCAGGGGTCATGTTTTCAGGATTTCCATAGTAAATAGAAATCCTGAACACATGATCCGTGGGGACCACGAGGACTGGAGTTCGGGAAACACTGGTTTAAATCAAGCAACCGGTACTGTATATACTTACGCTCTGTAATCTGGGCCCGAACATCGAGGTCCTCCCAGCGGCCCACAAGGAGCGAACAGATTTCCTCCCAGAGTCGTCGGGTAACGATCAGGTCAGCGTGGTGGCGGTCAGCCATATTCCAGAGCGGCTCCCTTTCTCTGACGAGATCGATGAGGCGGTCCACATCAATCCCTCCATCCTCAACGTCAGAGTCGGGAGCACGCTGTGAAGGCTGTTAAAGAAAAAGACAAAAATAACATAATTAGCCTCCACAAAAGAAATGAAATAAAAAGTGCAAAAAAACAAAGCAAAAATATTTATACTTACACGCTGGTGACCGCCGCGTTGCTGTCGCCGACGACCCTGGGAGGCACTGCGAGCACCTCTTGGCCAAGCACCAGATTGGGAAGACTAGAGAAGAAAACAAAAAAAGTTATGTCTTTGGATGTAGGCATTTGTTTGCTGTGTGTGGTCTGCAGAACATTGTTTTCTATGTGTTGTGTGTAGTGTGATGTTGTGTTTCTGCGTTTGATGCAAAAAACTTACGAATTGTGAGCCCACTCCAGGTGTCTGTCCACCCCTTCCTTCTTCTTCTGGGAGCTCCTCTTCATCTTGTGATTCCTGTTTTGAAATAAAAGGCCATGAATAGACATATATTACAGAGAAGATGGATTTTGGAAATAAAAACTTACCGTCAAACGCTGACGATGCGAGGGAGGGCTCCCAGAAGATGATGTGCTGTCTTCCTGGTGGCCACACTCCATGCCTGTGGGTGGTGTTCCAGCTGCTGCCATTGCTGCTGCTGCTGCTGCATCTATTGGGCGGCTGTTGAATAAAGAGAAACAAAGGGCCAATGAATATCTTGATATTCAATAGCCCTAGTTTGGAGGAATGGGTGATTTGATAATTACCGTCTCTCATCTGCTGCTGGACTCCCCTCCCGTTGTTCAGCATGCTGCTCCAATTGGGGTGGTGCTGATGGTGCTGCTGCAGATGTCTCCTGCCTTCTCCTGCGCCTGGTTGCTGTCTTGGGTGGCATGTTGGGTGTGGCTGTGGGTCCCACTGTCTTGCTTTTATATATGTCTTGTGGGCAGAGCTACTGAGCATGCTCAGACCAAAAAACCGGATCCGGCCGCCGGATCAGGCTTTCGCCGGATCCGGCGCATTGCGGCGCTCATAGGCTTTCATTGTGTGAAAAAGCCGGACGCACCGGATCCGGCGTGTCCGGCTTTTTCGCCGGAGACAAAAAACGTTACAGTAGACGTTTTTTCCAGACGCCGGATCGCGACACATTGCGACACATTGCCGGATCCGGCGAAAACCGGATGAAACGCATGGCCATCCGGCGCGATCCGGCGCAAATGCAAGTCAATGGGGGGGGAAACCGGATCCGGCATTGCATTTCGCCGGATCCGGTTTCTGTCAAAAGCGCCGGATCGCGCCTGACGGCGAAAACCTGATGTGTGAAAGAGGCCTTAGCGTTGTTACTTATGACTTGTGTTTTGAAACTGTTAAACTGTAAAGCGCTGCGGAATATGTTGGCGCTATATAAATAAAGATTATTATTATTATTATTAGCATAGACAATTGCCTTCAGATGACCCCAAAGATAAAAGTCTAAGGCTGTGTTCACACAGTGCGGATTCTCCCGCGGATTTGCCTATGCGGGTCCGCTGCAGATCCACAAGTCATGTACAGTACAATGTTAGGCAATGGAAATTAAAAACTGATGTGCACATGCTGCGGAAAAAATCGTGCAGATTAGCTGCGGGGTTTTTCCCGCAGCATGTCAATTCTTTGGGCGGATCTGCAGCGTTTCTGCACCCATTGACTTGCATTGATCCACAGCAAAACCACAGGTCTCAAAAAGATCTGCAGTTTTGCTGCGGATGAAACGCTGCAAATCAAGAGGGGGAAAGAATGTGGGCGGTGACTGTGTGCGTGTATGGTGTGTGGGCAGTGACTGGGCATGTATGTGTGTGTGGGCTATGTGTGTGTGCAGGGGTCTGCGGGGCTCATCGGGCTGTCAGGGGGTTTGTGTGGGGATTTACAGAGGCTGCGCGGGGCTCATAAGGGGTCTGTGCGGGGGTCATCGGGCTGTCCAGGGGTCTGTGCGGGGCTCATCGGGCTGTCGGGGGTCTGTGCGGGGTCTTGCGGGGGGCTGCAGGGCTGTCCGTGGGTCATCTGTCTGTCCGAGGGTTGTGCGGGGGTTGCTGCGGTGCTGTATGTATGTGTATGTGTGTGTGTGTATGCAGACATTGTCCGATCGCACTGCAAGTCCCATCGGGCTATGTCTGTTACCCTGACAGTGAGTGACACATTAGCCAATGATGGGACAGTGGTAGTCCCATCATCTGCCTAATGTGTTGAATGTAAAAAGAAAGCAAAAAAAACTACATACAACATATAGCAGACAGATCATACAACACTTAACATACAGAGCATACAACATATAACATAAAGAACATACATATAAGATACATAACATACAGAACATACATATAACGTACAGAGCACACAAATAAGATACAGAACATACAACATATAACATACAGAACATACATATAACATCCAGTACATACAACATATAACATACAGCACATAACATAGAGTAAGTACTCACCGCATACACCTAATTCCCCGGAGCCATCGATCTCCTGTAATAAAGATAAAATAATAAACTAACCTATAATTACCTCTCCGCCGTAGTCCAATTAATATCGAAGGTCCCACGACGATCTCCCGTGGAGAGCTGCCACATCAGCTGATGCGACCGCTCTCCACGGACTCCAGCACTGAAATGTCAGGAGAAGGTAATCCTCCGCTGTGTATCCCTCCGCTGGGAAATAGGTCCCGTAACCCTAACCCTAACCCTAGCCCTAACCCTAACCCTAATTCTCACGCAGCAGTGCTGTAAAGAGAGACTCTCAACTCAGGTAACCTCAGTGATGGACTGTAGGAGGCATTGTCTCCTGTCAGTTCATCACTGGGAGGCCCCGTAGAGCAGTGGCATCACCTGATGCCACTGTTCTATAGGGGAGATTGTCATGGGACCCTCATTATTAACTGGACTGTGTTGGACAGGGAGTATATGGTTGGTTTATTATTTTTCGTTTTTTCTAGGAGACGAGGGCGTCGCTTGGATCTGGGCATACAATAAAAATATGAAAACCGTGCTGTGTTTTATTTCATTAAAAGGCTTTATTCTTATGTGTGTGTTTTTTTAACCGCTTATTAATATAAGATTAATAATGGATCGGTGTCTTATTGACGCCTCTCCATTATTAACCGGGCTTAATGTCAACTTCCAATAGCAAGGTGACATTAACCCCTCATATTACCCCATGTCCCACCGCTACACGGGAGTGGGAAGTGAGGGGCTAAGTGCCACAATTGGCGCATCTCATAGATGCACCATTTCTGGGGTGGCTGTGGGCTGGCATTTGTAGCCAGGGAGGCCAATATCCATGGCCCCTTCCTAGGCTATGAATATCAGCCCGCAGCTGTCTGCATAGCCATTCTGGCTATAAAATATAGGGGGACCCCACGTCATTTTTTTGGGGGGTCCCCCTATTTTAATAGCCAGCAAAGGCTACGCAGACAGCTGCGAGCTGATATTCATAGCCTGGGAAGGGGCCATGGGTATTACCCCCTTTCCAGGCTACAAATATTGGCCCCCGGTCATCGGCTTTCCCCCCTAGCGCAGAAAATTGAGCGGGAGCCCACGCCATTTTTTTTAATATATATGGCTATATATCTATAGATATATCTATGTATATGTCTACAGAAATATCTATGGAAATATCTATAGATATATATATGGAAATATCTATGGAAATATCTATAGATATATATATTGAAATATCTATGGAAATATCTATAGATATATATATTGAAATATCTATGGAAATATCTATAGATATATATATTGAAATTTCTATAGATATATATATAGATATATCTATCTATATCTAACTATCTAACTGTCTATCCCATATTTATCTATCTATCTAGCTATCCCATATTTGTCTGTCTGTCTGTCTGTATGTCTATCTATCTATCTGTCTGTCTGCATGTCTATCTGTCTATCTGTGTGTGTAATGGAGTGTGGGTTGGACAAATGTAAATGAGGAGGTTGGACAGAAATGACAACTGCGTTTTTTTGTGCGGAAAAATCCGCTGAAGAATCTGCACTGTGTGAACATACCCTAAGGGGGGTCAGAGCGGGAGACCTTGGTGGCCATTCAACTGGCCCACGACGACCAATCCACTTTCCAGGAAACAGTTCATGTAGGAATGCTTGGCCCTGACACCCATAATTGATGGTATGGTGTGGTATATGGGGTACAAAGATAGTGGGGCCATTCTTCATCAATGGAAACCTCAATGCCACTGGATATCTGAAATTGCTACATGATGATGTGCTGCCCTCTTTATACAATGAAGATGGCACGTTACCTGAGTTTTTCCAGCAAGATGGTGCACCACCACATTATGGGTGTCAGGTCCGAGCATTCCTACAAGGAATCTGACGCCTCTTAGACTAGAATTTCTTCTGCGGTGTTGCTATCAGTGTGTCAAGAAAGGGAGAAGAGGGTTGCATTGACAATCCAACACAATGGGCAGCACTTTGAACACATTTTATAAATGGTCATAAACTTGTAACTAACTCATGAAAGAATAAAGCTACGTTAAAACCAAGCACGCTATTGTTTTTCTTGTGAAATTCTCAATAAGTTTGATGTGTCACATGACTCTCTTCCCATTGAAAAAATAAAGTTGGATCCAAAATGGCCGACTTCAAAATGGCCACCATGGTCACCACCCATCTTGAAAAGTTCCCCCCCCCATACACTAATGTGCCACAAACAGAAAGTTAAAATCACCAACCATTCCCATGTTATTTAGGTGTAGGGAAGGCAATTCCATCCAGCTCTTTGGTTCTGACACCAGGCCTCTCTTAAAGGGATCCCCGGTATGGAAGTAAGGATCGTTCCACTCAGCGCTGTGGTTCTGACCCCAGGGCCTCTTAAAGGGATCATTGGTATGGAAGTTAGGGCAATTCCACTAAGCACTCTAGTTCTGACCCCAGGCCCCTCTTAAAGGGATCCCCAGTACGGAAGTGAAGGCAAATCCACTCTGCACTTTGGTACTGACCCCAGGCCTCTCTTAAAGGGATCTCCGGGTTGGAAGTTAGCACAAATCCCTCAGCACTCTGAATCTAACCCCAGGATTTTATTAAAAGGATCATTGGTATGGAAGTCAGGGCAAATCCATCCATTGCTCTGGTTCTGACCCCAGGCCTCTCTTAAAGGGATCCCCGGTATGGAAGTTAGGGCAATTCCACTCAGCATTCTGGTTCTGACCAGGGATTAAAAAAGCTGATCCCTGGTATGGAAGTCAGGGCAATTGCCTTCAAATGCTCTGGTACTGACCCCAGGCTTCTATTAAAGGGATCATTGGTATGGAAGTTAGGGAAAATCCATCCAGCGCTTTGGTTTTGACCCCAGGCGTCTCTCTGAAAGGGATCCCCGGTATGGAAGTTAGGACCGTTCCACTCAGCTCTGTGGTTCTGACTCCAGGGCCTCTTAAAGGGATCATTGGTATGGAAGTTAGGGCAATTCCACTCAGCGCTCTGGTTCTGACCCCAGGCCCCTCTTGAAGGGATCCCCGGTACGGCAGTGAGGGCAAATCCACTCTGCGCTTTGGTACTGACACCAGGCCTCTCTTAAAGGGATCTCCGGTATGGAAATTAGGGTAAATCCCTCAGCGCTCTGATTCTCACCCCAGGCTTCTATTAAAGAGATCATTGGTATGGAAGTCAGGGCAAATCCCCTCAGCGCTTTGCTTCTGACCCCAGGCCTCTCTTAAAGGGATCCCTAGTATGGAAGTTAGGACCGTTCCACTCAGCGCTCTGGTTCTGACCCCAGGCTGAAGGGATGATATGGGATATTAGGGGTAGTAGTCTGGTGGCTCTGGCTGACAGGATAATGTCACGAAACAATCACTGACCTCAGGGAGACCAGTCAAAGAAAACACTGCGGCAGCCGGCAAAGACGCTCAATCACAGTGAAATCCTAGGTGCATTGCTCCCTGGGAAATACGAATATGCAAATAAAGTCCGTGGAGCCTCATTTAAGAGTCTCATACACGGGACTAGGATAATGTGGGATATTAGAGGTAGTAGTCCGGTAGCTTTGACGAGATGATGTGGGATATTAGTGGCAGTAGTCCGGTGGCTCTGGCTGATGGGATGATGTGGGATATTAGGAGTAGTAGTCCAGTGGCTCTGGCTGACGGGACAATGTGGGATATTAGGGGTAGTAGTCCGGTAGCTCTGGCTGACGGGATGATGTGGGATATTATAGTGAATGTGGCTATGCAGAGTGGGCGGGGCTATAACCTCAGCTTTATATATATAGATAGATAGATAGATAGATAGATAGATAGATATGATCATTATAATTTGTTATAACTAACTGTAGTTAGTCACTATGCCCAGGCAGTGCCAGGCTCTTCAGCTAGTACATATAAATGTCAGTGACATATATAGAGATACATAGAAGACCAGCCGGTAATTCATTTGCTGCCTTCTGTAAAATCACTGCAGGAGCCGACAGGATAGGAGAGATGGATTACATACAGTAAATCCATATAGAATAGGCAGATATATACATGTCAGTGACAAATACAATTAGTATAGTGTGTGTGCAAAATACTGGACATGTATTTAATTAATAAAAGATTATGTTACAGAAAAAAATGGTGTGGGGTCTCCCTATAATTAATAGCCAGCAACGGCTATGCAGACAGTTGCCGGGCTGATATTAATATCCTAAGAACGGGCCATGGATCCTGGCCCCCCCTGGCTAAAAACATCAGCTCTCAGCCGCCCCAGAAAAGGTGCATCTCTAAGATGCCCCAATTCTGGCACATAGCCTTGCTTTTCCCACTGCCCTATAGCGGTGGCATATGAGGTAAAAGTTGGGGGGTTGATGTCACCTTTCAGGTGACATCAAGCCCCGAGGTTAGTAATAGAGAGACGTCAATAAGATACCCTTATTACTAACCCCATAGTCAAATTGTAAAGAAAACACTGACACTAAGTGAAAAATCCTTTCATTGAAATAAAGACACAGTCTCCTTTATTATTCTTAATTAAATCATACTTACATCCACACCTAATCCATGCAAAGCCCTCAATCTCCTGTAATAAATATAAAATAAAAAAACAACAATATACCACACCTGTCTGTCGTTGTGTCCCATTTTTCAACTTGGAATGTGCAAAGATCCGACCGTCCTGACTGAAAAACACTGATGAATGAGGAGATGCTGCCAGCGCAGACTCAGTGACTAGTGGTGACGTCACTTAGCCTTCGCTCCCTCACAGCCTGAACTGCGATGACCTCTGGACCATGGGAAAATGCCATTAAAGAGGTTGCCACAGTTCGTGCTAGCATCAGTATATTCACAGCTGATCACCGTGCGAATTCCATGGTTCCTTCCTAGGCTATTAACATCAGCCCTCAGCTGTCTGCATAGCCATTGCTGGCTATTAATTATAGGGGGACCCCATGCCAAATAAAATAATCTTTTATTAATTAAATACATGTCCAGTATTTTGCACACATTATACTAATTGTATTTTTCACTGACATCACATAATCTGCCATCTTTGCAAAAAAAACTGAGTTTAGGTCAAAAGTGCAATATTTTGACTACTATTTTGATTCTGGCACAACCATCCAGGGATAAAATAAAATTCTTTATTCAAAGGTAGTTAAAACATTAAAAGGCAAAGCCTCATTTCAGGTGTATATGTGGCGCCCCTGAGGGTTCAGTCACCACAGAGGTACTGCACCTCACCCAGAGGTGTGGTATCCCACTACCCAGGTAAGGTGGAGGCACCTGACCGCACTTTTACACCTGCATCCAACACTCACTTGTAGCAGCAGGGCACCCTGGATGGACCCTAAGGGAGGATGATCTCATCCCTGCTGGATAGGAAAGGGTGTTGGGAAGTGGGTGGAGTTTAGGTTCAGAGCGAGAGAACTGAAAAGAAGTTAAGTTCAGTCTCCCCTAGGGGGGAGAAATGAGAGGACTTGTGTGCAGCAGCTCCCTGTCAGCAGGAGCTGCTGGGAAGGAAAGTGACTGAAGGAAGCTCCCTGAAGAGGGAAGGGATCCCAGAGGCACGGGCTGGGCAGAAGCCACCCGTGGGGCTCGTTCCACACTGACGACTGTCAGGTGGAGGGATCCAGGTTGCTGAAGGGTCTCGGCCCCTAGCCTAGTAGAGTGGACAACAGGACTCAGCTAGCAAGCCGACACCTGTAGCAACTTTAGGGGCCACAGCCAACAACCACAGTTATCTTCTCCGGAAAGGCAACCAAAAGGGATCAAGGAAGCGAAGTGGGCACATTATCCGACAGGGTCCGCGGTTGCTGGCTTGGGACACTGACTGTGAGGTGCTGGGAAGGAAGAGGAGTAGGAATCAGCACTGTGAGATGGCCAGGAAAGGCATATACTGAAGGGAGTGTTGGAAAGGTGCTCTCCATCTGTCTGGAAGTTTGGTGGCCCTTTCACTTGAAGGACACAGTACCAAGCGGGCATATGCACATCAGAACAGTGAGTAAAGCCTTGGAACTGCACTCCATTGTGTCCTCTGAATTCTTTCGTCAACACTTACTCAGCACTGCTACATCTACCAACATTTCTCTCTTCAACATCTTACATCTGCCCTGGGACAACAGCTCTGCCTGTGGAGAGCTATTCCAACTCTGCTGCATTACACCATCAGTCCCAGAAGATCTGCACTGTAGCGCTGGTCGCCTCTGACCAGATACCACAGGTGGCGTCACGAACACTACATTACAAACTCTTTATTTTCATCCCTTGTAAATATACCCCTTTATTGTACACCCAGGGCCACAGACCGGGTCACTGCCACTGTGACACTGCCTCTTTAAGAAGCGGCCTGGTACCGAGTATTCCCCACTGCCATGGCAGGTGCTCCATGTGCACACCTTTAGTCACAGGCTAGCCTCGCCTTTTAATGTTTTAACTACGTTTGAATAAAGAATTTATTTTATCCCTGGATGGTTGCACCGGAATCTTTCCCCATTTTTATCTACCTTCCTGTGATCACCAGTGGAAACGGGACCCTCAGGAGAAACTCCGGACCAAATCTTCCAGCTACACATTCTCAGCGTGGTAAGCTCCTTCGTCCCTCTCTCTCTCCCTGCATCTCACCAATTTGACTACTACATGTATGAACCTTCACATGCACAATCAACATGGTTTACTGTGGGAATCCCACTGCGCACAAATGCGGACCAACGAATCTCAATAACCATCTGTCGTCTCATCAAATGCATCTGCTGCTTCTTCTTCCTCCTCTGTTACCATTCCAACTATTGAGATGCAGGTCTTAGACCGTAGAACCTCGGAATCTTTACCTGCTCCAGTCATGCTGACTGAGAGCCCTCCGTCAGCTGTAACAGAAGTGGACATGCCTGCTGTTTTTGCCCAATCTCAGAGAACAAGCACATCACACCTTTCTCAATCCACCGTAACATCTCCGCCTGCACCCCTCTCACAGTCCAGCAGTTTGTCACTGTACTCCGCCCCCTTTCTCAGCTCTGCAGCCAGCCCACGGTTCCGCAGTTGTGGTCATGTAAAAGATTGTTTCCTCCTACGCATGACAAAGCTAAGAGGTTGAACTCCAACATCTCCAATCTTGGCCACGGAAATGCTGCCTTTCCACCTGTTAAATACAGACGGTTTCTGAAAGCTGATGGCAGTCGCAGTCCCCCAGTACCAATTACCCAGTCACCATTACTGTTTTAAGAAAGCTGTGTCTATGCTACACCAGCATGTTGCAAACATCACCCGTTCCTTGACTAAATCTCTGTCTGCCAGGGTGCATTTTGCTAGACACTTGGACGAGTAAGCATGGCCAAGGGCGTTACAACTCGCTGACTGGGCACTGGGTGACGCTGGTGGCTGTGGGGGTAGGTGTTGCTTCACAAGTCTTGGAATCCCCAAGGCTTGCAGGACAATCCTCTACATTTAACACTTCCTCCACTGCTTCTCTCTCCTCCTCTATCTCCTCTAGGGCCTCCACCTGCAACCCCAACCTCTACCTTAATGAGACACGTGTTCTCCATCACTTCCGTACTGTGCAGACAGGGCTTACCGCAATCAGGCAGTATTAAAATTGATATGCCTTGGAGATCGCAGTCATACAGCTGAAGAGTTGTGGACAGCTCTCCAGGCTGAGTTTGATCAACGGCTGTCTCTGCGGATCCTGAATCCATGGAAGGCCGTGCCTGATAATGGTGCGAACCTGGTGGCGGCCCTATGGTGAGGCAAGCTCACACACGTGCCTTGCTGGGCTCACGTCCTCAACCTGGTGATTCAGTGTTTTCTCCGCCACTATCCTAGCCTGGGTAAGCTGCACCAGAAAGCATGTAAGCTGTGTGCTCATTTCCGCCATTCACACCCCTCTGGTCATGGACTTGCATCGATACAGAGGTCTTTATCCATGCCAGTTAACAGGTTGATATGTGATGTGCAGACACAGTGGAATTACTCTCTGCACATGTTGCAGCGATTGTGGCAGCAGCAACGAGACCTGACACAGTATGTCATGTCGTATAGCCTAGGCCAACGCAGTATGGACGTGGTGCATATCACGTTTACAGATTGGGCACAGATTAGGGACTTCTGCAACCTTCTGCACAGTTTTGAAATGGCTACTAAGATGGTTAGTGCTGACGATGTCATCATCAGCATCACTATTCCGGTCATCTATATGCTGGAGCAGACTTTGAATAGCCTGCGGGAGGAGATGGTGGTCCTAGAAGAAGAGGAGGAAGTAGAGGAGGATGCACAAAGGGATAACATTGTCCCGAAGTTCAAGACTGTTGTCACCCAGGCAGGTGCCAAGGGAGGGTACTTTACTGCGATCGAGGGAGGCTGATGATAACAGACAAACTGTTATCCAAAATATAATTACCATAATCTATTGTGGTGTGGTGCCATATAGATAAGAAGTGATAAGAGGCAACATGACAGTAAAAAATTAAATCTTTATTCATAAGCAATGGTATAAAAACAAGTTTAAAAAGACAGGGCAGAAAAATAGGCCTCCAAGTGGTGGGGAAATGAAAACAGCAGCAAGAAATGATAAAGTGCACAGTAAGGGTTAAAGGATAAAGAGAGCACCACACATAGAAGGGCTGAGCCAATACGTAATCCTTATATTCAAAGAAGGGCACAGAGAGACTCAGTAAGCACTAAGTAGTTGCATTACAGTATGTGCTGAGTTTTGCAAATACAATATTATAAGCTTACCCATAAAATAAGAAAGGAACTGAGGCCCAGGAAGCATGAAAAAAAGTTAAGTGCTTATTAGTGATGTGATAGATGCTTCCCCCTCTCATATACCAGCAAAATACAATTAGGAACAGATATATATGATGTCCAACGTATTACTGCAGTTAAATACCTGCTTAAGAATTGGTACTGTTGGACTGTGCAGTCAAAACAGCTGCTGCTAGGGATCCCCACGCTTGATGAGCGCCATTTTGCAGGGTTGCTTCTTCTGGGGGTGTGACAGGTATCCAGGTATTGGGGGATATAAATAGGGCAATGCGTGGTGCGGATAGGATGACTTGGGACTTGCGTAGCACGTGAACAATCGGACCCGCCTCATATCGCCAGTGGAACTTCCGGAATCGCATTCGATGACACACAGTGGAACGCATTGCTGTCACGTGATTGAGCACTTCCAGAGGTCACAAGGAGAGTTCTGGCCTGGTGCGCGCACAGTCAAAACACTATAGTGTCCAAAAGGTAGTATGTAGGCACTTCAACCACAATTATATACACACTTAAGGGGAAACACGGTGTAACTAATTTACCCACAATGAAGAGAACCATAAAAAATATATGTAATAAAATCACACAATTTTATTGGGAACAAAAAGATAAATATAAAAGGCTACATATCCATTTGCTCATAACATACCCCAAGGGGGCAAAAGCACTGACCACGAAGAAAGAGTGGGAATAAGTAATAATATTCTTACTATTTTACACCAGTTAATCATTAGCAAAATGCATACAGAAGACACAGTATATTCTGGTACATTTAATACAATCAAATCCCCCACATACCACCACTAAAACAAATCTTCTACATCCATATCCCTTCAAGGCAATACTGTCAAGGATTACCAAACTTCACCAATTATATAAGGTGCCAGTGCACAATTGACCCAAACAGGTCTATTATAAATCACCACAAAAACAGAAATGGCCGGAGTGAGCCTCCCAACCCCCTAGAGGAGGCGTGGGCGGAGGCCAACATGACGGGGGGTTGGAAGATAATGAGGGAAGGGGAAGGTTTAAAGGGGAGGGGGAGCTAGGGGGCATTTAATGCAGGGTCTGGGGGCGCCCGCCCTCTGTTCCTGTTGTCCCAGCTCCTGAGCAGTCCCACAACACTTACCAGGATGTCGGAAGTGGACCAGGCCCTGGACAGACTGCGGGCGGCAGGGCAGCCTCCTGGCTGGCTGGAGGCGCAGGTGGCCGGCCTGCTTCATCAGGCGCCGGGGCAGGCCACGGTGAGAGATCGGAGGCCCCGGCGGGCGCGGCCTCCAAAGCGGCTGTCCCCCGACACCGCTCCCCGGGCCTCGCGTCGCCGCCGGAGCCCCTCCCGGGACCCTCCGGGCCGCGCGACGCAGCCTTCCCCGTCCGGGGGTGCGCGGCCTGGGAGGAATCCTTCCGGGCGGCGAGGCCCTGCGGCGGCGTCCGGACCTTCGCCCCGCGGCCGGAAGGGGGCGGGGCCAGCGCGCGCCCGACTTCCGGTTGCTCCTGGATCTTCGGGGGGCCGTGGCGGCGGTGGACGAGCCGTGCGGCCTGCCTCGGTGGGCGCTTCGGCCGCGAGAGGAGGAGCGGCCTGCCAGGAGGCAGGGCCGAGCCGCGTCACGTCCCCCGGCCGTGGGGGGGAACTGTCGGGAATGGGGGGGCGCTGCTGCGGTGCCCCCGATATGGTGCCACAGCCCCATGGCTGCAGCGGGACCAGAGGGCAGTCTGGCGGAGTCTGTGCCGGCTGCCAGAAGACGGGAGCGGAGGACACTGTCGGGCTCCCAGTTGCCGTGGGGGGCCCTAAGCGACCGGGTGCCTCGCGACGGCGTGGCCGAAGTGACTCTCGGCGGGGGGAGACAGGAGCCTTCTTTTTTGGGGGTGTCGCTGCCCAGTTCCGCCGGGGGGTTCAGGCCTCCCACCCCGGCTCAGTCTGCAGGTGGGGTCGGGCCGCACCAACGAGGCGGTGAGTTAGCCGCCGGGAGGCGCGAAGTCCACGAGGCGTCATCATCTGGGGATCCAGGATTTCCGGCTGGAGGGCACACAGCCCCCTCGCAGCCCGGTGAGTATGCGTCTATGTCCCCTGTTTGTCACCCGCTTTTGTCTTCGTCTGTGGCGGTTGGGGGCCCCTTAGCTGAGTCCGGGGTTGGCAGGGTTGAGGCTGGTTTTAGCAGTTCAGGGTCGGCTGGGGGAGTATGTGATGTGTTGGCGGATGTGCGTAGCTTGCTTTTGCGTTTGGAGCAGGGTTTTGTGGGGTCGTCGCCGGTTGCAGCGTGGGTTGGGCCACAGGGTGGCGGGTTGGCGGGTCAGGGCGCGGGTGCGTCGGGCCCTTGTGTTGGCACGCCGGTTTCGGTGTCGGTGCAAACCGAGAAGGAAAAGGAGTGTCGTGTGCATCTGGATGATCGGGCGCATGGTGAGGTGTATGTGTGTTTTGAGGGTTCGTTGGGGGCCCATTTGAAAAAGGAGGTGAAAGAGCGGATTTGGAAGGATGAATATGTTGAAATATTTTCGCTATTGCCTCTTGAGAAGTTTAATTTGGACAAAAGTAAGAAAGAGGATAGCAAAAAGGAAGAGGAGGAAAAGCGGAGGTGGCGCTTGACATTTGTAAATTGGCAGCAGGCATTTGCTATTTTGGCGAGTGTTATCGGGGAACAGGCCCCTGATAATTGCTCCGTGTTATTTTGTTATTTGGATGCTATTGGGGAGGCTTATAGAGTGTATGGCGGGCAGGCGTGGCTGCGGTATGACGAGCAGTTTCGTCAGAGGAAAGCTGTGCGTCCGGCTGTCCGCTGGGACCAAAAAGATATTGGCTTGTGGATGCGGGTGATAGCGCAAAATAAGTCTGGGAGTTCCTTTCCTGGGGGGGCTGGAAGCACCAGCCAGAATAGCGGCACTGCCGGCTCTGCGGGTGGTGGGGGTCAAGGGCAGTCTGGAACGCACAAGGCGGGGGTGTGCTGGCAGTTTAATGACGGCCAGTGTAAGTTTGGGGCCAACTGTAAATTTAAACACCTGTGCTCAAACTGCAATGGTTCCTCACATGGAGCATCCAAGTGTTTTAAAAAAGGGAAGTCCAAATCCGGTGGAGGTAATTTGCAAGGGGGAGACTCCAGTGAATCTGGAAAGGATGGTCCCTTATCTAAATAGATACCCTGATAGGGTAGGAGCGGGGCTGTTGTATTCTGGTTTTGAGGAGGGTTTTCGGATCCCGGATCCTCCATTTGAAATCCCGTTTGTTTTGAAAAATTTGCGCTCTGCTTTGGAGCATCCGTCAGTTGTTTCGGAGAAGATCCAAAAAGAAGTTTCATTGGGGCGCATGGCGGGCCCTTTCGTGTCTCCTCCTTTTCCGAATTTGGTTGTTTCCCCGTTGGGGGTGGTTCCGAAGAAGGAGCCCAATAAGTTTCGGCTTATTCAGCATTTGTCTCACCCGCGGGGGAGGTCGGTTAACGACGGTATCGATCCGGAGATTTGTTCAGTGGTATACTCTTCATTTGATGAAGCGGCAGGTTGGGTCCGGAAATGTGGTCGTGGGGCCCTTATGGCTAAGACCGATGTTGAGTCCGCTTTTCGTTTGCTTCCGGTTCACCCAGACAGCGTGAGGTTGTTGGGCTGTTTCTGGGAAGACAGGTTTTTTGTAGATAGGTGTTTACCTATGGGTTGTTCCTTGTCTTGTGCGTATTTTGAGGCTTTTAGCTCTTTTCTGGAATGGGTCGTGTGCGATGTCTCTGGTTGTGACTCGATAGTTCATTATTTGGACGATTTCCTGTGCATTGGCCCGGCGGACCATTCGCGTTGTATCAGGATTTTGAAGGCGATTGAGTGGGTGGCAGATCGGTTCGGGGTTCCGTTGGCACCCGGAAAAACTGAGGGTCCTGGTTCGTGTCTGCGTTTTCTGGGGATCGTCATTGATACGGTCAAATGGGAATTCCGGTTGCCGGAAGACAAGCTTGATGATTTGAGGGCTGAGGTTGTTCGCGCACGTCGGTTGCGTAAAATATCGTTGAGGGACCTCCAGTCGCTGTTGGGTAAGCTTAACTTCGCCTGTCGGGTAATGCCGATGGGTCGAGTTTTTTCACGTAGGCTGGCTAGCGCTACTTCGGGGGTCCGGGCTCCCCATCATTTTGTGAGATTGTCGGCGGAGCTCAGGGCCGATTTGGAGGTTTGGGAGTCCTTTTTCGAGACGTACAACGGTTGATCGTTGGTGATGGCTGATGTGGTCTGCAACGATGCTTTGGATTTGTTCACGGATGCGGCAGGCGGATTCGGTTTTGGTGCTTATTTTGGAGGGCAGTGGTGCGCCGCTCAGTGGCCCGTCACTTGGGTTTCGGCTGGGTTGGTGCGCAATATCACGTTGTTGGAGATCTTTCCGATTCTGGTGGCAGTTCATTTGTGGGGTCGGGAGTTTCGGAATCGGCGCGTTCGTTTCAATTGTGACAACATGGGGGTGGTGAGAGCGATTAATGGTCTTACTGCATCGTCCCCTCCAGTGGTCAGGGTTTTGCAGAAGTTGGTGCTAGCATGTTTGTCTTTGAATGCGCATGTGATGGCGACACATGTGCCTGGAGTGAAGAATGAGATAGCTGATTCTCTCTCTCGCTTGCAGTGGGATCGTTTTCGTTCCTTGGTTCCGGAGGCAGAGTTCGAGGGTCTGATTTGTCCGGAGGAATTGTGGAGGGTGGCTTACGAGCCGCGGAGTCACTGATCGTATCGTCTTTGGCACCAAAAACCTGGGAGGCCTACCGGAATGTGTGGTGTGCGTGGGAAGAGGTCATTACGGCTGGCTCCGCCAGTGGGGCCAGGCTTGAGCAAGAGGGTCTGTTGTTGTCGTGGTTGGGGCAGGGCGCAAACGAAGGTTGGTCTCGGGCGAAGATGACACGTTTGTTGGCCTGATTGTCTTTCAGTTTTCGGTTGCGCGGGCACAGGGATTTGACAAAAACGTTTATGGTTATGCAGGCGGCGAAAGGTTTTGGCCGCTTTCAGAGGGGGGGTGAATTGAGGCGGCCAGTGTCATTTAATATGCTGGAGCAATTGGGCTTGGTTCTGGGATCGGTATGCGCGGATGGTTATGAGGTTGCGCTGTTTCGGCTGGCTTTTTCCTTTGCATTTTTTGGGGCACTGCGGATCGGAGAACTTGTGTCTCACAATAAAGGGTCTGTGGGCGGGTTGTTAGCCAGGGATGTGATGTTGACCGCTCAGGGCGTCGAATTTTGGCTAAGGAGGTCGAAAACGGACCAGGCTGGGAAAGGCCGTCGAGTGGTGTTGGGGGTTGTCTCTGGTTCCAGAATGTGCCCGGCTCAGTGTTTACGTAGATTTTGGGATCTTCGTCCTAGTTTGGGCGGATCTTTGTTGTGTCACGCTGACGGGGGAAGTCTGTCTCGATATCAGTTTGGTGCGGTGTTTAAGAAGTCAATTCGGTGTTTGGGTTTGGATGATTCTAGGTTTGCTTCGCATTCTTTTCGGATTGGTGCGGCGACTGAGGCAGCTGAGCGTGGTTTGGGTCCCTCTTGCATACAGCGTATAGGAGGGTGGAGGTCTAATCGGTATCGGAGTTATGTTCGGCCTTCCGGCGTGCAGGAGCTGTGTCCGGTTGGCGTGGTCCATGGGGTTGATTAAATATTGGAAGTATTGGTGCGTTTTCTTGCGATATGTTTCTGTGAGTGTCGTTTTGTGTTTCAGGTACGGAACCGCTGCTGGTCTGGATATTTGGTCACTCCTTTATTTACTGGGGAGCGGTGAGAGCTGATGTCAGGACCGACGGCAGACAGTTGGGAATTTCCAGATCGGCGGCGGTGGTGCGGTGGATCGGTTTTCGGGGCCTGGTGTGGCGTCGGGTGTTGCCGGAAATTCATGAGTGTGTTCGTTTGGACCGGGCACCAGATGTTCTCATTATTCATGCTGGGGGTAATGATCTGGCTGTTCGTCCCTTCCGGGAGTTGATCAAGGACATTAAGCAAGATTGCTTGCGGTTGTGGGTGACTTATCGGGAAGTCACGATTGTGTGGTCGGAGATCGTGCCACGCAGGCGTTGGCGGTCCATGAGATCGTTGGAGAAGGTCAATCGGGCCAGGATCAAGGTTAACAGAGCGGTGTCAGCTTTTATAGTTAAAAACGGGGGCGTTGCCGTGCGACATTTTGATTTGGAGAAGGGTGAGGGCGATTACTGGTTGGCGGACGGGATTCACTTGAATGCAGTCGGTTCTGATATTTGGGCCCTTGCCCTTCAGGAGGGTATAGAGAAGGCTGTCGCATGGCGGGTTGTGGGGGTCTCGGGTCGTTGAGGTGTTCAAAGGCCCCTCGTTGTGGCGGTTTTGGGGGAGGGGGAGTCCTTGAAGTCGGTGGAAATTGGTTTGGGAGACTCTCTGGGTAGGGTCTCCTTCGTTTAAAGGTATGCTGGTCGTGATCTGGTGAAAGGTGGATGGGGAGTTTTCCGTCGGAAGAGGGCGGATCCCCAAGGAGTTTGTGGACAACATCTATTGGTGTGCTGGTGCTCCCGAGCCTGTGGGGTAACGGCTGGGAGCAAATGGTCGGGGGTTGTCCACGATATTTGTACTATTTCACCACGATCTTGTGGCTTCAAGGACTTCTCCTTCCAGGGTTAAATTCATTGTATTGTTTATGATACAGTGTTTATTGTTTGTTTATTGTTATAATAAAAGGCTGCTGTGGCCATAAAATTCCAAAAGAAATACCGGTGTCTGTGTATTAGTTGGCGCCGAGTTGGGGGTGGTCATTTTATGGTCACGGTGGGGGGTTTTGGGGTAAGTGAAGACGCTTGATATCCCCTTACGAGGTAAATACTTGACAATACCAACGTCAAGTTGCTGCCAACATCTGATAGCGGTGTAGCTGGTGAATACCTTGGCCAGAGTATAGTGGTGATCGTAGTCCAGTGCAGATACCCCCGTGCCCCAACGCGCGTTTCGCTCTCCTGCTTCTTCCGGGGGCGTCCCCCTTACTGTGTCTTCTGTGTGCATTATGCTAATGATTAACTTTTTTTTGACCTTTTCTCACCTTTGAAACTGCTAAGACTCTTACTGTCGCTCTTATTCATTCTCGTCTGGACTACTGCAACTCTCTTCTGATCGGTCTCCCTCTTACCAAACTTTCTCCTCTCCAATCCATCTTGAATGCGGCAGCCAGGGTCATATTTCTGTCCAGCCGCTTCACCGATGCCTCCATCTTGTGCCAGTCATTACACTGGCTACCTATTCGCTACAGGGTCCAGTATAAACTCATCTCTCTCACCCACAAAGCTCTCCACTGTTCTGCACCGCCTTATATCTCCTCTCTCATCTCTGTCTATCGCCCTACACGTGCCCTCCGTTCTACAAATGACCTAAGACTAACATCCCCCGTAATCCGAACCTCGCACCTCCGTCTCCAAGACTTCTCTCGTGCTGCTCCAGCTCTCTGGAATGCACTTCCCCAGACGATCAGACTGATACCTAGCCCTGACCTATTCAAGCGCGCTTTGAAAACCCATCTCTTCAAAGAAGCCTATCACATCAACTACTCAGCAAGCTAACTTTGCCCTGTTCCCTCCTTCCAAATATTATTCTGAATCTGCACCCTACTATTCATCTGTCTCCACACCCTTCATGCACATGATAACTGCACTTGATACTTGTCTATTGCACTTAAACACACGGGCTGATGACCGGATCATGCAGCTTTATATGAAAATCCCTATTATAATTGCCAGACCTGAATTAACAAGCATTTCTCACCTACTGTGTCCCCCCATTTCCTTGTAGATTGTAAGCTTGCGAGCAGGGACCTCACTCCTAATGTCATTGTTTGAATTGTCTTAACTTGTATTGAATTTATTGTCTGTACATGTCCCCGCTTAATTGTAAAGTGCTGCGGAATATGTTGGCGCTATATAAATAAAAATTATTATTATTATTATTATTATTAACTGGTGTAAAATAGTAAGAATATTATTACTTATTCCCTCTCTTTCTTCGTGGTCAGTGCTTTTGCCCCCTTGGGGTATGTTATGAGCAAATGGATATGTAGCCTTTTATATTTATCTTTTTGTACCCAATAAAATTGTGAGATTTTATTACATATATTTTTTATGGTTTTCTTCATTGTGGGTAAATTAGTTACATCGTGTTTCCCCTTAAGTGTGTATATTACAGGTGCGTGCGCAGTAGTCCATCGGGGGAAGATCCAGATGATTGTAAAGGCTCGGAATGGGGGGAAGAGATGGGGAAGAAGGGGAAGTAAGGAAATAAGGCTTGTGTGAGTGAAAGGGACAAAATTATTAATAAAGGTGACCAAATGTAAATGAATTCTTGGAATGAATGATGGAACAGTGGGAAATTATAAAATGAGACAAATGTAATATGATGACGTGACAAACGAAGAAAAAGAATTAAAAGAAAAAATATGTATGCATAGTAGGTGTATAATAAACATAAGTGAAATTATACAAAGTTATATATGTTTAAAGGTGCATAGTAGGGATGAAGGAGTATACTCGTTAGGATTCGGTACTCGGCGAGTAATGCGGTGCTCGCGGTACTTGAATCCTAGCAAGTAAATTTCGCCACTCGCCTCCCAATATTCGGATGTTCCACCCGGCATGTGTCAGCCAATCACAGTAAAGACACGGCCTTCTTTGTTGTGGCATTACTGTGATTTGCTGGCCACGCAGCGTCATAGCCTAAGAGTCATAGGCTATGACTATGTGTGTGCGGGGGTCTGTGCAGGCTCTGTGGGCTGTCTGGACTGTGCCAGGCTCTGTGCAGTCTGTGCGGGGCTCTGCTGGGCTGATTGGGGCCTGTGCGGCCTCTGCCGGGCTGATCGGGGCCTGTGCGGGGCTGTACCAGGCTGATCAGGGCCTGTGCCGGGCTGATCGGGGCCTGTGTGGGGCTCTGCTGGGCTGATCGGGGCCTGTGCTGGGCTCTGCCGGGCTGAACAGGGCCTGTGCGGGCTCTGTGCTGGCATGGTCCGATGGGACTACTTGTCCCATCCGGCTATGCCCACTACAGTGGCAGCATTAATGGATGATGGGAAAGTAGTATTCCCATCATCTGACTAATGTGGAGAATGTAAAAAAAAAACATAAACAGAACATACAGAGCATATAACATACAGTACATACACATAACATACAACACATAACAGAGCACATACTCACCACACACACCTAATTCCCCGAAGCCTTTGTTTCCTTTAAAAAAAATTAAAGTAATAAAGCAACCTATACTCACCTTTATGACGTAATCCCATTAATAACAAGAGTTCCACGTCGATGAATATTGGACCCCCCCGGTTACAAATACCAGCCCGCAGCTGCCCCATAAATAGCGCATCTATAAGATGCGCCAATTCTGGCACTTAGCCCCTCTCTTCCCCCTCCCGTGTAATGGTGGGATATGGGGTAATATTAGGGGTTAATGTCACCTTGCTATTGGAAGGTGACATTAAGCCTGGTTAATAATGGAGAGGTGTCAATAAGGCGCCTATCCATTAATAAAGGGTTAAAAAACCACACACACAAAAGAATAAAGTATTTTAAATAAATAAAACACAACACGGTTTTTCATTATTCTTATTGTACACCCAGATCCTAGCGAAGCCATCGATCACCTGCAAAAAATTTTAAAAAGCAAACCAACCTATACTTACCTTTCCAACGCAGTCCCTCTTTAAAAACAAGTGTCGCATGACGATCTCCCCTATAGAGCAGTCACATCTGCCGATGTGACTGCTCTATAGGCCTCCAATGGCACAGTAACCGGAGATAACCCTCCCGCAGTGTGTCATTGCAGTTGATTTACGGCAGCACTGCTGCGTGAGAAAATTCTCATGCTGTAGTGCTGCCATAAGTCACAGGTGAACTTCTGTAACTGCCAGCGGAGTGATACAGCTCTGGAGCCCCTGGAGAGTGGTCGCATCAGCTGATGCAGCTGCTCTTCACGGGAGATCATCGTGGGGACCCCGTTATTAATTGGATTACGGAAGAAAGGTGAGTATAGGTTGCTTTATTATTTTAATTTTTTTAACAGGAGATGAAGGCTTCAGGGAATTAGGTGTGTGTGGTTAGTATGTGCTCTATGTTATGTGTTGTATGTTATGTGTATGTACTGTATGTTATATGTTCTGTTTGTGTTTTTTTTTCACATTCTCCATGTTAGCCGGGTGATAGGGAATACTGCTTTCCCATCATCCACTAATGCTGCCACTGTAGTGGGCATAGCCGGATGGGACAAGTAGTCCCATCGGACCATGCCCGCACAGATCCTGCACAGGTTCCGATCAGTTCGGCAGAGCCCGCACAGGCCCCGATCAGCCCAACAAAGGCCCCGATCAGCCTGGCAGAGCCCTGCACAGAGCTGCGATCAGCCCGGCAGATCCCGCAAGGCCCCGATCAGCCTGGCAGAGCCCGCACAGAGCCCGGCACACACACAGCCCCGCACACGTTCTCCGCCAGTCCACATAGTCTCTGCCCACACAAATTCTCCACCCATTACTCGCATTCCCCATAGACATACATTGGACTCGCTACTCGTTACGAGTACCCGAGTATTAGGAATTACTAGTAATGAGTACAGCGAGCCCGAGTATTTCACTATTCGCTCATCCCTAGTGCATAGTAATGCAAAAATAATTATATATATATATCTATATTCAAAAGGTGCATAGTAATGCAAAAATAAAGGGGGCTAAGAGGAAAAGGAATAGGAGAAGGGAAGAAGTGGAAAGAATAGGAAAAAGGGAAAAAGGAAGGAAAAAAGGAAAAAGAAATGGGAATGGGTAGAGGGGGGAAGGGGTGTAAGGCAGGAATGGAAAAGGGCCAGAAAAAGAGGAAAGATAAGAGATGTCAAAAGGGTGGAAGTGATGGGGTAAAAAATCAAAACTGTTATCGAAGGTGCAAGATGCGAGGAACAAATGGAGGAGGAAGAGGTGATGGGCGAGCAACTGTCAGATGGAGAGGATAATCCTCCCCTCTCTGTTTGTGGTTGGCGGGAGGGGACGGAGGAAACGAACCTCATTGTTACCCATCCACAAACACAGCATGTGAGGTATATCATGGCACAGTCGTGTTGGTGCTCAAATAGGTTCCCATGCCAGAATAATAGTAAATAACTTTGGCACGCAACTTCTGGATGTATGATGAATGAAATTTATTGCAGTCAAAGTAAACGTTTCGGTCATAAATTGACCTTCATCAATACACTGCAATGACCAAAGTATCACAAAAGAAAGAATTATTAACAAAACATAACTACGACAAGTTCATATATACTGTAAGAGTAACAAGAAACAAAACTAGATGATATAATGCAACCAACAGTACACTTATAGTGAGGGACAAAGGTAAGGTAAGGAAGAAAGGGAAGAGCATGTTCCAAACTGCTCCTGATGTATCCGTACAAAGGCAAGTAAAGCATATAATAATAATTCTGTAATAATTAGAGGGCATCCATATTGGGTTGTGATATGGTAGAGTAGATATGTGAGAAGAGGTGACTCACAAGAGAGAGACACTCACAGGAAAAGGTCCTTGTATGAAGCCCGTGTTGACCCTTAGAGAGCTCGATATTTGCAGAAGGTACATCAGGTCACTCTGTAATGGTGATGAGATATTGTCTCGTTAAATATATAGTGGAGCTAAATCTGTAGTAGGCTATTCTGAGTAACTGACCTGTAAAGACATATATCCAGGAAAAATGCACAAGGAAAATGGGAGACGTTTATTAGCATCCTGAATAGGACCTGTGCACAATATATACCGTGTGGGAATAAACATGCTAGAAATAGGAGGAAACCACTATGGTTAAATAGAGCTGTAAGGGGCACAATAAGGGACAAAAAGAATGCATTTAGAGAATTAAAGCAAGTAGGTAGTGATGAGGCATTAAATACAGACAGAAGATTAAATACATTCTGTAAAAAACAAATCAAGGCAGCAAAGGTTGAGACAGAGAGACTCATTGACAGAGAAAGTAAAAATAATCCCAAAATATTCTTTAACTACATAAATAGTAAGAAACTAAAAAATGATAGTGTTGGCCCCCTTAGAAATAGTCTGGGTGAAATGGTGGATGAGGAAAAAGCCAATATGCTAAATGACTTTTTTTTCAACAGTATTTACACAAGAAAATCCCATGACGGATAACATGATCAGGGATAAAAATTCTCCACTAAATGTCACCTGCTTAACCCAGCAGGAAGTACGGCGGCATCTAAAAATCACTAAAGTTGACAAATCCCCGGGCCCAGATGAGATACACCCCCGAGTACTGCAGGAGTTAAGTACAGTCATAGATAGACCATTATGTTATGAATGGGTCACCGAGGAGGAACAACAAAAAGCTAAGTCCCAGAAAACCAGAGAGGTTTGTCACTATGCAAACCCTACCAAAAATAATGTCCAACACGTCTGATAGCAAAATTAACCCTGAAGTCACTAGACTTCTCCCACTATATCAGCACTCTGAAATATTCTGAAACAGAGCAAAAAGAGGCCAATCTAATAAGGGACAAAAAGGCAAATTGGCAAATACAGATAAATAGGAGTGGCCATTCAGCATAGCCCCAGCAGGGGCAAGCTGACCACACAAGAAACTGAATTGACCAACAAGCGCAAGTGTGAACATTAGCAAAAAACAAACTTAACTTTAAGAAGACTGGAAGAAAGCTGAAGTCCAAGATCTGAGAAGCAGACTGAATCACCAGCAGCAGGATAGGGCGTCGGCTGTCTTAGATCCAGTCTGATACTCCAGAGATCCAATCGTTATCCTTCTCATCAGGTGGCAGATCACTACCACTTAAACCAACCTCACTACCTCCTGTCACCACCAGAGGGAGAACGGAAGGAGAACTCTCAACTGGAGGAGCAGAAAATGAGCTCATAACACCATTATTTTTAATTTTTAAAGATTCCATAATAACAGGGTCTGTACCATGGGACTGGCGTATAGCAAATGTGGTGCCAATATTCAAAAAGGGGACTGTTATGAATGAGTCACCATAGGAGGCAAAAGCAGAAATACAAGCTAAGTCCAGAAAACCAGAGAAGTTGGCAACTATCAGATTGCAAACCCCTGAACCTATCAACACAACTAGCAGTAGCCGTGGGGGGTTCCTACGATGCCCTAGACCCCTCGATCACAGCCGGAGAAATACATAGGCCTAAAGAAAGAAAGGGGAAATCTAAACTGCCCCAGAGCAGACCCCAAAGCAATAGGCAGCCCCCAACATATAATGACGGTGAAGCAAGATGAAAATACTAACACAGACAGAAAGATAGACTGAGCAAAGACGGGGCCCCAAAACTACCTAGATAGGAAAGAACAGGAAGGCTGCTGTCTGCAATCTTCCAAAACCCTATCAAAGACATAAGCCAACCAGCTGATATGAAAAAGACCCTGAAGCAGCTAGGCTTCAAAAACTGAATCAGCACTCAGGTATTTTCAGAAGACAGAGCTAAATGAATTCAGCACACCCCAGCAGGGAATGGCAGAAATCCAGAAAAACCAAGCAAAAACAAAGTCAAAGCACAAAAGCAAAAGGCCGAGCAGCAAACTTAGCTTTGGAGGAGCAGGAATTCAGACTGGTCTCCAAGGATCCCACAGAGAAATCACCCACAGGGCAGAAGGGCGTCGGCAGCATTATATCCAGTCCGTAACTCCACTCAGCCAGTCACAATCATCAACCTCAGGTGTTTGACAATCAGGCTCACTACCTTTCTTTACCAGAAGAGGGAGTTCCTCGGGCCTCAGTAATGAAGGGGAAAATGAACTCACAACAGGGGACAAAGACTGAACTTGGAAATTATAGGCCGGTGAGCTTGACCTCTACGGTGGGTAAAATCCTGGAGAGTTTTCTAAGAGATGCTATACTGGAGTATCTGAAGAAGAATAACCTCATGACCCAATATCAACATGGGTTTACGAGGGACCGTTCCTGTCAGACTAATCTGATAAGCTTTTATAAGGAGGTAAGCTCCGGACTGGACCAAGGAAATTCAGTGGACATGGTGTACATGGACTTTTCAAAAGCTTTTGATACGGTGCCACACAAAAGGTTGATACATAAAATGAGAACAATGGGGATAGGGGAAAATATGTGTAAGTGGGTTAAGAGCTGGTGTTAGGCTGGCGGAATGCACCAAATAATAAAATGATAATGAAGTGCGTTCGCAGCCTGGGGTCCACCGTGCAGAGATGACAAACTGCTGCTCGGTTATGGCGGAGACTATATTGCAAAATAAGAGATAAACACACACGGGTTAAAGCCACCCGGTGTGTGCAGTGGCGAGTTCTGTTGCTTCACAGAACCGCCTTGCCGCAGAGTGTAACTGCCGAAGCCTGTTAAAACGCAAAGGCCTCGGTCGGATGAGCGCTACAATACGGTCACAGGACTCTGCCCCAGAGGCACAGGGTTAGAGTCCCTCTAGACCACTAGCGCTTGGTGCTGCAACGCTCTGGTGGACGCCACTAACCTCCCTGATTAGGGCAAGGAAAGCACACAACTTGCGCACGGCGCCGCTACTGGCGGTAGCTGCTACTTGAGGCGGTACAGTGATGCCTTATAGCTTGGCGCCCACTGGCGCCAGCATGGGTGAGGAGCAGGGAGCACTGCAGCGCTAGGCAGTATCACAACTTGGCGCTGATTGTAGGCTTAAACCCTAACCAAATGCGTATCAAAGGGAAGGGGTTTCATAATAAGTCAGTCAGCATTTCACAAGCATCCATCAACACACACACCTCTACCAAATACTGTGTATACTAGCGCACGGGTGAGCGGCCATGCGAGCCTTTTATAGCAGCATCCTTCCGGGACCTTCCTGATGGTCCAATCCAAGCTGGAGAAGGACTTGAGCATGTGACCTCCGATCTCCAATGAGAGATCGTCCCATGGGCATGCTCAGTAGACCGAAAGGAGGACTTAGTCCCTGGAGTACCTCGCTGCTGACCAGCATGCGTTGCTATAGCTGGACTAGAGGTGGCAGCAGCAACCAAACCCAGAGTGCTAGTCTGAGCAGAGCGCCGGGATCAACGCGTCTGCTGAGCAGCCTCTTCTGCGGCCAAAGAGGAATGAGAGACCGCCGAAGTCAAGGCTTGGGATTCCTGCTGTGCAGCGACAGGAACCTGATGCCTAACAGCTGGCTCAGGGATAGGAAACAAAGAATGGTTATTAATGGAGCACACTCGGACTGGGTCACAGTTAGCAGTGGGGTACCACGGGGGTCAGTATTGGGCCCGCTTCTTTTTAACATATTTATTAATGACCTTGTAGGGGGCATAGAGAGTAGTATTTCAATATTTGCAGATGACACTAAACTCTGCAGGGTAATCAATACTGAGGAGGACCATTTTATATTACAGGAGGATTTATGTAAACTAGAAGCTTGGGCTGATAAATGGAAAATGACCTTTAATGGGGATAAATGGAAGGTCATGCACTTGGGTAGAACGAATAAGATGTATAATTATGTGCTTAATTGTAAAACACTGGGCAAAACTGTCACTGAAAAAGACCTGGGTCTATGGGTGGATGACAAACTCACATTTAGTGGCCAGTGTCAGGCAGCTGCTGCAAAGGCAAATAAAATAATGGAATGCATTAAAAGAGGCATAGATGCTCATGAGAACATAATTTTACCTCTATATAAGTCACTAGTGCGACCACACTTACAATACTGCGTACAGTTCTGGTGTCCGGTGTATAAGAAAGACATAGCTGAACTGGAGCTGGTGCAGAGAAGAGCGACCATGGTTATTAGGGAACTGGGGGGTCTGTAATACCAAGATAGGTTATTACACTTGGGGTTATTTAGTTTGGAAAATCGAAGGCTTAGGGGTGATCTTAGTACAATGTATAAATATATGCGGGGACAGTACAAAGACCTTTCTAATGATCTTTTTACTCTTAGACCTGTGATGGGGACAAGGGGGCATCCTCTACGTTTGGAGGAAAGAAGGTTTAAGCATAATCACAGACGCGGATTCTTTACTGTAAGAGCAGTGAGACTATGGAACTCTCTGCCATATGATGTTGTAATGAGTGATTCCCTACTAAAATTTAAGAAGGGACTGGATGCTTTTCTTGAAAAGTATAATGTTACAGGGTATATACACTAGTCTCCTTGATATTGCGTTGATCCAGGGAGCTAGTCTGACTGCCGTATGTGGAGTCGGGAAGGAATTTTTTTCCCCAATGTGAAGCTTACTGTTTGCCACAAGGGGCTTTTTTTTGCCTCCTCTGGATCAACATATTAGGGCAAGTTAGGATAGGATATGGGTTGAACTAGATGGACTTAAAGTCTTCCTTCAACCTTAACAACTATGTTACTATGTTACTATGTTACATGGAATGCACAAAGACAGATTTGCGCATGTGCAACTTATCCTCTGCCTTTTTCTGACATCCTTTGATTGGGGCACACAGCTGACGCTGTGCACAGGTGATGGCGATCTCTGTGTGTGATGCAAGTACACTTGCAAGGTATAAATGCTGACCTGACTCTGACCATGACTACTTCCCCTGACGAAGCTGGTACGGGCAGTGACACGTGATAGGCTGTGCGGGCACAACCACATTCCATTGGGTAAATATGGCTTATGTATATCTTTGATTATAATCATGTGATGCTGATGTTAATGAGAACACTTTTTTATCTATGTGCTATTCAAATTTCATTGCTGGGCAGACTTCTGCCTTATTACCGTATATACTCGTGTATAAGCTGAGATTTTCAGCCCATTTTTTGGGGCTGTCAGTTCCCCTCTCGGCTTATACGCGAGTCATATATGTCGGTCGGCAGGGGAGGGGGAGTGGGGGGTGTCAGAGACCATACTCACCCCCTCCTGGTACGGTTTCTGCACCCTGCTTCCCCCGTGATCTCAGTGTCCCAGCTGTTCCTGGATTCAGTGGTCAGTGGTACCGCTTATTAAACTCATGAATATGTGCGTATTTAATGAGCGTTACCACGTGAATGCAGGAACAGCTGGGACGCCGAGATCATGCAGGAAGCAGGGGCTGAAAAGACCGTGCGCCAGGAAGGGGGTGAGTATGACGGGAGAGGACTGGGAGCAGAGCAATATTTACCGGTCCCCGTTCCATCGCTGTCTCCGGGCGCGATGACGTATTCAGTGCTCGCCCTCTGCTAACGTCACTGCAGGGGATCCGAGAGACAGCAATGGAGCGGGGAATGGTAAGCCAGTGCCGGGGGCCTGAGCCAGCTGCTACACCGGCACCAGGCCCCCAGCGAAGGAGAGGTATGTTTTTTTTACATATAACAGCAGCGGCAGCAGCATATGGGGGGTATTTTATGTATGGAGCTTCTACCTGGGCCACCATTAACCCTTGTGCAGCATATGGGGGGGTGTTTATGTATGGAGCTTCTTCTTGGGCCACCATTAACCCTTGTGCAGCAATATATGGGGGGTATTTATGTATGGAGCATCTACATAGGACACCATTAACCCTTGTGCAGCAATATATGGGGGGTATTTATCCTTGCAGCATCTTGTTGGGCCACCATTAACCCTTGTGCAGCATTTTATGGGGGTATTTATCTATGGAGCATCTTTTTGGACCACCATTAACCCTTGTGCAGCACCACCCTCGGCTTATACATGAGTCAATAAGTTTTCCCAGTTTTTTGTGGCAAAATTAGGGGGGGTCGGCTTATACGCGGGTCCGCTTATACACGTGTATATACGGTAGTCCTCTCATTTTTACAGAGATCACATTACTTGCCATTTTCTATTGTGATCCCTTTGGTGATGGTCTCTTTATTCATATCATTATTAAACTTTATATTGTATTGTGGACAGAGAATTTTTTGCCTGCTGCCCATTGTCACGGTCACGTGTGTGTCTGGACGCAGCGAGTACCGCAATGCGAACCCATGTGACGCACGTGACCCTGGATACACCGCCTCCAGTGGGGCGAATTTAAATAATAAACACGTGCAGCTGGATACACCACCTTCAACTGGCGAATTTAGACATTACACGTATATACAAGTCTGGAAACCCCGCCTCCAGTAAGGCGAATTTAAATAATAAAGGGGAACCTGGGAAACATTAACAATGGTGGGCCCTGCGATAGGGAATAGGGAAGTGGAGACCTCCTGAGCTCCCCTGAGCCAGTGTCCCTGCACTCCTAACATTCCCTATGCCGGTTCCGCACCGGGCGCGCAACAGAAACCTAAAAACCCTAGCTCGCCTTGACCTAAACCCTCACTAGGGAATTGGTCGGTGCGGAAACTAATCCCACCACTGCACTAAAACACACATGAGGAAAGATGACAAGACAGGGGAAACACCACTTAGCTTTGCTCTGTTGCGTACGCTCCTAGCAACAGAGCCCACCGCCTGTGTGCATCTTCTCCTCCACCCGGATCCATCACCATAATCGGATCCAGCACCATAGTGCAGCCTTGGAGCAGAGTCCACCACCAATTGCAGCAGTCCAGTAACAGAGTCCCAATGATGAGTTCAGCTTCTGCCCAAAAAGTCAAGCATGCTTGAGTCCAGCTCTCAGCAACCAGGTCCAGCATGGTGAGTGCAACTCTCACCATCGTCGCCACTCCACCAAGCCATGTAAACACCTCCTGCCGACACCATAAACTGTGACTCCACCACACCATGCCAGCCCTTCTTGCAGACCAACTAGCTGCCACTCGTCCCCTCTGGCTGGGCTGCGCAGGACTCATGTTCAGCTCCTTCATTCACCCAGGCTTCCTTGTGAATGACTAACACACAATATCACCAACAGTGATTGAACCCACCTGGCTCCCTTTTATAGAGCCTAACACCTGATTTGTAATTGCGTGCACATTAACCCTAAACTAAGGTGCGATACCACTCACCACCACCGGGGCAACCTAGAATGAACGACACCACGTGCAATAATTCTAATGGCCACCGGGGGCAATCACATCACACTTTGGCACACAGCCAAAGGAAAAAAGTTCACTTTATGCATTTAATCTGTCAGATCCACCTTGGATCATGACACCCATTCTTTTGGGCTGTGTGGGCACCACCACATTCCATTGGGTAAATATGGCTCTTGTATATTTTTTGACTATAACCATGTGATACTGATGTTAATGAGAGCACTTCTTTATTTATGTGCTATTCATATTTCATTGCTGGGCAGACTTCTGCCTTATTAGTCAAATCACAATAGTGTCCTAGAAAATTATTCAATTGGCACTTCAAAAACATCAATACACACTTGGAACAATGAAAACTAATTCAAATACTCAAAATGAAGCGAACAAATAATATATAATAAAATCATATATTTTTATTAGAATACAAAAAATACTAAACAATGGCTACATATCCATATTCCATAGTAACATACCCCAAGGGGGCAAAACACAGACAATGAAGAGAGGGGTTCAAATCCAGAGATTGCATTCACAGTAATTATTCTCATAAATATGCACAAAGTGTCACCAATAATAACACATATGTAAACACCAATCTTACTGGAAAATCACCCAACCAAGCAGATAAATCACAGCCCCAAATTCAGTATCCCTTTAAATAACGATTAAAATAGATCACCAAACAAAAGTTATTACATATGAAGTGCAAGTGCTCAGGTAAACTTAAATAGTTTGATTATAGCCAAAGAAGCGCCCAAAAGCGAATCACTACAGGGATAAAGCAAGAGGGCGAAACGCGCGTTTGGACGCAGGGGCTTAGCAGCAGACCATGGGAACTTCCTCATCCTCTTAAAGGTAATCATAAGTCATACCTTTGTTTGATAAATTTCTTGGGATATTTAATCTGGGGCTGTGATTTATCTGCTTGGTTAGGTGATTTTCCAGTAAGATTGGTGTTTACATATGTATTATTATTGGTGACACTTTGTGCATTTTTATGAGAATAATTACTGTGAATGCAATCTCTGGATTTGAACCCCTCTCTTCATTGTCTGCGTTTTGCTCCCTTGGGGTACGTTACTATGGAATATGGATATGTAGCCATTGTTTAGTATTTTTTGTATTCTAATAAAAATATATGATTTGATTATATATTTTTTGGTTCACTTCATTTTGAGTATTTGAATTAATTTTCATTGCTCTCTAGTGTGCATTCTGCCTTATTAGTCTTCTCATTTTGACATTGATCACATTACTTGCCATTTTCCATTGTGATCCCTTTGGTGGTGGTCTCTTTATTCATATCGTTATTAAATTTTATACTGTATTGTGGATAGAGAATATTTTTTGCCTGCTGCTCACCATTCTTTTGTATGTTGTCATACTGTTGTCTTTAACTGTTTTTAAATGTTTTTCTCCTTGGCAATTTGTTGTCTGAATAAAGCCTTTACTGTTGATTAAACATGCTGTGTGTGCACTGTTCTTGAGCCCTTTTTTTCTCTTTGCTTGTGGTGAAACTGATGCCACTTTTGTGGTGTCTGCCAGTAATTTTTGGAAATGTGAACACTCCTGGTAGTGTGTCCATCTTCTGGATTGGGTGTATTAGAAGACCTGTCAGTCACTATTATACTATTTCTACTCTCGTGAAATTTATGCCACTTCTGTGGTGTAAGGCCCTCATTTCTTTAAAGGGAAGGTGCTGCAATTCTTTTGTTGTATTAAAAATGATTATTTATATAAACAATTATTTTTAATACAAAATTAATTTTTTTAGCTTTAATATTTTTTTAAATAGTTATTTTTGCAGCCACTGTGCTTCCATTTTGCTTTGCAGGAGTGTAAGAGACACTTAAGGTACTGTCACACTTAGCGATGCACCAGCGATCCCGACCAGCGATATGACGCGGTCAGGATCGCTGGTGCATCGCTAAGTGGTCGCTAGTGAGCTGCCACACAGGCAGATCTCACCAGCGACATCGCAGGGGTCGGGGGTCGCTACTTACCTGTCAGACGAGGCGATCCTGATGTCCACCCGCCCGCGTCCACGCGTCGCTTGTCGGCGCCACAGGAAGCTGACGACAAGAAATGGTCCAGGACGTTCTCGCGCGATCAGCGATAACCAGCGGGGGAGCCGGTCGGAGGTAAGTATCAGACATAGCGATATCGCTAGCAATATCGCTGCTATGTCACAAAACCAGTGACGTTACAGCGATATTGCTAGCGATATCGCTTAGTGTGACAGGCCCTTTACACTCTGAAAATATGTGTGATTTACAGTGCCTTGCAAACGTATTCGGCTCCCTGGAACTTTTCAACCTTTTCCCACATGTCATGCTTCAAACATAAAGATACCAAATGTAAATTTTTGGTGAACAATCAACAACAAGTGGGACACAATTGTGAAGTTGAACGAAATTTGTCGGTTATTTTAAATTTTTGTGGAAATACAAAAACTGAAAAGTGGGGCATGCAATACTACTCAGCCCCTTTACTTTCAGTGCAGCAAACTCACTCCAGAAGTTCATTGTGGATCTCTGAATGATCCAATGTTGTCTCAAATGACTAATGATGATAAATCTAATCCACCTGTGTGTAATCAAGTCTCCGTATAAATGCACCTGCTCTGTGATAGTCTCAGGGTTCTGTTTGAAGCACAGAGAGCATCATGAAGACCAAGGAACACAACAGGCTGGTCCGTGATACTTTTGCGGAGAAGTTTAAAGCCGGATTTGGACACAAAATGATTTCCAAAACTTTAAACATCTCAAGGAGCACTGTGCAAGCGATCATATTGAAATGGAAGGAGTAATGTGGCGCCCTGCATCTTTATCACCACAAAAGGGTTAAATATGTACTGTTTTGTGAGCAATGGGAGTTATGCTTTCTCTGCTAGAGACCACAACACACACAAAATTTGCCTCACTCCCTTTCTTGTCTGAAGCTTAGAGCTTTGCAGACACACCCTAACTGGGAGGGGGAGGAGTTGAGAGTTGTTGTTTTGAGTAGTGAAGAAGGAGGACATGAGGAATGCTCTTGGAAGGCATTAGACATGTGCTCTATTCAGGAGTAGAGCTAAGAAGCATCAGGGAATCAGCCCCTAGACCATCTATGCTTTCAGAGCAGGGTGGTAAGCTGAGAGACTGTGTGGGATTATACAACCAACAGCATCGTGTTTACCCCGAGAAAACTGCATCGAATTAGGAGCAGTGAAGGATTGTGCAAGAAGGAACTTGAGCTGCCTCACACAGGACCCAAGCTGCAAGCTGTCAGAGGTGAAATACACAGTCAGTAGAATCTATACTGGAAGTTTCTAAACTCCGGGAAGCCTTGGTCCCTGAAGGGATTAGAATAGCAGGAAGCTTACACTGAGACCCAAGCAGAGTGAAGGACAACTCCCATTTTGCAAAGCAGACTGTAACCTGGTGAGAGTTGTAATATCTCCTCAGAACTGCACCTGAACTACAGTAAATGATAAAGTGACTTTCTTTGTCTCCTGCCTGATTACTCCATGCCTTCTACTTCCATCACAATCTCTGGGGGACAGCCCTGATTGGAGAGGGTTAAACATCTGCACTGCCATCACCATCTACTCCCCCAGGGATCATCTGCAGTGCCGGCTATACTACAGTCGAACACTCCAACTGGCGTCACGAATCACTACATAAACTTTATTCCCCATTCAATTCTACCCCTTTTACATGACCGCCTGAGGCCACGGACTGGGTCACTGCCACTGTGACATTTCCCATTTAAGTTAACGGGCCCAGCGCCGAGTATCCCATGGCCTCTGGGGCGCTTCAGCATCATACCACTGCAAATCTACCAAGACCGGCCATCCCTCTAAACAATGAGAAGACTGATCAGAGATGCAGCCAAGAGGCCCATGATCACTCTGGATGAACTGCAGAGATCTACAGCTGAGGTGGGACAGTCTGTCCATAGGACAACAATCAGTCGTACATTGCACAAATCTGGCCTTTATGGAAGAGTGGTAAGAAGAAAGCCATTTCTCAATGATATCCACAAAAAGTGTTGCTTAAAGTTTGCAACAAGCCACCTGGGAGACACACCAAACATGTGGAAGAAGGTGCTCTGGTCAGATGAAACCAAAATCAAACTTATTGGCAACAATGCCAAACGATATGTTTGGCATAAAGGCAACACAGCTCATCACCCTGAACACACCATCCCCACTGTCAAACATGGTGGTGGCTGCATCATGGTTTGGGTTTGATTTTCTTCAGCAGGGACAGGGAAGATGGTTAAAATTGATGGGAAGATGGATGTATCCAAATACAGGACAACTCTTGAAGAAAACCTGTTGGAAAGAAAACCTGTTGGAGCCTGCAAAAGATCTGAGACTGGGACAGAGATTTGTCTTCCATCAAATAGAAAAGAAGGTCGAAACGTTGCATTTTGGCAGAATAAAGTTTTTGAAAATTTCTAATCACCTGGAAGGGATGCTGTTCTTCTTTTCTATTTGATGGTATATGCTCCAATTGGGTCATTGGACCAGATCGTGCATCTCCCTATGGAAGTGCTGTCAGCGAACATATGCTGATATTAGAAATTTGTCTTCCAACAAGACAATGATCCTAAACATAAAGCAAAATCTACAATGGAATGGTTCACAAATAAACATATCCAGGTGTTAGAATGGCCAAGTCAAAGTCCAGACCTGAATCCAATCGAAAATCTGTGGAAAGAGCTGAAAACTGCTGTTCACAAATGATCTCCATCAAACCTCACTGAGCCCGAGCTGTTTGCCAAGGAAGAATGGGCAAGAATTTCAGTCTCTCGATGTACAAAACTGATAGAGACATACCCCAAGCGACTTGCAGCTGTAATCGCAGCAAAAGGTGGTGCAACAAAGTATTAAGTTAAAGGGGCCGAATAATATTGCACGCCCCACTTTTCAGTTTTTGTATTTCCACAAAAAGTTAAAATAACCAATAAATTTCATTCAACTTCACAACTGTGTCCCACTTGATGTTGATTCTTCCCCAAAAATTTACATTTGGTATCTTTATGTTTGAAGCATGATATGTGGGAAAAGGTTGAAAAATTCCAGGGAGCCGAATACTTTCGCAAGGCACTGTATATGGTGGTATTATGTGTGATGTGCGATTTTTTGTTTTATCGTTACTATATGACTATGTTTCCCCCCAGCCTGCTTCTCAGCATCACCCCAGACTATGCCTGTCGCCTTGCTTTCACACATTGCCAGGTCAGGATGGAGAAGACAGGATCTGAGGAGGGGAATGGGGTCTTTGCATGCAAAGTCTGGATCAGAACAGGCCATCAATCAGCAGAAATGTTTACTGGATTTCTGTTGAGATGGTCCATTCATGTGTATAAAAGACAGCGCTCTATGTACAATCCCTGGCACTGAAGATGGTGCCCCCCATAGACCAGCACACTGCACTCCTGAAATACTCTGTGCTGCTGTCACCCTGCTCCCTCCACCATATATCTCCCAGAATCCTTGCTGCCTGCCATCCTCTGTGACTGTCTACTTGTCAGTATAACTTTGCAGTCACCAACAAAATGGCTGCTCACTGTGTTCCTAAATCTCATCCTCTCTTATCCCTTAGCAAACACCCAGAGGGGGAAGGGATGAGTGACCACACACCCATGTCAGCAGACTCAGCCCATATTTACTGTAGGGCAGTAATGTGAGCTAGTTGTACACTAGGTTTTTGTCAAATTTCAGTAGCTGGTCCCCCTAGTGTTTAAAAGTGGAAATACCAAACCTTTTAAAATTGTTTTTAATATTTTACTAAATTATAAGCAAATGATATTTTTTAGGAAAACTTAAACATTAATTCTTTACATTTTTTCAATTGCTGGAAAAAAAAAATTTGATGGCACCCTTTAAATGTGAACACTCCTGGTTGGGTATTCATCTGCTGGATTGGGTGTAGTGGAAGACCTGTCGGTCCCTATTATACTATTTCTACTGTGGTGAAATTGATGCCACTTTGGTGGTGTCTGACAATAATTTTTGGAAATGTGAACACTCCTGGTTGGGTCTCCTTCATGCGTGTTGCCTGTAGCAGTAGGCCTCTGAGACTGTCAGGCCTCCACTTCCTTGTACTCAACTATCCATGTTACTATCCTTACATTTTTCGGACATTGATAGTCTATAAAACTGATATTTGTGCCACCTGCGTTTGGCTCAGCATGAAAGCAGGTAGAGGTGTTGCATGTGGTATCAGGGCTCCCGGCAAAGGAGACCTACATCGATCCCTCACCCATCTCGTCTTACTGTGACGTTCAATTGAAAGCTGTAAATGCTGTCACAGGCCCCGATACCTCATGCCTGGCTGACTGCTGCAGTGCCAAGCTACAGTTTGTACTGTGGGTGAATTGAGGCCACTTTCCTGGTGTCTACCCCTAATTTGATGTGTTTTGGCAGCATTTGGGGCTGTTAGAAGGAGTTGTGCATGCGTTTGTTTTTTGCCTCCCACTGACATGAATGATGTTTGACGAATATTTGACGAATTAATCGGCGAATATTGCAAATTCGGCAATCGTAATCCGAACTGAACATTTAAATATTCGCTCATCTCTAGCCATAATGCACGTACTAGCTGAGGGTCCCCTGACCCGAACATGACAGCTTCATATATTTCTATGAGGCTGTCACACTGGGGTCGAGAAACCACAGGCGGGTCCTGCTTTGCAGTCCGTACTTGAACCAATTTTTACAGACAAAAAAAAATGGAAACTTTTTTACCATAAAATTAATCCAAAATGTATTTAAATCAATATATGCAACAATGCAAAAAATATATAGAAAGGGGGAACAACATATACAAAAAAATGCCGCAAAATTTTTTTTCATGGTATAGATAGACAGAGTATATGTTCATTGCACAAAAATACATAGGCCTAAATAGTAAAAAACAGTGATTTTAAGGTGCAAAGAAAAATGCCTCCTGATCATATGTTTATAGGCCTAAAGAGCAATGGCTGATAATTGTAACACTGGTTAACCTTTAGTGTGGTTAATAAGGTGCAAATGCAACAATGGAGGAAATTCTCATAAATCAATAACATGCATATACAACAATAGGAGAGTTTCTCAAAAAACAGAGCAATAAAGTGCATGTGCAATAATGAGAGAGATTCTCAGAAGGGAATCAATAGAGGGGATAATCCCCTTTTCTTAGAAAGGTTTATATAAAGTGCATATGCAAAATAAGTGAGAGAATGTCCCAAAAGCATCAAGTGAACAGTTTAAGGGTCTAATCCCTTATAGAAAAGCTAATGCCAAATCAGACATCAGTAGCTCAAAGGGTTAATGTGCTAAATAAAGAGTCTAAATCTGTACCTGAAAGCAGTGGGCACCCCAGCGCGCGTTTCGCACTTGGCTTTATCCAGGGGAGGTGTATTCTCTCACTTATTTTGCATATGCACTTTATATAAACCTTTATAAGAAAAGGGGATTAACCCCTCTATTGATTCCTGGTATTTCCTGATGAAGGGGGCATGAGACCCCTGAAACGTGTTGAATAAAACCACTGCAATCGTACAGCATTCTCCTGGAATTTGTCTCAGCGGCAGCGCGGAATATAACTACGAATTCCCTTTGGATATATCATCTCCACCTGTTAACACTCCATTAAATAAATAAGCCGGAGATAAGAAGGAAAATAAATTTAGGACAATAAAGCAACTTATCAATGAAAAGTGGGCTTTTTTTTTAATAAGAAAGGCATGTGTGCAAACTTCATAAAAGATAATTATTGTTAAGGGCTCACCCAGAGATAGATTCTCTAATCTGTAGATAAGGGAGAGCAGAGCAGACTAGAAGTGGTGATGCAGCAAAGATGGACTTATTGGATGGCGTGGGGAATAATGCAGACCAGTAAAGCAAGAAATGCAGGATGCTATATGGGCAAGCAGTGCTGGAAGCATTAGAGTCTGATATGTGGACTAAACAAGAATAGCGGAGAACTGTGGGCAAGCTGGTATCTGGCCTGCAGTTGTGCGGTACACATAGAAGTATAGGAAAACTAGTAACTTGCTTGCAGAGATGGAGTAATAGGTGTATAGTCAAACTGATAACTTGATTCCCATGATTCACTTACACATAGTAATAGCAGGTATATATAGCAAACTGGTAACTTGCTTGCAGAGATACTGTTACACACAGGATTAGCAAAGTAGCAACATGGACAGCATCAGAACAGCAGAGATGAGGTTGTTAACATAACTTTATACAGAAGAGAGAAGACTGCAATGGGAACTACTGGACCGAAGTTGGAAGAAAGCTAATTTCATAAATGCAGACAGGAGTAGCTGAGAAGATACTTAGAAAACTGCTGGAGCAGAGTTAAGAGTAAATTGAGGCCAGCTCCATGAAAAGAATGTGGAAATAGTTTGACATACTTGCTAAATACTCAGGCCAGGTGTAGCCATCTAAACAAGATTTAAAAGTCCTAGGATGATATCTGTGGTGCTTGCCAGGCTATAACACTATAACAGTAACCTGGCACTGACAAGAACAGAGGAAGTCACCAATAAAGTAAGGATGCAAAACCCAGCACAGGAGATGGTACAGATGAGTAACCATTCTATCAAATAACACTGCTATACGCTGACCATATAATGGTCAGTGCTTTAGACTAGAGAATACGATGTTGATCAGTTACAGTTACATGTAAAATATTTAACTTTTAAATCCAGTGACTCTCTGGTGACTTTTCTGATTGGAGTTGAGCAATATAATTTTGACCTATATCTAAGACAGCAGAGTTTACCTAAAGGTGTAACACCTCTCACTTTTTCAGTCCCACACCCTTCATCAACCTAGCAACACAAATTGAAATTCCAGTCAAAACCTCTAAATTTAATCAGAACTCATTAATTAATACAGACCCGTATCAAGTCCCCTGAATATTTCTCACTTCATATCAGATGCTTTTGTATTGTGTCACTGTACCAGTAGAATGGGGCTGGACGGAGGCCGTAAATCAAGGGAATTTGATGTCATTGGCAGTATAATTGGTTTACCACTTGTGGTGCTTCATTGGACCTCAGTCATTGGAATGGTGAATTGTCTCTCTGCGGGATAGCTAGCTATGACCTAGAAGTTTTTGCCTTGGAATGGTGGATTAGAGGTGGGTGGTAGTTCTTTATTGGCTTTGAGGAGTGTCAATAGGAGCATGCTGGAGGTTCTATTGCTGACCTTGAAGATGAAGACAGTTGAGCTGTCTTTACAAGTAAGAGAAGTGAATAAGAGAAACAAAAAAAAAACAACCCCCCATGTTAGTATTCTTTTCCTTCTTTAGCTCCCCTTCTGCACGTTGCAGCATCCTTATAGTCTGTGCACATTGAGAATCTCTTTCCCGCAGTAGCCCCAATGCCTCTAGACTACATTTCCCAGGAAGTACTGCACTCTGGCTTGTTTGTCAAAGCTGTTTGTACTCCACTGTTCAAACACTCCCACCCGCAATGATCTCCCACTCCCCCTACTAACCACTATTTTGAGATACCTATAGTATAGAGTTTCAAGTTGGATAAATTGGTGCCCGAACTGTTTCTCCCTCCTAACACTCATAGTATTCAATGTCTTGAGACTCTTTTGCAGTCAGTCAACAATTTAGCGGCGAATACACTGGCACCACACAGGCTCAGTGTATTGTAGAGGAGCAATGAGTCATATAATGTATTCATTTTTTTCTAATAAAATTTTGCTTTCTGGAATGCCCAGCATCATCCCCTCTGGCCAAAGTCACTAGTTAATAAGATAACTATTCTATGTAGAGCTTGCACTGACTCCATTCTCTCCCTCCTTTTCTGAACACTAGTGACTGGCTGTTCTTGACTGATCCACCACAAAGAACTGGCTCCCTTCTGTGAATGAATGGAGCTGGCACCACAGTAAGAGCCACTTGTAGTTTCTGGATGTGTCTCATTGGGGGTAAAATGGCAGTGTTTGGGTGCTGATGCGACCAAAATCTTGTCAACCCAGCCTGAAAAATGCTCTGTCATTGGCGGGTTGCAGGTAGGTGGGGTTTAGGTTTAGACCACATTGGATGGCAGTGGTTTTTATGTTCACCTGCAGATGAGGACTTATTTATTAGGGATCCATTTGGGATCCAGAAAAGCAACCTATGTTTTTGGAGCAAAGCTAAACAAACCAGATCACCAAAAAGCGCCTGATTACTGGTTCAAAACTGTACACAACTTGCTTAGGATCACTGCCTGCACCCCGTGTGACATAGCCTGCAGATCTCAGACTAATGTGCACATCAGTTTTTTTTGCAGCATATAAATTAAGACATTTCTTAGTTTCTGATAGGCTCTAAAATGGTTTATCAATCTGTGTCCGGAAAGCCCCTATAACTCTTGGAAATCAGAGAGGAATGATAGGTAACCTCTAGATGATGAGCAAAATCGGGGTTGTACTTCCGTGAACCATGAATAACTTACGAGACTATTTGTTGTAAAGTAAAAAAAACCTCTTATCTTGTCTCTTATTTGACTGCTGTAACTCCTCTATAAACAAACATTAGAGGAATATGTGACTATGCCAATATGCATTGTTTCATTCGTGTAAACAAAAAAATGCAACGTTTTGCCACAATTTTCCAAAAATGCCAATATTATTGTGAGGGGGCCATGGTGGTAGTCATGGTGAGGCACTGTTGCATTCCCACACCCTATGTTAGGCGTCGGGATCCTCCCACTGCACGGAATAGATCCCAAGCCTTATCTGTCTCTGCGGTCCTCCATTCAGCTCTGGTCGCTCAGATTGCTACTCAGCACAGATGTCGGTTCCAGCGTCTTGCTGAGGCTCTTAGTACACGCTTGGCTGCTGCTAGCTCTTCTGCTAACTCTATGGTAGCCAGTGATACACAGGTGCAGTCCTGTGCTCTGGAGTATAAGTCCAGAAATCACCTTACTGAGCATGCCCGTGATGTGACGTCTTCCTATTGGTGGTTGGACGTCAGCTGCTCTGGTGATGTGGTGGAGCACCCGAGCACGGTGCAGCGCAGGCAGGGCCGTGGGGTACTCGGTACCGGGCCCATCGACTTCAATGGGGGACGGTTTCACGGCGGCGACCCGGTCTGTGGCGCTGGTGCGTCCATTAAATAATAAAATAGGGGAAGGGGAAAAGTTGTTTGTGATGTTGTTAGATGTGGTAAAAATGAAGATAAAGTTTATAGATGATTAAATACGTGACGCCACCTGTGGTATTCTGGTCAGAGATGACCAGCGCTGCGGTGTTGTTCCCCTGAGACTGTTAGTGTGTCACAGCTGAGGTGAAAATAGCTCTCCACAGGTTGAGCAATAGTCCTAGGGCAAAGATGTTTGATTAATAGTTAAGATGGCTGTGAACGTTGGGGTGCAGAGAAATGAGAGGAGGACACAGAGAGGTGCAGTTTCTTTACCTTTTACTGGCAATTGGATGCAATCCAGAGTACCACATACAGGAGATGGCTTGAGTCCAGCTCGCCTGGAGGCATTCAGGGGATCCACCTTGCCAGGTGGGGGTTTAGGACCTTCCTTCTGCGCTTTGTGTGTGGGTCTCTGCTGTTTATAACTAAGCTGCGACCCTCTATTTGTGATGATTTCTCTAACCTGTACGGCTGTCAGCATGAGCCTATTCCACGGGTACGGTCCTTTTCACCATCAGCCCCGGGCTCTTTATCTGCTGCCGTGCCCTCAGATGTTCAATGTCACACAGGAATTTACAATCCCCTGTACTTTCAGATTCAGCGATCAGGGCGTACAGCTTCTGTCAGCCTAGGACACTGGCGTCCTCTTTCTCTCTATTAGCGCTTCGCTCTGGGGTCTGATATACGCGGTTTTTAGCTTCCCCAGAGTCTCTCTGTCTCTGCTCATGTCCTTTCCCTCTTCACAGATCAGCTCCCCCTCACCAACTCGTCACAGATCAGCTCCCTTTCTTGAACTGACTGGACCTTCCAGAAAGATCTCTTTACCTCACATTTAACTGTCTTGTCATTTGCTCACAGCTGCTCTCGTTTCCATGACAACTCCCTCAGCTCACTTCTAGCTGACTCACCAACCCCCTCTGCTGGCCAGAATTTATAAGGCAGCTTCCTTTTCTGACCTGCAGCAGGAATTGTGATTTAATCTGTGTTACCTGGCATGGGGGTCCCCCTTCTGCCTCCAAGCATGACTTCACCTCTTAGAGGGAGGCAATGTCGCTGTGACAACCAGACTCTGGGGTGTCACATTCCCCCCCAGTTAAGTTCAATACTACCGGACTGAGGAAAACATAGCAAGAATTGTTAACAACAACAATTAATGAAAATCTACAAAGTCGTAAAAATGATCAAAAACCAGACAAGAAAAAGAAACAATAGCACAGTTTCTGCTATCCAGGAATTGTCTTTGTGCTTATACCTGGAGTTTGGTTGGTGAGAACCACCTTAACCCACTTTGTGTGTCGTCCCTGGGTGTGGCTACAGGGCACTCTGTAGATGGGCCTATTTTTCGGCCACGGCTTATTTTCAAGGCCAAGTTGGAGTAACTATTTACAGATAAAAGTTCTGACCACACTTAGTCCTGTGGCCCAATTGTCCTTTAACTGGTTATTACGAATACTTAAAAAGGATCATACAGTAAGTCTCTATAGGCACTCATGCTTCATGGTTACAACTATACATTCTTATTACTTTATTTACATTATGCACTCTCTATAATGGACAGGAACCTGACCTCTAGTACTACGAGTGGATCTATGCAGCATAGGTATTTCTGATGACCTGACCTGTTCTTTGATGTCTACTGTTGGTGCACTAGTCACTACGCAATAAGTAGACTTGTGTAATATAGGTATTCTAGACTGCCTTCTCTTTACTCCTAGATTCACCATGAGATTGACAGATTCGCTGTTAGCAGGGGACAGATTTCCGCATTCCACTGCAGATGTGGTATCTGTTACTGGAGCCATTTCATTTAAAGTCTCTACTTCATCTGGTGCAGTAGGATGATGAAAGGTTAGGACTGGTACTATGGTTGCCTGATTTACTTGTGTCCACGTCCGAGGAAATTCTCCAAGTATAGTATGGATCTTTTCTTCCACCTCTACTATGGGCCGTGGAGTGTCTTGGACTTCTTTCTTGTCCTTCAATTGATCAGGGCACACCTTTAGATAATGTCTTGAGACTGCTTATAAGGTTTCTCCTCCATCTTTGCTGATGAGGCATACCTTGGTGTCAGTAGCGTAGCTACTGGGGGGCAGAGGGGTTCGTCGCCCCAGGCCCCGTCCGATGAAGGGGCCCCCCAATCCATGATCACTTCTGTCATAAGGCTGCATACTCCCCTGTTGTGAGTTCATTTTCCCCTTCGTCACTGAGGTCTGGTGAACTCCCTATTCTGGTAAAGGAAGGTAATGAGCCTGATTATCAGGCACCTGAGTCTAATGATGATGACTGGCTGAGTAGAGTCACAGACTGGATATAAGGCTGCCGACGCCCTTCTGCCCTGCGGGTGATTTCTCTGTGGACTTCTAGGAAACCAGTCTGATTCCTGCTCCTCTAAAGCTAAGTTTTCTGCTTTGCCTTTTAGCATTTGTGTTTTGTTTTTGTTTGCCTTGCTTTTCTGGATTCTGCCATTCCCTGCTGGGGTGAGCTGATTCTTCTTTTGCCTGTTGCTCTGTCTTCAGAATATTCCTGAGTACTGACATAGTCTTTTTGAAGCCTAGCATCTTCAGGGCCTTTTTCACTGTCAGTCTGTTGGCTCTTATTTTCATAGGGTTTTTCACGGATTGCAGACAGCAGCCTTCATGTCCTTTCCTATCTAGTTAGCTTGGGCCCCGTCTTTGCTCAGTCTATCTTTCTGTCTGTGTTGTGTTCTTTCTTCTTGCTTCACCGTCATTATATGTGCTTTGGGGTCTGCTCTGGGGCAGTTTAGATTTCCCTTTCTGTCTTTAGGCTATTTAATTCTCCGGCTGTGATCGAGGGGTCTAGGGCATCGTAGGAACCCCCCACGGCTACTGCTAGTTGTGTTGATAGGTTCAGGGGTCTGCAATCCGATAGCTGCCAACCTCTCTGATTTTCTGGACTTAGCTAGCATTTCTGTTTTTGCCTCCTACGGTGACTCAATCATAACAGAATCACCCGCCATACCGCAGATCCTAGGGTACTCAATTGCAGGAAAGAATTGTGTTTAAAAAAAAAAAAAAAAAAAAAAAAAAAAGTGTGTATATTCTTTCCTCTATATCTCTGAGGCCGTAGGGGGAATTTTTTTTTTTTTTCTCAATGGAGATAAAGCAATTGTCTGATCGTGTGGAGCAGCTCGCTGCGGAAGTGCGGGGAATTTCCGCCTACCTTGCTCGTTCGCATGCTGTTGAACCAAAGATCCCTACACCTGATGTATTTTTTGGGGATCGATCTAAATTTTTGAGTTTCAAAAATAATTGTAAATTATTTTTTGCCTTGAAGCCTAACTCGTCAGGGAGCTCCGCGCAGCAGGTTAAAATTGTCATCTCTTTGCTGCGTGGCGATCCCCAGGATTGGGCGTTTTCTTTGAAACCAGATGATCCTATTCTGACTAATGTGAACGCATTCTTTCAAGCCTTGGGGTTGTTGTATGACGAACCTAATGCTATTGATCAGGCTGAAAAGACCCTGTCGGCATTGAACCAGGGTCGAGACTCTGCAGAGTTGTACTGTCAAAAGTTCCGAAAGTGGGCGGTCCTTACTACCTGGAATGATAATGCCTTGGCTGCTCTCTTTCGGAAGGGTTTGTCAGAAGCCGTAAAAGATACTATGGTGGGATTTCCTGTTCCCTCTGGTCTGGACGATTCTATGTCATTAGCCATTCAGGTTGATCGGCGTTTACGTGAACGCAGGATTGCACGAGAGGTGTTGCCACCGGTAGAACAGACGTCGGAACCTATGCAATGTGATAGAGTTTTTTCTAAGGCGCAACGTCAGGAGTTCAGAAGGCGTAATAAGCTGTGTTTTTTCTGTGGAGATGCCTCGCATATTATTTCTGTTTGTCCTAAATGAGAGAAACGCTTTGCACACACGTTTTCTGTTGGTGGTGTTCAACCTAAGTTTCTTCTGGCAATTACTCTGATCTGCTCCCTGTCCACATTTTCCGCCAAGGCTTTTGTGGATTCGGGAGCAGCGCTAAACCTAATGGACTTGGATTTTGCTAAACGTTGTGGATTTCCTATGACACCTCTGCAGACGCCTATCCCTTTGAGGGGGATTGATGCTACTCCTTTGGCGAAAAATAAACCTCAGTTTTGGACCCAGGTGGTCATGCGGGTCGCCCCAGACCATCAAGAAAATTGCAGATTTTTGGTGTTACATGGTCTGCATGATGCCGTTGTTCTGGGGTTTCCCTGGTTGCAAATTCATAATCCAGTCTTGGATTGGAAATCTGTGTCTGTGGTGAGTTGGGGTTGTCGGTGTGCCCTTAGTGAGGCTCCGTTTTTTTCCACCTCCCCTCAGTCGCATGATGTTCCTGACTATTTGGCGGACTTTTATGATGTATTTAGTAGAATGAGTCTGCGTCCTTGCCTCCTCATAGGAGTTATGACTGTGCAATTGAACTGAGCCCGGGGTGTAAATTTCCCAAGGGTCGGCTCTTCAATTTATCTGTACCCGAGCACGAGGCTATGCGGTCCTATATTAAGGAGGCGTTGGAGAAGGGTCATATTAGACCATCCTCTTCACCCTTAGGTGCCGTTTTTTTTTTGTGGCCAAAAAGGATGGTTCTTTAAGGCCTTGTATTGATTATCGTGCCCTCAACAAAATTACTGTTAAATATCAGTATCCGTTACCCCTGATTTCGGATCTATTCTTTAGAGTTAGAGGTGCTTGCTGGTTTACCAAGCTTGACCTCAGGGGGCGTATAATCTTATCCGCATTAAGCAGGGAGATGAATGGAAGACAGCGTTTAATACTCCGGAGGGACATTTTGAGTACCTGGTGATGCCTTTTGGGCTCACTAATGCCCCTTCTGTCTTCCAGTGCTTCATGAACGATATTTTCCGAGACTTTGTCGATAAATTTCTGATTATCTATCTGGATGATATTTTGATCTTCTCCAAGGATTGGGATTCTCATGTGGAACATATTCGGACTGTGTTCCAGATCTTGAGGGAGAATTCCCTGTATGTCAAAGGATCGAAATGCCTTTTTGGAGTACAGAGGATTTCATTTTTGGGATTTATTTTGTCTCCATTAACTATTGAAATGGACCCAGCCAAGGTACAGGCCATTTATGATTGGGTTCAGCCCACTTCTTTGAAGGCCCTCCAGAAGTTTTTGGGTTTTGCTAATTTTTATCGGAAATTTATAGCAAAATTTTCTAGTATTGCCAAGCCATTGACTGATCTGACTAAGAAGGGTGCTGATGTGTTGAATTGGTCTCCGGAGGCTGTTGCTTCCTATCAGGAGCTGAAGCGAAGATTCACCTCCGCCCCGGTTTTGTGGCAACCTGATGTCTCACTCCCGTTCCAGGTAGAGATGGATGCTTCTGAGATTGGTGCAGGAGCTGTTTTGTCCCAAAAGGATCCTGTAACATCTAAAATGAATCCCTGTGCTTTCTTTTCCCGAAAGTTCTCTCCATCTGAACGTAACTATGATGTGGGGAATCGGGAACTGTTGGCCATGAAATGGGCATTTGAGGAGTGGAGACATTGGTTGGAGGGAGCTAAACATCAAGTTGTGGTCCTCACTGACCACAAGAATTTGATTTACCTATAGTCGGCTAAACGCTTGAACCCTAGACAGGCTAGGTGGGCCTTGTTTTTTACACGTTTTGATTTTGTGGTCTCTTTTCTTCCTGGAACTAAGAATGTCAAGGCAGACGCCCTCTCTAGGAGCTTCTTTGCTGATTCTCCTGTGGTGACCAAGCCTGCTACCATCTTTGGCGAAGGGGTAGTTCTTTCTGCCATCTCGCCTGATTTGAGACTTGCTCTGGAAGAGTTCCAGGAGGACAAACCTGAGCGTTGTCCCAGTGGAAAGTTGTATGTTCCTGACCAGTGGAAGAAGAGAGTGATGTCTGAAGTTCATTGCTCTGCATTGGCTGGTCATCCAGGTATTTTTGGTACTAGAGATCTGGTGAGTCGCTCTTTTTGGTGGCCCACCTTATCTCATGATGTCAGGAATTTTGTGCAGTCCTGTGGGACTTGCTCCCGGTCTAAATCTTGTTCTCGCTCTAGTGGGTTGTTGATGCCTTTGCCGGTCCCCAGGAGGCCATGGACCCATATTTCAATGGATTTCATCTCTGATATGCCGGTCTCTCAAAGAATGACTGTTATTTGGGTGATTTGTGATAGGTTCTCTAAGATGGTTCATCTTGTACCACTCCCTAAGTTGCCGTCTTCCTCTGAGTTGGTGCCCCTGTTTTTGCAACAGGTGGTTCGCTTGCACGGGATTCCTGAGAACATTGTATCTGACAGAGGAGTTCAATTTGTGTCTAGATTTTGGAGGACTTTCTGTTCCAAGCTGGGAATTCAGTTGTCCTTCTCCTCTGCTTTTCACCCTCAGACCAATGGGCAGACAGAGAGAACAAACCAGACCTTGGAGTCGTATTTGAGATGTTTTATTTCCACTGATCAGGATGATTGGGTTTCATTTTTGCCCTTGGCCGAATTTGCTTTAAATAATAGAGCTAGTTCTGCCACTTTGATGTCACCTTTTTTTGTAACTTTGGGTTTCATCCTCGATTTTCTTCAGGGCAGGTGGAGCCTTCTGCCTGCCCAGGTGTTGACACTGTGGTGGAGAGAATGCACCAAATCTGGGACCAAGTGGTGGATAAGTTATCTCTCTCCCAGGAAAAGGCCCAGCGGTTTTCGAATCGACATAGGACCATTGGTCCCCAGTTTAAGATTGGTGATATGGTGTGGTTATCATCAAAAAATATTGCTATGAAGGTGGCTTCTCCTAAGTTTAAGCCTAGATTTATTGGACCTTACAAGATTTTGGAGATTATTAATCCGGTCTCTTTTCGTTTGGCTCTCCCTGTCACATTTAAAATCCATAATGTGTTTCATAAGTCCTTGTTGAAGAGGTTTGCTGAACCAGTTGTTCCTGGGGTGGCACCTCCGGTCCCTGTATTGGTGGAAGGTAACATGGAATATGAGGTAGAGAAAATACTGGATTCCCGTCTGGCTAGACAGAGACTCCAGTATTTGGTTAAGTGGAAGGGTTATGGTCAGGAGGATAATTCCTGGGTCTCTGCCTCTGATATTCATGCCAAAAGATTGGTGCGTGCCTTTCATCGGGCTCACCCTGATCGCCCTGGTGGTGTGGTTGAGGGTTCGGTGACCCCTCCTCAAGGGGGAGGTACTGTTTTGAGTTCATTTTCCCCTTCGTCACTGAGGTCTGGTGAACTCCCTATTCTGGTAAAGGAAGGTAATGAGCCTGATTATCAGGCATTTGAGTCTAATGATGATGACTAGCTGAGTGGAGTCACGGACTGGATATAAGGCTGCCGACGCCCTTCTGCCCTGCGGGTGATTTCTCTGTGGACTTCTAGGAAACCAGTCTGATTCCTGCTCCTCTAAAGCTAAGTTTTCTGCTTTGCCTTTTAGCATTTGTGTTTTGTTTTTGTTTGCCTTGCTTTTCTGGATTCTGCCATTCCCTGCTGGGGTGAGCTGATTCTTCTTTTGCCTGTTGCTCTGTCTTCAGAATATTCCTGAGTACTGACATAGTCTTTTTGAAGCCTAGCGTCTTCAGGGCCTTTTTCACTGTCAGTCTGTTGGCTCTTATTTTCATAGGGTTTTTCACGGATTGCAGACAGCAGCCTTCCTGTCCTTTCCATCTAGTTAGCTTGGGCCCCGTCTTTGCTCAGTCTATCTTTCTGTCTGTGTTGTGTTCTTTCTTCTTGCTTCACCGTCATTATATGTGGGGGGCTGCCTTTTGCTTTGGGGTCTGCTCTGGGGCAGTTTAGATTTCCCTTTCTGTCTTTAGGCTATTTAATTCTCCGGCTGTGATCGAGGGGTCTAGGGCATCGTAGGAACCCCCCACGGCTACTGCTAGTTGTGTTGATAGGTTCAGGGGTCTGCAATCCGATAGCTGCCAACCTCTCTGGTTTTCTGGACTTAGCTAGCATTTCTGTTTTTGCCTCCTATGGTGACTCAATCATAACACTCCCCTATCTTCCTGAGACTCAGCACACAGGCTAGCAGAGTGGCAGGGTCCTTAGTGCAGCGCAGCCGAGCTGACCTGATAACTTTCTGACAGGCTGGGCTTGGCTGAGCTCAATCAGCTCTGCTCCTTGCTCTGGCTCATGCAGGCTGGGGCTCCCCTGGGTCCTAGTGCTCATCCTTGAGTTTCCTCTGACACTCTGCCTGGGCCTGACCTCTTCTCAAGCTCTTCACCTGCAGCACTGGATGAGAAATTGCCAGGGCCCCCCTGCAAACTTCATCTGAAGGCGGCCAGAATGTATTATGCTAATTAAATTCAGGTATGTAATGAATGATTACTGTGGGGTGTATGTCATAAGATGGGGGTAGGGTGGGAGCTGAAGGGGTGCTGGAGGGAGGATGGGGCAGGGGGCCTTATTATTAGTGTTTACTGTTTTGCACTACAGCACATGTGCTGTTTGGGGGGCTGAAAGTGAGGTAGGGGGCTTTTTATTCTTACAGCCAGGGGTCTTATAAGCCCAACCTGTGAGTATAATAAGCCCCCATACAGTAACCGTGTGATGAGCTGCATTATTTGTAATACTGTTATAGTAAATGACAATATTATTATAATAATAAAATTATTAACGGTCTCCTGACTAGAGTTGAGCGAAACGGGTCGGTCAAATTCATAAGTCGCCGACTTTCGCTAAAGTCGGGTCTCATGAAACAAAACCCGACCGAGCGCCAAAGTCGCGTTTCAAATGATGCTTCCAGCGCTCTTTTTCAGCCAATGATGGAGGATGCACACTGTGGGCAACGCGATGACATGGGCAGCGGTCACCACCATCTTTGAGAAGGGCATGCAAGTGATTGGCTTGCATAGTGTGTGGCGTCACAGGGGCTATAAAAGGGCGTGCACGCTGTCCGCCATCTTACTTCTACCGATCTTAGCATAGGGAGAGGTTGCTGCTGCTGATTCTGAATAAGGGAGAGCGTTAGGCAGGGAAGAAGAAAAAAAAAAACTGCTTCTGCTGGTAGCGATTTTCACTGTACAACACTTTGTGTGCAGTGACAGGGGAGGATATATTTTTGTGTATCAGCTCTGTTGGCTATTAGGCTGCCTTATAAGGCTCCCTGATAGCTGCATTGCTGTTTGCACACTGCTGTGCAAACTGCTTTTTTAAAAGCAAAAATACTTTTCTTCCTCTTTTCTGCACAGTTACCAAGCGTTCATTTTTCCACAGTTTTGTGTGCAGCAGTCCTGCTTATTAGGCTGCCTGCTGCCATACTTGGACTGAGAGCATCATTGTCAGCCTCCTAAAATCTCTAGGGAGATTCAAATTCTCCCCAATACTATATACACCTTGTACCTTGCTTTACAGTACCATATAGCTGGTGGTATTTTTGGTACATTTTCCCAAAAATGAGGAAGTATGGTGGAAGAGGCCGTGGAAGTGGGCGGGGGTTGCCAGCTGGTGGTGGTCGTGGTGCAACTGCTGGTAGTGGCAAAAGCACAATAGCACCTAAGGCAGGAGGTGTTGAGCCTGCGTCATCGTCTGGCTCCACAAGGCCTCGAAGGCTCCCTTTTCTGGGAGTAGGTAAACCACTTTTAAAGCCGGAGCTTTAGGAACAAGTTTTGGCTTATATTGCTGACACAGCCTCCAGCTCTATCACCTCCTCTTCTGAAGTTTCAAAAAATAAAAGTCATCAGTGGAGTCTCCTGGTCAGGAACAACACCTTTCCTTGTGTCCTTCACCCCTACCAAAAGTGAAGGATGCGGCAGGCCACACTACAGATTACTCCATGGAGCTCTTGTCACATACCATGCCTGGGTTATCAAGTCAAATCGTGAATTCCCCAGTCTAAAGTGAATCTGACATGGAGTGTGGGTCGCCAGCCAGGGCAGTGGGGTTAATCGGTACCGAGCCGGTGTCTCAGAGGGATGTGTCACGGTGGTGGTGACCCGTTCCGTGGCCCTGGGCGTCCATGCAAAGGGGTGAATAATGTCTATAGGTGAATGATACCTGACGCAACCTGTGGTTTCTGATCAGATTGACCAGCCCTTCAGTGTCGCTTCTCTGGGACAGATGTTGTGGTGCAGCAAAGATGTAGAAGCCCTGCACAGGTAGGGCCGTAGCTGCAGGGCAGATGAAAGAGTTGGTAGATGGTGTGCAGTGCAGGATGTAGCAGAGCCATGAGCTAGGCGCAGGAGAAAGATGACAGACACAGTCGTGCAGTTCCTTTACCTGTACTTGGTAAGTGCCGTCCAGGACCCAGAGTACAGATGGAGAAGGAGTTGGTCAGCCTGGAAGCAAATTAGGAATTCTCTCTCTGCAGATAGGTAGTGTGACCTCCGTTCTAGCTCTTATCTGAGGTACTCGCAGTACTGAGTTCACTGAAGTTTACCCTGTTGACTCTCTTTTGGAACTTTCTCGTATGGCAGGCAGCCATAGCCTTTTCCTTCTGGCTCACACACGTCGCTGCTGGGGCCTCCGAGCCATAGTTGGGAACAGAGCATTTACAGCTGCTACTTCCTCCGGTTTCTGCTGCAGGACCGTCAGTGTCCCTACAAACTCGGAGACCGGAATTCGGACCATGCGCTCCAGCTAGGAGTGAGCCTTAATTCTGCTCATCCTCCAGCTCCCCTTCTCACGTCCACACACTTCCCCTTCCCTTCACATACTGCCCTAACTTCCCTCCTTCCGACCACAGAGAGCAGCTCCTCTGCAGTCAGATTCAGAGCTCTCTCTGCTGGCCTGGAGTGGGAACTGTGTTGTGTGTTTGTTTAACTGCTAGAGAGATCCTTCGTTGCTCCCAAGCATGACATCACTCTCCCTAGGAGGAAGGTAATGCCACTGTGGCGACCGTACTCCTGGGGACACCACAAGTGCACTGATGCCCAGCCACTGCTAGATGATTCTGCTGGTACATTGACCCAGACCACTACATTCCCCTCACACTCTACACAGCCAGAATCTGACCCTGATGAAACTCAGGTTCCCCTTCCCGCATACTATACCACCTTACACGGCGACAAAGAGGAAGGTGCTGATGAAAGTGCAGGTTCCTTGAGCAGGTGGGGGGCATACTCTTGGGCGACGGCACTGGCACAGGGCCCCTCATAGTACGCAAAAGTGTCTCTGCCGGTAGGAGGGCCCACCCGCCGTCCCACCCACCTTCAGACACACCGCCAAACTATGAGGGGCCCTGTGCCAGTGCCATCGCCAATGAGTGCCCCCCCTGCTTGCTCAGGATCACAGCACTTGCAAAGTTGAAATACTTACCTCTCCCTGCTCCACCGCCGTGACGTCTTCCGCGTTTTCTGACAGTGACATTCTGGTCAGAGAGCGCGATGACATCACGTCTGTACGCCCTCTGCCTAAACAGTCCAAGTGCAGAGAGATGGAAGATGGGGATGACAAGGAGTCCAGAGTACAGGGATTCCCTAGCGAGAAGACTTATTTAATTGTTTTAAAGGTTGGGAGCAATTTTTGGGGAGCACTATACTCTGGAGAATGATATATGGGGCCCACCATACACTGGAGCATTCCAAAGGTGGACATCAGACACTGGAGCAGCATTTACAGGGCCCATTATACACTGGAGCATTAGAAATGGGGCCCATTATATATGGAGCATTATTTGGGCCCATAACACAGTGGAGCTTCATCCATGGGGCCCATCATATACTGGAGCATTGTAAATGGGGCAGATTATATATGGAGCATTATTTGGACCAATCGTACACTAGAGCATCGTCCGTGAGGCCCATCATATGCTGGAGCTTTCCAAATAGGGAACATCAGACACTGGAGCAGCATTTACAGGGCCCATTATACACTGGAGCATTAGAAATGGGGCCCATTATATATGGAGCATTATTTGAGCCCATAAGACAGTGGAGCTTCATCCATGGGGACCAACATATACTGTAGCATTATGTGGAGCTCATCATATACTGTATCGAACATTATATGGGAACAATGATTCTGTATGGAGAAATATATGGGCCTCATTACTCTGTATAGCGCACTATGCAGTGGCCATAATACTGTATGGAGTAATATACTGTCCGTTTTTGGAGCTATTGGAGAATTTAAAATGGATATCAGTCATGTGATGTAAGAAGTGAATTATTTTTCATTGTATTATACCGCTATTTCTCTGCCGTATCAGAGGATCATGAATTGTGGCATGTGTTAAAGGAGCCCAGTGACACTCTTTGGCCCTGGGCCCACGAAAATCTGGAGTCAGCCCTACCCCCCCACAACTTTAGCCAAATAACCCCCAGTTTTCAATGCCTAACTATTATTATAAAGTAAATTAAGGTTGACAAGCTTAAGTAATAAGAATTGATGTTTTTGGCATTAAAATGGGCACTGTAGGTGTGTTTCCTGTCCTCCACTCACTGCCAACTTTTCTTCCCCATTGACTTGCATTGAGTTTCGTGTTTCAGTCGGCCTTCAACTTTTCACGATAATCGGCCGATTGCGTTCGACCCGACTTTTGCGAAAGTCGGGTTTCATGAAACCCGAAAAAAGGCAAAGTCGCTCATCTCTACTCCTGACCAGTGATACAGGTCACTCATGGGTTGTTCAGCATCCATCTGCAGTGGCTGTACTGTCCCAGCTGGGTATGTTCCCACGATCAGTAAACGCTGCGGTTTGGACAGTGTGTACAGCTTACAACCCGCAGCGTCCAGATGTTATAGCATAGTGGACCGACATCCGCAGCTCACCCGCGGATACGGGCATCTGCTACGTCCAAAATGCTGCCAATTCCTGAACTTCTGCACATACCAAAAAGCTGCGGCGTTTCAGGAAAAAAACTAATAGTTGCTGAGGAGTGAGCAGCGCTGTTCATTAGTCCTACAGACAGGTCACCGGCTGCTGATAGTGACTAACAAGTCTCTGCTATACTGTATGCACACATAGGATGACACTTGTCAGTCACTGACAGTGGGCGGGAAGAGGTCACCGGGGACCTGTCTGTAGGACTAGTGCACAGCGCCGCTGGCTCCCCAGCAGTTATTAGTATTTTTTTCTCTGAAACGTCACAGCTTTACAGAGACAAACACTCCTGGTGACACACTACAGCCAAGGCTGATACACCCTGCGCATAGTTTGAGCAGCCTGTATCAACTGTCAGACTCCCTGTAAAGGGGTAGTCCAGGCTTGGGATAAAAGTCTGCAGTCAATCTATGTGACTACAGACGGCCATATGACAAGGTGCAGTGCATCTGCTGCCATGACTCCCATCAGGTGTGATCAGGCGTTCATGCTAATGTATGTGTGCTATTTGCATGTGCCGACTAGATACATTGGGCATCTTTTCAATAAAAAAGAATTGCGAGAAGCCAAAAGAGGTACCCCACCATCCAGGTAAGGTGGAAACTCCTGTCCACACTCCAACACCTGCACCCCACACCACAAAGTAGTGTAGCAAAGCACCTTTGGCGGCTCCCTGCTTGGAGTATAGCAAAGCACCCATTGGTGGCTCCCTGCTTGGAACACGAAATGTGCTGGGAGGTGGGTGGAGTTAGATTACATTTCAAGGAGCGGGAAGAGTTAGAGTTAGTTAGTCAGTCAGTAGCTGGTTGGAAAGACAAGAAGATCCCTAGAGAGAGGGATAGATGGATGGAAGTGCTGCAGCAGATCCCAGTGATCTGGGTCTGCTGGCACGGGAAAGAGAGAATGAGAGAGCAACATAGACTGAAAGCTTGACTCTCCATAGAAAGAATGGATTAGTATGGAACGTGAGGAGTAAAAGAGAACAGAGGACATGGGTGAGAAGAGAACCCTTCCTAGAAGTTCTAAGCGCAAGGTCGGGGCCCGGTCCCCGAGATTGTACAGATACTAATGGTCCTGCAGCAGACATCGGAGGAATAGAAGTAGTGACCACTTTATTCCCACACAAGACTTGGGGGGCACAACAAAAACTGGATAGTGAGCCTGGACTTAGTAGCAAGGAGTCCCCGAAGCAGACTACAGCTGTCTGCCGTACAAGTAGAGTTCATAGGAACATCAGACAGGAGGAACTCCAGTGTAACTCAGTACTAGGAGTACTTAATCTAAAGGCGCTATAAGAGGAGACGTTCAGAAAGTCACAAGTTGGCGGAGTGTTGGAAAGGAGTATTCCATCTGGCCTGGGGGTTGACTGAGTCCCAGACCCGGAGGACACGGCACAGAAGCAGGCACCTGTTGGTACGACAGACTGTGAGTAAATCTATGGAACTACATGCCCTGGTGTCCTCCACTTGTTCCTGCGTCAACCTGCCCGGCACTGCTACTTCCCCTGTGCCTGACACTACACCATCTAAGTGTCACCATACCTACTCTGCCCTGGGACTACAGCCCTGCCTGTGGAGGGCTATACCATCACTGCTGCACCACACCATCTGTCCCAGAGGATCTGTCTGCAGCGTTGGCCTAACATCTACATTGCCGAACACCACAGGTGGCGTCACAACTTATTCATTCACATTGAACATTTACAATGGGCGCCCAGGGCCATGGGCCGGGTCACAGCTACCGTGACAACTTCCATTGAGATCCACCGGGCCCGGTACCGAGTACCCCACTGCCCTGGGTGTGAGGGCGTCCCATATAGGGAACATGTGGGCCCATAATACTGTATATATGGAAGCTGTGGGCCACCCATACTTTATTTAGGGAAGCTATAAGGAAAATATACTGTGTATAAGGAGCTGTGAGTCCCTTATACTGTGTATAGGGGAGCTGTACATTTTGGAGACTCGGGACAATATTAAATGTTAAGTGGGCACTTAAGAAACATTATTGTTATAGGGGCACTAAGAGTTTTGTGACTGTCAAAGGTGGCAGTATCAGTAGGATGAGGAGTTTGTGCAGGTGGAGAATAGATGGGAACAATGCTGGAAAAGTGAGAAATCATATGTGTCTTTGTTGTAATATATTTAGATGAGTCCTGGCTGGAGAAGTTGTTGAGTCGTCTGGGCCAGATGAAAAAGACAGGAATCGTGAATGTTTACATGCCTTTGAAGCAGAAGTATTTCAGGAGTTCTGTAACATGTACAGTTGCAAGAAAATCAGGATGACGCCGTACCATCCACAGACAAATGGCATGTGTGAGAAGATGAACCAGGTGGTCATTGACTTATTGAAGACCTTACCTCTGGAAGAACGAAACCAGTGGCCAGAGAAGTTGCCAGATCTGGTAGATCTATATAATCATATACCGGTAAACTCCACAAATTTCACTCCGGCCTACATGATGAGAGCGAGACCTGGCAAGTTACCCATTGATTTGGACATGGGAGTCTTAACACCTGAGACAACATCACCAGATGCAGACTGGGATACAGAGTGGCAGCAACAATACCGCAAAGTACAAGAATGTGTGGAGAAAAGTTTGTCCCAAGCAAGACAGAGGCAGGAAAGAAATTACAATCAACACACCCCTGCAGTTCCCTTGACACCAGGAGAACAAGTACTCAAAAGAAAGAGACATGTTCACAAACTAGATGACCAGTGGGAAGCAGAGCCATACACCGTGATACCTTCAGACTTTAATAACACCAAGCAGAGGCGTAGCTATGGGTTTAGCTCAGGGGGGGGGCGAAACATCTGAGTGGGCCCCTAACCAGGTAACCATGATTACAACTATAGTGGCACACCCTAATTGTCAGCATAGGGGAACCTGCTGATGACCATGGTATTACTGAAAATAAATCTCTATAAAAACAAAACACTGTTATTACCGCCGTATGGTGCTAGATACCTCTACTGCAGAACATACAGGAGATTACAAAACAGGTATAAATAGTGACTTAGAGGTGATGTTCTTTCTGATGTAAACATTCTTGCATTGTTGCTGACAGTGAACAATTTAGCAAGAGTGGCATACCGGGGTAAATGGACCTCCCTCTCCCCACAATTTAAGATGCGTATTTGTACTCTCCCCTTGCGGACATCAACTACCCCTCTGGCTGTCAGGATAGTGGGCCTACTATCAGAGTACATGGGTTCTACCAGGGCTTGGTAATCTTGACCCCTGAGGCCTATTGCTGCTCGACACCAAATTAACATTTCACTTCTGGGAGGTACTGCAATGGGGAAAGGATCACTTACTCTGACACTGCCAACTTCTCCACCAGACAGCTCTACCTGTTGTCTCTGCATCAGGGCTCTGATCTCCTTTTGCAGAACCCGTTGCTGACTGGAGCTGGCGGTCTCGGCTACCTGTTGTAACAAAGCAATAATTTCTCCAAGAAAATTTTTAATTACATTAGTGCCTAAAGTGATCATAGGATGGCATTCTCGTTTGTCAATATCTACTATAATCAAACCTTGTGATTGCAATTCTACTCAGCCAATCTTGATGGTCACCTCTTTATATCCCATCTGAGGCAAGGGCTGACCATTGCTGGCAAAGATGGCAAGGTCTTTATCTGGGCCAGAAGTAATGTCTGAATCAGCCCAGTACTGCATAAAAAGAACATATGGCATCTTTGTCACCTGGGAGCCGGTGTCCAGTAAAGCATTCATTGGAAAGACGTCAATCACGACAGGCAGGACTGGTCGTCCTCCTACGTACTTGTCTCGCCAATTTGGTGGGCCTGGTCGTCTTACTCCTGGGGGTTGGCCCTTTGCCCCAGGGGTTGCTTGTTTAAATGACAGGATCTTGCTAGGTGTCCCGCCTTGTTGCAGCGGCGACAGATGGGCTGTCCGTCCTCGTCGTAACGATCGCTGTCTCTCCCTCTGGTCGGTGGGATCCTCCTCTGCTGTCACCATGGGCATCATCTGGACTGGAGGCCAGCTGGATCTTCTTCTTTGGAGTCACTTGCAGGGACTGCACAGTTTTTGTGAGTGCAGCCACACTTTTGGTTAGTTCCTTGACTTGGAGATGTAAGTCTGCAGCAGAATCATCATCTTGGGATGACTTGTCAGTCTCAATAGAGGTCTTTGGAAAGGATGCTGCCTCCTGCTGGTATGTAATTGCAGGATGCTTAGAGGGCTCTGTGCTGCTAGGGTTTGGTTCACGCAGCACTCGGATGGGTCTATCCTTAAAGTGTGCAAAGTCCAATTCAGGATTTTGTAGGGCCATTATGCGCAGCTGTGTCCTTTGATTGCTAGACTGGAGTCGGTCTATGAACTGTTCTGTTAGTAATCTATCTTCATCTTGCATGCTCTCAGGGTCAACCTGCTTTACGGCCCATAGTGCCTCCTGAAGATTAAGGGAATAGTCCCGTATACTGTCCTGCACTCTCTGTTTGCACCCAAAGAATCTCATTTTTATCTCTGTTGCAGTGCGGGTATCAAAAGTGTTCTTCAGTCTGGCCAAGATATGTTGGACAGTCCCTTTATCAGTGTCCGGCCAGGACTTTACTTCCCTCTGGGCCGCACCAGTTAACTGGCCAATGAGGATACTGGCTTTTTGGCTTTCTGACAGGGGGTACACTTTGAACAAACTACATAGTCTTTCTTTAAAATCACTAAGGGAGTGCAACTCCCCTGAGTACTGTGGTAACCAGGCTGCTCCTGGTATAAATGGCATTGATAGCGGCATTATTGAGGCTGCGGCTGCGACCGCCGCTGAATCTTCACCCGCGTTGGGCATTTTCTTCCTGTTTTTCACTTGCTCACAATAGAGCGCAGCTCCAGCTTCACTGGCATGCCCCTCTCTGCTCGCACACACTGTGTGACGCAGTTATGGCGGTTATTTGAAAGCGCATTAAAGTCTTTAGCACACAATTTAATAAATCCTATGGCGCACAGTACCCAGCATTGCCAGGCTCCTTTACCCAGCTTTGCTAGGCTCGCTAAATCCTGTTCGTGACGCCAGTTGGAGCGCCCGTGAGCGGTGCAGCACAGGCAGGCAGGGCCGTGGGGTACTTGGTACCGGCCCCGTTGACTTCAATGGGGGACGGTGTCACGGCGGCGGCAACCCGGTCCGTGGCCCTGTGGCATCCATTAAATAATAAAATAGGGGTAGGGGAAAAGTTGTTTGTGATGTTGTTGGATGTGGTAAAAATTAAGATAAAGTTTGTAGATGATTAAATACGTGACACCACCTGTGGTATTCTTGTCAGAGGTGACGAGCGCTGCGGTGTTGTTCCCCTGAGACTGTTGGTGTGTCGAAGCTGAGGTGAAATTAGCTCTCCACAGGTAGAGCAATAGTCCCAGGGCAAAGATGTTTGATTAATAGTTAAGATTAGAGTTGAGCGAAACGGGTCGAAAAATTTCAAAAGTCGCCGACTTTTGGCAAAGTCGGGTTTCATGAAACGAAACCCGACCCTAGGATGAGGTCGGCCATGAGGTCGGCGACTTACGCGCCAAAGTCGCGTTTCAAAAGTTTGTTTTGCGCTCTTTTTCAGCAAATCAGGATCCACGGACACTGTGGGCAATGTGATGACATAGGCACGGGTCACCACCATCTTTCAGAAGGGCATGCAAGTGATTGGCTTGCTTTGGTGGGCGTCACAGGGGGTATAAAAGGGCGTGCACGCCGACCGCCATCTTACTTCTGCCGATCTTAGCATAGGGAGAGGTTGCTGCTGATTCTGTAGGGAGAGCGTTAGGCAGGGAAGAAGAAAAAAAACTGCTTCTGCTGCTCGCGATTTTGCCTGTACAACACACCAGTCACTGTGTGTGCAGTGCAAGGGGAGGCTATATTGTGGTGTATCAGTGGTGTTGGTTGTTGGGCTGCCTTCTAAGGCTTCCTGACCGCTGCATTGCTGTTTACCCACTGCTCTGCAAACTGCTTTTTTAAAAGCAATCCAATCTCCCTTATCCTCTAGTCACTTTTGTCACAGCTGTGCCATCGAGCCTGTGACATAGCGCTCAGATATCAGTGGGCCTCACACAATCCAAAAGTGTCCAGTGTCCACAAGTGTCTGTAGAAATTCAAAATCTCCCTTATCCTCTAGTCACTTTTGTCACAGCTGTGCCATCGAGCCTGTGACATAGCGCTCAGATATCAGTGGGCCTCACACAATCCAAAAGTGTCCAGTGTCCACAAGTGTCTGCAGAAATTCAAAATCTCCCTTATCCTCTCGTCACTTTTGTCACAGCTGTGCCATCGAGCCTGTGACATAGCGCTCAGATATCAGTGGGCCTCACACAATCCAAACGTGTCCAGTGTCCACAAGTGTCTGCAGAAATTCAAAATCTCCCTTTTCCTCTCGTCACTTTTGTCACAGCTGTGCCATCGAACCTGTGACATAGCGCTCAGATATCAGTGGGCCTCACACAATCCAAAAGTGTCCAGTGTCCACAAGTGTCTGCAGAAATTCAAAATCTCCCTTATCCTCTAGTCACTTTTGTCACAGCTGTGCCATCGAGCCTGTGACATAGCGCTCAGATATCAGTGGGCCTCACACAATCCAAAAGTGTCCAGTGTCCACAAGTGTCTGCAGAAATTCAAAATCTCCCTTATCCTCTCGTCACTTTTGTCACAGCTGTGCCATCGAGCCTGTGACATAGCGCTCAGATATCAGTGGGCCTCACACAATCCAAAAGTGTCCAGTGTCCACAAGTGTCTGCCGAAATTCAAAATCTCCCTTATCCTCTCGTCACTTTTGTCACAGCTGTGCCATCGAGCCTGTGACATAGCGCTCAGATATCAGTGGGCCTCACACAATCCAAAAGTGTCCAGTGTCCACAAGTGTCTGCAGAAATTCAAAATCTCCCTTATCCTCTAGTCACTTTTGTCACAGCTGTGCCATCGAGCCTGTGACATAGCGCTCAGATATCAGTGGGCCTCACACAATCCAAAAGTGTCCAGTGTCCACAAGTGTCTGCAGAAATTCAAAATCTCCCTTATCCTCTCTTCACTTTTGTCACAGCTGTGCCATCGAGCCTGTGACATAGCGCTCAGATATCAGTGGGTCTCACACAATCCAAAAGTGTCCAGTGTCCACAAGTGTCTGCAGAAATTCAAAATCTCCCTTATCCTCTCATCACTTTTGTCACAGCTGTGCCATCGAGCCTGTGACATAGCGCTCAGATATCAGTGGGCCTCACGCAATACAAAAGTGTCCAGTGTCCACAAGTGTCTGCAGAAATTCAAAATCTCCCTTATCCTCTAGTCACTTTTGTCACAGCTGTGCCATCGAGCCTGTGACATAGCGCTCAGATATCAGTGGGCCTCACACAATCCAAAAGTGTCCAGTGTCCACAAGTGTCTGCAGAAATTCAAAATCTCCCTTATCCTCTCGTCACTTTTGTCACAGCTGTGCCATCGAGCCTGTGACATAGCGCTCAGATATCAGTGGGCATCAGACAATCCAAAAGTGTCCAGTGTCCACAAGTGTCTGCAGAAATTCAAAATCTCCCTTATCCTCTAGTCACTTTTGTCACAGCTGTGCCATCGAGCCTGTGACATAGCGCTAAGATATTCAGTGGGCCTCACAATCCAAAAGTGTCCAGTGTCCACTAGTGTGTGCAGAAATTCAAAATCTCACTTATCCTCTAGTCACTTTTGTCACAGCTGTGCCATCGAGCCTGTGACATAGCGCTCAGATATTCAGTGGGCCTCACAATCCAAAAGTGTCCAGTGTCCACTAGTGTGTGTAGAAATTCAAAATCTCACTTATCCTCTAGTCACTTTTGTCACAGCTGTGCCATCGAGCCTGTGACATAGCACTCAGATATCAGTGGGCCTCACACAATCCAAAAGTGTCCAGTGTCCACAAGTGTCTGCAGAAATTCAAAATCTCCCTTATCCTCTAGTCACAGCTGTGCCATCGAGCCTGTGACATAGCGCTAAGATATTCAGTGGGCCTCACAATCCAAAAGTGTCCAGTGTCCACTAGTGTGTGCAGAAATTCAAAATCTCACTTATCCTCTAGTCACTTTTGTCACAGCTGTGCCATCGAGCCTGTGACATAGCGCTCAGATATTCAGTGGGCCTCACAATCCAAAAGTGTCCAGTGTCCACTAGTGTGTGCAGAAATTCAAAATCTCACTTATCCTCTAGTCACTTTTGTCACAGTTGTGCCATCGAGCCTGTGACATAGCGCTCAGATATTCAGTGGGCCTCACAATCCAAAAGTGTCCAGTGTCCACTAGTGTGTGCAGAAATTCAAAATCTCACTTATCCTCTAGTCACTTTTGTCACAGTTGTGCCATCGAGCCTGTGACATAGCGCTCAGATATTCAGTGGGCCTCACAATCCAAAAGTGTCCAGTGTCCACTAGTGTGTGCAGAAATTCAAAATCTCACTTATCCTCTAGTCACTTTTGTCACAGCTGTGCCATCGAGCCTGTGACATAGCGCTCAGATATTCAGTGGGCCTCACAATCCAAAAGTGTCCAGTGTCCACTAGTGTGTGCAGAAATTCAAAATCTCACTTATCCTCTAGTCACTTTTGTCACAGTTGTGCCATCGAGCCAGTGACATAGCGCTCAGATATTCAGTGGGCCTCACAATCCAAAAGTGTCCAGTGTCTACTAGTGTGTGCAGAAATTCAAAATCTCCCCTGTCCTATAGACACCTTGTACCTTGTTTTACATTACTATATAGATTGTTGGATTTTGTCTACATTTCTACAAAAAATGAGGAAGTCTGGTGGAAGAGGCCGTGGAATTGGGCGGGGGTTGGCAGCTGGTAATGATGGTGTTGGTGGTGGATCTGATGGTAGTGGCAAGAGCAAAATAGGACCGAATGCAGGAGGTGTTGAGCCTGTGTCATCGTCTGGCTCCATAAGGCTTCGAAGGCTTAGTTTTCTAGGAGTTGGCAAACCGCTTTTAAAGCCAGAGCATCAGGAAAAAGTTTTGTCTTACATTGCTGACTCAGCCTCCAGCTCTATCGCCTCCTCTTCTTCAGTTGTAAAAAGTAAAAGCACTGAGTCGTCATTGGAGGCTCATGTTCATGAACCACACCTTTCCTTGTGTCCTTCACCCCAACCAAGATTGAAGGATGACGCAGGCCATACTACTGATTACTCCATGGAGCTGTTTTCACATACCATGCCTGGATTATCAAGTGAAATGGTGAATTACCGAGGCCAAGATGAATCTGACATGGAGTGCACTGATGCACAGCCGCTGATGGGTGATTTTGCTGGTACATTCACTCAGAGCACTACATTGTCCTCGCAGTGTACAGAGCCAGATTCTGACCCTGATGAGACTCAGGTGCCCCTTCCCGCACACTATACCACCATACACGGTGACACAGAGGAAGGTGCACATGACATTGAAGAGGAGGTGATGGATGACCCAGTTGTTGACCCAGATTGGCATCCATTGGGGGAAGAGGGTGCTGCTTACAATAGCTCAGATGAGGAGCATCCACAGCAGACATCGACATCGCAACAGCTGTTATCTGGCAGGCCTGGAGCACTCCAAAGACAGGTTCCAAAAATCAAAAGAGTTGCTGGACAGCTTGTCCAGAGGGTCAAAAGATCACAGCATGCTAGGCCGCAAAATGTCTGCCAAAGTAGGAAGAGTGCAGTGTGGCACTTTTTTGAACAAAATCCTCATGATCAGGCCAAGGTTATCTGTAAGAAGTGCGCAAAGACCTTTAGCCGAGGGAAAAATCTGAAAAATTTGAATACCAGTTGCATGCTTAGACATTTAACCAGCATGCACTTGCAAGCGTGGACACAACACCAAACCTCATGTGCCACTGATCACAACGAAGGTAGTCAGCAACGCTACATTGTTTCCCCCACTGTAAGCCCACCGGTTAGCACAGCAGCAAATGTTGAGGTGTCGTTGCAAGGCCACAGCAGTCAGGGAATCCCACTGTTATATCAACGAAAGACTGATTCTAGGCAATCAGAAAGAACAACAACTCCATCACCATCATCAACCCTCTCTCAGTCCGCCCTGTCCACCGCTACTTCCACCATATGCAGCTCTCAAGTCCAGCTCACCCTCCCAGACACTATGAGTAGGTCAAGAAAGTACTCAGTCTCTCATCCACGTACACTGGGTTTGAACGCCCACATTGCCAAACTAATCTCGTTTGAGATGATGCCCTTTCGGTTGGTGGAAAGCGCAGCTTTCCGCGAACTCATGGCCTATGCAGTACCACGCTATGACCTACCCAGTCGCCACTTCTCTCGCAAATCCATCCCAGCCCTCCACCATCATGTGAAAGACCGCATTATCCATGCACTCAAGCAGTCTTTGAGCGGAAAGGTGCACCTCACAACTGATGCATGGTCCAGTCGGCATGGCCAGGGCCGTTACGTGTCCATCACTGCACACTGGGTTAATGTGGTGGATGCAGGGTCCACAGGGGACATCGGTGGTGGGACAGTGCTGCCTAGCCCACGGTATAGGAAACAGTTGGCTGTAGGCGTTCGACCCTCCTCCTCCTCCTCCTCCTCCTCCAGAAGCGAAAGCTCGTCCACAGAGCGCAGTTGTACGAGCACTCCATCTGCAGCTGCCACTGTTGCACACGAGGTGTCCCCCTATCGAGCAGCTAGTGGAAAGCGTCAGCAGGCTGTGTTGCAGATGATGTGTTTGGGCGACAGACACACTGCCGAGGTGCTGGCCGAGTACTTGAAGCGACAAACTGAGTCATGGCTGGGCAGTGTACATCTTGAGGCAGGCAAGGTAGTTAGTGATAACGGCCGTAATTTTGTGGCAGCCATAGCCCTTTCAAAACTCAGCCACATACCTTGCTTGGCTCACACCTTGAACCTGGTGGTGCAGTGCTTCCTCAAAAATTATCCGGAGTTAACAGCCCTGCTCCAGAAGGTGCGAAGACTGTGCGCGCACATCCGCCGGTCGCCTGTACACTCCGTTCGTATGCAGAAGCTGCAGCGATTGCTCCACCTTCCCAACCACCGCCTTATTATCGACATTGCAACAAGGTGGAACTCCACCCTGCACATGGTGGAGCGGCTGTGCGAGCAGAGGCAGGCCATAATGCATTTGTGGGAGGATACACGGCCAGGCACTTTGAGAGCAGACATGGAGTTGACAGGTGTGCAGTGGTCGAAGCTGAAAGACCTCTGTAAAGTCCTTCAGTGTTTTGAGGAATGCACACGGCTGGTAAGCGCAGACGACGCCATCCTATGCATGAGCATCCCACTTATGCGTCTGCTCATGCAAACTTTGACGCACCTTAAGGAGCAGGCTTCTGCAGCCAATGTTGATGAAGAGGAAGAGGAGGAGGGAATCCTTGATGACATTCAGCCATTGTCTGCTCAGGGACCTCTCCTGGACGAGGTGGAGGAAGAAGAGGAGGAGGAGGATGATGGGGATGATGACTTAGGGGAGGAGGATGCATCTCGTGGGGCAAATGAAAATGTTGGCGTCCCAAGGTCTGGTACAGGGTTTGTGCGTGACTGGAGGGATGTGGATTTTCCAGAAAGTGCTCCTCCACCCAGCACTCGCAGTGCATCATTGACACCGGGAACATTGGCCCACATGTCAGATTATGCCTTGCAGATCCTAAAAAGGGACCCCCGCATTGCCAAAATGATGAACGATGACGACTACTGGTTGGCCAGCATCCCGGATCCACGCTATAAAGGCAAATTACAAAACATCATGCCACAGGACAACCTTGACCTAATATTGGCTAATAAACAAGCAACTCTGGTAAATCGGTTGCTTGAGGCATTCCCAGCACACAGCAGCGGTGATGGTTCTCACACGAGCCGTACGGGCCGGGGGCAGCTTGGCAGAGGTGTTCGTGGTGCACACAGCAGAAGTGGCCTTGGAGACAGGGGTTTCATGACAATGTTGTGGACTGATTTTTCAAGTACCACTCACACAACTGGTAATACTGCATCGATGGAAAGTGACAGGAGACAGCAGTTGTCAACTATGGTTACAAACTACTTTTCCTCCCATATTGATGTTCTACCACACAGGTGATTCCCCTTTGACTATTGGGCCGCTAAACTGGACACCTGGCCTGAATTGGCACAATATGCCTTACAGGAGCTCGCTTGCCCAGCTGCAAGTGTGCTATCGGAAAGAGTCTTCAGTGCAGCTGGATCAATCCTGACAGAAAAAAGGACCCGTCTGTCAACCCAAAATGTGGATGATCTAACCTTCATTAAAATGAACCACGCATGGGTTTCCAAGGATTTTGTCCCACCTTCCCCTGATGACACATAGGGTGACAGAAAAATGGCTTGCTTTGGTCCACCTCTTCCTGGGACTTGACCTATTTCACCTTTTGCATCAGCTGAATGTCCAACATCAACATATGCCACTTTCTAAAACTCCCTAACTGTGCTGCCTCCCCCCCCATGGCCGGGGTCACCACCTAGCGCACGACACCGTGCGAGTGCCGTTGCCCTGGACAGGTGGGTAGGCCGACTCTTGGGCGCGGGCACTGGCACAGGGTCCCTCATAGTGCAATCAAGTGTCTCTGACGGTGGTGGTGCACACCCGCCGTCAGACACACCGCCGTACTATGAGGGGCCCAGTGCCAGTACCGACGCCCACGAGTGGGCCCCCCTTGCTTGGGCAGGGCCCCAGCATTTGCAATCTTTACCTCTCCCTGCTCCTCCGCTGTGTAGTCTGGGCCGTCAAATCCATACTGTGCCTGACACCGTCTGAGCCTGCCTCCTGATGTATAGACATATATTTTGAATGTGTACGCTATCCATACATGTTATCTGGGGATACGGTACCCTTTCTAACCTTTGTGCAATGACGTGCAATCCATACTATGCCTAACACCGTCTGAGCCTGCCTCCTGATGTATAGACATATATTTTGAATGTGTACGCTATCCATACATGTTATCCGGGGATACGGTACCCTTTCTAACCTTTGTGCAATCACGTGCAATCCATACTATGCCTAACACCGTCTGAGCCTGCCTCCTGATGTATAGACATATATTTTGAATGTGTACGCTATCCATACATGTTATCCGGGGATACGGTACCCTTTCTAACCTTTGTGCAATCACGTGCAATCCATACTGGGCCTAACACCGTCTGAACCTGCCTCCTGATGTATAGACATATATTTTGAATGTGTACGCTATCCATACATGTTATCCGGGATACGGTACCCTTTCTAACCTTTGTGCAATCACGTGCAATCCATACTGGGCCTAACACCATCTGAGCCTGCCTCCTGATGTATAGACATTGTGAGGTAGCGCTGTCATGTAAGTAAGGGGTTCTCGCTTGCAGCGATCGAAAAACACATCCGGCACAGGATTTTCCAACAAATCATAGTCTATGAGGTTTATTCATCCTTCATAAACCTCCAGCAGCAATATACACAGCATTACAGGAGAGCGTCCATTATACAGGCTATTTAGCCCCAGGGTTATCTCACCCACGTCAGGGTTCCCATATGGCTGTTTCTCCAGGCCGCAGAAGTCCACTCACTCCTCAGGGACTCTCAGATACTGGCCGCCATTACACACACAGCCGCTCCACAGGCTGCTGTTAGTGAGGAGATCCTTCTCCTCACGGGACCTTCCAAACTGGACCAATCAGGTCCCAGCATTCACTCACATGTGACCTAACCTGGCCACATTATATGGTCCATAGCCACGCCCACCGGGTCACATGACTATGACCTCACCACAGGTCCTTCACACAGACATATATACTTTGCGCACATCCCCGGGGATTTTCTCTGGGTCTGTGTGCGCCGGTGCATGATGCTTGTGGCGCTCTGCGGGACTTGCGGTGACTGGGGCGCATGCGCCGACTGTGCCCTTACTATTGGCCTGTTGAGGATCACATGACTGAGGTCAGGGGCTATTGTAAGGTCCTATTCTGGACTTTGCATCACTGCAGGCGCATGCGCTGGTTGCGCTCTTTCTATTTGCCAGTTTTGGTCACATGACTGAGGTCAGGGGCTATATTAAGGTCCTAAATGGACCTTTTACCATATCCCTCTTGAGAAAGCGGCCTGAGACGCCGCGAAACGCGCGTCGGGGGTGGCATAGCCCTTTCCCTCTCCTCCATTCCTGGTAAGTGCCCCTTGGGGGTCTTTTTCTTCCCCATTGTTTTTTGCCGCTTACTCATTGCGGCCTGTTCCACTATAACGATGCCCCTTACTAATGTCTAGCTTAGGCCACTGTGCTTGGGGGCCACAATTTTTTATTGTGGGAATTTTTTGTACTTCCTTGGGACATGGTCCGGGAATTTTTCCATCTATTTGGAGGTTTGGGATACTGTATGCGGATACTATCTGTTTTTGTCCACAATTGCACATTTCTATAGATATATGTCTTTTGTAGTACTTTACTTGAATAAAATTGAATAATATTTTTTATATTGCTTGCTCTATGTTTTCTCCTGATATTCATTCCATTGTTTGAGTTTATGCATCATTTTGGCCTTGGAGGATAGTTTTTTCTTCCCTCCATACGCCATATTATGACTAAAGGGTTTTTGCTTTCATATATACTTTACAATAGCATTCATAAACATACATATGTCTCTATCTCATGGTCGCCCACCTTGAGATACATAATGGCTCTTCAACTACTCACACTCTTGGGACATCCACACAGCGCCCCCTCGTGGACACAGTGGTCATTACACCACATACCTCCCCCCTATGTTCAAACTTGTGGGGTTGAACACACAACATCACACCAGGGTCTCGAGACCGGGCACGTATTGCACCTTGCCCCACACGTCGAGAGAACTGTCTCCATTTGTCATACGGCCTCATCTCTACATTAGGCCTCCCCCGCCCCCAGCGGTCATAATACCGGTCATTGTCTTTGACCCTCCAGTCACGGTCTGTTTGCATCATCAGACACTGTTTAGTCACCACACTGTTGCAGTGCCCCTTGTCACCTGATCTTTCTCTCATTGACCATCTCTCTCGGTTGGTGCGGTCATAAGTCTTAGTCGATCCTGCTGTCTGGCACGAGTCTGACTCAGTCAACGTCTCACAGGAACTACAGCCCTTCAACCTCGTACGGTCTGTCGAATTGCCACTCGCTGACATTCTTCGGCCATCTGCCATGTCACTTCTTGGCGGTACCCCTGGGGTCCTTACATCTTGGTATGAAGGCGGCCGCCACCTGGTATTCCGCACTTCTTTATTAATCCGCTGGCGGTCCAGCTTCAACTGTTCAATCTCTTGCAGGTACCCCACTCTATACTCCAAGAGCAATTGAAAGTTCCTCAGGCTTCCATGGAGCCAACCACCATCATGGGAATCCTTCCCACTTCACCAGACACCTGGTCTTCGTCATCAGGAGGGATCCTCACCCTCACCACACCGGAGACATTCACAAGGTCCTGCATCACCTTCCCGGACCTTCCAATAATTCTCCCAATCAGAGCTTTGGGTACCGGAACCACATCTTTCCTCAAACCCAACCGATCCATAGCCTCTCTTGCTATCTCTAGGCGTCGAGCAGCCTTCATATTACTCCGCCTAACCAATTGTTTGACACGTAGACACTGCAAATGCATCTCTTTCAGGACAGCTACTCGGTTTGATGTGTTTTCCCTAGCTGATACTATCACCAACTGCCGAGTCTCAGGTGCCCAGTGCACCTTACACGCTTTGACCGCCTCTTTGAAAGCCTCATGCACACCTTCCTCAGCACAGGCTTCTTGCATGTCTTCTGGTACATCAATTACAACCTTGAAGGTCGTGGACTTGCTCTCATCCTGGACAGATGGCTCTGGGTTCCCCACGGACACTTCCCTCAAGATATCTGTCATGACCGGATGACTGTCTTGTGCAGCTCTTGGCTCACCATCTTCCTGAGATTTACAGTCTTCAGGACCCTTTTCCAAGATGGGCTTTGGCAGTTCTGCCTTGCTATCAGTCGGGCAAGGCCGCTGTACGTCTTCGCCCCTCCACTTCTCCTGCAGAAGACCTTTTACTACTCCACTGAGTTCTTGCAGAACTTTATCTTTCTCCTCTGCCAGGTAGCGACGCTCATCCTCTCTCCTGAGAATCTCCTGTTGATGCTTCTCTTGGGCCTCTCTGAGCACCTCCATATCTTCCAACAGGGTCTTGTTCATGGTTTTACACGCTGACAGGTGACCTCTGAGCTCAGAGACTTCCTTCTCCAGCTCATCCACTCTGTGCTCAGCTGCTTGCCTTAGGACTCTTTCCCGTTCGACATGTTCTGTTACAGTCTCCTTTATCAGCTGTATCTCACGATCTTGTTCTCTTTTGTCCATCACGTGTCGCTCCACTACCTCTTTAATTATATCGTTAAAGGGTACCACTGGGTCAGTCACCCCAGTCGAGTGAACCCTCCAGTTACCGTCCAGCACCAATGTGTCTAGTCCAGTAGTCTCATCTCCCAGCCCACCATCTGTCTTATCACGAGACGTCAGGTCCGTCAGTTGGGCAGATGTACTTCTTCCTCTGGTCAGTTCTACCTCTGACCTGTCCATGTCAGGAGCCGTCACTGTCTCAGTGTCCGCTGGCCCCACAGTCGAAGCATCTCCATCATCCGACCAAATGTCATCAAACAAAAGAAAGTCCCGGCCCCTCTCCCAGGCATAGACTAAGTCCCGTGGTATCCCTCTACCTTGGCACTCACCACCTTTGGTCCCCTCAAACACTACTGTGTCTACTGCGTAGTTCACCGTGACCCCGTGTTTACAGTGAACCCTGACGTTTTTCTCGGTCAGAGAGAAAATGAGAGGAGTTCCTGTCAGAGTCACCTGACTCTCTGAGTCCAGCCGACCAAAGGCTCCTTCCCGGTGCAGCATCACTGTACACATCTGTGGCCCGTCATTACTACCCGGAAAGGATATTCCACATTCTGAAAAAGACCTGCACATACACTGCGGTACTCCAGACATATCTACTGAGTCACCCAGTGTTGTCACTTCTTCACACTTGGCCCCTTTCTGGACCACCACCCCGCTTTGGGTTGCCACCCCAATTTTGGTCACCGCCCCCTTTTGGAACTCCACCCCTTTTTGGGTTACCACTCCAATTTGGGTCACCGCCCCCTTTTGGGACTCCACCCCTTTTTGGGTTACCACTCCAATTTGGGTCACCGCCCCCTTTTGGGTCACCGCCCCCTTTTGGGTCACCGCCCCCTTTTGGGATTTCCCCATGTCCGTCCTGCAGAACCTCTTAGGCCACAGTTCACACAGTACAGTTTGTCTTTCAACGATACCACACAAGTCTTTGCTGGCACCACCACAGCTCCTGCTGTCACTGATCACCGGCACCTCCGGCTGCTGTTCACACACATACACAGCGGTTGGTGTCACTGCAGCTCCTGCTGCGCCATCTTCGTGGACCCGCCGATCCACCGGAAGCCGCTTGTCACCTTCGTAACCCCGCCGGGTTACTGGAAGCCGCTTGTCACCCTCAAAGATAAAAAAGCCACAAAAGTGCGCCCATAGGGCCTTACCAGTGCAGGTATAATGGGTTATGCAGCAATAATACAGGGTACTCACCCTTAATAGTTGTGTAAAGCCACAACTACTGTATCCGCTTAGTCATATGCAATAAAGCTGCAGCAGGATGGTGTAGACAGACAGCGTCTGCTACCAATGCTCCCAGGGCAGATCCCTTAAAGAAAACACCAGGTCCTTGTGCTGCGAGACCTTCGTGACCCCACTGAGCCACAGCAAGCACCTTCAGGTTTTGCAGAGGAAAAGAAAAAAAAAAACGAAAAAAAAAACACATGCACAGTCTCTCACATGTCCTGTTCGTGTGCTGTTCAGGACGTACCGTCTCCGCCTGAGACCGTCCAACACACAGGCGCACACCGGGTGCTATTCAGGGAGCCGACCCTCCTCCCAGGGTCTCCCAACACACCGGTCTCACCAGGTCCAGGGGCTCAGCGGGTGCTATTCAGGACATCCGTCTCCGCCTGAGACTGCCCAACACACGCCTCACCAGGTCCAAGGTCATATCACGTGTTCCAGGGATCCGATTCCTCTCCCAGAACCTCCCAACACTGACCCTCCAGGACCTTGCTCACTGACCCCTCCAGGAACACAGTCTCTCACTGACCCTGGTCAGTGCAACACAGACTCCTGTCTGTTACCTGTGTCGGCCACACAGGTTCCTGGACGCCTCTTCTCCTCAGAGGTATCCCACAAATATTAAAAGTGTCACTTTCTCTGACCTCGGTCAGTATTACTCACGGTTGTCAGACCGTCTGCTCTCCTGGCTCAGAATCGCCAGCGCTGCCCCACGTGCTTCTGGGAATCGCTGCCCGCAGTCTGTCACCAATATGTGAGGTAGCGCTGTCATGTAAGTAAGGGGTTCTCGCTTGCAGCGATCGAAAAACACATCCGGCACAGGATTTTCCAACAAATCATAGTCTATGAGGTTTATTCATCCTTCATAAACCTCCAGCAGCAATATACACAGCATTACAGGAGAGCGTCCATTATACAGGCTATTTAGCCCCAGGGTTATCTCACCCACGTCAGGGTTCCCATATGGCTGTTTCTCCAGGCCGCAGAAGTCCACTCACTCCTCAGGGACTCTCAGATACTGGCCGCCATTACACACACAGCCGCTCCACAGGCTGCTGTTAGTGAGGAGATCCTTCTCCTCACGGGACCTTCCAAACTGGACCAATCAGGTCCCAGCATTCACTCACATGTGACCTAACCTGGCCACATTATATGGTCCATAGCCACGCCCACCGGGTCACATGACTATGACCTCACCACAGGTCCTTCACACAGACATATATACTTTACAATAGCATTCATAAACATACATATGTCTCTATCTCAAGGTCGCCCACCTTGAGATACATAATGGCTCTTCAACCACTCACACTCTTGGGACATCCACACAGCGCCCCCTCGTGGACACAGTGGTCATTACACCACATCATATATTTTGAATGTGTACGCTATCCATACATGTTATCCGGGGATACGGTACCCTTTCTAACCTTTGTGCAATCACGTGCAATCCATACTATGCCTAACACCGTCTGAGCCTGCCTCCTGATGTATAGACATATATTTTGAATGTGTACGCTATCCATACATGTTATCCGGGGATACGGTACCCTTTCTAACCTTTGTGCAATCACGTGCAATCCATACTGGGCCTAACACCGTCTGAGCCTGCCTCTTGATGTATAGACATATATTTTGAATGTGTACGCTATCCATACATGTTATCCGGGGATACGGTACCCTTTCTAACCTTTGTGCAATCACGTGCAATCCATACTATGCCTAACACCGTCTGAGCCTGCCTCCTGATGTACAGACATATATTTTGAATGTGTACACTATGCTATCCATACATGTTATCCGGGGATACAGTACCCTTTCTCACCTTTGTGCAATCACGTGTAATCCATACTGGGCCTGAGAACGGCTGGCGAGCTGTTAAGCAAGCTACAGCACCTGTGGTTTGCACACGTAAGTTTTTCATTTTTTCAGGAATGACGGTTAGGCCTAATTCCGGAACTGCGGTTGACCTGCACTTACTGGGAAATCATCGTTCGCGGGTAATAATTGTAATCACAGATCCCCATCACTAACGTTGTTCAGCGGGTTATCTGCACCTGTAAGCGACAAACGCTGTCCTTTTCAGTGTAGCGCACATGAAGCCACGGACATGTAAGGGCATGACACACCAGTTATTGGCCAATCTCATGTGCCAGAGCCTCACGTGTCCCTCTAGTAAGCCGGACTCGGACCGCGGAGCATGACGGAGTCTCGTTCGTTAACGGAATTAAGCTTGCAATGTGTGCATCTTTTCTGTAGCTGGCATGGTTGAGGTTTCCCAGGTGGAGTCGAATTTAACCATAGGCTCCACTCCTGGTGGTGCCCTTCTGGACATTCCTTTAAGGTTCAGCTTTGCAACCATACTGCCCACGTAAAACAAACACTTTGCCTTCATGAACGCTGTTTGGAGGGTCATGACTCGTGGGAATAACGCCACCCAATCAGTTAACCTGCTAGAGAGATCGTTCGTTGCTCCCAAGCATGACATCACACTCCCTAGGAGGAAGGTAATGCCACTGTGGTGACCGTACTCCTGGGGGCGACACAAGTGCACTGATGCCCAGCCACTGCTCGATGAATCTGCTGGTACATTGACCCAGACCACTACATTCCCCTCGCACGCTACCCGGCCTGAATCTGACCCTGATGAAACTCAGGTTACCCTTCCCATATACAGTTCCATCTTGACAAAGAGGAAGCTGCAAATGAAAGTGCAGGTTCGGCCCACCCGCCATCAGACACACCACCATACTATCAGGGGCCCTGTGCCAGTGCCGTTGCCAACGAGTGGGCCCCCCCCTGCTTGCTCAGGATCACAGCACTTGCAAGGTTGAAATACTGTGCAGTGAGATGGAAGATGGGGACGACGAGGAGTCCAGACTAGTACAGGGATTCCCTAGCGAGGAGACTTATTTGATTGTTTTCAATGTTGGGACAGCAATTTTTGGGGAGCACTATACTCTGGAGAATGATAGATGGGGCCCACCATACACTGGAACATTCCAAAGGTGGACATCAGACACTGGAGGAGCACTAGAGAATTAGAAATGGGGCCCATTATGTTTGGAGCATTATTTGGGCCCATAAGACAGTGGAGCTTCATCCATTGGGACCAACATATACTGTAGCATTATGTGGAGCTCATCATATACTGTTTCAAACATTATATGGGACCAATGATTCTGTATGGAGAAATAGATGGGCCTCGTCATGAGATGTAAAAAGTGAAGTATTTTTCATTGTACTATACCGCTATTTCTCTGCCGTATCGGAGCATCATGAGTTGTGGTATGTGTTAAAGGGGCGCTCTTTCGCCCAGGGCACATGAAAATCTGGAGCCAGCCCTACCCCCCCACAACTTTAGCCAAATAACCCCCATTTTTCAGTGCGTAACTAGTATTATGAAGTAAATTAAGGTTGACAAGCTTAAGTAATAAGAATTGATGCTTTTGGCATTCAAATGGGCACTGTAGGTGTGTTTCCTGTCCTCCTCTCACTGCCGACTTTTATTCCCCATTGACTTACATTGGGTTTCGTGTTTCGGGACGACCCCGACTTTTCCCTATAATCGGCCGATCTTGCTCGACCCGACTTTTGGAAAAGTCGGGTTTCACGAAACGAAACTCGACCCTAAAAAAACAAAAGTCGCTCAACTCTAGTTAAGATGGCTGTGAACTGGCAATTGGTTGCAATCCAGAGTACCACATACAGGAGATGGCTTGAGTCCGGCTCACCTGGAGGCATTCAGGGGATCCACCCTGCCAGGTGGGGGTTTAGGACCTTCCTTCTGTGCTTTGTGTGTGGGTCTCTGCTGTTTCTAACTAAGCTGCGATCCTCTATTTGTGATGATTTATCTAACCTGTACGGCTGTCAGCATGAGCCTATTCCACGGGTACCGTCCTTTTCACCGTCAGCTCCTTATCTGCTGCCGTGCCCTAAGGTGTTCAATGTCGCACAGGAATTTACAATCCCCTGTACTTTCAGATTCGGCTATCAGGGCGCACAGCTCCTGTCAGCCTAGGACACTGGCGTCCTCTTTCTCTCTATTTGCGCTTCGCTCTGGGGTCTGCTATACGTGGTTTTTAGCTTCACCGGAGCCTCTCTGTCTCTGCTCATGTCCTTTTCCTCTTCACAGATCAGCTCCCCCTCACCAACTCCTCACAGATCAGCTCCCTGTCTTGAACTGACTGGACCTTCCAGAAAGATCTCTTTACCTCACATTTAACTGTCAGGTCATTTGCTCACAGCTGCTCTCGTTTCCATGACAACTCCCTCAGCTCACTTCTAGCTGACTCACCAACCCCCTCTGCTGGCCAGAATTTATAAGGCAGCTTCCTTTTCTGACCTGCAGCAGGAATTGTGATTTAATCTGTGTTACCTGGCATGGGGGTCCCCCTTCTGCCTCCAAGCATGACTTCACCTCTTAGAGGGAGGCAATGTCACTGTGACAACCGGACTCTGGGGTGTCACAGTGGCAGCTCCGGATTGGTCTGTGGGTGATGTCAGCATGAATGTTTGGGGTGGAGAGTTGGGTATGAAAGGCTCCTAGCGACGCCCGCAGGCACACTAGTATAATCTATGTTATGGTGTGAATGTGGATGCTCTACCACTCTGCCTGCATGTGCTATCCATCCATCTAGATTGGGACTGAACTTGTAGGTAGGCACCTAACATCAGTGGAGGCAATTCAGAGCTTGGCATAGCATCTGAAATTTGCAGAGCATGACCAACCCATAGTTAGGGCTCCAAACTCAGCGCCTGTTTCGTTACCATGTACTTCAGACACGGTTCTGTCGCAGTGCGGGTTTAGTCCACATGCTTTGTCCTGTGATGGTTAACAGAACTTAACACTTTGTACTCATTTTGTACTGTTCCTCTCTGTGGAGTAACACAGCTTGGAACTTTGCTTTTTGTTCACACTGAGTGGCGTTAACTCTGTGTACGAGCATTTGCTCGCCGTGTGCACTGCCATTATTCACAGGGTGGATCCCAGGTTGCGACTGCACTTTATAATTCATTTTAATTTAGCGCAATCCGCCAACCCTAAGGGTATGTGCACACGCTGCGGATTCCGCTGCGTTTCCGCAGCGGTTTTGGCCGCTGCGGACCCGCAGCAGTTTTAGCTGCGGTATACAGTACCATTCAAATGAATGGTAAAAAAAAACGCTGTGTAGACATTGCGGAAAAATCCGCGCGGATTTGCTGCGGTTTTGAAACCGCAGAAAGAAGTGACATGTCAATTCTTTCTGCGGAATCCGCAGCGGGTTCCTATCTCCACCATTGTGGAGATGGTGAATCCGCAGGACCAAACCGCAGGCAAAACCGCAGATAATCCGCAGGTCTTTTGACCTGCGGTTTATCTGCGGTTTTTGCAAAATCCGTGCGGATTAATCCGCAGCGGATTCCGCAGCGTCTGCACACACCCTAACACCCTGGCTCCCCACAAAGGAAACGTAATGTCCAGCTTTCTGTATGTAATATGTGCGAAGTAGGACACTCACATTAGGCTCCAGAGTCTCGTCGAATCCTGCATTCCCTGTTCTGAAGTCAGAGTTCACACAACCAATTCCAGACTCCGTGTTCATTCTCAACAGTTTAACTTTACTTGTAAATAGGGGTTTTAGTACAGATGTAGCACTGTACTCCTTCACTTGCTTGTCCTGAGCTCTCCCTGCATTCTCTAGCAAGTCTTTTCCCAAAGATGCTTTTTTCTCTCCTGCAGCTAACGTGCCCCTAGGACCACCATCTTCCTTCATTCCCCTGTCCGGCTTCCTTTTGAAAATGTAAAAGGTGCACTCAGTTCTGCCTAGTCCCGGTCGTAGGCCCCGGATCCTCTCGGAATGATCACTTGCATTCAATTGTGCAAGTGCTTTTCCTGGGGTACCGCAATGCCTCTGCAATCTCCAGCCCCATGGCTATCCGTCTTCCCTTTCCTGTTGCTACATCACTGGTTCTCCTCTTAATCGAAAAGTCTCATCACTGTTTTGCACTACACCCATCTCTAGCTCCTCCCAACCTGGAAAAACCCCTTCTTTTAACTATGCTTACGCTGGCACTCTCATTTCTTATCTCTATTGTTCCCCACTAAACTATACCCAATACTATCCTATTCAACTGCTATGCTCCTATTTTATCTTCTACATCTTTCCCTCATCCTATACAAAGTAGATGTAAAACCCATACACATTATAATAATATTAAGCGGATACAATAATGTTCATAAAACTTTATGAAACAGCACATATTTAATGGTAACAATGTTTAGAGGAGGGAGAGGCACATGGCAACCTCTGTCACCCCCTTACATTATCACTATACATCAACCATATAGTGATACAGTAAATACCTGTCAGGCAGACTATATAAGAGTTTACGATATAGTTACATATATCGTAATCACTCATTATCTGATTGGAGTCATACAATGTTCTTATCTTTTTCATCTGGAACAAATGTCATGACTTTTGACTGCACATTTTACTTCTCACATTTCCAACATCATCATAATATTAATAATACCCACAGAGCTTTCACTTTAGTAATAATGCTCACTGACTACCCCCTGTAATAATAATGCCCCCTGGTACCCTCTTTAGTAATAATGACCCCTTACTACGTCATTTTATAGTAATGCCCAGTGAGTGCCTACAGTAATAATACCCCCTTATGACCGCTTACTGTAATAAGGTCTCCAGAGTACCTCAAACCCTCCCCAAAATAAAGTCTATACTCAACTTATCTTTTTCTCTGATGTCCACAGCCACCGAGTTTTGTTTTACCCTTGCTTGCAAGAGCAAATCGTAGCAGGTGACGCAATGTAAAAACATCATAGCACCACTTGCATTGGGAAGCTGACATCTTGTAGGCTATAGACTAGTAGCATAACTATCAGGGGGCAGAGGGTGTGATTGCACCCAAAGCACTCTATTTCTTTTTTTTTAAATTAGAACTTGTGTTGTGACTGTGGGGGCATTATAAACAATGGGGGACAGTGTGTGACGGAAACCCTCAAAGTGTGGGAGCCATTATATTGCATGTGAGTCAATGTGGAGGCTATTATACAGTTTGGGGGCGTATGTGGGGCCAATTATACAGTTGGGAGCTAATGTAGGACCATTATATAGTTTGGAGGTTAATGCAGGGCACATTATATACTGTAGTTTGGGGGCTAATGTAGGGCCATTATATAGTTTGTGGACAATTGCAGGGGCCATTAACAGCTTGGGGGCTACCATGGGGAAATCATACTGTCTGTGGACCGCTGTGTGGGGCCCTCATACAGTGTGTGGGCTTTCATATTGTAGGTGATCATCTCATATATTGCAGGGACATCTGTGGGGGGGGTTCTCATAGAGTGTAGGGGACATAATAAAGTGTGGGAGCCAATTTGAGTGCCATTATACAGTTTTAGGCCTACCGTAGGTGCAATCATACGGTGTGAGAACTACTGTGAGGGCCATTATGCAATGTGGGAGCTAATGCTGTGTCTTGGAGGATCTGTGGTGCAGAGCTGTAGGCCATCATAATGTGTATGGAGCGCTGTGGGCCCATCATACTGTGTGTAAGGGACCTATTGGTCCATCATACTGTGTATAGGGGAGCTGGGAAGGCTTTATACTGTGCATAGGGGAACAGTTGTCCAATTATTATGTGTATAGGAGAGCATTGTGTCCATCATACTGTGTACAGGGAAGCTGTGGGGCCTTATATTGTGTATAGGTGAGTTGTGTGCCTATCATATTGCACATAGTGGAGCTGTGGGCCCATGATACTGTATATAGGGGGTTGTGGGGACATCATACTGCGTATAGGGGAGCTGTGGGCCATCATACTGTGTCTAGGGAAGTTGTGGGGACATCATATTGTGTATAAGGAAACTGTTGACCCATTATACTGTGTATGGAGAGCTGTTGGCCCATCATACTGTGTATAAAGGAGTTGTGGGACATCATACTGTGTATAAGGAAGCTTTTGGCCCATTATACTGTGTATTGGGCAGCTGTGGACCCATTATACTGTTTATGGGAAGTTGTGGACCCATCATATTGTATATAGTGGAGCTGTGGGCCAATGACACTATATGTAGGGGGCTGTGAGGACATCATACTGTGTATAGGGGAGCTGTGGGCTCATACTACTGTCTATAGGGGAGTTGTGGGGACATCATACGGTGTATAAGGAAGCTGTTGACCCATTATACTGTGTATGGGGAGTTGTTGGCCCATCATACTGTGTATAAGAGAGTTGTGCGACATCATACTGTGTATAAGGAAGCTTTTGGCCCATTATACTGTGTATAGGGCAGCTGTGGACCCATTATACTGTTTATGGGAAGTTGTGGGCCCATCATATTGTATATAGTGGAGCTGTGGGCCAATGATACTGTATGTAGGGGGCTGTGAGGACATCATACTTTGTTTAGGGGAGCTGTGGGCCTATAATACTGTCTAAAGAGGAGTTAGGAGGACATCATACTGAGTATAAGGAAGCTTTTAGCCCTTTATACTGTGTATAGGGCAGCTGTGGGCCCATTATACTGTTTAAGAGGAGTTGTGGGCCCATCGTACTGTGTATAGGGAAGCTGTTGGCCCAATAAACTGTGTATAGGGAGTTGTGAGTAGAGATGAGCAAACATCGTCGGCTCCCTCCTTATTCAGCAAGCTATAGTGCTTACCAAAGAAGCTGCATTAATAATTTGTAAGGGTACAGTGGTGGATACTACTATGTGAGGCAGTAAGAGCACGGTAATTGTGCCCATCAGCAGGTGCAGTAATAGGGAGGCATACGGCAGCAGCAGCTCAGCATTCGGTTGAGTGGTTTGTGCAGTTTGAGAATAGATGAAGATGGTACAAGAAATGTGAGAAGTCAAATGTGTTGTTGTTATAATCTCGGCAGAAGAGTCATGCCGGGAAGAAGTCGCTATGTTGGTCTTGGCCAGATGGAAAAGACAAAAAAGTGAACAACTCCATCTGAACAAACATCAGCTGTAAGACACCATCTATAACTGTGCTGTTATTATTTTTATGTTCTGCAGGACTTGTATCTACCACTATATGGTCACTGCATGGCGGAAATATCAGTCTTGGTCTTGGGATAGAGATTTAATTTCAGTAGCAAACGGGTCATTTGCTGAGGTTTCCCTATACCGATTATTAGGGCACACCACCATAGTTGTAATCAGGATTACCAGTTAGGGGCCAACTCAGATGTTTTGCCCCACCTGAGCTGAACCCCTAGCTATGTCTCTGCTATAGACCTACAGTAACCTGCAGCTTACAAGCAAAAGTGACTCAGGTAGCACAATACAGTTACATCACGATGCCACCTGCACCAGGACATTGAAATCTTGTAGGCCATAGGCTTACAGTAGCTTGTGGCCTATAAGAGAGAGTGCTAGGGCAGGGAGCCTATTGATCAAAATCTATTGGTGTCATGTTATCACTCACCGAGGCTCCTAGCCAGAAATCTGGCACCAGAGCCCCAGATGTTTGACTCTAGCAGTGCCCATGGGGGCAGATATACTAATCCTATGTAATAGTCCATGGTCTTAAAATGCACCAAATTTGTCACGGGGGTTCATGAAGTTTGATAAATTTGATTCTTTAGATTTTTTGCCTCCTAATATTATGAGTATGTTTCAAAACAAGCATCTGAATTTAGCTTTTGCAGACAATGTGGTACACTACTCTTTGTTGTTGAACACAAAGTGACAAGTTTTTATTGCAGTTTGTGGGTGCCACAGGTTTCATGTCTTTTTTAAAATTTGCTAGTTTGACTGATGTTTTTGTAGTAGTGCGCCATGTTGTCTGCGAAGGCTAAAGGTAACCGTTTATCTCATTTATGCTGCTTGAACCACAGGCAACATGAATCAGACACTAAACTAATAGCAAAGCCACAAAGCTGTTTCATATGAATCAGACACTAGTCGCCTTATTGCAGCTGTGTATCACGACTCTGTTACCGGGAGTCCAGGGACCAGGGGCTACTTCTCTGTCCCTAACGTTAGTGGCACCCTATCTCACCCTGTTACCTGGATTACTTCTGATGGTGAAGATGCCAGGGACATATACCTTGCCATAGCTCATGAATCCGCCCTCAGTCTTTACCCTTTCCTCACTCAGGGAAGAGGGGAGTAGTAGTGAACCATAATGCACCAATCAGACTAACAAGGTAATACGTACATGGGTAATGAAAAATATCAAACATACAAATATACTGACACATATAACAGAGGAATACATAAGGGAGTGGAGGATGAAGTTAAACCAAAGTAGGAGAAGAATACAGGTGATTCGGACTGTGTGAATCTAATGACAGGTTTTCTTTATATTTGAAACACAAATTCAAGTCAGATAATAAAAAGCCAGGCACCTTGTTATTGTGAGAAGTTAAATGCTCTACATACAATAAGCCAGTATTGTGGTTCATTTGGTAATTAATTATTTTTTGTTCTTATTGTTCTTTTCATAGCTGCAAAAACTGTAGACCACACCTTTCAGTACAAGGGGATTGTAAAAAAAAAATCTTCTTGAAGTTACAAAGAAGAAAATATGACCTGCCAAATGTTACCCAAAGGTCTGCTATTGAAATTGAGCAGACTTTTCCTTTTTTTCATGCTACAAGTCTGCATCTTTTTAATCCTTTTCATAATGTTCTATAAAAAAGAAACTCCTGGCTTAAGTACTAATTTACAAAACTATGTGACTACAGTTGGCTCCAGTGAACCAATTCTCATTATATTGCTTTGGACCTATCCCTATAATTACACATTTCCTCTTAATAGATGCCCAAAACAGTTTGATGGATCTGGCTGCTTCTATACTGTAAACCGTAAATTTTACTCATCAGCAAATGCTGTTGTAATCCACCACAGAAATGTGCGCCATTCTAAAGAACAACTACCTCAAGCACCAAGACCACCTAACCAATACTGGATATGGTTTAGCAATGAACCTCCAAGTCATTGTCCGAACCTTTCATTTATGGACAATCTTATAAACCTTACAATGTCCTACAGGACAGACTCTGACATTTTCACTCCATTTGGTTGGATAGAAAAGCACTACGGGACAGTAAATTTTACTATCCCCAAGAAGACAAAGCTGGTGGCCTGGGCAGTAAGCAATTGGAAACGACAATCAAAAAGAGTACAATATTACGAACAGCTAAAGAACTATTTACATGTAGATATATATGGAAGAAAACATCTTTACCTTACAAAAAAAGAGCAAATAGAAACACTCTCAACTTACAAATTCTACCTTGCTTTTGAGAATTCCATCCATGAAGACTATATATCAGAAAAATTCTGGTACAATGCACTTTCTTCAGGATGTGTTCCTGTTGTGTTGGGTCCACCACGAGCAAATTATGAACGGTTCATCCCAGGAGATGCCTTCATTCATGTTGATGACTTTTCAACCCCCGAGGAATTGGCTTCTTATCTTCTAAGGCTAGACAAAGATGAAGAGAAGTACAAGCAATATTTTAACTGGAGAAATGTATATAAACTGCGCAAAAAGGAAATATCTTGGGTAGTGCCCTACTGTAAAATTTGTAAGGTCCTAAAAGAGGCTCCATCTTATAGAACCATACCAAGTATTGAAGCATGGTTCAAGTAATAGTGATGTAAAAGACAGACGTATAGAATGATCTTTACCCCTCACAAACACGGAAGGCTTTATGTCCCACTCTCAGGGCTCAATCGACAGATAGTGATCAAATCCAGAAGTTAAACTTGCCACCTACTCACAAGCCTCCTTTCATAGATTCTTTTATCTTAGCATGTAGTTATATGTCAGGAGTATTCACCAACCTATAGCTCTAACATCTCTGTAGGCCACCATGCACCCAACATATGCTGAAAAAGTATCCTTCTGAGATAAAGCCAACTTATATGCATGGGTGTATTTTTTATTACAAGGTATAGAAAAGCGTAGTTTAAAAGAAAACACACTTTCATTACTTCATTTACTACAGCCCTATAATATCATTCTAACATATACACTAGTTTTCATCTAATGATTTATTTTTTAATATTTAATTAGGGATGAGGGAATTTAGGCAATTCATTCAAAATGAAGATGCACATTGCACAAATTCATCAGGTTCAGCAAATTCTTAAAATATAAATTTGATTAAAATTGAATGATATAGTTCATGTCTACATTTAACGTTCCATTTAAATTTATCTCATAATTGTGATCAGGAAAATTAGCTACCATATAAACTTTGAATTATCTAAACATTTTCAAATTGTTGGGAACCTCTCTGCTTTTGTTTTATTGTTAATGCATTCGTTTTGATGGCTTGTTATTTACCGTTTGTGCCGTTTTCCCATTTGTACATGAAAGCGACATGTCAGATCTGAGCATAATTCACACACCACAGGTTTAGGCTGTGTTATACAGCTGACACCCACCTGTAATCTCCAGAATCAAATCTATCACTGATCGAGGCAATTTAAATGGAATCTGTCAGTAGGGTCAACCAATCTAAAGGCATCAGTATGGGCATGCAAGTCAAAGAAAGGTGTATAAAATGATACCTTGATATCTGTGACCTGATGTCTTATTCAGAGAAATCCAAGTTTTTCTTAACATGTAAATTAGCTGCTAAGATCAATGGGCGGGACATTGATCTTAAGAGAAACTGCCACCAGAGCTTATTTTATATGAAAGGGGCAATTTCAATCGTGAGACATGTAGATCAGGAGCGCAGACTGACAGTAAACAACCAATGTCTTTAAGATGTATAAAAAGAGATAGAATCCAGTGATCCCAACATATTTTTTTTCACAGCAGTCTGGTTTTTAATTATGTTAATTGGTTTAACCATTTTTACTTTGCTTTATATGTTCCTTGTTCCTTCAACCTCTTATATTCTATGAGTAAGGGTGTCTGTGCACACCAGAAACGCGTCAGGCTTCGGGGTCTTTTTAAACTTTTTTTTAAACTGCACCAATAAAGAATAGTTTTATTACCAGATTGGATTGTGCTGATGGAATCTTTTTTTTCTTCTGAACATGGCTGTTATCACCAGCGGATACTGCACCCTCTTACTGAACTCCTGCTTAGAACCAAGGTCTTCAACGAGGTGAGCTTCACCCACCCTCCCCCCCTTCCCTCCTTGCTAAGATCAATGGGTGGAACATAAATCTTATTGAGAATCTGCCTCCAGAGCTTATTTTATATGAAAGGGGCAATTTCAAATGTGAGACATGTAGATCAGGAGCGCAGACTGTCAGTAATCAACCAGTGATTTTAAGATGTATAAAAAGAGAGATAAAACATGGATTTTTGTGAGTACTCACCGTAAAATCCTTTTCTCCGAGACGCTCATTGGGGGACATAGGTACTGTGGGTGTATGATACCGCCATCTGGAGGCTGACACTAGGCAACAACACAAGGTTAGCTCCTCCCCCACCATATACACCCTCGCCCTGATTGCGAGCGGAAGCCAGTTTAGTGCAAAAGCAGTAGGAGAACAATAACAATCAGCCTTAATGCCGAAAACAATATGTCTGGCAAAGAAAAAACCACCCTGATATTCACAAAAGAAATACACATTAATTAAATAAACTAGAGCCAACTTGGCTAACAGGGTGGGTGCTGTGTCCCCCAATGAGCGTCTCGGAGAAAAGGATTTTACAGTGAGTACTCACAAAAATCCATGTTTCTCCTGCATCTCAATGGGTGACACAGGTACTGTGGGACGTCCTAAAGCCGTCCCTGGGTGGGAGATTGACTCACCGATCCAAGCTGCATGCACCTCTTTGTTCAAAGGTGCGCCACTGCTGCTTGGAGAATCCTTCTACCCAGGCTCGCATCGGCCGAAGCCTGAGTATGGATACTGTAATGTTTAGTAAATGTGTGCAGGCTGGACCAGGTCGCCGCCTTGCATACCTATTCCGCCGAGGCCTGATGCCGAAGCGCCCAAGAGGTGCCCATTGCCCGAGTAGAGTGCGCTTTGATCACTAATGGAACTGGCGCACCTCTGATGCGATAGGCCTCCAGAATAATTAAACGGATCCATCTGGCTATGGTCGCTTTTGAGGCCACGAGTCCCCTCCTGCGCCCCTCAGGGAGCACGAATAGTGTATCCGTCTGGCGAAAAGGTGCCGTACGCGACACGTACCTCCTGAGTGCTCTCACCAGGTCTAAGGTGTGAAGAGCTTTCTCCACGCGATGCACCGGTGCCGGACAGAACGAAGGCAAGACAATATCCTCATTGATGTGAAAAGAGGACACCACCTTCGGAAGAAAGGGGGGAGTTGGTCTAAGCACCACCTTATCCTTGTGGAAAGTGAGAAAAGGTGCTCGGCAAGACAGAGCCGCCAACTCCGAGACTCGCCTAACGGAGGTAATGGCTACCAAGAATACCACCTTCCAAGAGAGGAACGATAAGGAAATATCCTGTAGCGGCTCAAAAGGCGCTCCCTGCAGAACACTCAGGACCAGGTTAAGGTCCCAGGTGCCCATCGGCGCCTTATAGGGAGGTACTAGATGAGAGACTCCCTGGAAGAAAGTCTTTACCTGCATATTAGTAGCAATCTTTCGCTGGAAAAGGACGGACAATGCCGATATCTGTCTCCTAAGGGAGCTCGGGGCCAGCCCCGAGTCTAGGCCTGATTGAAGAAAGGCCAAGATGTTGGGAATAGAGAATGTCAGGGGTGAACGACCCCACCCTCGACACCAAGTGAAGAAAACTTTCCAGGTGTGGTGGTAAATTCTCGCCGATGTCAGTTTCCTGGCGCTAACCATTGTAGCGACCACCTTATGCTCAAAACCTGCTTGAGTTAGAATCCAAGATTCAACGGCCATGCTGTGAAACACAGGGCCCCTGAGTTCGGGTGGAAGATCGGTCCCTGGTGCAGTAGATCTGGTCCCTCTGGCAGTCGCCATGGGACGTCGGTGAGCAGCCGCACAAGATCTGCGTACCACACCCGTCGGGGCCAGTCTGGTGCCAGCAGAATTGCTGGGACCCCCTCTGCTTTGATCTTCCTGACGACCCTTGGAAGCAATGGCAATGGGGGAAACAGGTATGGAAGGCGAAACTGGTTCCATGGTAGGACCAACGCATCCACCCCGAACGCTCGTGGGTCTCGTGACCGAGCGACGAACACAGGCACCTCGGCGCTCATTCTGGATGCCATCAGATCCACATCCGGTGTTCCCCACCATTGGCAAATTTGCTGGAAGACCTCGGGATGCAGGGCCCATTCCCCAGTCACGACCTCTTGTCGGCTGAGGAAGTCCGCTGCCCAATTTTCAATGCCTGGGATGTACACTGCCGAATTTACCGACTGGTTCTTCTCGGCCCAATGAAGCACATGTGCTATCTCGTGCATGGTTGCCCTGCTGCGCGTGCCCCCTTGATGATTTACATAAGCCACCGCCGTGGCGTTGTCTGACTGTATCCGAATGGGCCGTCCTGCTAGGAGGTGCTGGAAATGCTGCAGCACCTGCCAGATCGCTCGTATTTCCAACAAGTTGACCGGGAGACGAGCTTCCTTTTGCGACCACTGGCCCTGGGCCGTGTGGAGGCGAAAAACTGCTCCCCAGCCGAGGAGACTGGCGTCGGACGTGACCACTAGCCAGTGGTCTGGGGGAAACGGTTACCCCTGAAGAAGTGAGGATCTGGTCGTCCACCACTCTAGTGATTGCCTGACCTGAGAGGATAGCCAGCACCGCTGATCGAGAGTGAACGGGTTCTTGTCCCATGCTGACAAGAGAGCGTGCTATAGGGGTCAAAGATGAAATTGAGCAAGCGGAATTGCTTCCATTGCTGCCACCATCTTCCCTAGTATCCTCATCCCAAACCGAATGGTGTGAGGGACCGGCTGCTGGAGCTTCTGGACTCCTTGTCAGAGCGCTAGGGCTTTGTTTTGAGGGAGAATTACCAACCCTTGGGAGGTATTGAAGACCATTCCTAGAAAAGCAATCCTCCGAGCTGGGACCAGAGATGATTTCTTCCTGTTGACCAACCAACCTAAGCGGGAGAGTGTATCCGGTGTAATGCTGACATTCTCCTTGCACGCCCAAAAAGAGGGACCCTTCACCAAGAGGTCGTCTAAGTATGGCAAGACAACTATGCCCCGTGAGTGTAAGATGGCCATCACGACTGCCATTACCTTTGTGAACACTCTGGGTGCGGTGGCTATCCCGAATGGGAGTGCTGCGAATTGAAAGTGTCGACCATTGATGGCGAACCGAAGAAACTTTTGATGTGGAGGAAAAATGGGAACGTGCAGGTAGGCATCCTGGATGTTGATCGAGGCTAAGTACTCTCCCTGCTCAATGGCTGATATAACAGAACGGAGAGATTCCATCCTGAAATGCTTGACTCTGATGAACCTGTTTAGGAGCTTCAGGTCCAAAACCGGTCTGACTGTCCCGTCCTTTTTGGGGACCGTGAACAGATTGGAATAAAAACCCTGAGCTTTTTCTTGCTCTGGTACGGGAACAATGACTCCGTTGTTTTGGAGTGAATTGATGGCCCCTAGCAGTGCTTTTGCCCGGGGCTCCACCTTGGGAAGTCGGGAGAGAAAAAAACGTGTTGGAGGGTACCTGATGAACTCTATTTTGTACCCTGAAGTCACCAGTTCTACCACCCATAAGTTGTGTGCTACCTCAGCCCAGATGTGGTGAAAAAGGAGCAGGCGGTTACCCACCCTGCTGCTGTCGCTTACCAAGGGCTCCAAGTCATTTGGCTGAGGGTCTCTGGGCCCTGGCTCTTCTCGACCTGGGCTGGCGAGCGTGCATCTTTCCCACCGGAATGGGTCTATATGAGACCTGTCGCTCCCTATCCTGGTTGGAGCGAGGTGGGCCTGCCGAACTGGCTGCTGCCATCCATCCGGTGTTGCGGAAGGCTCGAAAACATGTCGGGACCTGGCGAAAAGGCTGTTTCGCCTTTTGCTGTGGGAGGAAGCTGCTTTTCCCTCCTGTTGCATTGGAGATGAGCCAATCCAACTTCTCCCCGAACAGGCGGCCTCCCTGATAGGGCAAGGAAGTCAAGGACTTCTTGGAAATTGAATCGGCTCACCAAGTTCTCCACCAGAGGGCTCTCCTAATGGCTACCGTGTTAGCGGCTGCAAATGCCGCACAATTAGTCGCATCCAAAGAAGCATTAATTAAGTAGTCTCCAGCCATAGCAATCTGACTTGCGACCTCAGACACCTCCGCAGGTAGGCCTCTATCCTGCAAGGTGTTATTCAAAGACTCTGACCATGACATCATGGCCTTGGCTACCCACGTCACCGAGAACGAAGGGGCGAGTGCCGAACCTGATGCCTCAAAAACTGATCGCGCCAAGCCCTCTATGAGCCGATCCGTGGGGTTCTTAATGGATGAGCCGCTAGGCACCGACAACAAGGACTTCGAGACCAGGCGTGACACTGGCGGGTCCACCACTGGGGATTCCGCCCATTTCTTACAGAGTTCTGGGGCAAATGGGTAACTTGCCTCTATAGACTTCTGGTCAGAGAAGCGCTTGTCTGGGCGTTCTCTGTGGTGCTGCACTATATCCTCAAATTCTGGGTGAGTGCCAAATACTCTATGCGGGTGCTTGGCCCGCTTAAAGGCTACCTTATGGCTCGCGGCCAAGGTAGCACCATCTTCAGTCCCCAGGGTTTGATTGACAGCTTCAATGAGGCTGTCCACTGTCTCCCGGCATCCCGGGGTATCTAGATCAAGTGGCTCATCTGAGTCACGATCTAAACTCTGCCTGCTCCCGCTCGCTGGTGAAGGGGAACGTGATGCTGAACTCCCCGATGCCGAGGCACTGGATAGGCCGGGAGACCTTGTACGGGTTTGTTTCCTTCGCCTCTGTCTGGCATGGGAACGGCCCCTGCAGGCCAAAGGTTCCTGTGAGATGAAAGACCCTTCCCAGATAAGCGAGCCACTATCCTTGCCTCCCTTTGGGGTGTGAAGGGACTCGTTCGCCTTTGTAAGCGAGGCCATAGACTGGGAAAATGATAGTGCCCATTCCGGAGGATTCGGCTCTCTGGATTTAGTCGCCGAGGGGGGCTCCTGGGCGCGCTCAGAGTCGCAGGCCTCGCACACTTTGGCGCTCTGCGCTCGTGGAAACGGGGCCTTACAAGAAGTGCAATGTGAAAAATGAGGATGAATGAACTCATGGAGATCAACATCGAACACTGCGGAGACACCATCACATGTTTCTCAACGCAGTGATTCTAGAGCAATGGCCCCATCCCTTTTGGGAAATATGCAAAAACATGCAAAACACAAGCTGCGGAGACACCATCACATGTTTCTCAACGCAAGCAATGACTAGCCAGGTCTTTCCCCGGGAAGGAACAACCACGGGAAGAGCAGTCTCCAATGAAGGAAACCACCTATGCCAAAACATGGTATCCATCCACAGACAGCTGCTTCGGGGTATTGCCCCTCATCAGTGTGGAGTAGGAAAGGATACCATGTTTTGTTTTTTGCTCTTATATTTCATTAATTCTTTTTATTTATTTTTACTTATCTTTTCTGTCTGGTGCAATCCCCAATAGGAATGTGCTCCACTATTGCCAATACCATCCAGTGTACATCTAGCCACATGTATGCAATCCTTGAACAGCCAGTCAAGGGTGCACACTGCTGTATGAGATGTGAGCACGTTGTGTATTTGGAAGCCCAGATACTGCATCTAAATGTGCAGCTGGCTACACTGAGATCCATAGACAAAATGGAATGGAGTCTTCTGCCCACTGAGCAGACGCACAATGGGATAGATGAGGGGGGATGCTAGGTTGGAGCTGCAGGACAGTGAAGCAGCAAGCTGGATGACAGTTAGAATGCGGGGTAGAGGGAAGAGCGCCAGGGAGGTTAGTCCTGATCTGGCACACCCCAATAAGTTTGCTAAGTTGGCAGATGAGGGGAGTGTTAGTGCAGGAGTAGCACTGCTGCAGCAAGGCATGTCCTCTGAAAGTCGGAGGAGTGTCTGCTCCAGTAAGGGGGGAAATAGGAGAGCAGGGCAGGCCAGACAGGTTCTGGTAGTGGGAGACTCAATTATTAGGGGAACAGATAGGGCAATCTGTCACAAAGATAGGGATCGTCGAACGGTGTGCTGCCTACCTGGCGCTCGAGTCCGACACATCGCTGATTGGGTTGACAGATTACTGGGAGGGGCTGGTGAGGACCCAGTGGTCATGGTGCACATTGGCACAAATGACAAAGTTATAGTTAGGTGGAAGGTCCTTAAAGATGATTTCAGGGAATTAGGCTGCAAGCTTAAAGCAAGGACCTCCAAGGTGGTATTTTCTGAAATACTGCCTGTACCACGTGCCACGTCAGAGAGGCAATGGGAGATTAGGGAGGTTAATAAGTGGTTCAAGAATTGTTTAAGGAAGGAGGGGTTTGGGTTCCTGGAGAAATGGGCCGACTTCTCAGTTGGCTACAGGTTCTACGCTAGGGTTGGGCTGCACCTCAATGGGGAGGGTGCAGCTGTGCTGGGGGAGAAAATGGCTAGAAAGTTGGAGGAGTGTTTAATCTAGGTACTGGGGGGGTGGGTATTCATTTTATAGGAGGGGAAGACAGTGCAGATAGAGACCTGGGCACAAATAATGAAATTGGGTGTGGGGGTAGCATGGGAGGGTGGGGTTAGAACAGTTAATAAGAATTGGAATTAATTTTGTTGGAGCATAATTATGACATGGTGGGGATATGTGAGACATGGCTGGACGAGAGCCATGACTGGGTGGTTAATTTACAGGGCTATAGTCTGTTCAGAAATGACCGTACAAATAAGCGAGGGGGAGGCGTGTGTTTATATGTAAAATCATCCTTAAAATCCATCCTGCGTGATAATATATATGAATCTAATGAAAATGTAGCGTCTCTGTGGGTGGAGATAAGGGGAGGGGGAAAAATAGTAAATTACTGATAGGGGTTTGTTATAAGTCTCCAAAAATAATGGAAGCAACAGACAATATCCTCGTCAAGCAAATAGATGAAGCAGCGACTCAAGGAGAAGTCATTATTATGGGGGACTTCAACTACCCTGAAATACATTGGGGAACAGAAACCTGCAGTTCCAGCAAAGGTAATAGGTTTCTGACAACTATGAGAGACAATTACCTTTCACAACTGGTTCAGGACCCAACAAGAGGGGGGGCACTGTCAGACCTAATATTAACCAACAGGCCAGACCGCATATCAAATATAAGGGTTGAGGGTCACTTGGGTAATAGTGATCACAAAATAATAAGCTTTCATGTGTCCTTTAATAAGATGTGTAGTAAAGGGGTAACTAGGACACTACACTTCAGGAAGGCAAATTTCCAACGGATGAGAGATGATCTTGGTGCAATTAACTGGGGCGATATCCTGAGATATAAAAATACACAAAGAAAATGGGAGACGTTTATTAGCATCCTGAATAGGATGTGTGCACAATATATACCATATGGGAATAAACATACTAGAAATAGGAGGAAACCACTATGGTTAAATAGAGCTGTAAGGGGCGCAATAAGTGTCAAAAAGAAAACATTTAGAGAAATAAAGCAAGTAGGTAGTGATGAGGCATTAAAGGGAATCTGTCACCCTTTTTTTTTGACTATCAGCTGCGGGCATTGACTTCAAGGGCTTAGCTACAGCATTCTGTAATGCTGTAGATAAGCCCCTGATGTAACCTGAAAGATAAGAAAAACATGCTAGATTATACTCACCGGAGGGGGCGGTCTGGTCCGATGGGTGTCGCAGTCCAGTCCGACGCCTCCCATCTTCATACGATGCCGTCCTCTTCTTTCCTTCCTGTAGTGGCTCCGGCGCAGGTGCACTGCTCTGCCCTGTTGAGGGCAGAGCAGAGTCCTGCAGTGCGCAGGCGCTGGGAGAGGTCAACAGGGCAGAGCAGTGCACCTGCACCGGAGACATTACAGGAAGGGAAGAAGAGGACGGCATCGTATGAAGATGGGAGGCGCCGTAATGGACCATGACACCCATGGGACCGGACCGCCCCCTCCGGTGAGTATAATCTGACGTTTTTCTTATTTTTCAGGTTACATTGGGGGCTTATCTGCAGTATTACAGAATGCTGTAGATAAGCCCCTGATGTCAATGCCGGCAGCTGATAGTCTTAAAAAAGAGTGACAGATTCCCTTTAAATAAATACAGAAGTTTAAATAAATTCTGTAAAATGCAAATCAAGGCAGCAAAGATTGAGACAGAAAGACTCATTGACAGAGAAAATAAAAATAATCCCAAAATATTCTTTAGCTTCATAAATAATAAGAAACTAAAAAAAATGATAGTGTTGGTCCCCTTAAAAATAGACTGGGTGAAATGCTGGATGAGGATGAGGAAAAAGCCAATATGCTAAATGACTTTTTCAACAGTATTTACACAGGAAAATCGCATGACGGATAACATGATCAGTGATAACAAAAATCCTCCATTAAATGTCACCTGCTTAAACCAGCAGGAAGTACGGCGGCGTCTAAAAATCGATAAAATTGACAAATCCCCAGGCCCAGATGGGATACACCATCGAGTACTGCAGGAATTAAGTACAGTCATAGATAGACCATCATTTTTAATCTTTAAAGATTCCATAATAACAGGGTCTGTACCACAGGACTGGCGTATAGCAAATGTAGTGCCAATATTCAAAAAGGGGACAAAAACTGAACTTGGAAATTATAGGCAAGTGGGTAAAATCCTGGTGGGTTTTCTAAGAGATACTATACTGGAGTATCTGAAGAAGAACAACCTCATGACACAATATCAACATGGGTTTACGAGGGACCATTCCTGTCAGACAAATCTGTTAAGCTTTTATGAAGAGGTAAGTTCCGGACTGGACCAAGGGAGGGCAGTGGGCGTGGTGTATATGGACTTTTCAAAAGCTTTTGATAAGGTGCCACACAAAAGGTTGATACATAAAATGAGAACAATGGGATAGGGGGAAATATGTGTTAGGCTAAGTGCACACGTACCGGAACTCTCACGGAAATTACCGCGAGAATTCCAGAATTCCAGTCCGCGGGAAAATTGCATTTTAAATTCCCGCGATTTTCCCACGGAAAAACTAGCATTTTGCAAGCGTATTTAGCTTGCAAAATGCTAGCGTTCTCCAAGCGATCTGTAGCATCGCTGGGAGAACTGATTGACAGATTGGTCACACTCGTCAAACATAGTGTTTGACAAGTGTGACCAACTTTTTACTACTGAGGCCGCCTATGCGGCATCAGTAGTAAAAGATAAAATGTAAAAAAAAATAAAAAATAGTGTTATTCTTACCCTCCGACGTCTCGCGCATCCGTTCCCAGTAATCCTTTGCGAAAATGCCCGCGATGACGTCAGTTCTCGCGGGATCGCGACGTCTCGCGGTAATTCGCGATGACGTCGCGCGAATGACTGCGAGACTTCGCGATCCCGCGAGAACGGACGCCATCGCGGGCATTTTCGCAAAGGACTACTGGGAACGGGAGCGTGGAGAGAAGCGGGAAGGCTGCGCGGGACGTCGGAGGGTGAGAATAACAATATTTTTTATTTTTAAATTCTATTTTTTACAGGGATATGGTACCCAAAGCCTGGAGGACAGTCTCCTCTCCTCCGGACCGTGGGTACCATCCGCAATTGTTCTGCTTACTTTCCGCATGGTGTGCACTGCCACATGCGGGAAGTAAGCGGAACAATGCATTCCTATGGGTGCGGGATCGCCGCGATTCCGCGAAATTAATGAGCATGCTGCGGTTTTTACCGCAAAGCGATTCCGCCGCGGTAAAAACCGCAGCATTAGCACAGCATTGCGGAATCCCATAGGAATGCATGGGATGCTTATTTTTCGCGTTTTCGCGGCAAAATCGCGTGGTTAAAACAGCCGCGGAAACGCGAAAAAAACGGCACGTGTGAACGCAGCCTTAGTGGGTTAAGAGCTGGCTCAGGGATAGGAAACAACGGGTGGTTATTAATGGAGCACACTCGGACTGGGTCACGGTTAGCAGTGGGGTACCGCATGGGTCAGTATTGGGTCCGCTTCTTTTTAACATATTTATTAATGACCTTGTAGGGGGCATAGAGAGTAGAATTTCAATATTTGCAGATGACACTAAACTCTGCAGGGTAATCAATACAGAGGAGGACAATTTTATATTACAGGAGGATTTATGTAAAATAGAAGCTTGGGCTGATAAATGGCAAATGAGCTTTAATGGGGATAAATGTAAGGTCATGCACTTGGGTAGAACAAACAAAATGTATATTTATGTGCTCAATTGTAAAACACTGGGCAAAACTGTCACTGAAAAAGACCTGGGTGTATGTGTAGGGTCGCGAGCCGGGCCGGGGGGTGGTCCCTCTGTATACCACGCAGTGACGTACAGACAAAAAACGGAGGCAGATTTCAGGTGCAACAGGTCCAAGTTTATTTTCCGCCGTCCGACTGACGGCCCTCACGATACACCGCAATTCTCTTCACGGTCCTCCGTGTCCAGGCCCCGTTACACACTCACACACCGCACTTTTCCACCAGGGACGTAATTACACGTACCGTCCCTTTTTCACTTAGTGACGATCCTGTCAGCGCAGTCACTGTGGCCGCCTTAGGCCCGTTCACCATCAGCACTTTTACTGGTCAGTTATCGCCTTCAATACAGTATGCTTTTCTCCGGGGCCTCGTCTGTACTGCGGTACTCCCTGTCAGGACCACCCCCCCTGACTTCCTCTCTCCTCAGTCCCCTAGTTTCGCTCTCCTCACAGCACACAAACTGTTACAGACTCCTTGTCTCTTGAGCACCTCCCGGGGACTGGAACTTTCTGGAACCCTCCTGTCAAATTTATAACTTTCCCGGTTTCCTGTAACTCCGCCCCCCCATGACCAACGGTTTCTAAAGCCCTAAGCTGCTGTTAAGTCCTGAACTTACACTCCTCCCTGCCATCTAGTGGTCAACCCAAGGTACAGCACGTCATCTTCACTTTCCCAGCTGTTCCCCCACTATCATAACTGCTATCTGCCTAAACTGTGCAAACCCTCCTTTCTTCTTACTAATAAGTCCATCCGTCAGGTCACCTTCCCTACATATGGGTGGACGACAAACTCACATTTAGTGGCCAGTGTCAGGCAGCTGCTGCAAAGGCAAATAAAATAATTGGATGAATTAAGAGGTATAGATGCTCATTAGGAGAGCATAATTTTACCTCTATATAAGTCACTAGTGCGACCACACTTAGAATACTGCGTACAGTTCTGGTCTCCGGTGTATAAGAAAGACAAAGCTGAACTGGAGCGGGTGCAGAGAAGAGCGACCAAGGTTATTAGGGAACCAGGGGGTCTGCAATACCAAGACAGGTTATTACACTTGGGGTTATTTAGTTTGGAAAAACGAAGGCTTAGACCTTTCTAATGATCTTTTTACTCTTAGACCTCTGACGGGGACAAGGGGGCATCCTCTATGTTTGGAGGAAAGAAGGTTTAAGCATAATCACAGACACAGATTCTTTACTGTAAGAGCAATGAGACTATAGAACTCTCTGCCATATGATGTTGTAATGAGTGATTCCCTACTAAAATTTAAGAAGGGACTGGTTGCTTTTCTTGAAAAGTATAATATTACAGGGTATATACACTAGTTTCCTTAATATTGCGTTGATCCAGGGAGCTACTGTGATTGCCGTATGTGGAGACGAGAAGGAATTTTTTTTACCAATGTGAAGCTACTGTTTGCCACATGGGTTTTTTTTTGCCTCCTTTGGATCAACATGTTAGGGCAGGTTAGGATAGGATATGGGTTGAACTAGATGGACTTAAAGTCTTCCCTTCAACCTTAATATCCATATTGCAAGGGATGGAAGGCCTCTCATATGATGAGAGGTTGGAAAAGTTGGGCTTGTTTAGGTAGAAAAGAAAGATGCATCAGAGGAGATTTCATTTACATGTATAAATATATGTGTGGTCAGTACAGAGGACTGGCAGATGACTTATTCCTTCCTAAGAAAGGACCAGGGTTTACTCATTTTGTGCACCATCATGCTCCTACAGACCTGACTGGCTTGTAGAAGCACGAAAATATGCAAAACGGATTTTGACTGAAATGTTACTTGCTACCATTTTTTGCCTCTAAAGTGCAGTTTGTCTTTGAACACAAAGTGATACATTTTTATCGCAGTTTGGTGGGTGCCACAGGTTTCATGTCTTTTTAAAATTTGCTAATTTGACTAATATTTTTGTAGTGGTGCATGTTGTCTGCAAAGGCTAAAGGTAACTGGTCATCTCGTTCATGCTGCTTGATCCACAGGCAACATGAATCAGACACTAGCTGTCTTATTGGTTCTGTGCATGTTTTATTCTTAAAGGCTGCAGGGTTTGAGAGAAGACATACCTTGCAAATCCAGCCAGGGAATAAGAGTCTGGTATGACTAGTCTGAAGCTAGTCCTTGGCATTTTCTCTCATCTGCCATCCCTTTTCGTGTAGACATACATAGGGAGAGATCTGTTGGTGGAGAGGAGTAGAGCGCAGCCACTGCCTTGGACTAGTCAGTGTTTTTCACACCGGTCTTGATGAGGAGGCGTGCTGGAGTCAGACACTCCTGATTCATGAAGACGGGCACCGCTCTATGAATCAGGAATGGTGGACGAGTGGCGTGCACCTGTCTACTCCTCACCACAAATCCTACTCCAGCTGGAGTAAGATTTGTTGCATATTGAAGACCAGGGATCTCCATATCCCAGTTCCACTCGAGATCTACCCACATTATGGCCATTTTGAATGCCAAAATTCTTGAAACTTTATCTCAACCTTGAGTTGTCCCCAAATTATGAATTGTCGAAACTTTTTATGCCAGAATACATTATGACTTGGGCCCATAGCCTCCGGCTATTTTTTCAAAGTATGTTTTCTCTTAAACTTCACAGCATTCCATGGAAAATCATTAACGGCTGCAATAGCGCAGTCAGTGTCTACATGTGATTCGGACTGTGTGAATCTAATGTCAGGTTTTCTTTACTTTTGAAGCAGAAATTCAAGTCAGATAATAAAAAGCCAGGCACCTTGTTATTGTGAGAAGTTAAATGTTCTACATACAATAAGCCAGTATTGTGGTTCATTTGGTAATTATTTTTTTTTTGTGTTTTGTTCTTTTCATTCATAGCTGCAAAAACTGTAGAGCACACCTTTCAATACAAAGGGATTGTAAAAAAAAATACTTTCTGAAGTTACAAAGAAGAAAATTTGACCTGCCAAATGTTACCCAAAGGTCTGCTATTGAAATTGAGCAGACTTTTCCTCTTTTTCATGCTACAAGTCTGCATCTTATTTATCCTTTTCATGATGTTCTACAAAAAACAAACTCCTGGCTTAAGTACTAATTTACAAAACTATGTGACTACATTTGGCTCCAGTGAGCCAATTCTCATTATATTGCTTTGGACCTATCCCTATAATTACAGATTTCCTCTTAATAGATGCCCAAAACAGTTTGATGGATCTGGCTGCTTCTATACTGTAAACCGTAAAATGTATTCATCAGCAAATGCTGTTGTAATCCACCACCGAAATGTGAGCCATTCTAAAGAACAACTACCTCAAGCACCAAGACCACCTAATCAGTACTGGATATGGTTTAGCAATGAACCTCCAAGTCATTGTTCGAACCTTTCGTTTATGGACAATCTTATCAACCTTACAATGTCCTACAGGACAGACTCTGACATTTTTACTCCATTTGGTTGGATAGAAAAGCACTACGGGGCAGTAAATTTTACTATCCCCAAGAAGACAAAGTTAGTGGCCTGGGCAGTAAGTAATTGGAAACGGCAATCAAAAAGAGTACAATATTACGAACAGCTAAAGAACTATTTACATGTAGATATATATGGAAGAAAACATCTTTACCTTACAAAAAAAGAGCAAATAGAAACACTCTCAACTTACAAATTCTACCTTGCTTTTGAGAATTCCATCCATGAAGACTATATATCAGAAAAATTCTGGTACAATGTACTTTCTTCAGGATGTGTTCCTGTTGTTTTGGGTCCACCACGAGCAAATTATGAGCGGTTCATCCCAGGAGATGCCTTCATTCATGTCGATGACTTTTCAAGCCCAGAGGAATTGGCTTCTTATCTTCTAAGGCTAGACAAAGATGAAGAGAAGTACAAGCAATATTTTAACTGGAGAAATGTATATAAACCATGGAAAAAGGAAATATCTTGGGTAATGCCCTACTGTAAAATTTGTAAGGTTCTAAAAGAGGCTCCATCTTTTAGAACCATACCAAGTATTGAAGCATGGTTCAAGTAATAGTGATGTAAGAGACAGACATATAGAATTGTGGGGAGGGTGACTTGACGGACGGACTTGGCTGAGGGGAGAAGGGATAGTTTGTGCACTGTAGACGGATGTTTGTAATGACAGAAGGGAAACAGCTGGGGAAAATGGAATAGGAGTGCAATACCTAAGTTTGACAACAAGATGGCAGGGGGAGCGTAGTTCAGGACTTGACAGCAGCTTAGGGCTTTAGAAACCGCTTAGTCATGGGGGGCGGGGAGATAGGAACCCAGGAGGGAAATTCCCGAGGAAGGAGATAAATAGGACAGGACAGGGTTCCAGGTTAGGCTAGTCTCGGGAGGGGCTCAGGAGGAGAAGACTCAGTTCGGAGGACTGACAACGGTGGAGAGCTCAACCAGGGGACTGATAGGAAGAGACAGTCAGGGGGGTGGCCCCGACACGAAGAACTGCAGAACAGACGAGGCCCCGGGGGTACCGATTGGACGACGACCTCAGACTGGTGAAGCACTGGCGGTAGATAGGCCTAGGGCAGCCCCAGCGAAAAATCCACGAGGAACGTCACTACGACTGACGGAAGGTGAAGGTACCCGGGCCTGAATACGGAGAGCTGTAAAGTAAAGGAGCTGCGGTGTATGGCTACGGTCGTCAGGAGGACGGCCAATAAACCCGGACCTGTTGCAACCAAAATCCGCCTCCATCTTGTGTCTGTGTCGTCTCTGCGCGGTAAGCAGTGGACCACCCCCCAATCTGGGCCCCCACCACAGAATGATCTTTACTCCTCACAGATATAGAGGGCTTTATGTCCCACTCTCAGAGCTCAAACAGATAATAATCAAATCCAGAAGTTAAACTTGCCACTTACTCACAAGACTCCTTTCATAGATGTTTTTGGTTACGTTGTAGTTATATGTCAGGAGTATTCGCCAACCTATATCTCTGACAACTCCATTGGCCACCATGCACCCAACACATGCTGAAAAAGTATCCTTCTGAGATAAAGCCAACGGGTATGCATGAGCATACTTTTCATTACAAGGTATAGGAAAGCGTATTCTAAAAGAAAACCCACTGCCATTACCTCATTAATTAGAGCCCTATAAGAATAATCAAGCATATAGACTGGTTTTCATCAAACAATTTTTTTTTGTAATATTTAATTAGGGATGAGCGAATGTATGCAATTCATGCAAAGTGAAGATGCACATTGTTTACATTCATCAGGTTCAGCAAATTCCTAAAAATTCTGCACAAATTTGATTAAAATTTAATTAAATCGGTCATGTCTGCATTAAACATTCCATTTAAATTTATCTCATAATTGTGATCAGGAAAATTAACTGCCATATAAACTTTGAATTATCTAAATGTTTTCAAATTGTTAGGAACCTCTGCTTTTGTTTTATTGTAATGCATTTGTCTTGATGACTTGTAATTTACCGCCTGTGTTCTTTTCTTGAAATGGGTGAACCCGAACATCGGGCATGGACAACGAGCACAGACTTCACCAGGAAGTCCATGTTATTGCTAGGATTCTACAGCACGGCAAACACGGCTTCTGATCGGCGGTAAAATCATCACCGCCACTCAGACAGCCGTGATTTCCACGCTGTCAAACGACAGTGTGAGAGCGCAGCTGTGATTGGAGGTGTAAAGTTTACCTTCGGTCAATGGTGTCAGCTGATGGGACTACTGCTCCCATAAGCTGACGCCTGCTGCCATTAATAACAGAAAGAGCAGCCACGGCTGATGGGCGCATTCATCAGCCGGCGCCTGCGCTGAAAATTAACAGTTTTTTAAAAAATGGCTTAGTTTCCCCTGTATTTTTCATAATCAGCCAAGCAAATCTCACAGCTGCGAGCTGCAATTCTCAGTTGTCAGCTTCAGCAAGGCTGGCTATCAAGAATAGAGGGATCTCCATGCCGTATTTTTTAATTATGGCGCTGTTCCCAGCTCTTCCCACTTGCACTGTAGCGGTGTAAAGTGGGGTTCATATTTGTGGGGTTGATATCACCTTTGTATTGTCAGGTGACATCAAACCCACAGATTACTAATGGAGAGGTGTCAAATCAGACACCCATCAATTTCTAATAGTAATATAGTAAATATAGACACAACTAGAATAAAGTCTTTTGTGTGAAATAAAACAAAAAACGTTTACTTTTTTATTTAAAAATAACAAACACAGTTATACTCACCTGACCCCCCATTCCACTGAATCCCTCGTCTCCTGTAATAAAACAAAAATAAAAAACAACAATATCCCTCACCTGTCTGTCGATCTGTCCCACACCTTAATCAATGTCTGGTGGATAAACAGTTTTCAACCTTGACAGTGCCAAGATGCAACTGTCCAGGCTGAGAACCACTGGTGAATGAGCTCGTGCGAGCACAGCATCAATGACTAGAGGTGATGTCATCGAGGTTACTGCCGGTCACTGAGGTTGTGTTCCCAGCCAGGCTGAACTGCAGTGACCTCAGGGAGATCCCCGCTAGCATGTGAGAAAGTTTAACAGTGCAGCATTCAAAGAGCTCACTGCAGTTCACTTTGAGAAATTTAATTAAAAATCAGTAAATAAATTAAAAAACTGATATGGGTTTGCCTGTTTTTTTTTTTATAACCAGCCAGGCATAACTCATAACTGGGGGCTGCATCCCTCAGCTGTCAGCTTCAGCAAGGCTGGTTGTCAAGAATAGAGGGGTCCCTGAGCCGTTTTTTTAATTATTTAAATAAACAATTTAAAAAAAGACGTGGAGTTCCACTTACTTTTGACAACCAGCCAAGCTAAAGCAGACTGCTGAGGACTGGTATTCTCAGGCTGGTAAGGGTATAATGGAAAAAATTCATGGACTTAAGTGCGCTGCTGAACAAATATCGAATGCAGGTTAGATAAAAGGATTAACCATTTATTTACCAAGGCATTTCTTCCCTGAGGAAGAAGTTTTATTTACTTCGAAATGCGTTGAGAAATAAATGGTTAATCCTTTTATCTAACCTGGATTCGATTTTTGTTCAGCAGCGCACTTAAGTCCATGAATTTTTTCCATTATAAGCTTAATGTTGTGGCGGTCACTGAGTGGACCTTTGGACGTGCAGCAAGCTGATAACTGATCTTATATGTTTAAATCTCTCCTGGAAAGGGTGAGTATATTTCTTTTATTTCCTTCAGAAAAGAGCGACCAGAATGGTGACCGGTCTGCAAACCCTGTCTTATGAGGAACGGTTGCAGGATTTGGGAATGTTTAGTTTGCAAAAGAGAAGACTGAGAGGAGACTTAATAGCTGTCTACAAATATCTAAAGGGCTGTCACATTGTAGAAGGATCAACTTTATTCTCATTTGCACAAGGAAAGACTAGAAGCAATGGGATGAAAGTGAATGGGAGGAGACACAGATTAGATATTAGAAAAAACTTTTTGACAGTTAGAGTGATCAATGAGTGGAACAGGCTGCCACGAGAAGTGGTGAGTTCTCCTTCAATGGAAGTCTTCAAACAGAGGCTGGACAGACATCTGACTGGTATGATTTAGCGAATCCTGCTTTGAGCAGGGGGTTGGACCAGATGGCCCAGGAGGTCCCTTCCAACTCTACGATTCTATGATTCTATGATTCAAGCATCAACTCGGATAAGACCCTATTGCGCTCTTTTTATTCCTATAGTTTTTATACATATCAGGCTGGTAAGGGGTCATGGATATTGGTTCCCCCTAAACTAAAATTAGCAGCTTCTCAGAAAAGGTGCATCTATTACATGCGCCAATTCTGGCGCTTTGCCCAGCTCTTCCCACTTGCCCTGTGGTGGTGGCAAGTGGGGTAATATTTGTGGGGTTGATTTCACATAATCTATATGACACCTATCTATTAAAAAGGATAATCCTGATATTTTTTTCATGTGCATTTCCACTTTGCACAATGTATTTAAAAGGGGTGGTATGAAATACAAATGAATTTTTAGAATAAATCCCAATTTATTCAATCCAATATATTTTCAATATACGTTAATTAAACATCCCATATCCTTCACTAACTACACAATCTGTTTGTCTTTTTTTACAACTTCCTTTTTTATGATGCTTCATTTGAGAATCTCAGTGCATGTTGGGATACTGAAACGAAGTGTCATCAGGGGGCAGAGGTTTCGGTCATTGCAGAAGCCCTTGCCCCATCCCTAAAATGAAGTGTCATTGTTGGCCTTCATTTCAGGGGTTGGGCTAGTCCCTGCTCTGTTACTATGTGATGTGCATGACAGTGCGCTCCCTCTGTGGCTCATGTCAGTAGGACCAAGCCTGCAACTGTCAGTATGCGTTGTAAAAATATCCGGCATGCAGAGACAAGCAGCACCCCCACAAGTGACATCCCAGACCTCATCAGAGCCGGAAGTCTAGGTTGTGTGAGAGGCCCAAGGATTTCAACGCTGTTGGCAGGTATCAGAACATGTGATGAGGACCAGATTGGTTATGGCGAGGAATCAAAAAATACACGGCCTAATAAATGGAACTTCAAAATTAGACAATACTTCAGAAAAGATACCAGAAGCTAAACGCCATAAAGTGAACAAACTTTATTGTGACACATCATAAATAAAACTATTAAAAGAAGATACATTCCAATAACTGCAAAACTAGTCTATATGTCCAAAACATCCAGGGTAAAAATACCCAGACAAGAAAATATATCATTAAGCCCACAATAATATCAGTAGTTATATACAGCCTGAGACTATACCAATAGTAGGTAAGTACAGCACACGAATGACCCGTATGAACATGCAAAAAAGTAAATGCTGGCGTGCTATTCCATCTACAGGGTAAAAACGTATATATCTATAAAGAAGAAGCATGGTTTCATATAGAATCCTCCAATATATGGTTAAATCTCAAAATGAGGTAAAAGCTCCAAAATTATAAAGCAAAGTTGCTTAAGAGGAGTATCGCTCCTAGTTTATAAATGCTAGCACTAAATGTAACAATATGCCAAAAATAGTATTAACAAAAGCATGCCTGAATAGTAAATGTAACAAATGCCCAAGCTATTATTGCTGTATTAACTGCAGGGAATGAAAGTTAATGTGGAGTGCATGTGCACATTTCTATGGACATTAATCACTGCTGTTCTCCACCATAGCACAAATCATGGGCACCAATATGACAGAAAGTGCAAGCAGTGCAAAAGAGCTTAATAAGAAAAGGACATATGACCTGAATGTTGCAGTGTAGATCCCCAACGCGCGTTTCGCGTTAGCTTTTTCCCAGGGGTTGTTATGGTGAGGAATTGAGAGGTGCAGGAAAAGTGAGCAGTAATTTGAGTATAAGGATTTTTCTTAAAACTTTTCATGGCGCTTTACAGTTTGGGAAAAAAATGACAGCTAGCGACCACAATGAGGCTAAATCCTCGCGGAAGTGAATTATGAAAAAATCCTAGTTTTGGTAGAGTAGAATTAATTTCCTCTCAAATTTATTCGCTCAACTCTAATTATTTTATTTTAACTCACCAAGAAAACATCTGCAGACAACAGAACTGAAAAATTAAGTCACAGTCTATAAATAGACACTGAACTTTGTTAACGAGAGCAGGACAACAAATGTTTATGACATACATCTGCTGCTTTATCATTTTTTTTTATTGATTAGTCATTTACTGCTGTTCTGGATCAATAAAAGTGAACCTTTAACCAAATGCCCTATGTAAAAAAAGAAAAATGTGCATAACAGATTAATTGTTAAAAACAATCTGCATTTGAACGAAATATGGAAATGAAGCAAAAAAAAAAATCATTAAAACTACTTCCCAAATATTTTGTACTGTAGTTCCCACTCAAGCATCCTTGGGTCTATATTAGCATGATATTTAGCACTGTAAGTTGAGAGGGTCTGCACAGATCATACCTTTTTTAGCATATAAGAGAGACCCTTAATTTTGCTTATTATTACTACTAATATTTTATACTTTTATTACTTAATATTGAGCAGAATGAAGAATATTGAGCAGCAGCTACTGCTAATACATGATAGGATAGGGCTTACTACTCTGATTTCCAAACAACCCCTCACACACTATGATGTCCCTATAGCCCCTCACACATTATATTGTCCCCACAGTCCCCCCCCCACAGAATATGATGTCCCTATAGTCTCCCCCACAGTATAATATACCCACAGTCAAAGGCACCTATGTGACCCCCAGGCCACACTTTGCCTAGGTCCATTATGGATGGTTGATTGTCGATTTGGAGCAACTTGGTGATCATCTCAACACTTTGAACTTTTTTCCGTGTTTCTCAAATTATTACTGAACAATTTTTGACTTCTGATCATTGCTATTAGTGAACACCATTGCCGTAATGAGGTATAGGTCAGAAACAATGTTTAGATAGGTGGAACATGTCAAAGTAGCATCTACATGAATTCAAGGTCATGAGATTTCCTAGCAGTAGTGCCAAGAGCATCAGCTACATGATGATTACTTATCGATTATTAGGCACATTTGCCAAGTGATAGCATTCTTGAGCCCTCCACTGCAGCTACACTGGGGGCAGAATTATTAGGCAAATGAGTATTTTGATCACATCATCCTTTTTATACATGTTGTCCTACACCAAGCTGTATAGGCTTGAAAGCCAACTGCCAATTATGTAAATCAGGTGATTTGCATCTCTGTAATGAGGAGGGGTGTGGTCTAATGACATCAACACCCTATATAAGGTGTGCTTAATTATTAGGCAACTTCCTTTCCTTTGGCAAAATGGGTCCGAAGAAAGATTTGACGGACTCTGAAAAGTCAAAAATCGTGAGATGTCTTGCAGAGGGATGCAGCAGTCTTGAAATTGCCAAACTTTTGAAGTGTGATCACCGAACAATCAAGCATTTCATGGTAAATAGCCAACAGGGTCGCAAGAAGCGTGTTGATAAAAAAAGACACAAAATAACTGCCCATGAATTGAGAAAAATCAAGTGTGAAGCTGCCAAGATGCCATTTGCCACCAGTTTTGCCATATTTCAGAGCTGCAACGTTACTGGAGTATCAAAAAGCTCAAGGTGTGCCATACTCAGGGCATGGCCAAGCTAAGGAAGGCTGAAAAACGACCACCTTTCAACAAGAAACATAAGATAAAACGTCAAGACTGGGCCAAGAAATATCTTAAGACTGATTTTTCTAAGGTTTTATGGACTGATGAAATGAGAGTGACTCTTGATTGGCCAGATGGATGGGCCCGAGGCTGGATCAGTAATGGGCAGAGAGCTCCACTCCGACTCAGACACCAGCAAGGTCGAGGTGGGGTACTGGTATGGGCTGGTATCATCAAAGATAAACTTGTGGGACCTTTTCGGGTTGAGGATGGAGTGAAGCTCAACTCCCAGACCTACTGGCAGTTTGTGGAAGACATCTTCTTCAAGCAGTGGTACAGGAAGAAGTCGGTATCGTTCAAGAAAAACATGATTTTCATGCAGGACAATGCTCCATCACATGCATCCAAATACTCCACAGCGTGGCTGGCCAGTAAAGGTCTAAAAGAAGAAAAAATAATGACATGGCCCCCTTGTTCACCTGATCTGAACCCCATAGAGAACATGCGGTCCCTCATAAAATGTGAGATCTACAGGGAGTGAAAACATTACACCTCTCCGAACAGTGTCTGGGAGGCTGTGGTGGCTGCGGCACGCAATGTTGATCGTAAACAGATCAAGCAACTGACAGAATCTATGGATGGAAGGCTTTTGAGTGTCATCGTAAAGAAAGGTGGCTATATTGGTCACTGATTTTTTTTGTTTTGTTTGATCTCTGCCCTTGTCATAGTGGCAGAGATCCTTCTGCTCGTCTTTTTTACCTGCTTTCAACACATCAGCTTCAACAATTGACTTCACTTGTTGCCTAAATATATTCCATATTCCATGTCTTATGTAACTACTAAGTAAAGTGACACCAATTTTTATTTTTTTAAATTTTATTTCATTTTGTGATAGTAGACGTAGATTTTTTAAAATGTATTTATGGATGGGGTTCAATTTCAGACAAAGTTGACTCCAAAGGCACGGATCATCATCCTCGTTGATGATAACCATGTTGCACGGTTTCTGGTACGGCCAATAATGTTATGTTGTTAGATTATATTTTGATTTACTATGCGCACTTTTGTACACATCTGTACTGAAAAATAATTTCACAATCTGTCTCTTGTAGCAAATCATTGTACAGCTCACTTTAACAAAGTTCAGGGTCCATGAAACTGTTCCATGCGATACCTACTGCTTTACCATTTGTTATATTGAACGCTCATATACCATGGTTACTCGTTTCATTAGCCAAATCCCATATTTAAAAAAAGAAAAAAAATGATATATCTAGAAGAATGACTGGAACAATCAATTCTATTTGATTTCTTAAGTTTAGCTTATCACATTCTCATTTTAGGTACCATTGACCGTGAATAGTGGACAGCCTACAACACTCTACTGCAGCCCAAAAGTAGTAAGCTGATAAGTTGCAGAGATCCTAATGGTTACCTAGTTTTCCTGCTTCTAACACTTCTTGACTTTTCATTTGTTGCCTAAACCTATCCCATTCCTTAGGTTACCTACGTTTATTTTAGCTGATCAATTATGTAAACTGTAACTGATAGCTTTGCTTTGCTGTATAGATTGGGACAGAATAAGGAGAATCATCTCAATATGATTAAAAGGCAAAAGTCTTAATGACAACCCTTTTACCCCACATTATAAATGCAACGTTGGTGGGGGAAAGCAGGGTTTTTGTGGGGTGCACGTCCATAAGGTAATTGGGCTGTGGAGTATTTTTGCACCCCACAAGTATAAAAATCCTACTTTGCATTTATAATACTAAGTATCCAGGCCCTCGTGGATGATAGAAGTGTGAATGGACGTTTATCATTATCCCCACCATGCTAATTCCAATGCACCTGTCTGCATTCTGCAATTAACTTGTATTTTATCCATTTATCGGTAAGTATGGATTTTTTCAGTGCCTTAAAAAACTCCTGGGCTGCTTTCACAGTATTTATTGGGTCATTGTCCATCTGTACTGTGAAGTGTCATCCAATCAACTTTGCTGCATTTGGTAGACTCTGAACAGAAAGTATCGCCCTGTACACTTCAGAATTCATCCGGCTACTTCTGTCTTCAGTCACATCATCAATAAACACTAGTGACCAGTGCCATTGGAAGCCATGCATGCCTATGCCATCATACTGCCTCCTTCACGTGTTACACAGCATGTGGTGTGCCTTGAATCATGAGCCGTTCCAAATTTTCTGCATACTTTCTTTTTTCCATCATAATGTACAGGTTGATCTTAGTTTAATCTGTCCACAGACTGCTTTTCCAGAACTGGGCGGCTTCTTTAAATTTTTTTTGGCAAAGTCAAATATGTTTTTTCTTTTTTTCTATTTTTAAGGCTGATTAATGGCTTGCACTTTGCTGTGAACCCTCTATATTTTCTCTCATGAAGTCTTCTTTTTATGGTAGGCTTAGATACTGAAACACTTACTTTCTGGAGAGTGCTCTGCACTTGGGTTTTTGTTGTGAAGGGGGTTTTTCCTCAGCATGGAAAGGATAGACTTTCAGACCTTTTGAGTTCCCAAGTTCACCAGTGTTTTTTTTTTTTTGCAGAATGTACCAAACTGTTGATTTAGCCACTCCTAACATTTAAGATATTTTTCCGATGGATTTCTTCTTTTTTTCAGCTTAATTATGGGCTGTTTCTCTTCCAATGAGAGATCCTTTGCCGCATGTTGTAGGTTCACAGCAGCAACTTCTAAATGCAAATACCACACCTGGAATCAACTCTAGACCTTTTAGCTGCTTAACTGATGATGTATTAAAGAGGGAAAAGCTCATGGAGCCCATTAAAGAGCTTCTGAAATAATTTTCCAATTACATTTGGTCCCTTTACATATGGGCAGCTATATATTAACTCCTTAGTGACCATGCCAATTTTTTAAAAATCTGATCAATGACACTTTATGTGGTAATAACTCTGGGAATGCTTCAACAAATCCCAGTAGTTTTGAGATTTTTTTGTGACACATTATAATTTATGATATTGTTAAATTTAGGTCGATATGTTTTGTTTTTATTTATAAACAATATCAGATATTTGGAAAAAAGTTGTAGTTCCAGCTCCTTAAAAATAAATACTTTATAAATCCAAAATAAAAAAATATATAACAATGACCATGGATGCTCCTAGTGACAATAGAAGGGGATAGAACAACGCATTTCGATTGGGTAAACGATCTTTATCAAGCTACTTCCCTGAAATGGGTGTGAGTTTTTAATGTATACATCTCGACATTTTCTCCAGTGACTTGGTTCATGATAGTTCTTCATAATAGCTATCAAACTTTTGAATTGAAAATAACTTTTTCATAAGTTTCTATTGGTGGATGTTTTTATTACAACATGACAATGGATTTTTCTAGAGAAAGACTCAAAAAATCAGCACATGTGTTTTCTAATGAACCTGATGTCATGAAGATGCACCTGATTTAATTGCAAGCATTACAAAATTAGTGAAACTTATGGTGCAAGAAGCCAAAGTTTGGTGGGATCATACCACCTTACAAAATTATAGAAGCAAGGATATGATACCCAGGGGTTTGCGAATCAAAAAAATTCCTACTACATTATAGTCGGATATATTTTTGGAGGAGTGGAATCATATTCTTAGCAATTGTTCGTAGAATTTAATGAAACTTGTTGTTAAATATGAAGAGACCATGACAAACATTCAAAAAGAAATTGAAACCTTGTAATCATCAGTGGACACTTTTAAATCATTTTCCAATTTTGACTCACTCAACAAAAAAATGCAGGATAATATATCTGCATTGGAGGAAGAGTTTATGAGACGGAAGAATCGGAGGTTCATACGTGATTCCAATGATTCTCCTTCTAAAAAAGTATATGAGTGGGGTCATTGGGATCCCCAAATCAATTTTAAAAGGCAGTCAGTCTCATTATAAACCGACAGCCAAACCACATGTCTTCTTTAGGTCTTCAGATCCAGATTCATCTGATAACAATTTGAGTGCCTCTGATGTTTCCCTCGATGAGACTACCTTTATTGGCAGGAACAGGCATTATCGTCCGTCAGAAAATGTAAGAGACGGGGCGGCAGGAAACATAACAAATTATTTGGGCATGATTATACATCGAAAGAAGACTTCAGTGAAGTAATGTCATGTAGTAGTGCACTCAATCTTTCCTCTCAACAATTATCTGAAGATCATATACAAGTTTTGTCTCTGGGTCTCAATTTTGTACCTGATCAAGATTTCAATCTTTTTTCCACTATTTTGGATATAAATAAATTCATCCGCAACCTCACTATTAAGAAGCATTTTTTCAGTGATGAAATCATTGATTCAGATGCTTTCTCTACATCATGTTCTAATGAACATCAAAGTCTTAATTTCAAGGAACAGATATCTCTCGTAGCTCTGCAGGAATTGTGTTCTGATAATGTGGTTAGTGAGGAAACCATTAACCAATCTTCTACTCTGAGAGTTAAAAATCCATATTTCTATCCAATATAGTCAAGGTCGGAGTGCATCGACAAGTTTCAAGAAATCCTTGAGAGGGAATTACGAACGTAAAATAAAAGCATTGTGAGAAGCTCAAATAGAAACAGGAATTTCTCACGTAGACAAAATAATGCATTGCAGAAATTAAAGGATATTACAGATATCACTATAAAGATGTCTGATAAGAGTGGAATGGTGGTTGTATTGAATAGTGAGGACTATCATGGTAAAATGCTTGAACTTTTATCAGATACTTCTGTTTATGAAGAATTAGACAACAATCCAACATATACATTCAAGAATGAAATAAATCATATTATCTAGGATGGTTTAATGCTTGGTGTCCTTACTAAAAAGCAAGCTAAATTATCAGATGTTCCACATCCCATTCTTCCTATACTTCACAGATTACCTAAGGTTCATAAACCTTCTGGCATTCCCCCCATGAGACCCATAGTTTGGGGTATTGGATCAGATAATGAATATCTTTGTGAATGGCTCGATTCACTACTTTAACCTCGAGTGTAGGGTGCTTGGATATATCAAAGATTCTAGAGACATACTTAAAACACGCCTTTTCTGGGGTGGCTGGGGGCAGATTTTTTTTAGCCAGGGGGGCCAAAAACAATGGTCCCTCTCTAGGCTATTAATAACTGCCCTCACTCACGGGCTTTCCCTCTCTGGCGAAGAAATTACCACGGGAGCCCATGCAATTTTTTTCAATTAATTTACCCATTAATTTAACATCTACATTGTTAGGGCTGGCAGAACGCACCAAATAATAAAGATGATAGTAAGGTGCGTTCGCAGCCTGAGGTCCACCGTGCAGAGGTGGCAAACTGCTACTTGGCAAGGGCGGATGCTATATGGCGGTAAAAAGACCACACGCAGGTTAATAGTCACCCGATGTGTACTGGAGTGGACTCTGTTACGTCACAGAGCCGCACTACTGCGGAACATAAATGCTGGTGTCTGTTAGAACTCACAGAGCTCGGCAAGGGAGGGCACAGAATGCGGTCAAAGAACTCTGCCCCAAAGACACGGGGTCAGAGTCCCTCTAGACCTTCTGAGCACGCGTCGTCGCACCTGCGGACACCACTATAGATGCTGACTATGGTGGAGTGTCAAGCAAGTATACTGTGGCGTGTAGAGCCACCGGTGGACACTGATGCCAGTCTCTGACTCTGCCTCTACCTACCCTTAGGCATGGGCGCTTAACAGGCTAGGCTGCACAGCACATGGATACCAAGGGTAGGGGTTTCTTAATGAGTCATTCACCAGAGACATTCATACATGCATACAACACTCACTCCTCATAGTCTAATCTTTTTCTATATTAGCGCACGGCCATGCTGGTAATGGTGGTTTCCGAAAGGAGCCACCCCTTGGCTGGGTCCTTCCCTGGAGGAAGATCTAGCTAGTCCCGTGTTTGAGACTCTAAAATGAGGCTCCACGGACTTTATTTGCATATTCGTATTTCCCAGGGAGCAATGCACCTAGGATTTCACTGATTGAGCGCCTTTGCCGGCTGCCGCAGTGTTTTCTTTGACTGGTCTCCCTGAGGTCAGTGATTGTTTCGTGATGTTGGCCTACTAGGCATTGCTCCCACCTAGCCAGAATCCTACTCCACACTGATGAGGGGCAACACCCCGAAACAGCTGTCTGTGGATGGATACCTGGCCTTGGTATTTCCCTTGTCATATCTGTAAACTTGTAAAGAGCTGGATATTGACTTAAAGGGCCACTTAATATGGTGGTAATGGTGGTTTCCGAAAATAGCCACCGCTTGGGTGGGTCCTTCCCTGGAGGAAGATCTGGCTAGTCCCGTGTTTGAGACTCTTAAATGAGGCTCCACAGACTTTATCTGCATATTCCTATTATTTTGCATGTTTGTCGCACTTAAATGTTTCAGATCACCAAACAAATGTAAATATTAGACAAAGATAACACAAGTAATAACAAAATGCAGTTTATAAATGAAGGTCTTTATTATTAACCCCTTAAAGACCAGGGCTATTTCCGTTTTTGCGTTTCCATTTTTCGCTCCCCTTCTTCCCAGAGGCATAACCTTTTTATTTTTCCATCAATATGGCCATGTGAGAGCTTGTTATTTGCGGGACAAGTTATACTTTTGAATGCCCCCATTGGTTTTACCATATTGTGTACTGGGAGACAGGAAAAAAATTACAAGTGTGGTGAAATTGCAAAAAAAAGTGCAATTCCACAATTGTTTTTTTAATTTTTTTTTACCATGTTCACTAAATGCTAAAGCTGACCTGCCATTATGATTCTCCAGGTCATTTCGAGTTCACAGACACCAAACATGTCTAGGTTCTTTTCTATGTAAGTGGTGAAAAAAAAATCCAAAGTCCGTGAAAAAAAAAAAAAGTTGCCATTTTCCAAGACCCGTAGCGTCTCCATTTTTCGAGATCTGGGGTCGGGTGAGGGCTTATTTTTTATCCAATAAGCTGACATTTTTAATTGATACCATTTTGGTGCAGATACGTGCTTTTGATCACCCGTTATTGCATTTTATGGCAATGTTGCAGCGACCAAAAAAATGTAATTCTGGCGTTTTTTTCTCACTACGCCGTTTACCGATCGGATTAATTCTTGTTATATTTTGATATATCAGGCGATTCTGAACACGGTGATACTAAGTATGTGTATATTTGATTTTTTTTATTGCTTTTTTTTTGAGTGGGGTCAATGGAGGGTGATTTGAAGTTTTATATATTTTTTTATAAAACTTTTTTTTTACTTGCTTCAATAGGCTCCATGGGAGACTAGAAGCTGTGATCATCTGATTGCTTGTGCTACACAGAGCAGGGCTACAGCCCTGTTCTAGGTAGCAGAAATGCTCACGTGCTGTGAGCGCTGACAGCTGGGTGGCACTCATAGCTATCTGGCTATGACAACCACAGGGGTCTGTTGCAGAACCTGCGTTGTCATGAAAACCCATTGGCGACCCGCGGTCATGTGGCATGGGCGCCGATCTGCGTGGTTAATAACGCGCTTCTTGTGCGTGCTTGTTAAATGCAGCTGTCAGAGTTTGGGCAGCACAGTGGCTCAGTGGTTAGTAGGGTGACCGCAAAAAATCGATGTCGGAATTTTGTCCGTCCCCCCACAAAACGATTCCCCTTTCCAGATATTGAGATAGCCAAAATTTGAGCTCGATTAAATGACGTTAACCCGTGCCGCTCGTCGCTCAAAGTTTGAAAAAATCCAAATTGAGGTATTTTAAGATTTAGGTATTTTGCATAGTCTGTTAGACTATAAAGAATGTGACAACAACATTGCAGAAATAGCCGTGACCAAATTTTCGAACCATTTGTGATATTTGAATGCAGAGTTGGTGGGATTATCGTTTTTTGATCCCACCATTACAGACAATGAAAAGTTGTTAATGGCTAATAAATTGCTCAGAAGCACAGATGTCACATTCTTTATAGTCTAACAGACTATGCAAAATACCTAAATCTTAAAATATCTCAATTTGGATTTTTTCAAACTTTGAGCGACGAGCGGCACGGGTTAACGTCATTTGATCGAGCTCAAATTTTGGCTCTCTCAATATCTGGAAAGGGGAATCGTTTTGTGGGGTCCAGACGAACAAGATTCTGACATTTTTTCCCCCCCATATGAGATCCGGTCACCCTAGTGGTTAGCACCACTGCCACTAAGGACAACATCTGCAAGAAGTTTGTATGTTCCCCCCGTGTGTACATGGGTTTCCTCCCACGCTCCAAAGACATACTGATATGGATTCCAGTTTGTGAGCCCCATTGGGGACAGTGATGTTGTATGTAAAGTGCTGTGGAATATGATAGCACTATATAAGCAAAGCATAATAAATAACAAAATAAGTGTTAACAGCCATGGGTGGATCAAATTCAAATGTTACACTGTGGCATCCAATTTTTTTTCTCGCACCCATAAATTTCAATGGGTGAGTCTCACCCAACTTCTGGAGGAAAATCGGTGCATGCTACGATTTTTTTTTCACACACAGATTCTTTTTGGTTTAGTTTTAGGTTTCCGCATCTAGTGCAGGTAATGGTGCCTTTGAGCTGGACATTACATTTAAACAGCTTCCCATTTGCTGTGTCCATGTTCGGGCCCCTGTCCTGCTCTGTCCTTATTCACACAGGACATCACTATGACGCAAGGTAATGTTTTAATACTAGAGGTTCGGACTTTCCAAAATTTGGGTGCACCTTGACGCTGTTGGGATGGCTTTTACACTTTTTTTAATGGTGTTTACTAAGTACCCGCTGTTATTTATATGCACTATTGCTTTTACATATTTACTTACAGCAGGGTATATGTTCGTTTTGCTTCTGTCTTGGGTTTTTTGTAATGGCCGGTATGAACATGCTCCTATTTTGCATGCATACCAACTTATACTCCAGTTCATTTTTTTCAGTTTATGTTACAGAATTGCAACGTATCCGTAAAAAACAGATGCTGTGCTGCGGCATTCGATTTTTTTTTATCTCACATCCATAGACATAAATGGGTGAGTCTCATCCCATTTCTGCAAGAGAATCGTGCACGCTGCTGTCAGTGAAAAAAAAAATCATTCACCTGCACTGCCCCATTGAACAGTATTGGTCCAAGTGCGATCACTTTTTTTAACGGACAGCACTCAGACCGAAAATACGGTCATGTACACGAACCTTAGTGCATCGCACATTACTCTTCTGAAAGTGCTGCTACAGTATTCATTATTAGAGTTGAGCGACTTTTGGTTTTTTAGGGTCGCGTTTCGTTTCGTGAAACCCGACTTTTCCAAAAGTCGGGTCGAGCAAGATCGTCCGATTATAGGGAAAAGTCGGGGTCGTCCCGAAACACGAAACCCAATGTAAGTCAATGGGGAATAAAAGTCGGCAGTGAGAGGAGGACAGGAAACACACCTACAGTGCCCATTTGAATGCCAAAAGCATCAATTCTTCTTACTTAAGCTTGTCAACCTTAATTAACTTCATAATACAAGTTACGCACTGAAAAATGGGGGGTTATTTGGCTAAATTTGTGGGGGGGGGGAGGGCTGGCTGCAGGTTTTCATGTGCCCTGGGCGAAAGAGCGCCCCTTTAACACATACCACAACTCATCATGCTCCGATACGGCAGAGAAATAGCGGTATAGTACAATGAAAAATACCTCACTTTTTACATCTCATGACGAGGCCCATCTATTTCTCCATACAGAATCATTGGTCCCATATAATGTTTGAAACAGTATATGATGAGCTCCACATAATGCTACAGTATATGTTGGTCCCCATGGATGAAGCTCCACTGTCTTATGGGCCCAAATAATGCTCCAAACATAATGGGCCCCATTTCTAATGCTCTAGTGTATAATGGGCCCTGTAAATGCTGCTCCAGTGTCTGATGTCCACCTTTGGAATGTTCCAGTGTATGGTGGGCCCCATCTATCATTCTCCAGAGTATAGTGCTCCCCAAAAATTGCTGTCCCAACATTGAAAACAATTAAATAAGTCTCCTCGCTAGGGAATCCCTGTACTTGTCTGGACAGGTGCTGTAGCTTGCTTAACAGCTCGCCAGCCGTTCTCACGCCCAGTATGGATTGCACGTGATTGCACAAAGGTTAGAAAGGGTACTGTATCCCTGGATAACATGTATGGATAGCGTACACATTCAAAATATATGTCTATACAGCATGAGGCAGGCTCAGACGGTGTTAGGCCCAGTATGGATTGCACGTCATTGCACAAAGGTTAGAAAGGGTACCGTATCCCCGGATAACATGTATGGATAGCGTACACATTCAAAATATATGTCTATACAGCATGAGGCAGGCTCAGACGGTGTTAGGCCCAGTATGGATTGCACGTCATTGCACAAAGGTTAGAAGGGGTACCGTATCCCCGGATAACATGTATGGATAGCGTACACATTCAAAATATATGTCTATACAGCATGAGGCAGGCTCAGACAGTGTTAGGCCCAGTATGGATTGCACGTCATTGCACAAAGGTTAGAAAGGGTACCGTATCCCCGGATAACATGTATGGATAGCGTACACATTCAAAATATATGTCTATACAGCATGAGGCAGGCTCAGACGGTGTTAGGCCCAGTATGGATTGCACGTCATTGCACAAAGGTTAGAAGGGGTACCGTATCCCCGGATAACATGTATGGATAGCGTACACATTCAAAATATATGTCTATACAGCATGAGGCAGGCTCAGACGGTGTTAGGCCCAGTATGGATTGCACGTCATTGCACAAAGGTTAGAAAGGGTACCGTATCCCCGGATAACATGTATGGATAGCGTACACATTCAAAATATATGTCTATACAGCATGAGGCAGGCTCAGACGGTGTTAGGCCCAGTATGGATTGCACGTCATTGCACAAAGGTTAGAAGGGGTACCGTATCCCCGGATAACATGTATGGATAGCGTACACATTCAAAATATACACTCACTGGCCACTTTATTAGGTACACCATGCTAGTAAGGGGTTGGACCCCCTTTTGCCTTCAGAACTGCCTCAATTCTTCGTGGCAGAGATTCAACAAGGTGCTGGAAGCATTCCTCAGAGATTTTGGACCATATTGACATGATGGCATCACACAGTTGGCGCAGATTTGTCGGCTGCACATCCCTGATGCGAATCTCCCGTTCCACCACATCCCAAAGATGCTCTATTGGATTGAGATCTGGTGACTGAGGAGGCCATTTGAGTACAGTAAACTCATTGTCATGTTCAAAAAACCAATCTGAGATGATTCGAGCTTTATGACATGGCGCATTATCCTGCTGAAAGTAGCCATCAGATGTTGGGTACATTGTGGTCATAAAGGGATGGACATGGTCAGCAACAATACTCAGGTAGGCTGTGGCGTTGCAACGATGCTCAATTGGTACCAAGGGGCCCAAAGAGTGCCCAGAAAAAATTCCCCACACCATGACACCACCACCACCAGCCTGAACCGTTGATACAAGGCAGGATGGATCCATGCTTTCATGTTGTTTACGCCAAATTCTGACCCTACCATCCGAATGTCGCAGCAGAAATCGAGACTCATCAGACCAGGCAACGTTTTTCCAATCTTCTACTGTCCAATTTCGATGAGCTTGTGCAAATTGTAGCCTCAGTTTCCTGTTCTTAGCTGAGAGGAGTGGTACCCAGTGTGGTCTTCTGCTGCTGTAGCCCATCTGCCTCAAAGTTCGACGCACTGTGCGTTCAGAGATGCTCTTCTGCCTACCTTGGTTGTAACGGGTGGCAATTTGAGTCACTGTTGCCTTTCTATCAGCTCGAACCAGTCTGCCCATTCTCCTCTGACCTCTGGCATCAACAAGGCATTTCCGGCCACAGAACTGCCGCTCACTGGATTTTTTTTCTTTTTCGGACCATTCTCTGTAAACCCTAGAGATGGTTGTGCGTGAAAATCCCAGTAGATCAGCAGTTTCTGAAATTCTCAGACCAGCCCTTCTGGCACCAACAATCATGCCACGTTCAAAGGCACTCAAATCACCTTTCTTCCCCATACTGATGCTCGGTTTGAACTGCAGGAGATTGTCTTGACCATGTCTACATGCCTAAATGCACTGAGTTGCCGCCATGTGATTGGCTGATTAGAAATTAAGTCTTAACACACAGTTGGACAGGTGTACCTAATAAAGTGGCCAGTGAGTGTATGTCTATACAGCATGAGGCAGGCTCAGACGGTGTTAGGCCCAGTATGGATTGCACGTCATTGCACAAAGGTTAGAAAGGGTACCGTATCCCCGGATAACATGTATGGATAGCGTACACATTCAAAATATATGTCTATACAGCATGAGGCAGGCTCAGACGGTGTTAGGCCCAGTATGGATTGCACGTCATTGCACAAAGGTTAGAAAGGGTACCGTATCCCTGGATAACATGTATGGATAGCGTACACATTCAAAATATATGTCTATACAGCATGAGGCAGGCTCAGACGGTGTTAGGCCCAGTATGGATTGCACGTCATTGCACAAAGGTTAGAAAGGGTACCGTATCCCCGGATAACATGTATGGATAGCGTACACATTCAAAATATATGTCTCAGGAGGCAGGCTCAGACGGTGTCAGGCACAGTATGGATTTGACGGCCCAGATTACACAGCGGAGGAGCAGGGAGAGGTAAAGATTGCAAATGCTGGGGCCCTGGCCAAGCAAGGGGGGCCCACTCGTGGGCGTCGGTACTGGCACTGGGCCCCTCATAGTACAGCGGTGTGTCTGACGGCGGGTGTGCACCACCACCGTCAGAGACACTTGATTGCACTATGAGGGACCCTGTGCCAGTGCCCGCGCCCAAGAGTCGGCCTACCCACCTGTCCAGGGCAACGGCACTCGCACGGTGTCGTGCGGTAGGTGGTGACCCCGGCCTTGGGGGGGGGAGGCAGCACAGTTATGGAGTTTTAGAAAGTGGCATATGTTGATGTTGGACATTCAGCTGATGCAAAAGGCGAAATAGGTCAAGTACCAGGAAGAGGTGGACCAAAGCAAGCCATTTTTTTGTCACCCTATGTGTCATCAGGGGAAGGTGGGACAAAATCCTTGGAAACCCATGCGTGGTTCATTTTAATGAAGGTTAGATCATCCACATTTTGGGTTGACAGACGGGTCCTTTTTTCTGTCAGGATTGATCCAGCTGCACTGAAGACTCTTTCCGATAGCACACTTGCAGCTGGGCAAGCGAGCTCCTGTAAGGCATATTGGGCCAATTCAGGCCAGGTGTCCAGTTTAGCGGCCCAATAGTCAAAGGGGAATGACCTGTGTGGGAGAACATCGATATGGGAGGAAAAGTAGTTTGTAACCATAGTTGACAACTGCTGTCTCCTGTCACTTTCCATCGATGCAGTATTACCAGTTGTGTGAGCGGTATTTGAAAAATCAGTCCACAACTTTGTCATGAAACCCCTGTCTCCAACGCCACTTCTGCTGTGTGCACCACGAACACCTCTGCCAAGCTGTCCCCGGTCCGTACGGCTCTTGTGAGAACCATCACCGCTGCTGTGTGCTGGGAATGCCTCAAGCAACCGATTTACCAGAGTTGCTTGTTTATTAGCCAATATTAGGTCAAGGTTCTCCTGTGGCATGATGTTTTGTAATTTGCCTTTATAGCGTGGATCCAGGATGCTGGCCAACCAGTAGTCGTCATCGTTCATCATTTTGGCAATGCGGGGGTCCCTTTTTAGGATCCGCAAGGCATAATCTGACATGTGGGCCAATGTTCCCGGTGTCAATGATGCACTGCGAGTGCTGGGTGGAGGAGCACTTTCTGGCAAATCCACATCCCTCCAGTCACGCACAAACCCTGTACCAGACCTTGCCACGCCAACATTTTCACTTGCCCCACGAGATGCATCCTACTCCCCTAAGTAATCATCCCCATCATCCTCCTCCTCCTCCTCCTCTTCTTCCTCCACCTCGTCCAGGAGAGGTCCCTGAGCAGACAATGGCTGAATGTCATCAAGGATTCCCTCCTCCTCTTCCTCCTCATCAACATTGGCTGCAGACGCCTGCTCCTTAAGGTGCGTCAAAGTTTGCATGAGCAGACGCATAAGTGGGATGCTCATGCTTAGGATGGCGTCGTCTGCGCTTACCAGCAGTGTGCATTCCTCAAAACACTGAAGGACTTTACAAAGGTCTTTCAGCTTCGACCACTGCACGCCTGTCAACTCCATGTCTGCTCTCAAAGTGCCTGGCCGTGTATCCTCCCACAAATGCATTATGGCCTGCCTCTGCTCGCACAGCCGCTCCACCATGTGCAGGGTGGAGTTCCACCTTGTTGCAATGTCGATAATGAGGCGGTGGTTGGGAAGGTGGAGCAATCGCTGCAGCTTCTGCATACGAACGGAGTGTACAGGCGACCGGCGGATGTGCGCGCACAGTCTTCGCACCTTCTGGAGCAGGGCTGTTAACTCCGGATAATTTTTGAGGAAGCACTGCACCACCAGGTTCAAGGTGTGAGCCAAGCAAGGTATGTGGCTGAGTTTTGAAAGGGCTATGGCTGCCACAAAATTACGGCCGTTATCACTAACTACCTTGCCTGCCTCAAGATGTACACTGCCCAGCCATGACTCAGTTTGTCGCTTCAAGTACTCGGCCAGCACCTCGGCGGTGTGTCTGTCGCCCAAACACATCATCTGCAACACAGCCTGCTGACGCTTTCCACTAGCTGCTCGATAGGGGGACACATCGTGTGCAACAGTGGCAGCTGCAGATGGAGTGCTCGTACGACTGCGCTCTGTGGACGAGCTTTCGCTTCTGGAGGAGGAGGAGGAGGGTCGAACGCCTACAGCCAACTGTTTCCTATACCGTGGGCTAGGCAGCACTGTCCCACCACCGATGTCCCCTGTGGACCCTGCATCCACCACATTAACCCAGTGTGCAGTGATGGACACGTAACGGCCCTGGCCATGCCGACTGGACCATGCATCAGTTGTGAGGTGCACCTTTCCGCTCAAAGACTGCTTGAGTGCATGGATAATGCGGTCTTTCACATGATGGTGGAGGGCTGGGATGGCTTTGCGAGAGAAGAAGTGGCGACTGGGTAGGTCATAGCGTGGTACTGCATAGGCCATGAGTTCGCGGAAAGCTGTGCTTTCCACCAACCGAAAGGGCATCATCTCAAACGAGATTAGTTTGGCAATGTGGGCGTTCAAACCCAGTGTACGCGGATGAGAGACTGAGTACTTTCTTGACCTACTCATAGTGTCTGGGAGGGTGAGCTGGACTTGAGAGCTGCATATGGTGGAAGTAGCGGTGGACAGGGCGGACTGAGAGAGGGTTGATGATGGTGATGGAGTTGGTGTTCTTTCTGATGGCCTAGAATCAGTCTTTCGTTGATATAACAGTGGGATTCCCTGACTGCTGTGGCCTTGCAACGACACCTCAACATTTGCTTCTGTGCTAACCGGTGGGCTTACAGTGGGGGAAACAATGTAGCGTTGCTGACTACCTTCGTTGTGATCAGTTGCACATGTGGCACTTGAGGTTTGGTGTTGTGTCCACGCTTGCAAGTGCATGCTGGTTAAATGTCTAAGCATGCAACTGGTATTCAAATTTTTCAGATTTTTCCCTCGGCTAAAGGTCTTTGCGCACTTCTTACAGATAACCTTGGCCTGATCATGAGGATTTTGTTCAAAAAAGTGCCACACTGCACTCTTCCTACTTTGGCAGACATTTTGCGGCCTAGCACGCTGTGATCTTTTGACCCTCTGGACAAGCTGTCCAGCAACTCTTTTGATGTTTGGAACCTGTCTTTGGAGTGCTCCGGGCCTGCCAGATAACAGCTGTTGCGATGTCGATGTCTGCTGTGGATGCTCCTCATCTGAGCTATTGGAAGCAGCACCCTCTTCCCCCAATGGATGCCAATCTGGGTCAACAACTGGGTCATCCATCACCTCCTCTTCTATGTCATGTGCACCTTCCTCTGTGTCACCGTGTATGGTGGTATAGTGTGCGGGAAGGGGCACCTGAGTCTCATCAGGGTCAGAATCTGGCTCTGTACACTGCGAGGACAATGTAGTGCTCTGAGTGAATGTACCAGCAGAATCATCCATCAGCGGCTGTGCATCAGTGCACTCCATGTCAGATTCATCTTGGCCTGGGTAATTCACCATTTCACTTGATAATCCAGGCATGGTATGTGAAAACAGCTCCATGGAGTAATCAGTAGTATGGCCTGCGTCATCCTTCAATCTTGGTTGGGGTGAAGGACACAAGGAAAGGTGTGGTTCATGAACATGAGCCTCCAATGACGACTCAGTGCTTTTACTTTTTACAACTGAAGAAGAGGAGGCGATAGAGCTGGAGGCTGAGTCAGCAATGTAAGACAAAACTTTTTCCTGATGCTCTGCCTTTAAAAGCGGTTTGCCAACTCCTAGAAAACTAAGCGTTCGAGGCCTTATGTAGCCAGACGATGACGCAGGGTCAGCACCTCCTGCATTCGGTCCTATTTTGCTCTTGCCACTACCATCAGATCCACCACCAACACCATCATTACCAGCTGCCAACCCCCGCCCAATTCCACGGCCTCTTCCACCAGCCTTCCTCATTTTTGGTAGAAATGTAGACAAAATCCAACAAACTATATAGTAATGTAAAACAAGGTACAAGGTGTCTATAGGACAGGGGAGTTTTAGAATTTCTGCACACACTTGTGGACAGTGGACACTTGTGGATTGTGTGAGGCCCACTGATATCTGAGCGCTATGTGACACGCTCGATGGCACAGCTGCCTGTGACCAAAGTGACGAGAGGATAATGGAGATTTTGAATCTCTGCGTACACTTTTGGACACTGGACACTTGTGGATTGTGTGAGGCCCACTGATATCTGAGCGCTATGTGACACGCTCGATGGCACAGCTGCCTGTGACCAAAGTGACAAGAGGATAATGGAGATTTTGAATCTCTGCGTACACTTTTGGACACTGGACACTTGTGGATTGTGTGAGGCCCACTGATATCTGAGCGCTATGTGACACGCTCGATGGCACAGCTGCCTGTGACCAAAGTGACGAGAGGATAATGGAGATTTTGAATCTCTGCGTACACTTTTGGACACTGGACACTTGTGGATGGTGTGAGGCCCACTGATATCTGAGCGCTATGTGACACGCTCGATGGCACAGCTGCCTGTGACCAAAGTGATGAGAGGATAATGGAGATTTTGAATCTCTGCGTACACTTTTGGACACTGGACACTTGTGGATGGTGTGAGGCCCACTGATATCTGAGCGCTATGTGACACGCTCGATGGCACAGCTGCCTGTGACCAAAGTGACGAGAGGATAATGGAGATTTTGAATCTCTGCGTACACTTTTGGACACTGGACACTTGTGGATGGTGTGAGGCCCACTGATATCTGAGCGCTATGTGACACGCTCGATGGCACAGCTGCCTGTGACCAAAGTGACGAGAGGATAAGGGAGATTGGATTGCTTTTAAAAAAGCAGTTTGCGGAGCAGTGGGTAAACAGCAATGCCAGCGTGTCAGGAAGCCTTAAAAGGCAGCCCAACAACCAACACCACTGATACACCACAATATAGCCTCCCCTTGCACTGCACACACAGTGACTTGTGTGTTGTGCAGGCCAAATCGCTAGCAGCAGAAGCAGTTTTTTTGTCTTCTTCCCTGCCTAACGCTCTCCCTACAGAATCAGCAGCAACCTCTCCCTATACTAAGATCGGCAGAAGTAAGATGGCGGTCGGCGTGCACGCCCTTTTATACCCCCTGTGACGCCCACCAAAGCAAGCCAATCACTTGCATGCCCTTCTGAAAGATGGTGGTGACCCGTGCCTATGTCATCATGTTGCCCACAGTGTCCGTGGATCCTGATTGGCTGAAAAAGAGCGCAAAACAAACTTTTGAAACGCGACTTTGGCGCGTAAGTCGCCGACCTCGTGGCCGACCTCATCCTAGGGTCGGGTTTCGTTTCATGAAACCCGACTTTGCCAAAAGTCGTCGACTTTTGAATTTTTTCGACCCGTTTCGCTCAACTCTATTCATTATCCGTTATGTTGCGTCATGACATATAACCTGTGCTGTTTGTTGCATTCTCGTGCTATATATGGTAAATTATTTCATCTATCGTGTGCCGCATCGCAGTACGCTGTAGGTTTGAGCTTGATATCTGATTAATAAAACCAGGCTCATGATGATAAAAATCCTTATCTTTTGCTGACACCTTGTGGTTGCTTTAGTGCAACACACTGAGTGAAATTTCCCTTTTCTTACCCTTTTCTCCACTGCTATCGAGCTAAGGCTATGTGCCCACATATGCAGAAACTTCCTGAGAAAAACCGGACTCCTTCCCAGGAAATCCGCAATTTTTTATTCGCGTTTTTTCATCGCTTTTTTTGTGCTTTTTTTGCGGATTTTTCGCGTTTTTTTCCGGAGCATCCTAATACAATGAAATCCACAGCTTTTCTGCAAAATTAATGAACATGCTGCGTTTTTTTCCACAATGCGTTTTTTTTTTGTGGAAAAAAAACGCATCATGGGCACAGAAATTGCGGATTTCATTATAATCATAGGATGCTTAACGTATGCGTTTTTTAAGCGTCTTTGCCGTGGAAAAACGCAACCAAAACGCGAAAAATCCTGAACACAGCCTAAAACTTTTACTCCTCACCTGCACAGATTCCTAGGTTTCTGTTCTCAAGAAAAGTTTAGGGACAAAGATGCACTTTGTTTGAGAGTAATCCTCCCTTACTAGATGGTAATGATTTAATATACGATCAGGCATTGTTGCCATCTTTTTTTTTTTCTGGACAACTTCTCAAAAAAATTCTCAGGCAGACAACTTGTTTTTTTAAAGATCCATTAGAAAACCTTAACAAACTATCAAGATTATAAGTGACTCATGTCTACAGCTCATAATTCTGGTATGACGACATCAACTACATTCACTAATAACTGTACAAAGGTGATTATTATGATTGGAATTATCTATATGACTTTTCCCAGCTTCAGAAAAATCACAGACATAACAAATTTTTTTTACGGATGGGGAAAAAAAAGGTGCCCTATTGTTAATAATAATCTTTATTTTTATATAGTGCCAACATATTCCGCAGTACTTTACAGTTTGCACACATTATCATCACCATCCCCAAAGTGGCTCACAATCTACTGTAAATTCCCTATCAGTATGTCTTTGGAATGTGGGAGGAAACCCACGCAAACATGGGGAGAACATACAAAGTCCTTGCAGATGTTGTCCTTGGTGGGATTCAAACCCAGGACTCCAGCGCTGCAGTGCTATCCACTGAGCCATTGTTATACACTATCCAAGAATTTGGTGAGAGGCAGCCGACTGATAAAGACAGATCTGAATTAAAGCACTTGAAACTGAAAATTAGGGAACTCTTGAAAAAGAGAATCAAAATGTGGTGGAACAAGGCCACTTTAGAGAACTATTTACAAAAAGACATTATACCAAGAGGCCTGCGTGTTCAATTGTTCCCCACACTTGATATAGAAGACCCCTCATTTACTCTCAAGTGGGAAGAAACTCTAACAAAGTGCTCTCGTACACTATTAGAGCTTCTTATTGGTGTTGATAAAAGGACACTTGAAACGATAGAAAAGGAAATAGAAGTGATATGTGATAAGATTCAAGAGGCCCTATCCAGTGACGATTATAAGAAATTTGACTGTTTACTGGAGGAGGATCTTTCCAAGTGGGAACTGGAGATACAAAATAATAAAACTAAAACATACGTGATTTTGAAGACTTCCAACAAAAGCAAGTTTATCGCCGGCGTAAGAAGCAAACTAGACAGCAATCTAGATAACAATCAATCTCCAGTGTTTCCACTACATCTGAAGGGGCATGTGGCGACCATTTATTAGAAAAAAGAAATGGATCGGCCATGGCAGGCCGTTTGACAGGCAACTATCTTCAGCTTCCTCATACACCAGCCATAAAAAGGAAAAAACATACATACAACATGAGAGACAAGAAAAACAAGAGACCATAAAGGTAATCAATATATCACAGAACCCTTTATCGCCATCACAGATTGAGGTGCTATCTAGAGGCCTTTCATTTTTTGGAGGGTTCTGACCGTTTCACACTTATTAAAGATCTTGAGCTTTTTGCCCGCAAACTGATTCTCAAAAATTATTTTTCATTCAAAGATAGCTCCACAGTACATGTGACTGAATCACAGACTTTGAGCGATCTTGAGTCACTTGAGACAGAAAGCTCTTCATCTGGAGTCTCCTCCGCTCCAGTGCATCTCCACCAACGTTCGCGAGTTTTTCCCCCCTTGTCGGCTTGCCCTCAAGTGGAAATTTTTGTCAAGCTTGTTAGGGAAGACCTCGATAGGCTTGACCTACACATCATTCAGACAATTTATCTAATTCTCTCAAAAAAGCTATTCAAACACTTAAAAGCGTGAAGGATGTAGTTATTAAGCGTGCCGACAAGGGGGGTAATGTAGTCATCTGGCCTGTGGAGATGTATGAAGTGGAGGCATTCAGACAACTCCACAGCAAAACATGTTATCAACATTTGGACTCTCTGCCTACCTTCAAATTTCAATTGGAACTTATCCATCTTCTAGACAACAGAGTACAAAAAAATGCCATCTCCCAAAAAATGTGAGAAGCACTTTTGCCTAAATTTCCAGTCGTACCTACCTTTTATTTATTGCCTAAAGTTCACAAAGACCCCCAGTGCCCACCTGGTAGACCTATTGTCTCGGGCATTGGGGTGTGTACAGGGATGTGTCAAAACACTCCCGTCATTTGTCAAAGACACCACTGATGTCTTAAAAAGACTTGATGGTTTGACTCTTGAGGAAGATATGTGGCTTGTCACCTGTGACGTGGAGTCCCTCTATAAGTCGATCGATCATAGCCACGGTGTCATGATCCATGCTGGATCATAACAGATAAAAGCACTAGTAACCTTTTTTTTTCCTTAAGCTGTGTGCTTAAAATTAGTTTTTGCCCCCGGTGGCCATTAGGGTCAGTGCACTGGGTGGTTTCAGTTCTAGCTTTGCCCCTGGTGGCCGTTAGGGTCATTGCACTCTGGTTACTTTAGTTTAGTGCACGTGATTATAAAGCAGGTGTGATTGCTCTGGCTCTGACCTATAAAAGAGTGTCAGGTGTTGCAATCACTGTTGGTGATAGTGGTCATTTCCAACCATCCTTGTTGGAGGAAGGAGCTAGAGAGAGTTCCTTCCAGCACAGTCAGAGTCCTGGTGTGGAAGGAGTCACAAAGGGGATTTCCTTGCAGCTCTGACAGAGCTTGGTGGCAGCTATTCAGGAGGAAAGCTGCATTCTGGTAGTGGACTCTGTTGCTGGGAGCAAGAGCAACAGAGTAAAGCTAAGTGGTGTTATCCCTGTTTGTGATTTCCCTTATGTGTGTTTCAGTGCAGTGGTGGGATTAGTTTCTGCACCGTCCATTTCATTAGAAAGGGCTAGGTGCAGGGCGAGCTAGGGTTCTTAGGTTCCAGCTTGGCGTCAGGTGCGGAGCCTGTATAGGGACTGTTAGGAGTGTAGAGACTGGCTCAGGGGAGTGCAGGAGGTCTCCACGTCCTCGTTCCCTATCGCAGGGCCCTCCATTGTATCAGTTTCCCTGGTGTTTCCCTTTATTATTTAAATTCGCCCTGCTGGAGGCGGTGTATCCAATTATACGTGTAATACTGAAATTCGCCTGCTGGTGGCGGTGTATCCGGCTGCACGTAATATTATTTAAATTTGCCCTACTGGAGGCGGTGTATCCAGGGTCACGTGTGCCATAGAAATTCTCCCTGCTGGAGGCGGTGTGTCCAGTCACACGTTGACCATCACATTATCACCAACCTTACATTTTTCTCTGGTGAGCCATGGGCCGAGTTCAGACCAGTGAGCAGTTGCTGCCGGCCCTCACTGAGATTAGTGAGGAGCTGAATGATGTGTTTCAGCAGCACCTGCAGCGGAATTATGGGTCTGAGGCTTATCCTCTGCCTCAACTAGAGGGTCCATATACGGCTTTGGCGAGTATGTGCCGTGGAGTCCCTGCTGGGGAGCAGGACTTGCTTATACAGGCGGATGTACCCAGGAAGGTGGGTGGAGTTGGTGTCCCCATGGTGCTGCCTGGTGTTCCTCAAGGTGAAGGGGTACGTCCCTGTAATGAGCAGACTAATGAGTTAGTCCTTGGCACTGAAGCAGAAAATTCTGTACTGTCAGAGAAGCCGTGCCCCCCTGGTCGTGGGAGCGTATATTTCCTCCTCGCCCTCAGCAGGTACTATGTCAGCAGAGGTGATGGTTGGCGAGGTACCTGAGGGCATACCGGTGCTTGTGGACAGTGGAGCAGAAGTCTGTCTGGTGGATGCTCAGTTTGTCCAGACTCATGGTCTGAGTTGTGAGACGCCTGACAAACCCATAAGCGTCCAGGCCATTAACTCTGTCCCACTGAGCCAGGGGGGTTAAGCCAAGTCATAGAAGACATTGTGCAGTATAGTGAACATCATGACGAGTCCCAGTCATACTACGTCTTAGAGGGAAATCCAGCACCTATCGTTGTGGGCCCCCCTTGGTCTAAAAAACACAACCCGGTTTTGAATTGGCGGACTAGGGAAGTAGTCAGCTGGGAGCAGTCGTGTGAGGGCTGCTGCCTAGGGGCTACTGTCTCTGCCGTCTCTCTACAAATGTCCCCTTCCTCTCCAGTGAGAGCAGCGGATGTGCTGCAGGAGAGTAGGGGCAAGTCTCAACCCTCGCCATTAGCCAACCCTAGGAGGCGCAGATCTCATGGTGGAAGGGGTTGGAGGGTGGTGTACCCCTTGGTGATTTGCGGGGGTGTGAGTGTGGTGACACAGGGGGATGCCTCTGTTGTCAGTTCCAGTAAGAGTTCACCGAATTGTGACAAACGAATGTGTGGCAATAAACGTTCAGGTCCGGACCTGTGTGTGAACGAGCATGTATGGGTGGCCACCAAAAAACATCCAGTGGAAGTGTGTTGCGGAGTTTTACCAGCTCGAGTTTCCCCCGTGTCTTGTTGTTTTAGTTACCGGCCTGTGGGTCGTGTCACACAGGACAGTTACACGTGCCGTGTCTTGTTGTTTTAGTTACCGGCCTACGGGTCGTGTCACACAAGACGGGTCCTTGTGACACATGGGATGCGAGCTGCACAATTTTTTCTTAATATAACCAAACTTGATTCCTTATTGATTCAATTTGGACACTTAATTTTACTTTAACACACAATTTTTTTGTATTCAAGGACCGCCCCTTCCTACAGCTCCATGGAACAGCAATGGAGGCGTCTTGTGCGCCCTCTTATGCTAATTTGTTCCTGGGGCTGTGGGAGAGGAATACGGTCCTTGATACACCTGGTCACAGCTCTGTCATCTCGTGGCTACGATACATCGACAACGTATTTTTCATCTGGCGTGGCTCCATGTCACAGCTTGACTAATTTCTTTGCCACCTAAATGACAATACCCACAATATCAAACTGACCTGGAAGTGCAGCCAGGTCTCAATTGATTTTTTGGACCTCCGGGTCTTTAAATCAAATGATGTCTCTATCTGTAAGGATATTTTTCGTAAGGCCACTGCAACAAATGCACTATTGCATTTTTCATCTTCACACCCACCCAAGCTTAAAAGCTTGATTCCTATTGGACTGTTTCTACAGGCACGCTGTATTTGTTCTCACGAGTTGATGTTCCATAGACAAGCAAGAGAGCTACACCACAGGTTTAAAAACAGAGGATACCCAAATAGAGACATCATCCGGGGCTACTCTCGTGCTCTGAACACCGATAGAATTAGTCTTTTGACAAAATCACATCCTAAAAAGAACCAGACCACAGGCCTTATGCCTAGATTTATCGCTAAATTCAATTCAAACTGGTCGGAAATTAACCAAATCTTCAGAAAACACTGGCCGATGCTACTAACTGACAAAGACTTGCAGAAACAACTGACCCTCTATCCTTCTATAACATGGCGTAAATCACAAACATTAGGGGACATTTTATGTAGGAGCCACTATGTAACTCCTAAAAACACCTTTCCTTCTAACAATCTAAAGGGTCCTCCCTGGAGATGTTTCCTGTGTGGTGATTGCTCTGCTTGCCATTATATCATCAGAACAAAGGAATTCTCTAATTCGAAAGGTGGTAAAAACTACAAAATAGTACATTACATAACATGCAATACAGAGGCAGTGGTTTATCATGTCAGCTGTTCCTGCGGCTTGATATATGTGGGTATGACCACAAGACCCTTCAAAGTTCGAGTACAAGAGCACATCAGAGATATTAAAAATGCGGTTGATTGTTTCATTTGTCATTTGTATATACTTATATTTATTATTTTATTGTAGATTTTGTTATAATTTTGGTGTTGGCTGACACAGCTGTGATTTCTACTAAGAACTTCATTCACACCTATGGAAAGATGAAGATCCATGGATTTATATTACCTTTTCCTCTGTGTGTGTTGACTCGTGATGAAATTTATATTATGCATGAATTTATTATTATGATCTGTTGAACATGTTCTTTATATGTATTGTGGATTTGTAAATTGGTGTGCCATATTGGTTTCTCGAAATATCGGATCTGCATACATTTGTTTACTTATTGGTCTTTTTGATATGATTAGTAGTGCTATATATGCACTACAGTGTATTTATAAGATTATTAGTGTTGATGACAACTTATAAAATCATATATCCTGTAGTAAAAATGCTATATATGTACTACAATGTATTTATAAGACTATTAGTGATGACATCGCATAAAAATACATATCTTGTAGTATAAAAAAATTATTATTCTATATAACTACCACGATTTATATTGATAGATTGTCATCAAGTAATTAATGTTTTTGATGATGAAGTACTGCATATGGTCAGCGGTAATATAATATTACCAGTTTTCATTAACTTTATAAACGTATATACCAGTGCAGTTACTTAATATTTTGAACAACTATTAATAATTTTCTATATAGTGGCAGTGTAGGTATTTGCTCTATTCGTCTTCTGGACTAACTCTGCCAGATATTCTGCATTCTGTCATGCAGACGCACCCTGCACGTGCGCTGTACCTGACCCATGGCGCCATGAGCGTGGACGCGTTGTCATGGTGATGTTGGGTGATGAAGTATGTATGTCACCGCCGATTCGTTGATGGATCCACACTCCCTCTACTTAAACCTCATGCCCTTCACATTTTAACCACGCCTACTGACAAAACCAAGGACGGTGAAATGTGCGTCGGGGCTTCAGCGTGTCTCACGGGTGTCTCTACACACATCCAGGATCATGTCACAAGGTATCTATCCACACACATTTGGTACCTGATGTTAGAATTATATGCCTTGTACCGACCTTTGTAGCCACTGCGTAGGTGTAATCTTATACCCCACATACTTTATCCTCAGATCATAGGTTCTGTTTAGGGCATCCTTAAGACATTATTAGGGCAATTTTCCTGGTCATCTACTGGGATGAGTTATAAATTAATCTTTTTATCTTTCTGCCCTAACATTTTCTGACTTTTCTACTTGAAAGTTAATCTACTTCATTATTAGGCTCATGGTCTTTACTATTATTTCCCTGGCCCTGTGCAGACTTCAGCCCTGAGATGCTTTTTCTCTGTCTAGCACTATATTTACCATCTTCTTATTATGCCATTATCTTTTAGCTGCTATGTTCTATATACCTCATTGTGATACCCTGTTTAATTTTTGTCTAAATTTATATGTGCAATAAAGTTTATTATTGTGTATAATCCTCTCTCAGTTGTGGTACATCTCTATTCTATTTATATTGTATCCAACATAGTTGACTTATCTAATGCCACTAGTAGTGTTATATATATTTGAGATTCAGTTTTCGGTTCTAGCTCTACGCCTGAGAGGTGTACCCGGCAGGCCACGGTGATTTTTTCTAGGTTGATAATGTGGTGAAGTACCTGGCATTTCCCAGTGCCGATAAGGACTCTTCTATCCTGGGAAGTGGGTACGAGTCCCGCACTGTGCAAGCGTTGAGCCAGCGATAGTCCACACAGAACCGCAAGAACCCGTCCTTCTTCCTCACCAAGACTATGCGAGCAGCCCATGGGCTCTGACTTTCACAAATAACTCCCTTCTTCTACATGTGTGACAGCATTCCCTTCACCTCCTGGTACATCTGTGGAGGTATCTGATGGTACCGTTCCCGGATCGGTGCTGCATCCCCGGTAGGTATCTCGTGGGTAATGGCCGTGGGGCATCCGAAGTCGTCTTCGGCGAACACCTCCTGATATTTCCCCAGCAATGCTTCCACCTGGGGGACCTGCTGTGGGTTAAGTTCTGAGAGTTCCGCCCACATGTGTTCCAATATTCAGCACCCTTCTTGCAGTAATCTGGGGTTCGGGGCTGCCTCTGCTTTGATGGTCCCCAGGCACGGGTCTTCTGGCCTTGCAGTCAGCTGCACTGTCTCGGATGGAACCAGCTCATCTGGGAGGCCCAGGACTTGGGCTACTTTGCTCCTAGAGGGTAAAATGACATCCGTCTCCCCCACATTTATGCAGCACACAAGGACAGTACCGTCCCGCACAGTAGCCAGGGACTGCGTGACCAATATTCCTGATCACAGCTCGTCGGCTCTGCTAGGCTCAATTTGAACTTCCACCCCTTCTAGCGAGATGCCAGTTCGCCTAGGCAGGGGGAGTACTGTCTGTCCAGGGGGCAACACTCGATTGAGAGAGGCAGGCACGATGACTTTGCTGAGTTCCTTTCCATCACCACATGCCTCCCGGACCTGGGCTGACCGTATCAATTGTTGGAAGACTCTTCTCTGGGGGGTTCGGTCGCTCCACTGTTGTAGGAACTGTTCTAGTGATTTGTTGAAAATAAGGCTCCCGAGGTCTTTTAACACATTCAGGTCCAGGGTCACGGTATGGTCTTTAGTGGCCTCTCCAAACACCAGTACTACTCCTTTTCTCCTGACAATTTTACCGCACACCTCGATGTTCATCCATACCACCCCTGTGACCGGGATGGGCAAGTGATTGGACGCCATAAGTTTGATCATGGGGCCCCACTCAGGCCATAGCGCGTCCATGAAGTGACGGCAGAAATATCCCTCAGGCATGGTGGTCACATGTGAGCCAGACACCGCACTGCTCTTCCATTGATTTCTGCCCAGACCAGGGGGCACGTGGAAACAAGGCTGGTGGGACTTTTACTACTTCTCCTCTGCTCTTCACTCTCCGGGTGGCATCCCTCGTGCTGGGAGCCACCTAGTTTAACGGAGGGCGTGGGGATGGTCGGCTCCGCAGGGGACACCACAGGGCAATGTGGCCAGGTTCTCCACAGGTATAGCACGTAAGAGAGCTTCTCCTCCGGATAGCTTCAACCTCTCTTCGGGGGACAGCTTCTCTGTCTCGCACGAAAGGACCAGGCCCTTCTGCCTGAGTTCTCCTTGAGGCCGCCATTTCTTCACGGACCTGCCTGATCTCCATTCTCAGGTCCTCTACCCATCGAGGAATATTGTCTGCGGTGGTGGTTGCCTCACCGTTCCGCACCTTCCCCACCGGCCCTGTCACGCCCTGTTCTTGCTCTCGCGCATGCACCTCACTGCCAAATTCAGAGAAAGTCATATATCTGGCTTTATCCACAGGCGCTCTTGCATGGCCTGCTTCATCATTCCGTCCCGTCACCAACTGATCTCTGAGCACCACGTCAACTGACCCTACGCCTACATTGTCCTTCCGTCTAATAGCAGTATGGAGCTCTTGTAGGGCATTCATGAACTGAGTCACGGTCTCCCCCTCTTTGTACCCGGTGAAACAGTCGCATGCGGAGTTCCCCTACGTCAGTGGGTCCCCATGCGTCTCCTCAAACATGAGCAGCACCTTGTCAAGGGTAGCTCTCCCCGGGGAGACCTATGCATGACAGAATCTCGTGCCTCCCCCTCTAAGGCCATCAATGCAATCTCTGCCTCCAGGGCTGGTACCAGGGGATGCATCCGCATCAGTCCCCGGATTCTCTCCAACTCCATAACATCACATTGGTCCCAGTAAGCTTCTGCAAATTATTCAACATGGCTCCCAGGGAAATGCTAGACCTGGGGCCTTCCCTAACTGCTCCTTCCACGCCACCGTGTTTCATCCTGCCGACTATGCCAAGTGTAACAAAGTGCAGGTGTTGGGTATGTCACCATGGAACAGATGGCCCAACAGTTAAAGGGTTTTATTTACAAGGATTTAAACTGGCAATATAACAGTGCGAGTATTAGAAAAGTGAAACAGGTTCTCACAAAGGCAAACAGTATAAGGCCTGTTTCACACATCAGTTTTTTCCCGTCAGTCAAGATTCGCCAATTTTTTTAAAAAACGGATACGCCAAAAAGTTGAGGAAAAAAGAAAAAGGAATGGGCCAAAAAGGGGATCACCTGAGGCAAGAATTTGGTATCAAATGTTAACAATCTTTATTAAGACTCACAAGACAAGCACAAAAACAGTTAAAACCATTAAAATTCGTCACACATGTGACATACAAAAATCATAGGTTCATAATAGAACCAAAAGCTCATAGCTATAACACTCCACCACAATTAGTAAAGACCTAAGGAGATAACCTTTGGACAATATGAATGGCATATCATAATAAGGACCCTCTACAAGTTCAGTTGTTAATACAACCTAGTGCATAAAAATTACAAAAATACTATCACCTAGGTTAAATAATGCTAGAGACAAATACAGCATACCTCATATATAATTAAAGAAAGGGCATACATATAACCTGAACCACTTATTCCATAGAATTTCCTGATCATTGACATGATTATGCAGTTTCAAATGGGGGTTACAAAAACATATATTCAATTACCCCTGTATATCACACCCTGACCAGACCAACTTGGTAAAAGTGCAGGAATAAACAATGAAACAAAAATAATTATTGCAACATATCCCTATCTGTAAAGAGGCCTATATATAGTAAGAGGTGAGATCCAGGGGGAAAAATTATTCACCTGCTGGCCCACCATACCATGCCCACCCTTTCAGTACCTTAATCAGTAAGGCACAAAAAGTGCAATAATGGTTACTAAGATAGCCATCCAGAGAAGATAAGGCACATAGCTCTGGTTAGTCTGTGCCAAATACAATAATAGTTACTGGAATAGTCATCTGAAAAAAATATATAAGGCATATAACTTTGGTTAGTCCGTGCCAATAGCCATCAATAAGGTGGAGTGAAGCCTGAGAAAGCAGAGACCCGACGCGTGTCGCCACTAGTTGTGGCTTCATCAGGGGTACTAGCTGCACCTCTTGTGTGTCATTATATAGCAATGATTTAATTAATAATACAGCGCAGCTGCGCTGAAGCTTACCAATAAAGCCGCAAGTCACCCGAGAGGCAAGTGCCCGATATTAGTAGAATGAGATCCATAGCGCACCGCTACCACTATCTAGTGCGCAGGCGCCGGCGTCTAAACCCCGGAAATGAAGGAGAGGTCATACCCACTTGGACTCATGGCGCCTGCGCAAGTTACCCAGCCATAGCAAATAACAGATGAATCAGTGCGCAGCTTCCAACGTCCGTCACCTGAGGAGATCATGCCTGTGCATAGTAGCAAATACAAATACAAAGAGCTCATGAACTCCTATCACTGCGGACGCGCCGTCATTAGACTAGCTCATACCGCGAATCCACTTAGTCTCTTACCAATACGTTGATGGTTATAACCCAAACAGAAATATTGTTGCTTCTGAATAGCCAGCGTGCACATCACTGTTAATTGATGAACAAATATTTAGGGCACAAAATACCCTCAAAGCGCAATATACAAGCGCCAGTATCTATCGGTTAAAATCACTAAGCAGAAAACAGTTTACATTTGCTGCATCCGCACTAGCATGCAGAGGGCACCAAAGCAACAACCGTCTAGTATATACATCGATTTGTCATAGATATCAAGCCCTTATTTGTTAAAGTTTTTTCAATCAAATGTACGATCGCTGTCAAATTTTTGAATATACTTGGACTAAACCAAGTTGTATGTAAGCCGCAATTAAGTGTTAAGAGTTCATACATAAAGGTAATTTCACATAAGCTAAGGCGTTTAGATCTTAAGGATATACAATTCGTTGACAAGTCAGGAAGGTCAAACCATTCAGACCCATCCCACTTACTCGCCGTACAAGAATACTGATGTCAACAGATTGCAGGCATAAAAAATAAGCCCACTAAGGAATTCTATACCAGGGACCACAAGTTTTGTTTTCCTATTGAATGGTCACATAGTGACTCTAAAGTCCACACGCCCATGTTAAAACACGGCAGAGGTATCTTATCAGATAAAGTAGATCCTACTTGCACTAGGTGCCAAATAAGGACAAATAATAAGGGTATATAGTTCTTTATCGTGTAATGTGCACACCATGACATATACCAATATTTTTTGTCTTTTTATTAGGTGGTCACAAAACGACTCTATGCCAGCAAGCCCGTATTGAGACACAATAAAATTTTTATGTCAGATACAACAATTCAAGCTTGTGCAACCTGCCAAATTAAACAATAAAGGCATACAGTTATTTTTTATGTGGTGTGCACAACTTGACATAGATCCATGATATAAGAGGTTATTTCATACAGTGTACCATCCAGTCTACATATAGTGGAACTGTTGCGCATGCATCAAGTGCCACACTTAAACCAACACTGATAGCATCTACACGTTTAGCGGCGTACATGATCCAATGGACGCTAGCAATATAAGTATTCTTGTAAAGTCAGTTATATGTATTGTCACTAGCAAACTGACAATGAATTAAATGCACAAGAGATATTGGTAATGCCTTATTAAAGGTTTTTATGCAAAAAGTACAGCATTTAGATATAGCGAGACTTATAGTCGACTACAGAGTTGAAAGTTCGTGTTACATGAACACACATCTCAAGATAAAGATAACAAATAAGCTTGAAGTGATCTAAATCCCAGTCAACAATGTATATGCAACCCATTAGGCCACATTATTGCATAATCAGTCTTCTGAGTGAGGGTTTAGCGTCTTCATCTCCCATCATACAGACATCAGTGTTGGCTCCTAATTCTGCCATTTATCCGCCTAGGAAACATACCATAATTGACAAAACTCACTGCTTAGGCTGGTTTCACATTTGCGTTTTTTAGCGCTGGAAAAAAACGCATACGTGCGCATGCGTTTTTTCCCCTATATTTAACATGGGTGCGCATACCTGCGCTCTGGCATGCGCACGTATGCGATTTTCATGCGCTGCGTTTTTTTGGGGTGTGCGTTGGTATTTTCCAGACGCAGCATGTTGCATTTTTTGGCCCTGGAAAAAAGCGCATGCGCACGTATGCGCACGTTTTGCGCTAAAAATGGCCATTATAGCCTATGGATGCGCATACGTGCGCACTGGCATGCGCATGTATGCGTTTTTTTAGCGCTGCGTTTTTTTGGTGGTGTCCACTTGTTGTCCTAGTTATAATCTTCTAAAGTCAAAAAAAAAAAGTCTGTATAAAGGAGGTGCCTGCCAAAACTCTGCCACTACTACACTGACAGATTGAAGAGCAGACAGTCAACCAAGAACCCATTATATCAGCGAAGAATGTGAGTATATTACATTATATGCCTGTCCTTTGAAATTATGTATGTACTAATGATTTTTATTATTTTTACATGCAGTATGTCTTCAGAATCCGAGTATTCCCCATCGCGGCAGGAATTGGCGCAAGCAGACCGTGAGGTGATTATTTTCGTGCATCTGGTAAGTATATCTGCTGCTTCTCCAAATCTCTTACGTTTTTTTCAACTTTTTTAAGACATCGTCATCATCATCTTCTGCGGACGGGACTAGTGAGGGCGAAGAGCAGGAGCAGCGAAGCCAAGTCCCGGTGGTGATACGGAATGTAAGTATCAAATGATTTGTAATGTTCTTTATTTTTTATCTTCTATTTTTACTCTTTTTTATGTTTATTTTTTTGTAACTTTTTATTCAATTTAAATTGGATTATTCTAATGAATGTGTTTTGTCTAGGTTCCACAACGGGATGAAGACGTCTACCTGGATAATGAGCAGCTCATCAGCCTGGTCCAGGAGCGTTCGCCGTTGTGGGACAGCCGTGACCGGCTGCACAAGGACATTGTGGTGACTCGGCGGCTATGGAATGAGGTGGCCGCAGCGTTGATGGATGGCTGGGACAGCGCCACAGCATCCTCCAAAAAGGCGTTTAGTGAGTATTTCCCTGCTCTGTATTGTGCCGCAGTGACTGTTGTCCTTGACGGCACTGTTGGGTTTCGTGCTAGGCATATTCTAGCAGGAAACCCAACAGTGTCATCGGGGTCTACAGTGACTGCTTTGAGTATTGTATTGCTACATTGTGCCGCAGTGACTGTTGTCCTTGACGGCACTGTTGGGTTTCGTGCTAGGTGTATTCTAGCAGGAAACCCAACAGTGTCATCGGGGTCTACAGTGACTGCTTTGAGTATTGTATTGCTACATTGTGCCGCAGTGACTTGTCCTTGACGGCACTGTTGGGTTTCGTGCTAGGTGTATTCTAGCAGGAAACCCAACAGTGTCATCGGGGTCTACAGTGACTGCTTTGAGTATTGTATTGCTACATTGTGCCGCAGTGACTGTTGTCCTTGACGGCACTGTTTTTTTTTTATCAACAGTGGACAAAGTCCGAACACGTTGGCGTTCGATCAAGGACCGCTTCAACAGTGATGTTCGTGCTGAGGGCCAGGTTCGCAGTGGATCTGCGTCAAGGACCAGAACTAGATACCGTCACTATCACGCGTTGCAGTTCCTAAGACCGGTCCTTGCCACGAGATCGTAAGTATTATAAATTTTGGGTTTTTATTTTTATTAATCTGTGTTTTTCTAATCCACAGCTGATGTTTCTTGTAAAGGCATGGTAGTAATGATTTTCCTTTCTTCCACAGCACCTGGAGCAGCACCCTGCAACCTGGCCCTGGAGCGGTCCTTCCTCGGACGTCCTCTGACCCGTCCCAGCCATCCGACAGCCAGGAAGCACCTTGCAGGTCAACCACACACACAGCTGGTGACCAGGAAGCTGGGCCATCAGGTGTTCCCCTGTCCCAGGTCTCTGCCACTGGTTATGCGGGCACTACCCGCCAGCGGCAGAGGGCCTTGGACAGGAATGTCTTGCCCGAGTTTATGCATTTGAGCGAGACATTTAATTCCAGCCTCAAGTCACTGTCCGACAGAGTTGAAAGCGGTTTTGCACTCATGGAACGTGGTTTTAACCACTTTGAACACCGCTTCAATTCTGTAGAACAGCACCTTGACCGTCTGGAGGCCGACCTCAACAGACCAGCACACCATTTTTTTAGTAAGATTGAAAAGGGCATGGCGGAACACCTTAGTCCTGATCAACAGCTGAATGTGCTGCAGGCCTGCAACAATGCTTTCTTGCAGGCTATGCAGCATAATCGGTACTGTCAGCAGTCAGTGGTGTCCTTTCCACCTGTGCCACCATTGACTCGCTTCACCTCACTACCGACTTGTGCTGCATACCACTGCACGGACACCTCTATTCAAAGCCAGGACACCCACCGTTACACCACCACAAGTCTGAGTGCAGCTGGTCACTTCACCGACACCACCATGGCAAGCGCTGCTCCTGTCTGGAGCACCACCGCCACTCCCATGCATGCGTGGAGCTCAGCCACCACTAGGCAAACATGGAACAGCCCTGCCGCTACAACAACATGTAGTAGCCCTGCCACCACCACTCTGCAAACCTGGACCATCACTGCCGCCACCAGTCCTCCTGCAAGGACGAGCACTGACAACGAAGAGCAGCAGCAGCAGCCACCTCAGCAGCAGCAGCCACCTCAGCAGCAGCCACCTCAGCAGCAGCAGCAGCCACCTCAGCAGCAGCAGCCACCTCAGCAGCAGCAGCAGCAACCACCTCAGCAGCAGCAACCACCTCAGCAGCAGCAACCACCTCAGCAGCAGCAGCCACCTCAGCAGCAGCCGCCACCTCAGCAGCAGCTGCCACCTCAGCAGCAGCAGCCGCCACCTCAGCAGCAGCAGCAGCCTTTCCAGCAGACGGGGGACCTACATTCAATATTTGCCCCTAGTTCAAGGCGAAATCTATCAAGGCGGGCATTGGGCCAAAGTCGGTCCAGGCACACAAGCCTACGGCGACATGCCATTACAACTAATGTACCTGAACAGATTTCCTCTCCTCCAAGTGTTCCTAGTTTAATTCCCTTAACTGGACTACCTTCCCCCACAAGTTTTGTTGCCCCTTCCCCTCAAACACCGTCTTCAACTGCAAGTGTTGCATATTCCCTGCACACCCCCAAATTGAAACCATCTGCCCCCAAACGCCGGAAAAAATAATTTTTTGGTTTATTTTTGTGATAAAAAATAAATTTACATTTGTGGTTCACCATTACTAAGTTTCATTAATGTTGTTTGCGCCGCTCACACACACTGATGGGTAAATACATGTTAAAAACCAACCCAAGGCCTAGTATAGTCATATGTGAAATAACACGGACTAGTATAGTCATACCAAGGCCTAGTGTAATAACTCGAGTTTTACCAACTTGGATCTGGTTTCATGAAAAACAAACTGTTGAAACTTGTCTTAAAAATAAGTTTCTTTCTAGTTTCACCAGTTTGTTTTTTGTGAAACAAGATGCTAGTTGTTAAAAATCGAGTTATTACAGTAGGCCTTGGTATGACTATACTAGGCCGTGGTATTTCACATATTACTATACTACTAGCCCCAAGGCCTACTATACTCATATTTGAAATACCACGGCCTAGTATAGTCATTACAAGGCCTAGTGTAATAACTCTAGTTTCACCAACTAGAATCTGGTTTCATGAAAAAAAAATGTTGAAACTTGTCAAGTTTCACCAGTTTGTTTTTCGTGAAACAAGATCCTAGTTGGTAAAATTCGAGTAGGCCTTGGTATGACTATACTAGGCCGTGGTATTTCACATATTACTATACTACAAGCCCCAAGGCCTACTATACTCATATTTGAAATACCACGGCCTAGTGTAGTCATTACAAGGCCTAGTGTAATAACTCTATTTTTACCAACTAGAATCTGGTTTCATGAAAAACAAACTGTTGAAACTTGTCAAGTTTCACCCGTTTGTTTTTCGTGAAACAAGATCCTAGTTGGCAAAAATCGAGTAGGCCTTGTTATGACTATACTAGGCCGTGGTATTTCACATATGACTATACTAGTAGGCCCAAGGCCTACTATACTCATATTTGAAATACCACGGCCTAGTATAGTCATTCCAAGGCCTAGTGTAATAACTCTAGTTTTACCAACTAGAATCTGGTTTCATGAAAAACAAACTGTTGAAACTTGTCAAGTTTCACCCGTTTGTGTTTCGTGAAACAAGATCCTAGTTGGGAAAAATCGAGTAGGCCTTGTTATGACTATACTAGGCCGTGTTATTTCACATATTACTATACTAGTAGGCCCAAGGCCTACTATACTCATATTTGAAATACCACGGCCTAGTATAGTCATTCCAAGGCCTAGTGTAATAACTTGTAAGTTGGAATGGAGCAGATTACATTCATCCACTCAATGCTGACTTGTATTCCCCATGGACTTTCATTGGGGTTGGGTTTTGATGGTTGTGTTTTGAGAAAATCACATACTTTGTTTTCAACTAGTTGCACAATTTTCTCTTGAAAAAAAATGGTTTCCTGATTCATGGCCTGCAGCTTTGCTCGTTCCAATATATTTCACGCAGACTAGCAATGCTGCATTTTAACTCATATGTGTATTTACCTGCCCAGGTGTGTGAACATCAAAAAATTCAGTTATACATGGGAAGTTTTTTATTTAATTGGAGTTTAAAAAATATAGTGCACTCAGTAATGGTATCAAATAAGGTTTTTTATTACCATAAACAAACAAAAACATTACACCATTTCATCTTGCCAGTGCACCCGTCCTACATCAGAAATAAAGTAGGCCGCAAATTGGTCCCTCATTTGGCCAACTTCAACGGATGACCTGTGAGTGTGCTGAGTGAATTCAGGCAATGGGTTAGGAGCATCATCGTCCAGTTCAAAGGTCGGGTGCTCTTTAGCCATCACAAAGTTATGTAGAACCACACAGGCCTTCACCACCTCATCGACTGTTTCAAGTTTAAGATTAATGGCCGTGCCCAGAATTCGCCATCTGGAAACAAGAATCCCAAAAGCACACTCGACAGTTCTTCTGGCCCTGGTCAGCCTGTAATTAAATATTTTTTTGGTGTGGTCCAAGTCCCGGCTGGAGTAGGGTTTCAGTAAGTTTCCGCACATTTGAAAAGCCTCATCGCCAACCATTACAAAGGGCAGTGGCGGAGCTTCGGTGTGAGGAAGAGGCCGTGGCATAGGGAAATTAAATTGGTTGCCATACAACCTCTGGCCCATGTCTGAGTTTTTAAAAGCCTGTGAGTCATTACCACGGCCAAATGCTCCAATGTCCACTGCTACAAACATACATCCGGCATCCGCAATCGCAATGAGTACTATTGAAAAGTACTTTTTGTAATTATAGTACTCAGATCCCGTTCTTTGGGGTTTGATGATCCGTATGTGTTTACCATCAACAGCTCCCAAACAGTTGGGAAAATTGCATACTGTCCAGAATTTGTCAGCAATTTCCATCCACTTTTCAGCGGTGGGCAGGGGCATAAATTCTGGGCAAAGAACATTCCAGAGAGCCCGGCAGGTGTCAGCAACAATTCCAGACAAGGTAGAGATTCCAATACGGTACTGGAAGTGTAGTGAAGATAGGGTTTCTCCAGTCGCCAGGAATCTGTGAACAGACAAAGAAGTAAAATTAATATTTATGTATATTATTTTAAAAAACTATAAAATAAAATATTAGTACATTCACGAAAACTAATTACCCAAGGTTTTGAATACTAAATTTAAAAAAAAAACATCAGACCGCACAACTTGGTTTTTAAAACATACCGTAATGTCACCAGTAGCCGTTCCTCAGGAGGAATCGCATGACGGAGCTGTGTGTCCTGTCTCCGGATGGATTGTTGGACACGAGCAAGCAAATCCATGAAACTTTCGTGGGACATCCTGATATAATCTGTAAATTTCTCCGGGTTTGCCTGTAGCTCGCTGTAGAGGGTGTGGTATGCCCCACGGCTCTCCCGGAGTTCAACAATTGGATGTATCCACATACGCCGCCGTCTTCGCTGCCTCTCTCTCTTCCTTTGTTCATGGCAAGCAACTGCATACGCCTGAGCCATCGCGATGTCCAAATCCAAGTTGAAGTGAAAACTCTTCCAGCGCAGATCCATGGTCACGAGAAGAATCAAGCAAATGTGAAGAATACTGTAGACAGGGTCTATATATTAACATACTACACCCACAATGAAGTCCCATTGGTCTTGTGTGTTGTTGAATGGTTGTTTTTTCATTTTTGTGGGGTTTTTCCAAAATCTGTAAAAAAACGCAAACGCACAAAAAACGCATACAAACGCGCAAAAACGCTGCGTTTTTTTCCTGCATGCGCATAAAAATGCTTGAAAAAAACGCAGCGTTTGTATGCATTTGTATGCGTTTTTTTAATGCGTTTTTTTGCGGGAAAAACGCGCTGCAAAAAAAAGCAAGTGTGAAACTAGCCTTAGGCCTTCATAACCAACGTGCACATAAATTTCACAGTCACATAGGTTGCAATGTTACCAAGGGCTTTAGTGGTTAACATAAAATAAATATAATTCCTCACAAATTCCACCCAAGATTTGAAACTGGTGGATAACTATAGCATTTATTCAAAAATGCCAAATGCTTCTAATTGAGGATTTACTATGGCAATAACCAGACCATGAATATGTCACATTATTATAATAGGGGCCACCGCATATCAAAAGTTGTGAACCTCCTTTATAAAAAATGTGTCTGGCTATATAAAGGGTAACCTCTACCAGCCTACTGTATTCAAAAGATCCTGGATACTTAATTTACATTAATATACAGACACCTCACATATGGAAAACACCAAATGCCCTCATAGAATATATATATAAAAAAGTACATACAACATAGTTACAATGGATTTGAAGTAAGAACATGTAACTAAGGAAGGGGGTAAGGTCCATATGATATGCCATTTATATGCACAAAAATCTCAAAGTTTTGGAAGAAGGTTTTTAAATTTCACACTCACCCTGGAACTCCTATTCAGAGAAAATATGCAATTAATATATACGTAAATAGTAACACAGTAGACAAGGGCAGGGAATATACATGCAAACCCACTCCCATAGTCCAAGACAAAAATTATGTCTGTTTATAGAATCCGGTGAACAATAAGTCCTCATTCAGGCCAACTGGCACTTGGCTCTTCAAATTAAAAATCCACTTAGATTCACGTCTGTGGAGTTCCATGGTAATGTCACCACCCCTGATATCAAGTTGAACGGATTCGAGTCCCATAATTTTGGTACCACTCCATTGGGAATTATGTACTAACAGATAATGCGAGGCAACAGATGTTAAAGTTTTTCTTTTTTCCATATCTTTCTTAGCCGTCGTAATGCAGGAAAAATGATGCTGAATCCTCTTCCTTAACTCCTGCATTGTTTGTCCCACATAAATTTTCGGACAGGGGCATATCAGAGCGTACACAACGTTGCGTGTTTTACAATTGACATAACACCGTGTGTTGATCTGAAAAGGGAAAGAGGACATTGTAAAGACACTAGCAGAGATGGTAAATGGACAAATGTTACAATTTCCGCAAGGGAAGGTACCAATCAACCGTGAGCCTCTGTTGAGTCTGGTGACCGGCCGTTTAAAATGACTGTGACTCAAACAGTCTTTCAAATTTCTGGCCCTTCTTGCCACCAAACTTGGTTGGATGGAAATATGTGGTTTCAACCTGGGCTCACTTAAAAGAATCCCCCAACGTCTGGACAAAACGTCCCTGATGTCCTGCCATTGATTATTATACGTAGTGATGACCCCTAGAGGTCTCGGGGGACCCTTCACCCGGGTTTTAAGAAGGCTTTCCCTTTCCGCTCCCCTAGCTGCCATGTAAGCACGTGAGATTACCTTTTTGGGGTATCCTCTCTTCCTGAACCGTGTAGTCAAGTCCTGTGCATGTGCTAAAAAGTCATCTTGCGTACTGCAATTCCTCTTGACCCGATAGAATTGGCCCTTCGGAATACCGTTCCTAAGATGTAAGGGGTGAAAACTAGAAAAGTGCAGCAGGCTGTTGGTGGCAGTGGATTTCCGATATAATGAAGTAGAAATGCCCGATTCACTGATGCGAAGCTTCAGATCCAAGAATTCAACCTCTGTTTGTGAAAAATGTGAGGCTAATCGCATATTCCACGGATTGTCATTTAGTAACTCCACAAATTGATGGCATTCATCCAGGGTGCCTGTCCAGAGGAACAAAATGTCATCAATATAACGATACCATTTGATGACATGAATGGTAAATGCCTCTAGACAGAACACCCTGGTCAATTCCCACCATCCTAAGAATAAATTTGCATACGCGGGGCGCACACCGTGCGCCCATCGCGGTCCCCGGAACTTGCCTGTAAAAGACTCTGTCAAAGATGAAATAGTTTTTGTCCAATATAAAGTGTAACAGCTCCAATAGGAATGAATCATGCCTTCTGTCGCCTGATGTAGTTTGATCCAAGAAGGAAACCGCTTGTACTCCCAGGTCATGTCCTATACAAGTATAGAGCGATTCCACATCCAGAGTTATCATCCAAACTTCGGGAGGGACTTTAAGATCACACAATTCTTGAATCAAGAAAGTAGAGTCCCTTACAAACGACCTAAGAGAGGACACCAATGGTTGCAAAAATAAGTCTCGCTATATCTAAACGCTGTACTTTTTGCATAAAAACCTTTAATAAGGCATTACCAATATCTCTTGTGCATTTAATTCATTGTCAGTTTGCTAGTGACAATACATATAACTGACTTTACAAGAATACTTAACATAAAAATTTTATTGTGTCTCAATACGGGCTTGCTGGCATAGAGTCGTTTTGTGACCACCTAATAAGAAGACAAAAAATATTGGTATATGTTATGGTGTGCACGTTACACGATAAAGAACTATATACCCTTATTATTTGTCCTTATTTGGCACCTAGTGCAAGTAGGATCTACTTTATCTGATAAGATACCTCTGCCGTGTTTTAACATGGGCGAGTGGACTTAGAGTCACTATGTGACCATTCAATAGGAAAACAAAACTTGTGGTCCCTGGTATAGAATTCCTTAGTGGGCTTATTTTTTATGCCCGCAATCTATTGACATCAGTATTCTTGTACGGCGAGTAAGTGGGATGGGTCTGAATGGTTTGACCTTCCTGACTTGTCAACGAATTGTATATCCTTAAGATCTAAACACCTTAGCTTATGTGAAATTACCTTTATGTATGAACTCTTAACACTTAATTGCGGCTTACATACATTACAACTTGGTTTAGTCCAAGTATATTCAAAAATTTGACAGCGATCGTACATTTGATTGAAAAAACTTTAACAAATAAGGGCTTGATATCTATGACAAATCGATGTATATACTAGACGGTTGTTGCTTTGGTGCCCTCTGCATGGTAGTGCGGATGCAGCAAATGTAAACTGTTTTCTGCTTAGTGATTTTAACCGATAGATACTGGCGCTTGTATATTGCGCTTTGAGGGTATTTTGTGCCCTAAATATTTGTTCATCAATTAACAGTGATGTGCACGCTGGCTATTCAGAAGCAACAATATTTCTGTTTGGGTTATAACCATCAACGTATTGGTAAGAGACTAAGTGGATTTGCGGTATGAGCTAGTCTAATGACGGCGCGTCCGCAGTGATAGGAGTTCATGAGCTCTTTGTATTTGTATTTGCTACTAAGCACAGGCATGATCTCCTCAGGTGACGGACGTTGGAAGCTGCGCACTGATTCATCTGTTATTTGCTATGGCTGGGTAACTTGCGCAGGCGCCATGAGTCCAAGTGGGTATGACCTCTCCTTCATTTCCGGGGTTTAGATGCCGGCGCCTGCGCACTAGATAGTAGTAGCGGTGCGCTATGGATCTCATTCTACTAATATCGGGCACTTGCCTCTCGGGTGACTTGCGGCTTTATTGGTAAGCTTCAGCGTAGCTGCGCTGTATTATTAATTAAATCATTGCTATATAATGACACACAAGAGGTGCAGCTAGCACCCCTGATGAAGCCACAACTAGTGGCGACACGCGTCGGGTCTCTGCTTTCTCAGGCTTCACTCCACCTTATTGATGGCTATTGGCACGGACTAACCAAAGTTATATGCCTTATATATTTTTTTCAGATGACTATTACAGTAACTATTATTGTATTTGGCACAGACTAACCAGAGCTATGTGCCTTATCTTCTCTGGATGGCTATCTTAGTAACCATTATTGCACTTTTTGTGCCTTACAGATTAAGGTACTGAAAGGGTGGGCATGGTATGGTGGGCCAGTAGGTGAATAATTTTTCCCCCTGGATCTCACCTCTTACTATATATAGGCCTCTTTACAGATAGGGATATGTTGCAATAATTATTTTTGTTTCATTGTTTATTCCTGCACTTTTACCAAGTTGGTCTGGTCAGGGTGTGATATACAGGGGTAATTGAATATATGTTTTTGTAACCCCCATTTGAAACTGCATAATCACGTCAATGATCAGGAAATTCTATGGAATAAGTGGTTCAGGTTATATGTATGCCCTTCCTTTAATTATATATGAGGTATGCTGTATTTGTCTCTAGCATTATTTAACCTAGGTGATAGTATTTTTGTAATTTTTGTGCACTAGGTTGTATTAACAACTGAACTTGTAGAGTGTCCTTATTATGATATGCCATTCATATTGTCCAAAGGTTATCTCCTTAGGTCTTTACTAATTGTGGTGGATAGAGTTGAGCGACTTTTGTTTTTTTAGGGTCGCGTTTCGTTTCGTGAAACCCGACTTTTCCAAAAGTCGGGTCGAGCAAGATCGTCCGATTATAGGGAAAAGTCGGGGTCGTCCCGAAACACGAAACCCAATGTAAGTCAATGGGGAATAAAAGTCGGCAGTGAGAGGAGGACAGGAAACACACCTACAGTGCCCATTTGAATGCCAAAAGCATAAATTCTTCTTTCTTAAGCTTGTCAACCTTAATTAACTTCATATTACAAGTTACGCACTGAAAAATGGGGGTTATTTGGCTACAAACTGGGGGGGGGGGAGAGCTGGCTCCAGGTTTTCATGTGCCCTGGGCGAAAGAGCGCCCCTTTAACACATACCACAACTCGTCATGCTCCGATACGGCAGAGAAATAGTGGTATAGTACAATGAAAAATACCTCACTTTTTACATCTCATGACGAGGCCCATCTATTTCTCCATACAGAATCATTGGTCCCATATAATGTTTGAAACAGTATATGATGAGCTCCACATAATGCTACAGTATATGTTGGTCCCCATGGATGAAGCTCCACTGTCTTATGGGCCCAAATAATGCTCCAAACATAATGGGCCCCATTTCTAATGCTCTAGTGTATAATGGGCCCTGTAAATGCTGCTCCAGTGTCTGATGTCCACCTTTGGAATGTTCCAGTGTATGGTGGGCCCCATCTATCATTCTCCAGAGTATAGTGCTCCCCAAAAATTGCTGTCCCAACATTGAAAACAATCAAATAAGTCTCCTCGCTAGGGAATCCCTGTACTTGTCTGGACAGGTGCTGTAGCTTGCTTAACAGCTCGCCAGCCGTTCTCACGCCCAGTATGGATTGCACGTGATTGCACAAAGGTTAGAAAGGGTACCGTATCCCTGGATAACATGTATGGATAGCGTACACATTCAAAATATATGTCTATACAGCATGAGGCAGGCTCAGACGGTGTTAGGCCCAGTATGGATTGCACGTCATTGCACAAAGGTTAGAAAGGGTAAAGTATCCCTGGATAACATGTATGGATAGCGTACACATTCAAAATATATGTCTATACAGCATGAGGCAGGCTCAGACGGTGTTAGGCCCAGTATGGATTGCACATCATTGCACAAAGGTTAGAAAGGGTACCGTATCCCTGGATAACATGTATGGATAGCGTACACATTCAAAATATATGTCTATACAGCATGAGGCAGGCTCAGATGGTGTTAGGCCCAGTATGGATTGCACGTCATTGCACAAAGGTTAGAAAGGGTACCGTATCCCCGGATAACATGTATGGATAGCGTACACATTCAAAATATATGTCTATACAGCATGAGGCAGGCTCAGACGGTGTTAGGCCCAGTATGGATTGCACGTCATTGCACAAAGGTTAGAAAGGGTACCGTATCCCCGGATAACATGTATGGATGGCGTACACATTCAAAATATATTTCTATACAGCATGAGGCAGGCTCAGACGGTGTTAGGCCCAGTATGGATTGCACGTCATTGCACAAAGGTTAGAAAGGGTACCGTATCCCCGGATAACATGTATGGATAGCGTACACATTCAAAATATATGTCGTCTATACAGCATGAGGCAGGCTCAGACGGTGTTAGGCCCAGTATGGATTGCACGTCATTGCACAAAGGTTAGAAAGGGTACCGTATCCCCGGATAACATGTATGGATAGCGTACACATTCAAAATATATGTCTATACAGCATGAGGCAGGCTCAGACGGTGTTAGGCCCAGTATGGATTGCACGTCAATGCACAAAGGTTAGAAAGGGTACCGTATCCCCAGATAACATGTATGGATAGCGTACACATTCAAAATATATGTCTATACAGCATGAGGCAGGCTCAGACGGTGTTAGGCCCAGTATGGATTGCACGTCATTGCACAAAGGTTAGAAAGGGTACCGTATCCCCGGATAACATGTATGGATAGCGTACACATTCAAAATATATGTCTATACAGCATGAGGCAGGCTCAGACGGTGTTAGGCCCAGTATGGATTGCACGTCATTGCACAAAGGTTAGAAAGGGTACCGTATCCCCGGATAACATGTATGGATAGCGTACACATTCAAAATATATGTCTATACAGCATGAGGCAGGCTCAGACGGTGTTAGGCCCAGTATGGATTGCACGTCATTGCACAAAGGTTAGAAAGGGTACCGTATCCCCGGATAACATGTATGGATAGCGTACACATTCAAAATATATGTCTATACAGCATGAGGCAGGCTCAGACGGTGTTAGGCCCAGTATGGATTGCACGTCATTGCACAAAGGTTAGAAAGGGTACCGTATCCCCGGATAACATGTATGGATAGCGTACACATTCAAAATATATGTCTATACAGCATGAGGCAGGCTCAGACGGTGTTAGGCCCAGTATGGATTGCACGTCATTGCACAAAGGTTAGAAAGGGTACTGTATCCCTGGATAACATGTATGGATAGCGTACACATTCAAAATATATGTCTATACAGCATGAGGCAGGCTCAGACGGTGTTAGGCCCAGTATGGATTGCACGTCATTGCACAAAGGTTAGAAAGGGTACCGTATCCCCGGATAACATGTATGGATAGCGTACACATTCAAAACATATGTCTATACAGCATGAGGCAGGCTCAGACGGTGTTAGGCCCAGTATGGATTGCACGTCATTGCACAAAGGTTAGAAAGGGTACCGTATCCCCGGATAACATGTATGGATAGCGTACACATTCAAAATATATGTCTATACAGCATGAGGCAGGCTCAGACGGTGTTAGGCCCAGTATGGATTGCACGTCATTGCACAAAGGTTATAAAGGGTACCGTATCCCCGGATAACATGTATGGATAGCGTACACATTCAAAATATATGTCTCAGGAGGCAGGCTCAGACGGTGTTAGGCACAGTATGGATTTGACGGCCCAGATTACACAGAGGAGGAGCAGGGAGAGGTAAAGATTGCAAATGCTGGGGCCCTGCCCAAGCAAGGGGGGCCCACTCGTGGGCGTCGGTACTGGCACTGGGCCCCTCATAGTACAGCGGTGTGTCTGACGGCGGGTGTGCACCACCACCGTCAGAGACACTTGATTGCACTATGAGGGACCCTGTGCCAGTGCCCGCGCCCAAGAGTCGGCCTACCCACCTGTCCAGGGCAACGGCACTCGCACGGTGTCGTGCGGTAGGTGGTGACCCCGGCCATGGGGGGGGAGGCAGCACAGTTAGGGAGTTTTAGAAAGTGGCATATGTTGATGTTGGACATTCAGCTGATGCAAGAGGCGAAATAGGTGAAGTACCAGGAAGAGGTGGACCAAAGCAAGCCATTTTTCTGTCACCCTATGTGTCATCAGGGGAAGGTGGGACAAAATCCTTGGAAACCCATGCGTGGTTCATTTTAATGAAGGTTAGATCATCCACATTTTGGGTTGACAGACGGGTCCTTTTTTCTGTAAGGATTGATCCAGCTGCACTGAAGACTCTTTCCGATAGCACACTTGCAGCTGGGCAAGCGAGCTCCTGTAAGGCATATTGGGCCAATTCAGGCCAGGTGTCCAGTTTAGCGGCCCAATAGTCAAAGGGGAATGACCTGTGTGGGAGAACATCGATATGGGAGGAAAAGTAGTTTGTAACCATAGTTGACAACTGCTGTCTCCTGTCACTTTCCATCGATGCAGTATTACCAGTTGTGTGAGCGGTATTTGAAAAATCAGTCCACAACATTGTCATGAAACCCCTGTCTCCAACGCCACTTCTGCTGTGTGCACCACGAACACCTCTGCCAAGCTGCCCCCGGCCCGTACGGCTCGTGTGAGAACCATCACCGCTGCTGTGTGCTGGGAATGCCTCAAGCAACCGATTTACCAGAGTTGCTTGTTTATTAGCCAATATTAGGTCAAGGTTCTCCTGTGGCATGATGTTTTGTAATTTGCCTTTATAGCGTGGATCCAGGATGCTGGCCAACCAGTAGTCGTCATCGTTCATCATTTTGGCAATGCGGGGGTCCCTTTTTAGGATCCGCAAGGCATAATCTGACATGTGGGCCAATGTTCCCGGTGTCAATGATGCACTGCGAGTGCTGGGTGGAGGAGCACTTTCTGGCAAATCCACATCCCTCCAGTCACGCACAAACCCTGTACCAGACCTTGCCACGCCAACATTTTCACTTGCCCCACGAGAGGCATCCTCCTCCCCTAAGTAATCATCCCCATCATCCTCCTCCTCCTCCTCCTCTTCTTCCTCCACTTCGTCCAGGAGAGGTCCCTGAGCAGACAATGGCTGAATGTCATCAAGGATTCCCTCCTCCTTTTCCTCCTCATCAACATTGGCTGCAGACGCCTGCTCCTTAAGGTGCGTCAAAGTTTGCATGAGCAGACGCATAAGTGGGATGCTCATGCTTAGGATGGCGTCGTCTGCGCTTACCAGCCGTGTGCATTCCTCAAAACACTGAAGGACTTTACAAAGGTCTTTCAGCTTCGACCACTGCACGCCTGTCAACTCCATGTCTGCTCTCAAAGTGCCTGGCCGTGTATCCTCCCACAAATGCATTATGGCCTGCCTCTGCTCGCACAGCCGCTCCACCATGTGCAGGGTGGAGTTCCACCTTGTTGCAATGTCGATAATGAGGCGGTGGTTGGGAAGGTGGAGCAATCGCTGCAGCTTCTGCATACGAACGGAGTGTACAGGCGACCGGCGGATGTGCGCGCACAGTCTTCGCACCTTCTGGAGCAGGGCTGTTAACTCCGGATAATTTTTGAGGAAGCACTGCACCACCAGGTTCAATGTGTGAGCCAAGCAAGGTATGTGGCTGAGTTTTGAAAGGGCTATGGCTGCCACAAAATTACGGCCGTTATCACTAACTACCTTGCCTGCCTCAAGATATACACTGCCCAGCCATGACTCAGTTTGTCGCTTCAAGTACTCGGCCAGCACCTCGGCGGTGTGTCTGTCGCCCAAACACATCATCTGCAACACAGCCTGCTGACGCTTTCCACTAGCTGCTCGATAAGGGGACACATCGTGTGCAACAGTGGCAGCTGCAGATGGAGTGCTCGTACGACTGCGCTCTGTGGACGAGCTTTCGCTTCTGGAGGAGGAGGAGGAGGAGGGTCGAACGCCTACAGCCAACTGTTTCCAATACCGTGGGCTAGGCAGCACTGTCCCACCACCGCTGTCCCCTGTGGACCCTGCATCCACCACATTAACCCTAGTGCGCAGTGATGGACACGTAACGGCCCTGGCCATGCCGACTGGACCATGCATCAGTTGTGAGGTGCACCTTTCCGCTCACTGACTGCTTGAGTGCATGGACAATGTGGTCTTTCACATGATGGTGGAGGGCTGGGATGGCTTTGCGAGAGAAGAAGTGGCGACTGGGTAGGTCATAGCGTGGTACTGCATAGGCCATGAGTTCGCGGAAAGCTGTGCTTTCCACCAACCGAAAGGGCATCATCTCAAACGAGATTAGTTTGGCAATGTGGGCGTTCAAACCCAGTGTACGCGGATGAGAGACTGAGTACTTTCTTGACCTACTCATAGTGTCTGGGAGGGTGAGCTGGACTTGAGAGCTGCATATGGTGGAAGTAGCGGTGGACAGGGCGGACTGAGAGAGGGTTGATGATGGTGATGGAGTTAGTGTTCTTTCTGATGGCCTAGAATCAGTCTTTCGTTGATATAACAGTGGGATTCCCTGACTGCTGTGGCCTTGCAACGACACCTCAACATTTGCTGCTGTGCTAACCAGTGGGCTTACAGTGGGGGAAACAATGTAGCGTTGCTGACTACCTTCGTTGTGATCAGTTGCACATGTGGCACTTGAGGTTTGGTGTTGTGTCCACGCTTGCAAGTGCATGCTGGTTAAATGTCTAAGCATGCAACTGGTATTCAAATTTTTCAGATTTTTCCCTCGGCTAAAGGTCTTTGCGCACTTCTTACAGATAACCTTGGCCTGATCATGAGGATTTTGTTCAAAAAAGTGCCACACTGCACTCTTCCTACTTTGGCAGACATTTTGCGGCCTAGCACGCTGTGATCTTTTGACCCTCTGGACAAGCTGTCCAGCAACTCTTTTGATGTTTTGAACCTGTCTTTGGAGTGCTCCGGGCCTGCCAGATAACAGCTGTTGCGATGTCGATGTCTGCTGTGGATGCTCCTCATCTGAGCTATTGGAAGCAGCACCCTCTTCCCCCAATGGATGCCAATCTGGGTCAACAACTGGGTCATCCATCACCTCCTCTTCTATGTCATGTGCACCTTTCTCTGTGTCACCGTGTATGGTGGTATAGTGTGCGGGAAGGGGCACCTGAGTCTCATCAGGGTCAAAATCTGGCTCTGTACACTGCGAGGACAATGTAGTGCTCTGAGTGAATGTACCAGCAGAATCATCCATCAGTGGCTGTGCATCAGTGCACTCCATGTCAGATTCATCTTGGCCTGGGTAATTCACCATTTGACTTGATAATCCAGGCATGGTATGTGAAAACAGCTCCATGGAGTAATCAGTAGTATGGCCTGCGTCATCCTTCAATCTTGGTTGGGGTGAAGGACACAAGGAAAGGTGTGGTTCATGAACATGAGCCTCCAATGACGACTCAGTGCTTTTACTTTTTACAACTGAAGAAGAGGAGGCGATAGAGCTGGAGGCTGAGTCAGCAATGTAAGACAAAACTTTTTCCTGATGCTCTGCCTTTAAAAGCGGTTTGCCAACTCCTAGAAAACTAAGCGTTCGAGGCCTTATGTAGCCAGACGATGACGCAGGGTCAGCACCTCCTGCATTCGGTCCTATTTTGCTCTTGCCACTACCATCAGATCCACCACCAACACCATCATTACCAGCTGCCAACCCCCGCCCAATTCCACGGCCTCTTCCACCAGCCTTCCTCATTTTTGGTAGAAATGTAGACAAAATCCAACAAACTATATAGTAATGTAAAACAAGGTAAAAGGTGTCTATAGGACAGGGGAGATTTAGAATTTCTGCACACACTTGTGGACAGTGGACACTTTTGGATTGTGTGAGGCCCACTGATATCTGAGCGCTATGTGACACGCTCGATGGCACAGCTGCCTGTGACCAAAGTGACGAGAGGATAATGGAGATTTTGAATCTCTGCGTACACTTTTGGACACTGGACACTTGTGGATTGTGTGAGGCCCACTGATATCTGAGCGCTATGTGACACGCTCGATGGCACAGCTGCCTGTGACCAAAGTGACGAGAGGATAATGGAGATTTTGAATCTCTGCGTACACTTTTGGACACTGGACACTTGTAGATTGTGTGAGGCCCACTGATATCTGAGCGCTATGTGACACGCTCGATGGCACAGCTGCCTGTGACCAAAGTGACGAGAGGATAATGGAGATTTTGATTCTCTGCGTACACTTTTGGACACTGGACACTTGTAGATTGTGTGAGGCCCACTGATATCTGAGCGCTATGTGACACGCTCGATGGCACAGCTGCCTGTGACCAAAGCGACGAGAGGATAATGGAGATTTTGAATCTCTGCGTACACTTTTGGACACTGGACACTTGTGGATTGTGTGAGGCCCACTGATATCTGAGCGCTATGTGACACGCTCGATGGCACAGCTGCCTGTGACCAAAGTGACGAGAGGATAATGGAGATTTTGAATCTCTGCGTACACTTTTGGACACTGGACACTTGTAGATTGTGTGAGGCCCACTGATATCTGAGCGCTATGTGACACGCTCGATGGCACAGCTGCCTGTGACCAAAGTGACGAGAGGATAATGGAGATTTTGAATCTCTGCGTACACTTTTGGACACTGGACACTTGTGGATTGTGTGAGGCCCACTGATATCTGAGCGCTATGTGACACGCTCGATGGCACAGCTGCCTGTGACCAAAGTGACGAGAGGATAATGGAGATTTTGAATCTCTGCGTACACTTTTGGACACTGGACACTTGTGGATTGTGTGAGGCCCACTGATATCTGAGCGCTATGTGACACGCTCGATGGCACAGCTGTGACCAAAGTGACTAGAGGATAAGGGAGATTGGATTGCTTTTAAAAAAGCAGTTTGCGGAGCAGTGGGTAAACAGCAATGCCAGCATGTCAGGAAGCCTTAGAATATATATAAACTTGGCACACACCAAAGATTTCTGATGCAGAAAGGTGATTTTTAATTATACAACAGTACATACATACACAGACGTTTCGGTCTAGGACCTTCATCAATGTACGATATATTGTACTGTGAGATTCTTAGTGACTGGGCTTTGTGAGATAGACCAATCCTGTGAGGAGGCACATGAAGCCGTCCCACTGCGTGGTGATTTGTGGAGTGTGGACGCAGTATGCACCGCGAATCCCAAGTGGGATTCGCGGTGGATACTGCGTCCACACTCCACAAATCACCACGCAGTGGGACGGCTTCATGTGCCTCCTCATAGGATTGGTCTATCTCACAAAGCCCAGTCACTAAGAATCTCACAGTACAATATATCGTACATTGATGAAGGTCCTAGACCGAAACGTCTGTGTATGTATGTACTGTTGTATAATTAAAAATCACCTTTCTGCATCAGAAACCTTTGGTGTGTGCCAAGTTTATATATATTTAGTTCACGGATTGGGATCCTACTTGGGCACCACCTACAATTCTCAGGGTTGTGCCAACGTTTTTGTTCTTACTTAGGAAGCCTTAGAAGGCAGCCCAACAACCAACACCACTGATACACCACAATATAGCCTCCCCTTGCACTGCACACACAGTGACTTGTGTGTTGTGCAGGCCAAATCGCTAGCAGCAGAAGCAGTTCTTTTGTCTTCTTCCCTGCCTAACGCTCTCCCTACAGAATCAGCAGCAACCTCTCCCTTTACTAAGATCGGCAGAAGTAAGATGGCGGTCGGCGTGCACGCCCTTTTATACCCCCTGTGACGCCCACCAAAGCAAGCCAATCACTTGCATGCCCTTCTGAAAGATGGTGGTGACCCGTGCCTAGGTCATCACGTTGCCCACAGTGTCCGTGGATCCTGATTGGCTGAAAAAAAGCGCAAAACAAACTTTTGAAACTCGACTTTGGCGCGTAAGTCGCCGACCTCGTGGCCGACCTCATCCTAGGGTCGGGTTTCGTTTCATGAAACCCGACTTTGCCAAAAGTCGGCGACTTTTGAATTTTTTCGACCCGTTTCGCTCAACTCTAGTGGTGGAGTGTTATAGCTATGAGCTTTTGGTTCTATTATGAACCTATGATTTTTGTATGTCACATGTGTGACGAATTTTAATGGTTTTAACTGTTTTTGTGCTTGTCTTGTGAGTCTTAATAAAGATTGTTAACATTTGATACCAAATTCTTGCCTCAGGTGATCCCCTTTTTGGCCCATTCCTTTTTCTTTTTTCCTCAATTGTTATTCAGCTGAATGGGTTGGGTTAGATCCCTTGTCAGTGGTGCCCCCCGTGTGTGTTTTTCTGGATATGCCAAAAAGGGGGCGGATCCGTTTTTTACACCAATAGATTTACATTATTGGCGGATCTTGACTGACGGTCGTCCGTCACACCCGTTATTTTACGGATCCGCCAAGATTTTAGCGGCTCCCGGGTGGATGAGACGGACCCTGCATCGTTTTTTTGTTGTGACGGTCCGCTATTTTAACTCCGGGAAGCATTTTAACCCTTAACTACTGTCACGGGAGCCGCTAAAATCTCTCTGTCTCCTCTCACATGGAAATGACGCGCGATCTCAGCCCACGAGGAGTATGCCGTAATCCCGCGAGATCGCGGCGATGGACGGCCCCTCGATCTCGTTCATGATGCCGTAATCCTGCGAGATCACAGCGATGGATGCCCGCTTGATCTCGTTCATGGAGGTTCTCAGTAATATCGCGCCGATACTTTAGTGAGGCTGCGGTCACTTTAATTGACCCCGCTTTCCTCCTTCCACGGATCCGTGGTGCGCTGTCATCCGTACTTCGATGAACGGCGACGGATCAGTTTTTTCCCCCTTTGGCGGACTTCAGCTGACCGCTGCGTACGGATGTGTGAAACAGGCCTAAACAGTAATAAATGGTATTTCTTGGAAAGAACTTATCAGTCTGAAGAGGACTTGCATGAAGGGTCAAACTTCTCCCACGTTGGCGCCGAACAACAGCGGCACTTGTCGTCTCTAGTCTCTGTGAACTCTGTGGTCTTTAACAATCCCCAGCTGGGGTCTCAGGGGTTACTGCGGGAGTCAGAGGGGATACGAGGCAAATGGGGTCCCCTCTGCTCTGAGCTCTTCGCTCCAACGCTACAGTCTCTCCTGGGGAAGTGAAGCTCCATCGACAGGTACTGGGGCTTCGCACGGGGTCACTGTCTCTGCACGTTTCACTGTCTCTGCACGGGCCACTGTCTCTGCACGGGCCACTGCCTCTGCACAAGGGTCAGGACACACCTCTCCTGTCACTGCAGACTCCAGTTCCACGTACTCACAAGATGCAGTCTTCCTGTACAATCCCCCCATATGGGTCCTCTGGGTGGGAGTTCTCTTTTCTCTCCCGAGCACAGCCCAAGCTGCTCTGAGAACTGCGTGTGTGCTTTTCCCTTTATCTGCCCTGCTTCCTTCCTGTCCCAGTCTCTTTGTGTGCCCCCCGGGGAACCTGCTGTGCAGCTCAATGGTTCTGGGCATGAAGCAGAGGAGGCAACCCCTCCCCGGCTCTTCCTGTGTTTTGCCCCCTTACATTAGCACTAATAACACACGTATACCGGAGATCAAGTGCTAAATAGCTATCAAGGAGACATTGCCCACTGTTATAAGACTACCTCTGGTGAGTGGCAGAGTTAGGCTTCCCCAGGCAGTGCGTCTACCCTGACGTGCGTTTTGGATAATTCTCTTTTGTCAGGGAGCGTGGAGCAAGTTAAAACCAGGAAGCTTAAATAGTGGCTGGACTGGAAATGACAGGACCGCGGACCAGAAATCCACCACCATGACAACCAGGGATGCCAGACGGCATCAGCGGCGGGCAGCACCAGACATAGAAGAAGTGCCATGATGTCAGCTACCACATACAGACATCGAGAGCCGGCCGAGAGCCCGGAGCAGGACGCGCATGCTTGCAGGGCCACGGCACTGCCAAAATGCAAGAATGATGATACAGTACATTACTAGATATGTTGCAATACACGGAGCCAATAGGATTTCAAAGCCCAACTGACACAAGATATAATACAGTAGTCGCAATTGGGGAAGGTATACTGAGGCAATATTACAGTAGATAAATAAACAATGTAATGAAAGAAACACAAGCCATGTACCACATGTATTATGTACCACAGAATACGAATTACAACACGAGTAAAGTGACATGAAATTAAAGAGGGTAACATTATATGGCATAGTCATGGGTATTATCCAAAACTAATATCTATAGGAAACCCACATCGACCAATATGTTACTGCATGCTTCCTCCTCTCATCCTAACCACATGATACAATCAGTACCAGCAGGACAGTTCCTCCGTCTTCGACATATATGCTCAACTGAGGGGGATTTTGAGGAACAAGCTGGTGAACTGAAAAGACGTTTTCAGGAACATGGCTACAGCTGTCGGTTCATCAAAAGGGCATACAATCCTGCAAAGTATAGTTCTAGAAATTATCTTCTTTACAATACAAACAATAAGCCCAATAAAATATAACCAATTCGATTTATCACCAATTTCAATTCTCATTCGGAACAGTTACATAATGCTCTGCTATTTTGTCCCATTTTGATGACTGATGCTGTGTTACCAGACCAGCCACTTATAACTTACCGACATGCCAAAAACTTACGTGATCACCTTGTACGTAGCCACTATATTGGTGATCCCCCTTCAACAGTTTTGAGCCATAGTACAATAGATGTGGATGTGCTTCTTGTGGCCATTGCGTGGCATGTGTCAATATTAATTGGAGTGATTCCTTCACGGATTCTACTGGTCTGAGAGAGTATAAAATAAAGAAATTGAGCACCTGTTCGTCTAAAAATGTGGTCTATTTTGCCACCTGCCTCTACTCCCTGATATACGTTGGATTGACCATTCGCCAACTTAAGGTTCGAGTAAGGGAGCATGTGCTTGGCATACAGGCCGCTGCAAACCATGAGGACACATCCAACACTCAAGACAATACCCAAACATTTCAAGCTCCATCACCATTGTGATAATAGGAGTTTGAGGGTCAAGGGTATTGAAAGTTTGGATACTGGCATCCGCAGTGGTAGGATCTCCCAATGCCTAGCTCAACTGGAGGCGTGGTTGATTTGGACTCTTAATGTGGTACTAGCAGGTACGCAAGATGCAGTGTCGAGACGCGAGACGGTTTTGTGTTTTTGGTAACAACTTTTATAGGTTTATAGGTAATTGTCCGCAGGGATAGTCTAAGCAACCGACCAAAATAACAGGAATTGTCCTCGCAGGGACTCAATACAAGCCAACACGGAAATCTAAGAACACGACTAAGTCCAGCAAAGCCGGTCACTATAGGGCTGCGGTATGGCTGACTACGGGTCCTTAACTATATAGTGTCACTTAACCGGCTCGATGTCCCTCAGCGTCCCGGATGATGGTTCTTTGGTGTAGCAGCCGCTGGGCCCAGCCGCTGAAGATCTTTTGTAGTCTTCGAGCATTCCAACGCTCCGTTGAAGCAGGGGCACAACAGGCCCTGGAGGAGCCCTTGGACAGATGGGCAGCAGCCCCCGTATAGGGGCAAGCAGCGGCGATGCGGGGTGGCGGCTGGCAGGCCATCTGCGCAGCCAGCGACTGCAACGTAGGACCTGCGGCGAGCAACGGCCTGGCCCTTGCCGCGGACTGGAGCAAGACAGTGGTGGCCGCTGACGGCACAGAACTAGCCACGGCCACGGGTAGAAGCGGGGTGGCTACGGGCGGTGGAAGACAGGCCGCAGCCTCGGGCTGAGGTGAGGCGGCAGCGGCCGCTGGTGTCCGCGGGCAGGCCACAACTGTGGGCAGGAGCGAGGCAGCAACGGCCGCGAGTGACCGCGGGCAGGCCGCAGCCATGGGCTGGAGGAAGGCGGCAGCGGCCGCTGGTCGATGCGGGACAGCGGTTCTCGGACAGTCGTCTCGGCGCCGTCCCATTGATGTCCAGGGGGAGTATCTCTCCTGTCTCTGGCCTCCTTCCTGTCTCCGGTGAGTCGCTCTGGCTCTCAGTCGCTCCCACGGTCTCCTGCTTCTTCTGTCTCGCTCTGCTGACTCACTGTGACTCGAGTTCCCTGCCCCTTTTATATTGGCTCCTCTCCCAGCCCACCTGTCAGTCTCCACGGTCCATCCCTGAACTCTGTCCCCCGGAAACAGTTTCCCCCGGAACCCAGGTGACGGTCCCCTTGGTTCCGGCCCGGACACTCGGCGGGGATCCTCTCTCCCATATTAACATGGTACACCCTTATGGCCTCAACGAAAATTTAAATTTTGCCCCATTTTTGTGATAACCTACCAGATGTACTTTTGTGCATCGGTCTGTATTTTTACCGGCTGTTATTTTTTAACTAGGTTTTAACTGTCATTTTATGTTTTAGGTGTACTTTATATTCATGATGTTCCTTCCACCATCTGCCTGGATCTGGATCGTTTACTTATTCATTCTTTATATGTCTCATTTATGGCACTTTAATAATATGCATGTGTATATAGATTTGAGGTGTTTTTGTTTTTCATAATATGTTGAATATACATTATGTGGCGTATATGGCGCGCCCCCACAGGGCCATGGGTTGCTCGATACTGGGCCACTCAGGCTCTTAAAAGGGGATGTCACAGTGGCAGTGACCTGGTCCATGGCCCTGGGCATCCAGAAATTAAATAGAGGAAAGTTATGTTTAATTGTGACTCCACCCGTGGTGTTCGGCAATGGGTGGCCGACGCTGCGGTTTTGGTCCTCTGGGACTGATGGTGACGCAGCAAAGATGGTTCAGCTCCCCACGTGTAGAGCGGGGCCCCAGGGGTTATATATTTGATTGATTGTTAAGATGGTGGTGAACGTTGGGGTGCAGAGAAAAAGAGGACACAGAGAGGTGCAGTTTTCTTTACCTTTTACTTGAAAGTAGTTGCAATCTGGGGTACCACATACAGATGATGGATTGAGTCCGGCTCACCTGGAGGCATTCAGGGGATCCACCCTTCCAGGTGGGGTTGGGGACCTTCCTTCTGCACTTTGTTTTTGGGTCCCTGCTGCTTGCAGCTAAGCTGCAACCCTCTTCTGCGTGATGGTTTCTAATCTGTACGGCAGACAGCATGAGCCTATATCACGGGTACCGTCCTTTTCACTGTCAACCCCGGGCTCTTGGTCTGCTGCCGTGCCTTCAGGTGTTCAGTATTGCCAAGGAACTTGCAGTCCCCTGTACTCCAAATTCAGCTGTCAGGGCATACAGCTCCTGCCCAGCCAAGGACTCTGGCGTCCCTTTTTATCTCAGCACTTTGCTCTAGGGTCAGCTATACGCAATTTTTAGTTCCCCAGAGCCTCTTGTCTCTGCTCCTGTCCCTTCCCTCTTCACAGACCAACTCCTACTGTCTCTAACTGTCTTGTCATGAGCTCAACTGCTCCCGTTTCCATAAGAACTCTCTTGTTTACTCTCTCAGCTGACTTTTTACTGGCTCACTAACCCCACCTGCTTTCCAGAATTTATATGGAAGCTCCCCTTTCTGACCTGCAGCAGGAATTGTCATGTAACCTGTGTTACCTGGCATGGGGACCCCCCTCCTGCCTCCAGGCATGATATCACCCCTTAGAGGGAGGCAATGTCACTATGACAACCAGACTCTGGGGTGTCACATATATATGATATGTTAGAGATATATTTATTATTTTTCTGTACATGTTACCCTTTGATAACTATTATTATACATCTATATTGACTATACCATATAATGTTACCCGTTTTTAATTTCATGTCACTTTACTCGTGTTGTAATTGGTATCCTGTGGCACAATCATTATTACCTGGCTTATGTTTCTTTCATTACATGATTAATTTACTGTAATATTGCCTCAGTATACCTTTCCCAATTGTGACTAGTATATCTTGTGTGTTGTGTCTGTTGGACCTTGAAATTCTATTGGCTCCGTGTATTGCAACATATTTAGTACTGTACAGCATCATCATTCTTGCATTTTGACAGTGCCGTGGTCCTGTACGCATGCGCACCTTGCTCCCGGCTGCCAGCCGGCTCTCGGTGTTTCTATGTGGTGGCTGATGTCATGGCACTTCCTCTGTGCTTGGCACCACCCGCTGCATGACGCCAACACCATCTGGCATCCCTGGTTGTCATGGAGGCAGATGCGGCATTTCTGGTCCGCAGTCCTGTTATTTCCGGTCCGGCCACTATTTAAGTTTCCTGGTTTTAACTCACGCCACGCCCCCTGACAAAGGAGAATCATCCGAAACACGTGTAGAGGTAATCTTATAACAGTGGGCAATGTCCCCTTGATAGCTATTTAGCACTTGATCACCGGTATACAGTACATGTGTCATTAGTGCTGGCATGTATTGACACTCATTCTTATTGATAAAAGTGATAAATTATGGCTTTGTTCACATGTTTATATACCATTCAACTTATTGACGTTATCTAGGTGGATGATACTCACTGTCAATTGCTTTACTGCATTCATGTCCCAAGCATAGTTACATACATTGATTTATGGCAGACTTTTTTGCTATTTGTACTATAATCTCTGATCTGTTGGTATGATATTTTTGTGATATCTTGCTTCTCCTTGTTTGTGCGCCCTCGCACAGCCATGTGATTGTACTCCTGGCTGCACATCTTTTTGTCTGCCATTTCCCTACCTGTTTATCTGACTGTTCAATAAAATTATATATTTATATTTTCACATATTATGGACTTTTTTTTTTTACATCTACACCATTCCCCTTGTGTTTAATTTTGCGATCAGTCCAACTGTTATGTCAGCATTATTTTACTTTGATTAATTTTTATATTCCATGGATTTTTCAATTTGCTGTTTATTTTCATGAGTATTTTGTAGCAATATGTTAATGTGACCTCTAGGGGTCTCACTACTTTGATGTGTGTACTATAGAGTGTAAGAACTTATTGGTTAGTTGTTGTTAGCAGACATCTTGTAATGGAGGAATGTATCACAAGTCTCATGTAATAAATAGTGAAAAAATAAGGATGAATGAACTCATGGAGATCAACATCCAACACTGCGGAGACACCATCACATGTTTCTCAACACAGTGATTCTAGAGCAAAGCCCCCATCCCTTATGGGAAATATGTGAAAATATGCAAAACACAAGCCACGGAGACACCATCACATTTCTCTTTGAGAAACATGTGATGGTGTCTCCGTGGCTTGTGTTTTGTCATGTAATAAACAAGCCTGAAGATATCCAAGGAGTGTGATCCTTGACCGGAAATACATAACAGAACATGGTGGCAGCTGGGCACAGAACCTGCAAATGCACAGAGCTTGTGTGAGGCTGGAACTGTACAGAGGATCACAGAGAATCACAGCACCTGTAAGTACAGACTCCCTGACATTACTACAAAATGGAGACTGGTCAGAAGCCCCCTCAGGGACTGGATGTGACTTTATGTAATTTGTCCCAGACTTGAAGACATTGGAAGGAAGAGTTTACACTGTATGTGGATCTCACAGTGGTCCCCACTGATGACAAACGAAAGGTGAAGCTGTTTTATTACTTTATTGGGGAAAATGGCAGAGAATTAGCCCACACCTTACTCCCACACACAGACAACCTCCTTCTAGCAGATATTGTGCAGGCATTTGATAAACACTGTGTCCCAAAGAAGAATGAGACAGTGGAAAGATATAACTTTTTCCCAAGACATCCGGAGGATGGTGAAAATGTGGACAAATATCTGACAGAGCTGAGGAGGCTGGCAACAACATGTGGTTTTGGAGAGATCAGGGACAGTCTAATCAAAGACAGAATGGTTTGTGGCATAAGAGACAGTCATCTCAAAGAAAGATTACTAAGAGGGGAAGACATGACTTTAGAGAAATGCATGCAAATCTGCAGGGCTGCTGAACTGACAAAACACAGCCTGAAGATGATGGCAGGCACCAGTGATAATGATGATGAGGTACATGTAGTATCTATGAAAGGAAAGACAAGACCAAGCTCCCCTATAAGCACTGTCCACTGCAAGTATTGTGGGAAAAGACATGAGAGAGGCAAAACCAAGTGTTCAGCATATGGTGAAACCTGCAGATTGTGTGGAAAGAAGAATCATTTCTCAGCTGTCTGCAAGCAAGGAACAGGCAAACAGTACAGACAGCTCCACACTGACACTGATCGTGCAGAGGACATTACATGGCTACAACTGCAGCCAAGAAAGTCAATGTAGTCAGGCAGTCAGTAGGCAAGGATGCCAAGCAGCTTTATGCAACATTCTTATTGGATGAAAAGCCCATTAGATGTCAGCTGGATTGTGGCGCAAGCTGCAATGTAATTCCATCTGCTCTGCTGAACAAACAGGTTTCTATTGAGCCAACTGACAAGGTACTGGTGATGTACAACAAAAGTGTTCTGAAACCGATGGGGACATGTAAGCTCAAAATACAGAACCCATGTAACAGAAAGAGTTAAAGAGTTGAATTTACCGTGTTGCGTGGTGGTAACCATGTACCATTATTGGGAGTAAAAGCTGTTCAGGCAATGGACTTAATAAAAGTACAGTCTCAGAATATTATGTCTGTTGACGTTTCCCAGGATATACCAAATCCCAAACTAAACGCAGAGCACAACTTGGATATTCAGAAAATAAAAACGAAGTATGCCGATTTATTTGAAGGTGATGGGTGCTTTGAAGGTAAATATAGGCTAGAAATTGACAACACCGTGCAGCCTACCAGATTACCTACAAGGAGAGAGCCTGTAGCTTTAACGCAAGGACTACTGGACTCGTGAACCTGACTAGAACTACTGAATGTAGTCAGTCATTCTGACTACTGACTTGTTTTCGTTTATTTTTAGAGTTTCATTGGTGGTTATTTATAATTATATATTTTTTTAGTGTATTATTGTGAGATCCAACAGTAATGCTTTGGAATGTTTTCTTTGATTTTTTTCTACAGGAAATAACATAAGTAAACTAAGTAAAACAATAATAGATGTTTTACAATCATTTATTATTAAAGTGCACACATCTAAACAACTCAAGAACAACAAGCAGAGAAAATGACTACTAGGTCAGTCAGTGCTCCTTCTCCTCAGTACCTGAAGAAGGCCATTGGGTCGATACTGGTTGTACTTCATAATAACGTTTTATTGAGATTCAGCTCCAATTCTACATTTTCCTTCCTTCTCCTCCTAAAAAGTACGGCATAATTTACCTTCTAAACATTTGTTGATTCACATTTCAGGCATCGTCTTTCATTTACGGTGGTACATTGCCCACACAAAGACTTACGGCAAGTCATACAATAGCCAACAGATTATTTTCGCATTTTTCTTTTATCTGGCAAAATTTTTTTTGAAGCATCACATCTGAAGATGTACTCCTGGACACTATATATATATACACACACACACACATATATATATACACACACACACACACACACACACACACACACACACAGTCCATATTCATATAACAGCATACAATGAGAATCACCAGTAACATATCCCTGCTGTTCTGTTCGCTACCACTATACAAATATAATGTTCGTTCTTGACTGGACCTATAAAAGTCTTGATGTTTTAGCTAATTTATACATTTTTTTTGCAGAATTATACTGCATGTGAACATGGTTGATCATAAACAAAAGAAAAATGAAAAAAAGTAATTTTTATCGTTTTCACGTCATAAACCATTACATTGCATTATTGCTATATTCATGCATATTGCCCATTTGCAGATAGAAAGAATATTTGTTTAGCTGTAAACTATAACTAACAACATCAAGCTGTACGCAAATAGTTTTTTCCCCCCAAAAAAATTGCTGCTTCACACTATACAATACAAAATAATGACAACATTTTATTGTATCTGCTATATACTTGTATGAGTTTTTTGAGCTCTTATGTCTGCATTGTTCTTTGTCTCTTCAGCTGAACTGAAAGTAAACTTACTATCCAGACTGCTGTCTACTGCTAGGACCAGAGAAAAACAACACCCTTCTTTAGCATAAGATAAGAGCCTACAGTATTACAAACAAGCGCTTTTCAGTTTAGCATTACACAGTAATAGAACCAGGTAACACAAGGAAAATGTGAAAAGGTGACATCTGAATTGAACTACATCTATATGAACATCAGGGTAAATAAAATACAGTGAAAAAAAATTATGTACAAAACTTTACTGCAACATTTAGTAACAAAAGGACAGCAAAATATAGTAGGTAGTCAAAATGACTACCTTTAGTAGTAAAAGGTAAACTTTAAAAAAAAAAAAAAAAAAAAAAAAAAAAAAGCGCAATTTTTTCACCAAAATTTTTTGTCACAAAATCTTTTTTCACATCCTATTTGAGGAAAAGTCACTGAGTCTCAAGCCGGAATTCCGAAAAATGTAGTCACAGAAGAGAAATAAAAAGTGCAAGTAGTCAAAATGACTATACCAGTAGTCCTAGTGTTAAAGAATTGGCCAGAGCTGAGCCTCCCCTGCCCCCCCAAGGAGGCATAGGCCAGCATGACAGGGGGGGGGCGGGGGAGTATATAGAGGAGGGGTGTGGGTGTCCCCTTCCTCTTTGGATCTGGCCCCCCACAAGAAGTCGTCCCGCCCTCCCTCCCTTTGTGTTCTTGGTGTGCTGTTTGTTATTTTTATTTTGGGACATGGCGGTTTCGAGGGGGGGGGGGGGTAGTCCTTGAAGTCGGTAAAAATTGGGTTTGGAGACTCAGTGTCTAGGGTCTCCTTCGTTTAAACAGGTATCTTGGTGGTGATCTGGTGAAAGGTGGTGGGGGAGTTTCCGGCCGAAGTGACGGATCCCCGAGTAGCTTAGTGGACAAGATATATCGGTGTTGGTGCTCCCGAGCCAGTGGGGTATCGGCTGGGAGCAATCATGAGGGGTTTTTGTCCACAGCAATTTTTGGGGATATTCACCAAGATCTTGGGGCTTCAAGGACTCCTTCTCAGGTTCATGTTATCTATGATTCACGGTTTGTGTTTTTGGTGTTTATAATAAAGGCTGCTGTGGCCATAAAATTCCAAAAGAAATTTCGAGTCTCCGTGTTCTGTGGTGGGGATTATTGGAGGTGATGCGGGGGGAGGTTTGGTGACAGGGTGAGATTTGTTCCCACGCCTGTCTGGTGGCAACTCGACACTACCAACGTCATGCAACCGCTGAAAGTAGAACTGCAAGATTTACAGAGAAGAGGCATGATAGCACCAGTCCATAAGAGCACAGATTGGATGAGCAGTTTGGTCATAGTGCAGAAACCATCTGGCAAGTTAAGATTATGCATTGATCCTAAGCCACTCAACAAGGCGCTGAAAAGAAATCATTACCCCATGCCGACATTAGATGATGTTCTACCAGATCTATCAAAAGCTAAAATATTTTCTGTATGTGAAAAATGGATTTTGGCATGTGGCACTGACTGAAGAATCAAGTTTATTGACAACATTTTCTTCACCATTTGGACATTTTAAATGGCCGAGAATGCCCATGGGACTAAAACCTGCTCCAGAGGTGTTCCAGCAGACATTAATGCAGGCTTTGGAAGGACTTCCTGGAGTGAAGACAATAGCAGATGATATACTAATAGTGGGAGAAGGTGAAGATATGGAATCTGCAATCAAGGATCACGATCAGAAGAGGATACAATTTTTGGACAGATGCAGAGCAAAATGCATAAAGTAGAACTTGGACAAATTCAAACTGTAAATGACAGAAGTGGCCTATATTGGACATCGTCTGACTTCAAACGGTGTAAAAGTGGATCCTGAAAAGGTGAGCAATACAAGATTTGCCTACCCCTACTGATGTTTGTGGAGTACAACAATTTTTGGGCATGGTAGATTAGCTCTCCAAATTTTGCAGTCATCTGTCAGACATGTGTGAGCCACTGAGACAGCTAACCCACAAAGATGTGCTATGGGAATGGACGGAAATCCAGGAGACAGCTTTCCAATCAGTAAAGAAAGCTATTGCAGATGCAGCAACCCTAAAGTATTTCGATCCAGATCAAGAAGGAGTGGTACAATGTGATGCTTCAGAAAAAGGCCTTGGAGCTACATTAATGCAGAACAAACAGCCACTCACATTTGCAAGCAGAGCCCTTTCAACAACAGCAGGGATATGCTCAGATTAAGAAGGAACTACTGGCTGTGGTATTTGGGTTGGAGAAGTTTCATCAATACACCTATGGTTGACGGGTAAGAGTACAGTCAGATCACAAACCTTTGGAGAGCATTACAAAGAAACCACAGCGCATGCTGTTACGACTTCAGAAATATGATTTTGACATCGGGTACTATCCAGGAAGAGACTTACTGATTGCAGACATGCTAAGCAGAGCTTACCTTCCTATCACAAATGACGATGAGAAAGACATAGTTACACATATTGATGGTTTCAATCTTGTAGTGTCAAAAGAAAAGTTGAAGAAAATCCAGACTTTCACAGAGAAGGATAAAAGTCTCCAGAGTTTAAAGACTGGCATCTTGCCAGGCTGGCCAAAATACAAACAACATGCTCCAAGGGAAGTTTCACCATTCTTCCACATAACAGATGAATTGTCAGTGCAGCAAGGAATCATCTTTAAAGGAGACAGGGCAGTTATACCAGAAGTTCTCAGAAGAGACTTACTGAAAACATTGCACTCTTCTCACTTAGGCATGGAAGGATGTCTACGTCAAGCGCGAGAATCTGTTTATTGGCCAGGTATGAATGACCACATTAAAAATTATATAGCACAATGTGAAATATGTGCATCCTGTAATGATAAGCAAATCAAAGGAGACATTGCAGCCACATGAAATTCCACATAGGCCATGGTCAAAAATAGGAACGGACTTATTCACATGGAATGACAAAGACTACCTGATTACAGTGGACTATTTCACCAACTTCTGGGAGGTTGATTTGTTGTAGGACACAAGGGCGGGAACAGTGATTAAAAAAAACTCAAGGCCCATTTTGCCAGGTATGGCATTCCAGATGTCGTTTTCTCAGACAATGCGGCACAGTTTACTTCGGAAGAGTTCAAAACCTCCAGCAAGAAATGGGAATTTGAACACCAGACGTCTTCTCCCAGATATCCTCAGAGTAATGGGAAAGCAGAGTCAGCAGTAAAGGGCATGTCACACTAAGATATCGCTAGCAATATCGCTGTAACTAGTGAAGTTATAGCGATATCTGTGTCTGATACTTACCTACGACCGGCTCCCCTGCTGGTTATCGCTGATCGCGCGAGAACGTTCAGGACTGTTTCTCGTCGTCAGCTTCCTGTGGCGCTTCCTGCTGTGAGGACGAGCGACGCGTGGAGCCGGGCGGGAGGACATAGGATCGCCTGGTGTGACAGGTAAGTAGCGATCCCCATCCCCAGTGATGTCGCTAGTGAGATCTGCCTATGTGGCAGCTCACTAGCGACCACTTAGCGATGTACCAGCGATCCTGACCGCGTCATATCACTGGTCGGGATCGCTGGTACATCGCTAAGTGTGACAGTACCTTAAGAACAGCCAAAAGACTCCTGCAGAAAGCAAAAGCAGCAGGTACTGATGTATATCTGTCTATACTGGATCATAGAGACACACCCAGTCAAGGCCTAGACAGCAGTCAGGCACAGAGGCTCATGAGTAGGCGTACAAAGACACTCTTACCAACTGCTAGTCATCTGTTAAAGCCAAGGTTGCTGGGAAACATCAAAGCTAAATTACATTAGAATCAAGATAGAAAGCTTGCCTATTACAATAAATCAGCAAAGGATCTGCCTGAGCTCCAGAGAAATGACAACATTCGGCTGCAGCCAAGCAGCTCGTTTGACAAACACAGGTAAATGGTGTCCAGAAACTAGGACCTCGGTCCTATGAAATTCTAACAGAGGAAGTGTAGCGTCCCTGAGGCTTCAGTTGCCACAGAGGTACTGCACCTTCTCCTAAGGTGTAGTGCCCCACCATCCAGGTAGGCTGGGAACTCCTGACCATGCTCCACACAGGATAGTTCAGCAGGGACCCATCCATGCTTTATGCTGGAAAGGTCATAGGGTGCCTTTTGTGGTCCCTGGCTTCGTAACACGAGAGGTGCTGGGGAGGTGGGTGGAGTTAGATATAAAAGAGAGGGAAGGATTTAGGATTTCAAGGTCAGGAGAGGCTGAGGACTGGTCTTAGTGGAACGAGCTCCTCAAGGAAGGAAGAGAAGGAGAAAGACGTACACTGAAGACTACAGATTCCATAAGAGATAGAACGGAATGAAGGAGAATAGAAGGACGGTGGGAAGCAGGTTGAGAAAGAGAACCCTTCCAGTCCAGGGAGCGCAAAGTCCAGGGCCCGGTCCCCGAGGTTGATTGGATCTTTATGTCCGGCAACAGACACCGGAGGAGTAGTGAGCCGCTAACGCCTTGCTCCCATCATAGACTTGGGACACAACAGCAACTGAATAAAGAGCCGGAACATAGTGAGGAGTCCCCGAGCAGGCTACTGCTGTCTGTCATACAAGTAAAGACTAGGAACACCTAGAGAGGCATTCCAGGGTAACTAAGTACTGGAGTGCTTCGCACCTAAAGGCGCATTGGAGGAGTCGTTCAGGAAGGTACATGTTGGCGGAGTGTGTAAGGGAGAATCCTATCCTGCCTGGAGGTTGGCTGGAGCCCTGACCTGGAGAACACAGTACAGAGGCAGGCAGTTGTGTGAACTGCAAACAGTGAGTAAAGCAGTAAAGCTTTGGAACCGCATACTCTGGTGTCCTCCAGTTATTCCAGCACCACTACACCTGGGCACCAGCCTCCATACCATTCTGTGCCTCTCCTTATCCATTGCACCTACACTGCCCTGGGACTACAGCTCCACCTGTGGGGAGCTATACCATCTCTACTGCACCACACCATCAGTCCCAGCGGATCTGTATGCAGCGTTGGCTTAACACCTTACTTGCCAAACACCACGGGTTGCATCACAAACTATTCATATAAACTCTACACCATTAACATCACCGCCATTGATATTGGGCGCCCAGGGCCACGGACCGGGTCACCGCTGCTGTGACACTTTCCCGGTACAGAGTTACTCCGCTGCCCTGGGTGAAGCCCGTGGGGGCGACCCAGAAGGAAGAAGACTAAGGAGAAATCGGAGATACCTGAGGAAATCACAAGAAAGATAATTCGTTTTCATGGCCTTTTGAGCAGTATCCTGACACCCAAGACAACGAGGCAGCAAATACAAGTCAAGTACCAACAGTGACAGCTGACCATCAGGGTGAGGATTCTGGCCAGAGACAGATAATATCAGAAGGCATATTACCAGAATCAGAAGAACTACCAGATGTAGGCAGTGACACATCTTATGTTACTAGAGCTGGCAGAATTATCAGAAAGCCGGCGCACCTCAAGGATTATATGTAACTGGACTTATTCCTCATATCTGTGGATAGGGAGGGCATATGGACAAGGCCTGAATATCGCTCACAATGCAGGCATATGTTCGAGCCACTTTAGACTTGTTTTAAGAGTAAGGAACTTGGATGACAATTCCTGTAGGAACTCGAACAGGTTTTTAGTGCCTCTAGTACCAGATTTAGATTATACGGTGGAATTCTTGGTATTGACCAACCTGGGCCTACCACAAGATTTTATGAATCATGACACCCATTTGTCACAAGACTACAGTTATATAATGTGCCCAAGGCTTGTACTTTAAGGGTACTAGTTGCTAATCCTAGCTCTAACCCTAACTGCAGGAACTCTAGAATTGATTCCTAGAGGCTGCCTTGAATATTCTGGAAATGACTCATGTCCTACCATAAAATCTTGTTATTAGCTTTCTACTTTAATATAGAGACCAACCCTGGTGAGAAACGTTTGACTCTGTATAATTATCCTCTAAAATTCCATGCTGCTAGATGAAAGCCCTTCACTTGAGAGTGGCATACTGGACCCTGTCTGAGAAGGTCTGGGATCTCAGTCAAGGTCCATGATCTGACAGACATTGATCTTAGAGGGAAAGCCATGGTCTTTTAACCCAGAATGGAGCAATCAGAATCACCCTCACCTGATATTCCTCACAACCATTGGAATCCTCACTATTAAAGGGAGGGCATAGGCAATCCTGAAGTTCAAGGGGGCTTGAAGGGCACCTACCGCATATGGGTTTTCCCTTGGGTTTAGTGAACAGAAGTTTTCCACCTACGAGTTCTGTTTGTTGGCAAGTGGATTTACATCCGGCCACCTTCGTGAGCACACCATCTGCTAAAACATCTGGGAATTTAAAGTCCTTTCCCTTGGTTTCATTTTTTTTTTTGCTGCCCAGGATGTCTGCCTTGGTATTTTCTACTCCACCGATATGAAGTGCTGTAAGGGACAACAGGTGCTCTGCTAACTGGAGGAGTCTGCTTGCTGCCATCATTTGGGCATGGTACCTTGGTGGTTTATATGTGTCAGTCAGCCAACATGACAACCCAGGAAGGGAAGAAAGCCTCTTAGTGCCCTTTCCATGACCCCTAACTTTCAGGTTTAGTCCCAGGCTTCTTGTTGGAGATGACCAGGTCCTCTGAACTGTGTTACTTCCCAGGTGTGCTCCCCAACCAGAGTTCCTTTTATCTGTTGTGATTAGGTCATCTACTGGAATACCCATTGGGCCCCTGATGTCAAGTTTACTCTGCCTGCCCACCATGAGGGAATTTGTCTGTTTAGAACTCTTTCTCTGGCGATTTTCAGCACAAGGGTTCCTATCAAGGATAGGAAGCCAACTGATTAGGTGAGAGGTACCACCCTTTTATTTCAGTAGGTTTCCTGTCCTTGCTGGGTGACCCTTTCTCTTAAGTGAGCCATCATGAGTGAATGGGAGAAGAAAAAAAGAAAAAAAAAAAAAAAACAAGTTTTCAGCCTAGACTGTGGCAAGGTGCAACCATTCAGGCTGAGAACATCTGATGAATGAGCTGCTGCGAGCACAGCATCAGTGAGCAGCTGTGACTTCATTGAGGTTACTGCTGGTCACTAAAACCACATTGCTAGCCAGGCTGAATTACGATGACCTCAGCACCTTGAGAAAGTCATAGAGTTCACCACAGTTCAGCTGTGTGCGCTCACAGCTGATCACTGTGATGGCATTTTACTGAAAAAAAAACCCCACATACTCTTCTCCAGTGTCAGCAACTTTTCAGTGCTGATGTATCTGCCTTCAGATGTATATGTAAGGAAGAGGAAATCAGAGCTGCGGCTGGGTGCTCACTTAAACTTGATTACTTGTACAGCCAAACACTGACATCGATGCCAGTGCCGATTGGGCACAGTGCTCATGCGAAATAAAAATCTCACGTGAGCCCCAGGAATGCAAGTGCTGTGCCGACACGAGATAAGTGTATCAGTGTTTGTTTTAATGGGGGCAAATAGAATGAGAAGGAAGTTTCTCGTAGTGGACAAACCCTTTAAGGACTCACATACACATCATTTAGCCATCTCCATCTCTTCCACTTGACTGCCCCATTCATAGGAATGCATGACCAAATACACATGTTATTTTTACTTATTATTTATGAAAGAAGTGCCATCTGACTTCTGGTGATGCATAATCTCACTCAAAAAAGAAACAGCTGTTGACAAGCCAATAGATATAAGGGAAGAGAAGGATCTGACCAGTTTGCCATCATTACACTGTCAGCTAATCCCACCAATATCAGCGAGTTCCATTTAGTCTATTCTAATGTGTATGGGGACCTTTAGTATCCTGAACCTGTGGTCCATTTGCTGCTCAAAAACTGCTAGTCACACTCAACTGGCACATTTTATCAGGTAAATTAGTTTAATTTTTGCATTTCCTGCTGTGTTTTTTTTTTTTATATAAAGGGGATTTTCTGAAGATAGTAAATGCTACATTTCCAGAAACAGTATAGCACCACTCTCGCACAAACCCTTCATCTGCTCTTCTACCTAAACCCATTCATAAGAATGGAGAGAAACTGAAAAACCAGAGCAAGTCCAAGATCAGTGGATCCATTTCTGGAAAATAAAACAGCCTTTTTAACTAATCATAGAAAACTATTAGGAGTCCCCACAAGTCACATACATTCCAGCCATCCTGGATCTAGCAGGATAGTCTTAAATTGTGAGCTCTGTTCTGACTCCAAGACAATTGATTGTCAAGAAAAGTCAGTCCCCTACTCTACATGAGGAGAGCTGGGAGGACATCCAATGACCTTGAGGTCATCTGACATTACACAGGAAAGTGGGATCACAAACTGCAAGTGCATGATGTACTGTGGAACCCATGAAAGTGGCACCATACTATGTGAAAACACCAGTGGGTTTCACTAGGAGCAACATTCCCATGTTGACACATTTGGAGGACTGGACAAGTATAATCAGAGGCTTAGTAACAAATGTTAGCAGTAACACTCTTCCACATCGTTCAAAGGTATGACTAAAGCATCTAAGAGAAAGAATTCTGGACCAACTTAGAATAAAATAAATGTTTATTGATTCATTTAATAACAGGGAACATCCAGGCAAATTCTTTAGCTGGAGCCCTCAGATTTATGTGAACCATTTAGCAATACTTGGTATTGTCCTATACGCAGGGGCTTCCTTCAGCGCTTTACACACTTTACAGTATGCAGCTTCAAAAATATTCCTCACTCTTAAAAGCTGAAATCTAGATCTCCAGTTAAAGTACTGCTGGTATTTTTGATCATCCTTGGCCAGATTTAAGAGGTAATGGGCAAGTTCTTTAGCACTAGAAAAGTCATCTACATGTATAAAGGAGTCTGGTGGGATGAAACGTTCATAATTTTCACGTGGAGGACCCATTACAACAGGAACAGTTCCTATTAAGAATGAATTGGCCCAGAGTTTTTCTGTTATATAGTCTTCATGAATTGAATTCTCAAATGCAAGGTAAAACTTATATGTGGCCAGATGTAGAAACTGGATATCCCTAGGAAGAGGTAAATTATATTTTCCATAGATATCTATTTGAATATGTTGTTTTAACTGCAAATAGTATGCATATCTTCTGTGTTGCATTTTCCAGTTACTTATTAGCCAGGCAACCAACCCAGTCTTCTTAGGAATTGTAAAATTCTGTTTTTTATCAAGCTTTCCTAGCCTCCCATACGGCATGAAGATGTCAGAATCCAGCCTGTAGGACATAGTCAAATTCATGATATTGTCCATCATCGATAGGTTTCTAATATTCGATGGAGACTCCAAGCTAAACCAGACCCAATACTGATGGGGAGGCCTTGGTACCTGTGGTAACAAAGATTTGGACCGAGATAAATCTCTGTGGTGAAAAACAACAGCATTAGCCATAGAATACAGAGAGCGGTTTACTGTAAAAAAGCAGCCAGATGAGTCAATAGATGCTGGGCAATCATTAAGAGGGAAAGCGTGCCCTGAAGGCCATGTCCAAAGAAGAATAATCTGTGGCACCAGATTTGATGACATCTGTTGTGGCAACGTTCTTGAGTTGACTTTTAATGAAACACTTGAACAATTTGGCACAATTCCCTGCTTTGCAGAATAAGGATTGTATGCAGGTAGTTTCATGCCATGGTAAAGCGTAAGTAATAGAAATAGAAGAAAACTGTGAAAGATGAGAACAACTGCACAAGTTTGTGACATAGGTCTTCGAAAAGCCATTAGAAAAAAAAAAAAAAAAAATATACAGTATATATAAAAAGTGAAGTTTCAGAAAAGCAGCAAACGCAACTTGATGTTTAAAAACTAGTCTCTTCGTTTTTGAGCCCAGAACGGTTCTATAAAAGAAGAAAAAGTATATTACAGTTCAGCAATTATCTTGTTCATGGACAATATTTTAAGCACTGGCATGGTTTCTAGTAGTAGACATTTGCAAAATGCCATGTTGCATTTTAAAATGTATTTATTAGATTAGAAAATTAGATGCAATGTGGCCCTTTAGAAAATGTAATGCATAAAGTGGATGGCACTCACCAGGTAAAATCAGAGGCTTTACCATAGAAAACATCCGTTTCGCCCAGTCCCGAGCTTCTTTTAACGTTCTGAGGCCAGAAGAAGCGAAGAGCTGCATGAACAGTCATTGCGCCGTCTGCACCTCTCCCAATTGTACAGCACTTAATGAAAATAAAGTCTCTGATTTTACCTGGTGAGAGCCATACCATGTTTTCTACACTTGTACTTTATACAAACCTTCATTGCTGGGGACTTGAGCACCATCTTGAAGGCTATATACCATTTATCATTTGTTTATTTAGCGGTCAAGCTAGTGCACCATTGCATCCAGGTAGTGCCAACCTGGTTTCTTTTAATTTACATAAGACCAGACATACATACTGACAAATTCCACCAAACCCATCTCCATATATCAGAGCCAGGTCAATAGTGACTTCAGCCAAATACAGTATAAGGCCAAAACCAGAAGTGGGTGGAAAATACAGAAGTGGTGATGTATTTGTTATACTTTTCCTCTGATTGTTCCACTCCTGATTTTGGCTTAAATACTGACCGTGTGAACGTGGCCTAAAGGAGAGTACACAACACTTGACTTATTGGTCTTCCCATTTAGGATTCATCACATGTAACTAAATAAAGGCCAAGTTAAATTTTTTTGCCCTATCCTAGTAGTTGGTGGTAGTAAATTTTCACTTTCCTGGATTACCAGAGAACCATTAGAGAAGAGCAAGATGTCTGTAAAACAGACAAGGATCACAGCGCAGTGTTTGGAGTATCCAGGTGGCTCTCCCGACCCAAGTGTGACAGCATGTATTGCTATGCATCGGTCAGTCTCAGGTTGGGGGAGCAGACAGCCAGTCTGAACATTTCACTGCAATCCCAGGCTGAGTTACACAGCTGTCTGACTCTTCCCTTTGGGGCAAGAATAGTAGTTGGTGGCTACTGCAAGGTGAATGAAAACTAGGTCCCCCCTGCCTCTAATTTGACACTTAAAAGGGGTTAACCCCCCAAATTTGTTACAACTCCCTATAGTCTAACATCCCTTCTTATGTAACCTAGCTGTGCCTTCAGATTCATTTTCTGACCCCAGCTTGTCCAAAATTGAGACTGCAGTAAATTGGATGGTCTCCACTGCTACTATGAGACCAATGTAGACTACACACTTCTCAAGGCTCCTTGCTCTCCCCACTGTGCAGAACAGTTACTCCTGTAACTGCTCTGTGATCTGCGTATGGCCAGAGTCAGCAGGAAGAGACATGGTGCTGTGCATAGTTTATGATCAGTCAATACATTTTACCTTTATTCATTCCTACCACTGTGTAATTGTTTCTAATCCTACAACTGTCTGTGTTTCAGATATATTCTGACTGATATTTTGGCTCAAAATAAAACCACCACAAAACAAGCCTTTGTTGCCCATATCTACCAATCACAGCACAGATTTTATTTTACCAGCATTGTTCAAAAGATGAAAGCTGAGCATTGATTGGTTGCCATGGACAGTTACTTTTTAGACAGTATACTGAAGATAAAGGACCATTTGTAGTTATAATTTACATCTCCTATCTATAAATGCAATGTAACATGGACATAAATATTCAAGCTTTTAAAGTAAACTGAGGCTCCTGCGCTTGCTTCATCACAGAGCAAGCACAGCCGGATAGGACAGTAGTGGCTCTTCCTTTGCATAGGGTGGATATGGGCACTATGTGCCAGATGCAGTCAGTGAGGATGGTGCAATCACACATGGGCTCGGCCACTGCAAAGTAAGAAGAGGATACCCCCTCTACAAGACTTATGGGCATCTACTGAGCATGGTGACCTGTTATGAAAGGCCTACAGGATGCATCCATGAGAAACCAGAAAGGCAAAAGCCTGACAAGAGAGTCATCAGGTGGACAATATCCAACCTAGTGAGAACTTTGGGAAATTGCATTTATTGATTCACACCAGATGCTAGTTAGCACGAACCAGTCTGATGTGAGTCTATGATCGGGGGGGGGGGTCTGAGCCTCCATCGGCAGAATCACCATCCTCCTGGCTGGATTGATGTGGATGACATGCCTTGCGCCATCCTCAGGCGCCTACCAATCTTGTACCTGGGCATTTGAAGCACAGACAATTTACTCTTTCCCACTAAGGGCAGAGCAAATGTCTAACATATGCACAGACTTCATTTCCAGTTAACAGGTGATCTAAAAACAGGACTTGCAGGTGAAGTGCATTTTGCTAGGCACAGGCGCACATTTCGCACGGAACTGTGGATGACTTACTATGCGTCATTCACACTAATCCAGACAAAGACTGATTCTGCCAATAGAGAAGGTGCAGACAAAACATCACCAACTCCCATCAGGCTGGACCAGATGCCTTCCCCTCTTCAGGACATGGGCAGTGCGCCTCTGAAGTCGGGAAGCATACACCCGTCTTCAGAGACGCAGTTACACCGGTGAGAAAAGCTGCAAGCATGTGCAAGATTTTCAGAAAGCTGGCAACCCGTAACATGCTGTAAACACCAACTAATGTGAGGGAAGACACCCAATCGACTAGTAAAAAGACCAAGATAGGAAAAGCAAAAAAAAAAAAAAAAAAAAACCCCACACATGTATTTAAGTGATAATGATTATAAAGGGCTGGTTAGGCAGGGTATTCCACAACAAATACAAATGTTGATGGGTTAGGAGGCATGGGGGTCCTGTCAGGTTCCCTTTAAGGCATTTTATTATGATATGCAAGGGAATTGGGGGCTTATACACAGGCTGATGGACTGCAGTAAGAGCACTTAAAGACAGTGGCTTTAGATTAAAGGAGAGGGTCACCAGGTTCTCAGTTCAAAACTAAATGAACACTAGCCCTAAGGCCACATTCAGTATTTTACATCACCATTTATAAGGCAAAAATCAGAAGTAAAGCAATTAGAGGAAAATCATCATAGAAACAATGCATCCCCCCCCCCCACACACACACACACACACACACACTTTTGTCTTTGTCTTAAGGGCATGTCACACTAAGAGATATCGCTAGCAATATCGCTATAACTAGTGACGTTATAGCGATATCTCTGTGTCTGATACTAATACCTACGACCCGCTGGTTATCGCTGATCGCGCGAGAACGTTCAGGACCGCTTCTCGTCATCAGCTTCCTGCGGCGCATGGAGCCAGGCGGGAGGACGCAGTATCGCCTGGTGTGACAGGTAAGTAGCGACCCCCGTCCCCAGCGATGTCGCTAGGGAGATCTGCCTGTGTGGCAGCTCACTAGCGACCACTTAGCGATGTACCAGCAATCCTGACCGCGTCATATCGCTGGTACATCGCTAAGTGTGACAGTACCTTTAGAATTGCAAATACTGAACATGGCCTAAAGAAAGCAAATGGCTAAAAAAGACTAGTATCCATAAATTGGAATACAATAACACATACACAATTAAAGTAGCAAAACCAAAAGTCTCTTATTTAAAGCATGACCTATGAAAAAGCAGCAAGAACTGGGAAAAGGAGAAATATATCTCTGAAACTCTGTACAGAGATGGGGAGAAGAAAAAAAAAAAAAAAAAAAAAAAAACCATCAAGAAAGATTTACTTCCATTTTTGTACTATGCATTTTTCACCCCCAAAGACACCATTGACATGCTGATTTTTTCACAAGGAAAACAAAATAACCACACTTGGGGCACCAGAGGCATATTGGTCCTATGAAACGAGTGAGTGAATTTGGAAGAGGTTTGGACATGTGGGTTTGGGAGAAGAACTAGCTCTAAAAATCCACATTTAAAAAAAACCCACCAGGAGAACACACACTTCATTGCATAAGCCAAAGGCAGGGGTGAAATAGAAAAGGTCAGTAGAGACATTTGAACCTGCCCCATATATTTAACTAGGTTGTTTCTGCATCATGTTAGTGGATTAAGTCAAGGTCTATACAAATCAAAGAAATGACAGCCTAGTGAGAATATTCTGCATAATCTGGGATAACACACATGGGAAGGGTCCCAAACTGACTATTGGAGAGCAGATACAGGACAGCTCCCAGAATACACATTTAAGCAGCCTCTTCAGTTACTCACACTTCCAACTCTGCCACAGCTTGTTGTGTCCTAGGCACTCACAGCTTCCCTACATATATGAGCTGAGGGCTAAATAATTAACCCCTTAATGACTAGACCAACCCCTTTACATTTGCAAATCGTAAAGTTGCAGTTTCTAGCCAACCAGATTCTTCAGTGCCTCTCCCAAATGTACACACACACTGTACTAATATATTATAGATTTATATGTCCATGTCCATTTTGTTTTTACAATTTATTGAAAAAAAACATTCAAAATTTAACTGCCACAGGCAAATTGCAAACTTTGGGTCACTTGACCACCCACTTGTACTGGCGAAGGAATCGTTGACAGTGTGTGCACTGCATACTGTCATGATTCTGCAGTTGCTGCAGACTTTTCTGTTCATTCTTGAAAAGCGTCTACTAGTGACCAAACTAAAAATGGGAAAATCAGGCATGTGTGATTGTTGCTGAAAATAGGGTGAAAATTACACACACTAAGGCTAGTTTCAGACTAGCGCTTTTGCCAGCCATGCACGGCGCCGCTAAGCCCTGCCCCCTGCCACACCCCCTCCGGTCATCTCCGCCTAGTATCGCACATCGCTGCATGCGATCTGCGCACCCTAACTTTAGCATAGGGTGCGCAGACCGTGCGCTGGCCGTGCGCTAGTAGGATTTTGCGTGCGCTACGCCTTTTTGACGGTGCACCAAGCACACCAAAATGCAACATAGTGCGTTAGGCGCACGTCGGCGCACCGTCAAAAGGGCGCAGCGCACGCAAAATCCTACTAGCGCTCGGCCAGCGCACAGTCTGCGCACCCTATGCTAAAGATAGAATGTGCAGATTGCATGCAGCAACGTGCGATACTAGGCAGAGATGACCAGAGGGGGCGCGGCCGGGGGCGGGGCTTAGCGGCGTCGTGCGCTACTGGCAAAAACGCTAGTCTGAAACTAGCCTTAAGCTGGAGTCACACATAGCGACTTACCAGCGATCCCGACAGTGATATCAACGTGTCAGGATCGCTGGTAAGTCGCTATGTGATCGCTGGTGAGCTGTCACACAGACAGCTTCACCAGCGATCAGCACAGTGACGCCGAGCGCCCGGCATCGCTGTGTTCGTTAGTTACCAGCGCGCTGATACAGGGAGCTGGTAACTAACGTACACCTCGGGTATCCAAGGGACGTGCGTCCCTTAGATACCCAATGTGTACATTAGGTACCAGCTGATCGCTGGTCTCCCGCCTGTCACACGCAGCGATGCGTGCTGGCCAGCGGGAGATCAGCGACGAAAGAAATGTCCAGAGGTTTCTTGCAGCGATCAGCGATACCAGCAGGGGGGCCGATCCCTGTCACACACAGCAATCTCGTGACACAAAACTTGTGACTCAGCAGCGATCTCGCTAGCGAGATTGCTATGTGTGATGGGGCCCTTACAGAGTTGAATTGATGTTTTTAAGAAGTTCAAAATCCATGAGTTGTGATAAGCGAGCAGGCTTGCCACTACTCGGTGCTCGCCCGAGTATCACGGTACTTGGTGTACTCGGGGAGCAACGACTATTTCCGGGATTACTTGGCGGGTACTCGGGTCTCCACCCAGCATTTTTGAAAAGTTTAGAGACCCAATCACGGTGCAGGGATTGTTTGCCAGGCAATGAAACGCTGCAGCCATCCTTGTTGTGGTCGTGCAGTGATTGGCTGGCCACACAGCATCATCAGTGGTATAAGAGAACGTGCGCTGCCCTGCTGGGCGCAATGCTCATTTTGTCAGTCAAAATTCGGACAGCGACGGACCTGTCGCTGTCTGATTTTTGCTAGAATGGAAGCCTATGGGCGCAGGATCCATCGCTGTCCCACAAATGATGGAATCCGTTGCCAGTTTCCGTCATTTGTCGGACAGCGACGAATCCTGCGCCCATAGTGGAGGTCTGTGCGGGGGTATGCTGGGCTGTGTGGAGTCCCTGGCTGACCTGAGGTGATCTGACAACGTGGGACTTTGACGTATGCAGAGCTGTGCGGGGGTATGTGGGTCTGTGCGGAGGTTGGCGGGGCTGTGTGGGGGTATGCGGGGGTCTGTGCAGGGGTGTGTGTGTTTGTGTATGCAGGCATCGTCCGATGGGGCTACAAGTGACACTGACAGTGATTAACACATTAGCCAATGATGGGACAGTAGCAGTCCCATCATCCGGCTAATGTGTTGTTGAATGTAAAAAAAAACAAAAAAAACATACATACATACACGTATAGTTCATACTCACCATCTACACCTAATCTCCGAAGCAGTCGATCACCTATAAAAAATATTAAAATAATAAAGCAACCTATACTCACCTTTCCTCTGTAATCCAAATAATATGATTGTCCCATGATGATCTCCCGTGGAGAGCTGTCACATCAGCTGATGCAACCGCTCTCCAGGGGCTCCAGCGATACAATGACGGAGATAATCCTCCGCATTGTATCACTCCACTGCCGACAGGTCACCGGAGTTCATCTGTCACTCTGTGGCACTACAGCATAAGAAGATTATCTCCAATGATACACTGCCGGAGGGTTATCTCCGGCAGTATAGGGGAGATCGTCATGGGACAATCGTTATTAATGGGATTACGTCGGACAGGGAGCATATTGCTCGTTTGTTTTTCTTATTTTTTTGCTGCTGATCGATGGCTTCAACTGGATAGGCGTACAATAAAAATTTTGAAAAAATGTGTCGTGCTTTATTTCATTAAAATACTTTATTCTTATGTGTGTGTTTTTTGTTAACCCTTTATCAATAAAAGATTAATAATGGATAGGCATCGTATTGACACCTCTCCATTATTAACCGGGCTTAATGTCACCTTCCAATAGCAAGGTGACATTAACCCCTTATTACTAGAGTTGAGCGACTTTTGTTTTTTTAGGGTCGCGTTTCGTTTCGTGAAACCCGACTTTTCCAAAAGTCGGGTCGAGCAAGATCGTCCGATTATAGGGAAAAGTCGGGGTCGTCCCGAAACACGAAACCCAATGTAAGTCAATGGGGAATAAAAGTCAGCAGTGAGAGGAGGACAGGAAACACACCTACAGTGCCCATTTGAATGCCAAAAGCATCAATTCTTCTTACTTAAGCTTGTCAACCTTAATTAACTTCATAATACAAGTTACGCACTGAAAAATGGGGGTTATTTGGCTAAAGTTGTGGGGAGGGGGCTGGCTCCAGGTTTTCATGTGCCCTGGGCGAAAGAGCGCCCCTTTAACACATACCACAACTCATCATGCTCCGATACGGCAGAGAAATAGCGGTATAGTACAATGAAAAATACTTCACTTTTTACATCACATGACAAGGCCCATCTATTTCTCCATACAGAATCATTGGTCCCATATAATGTTTGAAACAGTATATGATGAGCTCCACATAATGCTACAGTATATGTTGGTCCCCATGGATGAAGCTCCACTGTCTTATGGGCCCAAATAATGCTCCAAACATAATGGGCCCCATTTCTAATGCTCTAGTGTATAATGGGCCCTGTAAATGCTGCTCCAGTGTCTGATGTCCACCTTTGGAATGTTCCAGTGTATGGTGGGCACCATCTATCATTCTCCAGAGTATAGTGCTCCCCAAAAATTGCTGTCCCAACATTGAAAACAATCAAATAAGTCTCCTCGCTAGGGAATCCCTGTACTAGTCTGGACTCCTCGTCGTTCCCATCTTCCATCTCACTGCACAGTATTTCAACCTTGCAAGTGCTGTGATCCTGAGCAAGCAGGGGGGGCCCACTCGTTGGCGACGGCACTGGCACAGGGCCCCTGATAGTACGGTGGTGTGTCTGATGGCGGGTGGGCCGAACCTGCACTTTCATCTGCAGCTTCCTTTTTGTCACCGTGTAAGATGGAACTGTATATGGGAAGGGTAACCTGAGTTTCATCAGGGTCAGATTCAGGCCGTGTAGCGTGCGAGGGGAATGTAGTGGTCTGGGTCAATGTACCAGCAGATTCATCGAGCAGTGGCTGGGCATCAGTGCACTTGTGTCGCCCCCAGGAGTAAGGTCGCCACAGTGGCATTACCTTCCTCCTAGGGAGTGTGATGTCATGCTTGGGAGCAACGAAGGATCTCTCTAGCAGGTTAACTGATTGGGCGGCGTTATTCCCATGAGTCATGACCCTCCAAACAGCGTTCATGAAGGCAAAGTGTTTGTTTTACGTGGGCAGTATGGTTGCAAAGCTGAACCTTAAAGGAATGTCCAGAAGGGCACCACCAGGAGTGGAGCCTACGGTTTAATTCGACTCCACCTGGGAAACCTCAACCATGCAAGCTACAGAACAGATGCACACATTGCAAGCTTAATTCCGTTAACGAACGAGACTCCGTCATGCCCCGCGGTCCGAGTCTGGTTTACTAGAGGGACACGTGAGGCTCTGGCACATGAGATTGGCCAATAACTGGTGTGTCATGCCCTTACATGTCCGTGGCTGCATGTGCGCTACACTGAAAAGGCCAGCGTTTGTCGCTTACAGGTGCAGATAACACGCTGAACAACGTTAGTGATGGGGATCTGTGATTACAATTATTACCCGCGAACGATGATTTCCCAGTAAGTGCAGGTCAACCGCAGTTCCGGAATTAGGCCTAACCGTCATTCCTGAAAAAATGAAAAACTTACGTGTGCAAACCACAGGTGCTGTAGCTTGCTTAACAGCTCGCCATCTGTTCTCAGGCCCAGTATGGATTACACGTGATTGCACAAAGGTGAGAAAGGGTACCGTATCCCCGGATAACATGTATGGATAGCATAGTGTACACATTCAAAATATATGTCTATACATCAGGAGGTAAGCTCAGACGGTGTCAGGCCCAGTATGGATTGCACGTGATTGCACAAAGGTGAGAAAGGGTTCCGTATCCCCAGATAACATGTATGGATAGCGTACACATTCAAAATATATGTCTATACATCAGGAGGCAGGCTCAGACGGTGTCAGGCCCAGTATGGATTGCACGTGATTGCACAAAGGTGAGAAAGGGTTCCGTATCCCCAGATAACATGTATGGATAGCGTACACATTCAAAATATATGTCTATACATCAGGAGGCAGGCTCAGACGGTGTCAGGCCCAGTATGGATTGCACGTGATTGCACAAAGGTGAGAAAGGGTTCCGTATCCCCAGATAACATGTATGGATAGCGTACACATTCAAAATATATGTCTATACATCAGGAGGCAGGCTCAGACGGTGTCAGGCCCAGTATGGATTGCACGTGATTGCACAAAGGTGAGAAAGGGTTTCGTATCCCCAGATAACGTGTATGGATAGCGTACACATTCAAAATATATGTCTATACATCAGGAGGCAGGCTCAGACGGTGTCAGGCCCAGTATGGATTGCACGTGATTGCACAAAGGTGAGAAAGGGTTCCGTATCCCCAGATAACATGTATGGATAGCGTACACATTCAAAATATATGTCTATACATCAGGAGGCAGGCTCAGACGGTGTCAGGCCCAGTATGGATTGCACGTGATTGCACAAAGGTGAGAAAGGGTTCCGTATCCCCAGATAACATGTATGGATAGCGTACACATTCAAAATATATGTCTATACATCAGGAGGCAGGCTCAGACGGTGTCAGGCCCAGTATGGATTGCACGTGATTGCACAAAGGTGAGAAAGGATTCCGTATCCCCAGATAACATGTATGGATAGCGTACACATTCAAAATATATGTCTATACATCAGGAGGCAGGCTCAGACGGTGTCAGGCCCAGTATGGATTGCACGTGATTGCACAAAGGTGAGAAAGGGTTCCGTATCCCCAAATAACATGTATGGATAGCGTACACATTCAAAATATATGTCTATACATCAGGAGGCAGGCTCAGACGGTGTCAGGCCCAGTATAGATTGCACGTGATTGCACAAAGGTGAGAAAGGGTTCCGTATCCCCAGATAACATGTATGGATAGCGTACACATTCAAAATATATGTCTATACATCAGGAGGCAGGCTCAGACGGTGTCAGGCCCAGTATGGATTGCACGTGATTGCACAAAGGTGAGAAAGGGTTTCGTATCCCCAGATAACGTGTATGGATAGCGTACACATTCAAAATATATGTCTATACATCAGGAGGCAGGCTCAGACGGTGTCAGGCCCAGTATGGATTGCACGTGATTGCACAAAGGTGAGAAAGGGTTCCGTATCCCCAAATAACATGTATGGATAGCGTACACATTCAAAATATATGTCTATACATCAGGAGGCAGGCTCAGACGGTGTCAGGCCCAGTATAGATTGCACGTGATTGCACAAAGGTGAGAAAGGGTTCCGTATCCCCAGATAACATGTATGGATAGCGTACACATTCAAAATATATGTCTATACATCAGGAGGCAGGCTCAGACGGTGTCAGGCCCAGTATGGATTGCACGTGATTGCACAAAGGTGAGAAAGGGTTTCGTATCCCCAGATAACGTGTATGGATAGCGTACACATTCAAAATATATGTCTATACATCAGGAGGCAGGTTCAGACGGTGTCAGGCCCAGTATGGATTGCACGTGATTGCACAAAGGTGAGAAAGGGTTCCGTATCCCCAGATAACATGTATGGATAGCGTACACATTCAAAATATATGTCTATACATCAGGAGGCAGGCTCAAACGGTGTCAGGCCCAGTATGGATTTGACGGCCCAGACTACACAGCGGAGGAGCAGGGAGAGGTAAAGATTGCAAATGCTGGGGCCCTGCCCAAGCAAGGGGGGCCCACTCGTGGGCGTCGGTACTGGCACTGGGCCCCTCATAGTACGGCGGTGTGTCTGACGGCGGGTGTGCACCACCACCATCAGAGACACTTGATTGCACTATGAGGGACCCTGTGCCAGTGCCCGCGCCCAAGAGTCGGCCTACCCACCTGTCCAGGGCAACGGCACTCGCACGGTGTCGTGCGCTAGGTGGTGACCCCGGCCATTGGGGGGGAGGCAGCACAGTTAGGGAGTTTTAGAAAGTGGCATATGTTGATGTTGGACATTCAGCTGATGCAAAAGGTGAAATAGGTCAAGTCCCAGGAAGAGGTGGACCAAAGCAAGCCATTTTTCTGTCACCCTATGTGTCATCAGGGGAAGGTGGGACAAAATCCTTGGAAACCCATGCGTGGTTCATTTTAATGAAGGTTAGATCATCCACATTTTGGGTTGACAGACGGGTCCTTTTTTCTGTCAGGATTGATGCAGCTGCACTGAAGACTCTTTCCGATAGCACACTTGCAGCTGGGCAAGCGAGCTCCTGTAAGGCATATTGTGCCAATTCAGGCCAGGTGTCCAGTTTAGCGGCCCAATAGTCAAAGGGGAATGAACTGTGTGGGAGAACATCGATATGGGAGGAAAAGTAGTTTGTAACCATAGTTGACAACTGCTGTCTCCTGTCACTTTCCATCGATGCAGTATTACCAGTTGTGTGAGCGGTACTTGAAAAATCAGTCCACAACATTGTCATGAAACCCCTGTCTCCAACGCCACTTCTGCTGTGTGCACCACGAACACCTCTGCCAAGCTGCCCCCGGCCCGTACGGCTCGTGTGAGAACCATCACCGCTGCTGTGTGCTGGGAATGCCTTAAGCAACCGATTTACCAGAGTTGCTTGTTTATTAGCCAATATTAGGTCAAGGTTCTCCTGTGGCATGATGTTTTGTAATTTGCCTTTATAGCGTGGATCCAGGATGCTGGCCAACCAGTAGTCATCATCGTTCATCATTTTGGCAATGCGGGGGTCCCTTTTTAGGATCTGCAAGGCATAATCTGACATGTGGGCCAATGTTCCCGGTGTCAATGATGCACTGCGAGTGCTGGTTGGAGGAGCACTTTCTGGCAAATCCACATCCCTCCAGTCACGCACAAACCCTGTACCAGACCTTTCCACGCCAACATTTTCACTTGCCCCACGAGATGCATCCTCCTCCCCTAAGTAATCATCCCCATCATCCTCCTCCTCCTCCTTTTCTTCTTCCTCCACCTCGTCCAGGAGAGGTCCCTGAGCAGACAATGGCTGAATGTCATCAAGGATTCCCTCCTCCTCTTCCTCCTCATCAACATTGGCTGCAGAAGCCTGCTCCTTAAGGTGCGTCAAAGTTTGCATGACCAGACGCATAAGTGGGATGCTCATGCTTAGGATGGCGTCGTCTGCACTTACCAGCCGTGTGCATTCCTCAAAACACTGAAGGACTTTACAGAGGTCTTTCAGCTTCGACCACTGCACACCGGTCAACTCCATGTCTGCTCTCAAAGTGCCTGGCCTTGTATCCTCCCACAAATGCATTATGGCCTGCCTCTGCTCGCACAGCCGCTCCACCATGTGCAGGGTGGAGTTCCACCTTGTTGCAATGTCGATAATGAGGCGGTGGTTGGGAAGGTGGAGCAATCGCTGCAGCTTCTGCATACGAACGGAGTGTACAGGCGACAGGCGGATGTGCACGCACAGTCTTCGCACCTTCTGGAGCAGGGCTGTTAACTCCGGATAATTTTTGAGGAAGCACTGCACCACCAGGTTCAAGGTGTGAGCCAAGCAAGGTATGTGTCTGAGTTTTGAAAGGGCTATGGCTGCCACAAAATTACGGCTGTTATCACTAACTACCTTGCCTGCCTCAAGATGTACACTGCCCAGCCATGACTCAGTTTGTCGCTGAAAGTACTCGGCCAGCACCTCGGCAGTGTGTCTGTCGCCCAAACACATCATCTGCAACACAGCCTGCTGACGCTTTCCACTAGCTGCTCGATAGGGGGACACCTCGTGTGCAACAGTGTCAGCTGCAGATGGAGTGCTCGTACGACTGCGCTCTGTGGACGAGCTTTCGCTTCTGGAGGAGGAGGAGGAGGAGGAGGGTCGAACGCCTACAGCCAACTGTTTACTATACCGTGGGCTAGGCAGCACTGTCCCACCACCGCTGTCCCCTGTGGACCCTGCATCCACCACATTAACCCAGTGCGCAGTGATGGACACGTAACGGCCCTGGCCATGGCGACTGGACCATGCATCAGTTGTGAGGTGCACCTTTCCGCTCACTGACTGCTTGAGTGCATGGACAATGCGGTCTTTCACATGATGGTGGAGGGCTGGGATGGCTTTGCGAGAGAAGAAGTGGTGACTGGGTAGGTCATAGCGTGGTACTGCATAGGCCATGAGTTCGCGGAAAGCTGCGCTTTCCACCAACCGAAAGGGCATCATCTCAAACGAGATTAGTTTGGCAATGTGGGCGTTCAAACCCAGTGTACGCGGATGAGAGACTGAGTACTTTCTTGACCTACTGATAGTGTCTGGGAGGGTGAGCTGGACTTGAGAGCTGCATATGGTGGAAGTAGCGGTGGACAGGGCGGACTGAGAGAGGGTTGATGATGGTGATGGAGTTGGTGTTCTTTCTGATGGCCTAGAATCAGTCTTTCGTTGATATAACAGTGGGATTCCCTGACTGCTGTGGCCTTGCAACGACACCTCAACATTTGCTGCTGTGCTAACCGGTTGGCTTACAGTGGGGGAAACAATGTAGCGTTGCTGACTACATTCGTTGTGATCAGTTGCACATGTGGCACTTGAGGTTTGGTGTTGTGTCCACGCTTGCAAGTGCATGCTGGTTAAATGTCTAATCATGCAACTGGTATTCAAATTTTTCAGATTTTTCCCTCGGCTAAAGGTCTTTGCGCACTTCTTACAGATAACCTTGGCCTGATCATGAGGATTTTGTTCAAAAAAGTGCCACACTGCACTCTTCCTACTTTTGCAGACATTAGCACGCTGTGATGTTTTGACCCTCTGGACAAGTTGTCCAGCAACTCTTTTGATTTTTGGAACCTGTCTTTGGAGTGCTCCGGGCCTGCCAGATAACAGCTGTTGCGATGTCGATGTCTGCTGTGGATGCTCCTCATCTGAGCTATTGGAAGCAGCACCCTCTTCCCCCAATGGATGCCAATCTGGGTCAACAACTGGGTCATCCATCACCTCCTCTTCAATGTCATGTGCACCTTCCTCTGTGTCACCGTGTATGGTGGTATAGTGTGCGGGAAGGGGCACCTGAGTCTCATCAGGGTCAGAATCTGGCTCTGTACACTGCGAGGACAATGTAGTGCTCTGAGTGAATGTACCAGCAGAATCACCATCAGCGGCTGTGCATCAGTGCACTCCATGTCAGATTCATCTTGGCCTGGGTAATTCACCATTTGACTTGATAATCCAGGCATGGTATGTGAAAACAGCTCCATGGAGTAATCAGTAGTATGGCCTGCGTCATCCTTCAATCTTGGTTGGGGTGAAGGACACAAGGAAAGGTGTGGTTCATGAACATGAGCCTCCAATGACGACTCAGTGCTTTTACTTTTTACAACTGAAGAAGACGAGGCGATAGAGCTGGAGGCTGAGTCAGCAATGTAAGACAAAACTTTTTCCTGATGCTCTGGCTTTAAAAGCGGTTTGCGAACTCCTAGAAAACTAAGCCTTCGAAGCCTTATGGAGCCAGACGATGACGCAGGCTCAACACCTCCTGCATTCGGTCCTATTTTGCTCTTGCCACTACCATCAGATCCACCACCAACACCATCATTACCAGCTGGCAACCCCCGCCCAATTCCACGGCCTCTTCCACCAGCCTTCCTCATTTTTGGTAAAAATGTAGACAAAATCCAACAAACTATATAGTAATGTAAAACAAGGTACAAGCTGTCTATAGGACAGGGGAGATTTTGAATTTCTTCTCACACTAGTGGACACTGGACACTTTTGGATTGTGTGAGGCCCAATGAATATCTGAGCGCTATGTGACAGGCTCGATGGCACTGCTGTGAGCAAAGTGACTAGAGGATAAGTGAGATTTTGAATTTCTTCTCACACTAGTGGACACTGGACACTTTTGGATTGTGTGAGGCCCAATGAATATCTGAGCGCTATGTGACAGGCTCGATGGCACTGCTGTGACCAAAGTGACTAGAGGATAAGTGAGATTTTGATTTTCTTCTCACACTAGTGGACACTGGACACTTTTGGATTGTGTGAGGCCCAATGAATATCTGAGCGCTATGTGACAGGCTCGATGGCACTGCTGTGAGCAAAGTGACTAGAGGATAAGTGAGATTTTGATTTTCTTCTCACACTAGTGGACACTGGACACTTTTGGATTGTGTGAGGCCCAATGAATATCTGAGCGCTATGTGACAGGCTCGATGGCACTGCTGTGACCAAAGTGACTAGAGGATAAGTGAGATTTTGAATTTCTGCTCACACTAGTGGACACTGGACACTTTTGGATTGTGTGAGGCCCAATGAATATCTGAGCGCTATGTGACAGGCTCGATGGCACTGCTGTGACCAAAGTGACTAGAGGATAAGTGAGATTTTGATTTTCTTCTCACACTAGTGGACACTGGACACTTTTGGATTGTGTGAGGCCCAATGAATATCTGAGCGCTATGTGACAGGCTCGATGGCACTGCTGTGAGCAAAGTGACTAGAGGATAAGTGAGATTTTGAATTTCTGCTCACACTAGTGGACACTGGACACTTTTGGATTGTGTGAGGCCCAATGAATATCTGAGCGCTATGTGACAGGCTCGATGGCACTGCTGTGACCAAAGTGACTAGAGGATAAGTGAGATTTTGATTTTCTTCTCACACTAGTGGACACTGGACACTTTTGGATTGTGTGAGGCCCAATGAATATCTGAGCGCTATGTGACAGGCTCGATGGCACTGCTGTGAGCAAAGTGACTAGAGGATAAGTGAGATTTTGAATTTCTTCTCACACTAGTGGACACTGGACACTTTTGGATTGTGTGAGGCCCAATGAATATCTGAGCGCTATGTGACAGGCTCGATGGCACTGCTGTGACCAAAGTGACTAGAGGATAAGTGAGATTTTGAATTCTTCTCACACTAGTGGACACTGGACACTTTTGGATTGTGTGAGGCCCAATGAATATCTGAGCGCTATGTGACAGGCTCGATGGCACTGCTGTGAGCAAAGTGACTAGAGGATAAGTGAGATTTTGAATTTCTTCTCACACTAGTGGACACTGGACACTTTTGGATTGTGTGAAGCCCAATGAATATCTGAGCGCTATGTGACAGGCTCGATGGCACTGCTGTGACCAAAGTGACTAGAGGATAAGTGAGATTTTGAATTTCTTCTCACACTTGTGGACACTGGACACTTTTGGATTGTGTGAGGCCCAATGAATATCTGAGTGCTATGTGACAGACTCGATGGCACTGCTGTGACCAAAGTGACTAGAGGATAAGTGAGATTTTGAATTTCTTCTCACACTAGTGGACACTGGACACTTTTGGATTGTGTGAGGCCCAATGAATATCTGAGCGCTATGTGACAGGCTCGATGGCACAGCTGTGACCAAAGTGACTAGAGGATAAGTGAGATTTTGAATTTCAGCAGACACTTGTGGACACTGGACACTTTTGGATTGTGTGAGGCCCAATGAATATCTGAGCGCTATGTGACAGGCTCGATGGCACTGCTGTGAGCAAAGTGACTAGAGGATAAGTGAGATTTTGAATTTCTTCTCACACTAGTGGACACTGGACACTTTTGGATTGTGTGAGGCCCAATGAATATCTGAGCGCTATGTGACAGGCTCGATGGCACTGCTGTGAGCAAAGTGACTAGAGGATAAGTGAGATTTTGAATTTCTTCTCACACTAGTGGACACTGGACACTTTTGGATTGTGTGAGGCCCAATGAATATCTGAGCGCTATGTGACAGGCTCGATGGCACAGCTGTGACCAAAGTGACTAGAGGATAAGTGAGATTTTGAATTTCAGCAGACACTTGTGGACACTGGACACTTTTGGATTGTGTGAGGCCCAATGAATATCTGAGCGCTATGTGACAGGCTCGATGGCACTGCTGTGAGCAAAGTGACTAGAGGATAAGTGAGATTTTGAATTTCTTCTCACACTAGTGGACACTGGACACTTTTGGATTGTGTGAGGCCCAATGAATATCTGAGCGCTATGTGACAGGCTCGATGGCACTGCTGTGACCAAAGTGACTAGAGGATAAGTGAGATTGGATTGCTTTTAAAAAAGCAGTTTGCAGAGCAGTGGGTAAACAGCAATGCCAGCCTGTCAGGAAGCCTTAAAAGGCAGCCCAACAACCAACACCACTGATACACCACAATATAGCCTCCCCTTGCACTGCACACACAGTGACTGGTGTGTTGTGCAGGCCAAATCGCTAGCAGCAGAAGCAGTTTTTTTGTCTTCTTCCCTGCCTAACGCTCTCCCTACAGAATCAGCAGCAACCTCTCCCTATACTGAGATCGGCAGAAGTAAGATGGCGGTCGGCGTGCACGCCCTTTTATACCCCCTGTGACGCCCACCAAAGCAAGCCAATCACTTGCATGCCCTTCTGAAAGATGGTGGTGACCCGTGCCTATGTCATCACGTTGCCCACAGTGTCCGTGGATCCTGATTGGCTGAAAAAGAGCGCAAAACAAACTTTTGAAACTCGACTTTGGCGCGTTAGTCGCCGACCTCGTGGCCGACCTCATCCTAGGGTCGGGTTTCGTTTCATGAAACCCGACTTTGCCAAAAGTCGGCGACTTTTGAAATTTTTCGACCCGTTTCGCTCAACTCTACTTATTACCCCATATCTCACCGCTCTGCCCTTAGTGGGAAAGGCCTCCGATAACACACTGACTGAAGATAACCCTCTGGCAGTGTGTCATTTGAGATAATCCTCTCACTTTACGGCACTACAGCGTGAGAAAATTCTCACGCTGTAGTGCCGCAAAGTGACAGGTGAACTCCGGTGACATGTTGGCGGCGGAGTGATACAATGCGGAGGATTATCTCCGTCATTGTGTCGCTGGAGCTCCTGGAAAGCGGTCGCATCAGCTGATGCAGCAGCTCTCCACGGGAGTTCTACGTGGGACAATCGTATTATTTGGATTACAGCAGAAAGGTGAGTATAGCTTGCTTTATTATTGTATTTTTTTTACAGGTGATCGATGGCTTCGGGGATTAGGTGTAGATGGTGAGTATGAACTATATGTGTGTATATGTTTACTTTTTTTTTTTTTACATTCAACACATTAGCCGATGATGGGACTACTACAGTCCCATCATTGGTGAATGTGTCAATCACTGTCACTGCAGCAGGCATAGCCGGATGGGACTTGCAGTCCTATCGGACGATGCCTGCATACACAAACACCCCCGCACAGACCCATACAGCCCCGCATAACCCTGCATACCCCCGCACAGACCCCAGCACAGCCCCGCAAACCCTGCATAGACCCAGACCCACAAACCCCCCGCACAGACCCGCATTCCCCTGCACAGACCCACAAAACCCCGCACAGAGACCCCCGCACACCCCCGAACAGACTCTAGCACAGCCCCACAAACCCCCGCACACCCCCGAACAGACTCCCGCACAGCCCCGCATACCCCCGCACAGACCCACATACCCCTGCACAGACCCACACATACCCCCGCACAGCCCCATAAACCCCTGCACAGACCTGCAGACCCCCGCACATAGCCCCACACAGCCCCACATACCCCTGCACAGCTACCCGCACACCCCCGCAAACCCCCGCACACACACCCATAAACCCCCGCTCAGACCCCCGAACAGCCCCGCAAACTCCCACATACCCCCGCACAGACCTGCACATAGCCCCGCACACCCCTGCAGACCCCCGCACCCCCCCACACAGACCCCCGTACACCCCCGCATAGCCCAGCAAACCCCTGCATACCCCCTTACAGACCCCCACACTGACCTGCACACCCCCGTATAGACCGGTATACCCCCACACAGACCCGCACACCCCCGACAGACCCGCACAAAGCCCCGCACACCCCCGCACAGCCCCGCAGACCCCGCACAGATCCGCACATAGCCCCTCACACATCCGCAAACCCCCATAAAGACACCTGCACACCCCCCCGCACAGACCCGGATACCCCCGCAAACCCCCACAGCCCCCCGCACAGCCCCACATACCCTCGTACAGCCCCCTCGCACGCACACCCCCGCACACACCCCCACAAACCCCCGCATAGCCCCCGCACAGACCCCTGAACAGTCCCGCAAACTCCCACATACCCCCACACAGCCCCGCAAACCCCCGCATACTCCCGCACAGACCCACACATACCCCCCGCACAGCCCCGCAAACCCCTGCACAGACCCACAGACCCCCGCAATCTCCACACATAGCCCCGCACAGCCCCCAGCACCCCCCCGCACCCCCCCGCACACTCCCACATACCCCCACACAGACCCGCACATAGCCCCGCACACCCCTACACAGACCCCCCGCACAGCCCCCAGTACACCCCTTCATAGCCCAGAAAACCCCTGCATACCCCTTCACAGACCCCGCACTGACCCGCACGCCCCCCGCACAGACCCGTACACCCCCTGCACAGACGCGTACCCCCCTGAACAGACCCGTATACCCCCGCACAGATCCACACACCCCCGACAGACCCGCACACCCCCGCACAGACCCGCACAGCCCTGTAAACCTGCACACAGACCCCTGCACACCCCCACACAGATCCGCACATAGCCCCGCACACCCCCGCAAACCCCCCGCACAGACCCCTGCACAGCCCCGCACAACCCCACATACCCCCGCACAGCCCCCTGCACACCCCCGAACACACCCCCACAAACCCCCGCATACCCCCGCACACCCTCGCACAGACCCCGAACAGCCCCGCAAACTCCCACATACCCCCCGCACAGACCCACACATAGCTCCACACTCCCCTGCACGGACCCCCACATAGCCCCGTAAACCCCCTCATATACCCCCGCACAGACCCGGACACGCCCCGCACAGATCCGTATACCCCTGCACAGACCCGCACACCCCCGACAGTCCCGCATACCCCCGGACAGCCTCGCACACCCCCGCAAACCCTCGCACAGAACCCCGCACAGATCCACAAACCCCCGCTCAGGCCCCCACATACCCCCGCAAACCCCCTCACAGACCCGCATACCCCCGCACAGATCCGCATACCCCAGCACAGACCCACACACCCCCGACACTTACACCCCCCGTACAGACCCGCACATAGCCCCACACAGCCCGCACATATGCCCGGACAGACCCACACATACCCCCGCACAGCCCTGCAACCCCCAGTACAGACCGACATATCCCCGCACAGCACCGCATACCCCCGCACACCCCCACACAGACCCCCGCACAGCCCCACAATCCCCCACATACCCCCACACATAGCCCCACACACCCGCTCACACCCCGGCACAGACCCCCGTACACCCCTGCATAGCCCCGCAAACCCCTGCATACCCCCTCACAGATCCCCGCACAGACCCGCACACCCCTGCACAAATGCGCACCCCCCGCACAGACCCGTATACCCCCGCAACCCCCCGACAGACCCGCATACCCCCGCACACCTCCGCACAGGTGGTATATGGGGTAATAGTTGGGGGGTTGATGTCACCTTTTTATTGTAAATGGACATCAAGCCCGGCTTAGTAATGGAGAGGTGTCAATAAGACACCTATCCATTACTAATCCTATGGTTGTTATAAGTTAAATAAAAACACAGGCAGAAAAAAGTATTTTAATGAATTTAATTCTAGGCATATATATCTAGTCTATTCTAACCGATCACTTTGTGATTATACTGTGCGGCAGATCATTTGCCAGCTTTTAATAATTTTATATACAGTATATATATATAAAGTATATATACCTGTGTGTGTTATGAAGAATATTTTGTTTTAAAACGATGTGTGAAGGACAAAGAACTGCTGTATGTAAAAGCTCATATTAAAATCACATTGCATATGGATTTCATGCGCATGTCATACGGATGTTCCGTTTAAAAATTGCACAGAAATCGCATGACACGCGTCCATTTTTTCGGTCCGGAAATTAGACCGTTTTTTTTTTTCTTGCATATGGGTATGAGCCCAAAGGTTCAGATACGGCTTTAAATAAGGCTACTTCTTGCGATATAGCGCAATTTTATTTTAAAGTACAAAATTAACGGAATAGTATGATTGAACAGTGTGATTGCGTACACTTTTGTATATTTTAAGATACAAAGGTTAAGTACATTTAAAAATTAAATACATATAAAGATTAACTACATACAGTATACTCACATCATCACCAAGAGGCTTTTAAACATCATCCGTCTGAGATATCAGAGAAGCAACACCAAGACTGAGAACCCCTGGAAGATTCACAACACTGCATGGGCGCCCCCAATTATGCAGATATCACCACACTGTACACGTGTACAGGTACCCCAGTGTATGCTTCTGTCTTAGTCATGTTTCTCTTGCCTTATATAGTGATTTACACTATGTAGTACCTAGTTTCACCTTGCCCTTCCAGTGGCCATCTTTCAAGATTGGATGACATAGAGATATCATGGAATCATCAGACAATGGACAATAAACCTTAGAGTATAAAAGCCACAAAGATTAGATAAAACCACCACAGACAGAGGTTAAATAAACTTTAATGTTTTACAATAACAAACAGAAACATAGAATTGTTTGTGAGGTGGAAGGGCTTCAGACAATGTCATCACTTCTCAAGATTGTGTCACATGAGAACTGTCTGTCTGTTGTATATGTATGACCAGAATGTCTGTCTGTATAATGGTTTAAATGCATTCTGTAAATTTCAATGCGGACTCAAAATAGCCATTTTTATATTCACACTACAATCCACATGTGGCTATTTTGAGCCATGCATTATTTAACAAGATACCATATCCTAAGGTTGATTGACATAAGGATAATAATGGAAGTGTACACTGTGTACAACAACACAAAGCAATGCATGCACAAATTATAGCAAAAATTACTATTGTACGTGAAGTTTTGAGTCACATCTTCTATGTTTTCATCTTGAGTAGATACCCCTATCAGCTGTGTCCATAACTGTAAAGGGGTTGGTACTGTAAGGGTGTAACAGAAACGTGGGATGCAGTGACAAGCAGGAGGCAGAGCAAGAGTTAACAGGTACTTTATGCAGGGAAAGGAAATTAACAGTAAGCGCTCCGCGCAGGGAGCGCAAGAGTTTTGACCGGTTTAAGATGTACAGAAACTGTAAACAATAAACGGTGCAAGATTATGAACAGTATTAATCGAGTTGACTTATCAGTCCAGGGTCCTGGAAGGAGGAGGTTGGAAGATCCCATGATGGCGCCGAAGGTGGCGTGAGACATAGTTGAAGCGGTTCCGGATAAAGTTGTAACACAGTCTCTGAACTGAAGCAGCGTTTCCTAGTTTTCCCCGGTGGGATCTATCAGTCCTGGTATACGGCATGGAACAGGAGGAGGTCTGTGACACAGAGAGCAGAGTACGGAGTCCTGGAGCAACAGCCGCAGCTGCACCTTCTGAAGCTGTGTGGTGAGAAGACTCAACACTATGTTGTGTGCCCGGTATAGTCGAGGGCACGGGTCTGTCTGGACCCTCACGGTTACAAGTTGGAAGGGTACTAGCGTCTGGAGCTGTACTGTCAGTGTGCGCAGAGGAGGTAGACTGCAGAGTGGGCTAAATCTTTGGTCTGGGTTAGCAGAGACGAAGTCAACCTTCTCACTCTGGGTAAGCTGTCTTCCCGCCAAGAGCCCCGACCTTGCGCGCTTGCCTCTATTTATCTCTGGCCCATCCCCATCAGTCAGGTGCTCAGGTTTGCTCTCAACAGAAAGTCCTTCCCCCGGCCACACTGGTGACAGGCCTGACAGTTTCAGCCCAAAGACACCAAGGAGCAGCCATAGCTTGATCCATCTTCCTACAGTACTACCACCAGACAAGTTTCTAATATATTGGTAGCATTAGTGGTCTTTTTCATACAAAAATGGCTAGTTTTCATCAGCTGAGCCAAGTAGATCCATAGATTTTGGTTTTCCATAAATCCCCATTTTCCATGGTTGGTCTCTCAGTTTTTGGTCTGAAGATCTCTTGGGTAGTGACGGAACTTGAAAGGATCATGCATACGGTGGCTGCAACGATGAACCATTGCCAAATTTTGATCTAAAGGGAAAAATATTTATTATTCTCTGAGATAACACCTGTCTGTTGGGATGTGTTCCCACTTCTTTTGCCTGGGTTTCATAACTATCAGCATGTTATCAGCTCCACGAGCAATTACTTTAGCAGGTTCCAGAGGACTTTTGTCTCCCAGATTTTTACACCATCATTGATAGGATGTGAGGATCCAAATCTAACCTGATGGGCACCCATCTGGTCTGTGCCCATTAGTAAGTAGCTTTTTCTCCCAGGTGTCCATATTTCTGGTGTGCCCACTGAGTCAATCCAAGCAGTCCTTCAGTGGTGTCAATCTTTGAACTGGATTCAACGACTGATATTTTGGAATAGTCATCTGATACTAAGTTGAAAAGTCTTTCCAGTGTACCTGAAGCACAATAATCATGAACATTAAACACAGTCACTTTAATTCTTTGTACAATTACCCAGATGTCTTGCCATAGTTCCATTCAGTAGTAGTAGGCACACGCACACCGGTCTCTAACAAATTCTGAATTGTCTCAATTTGTTTTCCTCCTAATCCTGTAATTATAACCTTGTGCCTAGAGTTGAGCGAAACGGGTCGGTCATATTCAAAAGTCGCCGTCTTTCGCTGAAGTCGGGTTTCATGAAGCGAAACCCGACCATAGCATGAGGTTGGCCACGAGGTCGGCGACCAGAGCGCCAAAGTCGCGTTTCAAAAGATGCTTCCAGCGCTCTTTTTCATCCAATGATAGAGGACGCACAATGTGGGCAACGCGATGACATAGGCATCGGTCACCACCATCTTTGAGAAGGGCATGCAAGTGATTGGCTGGCTTTGTGTGGCGTCACAGGGGCTATAAAAGGGCGTGAGTGCCGACCGCCATCTTACTTATGGCGATCTTAGCATAGGGAGAGCTGCTGCTGCTGATTCTGTAGGGAGAGCGTTAGGCAGGGAAGAAGAACCAAAAAACTGCTTCTGCTGTTAGCGATTTACACTTACAACACAACACTTTGTGTGCAGTGACAGGAGAGGCTCTATTTTTGTGCAGCAGCTCTGTTGGTTATTAAGCTGCCTGATAAGGCTCCCTGATAGCTACATTGCTGTTTTCTGCAGTTACCAAGCGTTTATTTTTCCACCCTTTTGTGTGTGCACTGTGCAGCAGTCCTGCTTATTAGGCTGCCTGCGTCCATACTTGGACTGAGAGCATCATTGACAGCATCCTCAAATCTCTAGTGAGATCCAAATTCTCACCAATCCTATAGACACCCTCCACCTTGTCATACACCATCCAATTTCAGTGTGTTACATTGAGGTGTAATCTCTACTGGGCCAGAGACAATACTTCAGCGTCCTCAAATCTATAGTGAGATTCAAAATCTCACCAATCCTATAGACACCCTCCACCTTGTCATTCACCATTCAATTTCAGCCTGTTACATTGAGGTGTAATCTCTACTGGGCCTGAGACAATAGTTCAGCGTCCTCAAATCTATAGTGAGATTCAAAATCTCACCAATCCTATAGACACTATCCACCTTGTCATTCACCATCCAATTTCAGCCTGTTACATTGAGGTGTAATCTCTACAGGGCCAGAGACAATAGTTCTGCGTCCTCAAATCTATAGTGAGATTCAAAATCTCACCAATCCTATAGACACCCTACACCTTGTCATGCATCATCCAATTTCAGTCTGTTACATTGAGGTGTAATCTCTACTGGTCCAGAGACAATAGTTCTGCGTCCTCAAATCTATAGTGAGATTCAAATTCTCACCAATAGTAGATACACCTTCTGCCTTGTTTTACAGTACCATATAGCTGGTGGTATTTTGGGTACATTTTCACAAAAATGAGCAAGTATGGTGGAAGACGCCATGGAAGTGGGTGGGGGTTGCCAGCTGGTCCCGATGGTGGTGGTGTTGCATCTGTAGGTAGTGGCAAAAGCACAATAGCACCTTAGGCAGGAGGTGTTGAGCCTGCATCATCGTCTGGCTGCACAAGGCCTCGAAGGCTCTCTTTTCTGAGAGTAGGTAAACCACTTTTAAAGCGAGAGCTTCAGGAACAAGTTTTGGCTTACATTGCTGACACAGCCTCCAGCTCTCTCGCCGCCTCTTCTGAAGTTTCAAAAAATAAAAGCACTGAGTCGTCATTGGAGGCTCCTGTCAGGAACAACACCTTTCCTTGTGTCCTTCACCCCTACCAAAAGTGAAGGATGTGGCAGGCCACACTACCGATTACTCCATGGAGCTCTTTTCACATACCATGCCTGGATTGCAAGTCAAATCGTGAATTGCCCAGTCCAAGATGAAACTGACATGGAGTGCACTGATGCACAGCCACTGCTAGATTTTTCTGCTGATACATTCACTCAGAACACTACATTGTCCTCACAGTGTACTGAGCCAGAATCTGACCCTGATGAAACTCAGGTGCCCCTTCCCGCATACTACTGTATACCACCTTACATGGTGACACAGAGGAAGGTGCACATGAAATTGAAGAGGAGGTGATGGATGACCCAATTGTTGACCCAGATTGGCATCCATTGGGGGAAGAGGGTGCCGCTGCCAATAGCTCAGAAGAGGAGGAGGAGGATCCGCAGCAGGCAACGACATGGCAACAGCTGTTGTCTGGCATGACCGTAGCAGTCCAAAAACGTGTTACAAAAACCAAAAGAGTTGCAGGACAGCTTGGCCAGACGGTCAAATTAGCACAGCGTGCAAGGTTTCAAAATGTCTTCTATAGTAGGAAGAGGGCAGTGTGGCACTTTTTTGAACAAAATCCTAATGATCAGGCAAAAGTTATCTGTAAGAAGTGCGCAAAGACCTTTAGCCGAGGGAAAAATCTTATACATTTAACCACCATGCACTTGCAAGCGTGGACGGACTACCAAACCTCACGTACCACATGTGCACCTGCTCCGAATGAAGGTAGTCAGCAATGCTATATCGCTTCCCCCACTGTAAGCCCACCGGTAAGCACACCACCAGCAGCAAATGTCGAGGTTTCGCCGCAAGGGCAAAGCAGTCATGGAATCACAATGTTATTTCTACAAAAGACTGAGTCTACTGAACCACCAACACCATCACCAACCCTCTCTCAGTCCGCCATGTCCACCGCTAGTTCCACCATATTCAGCTCTCAAGTCCAGCTCACCCTACCAAAGACTCTGAGTAGGGCAAGAAAGTACTCATCCTCTCATCCGCGTACACTGGCTTTGAACGCCCACATTGCCAAACTAATCTTGTTAGAGATGATGCCCTACCGGTTGGTTGAAAGCAAAGCTTTCCGCGAGCTCATGGCCTACGCAGTACCACGCTATGACCTATCCAGTCGGCACTTCTTTTCACTAAAAGCCATCCCAGCCCTCCACGTGCATGTGAAAGACCGCATTGTCCATGCACTCAAGCAATCAGTGAGTGGAAAGGTGCACCTCACAACAGATGCATGGTCCAGTAGGCATGGCCAGAGCCGTTATGTGTCCATCACTGCGCACTGGGTTAATGTGGTGGATGCAGGGTCCACAGGGGACAGTGGCGGTGGGACAGTGCTGCCTAGCCCACAGTACAGGAAACAGTTGGCTGTAGGCGTTCGACCCTCCTCCTCCTCCTCCAGAAGGGAAAGCTCGTCCCAGAGCGCAGTCACACGAGCATTCCATCCGCAGCTGCCAGTGTTGCACACGAGGTGTCCCACTATCGAACAGCTAGTGGTAAGCGTCAGCAGGCTGTGTTGAAGATGATGTGTTATGATTGAGTCACCGTAGGAGGCAAAAATAGAAATGCTAGCTAAGTCCAGAAAACCAGAGAAGTTGGCAGCTATCGGATTGCAGACCCCTGAACCTATCAACACAACTAGCAGTAGCCGTGGGGGGCTCCTACGATGCCCTAGGCCCCTCGATCACAGCCGGAGGACTACATAGCCTAAAGACAGAAAGGGAAATCTAAACTGCCCCAGAGCAGACCCCAAAGCAAAAGGCAGCCCCCCACATATAATGACGGTGAAGCAAGAAGAAAGAACAAAACACAGACAGAAAGATAGACTTAGCAAAGATGGGGCCCACGCTAGCTTAGATAGGAAAGGACAGGAAGGCTGCTGTCTGCAATCCGTGAAAAACCCTATGAAAATAAGAGCCAACAAACTGACAGTAAAAAAGGCCCTGAAGACGCTAGGCTTCAAAAAGCTATGTCAGTACTCAAGAATGTTCTGAAGACAGAGCAACAGGCAAAAGGAGATTCAGCTCACCCCAGCAGGGAATGGCAGAATCCAGAAAAGCAAGGAAAACAAAACACTAATGAAAAAAGGCAAAGCAGAAATCTTAGCTTTAGATGAGCAGGAATCAGACTGGTTTCCTAGAAGTCCACAGAGAAATCACCCGCAGGCCAGAAGGGCGTCGGCAGCCTTATATCCAGTCATTAACTCCACTCAGCCAGTCATCATCATCAGCCCCAGGTGTTTGACAATCAAGCTCACTACCTTTCTTCACCAGAAGAGGGAGTTCCTCGGGCCTCAGTAGTGAAGGGGAAAATGAACTCACAACAGTACCTCCCCCTTGAGGAGGGGTCACCGAACCCTCAACCACGCCACCAGGGCGATCAGGGTGAGCCCGATGAAAGGCACGCACCAATCTTTTGGCATGAATATCAGAGGCAGAGACCCAGGAATTATCCTTCTGACCATAACCCTTCCACTTAACCACTTAACCAAATACTGTAGTCTCCGTCTAGCCAGACGGGAATCCAGTACTTTCTCTACCTCATATTCCATGTTACCTTCAACCAATACAGGGTCTGGAGGTGCAACCCCCGGAACAACAGGTTCAACAAACCTCTTCAACAAAGATTTATGGAACACATTATGGATTTTAAATGTGACAGGAAGAGCCAAACGAAAAGAGACCGGATTAATAATCTCCAAAATCTTGTAAGGTCCAATAAATCTAGGCTTAAACTTAGGAGAAGCCACCTTCATAGCAATATTTTTTTATGATAACCACACCATATCACCAACCTTAAATTGGGGACCAATGGTCCTATGTCGGTTGGAAAACCGCTGGGCCTTTCCCTGTGAGAGAGATAACTTATCCACCACTTGGTCCCAGATCTGGTGCATTCTCTCCACCACAGTGTCAACCCCTGGGCAGGCAGAGGGCTCCACCTGCCCTGAAGAAAATCGAGGATGAAACCCAAAGTTACAAAAAAAAAGGAGACATCAAAGTGGCAGAACTAGCTCTATTATTTAAAGCAAATTCGGCCAAGGGCAAAAATGAAACCCAATCATCCTGATCAGCAGAAATAAAACATCTCAAATATGACTCCAAGGTCTGGTTTGTTCTCTCTGTCTGCCCATTGGTCTGAGGGTGAAAAGCAGAGGAGAAGGACAACTGAATTCCCAGCTTGGAAAAGAAAGTTCTCCAAAATCTAGACACAAACTGGACTCCTCTGTCAGATACAATGTTCTCAGGAATCCCGTGCAAGCGAACCACCTGTTGTAAAAACAGGGGCACCAATTCAGAGGAAGACGGCAACTTAGGAAGTGGTACAAGATGAACCATCTTAGAGAACCTATCACAAATCACCCAAATAACAGTCATCCTTTGAGAGACAGGCATATCAGAGATGAAATCCATTGAAATATGGGTCCATGGCCTCTTGGGGACAGGCAAAGGCATCAACAACCCACTAGAGCGAGAACACGATTTAGACCGGGAGCACGTCCCACAGGACTGCACAAAATTCCTGACATCACGAGACAAGGAGGGCCACCAAAAAGACCGACTCACCAGATCTCTAGTACCAAAAATACCTGGATGACCAGCCAAAGCAGAGCAATGAACTTCAGACATCACTCTCTTCTTCCACTGGTCAGGAACATACAACTTTCCACTGGGACAACGCTCAGGTTTGTCCTCCTGGAACTCTTCCAGAGCACGTCTCAAATCGGGCGAGATGGCAGAAAGAACTACCCCTTCGCCTAAGATGGTAGCAGGCTTGGTCACCACAGGAGAATCAGCAAAGAAGCTCTTAGAGATGGCGTCAGCCTTGACATTCTTAGTTCCAGGAAGAAAAGAAACCACAAAATCAAAACGTGTAAAAAACAAGGCCCACCTAGCCTGTCTAGGGTTCAAGCGCTTAGCCGACTCTAGGTAAATCAAATTCTTGTGGTCAGTGAGGACCACGACTTGATGCTTAGCTCCCTCCAACCAATGTCTCCACTCCTCAAATGCCCATTTCATGGCTAACAGTTCCCGATTCCCCACATCATAGTTACGTTCAGATGGAGAGAACTTTCGGGAAAAGAAAGCACAGGGATTCATTTTAGATGTTACAGGATCCTTTTGGGACAAAACAGCTCCTTCACCAATCTCAGAAGCATCCACCTCTACCTGGAACGGAAGTGAGACATCAGGTTGCCGCAAAACCGGGGCGGAGGTGAATCTTCGCTTCAGCTCCTGAAAGGAAGAAACAGCCTCCGGAGACCAATTTAACACATCAGCACCCTTCTTAGTCAAATCAGTCAATGGCTTGGCAATACTAGAAAATTTTGCTATAAATTTCCGATAAAAATTTGCAAAACCCAAAAACTTCTGGAGGGCCTTCAAAGAAGTGGGCTGAACCCAATCGTAAATGGCCTGTACCTTGGCCGGGTCCATTTCAATAGTTGACGGGGACAAAATAAATCCCAAAAAAGAAATCCTCTGTACTCCAAAAAGGCATTTAGATCCTTTGACATACAGGGAATTCTCCCTCAAGATCCGTAACACAGTCCGAATATGTTCCACATGAGAATCCCAATCCTTGGAGAAGATCAAAATATCATCCAGATAGATAATCAAAAATTTATCGACAAAATCTCGGAAAATATCGTTCATGAAGCACTGGAAGACAGAAGGGGCATTAGTGAGCCCAAAAGGCATCACCAGGTACTCAAAATGTCCCTCCGGAGTATTAAACGCCGTCTTCCATTCATCCCCATGCTTAATGCGAATAAGATTATACGCCCCCCTAAGGTCAAGCTGGGTAAACCAGCAAGCACCTTTAACTCTGGAGAATAGATCAGAAATCAGGGGTAACGGATACTGATATTTAACAGTAATTTTGTTGAGAGCACGATAATCAATACAAGGTCTTAATGATCCATCCTTTTTGGCTACAAAAAAAAACCCGGCACCTAAGGGTGACGAGGATGGTCTAATATGACCCTTCTCCAACGCCTCCTTAATATAGGATCGCATAGCCTCGTGCTCGGGTACAGATAAATTGAAGAGCCGACCCTTGGGAAATTTACACCCCGGGCTCAGTTCAATAGCACAGTCATAACTACTATGAGGAGGCAGAGACGCAGACTCATTCTCACTAAATACATCATAAAAGTCCGCCAAATAGTCAGGAACATCAAACGACTGAGGAGAGGTGGAAAACACCGGAGCCTCACTAAAGGCACACCGACAACCCCAAATCACCACAGACACAGATTTCCAATCCAAAACTGGATTATGAATTTGTAACCAGGGAAACCCCAGAACAATAGTATCATGCAGATTATGTAACACCAAAAACCTGCAATTTTCTTGATGGTCTGGGGCGACCCGCATTACCACCTGGGTCCAAAACTGAGGCTTATTTTTAGCCAAAGGAGTAGCATCAATCCCCCTCAAAGGGATAGGCGTCTGCAGAGGTGTCATCGGAAATCCACAACGTTTAGCAAAATCCAAGTCCATTAGGTTTAGAGCTGCTCCCGAATCCACAAAAGCCTTGGCGGAAAATGTGGACAGGGAGCAGATCAGAGTAATAGCCAGAAGAAACTTAGGTTGAACACCACCAACAGAAAACGTGTGTGCAAAGCGTTTCTCGCGTTTAGGACAGACAGAAATAATATGCGAGGCATCTCCACAGAAAAAACACAACTTATTACGCCTTCTGAACTCCTGACGCTGCTCTCTGGAAAAAACTCTATCACATTGCATAGGTTCAGACATCTGTTCAACAGGTGGCAACACCTCTCGTGCAGCTCTGCGTTCGCGTAAACGCCGATCAACCTGAATGGCTAAAGACATAGAATCGTCAAGACCAGAGGGAACAGGAAATCCCACCATAGTATCTTTTATGGCTTCTGACAACCCCTTCCGAAAGAGAGCAGCCAAGGCATTATCATTCCAGGTAGTAAGTACTGCCCACTTTCGGAATTTTTGACAGTACAATTCTGCAGAATCACGACCCTGGTTCAATGCCAGCAGGGTCTTTTCAGCCTGATCAATGGCATTAGGTTCGTCATACAACAACCCCAAGGCCTGAAAAAATGCGTTCACATTAGTCAGAATAGGATCATCTGGTTTCAAAGAAAACGCCCAATCCTGGGGATCGCCACGCAGCAAAGAGATGACAATTTTAACCTGGTGCGCGGAGCTCCCTGACGAGTTAGGCTTCAAGGCAAAAAATAATTTACAATTATTTTTGAAATTCAAAAATTTAGACCGATCCCCAAAAAATACATCAGGTGTAGGAATCTTTGTTTCAGCAGCATGTGAATGAGCAAGGTAGGCGGAAATTCCCCGCACTTCCGCAGCGAGCTGCTCCACATGATCAGACAATTGCTTTATCTCCATTGAGAGAAAAAAAAATTCCCCCTACGGCCTCAGAGATATAGAGGAAAAAATATACACACTTTTTTTTTTTTTTTTTTATACAATTCTTTCCTGCAATTGAGTACCCTAGAATCTGCGGTATGGCGGGTGATTCTGTTATGATTGAGTCACCGTAGGAGGCAAAAATAGAAATGCTAGCTAAGTCCAGAAAACCAGAGAAGTTGGCAGCTATCGGATTGCAGACCCCTGAACCTATCAACACAACTAGCAGTAGCCGTGGGGGGCTCCTACGATGCCCTAGGCCCCTCGATCACAGCCGGAGGACTACATAGCCTAAAGACAGAAAGGGAAATCTAAACTGCCCCAGAGCAGACCCCAAAGCAAAAGGCAGCCCCCCACATATAATGACGGTGAAGCAAGAAGAAAGAACAAAACACAGACAGAAAGATAGACTGAGCAAAGATGGGGCCCACGCTAGCTTAGATAGGAAAGGACAGGAAGGCTGCTGTCTGCAATCCGTGAAAAACCCTATGAAAATAAGAGCCAACAAACTGACAGTAAAAAAGGCCCTGAAGACGCTAGGCTTCAAAAAGCTATGTCAGTACTCAGGAATATTCTGAAGACAGAGCAACAGGCAAAAGGAAATTCAGCTCACCCCAGCAGGGAATGGCAGAATCCAGAAAAGCAAGGAAAACAAAACACTAATGAAAAAAGGCAAAGCAGAAATCTTAGCTTTAGATGAGCAGGAATCAGACTGGTTTCCTAGAAGTCCACAGAGAAATCACCCGCAGGCCAGAAGGGAGTCGGCAGCCTTATATCCAGTCATTAACTCCACTCAGCCAGTCATCATCATCAGCCCCAGGTGTTTGACAATCAGGTTCACTACCTTTCTTCTCCAGAAGAGGGAGTTCCTCGGGCCTCAGTAGTGAAGGGGAATATGAACTCACAACAATGATGTGTTTGGGCGACAACAGACACACCGCGGAGGTACTGGCCGACTACTTGCAGGGACAAACTGAGTCATGGCTGGGCAGTCTACATCTTGAGGCAGGCAAGGTAGTTAGTGATAACGGCCGGAATTTTGTGGCAGCCATAGCCCTTTCAAAACTCAGACACATACCTTGCCTGGCTCACACCTTGAACCTGGTGAAGCAGTGCTTCTTCAATAATTATCCGGAGTTAACACCCCTGCTCCATAAGGTGCGAAGACTGTGCTCGCACATCCGCCAGTCGCCCGTACACTCCAGTCGTATGCAGAAGCTGCAGCGACTGCTCCACCCTCCCAAGCACCGCCTAATTATCGACGTTGCAACAAGGTGGAACTCCACCCTGCACATGGTTCAGAGGCTGTGTGAACAGAGGCAGGCTGTAATTCATTTGTGGGAGGATACACAGGCAGGCAGTTTGCAAGCAGACATGGAGTTGTCTGGTGAGCAGTGGTCGAAGCTGAAAATCCTCTGTAAAGTCCTTCAATGTTTTGAGGAATGCACATGGCTGGTAAGCGCAGACGACGCCATCATAAGCATGAGCATCCCACTTATGCGCCTGCTCATGCAAACTCTGATGCACATTAAGGAGCAGGCGTCTGCAGCCGAGGAGGAAGAGGAGGAGGGAAGCCTTGATGACAGTCAGCCATTTTCTGGTCAGGGAATTCTCGTGGACGAGGTGGAGGAAGAAGAGGAGGAGGAGGAGGATGATGGGGATGATTATTTTGGGGAGGAGGATGCTTCTCAGTGGGCATGAAAAAATGTTGGCGTGGCAAGGTCAGGTACAGGGTTTGTGCGTGACTGGAAGGAAGTGGATTTGCCAGAAAGTGCTCCTCCACCCAACACTCACAGTGCATCATTGACACCTGGAGCATTGGCCCATATGTCTGATTATGCCTTGCAGATCCTAAAATGGGACCCTCGCATTGCCAAAATGATGAACGATGACGACTACTGGTTGGCCAGCATCCTGGATCCACGCTATAAAGGCAAATTCCAAAACATCATGCCACAGGAAAACCTAGCCTAATATTGGCTAACAAACAAGCAACTCTGGTAAACCGTTTGTTTGAGGCATTCCCAGCACACAGCGGCGGTGATGTTTTTCCAACAATCCGTAGCTGGCAACATGAAAGAGGTGTTCGTGGTGCACACAGCCGAAGTGGCGTTGGACACAGGGGTTTCATAACCATGTTGTGGACTGATTTTTCAAGTACCGCTCACACGACTGGTAATACTGCATTGATCGAAAGTGACAGGAGACAGCAGTTGTCAACTATGGTAGCAAACTACATCTCCTCCCATATCGATGTTCTCCCTCACCGGTCATTCCCCTTTGACTACTGGACCAGTAAACTTGACACCTGGCCTGAATTGGCACAATATGCCTTACAGGAGCTGGCTTGCCCTGCTGCTAGTGTGTTATCTGAACGAGTCTTCAGTGCTGCTCGATCAATCCTGACAGAAAAAAGGACCCGTCTGTCAACCCAAAATGTTGATGATCTAACCTTCATTAAAATGAACCATGCATGGGTTTCAAAGGATTTTGTCGCACCCTCCCCTGCTGACACGTAGGTTGCCAGAAAAATGGCTTGCTTTTGTCCTCCTGTTCCGCGGACTTCTCCAATTACTCCATTTGCAGCTGCTGAATGTCCAACCACAACATATGCCATTTTTTCCACCTCTCTAACTGGGCTGCCTCCCCCCACAGGGCCAGGGTCACCACCTGGCGCACGCACCCGTGCGAGTGCCGTTGCCCTGGACAGGTGGGTGGGCACACTGTTTGGCAACGGCACTGGCACAAGGTCCCTCATAGTAGAATCAAGTGTCTCTGATGGTGGAGGTGTACACCCGCCGTCAGACACACCGGTGTACTATGAGGGGCCCAGTGCCAGTGCCGTCGCCAACGAGTGGGCCCCCCCTGCTTGCTCAGGATTACACTACTTGCAAAGTTGAAATACTTACCTCTCCCTGCTCCACCGCCGTGACGTCTTCCGCGTTTCCTGACAGTGACATTCTGGTCAGAGAGCGCGATGACATCATGTCTGTACACCCTCTGCCTAAACAGTCCAAGTGCAGTGAGATGGAAGATGGGGACGACGAGGAGTCCAGACTAAATGTAGTACAGGGATTCCCTAGCGAGGAGACTTATTTAATTGTTTTCAATGTTGGGACAGCTATTTTTGGGGAGCACTATACTCTGGAGAATGATATATGAGGCCCACCATACACTGGAGCATTCCAAAGGTCTACATCAGACACTGGAGCAGCATTTACAGGGCCCATTATGCACTGGAGCATTAGAAATGGGGCCCATTATATATGGAGCATTATTTGGGCCCATAACACAGTGGAGCTTCATCCATGGGGACCAACATATACTGTAGCATTATGTGGAGCTCATCGTATGCTGTTTCAAACATTATATGGGACCAATGATTCTGTATGGAGAAATATATGGGCCTCATTACTCTGTATAGCGCACTATGCGGTGGCCATAATACTGCATGGAGTAATATACTGTCCATTTTTGGAGCTATTGGAGAATTTAAAATGGATATCAGTCATGAGATGTAAGAAGTGAAGTATTTTTCATTGTACTATACCGCTATTTCTCTGCCGTACCAGAGGATCATGAATTGTGGCATGTGTTAAGCCCTACCCCCCCCCACAACTTTAGCCAAATAACCACCAGTTTTCAATGCCTAACTATTATTATAAAGTAAATTAAGGTTGACAAGCTTAAGTAATAAGTATTGATGTTTTTGGCATTAAAATGGGCACTGTAGGTGTGTTTCCTGTCCTCCACTCACTGCTGACTTTTCTTCCCCATTGACTTGCATTGGGTTTCGTGTTTCAGTCGGCCTTCGACTTTTCACGATAATCGGCCAATTTCGTTCGACCCCCCCGACTTTTGAGAAAGTTGGGTTTCATGAAACCCGACTCGACCCGAAAAAAGGCAAAGTCGCTCATCTCTACTTGTGCCCACTGAATTGTTTTGGATTTACATAAATCAAACTGGCCTCCACCCTTGTATCTAACAAAGCTTTAACATGTTGGCTGTTTTTATTTTTCAGTTAATCGCCAGATCTATGTGGGGGCGTCTATACATTTGTGGGGCATGGCCAGCAAATCAACTCTTATCTTTTTCCTCCCATTGATCCTCCATCTTAGATGAAGACATTTTGGAAGGATAAACTGATAGCCCCTTCAGTTGGGCCTTGAATTCCTGTTTCAAGGATTTCACTTCAGCATAAAGATCCTTAATCCCCGGTGCTGTGGGCTTTAACGAAGACAAAGAGGGAGTGAGCACTCTCTCTTCCTGTGTCCTGTCTCAACACTGATGTGGAGATTCAGAATCTTTTAGTGTAGCCTTTTTATTATGTGAAACACCTGGCTTTTTATTAAGTCCTCTCTTTTGATACAATTTCCACATCTTGTCAGTAGCAATCCCATCTATTTAATCCCTGTGGACGCCATCCTTTTTTAAGGCCCTAAACATATATTTCCAAGTAAGGATTGTAATGACTTTTGACATTGTAATACTGCTCTTCAGAGGGAAGATTACCTTTTTGTTTGGGACCCCAATCTCCCAGATCCCTTAACTCTAGAATTGCCTCCAATATATTAGCGATTGTTTTCCCAGTCTGATTTACCATTAGCGTCATCATGATATGTTTATAAGCTGGAGGGGCATGTCTAATGATACAATTTCTAACAGATACACTTACAACAGCTTGCATATAATCATCATAGGTGCTTGCTGAAATAGCATTTTTCATGACCTCCTCCTACAACCTCTGAGCACAATCTTTCAATGTAAACCATGGTTTTTCATTGGGTGGCCAGTCCGCCACAAATGGGTATTAATGCCGCAATGCCATAACCACAACATCAAGCATGCTACACACATGTAGTTGCTAGATTATCAAAGTCCAGCCCCTGACGAAGCTACTTTGCGGTGGCGACACGCGTCGGGCACTCCACAAGCTTCCCCCATGTGAGCGGTATTATACTGGGACAGCGTGGGCAGGATTCAGTCTTTGTAAAAAAAAAATGTTCATGTATTTCTAGCCTTTCTAGGCTTTACTATGGTCTCTATCTACTCCATAGGTTTCTGAAACCTTCTGTATTATCGTTCGCACTGTGCCCTTGATTATGTATGTGGCTCTTTCTAATTGTATGGACGTATCTTGATAATTGTGTCACTTATAATATTCTCATTTTCCTCCTGGTGTTGTCTGTGGGCATTTAAAAGCTTCCGTATATTTTGTGTCTTACTGGTTACACATTTTTTTAAATGCTGGTTTATTCTACGACACATATAACTTCTCTTTGGCCATTGTGGCCTATTTATTACTATGGGCATTTGACAACATACTAATAGGAGTCTGATGGGGGTTTTCTGCGACATAATATATTTGCAGGTCATCATTATTCATTTTTGAGCCAACTTATTTGCTCTAACAAAATGGGGTTTGTCTTGTTGGCTCTATTATGAGCTTTGTGTGCTTCGTATGTGTCATTTTATGACCTTTAAAATGTTTTTATATGGTGTGGTCTATCTGTAATTAATAAAATATATATTTTTGTGGTGATCCCTGCATTTTTAGTCAGTAGCTTTCTCTACAAAATTTCTCGGATTATCAAAGTAAAGAATGCCTCTTTCATTACAGGCTCATGACTGAGTTGGACAAATTTGGGGCCATCCACAACATCCATCTGTACTCCATGAGCCTCCATCTCCCATAATCTGACTGCCCAAGCTACCAGGGGTTCATTTGACTTTTAAGAAAAATGATCATGAAGGTCAATAAGCTCCTGTTGACTGTAATCCTCTACCGCATTCTTATTCCATTTACCTGTAGCTGTCTACGATATATAGGATGAACTTTCACTGGATTAAGTGGAGGATCAATTTCCATCTTCCCATGGAAATGTTCATCCTCAGACTCAGGATAGGTGATGTTTTTGCAGTCAGTTGAATTCCAAACATCACCATCTCATTGATCAGGGTTCCACTCTATCCCTGCTTTGGCTATGGTCAAAGCTGCTTTCTTTTTATTCACCTTCCCTCTCCTCCTTTTGTACTTATACTCTGCTACAAGTACAGCTGCCTTTTCTACAACATGCTGATATCCATCACATCTGTTCATTAATAACTTATTCTGACATTGTGCTATAACCAATGTATTCTGGGCCTCACAATTGTTTTTCCAGTTCCTGTACTTTTGTTAACATAAATATTCTTTCCTCATGTTTTTTTTCTATATGCAGACAACAATATCCATCCGCGCCTACCAACAGCGACCAACTCTTTACCTTTCTCCACTTTCACTTTCTCTAAGCATGCAACCACATCAGAAGGTTCCACGTCCTTCAAACATTTATCCCATGCTTCACCCAAACCAGCACTCTGCGACCACTTGGTTGCCAAAATATGATAGGGAGCCTGTTCCCAGCCTGGAATCTCAATAGACTCACTCACAGCCACCTTCTTCTTAAAGAGAGGCATGTTTTATCCAGTATCACACTATCACACAGAGTCCTGTTAATATTAACCCCTTTACCCCAAGGGTGGTTTGCACGTTCATGGCCGGTCCAATTTTTACAATTCTGACCACTGTCTCTTTATTGTTAGGCGTCAGGTTTCTGCATCTGCTCTACAGGAATCTAGAGCCTCACATTCTGCTGTCTCCTGCTGTCTTTCTACTACAGAGGAGATTACTTTGCAGCAGACCGCTCCAGAGACTAAGTCCCTCTGTGCTCCTACTGGGCATGCTCACGAGACGAATTCCCATTGGAGATCGGGAGTCATGTGCACAGGTCCTGTTCCAGATCTCATTTGTCCATCTCGGAGATCTGGAAGGTCCCGCATGGCTATAAAAAGCGCGCATGGCCGTTCCGCCATGCATTAGTATAGACTATACTGCTATGTGTGAATGGTGACGGATGTATGACTCTGGTGACTGACTCATTTGAAACCCCTTCCCTCTGATATTATGCATGGTGATAGGGAATTAGTTTAGTAGTCAGCGCCAGTCAGTAGCAAGCCTAAAGCTACTGTGCTCACCGCACCGCTACGCTAGTGTCCGACATCGCGCTTGCCTTCCAGCCTTGTCGTCGAGCAGCAGTGTCCTACGCCGTGCTGCAGTTGCAGCCCCCCTTGGCGCTCGCAGTAGCGACGCCGCACACACGGTAGGTCAAGAAGGACGCAGCTCCTCTGTCTTAGGGCCTGCTCCTGTGACCAGATACCGTGTGTGCATTTTAACTGAACTCTGTGTCACTAACAGGTTCAGTGTTCTTTGTGTTTTTGTGTTGCGGCGTCTCTGTGTGTGAACAGAGCCCGCTCTGCGCACTATGGGTGAAGTTAAACCCGTGCGCATTATATCACCATATTGCTCCTGCCATCACTCAGCAGCGGTTATAACACTTACTGCACGGTGGACCCTGAGCGGCGAACGCACTTTATTATCATTTTTATTTAGTGCGTTCTGCCGTTCCTAACATTTTACTAGTGCCAGGGTCTGGCTAGAGAAGGCAGCTCAGCAGCAACTCCTTCAGTGCATTCGCCAGCTAGAGGGCCGGTTGGCTACTCTTGAGAGTGTCATCGCAGCCGCGAAGTCTTCGGAGGCTGATGTACAGGCGATTGCCGAGGCGGTTTCCCATATGTCCACGTCCTCCCACGCGCCGACAGTTACCCGCCTCCCGTTGCCGGGGTTTCGTCAGCCAGTGCTCTATCCAGCTGGAGTTACTGGCTACACGATTCCCTACGGAACGGGCCAAGATGGGGTTTATTGTTTCCCTTCTGTTGGGCAAGGCGTTTGAGTGCGCTACGCCACTTTGGGAGTGTGGTGACCCAGAGGTTAGGACCGCTGCTCAGTTTTTAACAGCTATTAAGCAGGTCTTCTTGGGACCATGGGTCACGCACGACACCTCTCTACAGCTACTGGCTTTGACTCAGGGATCCCTCTCGGTTAGTCAGTAAGCCGTTAGTTTTTGGACACTGGTTTCCGAGCTGGAGTGGTCTGACAAAGCTCTCATCCCTGTGTTTTGAGAGGTTTAGCTGAGCATGTTAAGGATGCTCTTTCTACCAGAGAGGTTCCTGCAAATCTGGAGGAGCTGATTGCCATTGCCACCCGTATTGATCTCCGTTTTTCGGAGCGCGGGCTGGAGGGTGCTCAATCCAGACGGAAGGTTACTCCAGCTCCAGTGGCGGATAAAGTGGACTATGGGCCCGGGGCTGTTCATAAAACCTGGGCCCCTGTACCCCCCTTCCCAGGAAAACATTTTCTGTCCAAATTTTGTGGCTCTTCTCACAAAAACACTGCATATGCTGATTTTTAGGTATACAAATTGTAACATTTATTAGACTATAAAAACAAAGAAAAATTACTTTTTTCTCACAAGAAATTGTATTGTATGGTCAAACAATATAAATAATATTAAATATTCCTCAAAATCAACAGTCAAAATATAATGATGGGCTATAAAACCGGGACACAAAGTGTAGGGAAGAACCCAGGTGCGCACCCTGAGGAACAACCCCGTTATCCCATGCTAAAGTGCTTACCCATCATGTGCTCAAGGACAAGTGCAGCGCCGCCACCAGCGCAAGTGCAGCGTAACTTGCGCTGGTGGCGGCGCTGCACTTGTCCTGGAGCACATGATGGGTAAGCACTTTAGCATGGGATAACGGGGTTGTTCCTCAAATAAATTTCTTACGTTTCTAAAATATTTTGGACTTTCACTCCATTTTTTTGTGTTAACATATAAGTTACACTTAGGCTGTGTGCACACGCTACGGATTAGGTGCGGATTTTGTAAAATCCGCAGGTGAAACCGCAGGTCAAAATACCTGCGGTTTTACCTGCGGATGTCAAAAACCACTGCGGAACCGCAGCAAAATCCGCAGTGTGTGCACACAGCCTTTCACAGGCTGCCTGCCTGCGGCTGCCTGGCTGCTGTGTGTGTGAGTGTGACTTAAGTTGTGAGTGACACTGAGTGGAAGGAAGCTGCCCGCAGGGAGAGCTCAGCAGCTGACTGAGCATGGAGGCAGCCGCATAATGCATTGGAGGGAGCAGCCAGGGAGGCTGGGGAGAGGCAGAGCATGGAGGCAGCCGCATAATGCATTGGAGCCGGGAGCAGCCAGGGAGGCTGGGGAGAGGCAGAGCATGGAGGCAGCCGCATAAATTGCATAATGCATTGGATTGGAGGGAGCAGCCAGGGAGGCTGGGGAGAGGCAGAGCATCCTCCTCCCAAATGGTGACGGTGAGTGACCCACCTGCGCTAGCCGCTGCCAAAATCTCCTGGGCTGAGCCTGATATACTCTCTCTTCTCTCCTCACTGTGCCTCGGCCGGCCGCCTCCACGCTTTTCTCCCGAGTCCCGGCCACAGCACAGAGAGAGGAGGAATTTCTGCTCCTGCCGTGCTGCGCCGCCCCCACACACGTGCCGCCTGAGACTGCCCGCCCCCCTTCCAAGTTCCTACGCCACTGGGCGGCGGCGGGCGGCTCACACAGATGCCGACCGACCGGATTGGCCCCTGCCCTGGGCCCCCAAAACACCTTGGGCCCGGGGCGACCGCCCCATCCGCCCCTATTAAGATCCGCCATTGTCCAGCTCCCAACCTCTTTGAACCTCTGGAACGACCCGAGCCAGAGATTCCACTCCCAGAGCCCATGGAGGTGTCTTGCGCTGTTCTCGAGGCGCGTTCGGCGCAAAAGTCCATTTGTGTTTGCCATTGTCAACGTGCTGTTTCTCAGGACAACAGTGTCCCGCAATGGCCAAACTCTGTGCCGCCGGGCAAGACCTTTGTCCCTCCCCACCTTCGGCCGAAGGTCCTCGCGTGGGCACACGCGTCCAGGACAGGTGGTCACTGTGGCTACATGCAGACCACAAAACTCCTGGCGGGGTCGTATTGGTGGCCACACAGGGCTCGGGACATTAAGAAATATATTCAGGCATGCGCCTCGTGTGCTCGGGTAAGCCTCCTTAAACAGAGAGAAGAGACGTCCACCGTCACACCGCGGCGTTCCATTTCAACTTAAGCTCCGGGCGGTTTTGCCACGCCCGTTGTCTTCCAAGTGTCCCTTCTTAAACCTGGCGATCTTGCCGCCTCTGATACCTTCCACGTGTCCCGGTTTTTCGTGTCACCTACCGGGACATCAGACTTGCCTTCGGACGAGTCTGAGGCCTATGCCTCTGATGGGCACAGGGTGGTGGATTGGAAGGCTCAGAGAGGAGGGGGCCCTAGGAGGGGGTAATGTTAGGCATCAGGTTTCTGCATCTGCTCTGCAGGAATCTAGAGCCTCACATTCTGCGGGCTCCTGCTGTCTTTCTACTACACAGGAGATTGCTTTGCAGCAGACCACTCCAGAGACTAAGTCCCTCTGTGCTCCTACTGGGCATGCTCACAAGACGATCTCCCATTGGAGATCGGGAGTCATGTGCCCAGGTCCTGTTTCAGATCTCATTGGTCCATCTCGGAGATCTGGAAGGTCCCGCACGGCTATAAAAAGCGCGTATGGCCATTCCGCCATGCGCTAGTATAGACTATACTGCTATGTGTGAATGGTGACGGATATATGACTCTGGTGACTGACTCATTTGAAACCCCTTCCGTCTGATATTATGCATGGTGATAGGGAATTAGTTTAGTAGTCAGAGCCAGTCAATGGCAAGCCTTAAGCTACTGTGCTTTCCGCACCACTACGCTAGCGTCCGACATCGCGCTTGCCTTCCAGCCTTGTCGTCGAGCGGCAGTGTCCTACGCCGCGCTTCAGTTGCAGCCCCCCTTGGTGCTCACAGTAGCGACGCCGCACACATGGTAGGTCTAGAAGGATGCAGCTCCTCTGTCTTAGGGCCTGCTCCTGTGACCAGATACCGTGTGTGCATTTTAACTGAACTCTGTGTCACTAACAGGTTCAGTGTTCTTTGTTTTTGTGTTGCGGCGTCTCTGTGTGTGAACAGAGCCTGCTCTGCGCACTCCAGGTGACGTTAAACCCGTGTGCATTATACCGCCATATTGCTCCTGCCATCACTCAGCAGTGGTTATAACACCTACTGCACGGTTGACCCCGAGCGGCGAACGCACTTTATTATCATTTTTATTTAGTGCGTTCTGCCGTTCCTAACATTTATGAGGTAATAACTGTGGAACGCTTCAATGGATCCTGGTGATTCTGACACTGTTTTCTCGTGACATATTGTACTTCATTTTAATGGTAAAATTTAATTCATATAACTTGCCTTTATTCGTGAAAAAAATGGCACCACAGACAGAGGTTAAATAAACCTTAATGTTTTACAATAACAAACAGAAACATAGAATTGTTTGTGAGGTGAAAGGGCTTCAGACAATAAGCAAACAGTTCTCAAGATTGTTTGTCTGTAAATGTAAAGACCCTGTCACGTCACACTAAAGGGGGTTTTACACATAGCGATATCACTAGCAATATTGCTAAAACGTCACTGGTTTTGTGACGTTATAGCGATATTGCTAGCGATATCGCTATGTGTGATACTTACCTCCGACCGGCTCCCCCGCTGCTCATCGCTGATCGCGCGAGATCGGGCGGCTCCATTTCTCGTCGTCAGCTTCCTGCTGGGCTTCCTGCTGAGACCACGAGCGACGCTTGATGCGGGTGGGAGGACGTCTGGAACGCTGTGTGTGAAAGGTGAGTATCGTGCGCTGCGTCGCTGCTGCATCGCTGTGAGATCTTTCTGTGTGAAAGCTCACTAGCGATCATTTAGCGATGCACCAGCGATCCTGACCGGGTCGGATCGCTGGTGCATCGCTAAATGTAAAAGGGCCTTAAGCGATATCGCTATCAATATTGCTGTAACGTCACTGGTTTTGTGACGTAGCAGCGATATTGCTAGCGATATCGCTACATGTGATACTTACCTCCAACTGGCTCCCCCGCTGGTTATCGCTGATCGCGCGAGAATGTTCTGGACCATTTCTCGTCGTCAGCTTCTTGCTGAGCTTCCTGTGGCGCCGACGAGCGATGCGTGGACGCAGATGGGAGGACGTCAGGATCGCCTCGTCTGACAGGTAAGTAGCGACCCCCGACCGCTGCTATGTCGCTGGTGAGATCTGCCTGTGTGGCAGCTCACTAGCGACCACTTAGCGATGCACCAGCGATCCATATTGTTGTCGGGATCACTGGTGCATCGCTAAGTGTAACGGTACCCTTAGAAGGGACTGGATGTCTTTCTTCAAAAGTATAATATTACAGGGTATATACACTAGTTTCCTTAATATTGCGTTTGTCCAGGGAGCTAGTCTGATTGCCGTATGTGGAGTCTGGAAGGAGTATTTTCCCCCCAATGTGGAGCTTACTGTTTGCCACAGGGGCTTTTTTTTACCTTCCTCTGGATCAACATGTTAGGGCATGTAGGTTAGGATATGGGTTGAACTACATGGACTTAAAGTCTTCCTTCAATCTTAATAACTGTTAGAATCATAGAATCGTAGAGTTGGAAGGGACCTCCTGGGCCATCTGGTCCAACCCCCTGCTCAAAGCAGGATTCGCTAAATCATCCCAGTCAGATGTCTGTCCAGCCTCTGTTTGAAGACTTCCATTGAAGGAGAACTCACCACTTCTCGTGGCAGCCTGTTCCACTCATTGATCACTCTAACTGTCAAAAAGTTTTTTCTAATATCTAATCTGTGTCTCCTCCCATTCAGTTTCATCCCATTGCTTCTAGTCTTTCCTTGTGCAAATGAGAATAAAGTTGATCCTTCTACAATGTGACAGCCCTTTAGATATTTGTAGACAGCAATTAAGTCTCCTCTCAGTCTTCTCTTTTGCAAACTAAACATTCCCAAATCCTGCAACCTTTCCTCATAAGACAGGGTTTGCAGACCGGTCACCATTCTGGTCGCTCTTTTCTGAACTTGCTCCAGTTTGTTGATGTCTTTTTTAAAATGTGGTGCCCAAAACTGGACACAATATTCCAGATGAGGTCTGACCAAAGAGGAGTAGAGGGAAATAATGACTTCACGTGATCTAGACTGTATGCTTCTGTTAATACATCCTAGAACTGCATTTGCCTTTTTTGCTGCTGCATCACACTGTTGACTCATATTCAGTCTGTGATCTATTAGTATACCCAAGTCTTTTTCACATGTGCTGTCACTTAGCCCTATTCCTCCCATTCTATATATGCTTTTTTCATTTTTATTGCCCAGATGTAGTACTTTGCATTTCTCCCTGTTAAAAACCATTCTGTTAGTTACTGCCCACTTCTCCAGTTTATTTAAATCTTTTTGAATCCTCTCTCTCTCTTCTCTAGTATTAGCTATCCCTCCTAGCTTTGTGTCATCAGCAAATTTAATCAGTTTACCCTCAATTCCTTCATCTAAATCGTTGATAAAGATGTTGAACAATACAGGGCCCAGGACAGAGCCCTGTGGTACCCCACTTGAGACATTCTTCCAACTGGATGTGCAGCCATTTACGACCACTCTTTGGGTCCGATCACTAAGCCAGCTATGAATCCACCTAACAGTTGCCTTGTCCATTCCATACTTAGTCATTTTTTCAATAAGGATAGTATGAGAGACTTTGTCAAATGCTTTGCTGAAGTCAAGATATACTATATCTACAGCATTTCCTTGATCCACCCAATCAGTGATACCGTCATAGAAGGAAATTAAGTTAGTCTGACATGACTTATTAGTTACAAACCCATGCTGACTCTGTTTGATCACTTCATTCTTATCCAGGTATTGACTTACATGTTGTTTAATAATTTGTTCAAAGATCTTTCCTGGTATAGAAGTCAGACTCACCGGCCTATAGTTGCCTGGGTCCACCTTCTTCCCCTTTTTGAAGATAGGAACAACATTTGCTCTTCTCCAGTCTTCTGGCACTTCTCCTGTTCTCCAAGAATTTTCAAAGATTATGGAGAGTGGTTCAGAAATTTCTTCTGCTATCTCCTTCAGTACTCTGGGGTGTAATTCATCTGGACCTGGAGACTTGAATTCATTTAGGTTAGCTAAGTGTTTCCTCACTATCTTTCTGTTTATAGATATCCTGGATTCTTCTATTCCCTTAATAGGACAGTGAATAACAGTTGGTGTTACATTTCCTTTCTGAGAGAAAACAGATGCAAAATAGGAATTTAAAAGTTCAGCCTTCTCAACATCCTGTCTTACCATTTCATCATTTTCATCCTGTAAAAATCCTATAGCATCTTTGACTTTTCTTTTACTTTTGACATATCCCCAAAATCCTTTATTATTGCTTTTGACATCTCTTGCAAGCCTCAATTCATTTTCAGCTTTAGCTAATCTGATTTGTGCCCTGCAGATTCTGCAGACAGCATTATATTCTTCTTTAGATATGCCTCCCTCTTTCCATTTTATAAACATTTTTTCAGCTTTAGCTAATCTGATTTGTGCCCTGCAGATTCTGCAGACAGCATTATATTCTTCTTTAGATATGCCTCCCTCTTTCCATTTTATAAACATTTTTTTCTTCCTTTTTAGCATGTGCTTAAGTTCTGTGTTCACCCATCCTGGTTTCCTTAAATGCTTCCTATTCTTCCCTCTTTTCGGAATTGTTAACAACTGTGCTTTGAGAATTTCATTTTTCAAGATTTCCCATCCTTCCTGGACATTTTTGTCTTTAAGGATATCCAGCCATTGGATCCCTCCAATTATCTTTCTGAATCCCTTAAAATCTGCCTTTCTGAAATCTAACCTTGACGTCTGAGTCTTCACAGGTCTTCCGCCTCTAGTTATCCAAAATTCTAAAATAGCATGGTCGCTACCTCCTAGGGTTCCAGCCACTTTTACCTCCTCAACCATTTCCTCCCTGTTTATAAGGATTAGATCCAAGGTAGCAGTTCCCCTTGTTTTCTCCCCTACCTTTTGGAAGATAAAGTTGTCAGCAAGAGAGGATAAGAATTTCCTTGACCTGTTAGTTTTGCCTGAGAGAGATTCCCAACAAATGTCTGGATAGTTGAAATCTCCCATGACAACTATGTCATATTTTTTGGAGAACTTGGCCATTTGATGCATAAAGAGTTCATCCATATCTTCAGCTTGCACAGGCGGCCTGTAGTAAATGCCTACAATGGTGTCCTTTCCATTGTTCTGTCCTTGTATTCTTATCCAAACAGTTTCCACAGAACTCCCAGTCTCTGAAGCTTCAATCTCTGTGCAGATATACGCGTTTCTAACATACAATGCAACACCCCCTCCTCGTTTATCAAGTCTGTTTCTTGCAAATAAGTTGTATCCTTCTAGTCTTGTATTCCAATCATGTGTATCGTCCCACCAAGTTTCAGTGATTCCAATGACATCATATTTCTTTTCCTGTGTTAGTAGTTCCAATTCTCCTTGTTTGTTGCCCATGCTTTGTGCATTAGTATAGAAACATTTTAGTTTGTGATTGGTTTCTCTTTCTCCAATATTTTTATTAATTAGATTCTTTCGTCTTTGTTCTTCCTTTCCACTTCTATTAGCAGAGTTCTCAATAGCATTTGTCAGGTGTATGGCTTTTTCTGGTCTTTTGCTTCCCTTCCCATGTTGTTCTAGTTTAAAGCTCTCCTTACAAGTGTAGCAAGGCGACTTCCAAATACATGCTTTCCAGTCTTCGTAAGGTGCACCCCATCTCTAGCAAGTAGTCCATCGTATAAGTAGTTCACTCCGTGATCCAGAAATCCAAATCGTTGCTGACGGCACCATCGACGTAGCCAGTTGTTCACCTGCAGAATCTTATTCCACCTCCTTGTTCCATGGCCATCCACTGGGAGGATGGAAGAGAAGACCACCTGCGCTCCCAGTTCTTTCACTTTCTTGCCTAAGTCTTCAAAGTCTCTGCAGATGGTTTCCAGGTCGTTTCTTGCGGTGTCATTTGTCCCCACATGTAGTAGCAGGAATGGGTAGTCATCTGTAGGTCTGAAGAGTCCTGATATCCTGTCAGACACATCTTTAATTTTTGCACCTGGAAGACAGCACATTTCTCTTGAAGTTATATCTGGTCTGCAGATAGCGGCCTCTGTTCCTCTCAACAGGGAATCCCCCATGACCACCACTCTCCGTTTCTTCTTCACAACATTTTTCTTTCTCCATCCAGGAGGACTCTGAAGGCGTACAAGGTTGCTGTTTGTTGGCAAAGTCTTATCCTGATGTTACTATGTCCAGACCCGTAGAAGCGCATTGTGTGCGTGAAACTGCCGTTGTCCAGCACTTTTCCACTTTATGTTCACCTGCACTATCCAATAAAGGATATTTAACCCCTTAGTGACAGGGCCAATTTTTTAAATTCTGACCAATGTCACTTTATGTGATGATAACTCTGAAACGCTTCAACAAATCCCATTGATTTTGAGATTATTTTCTCGTGGCACATTATAATTTATGATAATGGGAAATTTAAGTTGATATGTTTTGTGTTTACTTCTAAAAAATATCAGAAACGTGACAAAAATGTAAAAAAAATGCAATCTTTAAACTTTGAATGATTATGCCTTTAATCCAGATAATCATACCACACAAAAACAATAATAAATAACATTTCCCTCATGCCTGCTTTACATCAGCACCATTTTTAAAACGATAAGTTATTTTGTTAGCCTTTTAGGAGGTTTAAAAATGTAGCAATAATTTTTCATTTTTTCAAGGAAATGTACAAAATTTATTTTTTTGAGGGACCTATCCAGGTTTGGAGAGACTTTGGGGGTGCTATATATTGGAAAACACCAAACATGATACCATTTTAAAAACAGCACCCCCTGCCATACTAAAAACTGCTGTCAGCTAATTTATTAACCCTTCCGGTGATTTTCAGGAATTAATGCAAAGTGGTATAGCAGGAATGAAAAAGTGATTGTTTACCACTTAAATGTCACTAACTTCTGAACTGACTGCTATATCCGGGAGACTCTAAGGGCCCCATCACACATAGTGACTCACCAGCGATCCCGACAATGATATGACCTTGTCAGGATCGCTGGTGTGTCGCTACATGATCGCTGGTGAGCTGTCAAACAGGCAGCTTCACCAGCGATCAGGACAGCGACACGTGGGTAACAAGCGACGCACGTCGCTTAGTTACCCACTGTGTACCTTAGTTACTAGCGCGCTGGTGTAGTGAGCTGGTAACCAAGGTACACATCGGGTTTCTAAGCGCTGTGCGGCGCTTAGAAACCTGATGTTTACCTTGGCTACCAGCTCGCTGATTGCTGATTGCTGGTCTCCCGCATGCCACACGCAGCGATGCGTGCTGGCCAGCGGGAGACCAGCGATCAATAAAATGTCCTGGCCATTCCAGGACGATCAGCGATACCCAGCAGGGGGACCGGTCACTGGTAAGTGTCACACACAGCGATCTCGCTGGTGAGATCGCTGTGTGTGACAGGGGCTTAAGGCCACTATTTGGTCATGAACTGCTATGGCAAACATCAGGACCACACAATCATGATCTCTGTTTTCAATTAGATTAAAGCGGAAGCCCTCACAATCCATTTATTTGATGTAGTCACTTTTGACAGCAGAACCTAAGAGGTTAAACAGATATGGACGGTGACAAAACCGATCATTTGTGATACAGCAAGTTGTCAGATATAGTGGACAGCCAAAAGCTGCGGGATTGTCTCCTGTATGGGGATAATATTCTCTGATATCTCAGGTGAGTAAAAAGACGTATTGGCTGTCATTAAGGGGTTAAGGATGGTGAGGGCCATTTGCCACATTTTTTCTTATGTGGATTAATATATTGTTTTCACTGTATGCACTGGCTTATTGACTTCTGGTCATGTGGATTTATTTTGCAGCTGGACTTTGGTCCGCTTCACCAATTATTCTGACTTGATTACTACCTCTGTTTTTTGATTCCTCATACATGTGTCATGGTTATTTGTAATTCATGTTTTTTAATCTTTTTTTATATGATTTGTTAATAAAAATGTATCAATTTTATATATGTTTCTATTACCCTTCTCTTTTTCAGTGGTGTTTCTTGGATAAGGGGGACGACCGGGCCGTCGGTACCTGTGTGCCGGGTCCGGAACTGTTGAGGCTGCATCCCCTATTGCCTGGGGGAAGCAATAGCAAGCCAGACCTTCCTCATGACTGAGGGAGGCAGGGCTCTATAAAGGACAAAAGCGCGTGCAGCAGCAAGGAGTTTGGAGCCAGCCCAGGCTGTGCGGAGTCAGGTGAGCGGCGCACCCCTTTCCCCCCAACAGAGTACCGGCAATGCAACAGGCCGCATTGAGAGGATCCCCAGTCATCTGCAGAAGGACCGCTGCGCTGAGGGGAGCCGTGTGCTCAGCAGGAGTCCAGAGAGAGACTCAGTCCTGGGAGCTCAGTCCTGGGAGCACAGCATCACACAGGCCAGCGTCCGCCGTCTCCCGCCGCCAGCAGCAGGGACCAGAGAGAGAGACGGGTAGTGTGTGCTCGGTGACTACCAGAGTGCAAGGTGCCATGTGCTCCGTGTTCGTGAGTACAGCGCACGTGCCACATTAGAGGGACCGGGTACGGGACAGACACTTGCGCCCTGATTCTACCAGTCTATATTTGCCAAGCCACGTTGGGCTCATATAGGACTGTGGCCTCACCCTTGTCAGCTACTGCAGCATATGGACTAGGGCTCAGCGGAAGGTACCGGACACCGACCGCTGCCGCCAGAAGACGGGGCATTGTTGTCTACAGGATCCCATTGGAAAAGACACTGTACCAGCCGTTGTCGGCGCTATTGACTTCATAGTCTGAGGAACTACTGACTTTCTAGCCGGATTCAACAGAACTGCCTTTACCCGATCCTTTGTTCTTTAACTCTGTATATCCTTTGCCAATTGAACTGCTTAATCCCCTATCTAACTGTTACCTCCCTGAGTGAAGTATTACCCTGTCAAGTAAAACTATTAACCCTTGCTCTGCCTCCTGTCCATCACTGCATCCTGTAAAGCCCCCGTTACACACTGCAATATTGCTAGCAATATCGCTGTAAAGTCACCGATTTTGTGACGTTGCAGCGATATTGCTAGCGATATCGCTGCATGTGATACTTACCTACGACCAGCTCCCCCGCTGGTTATCGCTGATCGCGCGAGACGCTCCTGGACCATTCCTCGTCGGCCTCTTCCTGCGGCGCTTCCTGTGGCGCCGACAAGCGACACGTGGAGCCGGGCGGGAGGACGCATGATCGCCGTGTCTGACAGGTAAGTAGCGATCCCCGACCCCTGCGATGTCGCTGGTGAGATCTGCCTGTGTGGCAGCTCACTAGCGACCACTTAGCGATGTACCAGCGATCCTGACCGCGTCATATCGCTGGTCGGGATCGCTGGTGCATCGCTAGGTGTAACGGTACCCTAAGCTGCTCACACATTTTTTAGTGTTAAATACCCATCACACATAGCAGCACACCGTGACTGGGACACAAAACGTCTGTAGGATGCCAAAGTGAGTGGGGACTGATGCTTGCCCACAAGTACCTTGCTTGGGCATCTTACACATCTCTGCTGCCAGTGCCCGTTCACACAAGCCCTGTTGGATGCCCTGGAAAATTACCTCAGTCTCTGTCCCCAGGAGCAACCAAAAGTACACTTCAGACTACTTCCCAGGGAACATACCATACGGTCTATTCAGGAGGCCTGGAGCCTTATCAACTGTGTTAAGGATGCTTTTTGGCTAGCCAGAATACATCTGGTCATGAACTGGGAGAATATATTTATTGAGGACTGACTCAGGCTGGTCCACAGCCTGCTCAGGGACTATAACATTATGTACAGACTGGATATCGATGAAGAAGAGGACTAATACCTAGTGATGGGTGAGCGCTAAAATTCTCGGGTGCTCGTTGCTCATGTCGAGCAAATTAGAATGCTCGGGTGCTCAACGCAAGCAACGAGCCCAATGTATGTCTATGGGAAAACCGAGCATTTTTGCAGCAGCCCCTCTGGGTCCTTTTAGGATCTAAAAACGTCCAAAATTGATAGGAACAGCACTCAAATGACATGTGAACATCATGGGGAAGACCCCTGGAAGCATTTCTGACTCCAATGTCACAGCTGAGAACAATGCTGTCAGAGTCTAACGCCATTTTTACAGGCGCACAATAAAACATACAAAAACGAAACCAAAATGGATTTTCCTGGGAAATATGTTAAGGAACATCCTTTCCAGGGTAATGACTTTTATATAAGGCAAAATAACCCAAAACAAAAATGTTCCTCCATCACTTGGGTTATGTTCACACATAGCGTTTTTTATGCATTTTTCAACATTAACATTGCTTTCAACCAAGAGAAATGCATTCACTAGGAAATGTCATTTTAACATTTTACAACCTTAGCTGGCCATGTAATAATAATAATAATCGTTATTTTTATATAGCGCTAACATATTCTGCAGCGCTTTACAGTTTGCACACATTATCATCACTGTCCCTGATGGGGCTCACAATCTAAATTCCCTATCAGTATGTCTTTGGTGTGTGACACATCATCAGACATATTCTGTTTCATTTATGAAGGAGGGACTCTGAAAGTCACAAAATCTATTTTTATAGGGCCAGCAGTCGGCCCCCACTATTCTTAGAGAGCCATTGGCCGGCTATGCTTTGTTGTTCTCATTATTAAACAGTGGGTCTCTTATACTGTTATTGCGCATGCAATGAGTGGCAGGTCTGCCCAAAATTTGTACACACCCCAACAACCCATTAAACAGATGTCCTGTATGGCCACATGCAACCAAAGTTCTCATTATTCATTTGGTACTCCCATACTGTTTGCTTATGCATTGAATGCAAGGCTTGCCCTGCCTCAAAGTTACATGCACCCAATAAGCTTTTGAACCCATGTACTGGATGGCCACAGGAAACCAAAGTTCCCATTATTATGTTTTTTTAAAGTCACATAAAGTTTGCCCATGAAGTGAATACAAGGCCTGCCCCAAATTTGCACGCACTCCAATCCCCCTTGGAAGAAATGTTTTCCAAGTTTAAAGTAGTGGGTCTCCTATACTTGTAATGCCCATACAGTAAGTGTACAGGCTGAGAAATATTTCCCCCTGGGGGGTACGCATCAACCTACTGCGTCCACGTTTTTTTAAAGGGCATCATAAACACCCTTGCCAACAATAACGTGGCTATTGCAGCACGGAACACCTTCACCCTGGTGATCTAGTGGTGGTGGATGATGAGGATAAGGAGAAGGAGGAGGATAACAGCAAATTGACAAAATCAGTAAGCTCATACCCATGTGTGGGTGTGAAGAGGTGTATGAGAATGTACCTCCCAATAAAAGACACTGGATTTGAGGTTAGGTTTCACTGTTATCATGTGATGGTGTACAGAAGTCTGGTCCAATCCAGCCCTTGTTCATTTTTGTAGGAGTCAACCTGTCAGCATTTTCAGTTGACAGGCGGATGCGCTTATCAGTTTAATTCCACCAGCGGCACTAAAAAGGCGCTCAGACAAAACGCTAGTGGCAGGGCAGGCCAGAACCTCCAAGGGGTACAAAGCCAGTTCATGCCACGTATCCAGCTTTGAGACCCAATAATTATTATGCACATGGTGGACATTGGTACGGTCAGCAAAGTACTCCCTCAGCATTTCCAAAACTTTGCACTTCTTGTGAGAGTACCCCGCAACTAAGGGCCACAGTGATGGGAGGGTCTTCCACTGTGTTAACTAAATGTGATGTCAGCGAGATGTAGCGTCTGTCACGGTCACGCGCGGCTGGACACAGCGCCTCCAGCAGGGCGGATTTAGATGACACGTGTGACCCTGGATACACCGCCTCCAGTTGGGTGAATTTAAATAATAACACGTGCAGCTGAATTTCAGAAATACACGTAAGTCTGGAAACCCCACCTCCAGTAAGGCGAATTTAAACAATAAAAGGGAAAACCTGGGTAACAATAACAATGGTGCCCCTGCGATAGGGAATGGGGACGTGGAGACCTCCTGCACTCCCCTGAGTCAGTGTCTCTACACTCATAGCGTTCCCTAGGCCGGTTCCAGAAAACAGAGTCCAGCTTTCCGCCAAAGAGTCCAGCATGTTGAGTCCAGCTTTCCAGCAACCGAATCCAGCATCATAAGTGCAGCTCTACACCATAGCTGCCACTCCACCAAGCCATGCAAGAACTCCTTGCTGACACCATAGCTGCAACTCCACCAAGCCATGCTAACCCTCCTTGCAGACACCATAGCTGCCACTCCTGGACTCTCACTGAGCTGCCCGGGACTCTCTTTCAGCTCCATCCTTCACCCAGGCTTGTATGTAACTGAGGACTATTCACCAACCGTGACTGACACACCTGACACTCTCTTATAGAGCAATCACACCTGTAACATAATTGCGTGCACAAACTAAAGTAACCAAGTGCAATGACACTCACCACCACTGGGGGGCAAATTTAGAACAAAACACACCACAGTGCAATAATCCTAATGGCCACTGGGGGGCAAAAACCAAACCTTGGCACACAGCCAAAGTAAAAAAAAGGTTACTTTGTGTATTTAATCTGTCAGATCCAACCTGGTTCTTGGGGACAGAGTACCTTGGGACAGCCACCGTCTTCAGGTTGTGGAAAGCTTCCGTCTCCACGAACCTAAAAGGCAACATTTCGAGCACAAGTAGACGAGAAATGTGTGAATTTAGTACTGTGGCATGTGGGGCGTTGGCTGCATATTTCTTCTTGCATTCCAATGACTGGGGTATGGACAACTGAAGGCTGCGCTGAGACAAGGACGTGCTTGATGATGGTGCTAGTTGAGTGTGGGCAATGACAGGTGCAGGGCAGGAGGCATCTTTGCATGCACCGTGGACAGGGGATTGGCTTGCACACACAACAGTGGAAGAAGCAGTGGTTTCACTCGCAGACACTGTTCCTGGAGCCTGGGGTTCGGCCCACAAAGTCAGGTGCTTTGCTGCCATGTGCCTGATCATGCTGGTGGTGGTCAGGCTGGTAGGTTTGCTACCCCTGCTGATGCGGGCATGGTAGGTGGTGCAAATGGCCTTTTTGGGAAGACCTAACAGTTGTACTGCCAACTTATGTTGTGTTGGTGTTACTAGGAATGGTTGCCCACCTTCTGTCTGTGGACACCACACTGCTTCTTCCTGCCTGTTGGGGTGCTTTGCCTCCCTCCCCATGTGTGCTGCTCTCCTCACTCTGCATGTCCTCCTGCCAGGCTGGGTCAGTGGCTATATCATCCACCACCTCGTCTTCCACTTCTGCACCCTGGTCCACTCCTGACTTTCTGGAAATTGGGTCTCAACATCATCCAACTCTTGTGACACGTTCCCACTGTAGCCTTCATGTGACCGTGGCTGCTCAAATATTTGGGCATCGCCACATTCGATCTCATCTTACCCAGCTTCAAGTGGGCCGGGCGAGAGGACCAAATCAGTAAATGGAAAAGTGAACAGCTCTTCAGAGTGTCCAAGTGCAGGATCAGTTGTCTCTGGGCACTCAGCATGGTCGGAGGAAGGAGGATCAGGGTGAGTAATATAGGCCCAGACTCATGGCTACTCAGATTTGACCGTGTGGATGTCAGGGTGGTGGTGGCAGCAGCGGCAAACTGACTGGAAGCATTATCCGCTCTCCAACCAACAACCTTTTGACACTGCTCTGGGTTCAATAGTAGTGTGCTGCTGCTGTCCCCTAGTAATTGGGACAGGAAGGTCGAGCGAGAAGATGTGGGTGTTTGTTGTGGCCCAATTTCAGCTTGCCCACAGCCTCGGCCTCTGCATGCACCATCACCATCCCGTCCCTTGCCACGCGCCTTGCCCATTTTAAATGGACTACAATATTTTCCACATTCACTACAAACGGCTGAATTTGGAGCAAACTTGTATGTGATCCGTGTGCGGAATAATCACAGTTTAAAATATCTGGCTTGTAGGTAACAATTTTTTTTCAGCAAACTGGTGTCAATAACTAGGGTAAGACACAGGAAAAACAGTTGAATGGAGGCGTCAAGTGTCACAATTTGTAACCCACAGATGAAAGAGGCGTGTGACAGAGAGACTACACTGTAAAATATGTGGCCTGTATTTTTATTATTTTACAGCAAAATTGTGTTAATAATTGAAGTAACACACAGCAAAAAAGTTGAATGGAGGCCTCCAATGCCACAATTTGTAGCACACAGATAGATGAGGCATCTGACGGAGATAGCCCACTTTCAAATATCTGGCCGGGATTTTTTTTTCTGGCCAGCAAAATTGTATCAATAAGTAGGCTAAGACACAAGAAAAACGATTCTATGGAGGCCTGAAATGACACAATTTTGAGCGCAATGATTTGCGATCCGTGTGGCAGACAAAACCCAGTGTAAAATATTTGCTCTGAAGCTAAATATTTTTTTGGCAGCTAAATATTCTTTGGGCAGCAAAATGGTGTCAAGAAATTGTATAAGCCACTCCCCAAAAAATTTACAGTATCACAGAAATGGCAGAATCTTCTGCGCACTCAGATGTTATCGCTGGGACCGGCAAACCCGTTTAAAGTAGCTGCATTTTCATGCTGTACTATGAAAAGGATCTGGCTGTATTCTGCAGTCTCAACAAACAAATGGAGAAAAAAACATGTGCTCTGGATTGCTTTGGAATTAAATAATCAGGATTAAGATACAAAAAAAAATATTCCTGGTCAATTATACCTGGGGCTAGGTATATACGCTCAATATATGCAATAGGCAGCAGCAGACAGTAATGGAATGAACCCTCTTGATGCATGCAATGAAGTATGACACATACAATGCCTGCCTGCTACTGATATCTATATAGCCACATACAGTGCCTGCCTACCTAGCACTGCAATCTATATACCACGTTAATTAGTCCTTAGAATGACTGTTGGTTTAGCTGGAAATTTGGAGTCAACAAGGGTATGCCCACACAAACTATTAAATCACAAATCTCTCCCTATCTCATCAGAAACCCGCCCTACACTGCATGAGTCCAAAGCTGACTGTGCTGAGCAGGGCGGCGCCAGGTCTGATATAGACCAGATGACACTGTGCGGCCAGCCAATCATTGTAATACCACAGCCAACATGGCTGCAGCATTACAGTACATGGCAGACAATCACTGCTTGTTGATCAGTGTTATAATAATTGTAATAAAGTCCTTTCTTTTATGTATGTGTATTTATGTATATATACATATATATGTATATATATATACATATATATGTGTGTTTGTATGTGTATATATATATATATATCTATATATATGTATATATGATTGCATGTATGACATTTAAGTTTCTTGACTTAGAAACTCTATTCAGCTGACGTATTGTGAACACATGGGTGTTACTTTTGTGAATGCTAGCTGGTAGAGTTGAGCGATACCGTCCGATACTTCAAAGTATCGTATCGGATGGTATCGGCCGATCTTTAAAAAAAGTATCGGTATCGCCGATTCCGATACCGGAAGTCCCATTCAAGTCTATGGGACTTCCGGTATCGGAATAAGAAAAACCCTTTCCTGCCCTTGTACAGCCTCTCTGGGGTCTGTACGGGCCTTTCGGGGGGCTGTGCCGGCCTGCCAGGGGGTCTGTGCAGGCTCCGGTGGTCTGTGCCGGCCTGCCGGTGGTCTGTGCAGGCTCCGGGGGGCTGTGCCGGCCTGCCGGGGGGCTGTGCAGGCTCCGGGGGGCTGTGCCGGCCTGCCGGGGGGCTGTGCCGGCCTGCCGGGGGGCTGTGCCGGCCTGCCGGTGGTCTGTGCAGGCTCCGGGGGTCTGTGCAGGCATCGTCCGATGGGACTACAAGTCCCATCGGGCGATGCCTGCTACCATGACAGTGATTGACACATTAGCCAATGATGGGACAGTAGTAGTCCCATCATCCGGCTAATGTGTTAAATGTAAAAAAAAAAAAAAAAAAATTACATGCTACATACATACAACATGCATACTACATACATGCTACATTCATACTACATACCACATACATGCTACATTCATACTACATAAATACTACATGCAACATACATACTACATATATACTACATGCATGCTACATACATACTGCATGCTACATACATACCACATATATACTACATACATACTACATGCATGCTACATGCATGCTACATGCTACATACATAACACATATATACTACATGCATGCTACATACATACTACATGCTACATACTACATGCATGCTACATACATACTACATGCTACATACTACATATATACTACATGCATGCTACATACATACTACATACATACTACATATATACTACATGCATGCTACATACATACTACATGCTACATACTACATGCATGCTACATACATACTACATGCTACATACTACATATATACTACATGCATGCTACATACATACTACATGCTACATACATACTACATATATACTACATGCATGCTACATACATACTACATGCTACATACATACTACATATATACTACATGCATGCTACATACTACATGCTACATACATACTACATATATACTACATTCATACTACATACTACATATATACTACATACATACTACATACATACTACATACATACTACATACATACTACATGCATACCACATATATACTACATACATACAATACATTCATACAATACATACATAGACATACAGTACATATAACATAGAGTAACATACTTACCAATACTTGTCACATTGTTCCCCGAAGCCATTGTCTTTTCCGGGATAAATATTAACATAACAAACCACAAAAATACTCACCCACGATCCGAAGCAGTCCACGAGTGTGTCCCACGACGATCTTGGGTAGAGAACTGCAGCATCAGATGATGCTGCCGTTCTCTACGGGCTGCAGGAATCCAATGACGGAAGGTAGGTATCCTTCCGCACTGTATTCCTCCGCCACTTAAAAAAAAAAAGTCCCTAGTCTCACTTTATGCCATTGCTGTGTGGGAAATTCCCACACAGCAATGGCATAAAGTGAGACTAGGGACTTTTTTTTTTTAAGTGGCGGAGGAATACAGTGCGGAAGGATACCTACCTTCCGTCATTGGATTCCTGCAGCCCGTAGAGAACGGCAGCATCATCTGATGCTGCCGTTCTCTACCCAAGATCGTCGTGGGACACACTCGTGGACTGCTTCGGATCGTGGGTGAGTATTTTTGTGGTTTGTTATGTTAATATTTATCCCGGAATAGACAATGGCTTCGGGGAACAATGTGACAAGTATTGGTAAGTATGTTACTCTATGTTATATGTACTGTATGTCTATGTATGTATTGTATGAATGTATTGTATGTATGTAGTATATATGTGGTATGTATGTAGCATGTAGTATGTATGTGGTATGTATGTAGCATGCATGTAGTATGTATGTAGCATGCATGTAGTATGTATGTAGCATGCATGTAGTATGTATGTAGTATGTATGTAGTATGTATGTAGCATGTATGTAGCATGCAGTATGTATGTAGCATGTATGTAGTATATATGTAGTATGTAGCATGTAGTATGTATGTAGCATGCATGTAGTATATATGTAGTATGTATGTAGCATGCATGTAGCATGTATGTAGTATGTATGTAGTATGTATGTAGCATGCAGCATGTATGTAGTATGTATGTAGTATATATGTAGTATGTATGTAGCATGCAGTATGTATGTAGCATGTATGTAGTATGTATGTAGTATATATGTAGTATGTATGTAGCATGCATGTAGTATGTATGTAGTATGTATGTAGCATGCAGTATGTATGTAGCATGTATGTAGTATGTATGTAGTATATATGTAGTATGTATGTAGTATGTATGTAGTATGTATGTATGTAGTATGTATGTAGCATGCAGTATGTATGTAGCATGTATGTAGTATGTATGTAGTATATATGTAGTATGTATGTAGCATGCATGTAGTATGTATGTAGCATGCATGTAGTATTTTTTTTTTTTTTTTTTTTAACATTTAACACATTAGCCGGATGATGGGACTACTACTGTCCCATCATTGGCTAATGTGTCAATCACTGTCATGGTAGCAGGCATCGCCCGATGGGACTTGTAGTCCCATCGGACGATGCTTGCACAGCCCCCCGGACATCAGCACAGCCCCCCGGCAGGCCGGCACAGCCCCCCGGCAGGCCGGTACAGACCCCCACAGGGTGCACAGACCACCGGCAGGCCGGCACAGCCCCCCGGCAGGCCGGTACAGACCCCGGGCAGTCCACACAGCCCCCCGGCAGGCCGGCACAGCCCCCCGGCAGGCCGGCACAGCCCCCCGGCAGGCCGGCAGAGACCCCCGGAAGGCCCGAAATGACGGCGCATCATGATGCGCACACACCGCGCATCATGATGACGTCAGGCCGTCAATCAACTGAACTTCCGATTCCGATGCCGAATTCCGATATTGAAAAAATATCGGAAGTCGGTATCGGAATTCCGATACAGCAAGTATCGGCCGATACCCGATACTTGCGGTATCGGAATGCTCAACACTACTAGCTGGCTTTCCTTGTCTTACGTACAAATAAAGAATAATCTCTTTTTCTACTCTGGTAACGTAGATAAGGATTGCTGACAGTTAAGCATATTCCAACATATGTACTATTTTGCAAACTTTGTATTTTCAGCGCCCTACTGTTGTTCTATTTAAACTCTAAGACTCTGTATTGGGTCAGATAGGAGACTGCTCACATGTGGTGCGGCAGTCATTCTCTCTCCATGCTGGCATAAATCGATAAAGAACAAATCATCTTACTTATTTAGGTCTGGACGATTTCTAATTGGAAGACTAAAACTCCACTGACATTTGGTGCATTGGCCGGGAAATCCAACACCTTTCCCTCACCGGTGAAGACTGTAAACCGTGCATGGGGAGTCTGGAACTCCTTAAGTAAGTCCTCCGTCTTAACATTAGGCATCAACAGAGGCATTATTGTGCTGTTCCGTGTAAGTTATGCTTCTATTGTTTCTGTATATTGTTTTAATTTCATGCTATGTATAATCTAGTCTTGCATGTGCTCGGCTGCCATCTGCTGGTCTTTTTTTTCTATATAGCAGCCTGCAGTTAATTAATCCTCATGGCATGTCTTCCACTTCCGGGTCAAGGTTCAGGTCTTCTCTTCCTTCTAGCAGCCTTTGTTAGTTTCACTTTCTCTGGGAGAGACATGCTTGTACTGAGCATTGAAAGGCATCAGTTTTCGACCATTTTGCTGTACCACTTTATTATACCACTTTGCTGTACCACCTTGGTTGTTACACCTGCATTTCTGGAGAAGTACTGTATTACCTATCATATGCTGTATGTCCGGACTTCCAAATAAACAAGTCTGGACTTCACAATCCTTGGTGTGCATCACCTCTCCGGACGCCGAACAGCATTGGTTCTGTCTGCTCTTCATTGAGGAAATGGAAGGTAGGAATCTCTCCCAGCCCCAATCAACTACACCTTCATTCCCCTCAAGTGGGGACAGAACAATTATCAGTTATCCCTGACTGAGGGGAAGTGACGGATTTCGTATAGTCTAAGAATCTCTGGGAATCGCCTGTATCGGAATACAGGTAAAAACATTTAATAATTTTCATTATATTCGGTAATCTTGTTAATCCAGTATTATTCTAGGAATTGAATGTGGACTGGGATTGTGGACAATTCCAATTGGAGTTTGTAGACTCCTGTAAGTTGGAAGTTGTTTACATGCAATTGGGGTTATAAACCTCCTGTAAGTTGCGAATCTCCATAAATGTGATTGGGGTTTGTTTGTTCTTGTAAGATATTCTGTAGAATGGGTACAAAGCCAGTGTGAGAAGGCTACTGTGGGATAAAAAAAACTCCATGTGCACGTTAAATTGATCTAGATGGGAGAATCAAGGGCGATTCTCGGGAATTGAGGAATCCGCTGGATTAACCTAAAATAGAACCCAGTATAAGATGAATTTTTGCCGGTATTCTGTTTTGTCTTCTGTACTTTGTTGACTGTTGTTTTCTGTTAAATTTGCTGTTTTGTCTGTATTTTAAAATTATAGAACTAAAACGCCATAAATATACATTTTATGTTACATATGAGACTCCTTGAATGATCTCTTGAGTGAGTCTATAAGGCCTAACTCTTTACATAAATAGATAGTAAAATTGTATATCTATGACAATAGAGCATTTAGGTGTCTTTTTAATTTTGAACAACCAGGAGAAGTTACCACCCAGAGCAAACAGTCTTGAGGTGGTGAGATAAGCTGTGAACATGGGAAATGTTTTGGAATGTGGTTGTTTGTGGTGTTAAGACATGAAGGGACCACTAGAAGACACTGAATCTGTGAAGTACCCTGACAGACGGCATGACAAGGTTGTATTTGATGGTAAACTTACTTTGATAAAATTTGAAAATTTGGTACAAGAAATGGAAACGTGTAATGAGAGGAAAAGTTTAATTTGGCAACAGTAGAAATAAATTTAGAAATCACTGCATTTCCAGAAGTAACCGTCCTCGTGGGAAGCCATGAGGTCACTTTTCTTCTTGCTTCAGGAGCCACTAGAACCGCAGTACATCCAGAAGAGATACTTACTGTTGGATTGTCTTCTGCATGCGTAGTGGTAAAAGGAGCACATGGTAAGGCATACAGAACCATTGTCTACACCTGTGGAGATACAGGACCCTGACACAGGTAAAAGTGAAATTGCACAAATTATATTATCAATTGTGTGGGAGGGATATGATACAAGCCCTGAGCCTGGGAATAATTCCTACTGCTGCAGGACTATAGGTAAAATCCATGGCTGAGAAAATGGTGCCCCAAGGGTACCGGGAATCCAGATATTATTGCAGTCTAGATCTAATAACTGCAGGACCATCCTCAGTTACAGAGTCCTTAATCAAGGAAGCAAGAGATAAAGGTAAAAAAAGGAAGATTTTCACACACCAGAAGAACTACACTGCACTATGTACTATAGGTATTTTAGGGGTCCTGATGTAAAATATGAGAATATTCATGCTCTAGATTGTTCTTGGACCCCCTATATGTCAAGAACTCCGCACTGCACTTGCTCACTGAGCCAGTGCGCGTGTCCTGAGTACAAAAACTGTGCACAAAGATACCTGCGGAGCGGGGCAGCAGTGGTGACGATGCATGCTCCAGGCTCACAGGACCTGAAGCACGTGACTGCAGGGGGCTTGGCCTAAGCTCCACAGAGCTAGGAGCTGCAGGGAAACTTCTATAAAGGTTACTACTGGACAATGTTACCAAGGGGCATAGACAGACAGAAACCAGATCAAGCCGAGGTCAAAGCACGAGATCGCACGACAGTACCAAAGAGTTAGACAGAATGGATAGTCAGGACATAGCAATAGATCAGAAAACCAGAACGGGCAATAGATGGTACAATAGGGACAAACTGTAACGGAGTAACAATAGCCAAGCCAGGAGGTCAGAACCAGAAAAGACCATAGTACCAAAAGGAGAGACGGAGTACAGAGTGAGGGGACAGACCAGGTCATACACGGGAAGCAAACAAGCAATGCAATATACAAGCACACCAGGGGGGTCAGACACACAGCCAGAATAACAGTATAGCTGACAGAGAACCCTGGTAAAGAGTGAGTATAAATACCCCTCCCAGATCCAGAAAGAGGCCACGTACACTTAACCCTGTGAGTGCAGGACAAGAACCCTGCTCAAACCATGACAGTACCCCCCTCTTAACGGGGGGTCACTGGACCCCCAGGCTTGTCTGGGTATCTGGTGTGGAAAGCCCGCACCAGACGATCGGCATGCACCGAACTGGCCGGAACCCATGACCGATCCTCCAGAGAGTACCCCTTCCAGTGTATCAGATACTGGAGTCTCCGGCACACCCACCGGGAGTCAACAATGCGCCCTACTTCATACTCCAGCTGCCCCTCTACCAGCACTGGCGGAGCATTTGATGAGGGATCCTCTCTCACCGTCCCCACAGGCTTTAACAGGGACCTGTGGAAGACAACAGAAATTTTAAAGGAGGTGGGCAGCTGCGGTCAGTAGGCTACTGGGTTAACAACCTCCACAACTTTGTATGGGCCAATAACCTTGGGGCCCAGCTTTATAGATGGTATCTTAAGCTTGATATTGCGGGTGGATAGCCACACCTTCTCCCCTACTGCAAATGCTGGACCTGGCCCCCCTCCTCCTGTCAGCAAACCGCTTATAGTTTTCCTGGGCCTTGGAAATATTCCTCTGAACCTCCCTCCAAAGGATTCTAAGACGTTGTGTCGCACCCTCAGCTCCAGGACAACCTGAATCCATGCAGGAAAACTCTCCAAAATGTGGGTTAAACCCATAGTTGATCTGAAAGAGAGACTTCCCAGTAGATAGACTCACACGACCGTTGAACGCAAACTCTGCCATGGGCAATACCTCACACCAATCCTCCTGCCTGGAAGAAGCCAAGCATCTCAGAATCTGCTCCAATGATTGGTTCGTGCGCTCAGTCTGTCCATTAGACTCTGGGTGGTAGGCAGAGGAGAAGGACAACGAAATCCCCAGCTTTTTGCAAAAAGCCCTCCTGAACCTGGCCACAAACTGTATCCCTCTGTCTGACACCACATTCATAGGCACTCCATGCAACCGAATTATATGCTGCATAAAAAAACATGCCAGGGTTTCAGCAGATGGTAACGCGGGGAGAGGTACAAAGTGGGCTTGTTTTGAAAACCTATCCACCACCACCCATATCACCGAGTTGCCCCTGGGAGGAGGAAGATTTGAGATAAAATCCATGGACAAATGTGTCCATGGTCTATCCGGAATTGGCAAAGGCACCAACTCCCTAGCCGGCCGGACCTGAGAACTTTTAGAACGAGCGCACACCCCAAATGCAGTCACAAACTTTTTAATATCTGTTACCATAGAGGGCCACCAGAAACCCCTCGCAATTGCCCCCCGGGTAGCTGCAATCCCAGGATGAGAACTCAACATAGAATCGTGAAATTCCTGCGTAAGTCTGAGACGGAAACGCTCCGGTACAAACAATTTACCCGGGGGTTTACCACTCAGAGCCTGAGCCTGGGCCTCCAAAATCCCTCTCTGTAACTCAGATGAGATTTCGGCCACCACTACTCCTGGCTGAAGAATGGAGGAGGGAGGTTCTGGAGGGGACACCGAATCATAGCTTCGGGACAAGGCATCAGCCTTGATGTTTTTAGATCCCGGGCGGAATGTGATGGTAAACTGAAATCGAGAAAAAAAAAGCGCCCACCAAGCCTGTCTGGGGGTCAATCTCTTGGCAGACTTTATATAGGCCAAATTTTTGTGATCAGTGATGACTGTAATGGGATGAACGGCCCCCTCCAGGAAATGTCTCCATTCTTCAAAAGCCAGCTTTACCGCCAACAACTCTCTATTGCCGACATCGTAATTTCTGTCGGCAGAGGAAAATTTTTTAGAGAAGAAGGCGCAAGGCCTCAGATTAGTAAGGGTAGGAGGGCCCTGAGACAAAACTGTCCCCACCCCTACTTCCGAGGCATCAACCTCCACGACAAAAGGTCTTGACGGGTCGGGTTGTACCAATACAGGGGCTGAAGAAAAGCACTTTTTTAATGTCATGAAAGAATTTTTTGCAGCTACAGACCAATTTTTTACATCAGCTCCTTTGAGAGTGAGGTCCGTTAGAGGCTTTACCACCTGTGAGAAGCCCTTAATAAATTTCCTATAAAAGTAAGCAAAGCCCAAAAATCACTGCAACCCTTTCAAGTCATGAGGCTGCACCCAATCCATAACAGCTTGTACCTTCTTAGGATCCATGCAGAACCCCTCCCCTGACACAATCAACCCCAGAAAGGATACTTCTTGCATGAAAAATGAGCATTTTTCCAACTTGGCATACAAATGATTCTCCCTCAGTCTCATGAGAACCATCCGCAAATGGTGTAAGTGAGATTGACTGTCCACCGAGTACACCAGAATGTCATCCAAATAGATAACCACAAAACGACCAATTAAATCAGAGAAAATTACATTAATAAAATTCTGAAAAACAGCAGGAGTGTTGGTGAGACCAAAGGGCATAACCAAGTTCTTGAACAGCCCTTCAGTCGTCAGGAGTTCTGTTTTCCATTCGTCCCCTTCCCGGACACTTATAAGGTTATATGCCCCACGTAAATCCAGTTTAGAGAACCACTTGGCCCCGGTGAGTTGGTTACATAGATCAGGAATTAGGGGGAGAGGGTATACATTTTTCACAGTAATTTTGTTTATTTCCCGAAAGTCGAGGCACGGCCGCAAACCACCATCTTTTTTCTTATCAAAAAAGAAGCTCGCCACCACAGGTGAAACAGAAGGCCTAATATGCCCTTTGCGGAGACTCTCGGTAATGTACTCCTTCATGGCTAGACGTTCGGGCCCGGACAAATTGAACAGGCGAGCCTTGGGTAACTTGGCTCCAGGGACTAGATTAATGGCACAATCAAAGGGTCTATGTGGTGGTAGAGCCTCAGCCTCACTTTCAGAAAATACGTCTTCAAAATCTTTCAGGTACTCCGGAATACCTTCCAGATAGACAGCCGACACTGACACAGATTTTACTGGGGTGACAAGAGTTGTCAAGTTACAACATAGACCGTTAGCCATACAATCCCACTGAATGATCTCCCCCGTGACCCAGTCAATAGTAGGATTGTGGCGTTGAAGCCAAGGCATACCCAGTACCAGTCCAGCCGGCAGATTATTTAGAACAAAACACCTTAATTTTTCCACGTGAGTGGAACCCACTTTCAGAGAAAAGGTATCGGTTATGAAACAAATTCCCTCCTGGGTGATAGGAGAAGATTCAATTGCCACGATTTTAACAGGATCTTTTAACCTGACTGTCCCTATCTTATGAAAAGTCACAACTTTGGCATCGATCAGATTAATAGAAGAACCACAGTCAACAAAGGTGGTAATAACAACCGGACCGCCTGTAAGTTCTAGTTCCACCGGAAGCAGTGTTTTAGTAAGTGAGGAAAAGGGTACTTGGGAGTCTGGGCAACCTCCTCGATTGTTACCCAGACTCAGTCGTTTTCCTGACGGCTTCACTGAAGAAGGGCAAGAAGGACAGTTCCTTCTCCAATGTCCAGCGGATCCACAGTAAAAGCACAATTGGTTGTTTCTACGGCTTCTCCTCTCTTTTTCGTTCAATGACGTGGCACCAACCTCCATGGGCTCGGGACTAGATGCAGAGTCTCTCAGATTGGAGAATAAAGGGGTCTCCTGCAGCATGACCCATCTCGCATGCTGCCTACAGTCCATGCGGACAGCCTGGATCATAGCGTCCTCCAAAGAATCCGGTGGAGGATGAAGGGCTAGGGCATCTTTCAAACATTCGGACAGGCCTCTACAGAACAAAACCCGGAGGGCAGCATCATCCCAGGAGACCTCCGCTGCCCAGCGTCTGAACTTAGAGCAGAACCACTCGGCCAAGTGTTTCCCCTGGCACACACTCATCACCATATCCTTGGCTAGACTCACACGATCGGGTTCATCGTAGATATGCCCGAGGGCCTCGAAGAATGCATTCACTGACATTCTCTCAGGGGAGGTAGGGGGAAAGGAAAAAGCCCAAGCCTGAGGGGAGCCCCTTAACAAAGACATAATGACCCCAACCCTCTGACTCTCATCCCCAGAGGAGCGTGGCCTTAACGAGAAAGAGTTTGCACCCCTCCTTAAAAACCTTAAATGTTTTTTTATCCCCAGAGAAAAAGTCAGGCAATTTAACAGGTGATTCAGGGGAGTTTAAGGAACTATCTGGGGTACCCTCACCCCGGACCCCAGAAGGAAAAGAACCCTGCATGGCATAAGCAACCTCCCTCTGAACCTGTTGCTGCGACTGAGCCAGGGTTTGCTGCTCCACAGACAGGTTTTGCATCATTTGAGTGAGGCTATTCACTTGCTCAGAGAGAGCATGCAGCGGATCCATGACTCAAGGAAAAAAAAAGTGCAAACCTCGTTTAAATGTTTTGGGTCAGCTATAATGTCAAGAACACCGCACTGCACTTGCTCACTGAGCCAGTGCGCGTGTCCTGAGTACAAAAACTGTGCACAAAGATACCTGCGGAGCGGGGCAGCAGTGGTGACGATGCATGCTCCAGGCTCACGGGACCTGAAGCACGTGACTGCAAGGGGTGTGGTCTAAGCTCCACAGGGCTAGGAGCTGCAGGGAAACTCCTAGAAAGGTAACTACTGGACAATGTTACCAAGGGGCATAGACAGACAGAAACCAGATGAAGCAGAGGTCAAAGCACGAGATCGCATTACAGTACCAAAGGTTTAGACAGAATGGATAGTCAGGACGTAGCAATAGATCAGAAAACCAGAACGGGCAATAGATGGTACAATAGGGACAAACTGTAACGGAGTAACGATAGCCAAGCCAGGAGGTCAGAACCGGAAAAGACCATAGTACCAAAAGGAGAGACGGAGTACAGAGTGAGGGGACAGACCAGGTCATACACGGGAAGCAAACAAGCAATGCAATATACAAGCACACCAGGGGGGTCAGACACACAGCCAGAATAACAGTATAGCTGACAGAGAACCCTGGTAAAGAGTGAGTATAAATACCCCTCCCAGATCCAGAAAGAGGCCATGTACACTTAACCCTGTGAGTGCAGGGCAAGAACCCTGTTCAAACCATGACACTATACTGGGATTAGAAAGGGAACTGTGCTTTCAGTTGTAAACTGTCAGAACAAATTAAATTGTTGTTTTTTGCTTTTTAGAGGTACCGTCCCACATGTTTCCCGCTCCAGATGTAAAGGTAGATCATGGAAATTCCTTGGTGATTTTGCTGATAAGTGTAAGGAAAGTAAACAATGGGAAGATTTGGGTGATGGCTCATTTTACAATGCTAGACTGCAGGCATATTGACAAGTACTAAAGTGGAACACCATTTCTAAATCCAGTGTCCACCTGCAGCGAGGCAGGGATGTGGGGGGAGAAATGTTGATCTGCTCCCAAAATTAGAGGAACAACTGACCACATACCCAGAATCTTTGTGGTCCACATGACCTGCAGATGTGGGATTGATAAAAGGGGTGATTATACCATGTCCCAGCTCACCTTGTAACACAACATTGTGTCTAGTAGGGAGGGCGCCCCCATCTGTTGGATGGCGCTTTGTACAGGACCTTCAGGCTGTAAACAAGGCAGTGATTCCAAGAGCCCCCACAGTGCCAGACCCCCATACTCTGCTGAATGACTGGAGGCTGGAAAATAAGGTCTTTACAGTGATAGATATCAGTAACGTCTTCTTCAGCATCCTGGGTCATCCAGATGGCCAGTTTTGGTTTGAATTCACATATAAGGGGAGCAGGTATACATTCACCAGAATCCCACAAGGGTACTGTGAATTACCTACTATTTTTTCCCAGGTAATGTCGGCTAACCTAGCTCCATGTGAGTCACCAAAAGGTAGCCAGATACTCTTATATGTGGATGACATGCTATTGGCATTAAAAGTAAAAAAAAAAATAAAATAAATAAAAATAAATTGGTAACAAAAGGGGTAATCTTTAAAGATGGCCTATATGTATAAACTGCCCATTAACCTCCTAAGATATGTCACAGTATTGAGCCATCGCATATGCCATGTCTCAACAGGAGGGATGGTAGAGATCATATCTAAGGTATTTACAACGTATGGTTTTACTATTAAAATTTTTTGTATAACCTACATTACTTGTGAAAAAAATAATTCCTAAGGGAACCTGAGACGAAATAGAGGACAATTTCCTCACCCTGAATACTTATTTTAACACATTTGTATGGATTTTATTGAACTGAACAAGTGTGAGGGAAAAAAGTATGGCCTTGTTATTACAGATGCTTTCAGTAGGTGGATTGAAGCTGTCCTCCCTGATGCATTAATAGTGAAGGCTCTTCTAAAGGAAATCATACCCAGATTTGGGGTTCCAGAAAATATATAGTAAACTAAGTAATAACATTAAATTAAAATTAATTAAAAATACTGTGCCTATCATCCTCAGTCCGCCAGACTGGTTGAGAGACACAATGGAATCTTGAAAAATAAGTTGAGAAAAACATGCAGGAAACAAAATGGGTTGTACTAAATATGCATGTCACACCAACATCTGTAGGACTGACAGCCTAAGGCTAGTTTCACACTAGCGTTTATTTCCTGCAGCGCACGGCGCCGCTAAGCCCCGCCCCCTCCCAGCTCCCTGCCGGCCCATCCGGTCATCGCCGCCTACTAGCGCACATGGGCGCACCTTCAAAAGTGCGCAGTGCACGGCAAAATCCTGCTAGCGCACGGCCAGCGCACGATCTGCGCACCCTATGCTAAAGATAGGGTGCGCAGATCGCAAACGCCCATGTGCGCTAGTAGGCGGCGATGACCGGATGGGGCAGGCCTTAGCGGCGCCGTTCGCTGCAGGAAATAAACGCTAGTGTGAAACTAGCCTTAGAAATCATATACGGGAGACCTTTTTTGTTACCTCAGCTAAAACCCTTTAAAAGGCTAGATGAGGACGTTGACTGTACATTAGCAGAATATATGGCTAAGATATTAACTCACAAAGAAGTTTCTACTTCTAGTTTTGTTCCAGGAAACCCACTAACAAAACCTGAGATTGTGAAACCTGCACACTGGGTCCTTGTGAAAGTGTTAAAGAAGATACACCAGCACCATACTAAGCGGGAAGGTCCTTACCAAGTCCTGTTGACTACTCCTACTGCGGTGAAGATTCCTGGATCCATTTCTTACACTGTAAACTTGTCAGACAGGTAGGGACAGAGTAGGATCTGACGTGATTGTCAAAGCCCAGCTACAAAAGGAGGTTTTCCACAAGGGAAAGCTTGTCTCAAACTGGAGAAGAATCCCTTTCATCCCACTCTCTGGACAAGACGGTCAGATCTAGGATGTGTACATCAGGGTTAGTCACATGTATATTTTTCGTGACTGTGGTGATGGGAGATTTGGAGAGTAATAGACCCAGCAGGAGAGGAAAGTCCAGGGTGGTAGAATGGTTTCAGATTTAAGACCTTCAATCTTAAGGGCATGTCACACTAAGAGATATCGCTAGCAATATCGCTATAACTAGTGACGTTATAGCGATATTGCTAGCGATATCGCTGTGTCTGATACTTACCTCCGACCGGCTCCCCCGCTGGTTATCGCTGATCGCGCGAGAACGTCCAGGACCGTTTCTCGTCGTCAGCTTCCTGCGGCGCTTCCTGTTGTGAAGGCGAGCGACGCGTGGAGCCGGGCGGGAGGACGCAGGATCGCCTAGTGTGACAGGTAAGTAGCGACCCCCGTCCCCAGTGATGTAGCTGGTGAGATCTGCCTGTGTGGCAGCTCACTAGCGACCACTTAGCGATGTACCAGCGATCCTGACCACGTCATATCGCTGGTCGGGATCGCTGGTACATCGCTAAGTGTGAGAGTACCTTTACTTTTGAAATCGGGCAGGAGGCTGCCATCTTAGTGGATTTCTCTGTTTTATGAAGGATACAAAGATAGGGAACAAGCTAACAAACTAGCAGAGTCTGATAAGTATGTTTGTGTTATAAGCTCTAATAGCAGGGGGAACGAATGTGTGACTGGCGTAAAGCAGCATGAACAACTGCAGCCCAAGACGATAGGTATAAGGGTACCGTTACACCTAGCGATGCAACAGCGATCCCGACCAGCGATATGACGCGGTCAGGATCGCTGGTGCATATTCGAAAAAAGGGGTGACAGATTTCCTTTAATGATAAATATGCTGAACATATTACTCTCCCTCTAGATTATATCTTCTGTGAAATCTGTCAAAAAGAAATCTGTCCCAATGTGTACAGATAAATGATTTTATTACAAGATGAGGGAATGTTATAATAATTGTAATAAAGTTCTTTCTTTTATGTATGCGTATTTATGTATGTATATGTATACGTGTTTGTGTGTATATATATATATATATATATATAGTTGCATGTATGACATTTAAGTTTCTTGACTTAGAAACTCTATTCAGCTGACGTATTGTGAACACATGGGTGTTAGGCTGGAGTCACACATAGCGACTCACCAGCGATCCTGACAATGATATCAATGTGTCAGGATCGCTGGTGAATCGTTATGTGATCGCAGCTTCACCAGCGATCAGCACAGCGACACTGAGCGCGCGGCGTCACTGTGTTCATTAGTAACCAGCGCGCTGATGCAGAGAGCCAGCGGGAGACCAGCGACCAAAAAAAAAATCCTGGCCTTTCCTGCAGCGATCAGCGATACCGGCAGGGGGGCCAGTCGCTGATCGCTGTCACACACAGCGATCTTGCTGGTGAGATCGCTGTTGTGTCACAAAAATTGCGAGATCGCTATGTGTGACGGCCTTTACTTTTGTGAATGCTAGCTGGCTTTCCTTGTCTTAAGTACAAATAAAGTATCATCACTTTTTCTAGTCTGGTAACGTAGATAAGGATTGCTGACAGTTAAGCATATGTCAACATATGTACTATTTTGCAAACTTTGTATTTTGAACACCCTACTGTTGTTCTATTTAAACTCTAAGAATCTGTATTGGGGCAGACAGGTGACTGCTCACATCTGGTGTAGCTGTCATTCTCTCTCCATGCCAGCTTGATCAATAAAGATCAAATCATCTTACTTATTCAGGTCTGGACGATTTCTAATTGGAAGACAAACTCCACTGACAATCGGCGCTCTAAAGAGCACCAAACATGCAGGTCGGGGACCTGAGTTCCCGCCGAATAATCCCGGAAATGCTCGGCACTCGCCGAGCACCGCGAGTAAAGCGATGCTCGGGCGAATACCGAGCATTACCGAGTATGCTCGCTTATCACTACTGATACCCCTTTCCTTCCCCTTCTCCCCTCAATGGAAACTTTGTTTCTTAATATCTACCTGGTCAAAATGCAAAGCTTCGTATTTTATTGTGAGCAGCGAGCATTTGAGTAGACACAGAAGCAAAATGTTTACGCTGATTATGGAGTCATCACCATCTTGATAGATTCCTCAAAGTTGCAGATAATCTCATAGATATCAGACATCCATGCCCACTCGTCAGTGATTATATGCCAAGGCTGACCGGAATACAGACGAGCATGTTGCAGCTTATATTCAACTACTGCCCTCAGCTGCTCACAGAGCCTTGCCAACATACAACATATGTAATTTAGCATTCCAGCGCATAGTCACATCACACACCAGTCTGTGAGCTGGCATTTGCAAACACTGCTGCAGCACTGCCAGACTGGTGACAGCTGTATTTGACTTGCGAAAATGGGCACACACGAGGACTACCTTCACAAGTAGCTCAGGCAAATCAGGGTAGGTTTTCAGAAAACGCTGAACCATTAAGTTAAAAGGGAACCTTTCAGGGCTGATAGACAACATTCTATAATGCTGTCTATCAGCCCCTAACCCGACCTGTAAGAGAAGAAAAATAACTTATTATACTCACCTGCTGGGCAGTCGCAATCCTCAGCGTCACTAGCACATGTGCCTTCCCAGGGTTTCACTCAGTCCCGGCCTAAACAAGGTTCACCGATTGTACCGTCAGGAAAATGTAGCGTCCCTGGCCACAGACACTTGTCTACGTGTCGGTCTTTAAGTGGACCTTCCCTATAAGTGTGGTAGTCAGAGCACGGGTGATGTTATGGGACATGTGATTTTGTAAAGTGGGAAAGGCGCACCGAGAAAAAAAGTGGTACCTGGGGACCAAGTACTGAGGGATAGCCAGTGCCATGAATTTGGGGAAAGCTTCGGTGTCCACAAGCCTAAACGGCAACAATTCCAGGCCAGTCAGCCTGGAAATATGCCAGTATAGTATTTGGGCCTGTGGATGGTGGGCTGTGTATTTCTGCTTTAGCGTGAGGGCCGCCTGCTGAACTACCAAAAAAGTATGACTGAGGGTCTCCTGATGGTCCTCCAAAATGCATGGCTGAAGACCACCTCATGGCCCTCCAAAATGTATTGCCTCAATTCTATGTAAACTAAAAATAAAAATGCATTAATACATTGGGAGATAGGCCCAAATGAACCTTGTGTGAATAAATGGACAAAGGACTTGTGGTGTTATTTCCTCAGGATGGCTTGGAGAAGTTATCCCCATATGGTTCATGAATTTTCATTGACAAGGGTCTCCAAGGAGATAAAAAAAAATGTTTTGAAACCTCTGCTTCAATCTATTTGACGCCTTACGGTTGCATGATGCCCTGATCTGGTACAGGAGGAATTTCCGATCACCTTAGCTAGAGCAAAATTGGAGTTGGATGCCTGAAGGTCCTTGTTGTACCAGTTGTACTGAGTAGTGACCTTGAAACCCGGAGTCTTTGTTATTAGCCACAGAAGTCCCACTCCTAAATGTAAATGTTTTATGAGGCCCTACCCTACGTGTGTTCCAGGGTGTATTGGAGAGCATCCTAAATTTGGAAACCCTTGCAAACAGTGCCTGTGCTTTATCAGCCTAGGAGTCACAATGCTTCCAAATGGAGAAAAAATGTTTTCTGAGGCCATCAACGCGTATTCCAGGGTGTATTGCAATCCCTCCTTTCAATTTTTGATAGACTTTGTACTGGCAGTCGTTAAACTAGTGGCTTTGTGGCTGGAGGAGGTCGCCCAGAGCCCGAGCATTTGAGGAGGAGAGAAGGCAGTCCAGAAAGTTTAATTTTCCTGAGTCCCCTCGTGTGGGCTGAAATGGATGGACGAGCCATCCGCTGTCTAGTTGACATCGGCTCCCAGGTGACCACCATGCCCAAAAAATATTTCAGACGTCATTTTCCTGAGGCGACGTGGCCCAAGTGGGGCCCACTGATCAAGTTAATGGCAGCCAATCAGTTGCCCATCCCTGTCGCATGGGGTAGTCTGTATGCAAATCACCATATGCGGTAAAGATGTGGGGCCGGAAGGGAATCGTGTTGACCAGCGGGGACCCTGGCAGTGGTCTTGCAGTGACTTTGGGGATGATTGTGTGGTGCCCCTGAGGGTCCAGTCACCACAAAGGTACTACACCTCACCCAGAGGTGTGGTATCCCACAACCAGGTAAGGTGGAGACAACTGACCATCATTCCAACACCCACATCCCACACACACCAGTAGTGTAGCAGAGCACCCTTTATGGCCACCACTTGGAATACGAAGAGTACTGGGAGGTGGGTGGATCGTAGCTTGAGAGTGAGAGAAGGATAGAAAGCAAGGTTAGATCCCTCTGAGAGAGTGAAGGAGAAGGACATGTCTGCAGCAGCTCTACAGATCAGAGGCTGCTGGATGGATTGGATTACAAAGGAAGCTCCCTAGGAAAGAAGGTTCTTCTGGGACATGGCTGGAGCATACTCCCCGTGGGTCCCTTCTCCACGCTGACTACAGGTCAGGTGGAGGGAGAAACTGGTCGCAAAGGGAACGGCCCCTAGCCTAGTTCGCGTACCTCAGGGCACTACTAGCAAGTCGATAGCTTTGGTTACTTTATGGACCATCGCCCCTACCACGGTTAGTCCAACTGGAAAAGCAGCTATATAGGATCACAGAAACGGCAGGGCATTGTCTGACAGGATTCACAGCTGCTGGCCCAGAACGATAACTGTGAAGTGCTGGAGAGGAAGGAGTTAAAGCAGCATATTGTGTGGAGATGGCCAAGAAAGGTGCATACTGACAGGGAAGGCTGGAAGGGTGTACTTTATCTTATCTGGAAGTTGTCTGGACCCCTCACCTGGAGAACGCAGCATTGAAGCGGGCATATGTGTGCACCAGTCTGTGAGTAAAGCCTTTGGAACTACATGCAATTGTGTCATCTACATTATTCCTTCGTCTTCAACTCAGCACTGCTACATCCTCCACTCCACACTACCTCACCAGCTACAAACTCATCTCAATTGCCCTGGGACTACAGCTCTACCTATGGAGAGCTTTTACAACTCTGCTGCATCACAACATCTGTCCCAGAGAAGCAACACTGCAGCGCTGGTCACTCTGACCAGAAACCACAGGTGGAGTCATGAATTTCTACATATAAACTTTATTCTCATCTAATTACACCCATTTTACATGACCGCCTGGGGCCACGGACCAGGTCACTGCCACTGTGACACATCCCTTTAAAGACTATGGGCTTGGTACCGAGTATCCCACGGCCCCTGGGGCGCATCAATTGTGTTGAAGGAACTTGGGACTCTGTTGATCAGCGAGCAGACGCTTTTCTGGACCGATGGAGGCCACAAAGCCCTCAGAAGAAGGTCTGCCAACAATTGATCCGATTTGCCCAGGCCCAAGAAATGTTGAGTGGAGGGAAAGTTTTGGGGAAAGTGATAGTCCCTGCCGCTGCTAAACTCGTCCTACCACTGGGGCAGACTGTGTTCACGCTGCCTGTACAAGCCTGCACACCGCTCGAAGAGGTGGAAGTCCAGATAGAACCAACCGTAATGGACCAGATACCCTTGTGACTCCTCATCGCTCAGACATTAGCCATCATCCACGACATGAAAGTACTGCTGTGGTGTGTCAATCTGGGAAAGAACAGTCTTAATCTTTCGACCAAGAGCGAAGTGGCACTTGTGCTAGGCATGCTGGAAGAGCTAATGCAACTGGAGGCCGTCCTTTGGCGGTGAAACAAGGTGATCAGTGGACTGTGGCCGTCACCATGACTCCAGAGTTCCCGACTGGAAGTAAGCAGGATGGGCAATCAATCTTTGAACAAATGCAGGCAGAATTGACGGGACTCTCACCGCAACAAGTGCAACAGCTGGAAGCCATACTGGAACGTTACCAGGATGTCTTCACACAGCCTGAGGACGACTTTGGATGAACCACAGCCATAACCCATGAGATACCCACTGGAAGTGCTGCACCAATTCATGAAAGATACTGACAGATCCCTCCACAAATGTACCAAGTATTAAAAGAAATGCTCTCCATATGTTACAGAATGGGGTCATACAGGAAAGCCTGGGCCTGTGGGCAGCTCCCATCGTCTTAGTAAGGAAGAAGGACAGGACTCTATGATTTTGTGCTGACTATAGGCAGATGAATACCTGTACAGTGCGAGAGTCCTACCACATACCCAGAATTGAGGAGTCATTGTCCGCCTTGGGGAAGGCGAAATATTTCTCATCCCTAGACTTGGCCAGTGGATATCGGCAGGTGCACATGACTGAGCATGATCGTCCGAAGACAGCGTTCATACTGCCCATGGGACTATTTGAGTATTTGGCTGAACTGATCTGGGTGTACGATAACTGGGTGCACAGCACAACAGGATACACTCCGTATACCCTGCTGTTCGGGCAGAAAAGACGGGAGATCACAGAGTTCGAACTAGAACCAGAAGAGGACTACCCACAGACGGGGGTATCATCCTGGGTCTGAGAGCATAGACAGTGCCTGCAGACTCTCCATCGGTTGGTGCAGACCAAGTTTCGAGAACTCAAGCACCATGAAGCACCGCTCCTTCGAGGGACTGCTCTTAAGCCAGGAGATAGAATGGTGGTCCGCGACAAGAGACCTCGGGGTAAGTTAGAGCATCAATGGGAGAAAACTGTATTGGGTGAAAGGCCGAGCGGGACATGATGGTCCAGTATATGAAGTTGAACCTGAAGGGGAGGAGGAAGCACCTACCCGAATAGTGCACCGTAGCATGTTGTGCCCTTAGCTGCCTTGGGATCCTGAAGAAGAGAGGAGAAAGTCAAGCCCCACCGAGACACTTGCTCCTGTGGCTCCCATTTGTGAAGAGGAAGAACCACTTGCATCACTCTTGGATGTGGATACTCCACTGCTTGCCAGCCCAAGAGGACTGAGTAGCGCCAAAGCTTCAGAAACGGCTGACTCTGTGGACCCGGACATGCTCCCCTCGTCTGCTGCTCAACCTGATTCCACCACTCCACCACTTAATTTGAACCATGCCGTAGTGAGCAGGCGACAACTGGAATACCTCCCACTTGATATTAGCAAGACCAGTTTGGCAATGGATTGTCCAAGAGATGAAAGAGTGTGAACATCTGACGAAGGAGCTCATCAGAAGGGGGAATGTAAGGAGGAAGACCGGGATGTGGGTACCTGTACTTAGCCGAGTCTGGAACTGTCAAGGCTGTGTCCCATGTTGCCCGGGGGAAGGACTAGGGGACCAGACATGTTCCATTACCCGGAAGGAGGGGGCCTAGGTAAACCGGAAATCAAGGGAAAAAGTGCATGAAGGCAGAATTTCCCACGGTCAGGGAGTGGACAGCAAGGTGAGCAGCATGCTCCGCACCCCAAGTTGTTGTGAATTCCCTTGCTCGGACTTCAGAGCCGAAGCTCCCTCTGGTGGTTACTGGGAGTAGTGGAGCTGGCCAGGTTGATGGAAGTTTTCCACCTGACGACGATAATTGGGAGCCTGGGATTACTGGCTGGAAGCATATAACTGAGCTGGCTGCTCTTGGTAGTTGCTGGTGATTTCCTTCTTGTGCATTTGGAGTTCTTTTGTCTCCTGCCTGATCTGCATGGTTCAGTTAAGTGATTCTTTTGCTAATCCTTTGCATCTAATCTGGTTGTGTCTTTTTTTTGCTTTCTGCTTTGTTGCTAGGGTTCAGCGTACTCCCTGCTGGGGGCAGCGCTGGGCCCCGCTCCATATGTTACAGCTTGTTCAGTCCCCTGTTATGTTAGTATCTTTTGCTTTGCTTCCAGTCCATACCAGAGTGCTGATCTAGCGGGGGTGAAGTCATGTGGCCTCAGGTTTTTTGTATATCAGATGTGTTGGATTTTTTTTTTGTGCGTGATTGCAGACAGTATCTTTTCTGTCCTGTCTAGACAGCTTGGGCCCCACCGTTTGCTCAGTCTGTTCTCTGCCTGTGTTTGGGTCTGATCTAGATCTCATCGACAATATAGGTTTGGGGGCTGTCTATTACTTTAGGGGGATATGCTCCGGGGCAGTTTAGATTTCACCTTTCTGAGTTTAGGCTCAGTTAGCTGTCTGGCTGTGCCGAAGCATCTAGGGCATCGTAGGCACGATCCACGGCTACTGCTAGTTGTATTGATAAGACCAGGGGTCTGCAATCCTCTTAGTTACCAACCTCTCTGTGTTTTCTGGTGGCTTAGCCTATTCCTGCCATCCTCCTCGGTGACCCATTCATAACACCAAGTGCTGTGACGAGCTGCAATTGACAGCACCTGGTACCACTAGCAGGACAGCGAGAGTAAAGAGCGCTGTGCGCCCAGTGACTGAGTTTCACACACATGTGGAGAAGCGAGGGCCGAGCAGAGGACAGTAGCTTGCAGCCCTCTCTGCCATCTGTTGCACATCAGCCCACGTTTGACCCCGTGATTGCTGCAGCCTTTTTTTGCTTTGGCTGCACAGGCTAATGGACTAGGGACTCAACGGATAGAATGTAGAATGCAAGACCGCCCGGCAGGCCCGGATTGGTAATATGCCCAACTTGGCATTTTCCCGCTGGGCCGCTGTCATGTAGGCCGCTGTCATGTGGGCCGCGGGTGGCAGCACCCGCTCATCTGGCCGCTTGCCAGCTGATGCGGCCACTGGCCTGGCTGTTGTTCCTGCCGCTGGCCCTGTGCATGCACGGCGGTTATAGTTTCCAACCCTACTGGGATTGTTCTGTCCCGCACTGCAGTAGTGATGTGTCGTTCGTGAACGAACTGAGACAAAGAGTCGGCTCTTTCATGTGACCGACGGGAGTTGGCTCACACTGTTCTCTGCCTGTGTTTGGGTCTGATCTTGTCTCATCGACAATATAGGTTTGGGGGCTGTCTATTACTTTAGGGGGATATGCTCCGGGGCAGTTTAGATTTCACCTTTCTGAGTTTAGGCTCAGTTAGCTGTCTGGCTGTGCCGAAGCATCTAGGGCATCGTAGGCACGATCCACAGCTACTGCTAGTTGTATTGATAAGACCAGGGGTCTGCAATCCTCTTAGTTACCAACCTCTCTGTGTTTTCTGGTGGCTTAGCCTATTCCTGCCATCCTCCTCGGTGACCCATTCATAACACCAAGTGCTGTGATGAGCTGCAATTGACAGCACCTGGTACCACTAGCAGGACAGCGAGAGTAAAGAGCGCTGTGCGCCCAGTGACTGAGTTTCACACACATGTGGAGAAGCGAGGGCCGAGCAGAGGACAGTAGCGTGCAGCCCTCTCTGCCATCTGTTGCACATCAGCCCACGTTTGACCCCGTGATTGCTGCAGCCTTTTTTTGCTTTGGCTGCACAGGCTAATGGACTAGGGACTCAACGGATAGAATGTAGAATGCAAGACCGGCCGGCCGGCCCGGATTGGTAATATGCCCAACTTGGCATTTTCCCGCTGGGCCGCTGTCATGTAGGCCGCTGTCATGTGGGCCGCGGGTGGCAGCACCCGCTCATCTGGCCGCTTGCCAGCTGATGCGGCCACTGGCCTGGCTGTTGTTCCTGCCGCTGGCCCTCTGCATGCACGGCGGTTATAGTTTCCAACCCTACTGGGATTGTTCTGTCCCGCACTGCAGTAGTGATGTGTCGTTCGTGAACGAACTGAGACAAAGAGTCGGCTCTTTCATGTGACCGACGGGAGTTGGCTCACACTGGGAGCTGAGACAAGTTTTTTTTTCTTCCCCCTGCTGTTTGTGTAGCTTCTTCCTGCCTGGCTTGGTTGCTCAGTATAGTGAGTGCACACATGATCTGTGATAGATCACAATGTGCAGTCACACAGACTGTAACTGTGTCTGACATAACAGTGGATTTCAGGCAGCTGCAGGATGAGCAGAGGCACTGAGGTCAGGCACTGACAGCCATCTTATCCCACATTATTTTCTGTAGTTCCTGCTGCTCTACAGTGGCAAAGTAATAATATAAATATGTATAATATAACGCTCTAAGCATCACTCTGAAGCCTTTATAGACTGCGCAAGTGCGACGCACCTGCGCAGTCTGGCTCCAGACAGAGTGACACACCCCCCACAAGATCACGGTAGACGCACTCCCCCCCAGGAGATCGCGGTATGCGTAAGCACTGAACGCATACCGCGATCTCCGGCACAACACTTTACCGATTCGGTGTTGCCACGGGGTCTTGCATCTGGCGGTGATGACAGGAGAGGGTGGGTTGTTGGGCCGGAATCGGCGCATGCGCAGTCCGCACTTTCCGGCACCATTTTGTGGAAGACACACTGCAGTGTTTCTTCAGGAAAATTGCGCCAGAAAGAGAGGAATGCGCAGGCGCCAATTCCGGCCCAACAACCCGCCCTCTCCTCACATCACGGCACAAAAGATTACCGATCGGGTATTCGCCATGAAGTCAGGAGAGGGCAGGTTGTGGCGCCAGGCATACCTGGATGGGGGGGGGGGGGGGGGGGTGAGAGGACCATGCATTCCAGGATGACGAATTTGGTGCCATGCATACCAGGATGGAGGGGGGAGTGAGGGGGCCACGCATTCCAGGAAAGGGGAGTGAGGGGGCCACGCATTCCAGGATGAGGAATTTGGTGCCATGCATACCAGGATTGGGGGGGTGAGGGGACCATATATACCAAAATAGGGATGATGGGGCCATGCATGCCAGGATTGGGAGATGAGGGGTACCATGCATACCAGAATTGGTAGGTAAGGGGTCCCATGTATACAAGGATTGGGGATGAGGGGGGGGGGACCATGCTTACCAGGATTGGGGGGTGAGAAGTCCATGCATACCAGGATTGGGGGGGGTGAGGGGACCATACATCCCACGATAAGGATGAGCAGGGACCATGCATACCAGGATTTGGGGGGGGGGTACCATGAATACCAGGATTGGGGATGAGGGGACCATGCATACCAGAATTGGTAGGTAAGGGGTGCCATGTATGGTGCAGATATCAGAGTTAGGCCAGGGTCACACTAACCGACGCAGTGAGCCAGATCACCAAAAAGAGCCGGACTGCCCATCACAACACTGCAGGGAGATAAGTCGCCAAGCCCTGCCATGCACCCCATCCTCGCCCTAGCATGAGACCTCCCCCGCCCCCAGCAGCCACTTACAGCGTCGCTTGGCTGCTCTCTTCTCTGTTCACAGGACCTGTGATGAGGTCACAGGAGGTGAGGAGTCAGGGGGGGGGGGGGTCACATGATCAGGCCTTTGTCCAGACCCCCGATCATGTGACCCCTGACTCCGCCCCTCCTGTGACCTCATCACAGGTCCTGTGCGCACAGCCCTGCCTCTTGGTGTCTGCAGGACTCTGCTGAGCTGGTTGTCATGGTGCTGTATGAGGGAAGTATGCGCGTGTACGAGGTGTGCGGAGAGGAGCCGCGCGTGTACGAGGTGTGCGGAGAGGAGCCGCGCGTGTTCGGAATGGAGCCATATGTGTACGAAGCATACAAAGCAGGCTTTTCCCATGGACACAGGAGTACACGGCGGAGCCCCGAGGAGCATTTTAAAACTCACACATGACGTTCCACCGGAAGTGATGTGCTGGAAGCTGACCGGAGAGGAGATAATTTCATGAGGAGATTGTGACGGAACTATGAATTCTTCAGATCCATCACCATGTCCTCCTCCGACAGCAGGATCGTCCCTCTTTCCCTTCTTCAAAACTTGGGAGGTATGATAGGGGCAGCTATGACCAGGGGGTCTGGTTGCCCAATGGATAACAGTTCAGCCAGGAATTCTGTCACCGTGCATACAAGAGGGGACAGAGCTTTAGGAGGAGTACTGTACCTAAAAGCAATAAGTAGGACTGAGCTGAAATACTGAGCCACAGCCATGACTATATGTTATATAGTCATGTTAATTTCCTCTCACTTCTTGTAACCTACAAGTGTACAAAGATATTATATAGTCACCACGTGACTAGTGGGCCTGTGTAAGGCTACTTTCACACTTACTTTTTTTGCAGCGCGTTTTTCCCGCAAAAAAAAAACGCATACAGATGCTGCGTTTTTTCCAAGCGTTTTTATGCGCATGCATGAAAAAAGCGCAGCGTTTTATGCGTTTGTGTTTTTTTTCAAACATTAGCTGGCCTCAAAAAAAAAAAAAAAAAAAAAAAAAAAAAACCCCGAGATAGTGTTAATCCTAACCCAAACCATACTAACCCTCCTTAACTAACCCTAACCCCTAATTTCCATTGTCTAACCAATGGTCAACAAAAAAAAAAAAAAATACATGCGTGAAAAAAGCATACATGAGCATGCCAATGCGCACCCATAGACTTACAATGGGTGTCTTGCTGTAAAAAAAAGCATTGCGCGCGCATGCGTTTTTTTTTTTTTCCCCGAGGCAAGTCAGACGCCCAAAAAAAAAAAATGCAACAGGATGCATTTTGTGCGCCCAAAAAAAACGCATGTGCGTAAAAACGCATGTGTATGCGCACATAAGCGTATCCCATGCAAAATATAGGAAAAAAGCACATGCGTTTTTTAGCGCTAAAATACAGCGCAAAAAAAATAAAATAAATAAATAAAAAAACACAAGTGTGAAACCAGCCTAACTTCAAATGCCAGGGCTGAATTTTAGTCCGTCTGGCCCTGCCGCCTGAAGACGGATCATCATTTGAGGGACCCCACTTGTGGGCATCTTCCCGGTTATTGCTACAACCCCCACAGAATAATCTGCGGTAGAGGAACACAAAGGACACGATAAGTTTGAGAATTGGACTATTATTCTGCACTTGCTTTTTACCATTTAACCGCCTCCCTGCGAGGAATTTATCTACCCTGTTAAATTTGTTAACCATTGCTCTGCCTCCCACTTACAACTTTGTTGAAGTTACCGCTGGCCCTTAAAGCCACATTACCCACCAGGCTGAACTGCGATGACCTCAGCACCGTGAGGAAAAGTCACCGAGTTCACCACAGTTCAGCTTTGTGAGTTCACAGCAGATCACTGTGATGGAATTTTACTGAAAAATCAAAACCCACATACTCCCCTTCCGGTTTCTGAAACTTTTCAGTGTTAGTGACACTGTACCTGCCTTCAGATGCATACATAATAAAGAGGAAGCTAGATCTGCAGCAGGCTGCTTCCTTTAACTTGATTACTTGTACGGCCAGACTGATGTCGACGCCAGTGCCGATTGGGCACAGGGCCCACGTGAAGTACAAACCACACGTGAGCCCCAGAACTGCAAGTGCCGACATGGGATGAGTGCATCTGTGTTTGCTTTAATGCAGGCAAACATTCAGATTGAGAAGGAAGTTTCTCATAGTGGACAAACCCTTTACGGACTTGCACACACATTAATCCTTTAGCCATCTCTTCCACCCGACTGCCCCATTCATAGGAATGCATGACCAAATACACATGTTAGTTTTTTGCTTATTTATGAAATAAATGCCATCTGACTCTTCTGGGGGTGCATGATCTTATGGATAAAAGGAACAGCCGTTGACAAGCCAATAGACAGTGAAAAGAAGGATCTGACCCGTTTGTCATCATTACACTGTCAGCTACTCCCAGCAATGTCAGTGGGTTCCATTTAGTCTATTCTAAAGTGTATGGGGACCTTTAGTGTCCTGAACCTGTCATCCATTTGCTGCTCAAATACTGCTAGTCATACTCAACTGGCACATTTTATCAGGTAATTAATTTTTTTTTGCAATTCCTGCTTTTTTTTTTTTTTTTTTTAAGGGATTTTCTGAAAATAAAATCTGCTACATTTCCAGAAACAGAACAACACCACTCTTAGGCCTGGATCACACTTCCGTTTTTTTTTTAAATCCCTCATTTTCCGTTAAAAACGGATCTGCCATTTTTTGAGGATCCGTTTTTTTGGTCCCATAGACTTCCATTAGCGGTTACCACGGATCCGTAAAAAAAAAGGATCTGTTTGCGGTAAAACGGATCCGTTTTTTCACACAAAAACGGATGCAAAAAACAGATGGCGGATGCCAATAAACAGATGTGTGAAACAGGCCTTATGCAAACCCTTCATCTGCTCTTCTAGCTAAACCCATTCATAAGAAAGGAGAGGAGCTGGAAAACCAGAGCAAGTCCAAGATCAGTGGATCCATTTCTGGAAAATAAAAAAAACAAAACAGTCTTTTTAACTAATCATAGAATTATTATTAGGAGTCCCTAAAAGTCACATACATTTCAGCCATCCTGGTTCTAACAGGATAGTTCCAAATTTGGGGAGCTGTATGTTCCAACTCCAAGACAAACTTGAATGTAAAGAATAGACGTCCCCTACTCCACCTGGAAGGACATCCAATGAGCTTGCGGTCATCTGACATAACAGGCAAATAGGATCACAAACTGTGGGTGCATGATATACTGTGGAACCCATGAAAGTGGCACCATACTATGTGGAAACACCAATGGGTTTCACTAGGAGGAACATTCCCATGTTGGACAGATTTGGAGGACTGGGCAAGTTTAAAGAGGGGCTTAGGAACACACATTTTACCAGTAACACTCTTCCACATCATTCAAAGTTGAGAGGTATGACTAAAGCATCTAAAAGAAAAAAAGAATTCTGGACCAACTTAGAATAAAATAAATGTTTATTGATTCATTTTATAATAAAAACAGGGAGCATCCAGGCAAATTCTTTAGCTGGAGCCCTCAGATTTATGTGAACCATTTAGCAATACTTGGTATTGTCCTATACCCAGGGGCTTCCTTCAGCGCTTTACACACTTTACAGTATGCAGCTTCAAAAATATTCCTCACTCTTAAAAGCTGAAATCTAGATCTCCAGTTAAAATACTGCTGGTATTTTTGATCATCCTTGGCCAGATTTAAGAGGTAATGGGCAAGTTCTTTAGCACTAGAAAAATCATCTACGTGTATAAAGGAGTCTGGTGGGATGAAACGTTCATAATTTTCACGCGGAGGACCCATTACAACAGGAACAGTTCCTATGAAGAATGAATTGGCCCAGAGTTTTTCCGTTATATAGTCTTCATGAATTGAATTCTCAAATGCAAGGTAAAACTTGTATGTGACCAGATTTAGAAACTGCAGATGCCTAGGAAGAGGTAAATGATGTTTTCCATAGATATCTATTTGAATATGTTGTTTAAGCTCCAAATAATATGCATATCTTCTGTGTTCCAAGTTCCAGTTACTTATTATCCAAGCAACCAACCCAACCTTCTTAGGAATTGTAAAATTCTGTTCTTCATCAAGCTTTCCTAGCCTCCCATACGGCATGAAGATGTCAGAATCCAGCCTGTAGGACATGGTCAAATTCATGATATTGTCCATCATCGATAGGTTTCTAATATTCGATGGAGACTCCAAGCTAAACCAGACCCAATACTGATGGGGAGGCCTTGGTACCTGTGGTAACAAAGATTTGGACCCAGATACATCTCTGTGGTGAAAAACTACAGCATTAGCCATAGAATACAGAGAGCGGTTTACTGTAAAAAAGCAACCAGATGAGTCTATAGATGCTGGGCAATCATTAAGAGGAAAAGCGTGCCCTGAAGGCCATGTCCAAAGAAGAATAATCTGTGGTGCCAGATTTGATGACTTCTGTTGTGGCAAAGTTCTGGAGTTGACTTTTAATGAAGAACTTGAATTGGGTACAGTTCCCTGCTTTGCAGAATAAGGATTGTATGCAGGTAGTTTCATGCCATAGTAAAGCGTAAGTAAAAGAAATAGAAGAAAACTGTGCAAGATGAGAACAACTGCACAAGTTTGTGATACAGGAGATCTTCGAAAAGCCATTAGAAGAAAAAAAAAAATAAATAAAAAATGATAAAGTGGAGTTTCAGAAAAGCAGCAAACACAACTTGATGTTTAAAAACAAGTGTTTCTTCGTTTGAGCCCAGAACGGTTCTATAAAAGAAGAAAAAGTATATTACAGTTCAGCAGTTATCTTGTTCATGGACAATATTTTAAGCATTGGCATGGTTTCTAGTAGTAGACATTTGCAAAATGCCATGTTGCATTTTAAAATGTATTTATTAGATGGTTAGATGCACTGTGGCCCTTTCGAAAATTTCACGTATAAAGTTTAAGCAAATGGCACTCACCAGGTAAAAATCAGAGGCTTTGCCTGCTTCATAACATGCAATACAATTGGAGAGATGCAGACAGCATAATAGAAAACAGTTTCACCCAGCTCTCAGCTTCTAATGTTCTACGAGGCCAGAAGAAGCGCAGCGCTGCATGAAACGCCATTGCTCTGTCTGCACCTCTCCCAATTGTACAGCACTTAACGAAAATAAATTCTCTGATTTTACCTGGTGAGAGCCATACCATGTTTTCTACACTGGTACTTTATGCCAGGGTTCCCCAACTCAAGTCCTCAAGGCCCACAAACAGGTCATGTTTTCAGGATTTCCCTTGTATTGTACAGGTGATGCAATTATCACCTGGGCAATACTAAGGAAATCCTGAAAACATGACCTGTTGGTGGGTCTTGAGGACTGGAACCCTGCTTTATACAAGCCTTCATTGTTGGGTTCTTGAGCACCATCTTGAAGGCTATATACCATTTATCATTCATTTATAGTTCCCTCTAGTCCTATAAACGTTATTATAGAAGGCACCAAATTGTCTCGCGACTCATCACTGCATCCTGCGTACCTGCAAGCACCACATGCACACGGCCTAAAGGAGAGTACACAACACTTGACATACTGGTCTTCCCATTTAGGATTCATCACGTGTAACTAAATAAAAGTCAAAGTTACATTTTTGCCCTATCCTAGTAGTTGAAGGTAAATTCTCACTTTCCTGGATTACCAGAGAACCAGTAGAGATGAGCAAGATGTCTTTAAAACAGACGAGGATCACAGCGTAGTGTTTGGACTATCAAAGTGGCTCTCCCGACCCGAGTGTGACAGCATGTATTGCTATGCAATGGTCAGTCTCAGGTTGGGAGGGCGGACAGCCAGTCCAAACATGCAATTGCAATCCCAGGCTGAGTTACACAGCTGTCTGACTCTTCCCTTTGGCGCAAGGATAGTAGTTGGTGGCTATTGTATGGTGGACAAAAACTAGGTCCCTCCCCCTCCAATTTGACATTTAAAAAGGGGTTAACCCCCCAAATTTGTTCTGACTCCCTGTAGTCGGACATTTCTTATGTAACCCAGCTTGCCTTCAGATCCTCATTAGCCAATATACATCGTTTTCGGTCCCCAACTTGTCCAAATTTCAGACTTTGTGCTGTAAATCGGATGTCCCCAGTGCTGCCTATGAGACCAATGTAGACTACACTTCCCGTAACCACTGCTCCATGATCTGAGTATGGCCAACTGGGTTGAGTCAGCAGGAGGAAGCATGGTACTGTGCATAGTTTATGATCACTCAATACATTTTATTTATGCCTGCTACTGTGTAAGGGCAGTTTCACACGTCCCGATAATTCCGGTACCGGAGCTGTCCGTGTCCATACGTATGCCATCCGTGTGCTGTCCAATAAATTATTTTCAATGTTAACCCTTTGACTTAAAAACGCACACGGACCGTATCCATGTGCGGTACGTGTTTACACGGACACGTTGACTTGTATGGGTCCGTGTGATCCGTGCTGTTGCACAAAAACCAGACATGTCAGCGTGTTTTGCACACGGACCGTGAAAACATGCTGACATCTGCATAGACGCATTCATTAGAATGTGTCTACGTGTGTCAGTGTCTCCAGTACGTGAGAAAACTGTCACTACACGTACCAGAGACACGGACCTGCGAAACTGCCCTAAATGTTTCTAATCCTATGTCCATAGATAAGTGGATAGGCACATACCGTCCCTTGCAAAATAATCCTTTATTGTGGCATCAAGTTACTAAGAGCAGGCAGATAAAACCATGGAGCAAGTCCATGGTTTGGAGTTTCTAATCCGATAGCCTTTAACTTTGTGTTTCAGATATATTCGGCTTCTGATCTTATGGCTCAAAACAACAAGTTTTTGTTTCCCATATCTACCAGTCACAGCACAGCTTTAATTTTACCAGCATTGTTCAAAAGATGAAAGCCGAACATTGATTGGTTGCCATCGACAACAGTTTCTTTTTAGACTGTATACAGAATATAAAGGCCCATTTGTAGTTATAATTTACATCTCCTATCTATAAATGCAATAGAACGGATATAGATATTCAAGCTTTTAATAAAATAAACTGAGGCTTCTGGGCTTGCTCTGCTTACTTCATCACAGAGCAAGCACAGCCGGATAGGACAGTAGTGGCTCCTCCTTTGCCTAGGGTGGATATGGGCACTATGTGCCAGATGCAGTCAGTGAGGATGGTGCAATCACACAGGGGCTCAGCCACTGCAAAGTAAGAAGAGGATACCCCCTCTACAAGACTTATGGGCATCTACGGAGCATGGTGACCTGTTATGAAAGACCTACAGGATGCATCCATGAGAAACCAAAAAGGCAGAAGCCTGACATGAGGGTCTTCAGGTGGACAATATCCAACCTAGTGAGAACTTTGGAAACTGCATTTATTAATTCATTTCAGTGGTTTTTTTATTTTAAGAGGAACCTGTTACTAGGTATTCCCAATATAATGTAAAGCCACCACCGCTGTTGGGTCATCAACCTCCATAACACAAGTACTTTTCATAGAGGTCTCACACACCAGATGCTAGTTAGCACAAACCGGTCTGATGCGAGTCTATGATCAGGGGGGGGTCTGAGCCTCATCGGCAGAATCACCATCCTCCTGGCTGGGTTGATGTGGATGACATGCCTTGCGCCATCCTCAGGCGCCTACCAATCTTGTACCTGGGCATTTGAAGCACAGACAATTTATTCTTTCCCACTAAGGGCAGAGCAGACGTCTAACATTTGCACAGACTTCATTTCCAGTTAACAGGTGATATAAAACAGGACTTGCAGGTGAAGTGCATTTTGCAGGGACCTGTGGATGACTATGCGTCATTCACATTAATCCAGACAATGTCCAATTCTGCCAATAGAGAAGGTGCAGACAAAACATTAACTCCCATTAGGCTGGACGGGAGGCCTTCCCCTCTTCGCAAGGGAAAAGGCTATATAAAAAAAAAAAAAAAAAAAAAAAAAAAAAAAAAAAAAGCTACGGAGATGGAGTGAAAACAAAATAAAAGCCAAGTTAAATTCACTTACAGTTTTGTACTATGCATTTTTCACCCCAAAAGACACCATTGACATGCTGATTTTTTTTTTTTTTTTCCCACAAGGAAAACAAAACCACCACACTTGGTGCACCAGAGGCATATTGGTCCTATAAAATGAGTGAGTGAATTTGGAAGAAGTTTGGACATGTGGCTTTGGGAGAAGAATTAGAATTAGCTCTAAAAATCCACATAAAAAAAAAAAAAACCCTCCATGAGAACACACACTTCATTCTATAAGCCAGAGTCAGGGGTGAAACAGACACAGAAAGGGTCAGTGGATACATTTGAACCTGCCCCATATATTTAACTAGGTTGTTTCTGCATCATGTTAGTGGATTGAGCCAAAGTCTATACAAATCAAAGAAATGGCCTAGTGAGAATATTCTGCATAATCTGGGACAACACACATGGGAAGGGTCCCAAACTGACTATTTGAGAGCAGATACAGGACAGCTCCCAGAATACACATTTAAGCAGCCTCTTCAGTTACTCACACTTCCAACTGTAGCCCCAGCTTGTTGTGTCCTAGGCACTCACAGCTTCCCTACATATATGAGCTGAGGGCTAATTAATTAACCCCTTAATAACCTACTTGAAACCCCTTTAGGCTATGTACCCACGTATGCAGAAGATTCCTGACTAAAAACCGGACTCCTTCCCAGGAAACGCGTGTTTTCCACGTGTTTTTTGCGCGATTTTTATGCATTTTTTTCTGAGCATCCTCCTGCTTATAGAATATAGTTAAAAATGCGGATTTTTCCTCAAAATTAATGAGCATGCTGTGTTTTTTACCACGATGCGTTTTTTTCGTGCAAAAAAACGCATCAACATGCACAAAAAGTGCGGAATTCATTAAAATGAATGGGATGCTTCTTGTAACGGTAAAAACGCTTAAAAAACGCTTACATGGGTACACAGCCTTGAATTTGCAAACTTGCAGTTTCTAGCCGACCAGATTCTTCAGTGCCTCTCCCAAATTTAATTATACACACACAGTGTACTAATATAGATTTGTATGTCCATGTCTATTTTATTTATACCATTTATTGAAGAAAAAAAATACGTTCAGAATGTAACTGGCACAGGCAAATTGCAAACTTGAGGTCACTTGGCCACCCACTTGTACTGGCAAACAAAATGTTGACAGTGTGTGCACTGCATACTGTCATGATTCTGCAGTTGCTGCAGACTTTTCTGTTCAGCCTGGAAAGCTCTATTAGTGACCAAACCAAAAAAGAAAAAATCAGGCATGTGTGATTATAGCAGCAAATAGGGTGAACATACACTTGTAATGGGGTGAAGAGGAAGAAGAGCCCAAAGGAGGTTACCTTCCCTGCTCTGGATCCGGAACCACTTAGCCAGACAGCAGGGTTGCTGGGGGAAGACTTTCTGCCCTGGACAGACTGGACCATGTGACTGCAAGGGGCAGGGAGGAAGAGGAATGGGCGGTGGACAGGAAGGTGTGCAGGCAGAGAGCGCAAAAGCAGAGCGCGCCAGAGACAGGGGAGAGCACGCCAGAGAGAAAGCAGGCTGCAGCACCGCGCCCCCAAAGAGAGAGGACTCCCCGTCAGAGCACTGAGACTTAGATACGAGACAGAGTGACAGCTGTATGTGAGTATGTGGACTCAGGAGCCTTCATGACCAGAGGAGACTTCCCTCCTGACAGTGCAGAGACAGTGACCCGAGCGCGCAGCCCCGGTGACCGCAGTGGCAAGCCGAGACCCCTGAATGTGGCAAATAGACTGCCCAGTGTGCGTAGCATTGTTGCTGCAGAGAGACTGTCAGCTTTGCCTGGCAGGCTATCAAAAATACAGGGGAACCCATGACGTTTTATTTATTTATTTATAGCGCAGCTGGCGGCTGATGAATACTCCTAGCAGCCGTCCCCTGCTTTCACTCTTTTTAGCGACACCGGGTGTAGGCTGATGAGAGTAGTAGTCCCATTAGCTGCCTGCTCTCGCTGTTATCAGTTGAATAGAACTCTCAACATTGTCCTCTGCTTGTGCTGATAGCAACAGGTGAGAATGATGAGAGCTGTTTTCAACACCTGGCATCGGGGAACAGCGCAAACTGTACCGCTGCTTCCCAGGCGCTGGCACATGCAGCACTGATGTGGCACACGGGCAGCACACAGTTGCCACACGTATGTAACATGTATTACACACACGGACACTGATATCTCTGGTACTGGTTTTTCTGGTACCGGAAATATCAGGACGTGAGAAAAAGCCCTAGCACTGTGTTGCAGTAGATTGTATGTTTGTGCTTGATGACTGATTAATGAAGCCATTGTTAATTCTAAAAAAAATCCTTATCTTTTGCTGACACCTTGTGATTGTTTTAGTGCAACACATTGAGTGAAATCCCTATATTTCCCTCTTCCCTTTTAATCCAGTCCTATTTATTTATTTTACTCATTTATACAGCAGTAGCACCATTAATTCCTTAACACTTTACAGACGTTATCGACACTGTACCCATTGGGACTCATGTGGCGCCCCCAGGAGTATGGTCGCCACACTGGCTTTGCCTTCCTCCAGGGGAGGGTAATGCCAGGCTTGGAAATAGTGATGGGTCTCTCCAGCAGTTAACCTAATGCATGCAGCACAGTTCCACTCCGGGCCAGCAGGGGGAACTCTGAACCAGGATTCTGGAGAGGAGTGTCCTCTGAGGGTCAGGAGGATGAAGGGTCAGATAGTGTGAGGAGGTCCACATGTGCAGACGTGTGGAGCGGGGTGGAGGTTGAGCTCCAGGAGGAGAGCTCCCTCAACGATAGAGCGCAAAGACTGGAGCCTGGTCTCCACGGTGGTACGGATACTAACGGTCCTGCCACAGATACCAGAGGAGTAGGAGGCTGTAAATGCCCTCCTCTAACCAAAGACTTGGGACACAACAGCAATTGAATAGAGAGCCAGCACTCAGGAGAGGAGTCCCCGAGAGAGGCTACAGCTGTCTGTCATACAAGTAAAGTTCTAGGAACATCTGAAGGGAGGCATTTCAGAGTAACTAAGTACTGGAGTGCTTCTCACTACAAAGTGCTAGGAAGGAGACTGCACAACCCATCTGCTGAGAAAGAATCCTGTTCTGCTTCCAGGCTAACCTGCTCCAATACCATCTGTAATCAGGACTCTGGACTGCATATACTCAGTAAAGGTACAGAAACTACAACCGCTGTGTCTTGTCTGTTCCCTACGCTTTCGGCACTGCTACATCCCCGTGCCAGTTACATCTACACTGCCCTGGGACTACAGCTCCACCTGTGGGGAGCTTTACCATCTAAGCTGCACCATCTCATCAGTCCCAGCGGATCTGTATGCAGCGTTGGCCTAACACCATATTTGCCAAACACCACGGGTGGCGTCACGAACTATTCTACCATTAACTACATCTCCCCATTGCTTGGGCGCCCAGGGCCACAGACCGGGTAACCGCTGCTGTGACACATCCCCCTGACACCGGCCCGGTACCGAGTACCCCACAGCCCTGGGAGGGCGATCCACTCACAATCTAGTTTCCCTGTCAGTATGTCTTTGGAATGTGAGAGGAAACTGGAGCACCAGAAGGAAACACACACAAACACGGGGAGAACATGCAAACTAAAATCCTTGCAGATGCTGCCTTTGGTGGGATGAGAACACAGGACCCCAGCGCTGCAAAGCAGCAGTGTTAACCACTGAGAAACTGTGTTGTCCTATAAAACTTTTACTCCTTATTAGTAATGGGCGAGAGTGCTTGGTACTCGTTCGAGCGTCCTGCTGCTTGAGGCACTTGATACTTGAAAAAGTGTCTGGGTACTCGAGCTCCATGCTGATTTTAAGCCACTAAACATGTGGGGATGGCCTGCCAATAACAGAAATGCCTTAGCTATGTTTGCTCCTGGCATTACTGTGATTGGCTGGCTGCATCACGTCATAGGATCTACACAAGACCTTATGTCGCAATGCTTGCCCCTTGTACCTGGAAAAAGAGAAGGGAGAGTTGCTGCATAAGGTAAAGTGAACGTTAAGGACTTGCTTAAGAAACTTAAAACTAGAGATGAGTGAATACGTTCAGAAAACGATTGCCGAATCCGAACTTGCCATATTCGTGCTATATTGGTACCCTATTCATGCCAAATTTATGCTTGATGATGGTTTCGAACATATTCCCAACATTTTCACTTATCTCTACTCCCAGTGACTCCAATGGCGTTCGGCTATGTTCGGTGAATATTGCAAATACGGCAATCGTAATCCGAATAGAATATTGAAAAATTAGCTTATCTCGCAGCGAGCATTTGAGAAGACACAGAAGCAGGATGGTTACGCTGATTATGGAGTCTTCACTGCTCACCATCTTGGTAGATTCCTCAAAGTTTTGTATAACCTTACAGATATCGGACATCCATGCCCACTCGTCGGTGATTATATGTGAAGGGCGACCAAAATATAGACAAGCATGTTGTAGCTTGTATTCAACAACTGCCCTCTGCTGCTCACAGAGCCTTGCCAACATATGTAATGTGGAGTTAAAGCACATGGTCATGTCAAACACCAGTCTGTGAGCTGGCACTTGCAAGTGCTGCTGCAGCACTGCCAGACTGGTGGCAGCTGCAGCTGACTTGCAAAAATGGGCGCACATGCTTGGTACCTTCACAAGTAGCTCAGGCAAATCAGGGTAGGTTTTTAGAAAATGCTGAACTACTAAGTTAAGCCTGTGAGCCAGGCATGGTATGTGTCTGTGGTTGCCAAGCTACAGAGCTGCCAGCAGGTTATCACACACAACGATGCCTGTTTGTAGGTTCAGCGGCAAGAGCCACAGATTTGTCTGTTCTATTATACCATTCCACAACTGTGTGGTGGTGTGCTGTTTGTCACCTAAACAAAATAGTTAAAGCACAGCCTGTTGCCGAGGCAGTGCTTCCAGCTTGCGACTAATATGGGTGATTTGCTCACAGATGACAATTCACAGATGGAGGATGAGGAGGAGGAGGTTGTGCAGAAATTGGTATATGAGGTGGAAGAAACCCTGATGAACTACAGCCCGCAATCCTCAGCGTCGGTTGCACATGTGCCTTCCCAGTTTTTCACTCGGTCCTGACCTCCACAAAAAACTATGTCGGCCTGAGTGCCGCCTGATGGCCCTCCAAAATTTATGTCTGAGAGCCGCCTGATGGTCCTCCAAAATGTATGACTGAGGGCCCCATCATGGCCCTCCAAAATGTATTGCCTCAACTCTGTGTAAAATAAAAGTAAAAATGCATTTATACTTTGGGAGAAAGGCCCAAATGAACCTCTTGTGTGAATAAATGGACTAAGGACTTGTGGTGTTCTTTCCCCAGGATGGCTTGGAGAAGTTATCCCCATATGGTTCATGAATTTTCATTGACAAGGGTCTCCAAGGAGATAAAAAAAATGTTTTGGAACCTCTGCTTCAATCTATTCTATTCTGTGCAGCTGAACGCTCCGATCCCGAGTGCCGGCGGCAGTGCCGGGTATTGACGTGTGAGACTCATGCGAGTTTCTCGCAAGTCTGACCCCAGCCTTATACTCCCTTACTAGATGAATAAAAAACAAATCTGAACTGAGAAAGTAAGTTAATGTGTATGCACAATGTAAGTGCATATTAACACATGACCATTAACCAGAGAAAGCAAAAAACACAAATATCCTGAACTAAAAAGTAAAAAATATACTGCAAATAATGCATAAAGGTAGTAATACTAATAAGGGTATCTAGCAAACACAATCTTGATCAAAACAATGCACAAGCCATCCCGCCACGTCACGGCAACCCCTGTGGGACAGTCCCTACTCTAGTATTTAAAACCTTTTCACTTGCCAAGTGACGTGAATGTGAATAAGGATCGAGCGGCTGAACCACTAGTAAGAGCTTAGGCCAGACTGGATGGCTTTCCCAGCTCAGAAAAAGGGCGGTCACACCCATATACTGTATGCACTGAATGCACAATGAAATGAATAAAAAACAAATCTGAACTGAGAAAGTAAGTTAATGTGTATGCACAATGTAAGTGCATATTATTATTATTATTATTACTACCTTTATGCATTATTTGCAGTATATTTTTTACTTTTTAGTTCAGGATATTTGTGTTTTTTGCTTTTTGTTTTCTCTGGTTAATGGTCATATGTTAACATGCACTTACATTGTGCATACACATTGACTTACTTTCTCAGTTCAGATTTGTTTTTTATTCATTTCATTGTGCATTCAGTGCATATATGGGTGTGACCGCCCTCTTTCTGAGCTGGGAAAGCCATCCAGTCTGGCCTAAGCTCTTACTAGTGGTTCAACCGCTCGATCCTTATTCACATTCACGTCACTTGGCAAGTGAAAATGTTTTAAATACTAGAGTAGGGACTGTCCCACAGGGGTTGCCATGACGTGGCGGGATGGCTTGTGCATTGTTTTGATCAAGATTGTGTTTGCTAGATACCCTTATTATTATTACTACCTTTATGCATTATTTGCAGTATATTTTTTACTTTTTAGTTCAGGATATTTCTGTTTTTTGCTTTTTGTTTTCCCTTACTAGATGGTAGCGATTTAATATTCTGTTAAGCAGAGTTGCCAATTTTTTTTTTTCCGAACAGCTTCTAATAAAAAAACCCCCACTTTTTCTACAGACACATTAGAATGCCATAATAAGCCATTAAGATTAGTGTCTATGTAAGCGTGTCAGGGTTTAGCCCCTTTAAATGTTGATGCTACTATTTACATGTACATAATTGACATATTTCCATGTGTCGTATTTACGTATCTTTGTATTAAATGTAAACTGTATATACAGTACATGTTTATTGCTATATGTAAGCTAGGGACAGTGCAGTTAGGGAAAAGGCCACTAGATGGGGGCACTGAGTACACTGCATAGGTAGGTGTATCACCCTTCATCTGTGGTTGCTGGTCAGGCAAGTGTGGAGGTTAAACCTGAAATGTCTGTCTGGACCTGGTTGGCCTTTATCTGCGTTTGCTTTTCCTGGCTCCATGGGAGTGATTCAGAAACGCTTCAGGTACAGATTGCATTTAATATGATCTTGCTTTTAATACATTTAGGAGGCCGCAATAGTACAGCGAATATAAAAAAGGTAGAGTAGGACTGCCCCATATGAGATTGCCTTGGCGTGGCGGGGTGGCTCAAATGATTAATCAATTTTTTGCTAAATGTCTCATTTTGAAATACAGTTAGAAATTAATATGTGCATATGCACTTTATGTATTGCGTTCTGACCACAAGCAGCGCTGGCTTCTCTCCTTTTTTACTGCATAGGAAGGTTTAGTTGTAGGACACGTAGAGGTTAATTGTAGGAGTGGTAGCTGGGGAATAAGCTAGACAGATTTCCTGGATATAGTTAGACAGGGGCAGACCCCTGGTGCTGCTCAGGTGGCCTTGAGACCTGGGCTGCTTGGCTATCACACAACGTTTTGAAGTAGAAGCCCAGCCATCCATAGAAAGGAGTGGAAGTATTAAAGGGAACCTGTCACCCCCCCCAGGCGTTTTTAAGTAAAAGAGCCACCTTGTCCAGCACTAATGCTGCATTCTGTCAAGGTGGCTCTGTAACTTAGCTTCCCTTCCACCGCCGAAAGAATCGTTTATAAAGTTGTTCAAAAATACCTGAAGTTTGACAGGGGGGCAGTTCTTTCCTCCTCTGACAGACGCCTCGCATCCGTCACTCATTTCGTAATTGGTGCCGCCTCCTCCATTTTATTTTGAAATGCGCGCCTGCGCTGTACTATATCTTCTTGGGCATGCGCAGTCAGCACTGCCCGACATGCCCGTGCTCAAATCACATCCCGGCCTGCCTTCATATCTCGCGGCCACTGATCCCGCCCCGCAGTCTCTTATGATTTATTCACACTGCAGGGCTGGGAATCTTGGGCATGAGAGCTGCAGATAGCTACTGCACATGCCTGAGATTCCCAGCCCCGCAGTGTCAATAAATCATAAGCGACTGCCGGACAGGATCTGTGGCCGTGCAATATGAAGGCCGGGATGTGATCTGAATGCACGGGCAGCGCTGACTGCGCATGCCCAAGAAGATATAGTACAGCGCAGGCATCGCATTTCAAAAGAAAATGGAGGAGGCGGCGCCAATTACGAAATGAGTGACGGATGTGAGGAAAGACCTGCCCCCCTGTCAAATTTCAGGTATTTTTGAACAATTTTATAAACGATTATTTCGGCGGTGGAAGGGAAGCTAAGTAACAGAGCCACCTTGACAGAATGCAGCATTAGTGCTGCACAAGGTGGCTCTTTACCTGAAAAACGCCTGGGGGGTGACAGGTTCCCTTTAAGAAAGGAAGAGAAGAGTCAAGTGCACGGTATCCGCAGCAACGTAGTGAAGAAGTTACAGAAGAAGTTTGGGAACAGAAGTTGTTCTGTCCTCACTAAATGAAGCAGAATTTATGTAGCTTATACAGGCAGCTAAACCGCTATACCAGGGACCCAATAAGGAGGCTGTAGATTGAATCTGTGCTTTATTGAACATGATGGTATATTGGCGCGGTGAAACTACAATACAAACATATAAATACACTCAGTCAATACAGAGTACGTTGGAATACATATATACATTATAAATCAACATCTGCACTTCTAGCTGAGCAGGTGAAAACTAACTAGGCAGGCTAATATGGGACAGAAATTAGATTCAGGAAGCATGATTACATACCAGCGATGCTGTCACAAGGGGAGAAGAGAAATGAGATGCTTCCAGGATGCAGGCTGAGGGAAAATGGAGAACTAGAGGGAAAATGGGGGCTGGACTAACCATAATCCTTTGCAAAACTTACAGGCCTCACTTACAAACATGCACAGAGCACCAATGAAATTGGGAAGGGTACACCCGTCTTCAGTGGCACAATGATGTGGGTGAAGAAAGCTGCACACATATGAGAAGTTTACCCACAGGGATGTGATAACATCCTGTGTGGGATGACTAGTCTGGGAAAACAAACACCCCATTGACTAGTCAAAAGGCTAATTTGAAAAACTGAGCTTTAAACATCTATTTACAGTATGTGTCAAACACAATAAAGGGCTGGTTAAGTAAGGTATTTAGCAAGAAATATACAACTGCTGGTGGGCAGGAGGGCATTGGGGACCTGTCAGGTTCTTTTTTCATAAAGTTGTGCCAAGTCTTATACACTACAGGTGTGCTAGTAATTTGTTTTCATGGGGTAAGTAGAAAGAGAGTCAATGCTTGGTCTGAACATTTTTCAAGCTACAATTTACATGGTGCGTATTGCGCTATGTTCACTTGTCTATTATGTAAGGGTGTGTGCTGTGTTGCCCTGTTCCTGTGCCTGAAGACAAAAATCGCATAATGTGAGAAATGTCATACGTTTCTACGCATCTAGTGTGTAATATGATCTATGCTATTCTGGAATTTTGTATCAAGTTTTAAAATCCAAAAAGCCTCCCGTATATTCAGCAATTTCTGCCTGTCGCCTCCCCGTTCAGGGTTATTAACCCTTTCTAAAGCATAAAATGCAAATGAGCTAATATCGCCCTGGTGCAGGGCCGGCCCGAGAGATTACGGCGCCCTAGGCGAAACTATTTTGTTGCGCCCCTACTATTCTTGGTTGTAGATGAAAACTTGGGATATAAATTTAGGAGCAAAATAAACCACAACAACAATGATTAATTAACTCTCTCCTAACTCTTTAATCTTCTGAGAAGTTGTATAGGACAAATATATACAAAGTAATCAATAACACAAAACAAAAACGACCATAGATAATTAAAATTTTTGTTTCCTTGCCTTTTTTTTGTAAAAGGATGACGCTATGTCACCGAGATTAATTTGTTTAGCAACTTCAGATTCTATCGAAATTGTTGCCAACCCAACCAACCTCTCTTGCATCATATTTGCCCTTAAATATGTACACTTTTCTTTCCATCCCTAAAACTTTTTGCCTTTTGAAAAGATTTTTTATAATTTTTTCTATTTTTTCTCTGGCGCCCCCTTTGGGTCGGCGCCCTAGGCGGCCGCCTAGTTCGCCTATATGTTCGGGCCGGCCCTGCCCTGGTGTGTTCTGACAAAATGTTTTACTGCTCCAGAATAAGCTGCGTTTTTTAATTCAATGTTCCTTAAATGTTCTGCTATCCTTTTTGTTATTTTTGCATTGTGCAACCAATATATTGAATTTTGCACTGTGTGCAACAACTACAATAAATGACATATTGAGTGTCGCAGTTCATGAAAGAAACAATATTTTGTGCAAAACCATTGTATGAAAAAATGGATTTTGTTTTGTCAATGGCATAAATGCAAACGTTACACCTGGAAGACGCACATTTAACAAAACCTGTAGTTCTCAACCATGAACTGCAAATCGAATTGGATTTTCATAGACTAGGAGAGAAATAATTGCCCAAGCTGGTGCCTCTGCGCGCAACATATCGGCCACCCGATTGTATAATTTGTCTCCGTTTAGCATCTTGGTTTATCACTGGCAAGTATTTCTTGACAATCTCCTTAATCTGGTTAAATTGAGGACTAAAAGGAGTCGAGAACGTGACTACTGAGTTGTCTGGAATGACATTATGGTTATTACTTAATTTGGAAAACCGGGATTTACTGGAAACTTTATGAAACGCGTTATTGACATTATAATGATTATAACCTCTTTCTTTTAAACGTTTGATAATAATTCTGCTTTTTTGGAAAAAAAGGTCATCATTGGAGCATAACAGTCTTGCCATGTTAAATTCCCCATAGGGAATAGCCCTGATTGTATGTTGGGGTGACAAGATGACGATCATAATAAAGAATTCCCTGAAGTTTCTTTTCTATAAATGGGGGTATGAACCTCGCCTGAACTCAGATCGCCCAATAAAATGATATCCAAAAAGGAAATTTGAGTGCCAGTGTCACTGATGGTGAAAAATAAATTCAAATTATTTGAATTAAGGTAGGACTGAAAAACTGGCAGTTCTGCTGGATCTCCCTGCCATACAAACATCAGATCATCCACATATCTGCCAAATCAGAAAATATCCTTCAAGAATGGATTTAAATCATGACAAAGATATTGTTCCTCCCACCAAGCCATGTATAGTATTGCAAGGGATGGTGAAAAATTTAACCCCATAGGGGCACCCAAAATCTGAAGAAAAAAAGATTTATTGAACAATGAAAAAAAAAAGCTTATTCTGGAGCGGTAAAGCATTTTGTCAGAACACACCAGGGCGATATTAGCTCATTTGCATTTTATGCTTTAGAAAGGGTTAATAACCCTGAACGGGGAGGTGACAGGCAAAAATTGCTGAATATACGGGGAAGCTTTTTGGATTTGAAAACTTGATACAAAATTCCCGAATGGCATGAATTGTCGTAATGATTTATTTTTATTGAATTATGGTATTTGTATGTGTTTTTGAATTTCTGGTGTGTATACTCTTTCAGGTAGCCACTTTTGTTTGTTGATTGTTTGCACATTCTGATTGGTCTATGACCCCTATATAACTCCTGTGGATTTGTTTCTAATATACCTATGACTAAGGGTGCTTTCAGCGCGCCAGAAACGCGTCAGTTGTTTCAATCTTTTAATATGGCTCAATAGCCGAATAAAGTTTTCTACATGTTATACATGGGATGGTGGGCCGTTTTCCTCCTCTTCACATGGTAAAACCAATGGTGTTGTTCAAAAGTAAAACTTGTCCAGCAAAAAACAAGCCCTCACATGGCCATATTGACAGAAAAATAAAAAAGTTATGGCCCTGAGAAGAAGGGGAGTAAAAAAGGAAAACGCAAAACCGAAAATACCCCTAGTCGTTAAGGGGTTAAAACGATGTGTACGTTTTTTTTTTTACAATGCTATTTTAGCATGAGATTTAACATAGTGTGAACAGCTGTATGTAAAAGCTCATGTTAAAATCGCATTATATAATGATGTCATACGGATGTTCCGTGGAAAAATTGCACGGAAATCGCCTAACACTCGCATGGCACTCGCATGACACTCGCAGAGCACTCGTCCTTTTTTTGGGTCCGGAAATCAGACCGTTATTTTTCTCGCAAATGGGTATGAGCCCTGATAGTGATATTTGGGAGATGTGACCTTTTGCATGCTGTTTAGTCCTATATGTTCAATTACCACATTAGACTTATCTCAATAGTGAATTTCTGTCTTTTCTTTGTCTCTTTTTTCCCATTTGTAAGCAAGTCCATCACACACGTGGTCTCGCAGCTTTCCTCCAGTTACGTCTTCTACTGGAACAAATTTTTTCCGGACCTGCTGATGCTCTATCCTCCACGATTCGATGGAAGAGTTGTGCTGTACCCCAGCCTGCAAAACCTGATGGATTACCTCAGCTGGAGACAAGCGGACTGTAAGTGTTACTAGCAAATTCCTGAGAAACATGTAACTCCCCAAAATCTGCTTTATTGCCACTACCTGGTCACATTACTAATGCCCTGCAATATGCAGCAGCCCCCCATGATAAAGGCGGGGGCAGCACAGGTGCCAAATATTGATGAACTGACACTGACTCCTACCCTTCACAGACATGGGGGTTGCATTATATTATAGCTGCACATGGATGAGGTGTGTATCGGGCACCAGTCACACATTCATGTAGGGCACAGGGTCTGGTTTAAGGCTCATTCAGACGTCCAGTCCAATCAGTCCAAGCTCATACTGGCCGCGGCTCTCCCGACCTGAGCGTGATTGCTTCATATATCTCTATGAAGCTGCCACACTCGGATTATGAGACCCTCGACCAGTCCATGCATGCAGTCAGATTTCGAACCGATTGATGCACACGTGTGAATGAGCCTTTACAGCTTATTGGTCACGTCCATACTATTAGATCAGGTGGGGTCCTGCATTTAACTCGTGACAACAAATTTTATAAGGAGGGGTTTTAGAAGTGGTGACCAAACCTCCCCTTTGCAGAGGATAGGAGAAGGCTTAAAGGGGTGGTCCGACATACAAATGAATTTTTATCCTAAATCCTTATCTATTTAGTGCCATAATAGAAACACTTTTTTAATCTTCATTTGACTCGCCCCCAGAGGTCGTGGGTACTCGGTGCCGGGCCCGTTGATTTCAATGGGAGATGTCACAGTGGCAGTGACCCAGTCCGTGGCCTCAGGCGGTCAATGTAAAAGGGGTAGAGTGATGGGGATAAGTGTTGTGAGCTCATTGTCTCGTTCACCTTTTGTGTCTGATGAACTTCCTCTGCTGGTGAAAGGAGGTGGTGAAAATGATTTGAATGAGAGAGACCTGACACCTGAACAGGTGGATTGCGATTGGACATCATGAATCTCTGAGTGGATATAAGGCAGCCGACGCCCTGTGGGGTTGCTGGTGATTTCTCCTGCTCTGAGGTCTGGCCTCCAGTTCAGTTCCTGTCTTCTAAAGCTAAGTTTTGCTCTTCTATTGTTCCATGAGATTTTGTCTGATTTACTTAGTTTTGTGTTCAGCCAGCCCCGGCTGGGGCCATGCTGAATTTCCATTTTGTCCCTGATCGGTTTAATCTCTTTTGCTCTATCCTCAGAATATATCGGAGTGCTGATATAGGGATTTAGAAGTCTAGTGACTTCAGGGCCATTTTCCTATCAGACGTGTTGGGACATTTTTGGTAGGGTTTTTGCGGATTGCAGCCAGCATCTTTTCTGTCCTGTCCTATCTAGTTAGTTGGGCCCCATCGTTTGCTCTGCCTGTCTTTCTATCTGTGTTTGTGTTTTCATCTTTTTTCACCGACAATACATGTTGGGGGCTGTCTATTGCTTTGCGGTCTGCTGTGGGGCAGTTTAGATTTCCCCTTTCTTTCTTTAGGCTTATTTAGCTCTCCGGCTGTGACAAGGTGTCTAGGACCACCGTAGGCATGCTCCACGGCTACTGTTAGTTGTTGTGAATAGGATCAGGGGTCTGCAATCCGCTAACTACCAACCTCTCCTGTTTTCTGGACTTAGCTTGCATTTTTGTTTTTTCCTCCTCCGGTGACTCATTCATAACAGAATCGCCAGCCATACCGCAGATTCTAGGGTACTCAATAGCAGGAAAGAATTGTAAAAAAAAAAAAAAAAAGTCAGAATTTTTTTTTTTGTATGTATATTTTTTCCTCTTTCTCTCTGGGGCCGTAGGAGGAATTTTTTCTTAATGGAGATTAAGCAATTGTCTGATCATGTGGAGCAGCTCACTGCTGAAGTGCGGGGAATTTCTGCCTATCTTGCTCATTCACATGCTGCTGAACCAAAGATCCCTACTCCTGATGTGTTTTTTGGGGATCGGTCTAAATTTTTGAATTTTAAGAATAATTGTAAATTATTTCTTGCCTTGAAGCCTAACTCATCGGGGAGCTCTACGCAGCAGGTTAAAATTATCATCTCTTTGCTGCGCGGCGATCCCCAGGATTGGGCGTTTTCTTTGACACCTGATGATCCTATTCTAACTAATGTGGATGCATTTTTTCAAACCTTGGGGTTGTTGTATGGTGAACCTAATGCTATTGATCAAGCTGAAAAAGCCCTGTTGGCATTGAGCCAGGGTTGGGATTCTGCAGAGTTGTACTGTCAAAAACTCCAAAAGTGGGCGGTCCTTACTACCTGGAATGATGGTGCCTTGGCAGCTCTCTTTCGGAAGGGTTTGTCAGAAACTGTAAAAGATACTATGGTGGGATTTCCTGTTCCCTCTGGTCTTGACGATTCTGTCATTAGCCATTCAGGTTGATCGGTGTTTACGTGAATGTAAAATTACACGAGAAATGTTGCCACCTGTTGAACAAATGTCAGAGGATTGTCACGTGCGACGTTCTGTTAGTACACCACCTGCATCACTAAAGATGCGTTCCGATAATACACTGGCAGCAGGGCAAGCCAGCACCTCCAAAGCATACTGGCTAAGCTCTCACCATGTATCCAGCTTAGAGACCCAAAACTTGAAGGGGGAAGAGCCCTCTAGGAGTACACTGACAGGGCAAGACATGTAGTTTGTCACCATCTGACAGAAACGTTGCCTCCTGCTGACTGGAGCCGTCTGTGATGGTGTAGCCATTTGTGGCGGGCACACAAAACTTTTCCACATTTGGGCCATACTGGCCTTGCCTTGTCCTGCGGCGTTGCCTCTGCTACCTCTTTGTGCAGAGCTTCCCTCACTGCCTCGATGCACATAGCTGCTTTGAAAAGCACTACCAGCAATGCTGTCGGGTGGAATGGAGAACATGATGGCCTGCACCAGCGTGTCTTGGTACTCCCTCATTTTACGCTACCGGTTCAACTGTGGTATGAGACTTTGTAAGTTGTCCTTGTAGCGAGGATCTAGGAGGGTGTACACCCAATAATCAGCCATGTGGAGAATGTGGTCGATGCGGCGGTCGGTTCTCAAGCACTGCAGCATGAAATCAACCATGTGCTGCAGACTGCCAAGTGGAGAAGAAACGCTGTCCCCTGCTTGAGGCGTCATCTCTGCCTGCTCTGCATCACCCCACCCTCGCTGTACATACTGACTACGAGAGCCTTGTGTACCTCCTTCCTCTGGAGAGATGTCTTAGAATCATAGAATCATAGAATCGTAGAGTTGAAAGGGACCTCCTGGGCCATCTGGTCCAACCCCCTGCTCAAAGCAGGATTCGCTAAATCATCCCAGTCAGATGTCTGTCCAGCCTCTGTTTGAAGACTTCCATTGAAGGAGAACTCACCACTTCTCGTGGCAGCCTGTTCCACTCATTGATCACTCTAACTGTCAAAAAGTTTTTTCTAATATCTAATCTGTGTCTCCTCCCATTCAGTTTCATCCCATTGCTTCTAGTCTTTCCTTGTGCAAATGAGAATAAAGTTGCTCCTTCTACAATGTGACAGCCCTTTAGATATTTGTAGACAGCTATTAAGTCTCCTCTCAGTCTTCTCTTTTGCAAACTAAACATTCCCAAATCCTGCAACCTTTCCTCATAAGACAGGGTTTGCAGACCGGTCACCATTCTGGTCGCTCTTTTCTGAACTTGCTCCAGTTTGTTGATGTCTTTTTTAAAATGTGGTGCCCAAAACTGGACACAATATTCCAGATGAAGTCTGACCAAAGAGGAGTAGAGGGAAATAATGACTTCACCTGATCTAGACTGTATGCTTCTGTTAATACATCCTAGAATTGCATTTGCCTTTTTTGCTGCTGCATCACACTGTTGACTCATATTCAGTCTGTGATCTATTAGTATACCCAAGTCTTTTTCACATGTGCTGTCACTTAGCCCTATTCCTCCCATTCTGTATATGCTTTTTTCGTTTTTATTGCCCAGATGTAGTACTTTGCATTTCTCCCTGTTAAAAACCATTCTTCCTCCTCCATTGACTCCTCCTCCTCCTCCTCCTCCTCCTCAAAAAGTGTCCCCTGCCAAGGCCTTTGTGAGGAACCACGTTGCGCAAACTGTCCAGAAGCAGATGGCATTTGTGACTCCTCATCCTCCACCTCTTCCAAAACCTCATCACTTAGTGCTTGCAATATTTTTTGAAGCAGGCAGATAAGGGGGACAGTCATGCTGACTAGTGCATCATCTGCACTGGCCATCCACGTGGAATCATCGAAGGCCCACAAAACTTGGCAGATGTCCTTCATAGTGGCCCACTCTGAGGTGCTGAAGTGTGACCGGCGCACAGTGCGACTTGTTTGCGCCTGATGCAGCTGGTACTCCATTACTGCTGCCTGCTGCTCACACAACTGCTCCAACATATGTAACGTTGAATTCCACCTGGTGGGGAGGTCACATATGATGCGATGTTCTGGAAGGCGGAATTGGCGTTGCAGAGCTGCAATGCGCGATCTTGCCATGCTGGAACGCCGCAAGTGAGTGCACTCTATGCGGACCCTGTGCAGCAGTGCATCAAGATCCGGAAAGTCCCTCAGAAAGCTCTGCATGACCAAATTGAGCACATGTGCCAGACATGGTATGTGAGTGAGGTTGCCTAGGCCCAGAGCTGCCACCAGATTTCGGCCATTGTCACACACTACCAAGCCTGGCTGGAGATTCGCTGGCCCAAACCACACGTCGCTCTCCTGCTTGATGGCATTCCAGAGCTCCTGCACTGTGTGGCTTTGATTCCCCAAAGAAATTAATTTAAGGACGGCCTGTTGACGTTTGGCCACGGCTGTGCTCATATCGGTCGTAACAGGCTCCTGCTGCGCTGATTCTGAGGAACTAGAGAAGGAGGAGGACTCTGTATGTACAGACTGGATTCCTGCAATCCTTGGAATTGGCAGAACACGTACAGCGCCATTCTCCAGATCTTTATCCGGCTCCACAACATGGATCCAATGGGCAATGAGGGAAAGTTATCGTCCCTGTCCATGGTTACTGGTCCACGCATCGGTGGTCAGGTGGACCTTGCTACTGACAGCATTTAGTAGCGCATGTTTAATTTTTCCCTCCACATGCTTTTGCAGGGCAGGGACGGCTTGCCTGCTGAAATAAAAGCGGCTGGGCACGGTGTATTGTGGGACTGTCAATGACATGAAGTTCCGGAAGGTGTCAGTCTCCACCAGCCTGAATGACAGCATTTCAAGGGCCAGTAGTTTGGCAATGCCGGCATTCAGAGCCTGTGCTCGGGGATGGTTTGCCGAGTATGGCTGCCTTTTCTCCCATTACTGTGCTACCGATGGCTGTTGAGTGGCCTGGGAGTGTGAGGATGACTGGGAACGTGGTGCAGTGGGTGGAATTTCACTGGGTCTCTGGACAACAGTGCCAGAGGTTCTTCCATGGCGATCCTGTGAGGAAGCCGAACCAGCTGTGTGTGAGCTGGAGGAAGAGGCCCCAACACAAGCTGAAGAGGTGGTAGGTGGTGCTGTAGGTTGGCCTACGTCTTCAGTGTGTCTGTGTAACTCCACCTCGTGATTGGCACGCACATGTTTCCACGTATTTGTGGTATTGAGGTTGCTCACACTTTTCCCTCTTTTGACTTTCTGATGACACAGCTTGCATTTGGCAAAGCAAATGTCATCTGCAACTGTGTCAAAAAAGGCCCACGCACTGCAAGTCCTGGGAGTGCCCGTTTTGTGTTTGGGAAGAGGATTGCTCCTCACGGGTGCCAAAGTGGAGGCTACAGGCAACCATGTCTGCCCCCGCCCTCTCCCTCCTCTTTTGGCCATTCGGGGAATCTCTTCCTCAGAGCTACTCCCACCACCTTCCTGTTCCTCACGCCATGATGGGTCAAGGACCTCATCATCGCCACTCCCCTCTTCAAACACCTGCTTCTCCTGGGTAGTCTCGCCAGCACTGTACGCACCAGAAAGTGGCACCTGAGTCTCATCATCATCAGATGCATACTGAGGTGTGCTGACGATAGGCACTGGCCCACCCACCTCTTCAGATTCAGAGGGACAAAGCAGTTGCGCATCACTGCATACTCCCACTTCTTCACATTCTAGAATGCTGCTTGACTGGCCACCTCTTTCCAAGCCAACAGATTCAGAGAACAGAAGTAGAGATTGAGATGGCTCCTGCCCAGGCCTCTCTGACTGCCTGGGCAATTTGGCAGGTGGTGAAGAGACAGATGGCTGCTCTTCAGTGCTCTGTCCCTGAGAGGATGTGGAAGTCATTGAAGTCGATGAGTTAGCTGCCATCCATCCGACAACGGCTTCAATTTGTTCGTCCCACAGCAGTGGGGTACGGCGAGGTCCTACAAAGCTGCGCATAAAGGACTGTTGCCTGGTAAAAGTGGGGGATGCTGGGTCACTGGTGGCCGCAGCAGGCACAGAATCCCCACGTCCTCTCCCTGCTGAAACTCCACGCCCACGACTACGTGCCTCACTCCCTACCTTCTTCATCTTGGTAGACTGATAAAGATAGGCAGAAAAGTAACAAAGGGGGGCTTAGTGTGCTTATTCCTGAACAGCTGGTAACAGGTATAAGAAACACTAATTGTATGAAGTGTTTGGACTACACTTTAATATAAGCTACTGTGGCCTACACAACTGTAAAGTGGAGTGTTTGGTGAACTTTTTTTCCTTTTTTTTTCAAAAAAACAAAAAAGGATGTGACAGATGTGAAAGGGATAGTATCACAAACTTTTTGGAGCTATTACAATGCAGGAAGCAAATCTACAATGCAATAGATGAGGCTCCAAAAAATAGGGTAATGCTAATCTGGCTGGGCCTGCAGGGCACAAGCCAGCAAAAAGGCTCCTCTATCTACTCCTATATAGTGTTTGCAACCAACCAATGTAGATGGATACGGATGGAAGCACACTAATATAGGAGTAAAAATCAGGAAAAATTAGCTGCTAAAAATCAAAAACAGGACTACGTATGAGGCAGTGACGCACGCTGAGCGGATTACAACCAGACGTGGCTGCATAACACACTACAGCGTGAGCTGCACTCACACACAGAGACCTCACTGACAGCCAAGAACAGTGCAGATAACTGGGCACTAGCACTGAAAGGCTGCAGATAGGCTCCGCTGTCTTCTACTAGTGTTTGCAACCAACATATATGGATACGGATGGCAGCACACTAGATAGAATTTATGAAAAATAAGCAGCAATAAAAGAAAAATATGTATGAGGCAGCAGTGACACACGCTGGGCGGCCTACAACCAGACGTGGCTGAAGGACCCACTACACAGCGTGAGCTGCACTCACACAGCCCTTGCAGACAGCTGTGAACACTGCTGCTAGGCAAAAGAAAGCTACAGTGGTGGATTATGTAGCCTGGGTAAAGCACAATATTTTTTTGATAATCGCTATTTCTAACTGTCCCTCACAGTCTTCAACAGCAGCCTGTCCCTAACTGAATTCACAGCAGAGTGAACAGAAATGGCGGCTGCGGAGGCTTTTATAGTGCATCATTACATCATTTCAGCAGCCAATCACAGCCATGCCAATAGTTAACATGCCTACATGCCTAACAGGATGTGCCCACACTTCTGAGGATTCCCATTGGCTGAATCAAATCGAGTGGGATCATAGCATTATGGGAACTTCCGATTCCGGTATTCGATATGAAAAAAGTATCGGAACTAAGTATCGGAATTCCGATACAGCGAATATCGGCCGATACCCGATACTTGCGGTATCGGAATGCTCAACACTAATTACGATATCTACTGACTTTATGCCTAAGACACATCTTATCACATAATTAATGCTACCCACTTAACCAATTTTTCCTTCCAACTTTTACTTCCGACACCACTTGCAAGACCCAAGTTCAGTGCCTGCAAGCCCAATATCCATGTCTTTTAATTTTACAGAACAAAAAGCTACATGTGTCATGCATTAGCCCATCACCAGGAGACTGGAGTCCTAAGAGGCCCTATCCCTCGCCTCCAACACATACACCCTGTCCCTCATCAACTAACGCTGTCCCTACTTCTGTCCCTAAAGAAAACTGTCCCTATCTATCCCTATCTATCCCTGCTCTACCTAACTTAACTTGACTAACTGTCTATCTGTCCCTCAAATCTGTACCTCCCTGTCCCTATCTGCCCCTACTTCTCTCCCTCAACACGCACACCACCATATGCTGTCCCTACCCTCATTCACACAGACTCCAGCTCTCCCTTGAGTGTGTTTTTAAAAGGAGTGACCCCTCCAAAGCCGAGAGGCCTTCCTCGCACCCAGCCTCTCGAACTCCAAAGAACGCAACTTCCCCAGGTCACCCAAGATGTTGCTAACCTCCTCGTCCCGGGAGAGGGACTTCCTTTGCACCAAAACTAATCACCGAGCATTCAACGTGTAAAACCTGACCACTATGCTAACTAGGAATAAAGTGCCCCGATCTCGGCCACCCAGGGATCTGAACACCCCATAGACCCACTCGGCGTAAGAAAGGGATGCCAGCCGCGGCCAACGTATGGAAGCACCCATCCTGTTGTAAACCTCTGTATTAAAGGGACACCAAAGGAGGAAGTGCTCCATGCTTTCCAGCGTGTCGCCGCACTCCTCACGGGGACAATTCCGATCATCGGCGTTCCTGTACTTCACATTGTCCCTTACATACAGCTTCCCGTAAAAGCAGCGCCAGGCCAAGTCCCAAAACTTTGTGGGGATCCGCTTTGAATTTAAAAGCCTGAGCCCCACCTCCAGATCCCGGCCTGGGCAATCCTTGAGGGCCAGGGGCTTCCGGAAATGGGTCAACAGAACCCCTCTGTCAAGGCATTGCCTTGACATGGTCCTGATTTCCCACACTCCCAGACCCCACTGGCGGATCACCTTCAGAACCGGGGTAGCGAAAGCCGGGAGATGTCCAAGAGGTGTACGGAGGTCCTTCACCCGCCCTCCTGTCTTCCATTCCTGGAAGAAGGGCCGAAACCAGCCCCTGCAGGAGAATACCCACGGAGGAGCCCTCTCTAGCCAGACGTTGGAAATGTTGGCCTTAAGAAAGGTGTTCACTAAGAACACTACTGGGTTGACCATACCCAACCCACCTAGTCTCCTCTTGCGGTACGTGACCTCTCTCTTGATTAGGTTGAGCCTATTCCCCCACAACAGCTGGAAGAACAGGCTGTAGACCCGTGTCCAGAGTGGTTCCGGCAAGATGCACACGCTAGCCAGGTAAATTAACAAAGGAAGCAGAAAACCTTTAGCCAAGCTAACCCTTTCCCTTAGGGTTAAAGACCAACCCTTCCACTGGTCCACCTTTTGGGCGGCGATCTTGAGTCTGCCCTCCCAATTTTGCTGGGGGTAGTCCCCGGGGCCAAATTAGATGCCAAGAATTTTAGCAGAGGCCTGGGGCCCTGGAAGGGTGTCTGGGAGATCAAAACTAGGATCTCCCCCTCCCAGCCAGAGACTCTCACACTTTTCCCGGTTGATCATGGACCCGGATGCCTCCGAGTAGCGCGCGACCTCCGACATGACCCAATCTGCCTCCCCTCTCGAGGATATGAAGAGGGAAACATCGTCAGCGTATGCCACCACCCTCAGAGAGGACCCAGAGCCTGTCTGGTCCATCCCGACTCCCACCAATGGTCCACGATCTACCCTCCTCAGGAAGGGATCGATCATGAACACGTATAAAAGTGGGCTCAGAGGACAGCCCTGACGGACCCCAGAACCCACCTCAAAAGGGCGACCCGACCAACCGTTCATGAGCGGGAATGTCTCAGCCCCTTGGTATAAGGTCTCTAACCACTTTACAAACCTCCCAGGCAGACCGTACCTCAAAAGGACAGACCAAAGGTAATCATGGTTAACCCAGTCAAAGGCTTTTGCTTGATCTAACGAAAGCAGGTACCCCTTCCAGCGACCTGCCCTACCCTGCTCCACTGCCTCTCGGACACCAAGCACAGCACTAAAAGTACTGCGGCCTGGAACAGAGCAGTGCCGGGCCCCCGAAAGGAGCTGGGGTGCAAACTTGACCAGCCGATTAAACAGCACCTTTGCCAGGACCTTCCTGTCCATATTGAGAAGCGCTATGGGACGCCAATTCTCAGTACGGGATGAATCCTTACCCTTTGACAGAATAATCAGGGCTGACCTCCTCATTGAACCGGGAATAGTGCCAGAGGAAAGACACTCATTAAACACCCCGGTCAAGAGGGGGACCAAGGAGTCCCTAAAGGTCTTGTAGAATTTGGATGTTAAGCCATCCGGACCTGGCGATTTCTTGGGCCGGAGCCCATCAATGGCCAGTCTCACTTCCTCTTCCCTGATTGCTTCTGCCAAAATACCAAGAGAGGGATCACCCCCCTGGCTCAGGGATGGTTTCAGCCAGAAAAGCCGACATCCTGTCCCAATCCAGATCCCTCTTTCCCAAGAGGTGTGAGTAGAAAGAACTGAACACTTCCAGGATCCCTGATTTGGATCTGTTCAGGGACCCCGTACTGTTGATCAGTCCTGTCACCATCTTACAATTCACTGACATCTTACAGTTTCTGTAGGGGTCGGGCGAGCGGTACCTCCCGAAATCCCTCTCAAAAACTAAAGATGTGTGCCTATCATACTGACACCTCTTGAGCAAAGACTTCACTCTGGAGATTTCCTCTCGGTCACCTCCAGTCGCGACGAGCTGCTCGAGTTTCCTCCTCGGGCTTGGTACAAGCGGTGCCTGTTCAGACTTCTGAGGCTCAAGAACTGACGGAAGAACAGCGCCACCCGCTTTTTGAAGATCTCCCACCACTCTGACTTACTGCTACAGAGATCCAAAAGCGGTACCTGGCTCTGAAGAAAATCCTCGAAGGATTGTCTCACCTCCGCTTCTTCCAGCAGGGACGAATTTAGCTTCCACAGCCCTCTTCCCATCAGGGGAGTCTCTGCAACATTAAGAGAAAAGAAAATTAAACTGTGATCCGAGAACTCCACCTCAACGGCGGACACAGTGGAAAAGATGGCGTCCTCCTTTAAAAAAAAAACTATAAAAAAAAAATATCTATTCTAGACCTACAACTATTTCCCCTATGATAGGTGAAACCCCCGTGGCCTGGGGTGTGCCGGATGTGGACATCCACCAGGCGAGCTTCACTAGCTATACTATTTAGGGCGACGCTGTCATAAGCCAGGCGGTCTTCGGGACCCCCCCGGTCACAGGACCTCGTAATGGTGTTGAAGTCCCCACTGAAGACCACCTGCCGGCTCGTAAAAAGAAAGGGCTTGATCTTCAGGAAGGGACATTTCCGGTCCCACTTTGATTGTGGGCCGTAGATATTTATGAGCCGAAGCTCTTGTCCCCTCATGAACATGTCTAAGACCAGGCACCTCCCCATTTCCAACTCGATCACTCGTCTGCATTCCACATCTGTGGTTTTAAAAAGGACCGTCACCCCGCAATACGGCTCGGCCACAAGAGACCAGTATGAGGGCTCGCACCTCCACGCTTTCTGTGCTTTGTGCATGACCCCCATGTCCGTTAGTCTGGTCTCCTGTAAAAATAAAATTTCAGCCTCATTTCAGGTGAAAAAAATCAAAGGCCGCAAATCTAGCCGCATCTGACTTAATGCTGGCGACATTAATGGACGCCAGCATCAACAGGGCGAGTTCAGCCATCATGAGTGATCAAGTTCGATGGCCATTTTCTTGCCCACCCTGCTCCCGTCACCACCCGGAGGGGAATCCTCAGAAACCTTTCTCTTCAAAGATACCGAGGTATCCTTCCCCTCCTCCCCCGGTGTCCTCGCCTCCAGGCTCCGGGTCTGTCCCCCCCTCGGGAGAAACAGTGTCCCCTGAAGGACGGACACCGCCATTCCCTGAAGGACCCTCCGATGCCGTCCCCGGTCCCTCACCCTCGTCTTGCGACTCCTCAGCAGGGTCTCCGAGGACACTGTACCGGTTGGAGAGTGTGATCAGAGGGGGGTCGGTGGGCCCTTCCGTAGGTACATTCACGGTCGGGGGTGGAGGGGATTTGGAAGACTTGCCAGCCTTCTTCCTCCCACTCCTGTTGTTGCGCTTCCTACCACCCTTTGATTCTGTAGGCTGCTCTGTGACTTCCTCATCAACACTTTCATACTGAGAGGAGTTGTCTGAGTCAGCCGTTTTATCCTCCCTCTCCATCCTCCTGATCTCCTCGCTCACCACTTCCTCACTCAGGGCCTCAGAGGCTTTAGCCACTGGCCTAGAGGGAGGGGCGGGCACCACCCCGATTGCCGAGGCTCCACCCGCCCCTTACCCCCATGGCGATCCTCCTGCCTCCGCTGGTATGAGAGGCCCCTCTTAGTGACATTGCCTTTCCTCACTGGCCCCTTAGCCCCTCCCCACCACCACTACCTGCCGCAGCAGAGGAAGCGCCGCCAGAGGTTACCCCACCACGGTCTCCCCTCACCGGGCCTGCAGCGGCATTGGAGAAGGATCGAGGGCAGCGGGTGACCGAGATCACCACACAGGTGGCACCGAATGTCCTTGCACGTGGCAGCAAGATGACCCACCCCTCCACACAAGGCATATTTCTGTACCTTGCAGCCTGCGCTGAAATGTGTGGTCCGTCTGGAGATCTGCGGGTCATTTGCCGAACTTGTGCCAGACCTTCGGTTGCCACCGGTATAAGACCAGGATCCTGTCCCTTCCAAGGAACGCCGAGGAAGGGATGTGGGTGACAGTACCGCCTGAGACCTTCAATTTGACCATGAAGGTCCAGCCCCCCGACCAAATACTGAATTCATCCAAGTTCTTTTTTGGGACATCAGTGACCTCTCCATAACAGGAAAGCCACGTCATAATGTCAATGCCAGCGAGTGACTCGTTACACGTCACCACGGTCACTTGCTTGACGTTGTTCTGGCGAGACACCGCCTGCACGACGAAGCCTCGCCAACCGGGCTCTTCATTCACCAGCTCGTAATTTGACCAGAAGAGCTCAAGCCCCTTTGGCCGCACGAAACTGATGTCAAAGAAGCGGGTCGCCGAGGGATGGATCAGGGCAAAGATGTCAGCTGTCCTGAAGCCCATCTTCAGGAGGAGCTCCACCACCTTGCTCCTGGTTGGGTAGTCTTCATTGCTCCCCCACCGAAGATGGACCACATTCCTTCTCGGCGGACCCTGCCCGGCTGTCGGGAGTGACCAAACAGTCTCTCCCTGCCTTTGCTCTTGGAAGGCGGCTAAGCCATGTCTTTCCACCCAGAAAGACAGGTCCACCTTCCTCCCCTCTACTATGATTGATCTTTCTCCCCTTTTGAGGGCCTCCAGGAAAAGGCGGTGCAAAGCACCGTCCCTGGAGCCCGGAGGCGAGGAGACCCCCTGAGACCCCCCTGGAGCCCCAGCCGCGACCCCCGCAAACGTGCGCCTGGGTCTCACAACCGGGGGGGCAGATGGGCCAGCCCCCCCACCACTCGTGCTTGCTCCCACATTCACACCCTCATTCACTCCCACGTTTCCTCTTTTATTATTTCCATTCATTCCCACATTCACACCTGCACTCACTCCCTCATCCATATCACTCACATCCCCATTAACGTCAGCAAACAATTCCTCAAATATGTCCACAACCTCTCCCTCACTTTCACTTTCACTATCCCTAACCGTAACTACATTGTGGCTTTTGTTGTTTTTATTATTATTTTTACCACCTGCTGGGGGCCCCAGCTCCTGGACTGTGGAGCCAGCATTGATAGGGTTACTTCTACCCAGGAGTGCTACTGCCCCTTTAAATACACCAGAGCAGAGTGCACTCAGTAAGGCTGAGTGCAGACAGAGTTTTGAGCCCTGTGGATTTTTCCGTGCAGAATGGAAGAAAACCGCAGGTCAAATGACCTGCATTTTTCCTGCGGATTTCTTCCATTTTTCACGCGGTTTTCATGCGGTTTTTGTGCGGATTTCCATTGCGGTCTTCCCCCTGCGGATTTGGTAACAGGGGAGATAGAAAACCGCACAAAAGAAGTAACATGCTGCGGATTTTGTACCACGGAAAAATCCGCAGCGTCTGCACAGCGTTTTTTTTTTTTTCATTCATTTTAAAGGTACTGTACATCACAATGCGGATATGCAACGTTTCTGCGCGGTGAGGCTGGTTTCACATTTGCGTTAAAACAACGCTGCGCCCTGCGTCATTAAGCCCCGCCCCGAGCCGGCTCCCTGCCCGCCCCATCCGGGATCACCGCCTACTTTCGCATTTGTACGCATGCGATCGGCGCACCCTATCTTTAGCATAGGGTGCGCAGATCATGCGCTGCCAGTGTGAAAGTAGCGTGCTGCGCACTTTTGACGGTGCGCCGTGCGCGCCGAAATGCAACATGCATAAAAAAAACATAAATGAGGTATCGCTGTAACCGTACTGACCCAAAGAAGAAAACCGCTTTATCAATTTTATCGCACGCGGAACGGCGTAAACGCACCCCCCCAAAAGAAATTCATGAAGCGCTAGTTTTTGTAAATTCTGCATCCCAAAAAAGAAATAAAAAGCCATCAAAAAATGTCACATGCCCGAACATGGTACAAGTAAAAACGTCAACTCGTCCCGCAAAAAATAAGACCTCACATGACTCGGTGGGTCAAAATACAGAAAAATTATAGCTCTCAATATGTGGTGATGCAAAAACTAATTTTACAATAAAAAGCGTCTTTTAGCGTGTGACAGCTGCCAAATATAAAAACCGCCATAAATAGTAAATCAAACCCCCCCGTTATCACCCCCTTAGTTAGGGAAAAATAATAAAATTAAAAAAATGTATTTATTTCCATTTTCCCGTTAGGGCTAGGGGTGTGTTGGGGTTCGGGTTGGAGTTAGAATTGGGGGTTTCCACTGTTTGGAGAGCACCTGATGTGCCCAAACACAACATGGCATCTGATCTCAATTCCAGCCAATTCTGCGTTGAAAAAGTCAAATGGTGCTCTTTCCCTTCCAAGCTCTGCCTTGCACCCAAACAGTGTTTTACCCCCTCATATGGCTACTCAGGACAATTTTAAAAACAACTTTTGGGGTCCTATTTCTCCTGTTGCCCTTAGGAAAATAAAAAATTGGGGGCAAAAATATCATTTTTGTGGAAAAAAAATATGATTTTTTTTATTTTCACGCCTGGGCGTTATAAACTTCTGTGAAGCACTTGGGGGTTCAAAGTTCTCACCACACATCTAGATAAGTTCCTTGGGGGGGTCTATTTTCCAAAATGGTGTCATTTGTGGGGGGTTTCCACTGTTTTGGTACATCAGGGGCTTTCCAAACGCGACATGGTGTCCGATCTCAATTCCAGCCAAAAAAGTAAAATGGCGCTGCTTCCCTTCCGAGCTCTGCCATGCGCCCAAATAGTCATTTACACCCACACATGGGGTATCAGCGTACTCAGGACAAATTGCACAATAACTTTTAGGGTCCTGTTACCCTTGGGAAAATAAAAATTGGGGGTGAAAAGATCATTTTGTGGAAAAAATGATTTGTAATTGTACCGCTGTACGTTAATTAACTTCTGTGAAGCTCTTGTGGGTTCAAAGTTCTCACCATATATCTAGATAAGTTCCTTGGGGGGTCTAATTTCCAAAATGGGGTCACTTATGGGGGGTTTCCACTGTTTAGGTTCATCAGGGGCTCTCCAAACGTGACATTGCGTCCGATCTGAATTCCAGCCAATTTTGCATTGTAAAAGTCAAACGGCGCTCCTTCCCTTCTGAGCTCTGCCATGCACCGAAACAGTGGTTCCTCCCCACATATCAGGTATCAGCGTACTCAGGACAAATTGCACAATAATTTTGAATTGAACCTGAAGTATTTTTTTGTGAAAAAAAGTTAAATGTTCATTTTTTTTAAATATTCAATAAGTTCCTGTGAAGCATCTGAAGGGTTAATAAACTCCTTGAATGTGGTTTTGAGCACCTTAAGGGGTGCAGTTTTTAGAATGGTGTCACTTTTGGGTATTTTCTATCATATAGACCCTTTAATGTGACTTCAAATGTGATGTTGTCCGTAAAAATAAAATGGTGTTGCAAAAATGAGAAATCGCTGGTCAACTTTTAACCCTTATAACTTCCTAACAAAAAAAAAAAATTTGGTTCCAAAATTGCGCTGATGTAAAGTAAACATGTGGGAAATGTTACTTAAGTTTTTTGAGTGTCGTATCTCTGGAATTTAAGGGCATAAAAATTCAAAGTTGGAAAATTGCGAAATTTTCAAAATTTTCGCCAAATTTCCGTTTTTTTTTTTTTCACAAATAAACGCAAGTTATATGAATGAAATTTTACCACTAGCATAAAGTACAATATGTCACGAGAAAACAATGTCAGAATCAGCGGGATCCATGGAAGCGTTTCAGAGTTATTACCTTATAAAAGGGACAGTGGTCAGAATTGTAAAAATTGGCCCGGAAGTTAACGTGCAAACCACCCTTGGTAGTGAAGGGGTTAAAACATCTTGAGGCAAAAAGTTTCATAATCTCAGTTAGCTTACAGTAAAGAATTGCCATCTGTGATGATTTAACCTACTTTCCTCTAGACATAGAGGATGCCTCTTGTCACCATCGCAGGCCTGGGTGTAAAAGGGTCATTTTAAAGATTTCTGTACTGTCCCCTCATATATTTGTACATTATAATAAGGTTTGCCTCTAAGCCTTCATTTTTTCCAAACTAAATAATCCCAAGTTTAATACATGGTAGACCAAAAATTATACACAGAGTTTTAAGTGTGAGCACACCAATGACTTATTTAGAGGCAAAACTATGTTCTCATTATGAGCATCTATGCCTCTATTAATGCATCCTATGATTTTATTTACCTTGGCAGCAGCTGCATGTCACTAGTCAATAAAGTTGAGTTTGCAGTTCACCAATACATCCAAGCCTTTTTCAGTGAAAGATTTACCCAGTGTTTTACAATTTAGTACATAATTGTATGTTTCATTTCCTCTGCCCAATTGGATGACATTACATTTATTTGTATTAACCCCTTAACACCCGGAGCTTTTTCGGTTTTGCGTTTTTTGCTCCTCTTCTTCCTAGAGCCATAACTTTTTTTCATTTTTCAGTCAATATGGCCGTGTGAGGGCTTGTTTTTTGTGGGACAAGTTTTTTACTTTTGAATTACACCATTGGTTTCACTGTCGTGTACTAGAAGACGGAAAAAAAAATCCAAGTGCGGTGCAATTGCAAAAAAAAGTGCAATCCCACATTTGCTTTTTGTTTGGCTTTTTTAATAGGTTCACTAAATGCTAAAACTGACCTGCCATTATGATTCTCCAGGTCATTACAAGTTCATAGACACCAAACATGTCTAGGTTCTCTTTTATCTAAGTGGTGAAAAAAAATTCCAAGCTTTGTTAAAAAAAATTGTGCCATTTTCCGAGACCCGTAGTGTCTCCATTTTTCATGATCTCAGGGTGGGTGAGGGCTTATTTTTTGTGTGCCGAGCTTACGTTTTTAATGATAACATTTTGGTGCAGAAATGTGTGGCGCCCCTGAGGGTTCAGTCGCCACAGAGGTACTGCACCTCCTCCTGAGGTGTGGTACCCCACCATCCAGGTAAGGTGGAGACACCTGACCACGCTCCAACACCTTCATCCCACACCACAAAGTAGTGTAGCAAAGCACCTTCGGCGGCTCCCTGCTTGGAGTGTAGCATAGCACCCCTTGGTGGCTCCCTGCATGGAACACAAAACGTGCTGGGAGGTGGGTGGAGTTTAGTTCACATAAAAGAGCGGGAAGAGTTGAGTCAGTCAGTCTTTCATTCAGTACTGAATGTGAGGATGTAGAAGGACAGAGAGTGAGAAAGAGAAGATCCCAGGGAGAGGGATGGAAGAAGCAAGTGCTGCAGCAGGCCACAGTGATCTGGGTCTCCTGGCACTGGAAAGAGACACAGAAAGGAAGCTTGATTCTCCATTGGGAAGAAGGATTAGCACAGAACGTGAGGAGAATAAGAGAACAAGGACCAGGGTTAGAGGAGAACCCTTTTCATATTCCCACGCAGCAATGGCATAAAGTGAGACTAGGGACTTTTTTTTTTTTAAAGTGGTGGAGGAATACAGTGCGGAAGGATACCTACCTTCCGTCATTGTATTCCTGGAGCTGGTAGAGAACGGTAGCATCAGCTGATGCTGCTGTTCTCCACGCAAGATGGACGTGGGACCCTCGTGGACTTCTGCGGATCGGGGTAAGTATATTGGTGTTTTTTTATTTTGATATTTATTCCTCAAGGGGACAATGGCTTCAGGGATCAAAGTGACAAGTGACGGTGATTATGTACTCTATGTTATATGTACTGTATGTCTATATGTATGTATTGTATGTAGTATATATGTATGTTGCATGCATGTAGTATATATGTAGTATGCATGTTGCATGCATGTGGTATGTACAGTATGTAGCATGTATGTAGTATGTATGTTGCATGTATGTAGCATGTAGTGTGTATGTTGCATGTATGTAGCATGTAGTATATATGTAGTATGTATGTTACATGTAGTATATATAGTATATATGTAGTATGCATGTTGCATGCATGTGGTATATATGTAGCATGTATGTAGCATGTATGTAGTATGTATGTAGCATGTATGTAGTATGTAGCATGCATGTAGTATGTAGCATGTATGTAGTATGCATGTTGCATGTAGTATGTATGTTACATGTAGTATATATGTAGCATGTATGTAGCATGTATGTAGCATGTAAATTTTTTTTTTTTTTTTTTTTTTACATTCAACACATTAGCCTGATGATGGGACTACTACTGTCCCATCATTGGCTAATGTGTCAATCACTGTCATGGTAGCAGGCATCGCCCGATGGGACTTGTAGTCCCATCGGACGATGCCTGCACAGACCCCCGGAGCCTGCACAGCCCACCGGCAGGCCGGCACAGACCACCGGAGCCTGCACAGCTCCCCGGCAGGCCGGCACAGCTCCCCGGCAGGCCGGCACAGACCCCCGGAGCCTGCACAGACCACCGGCAGGCCGGCACAGCCCCCCCGGCAGGCCGGCACAGACCCCCGGAGCCTGCACAGACCACCGGCAGGCCGGCACAGCCCCCCCGGCAGGCCGGCACAGACCCCCGGAGCCTGCACAGACCACCGGCAGGCCTGCACAGACCACCGGAGCCTGCACAGACCCCCTGGCAGGCCGGCACAGCCCCCCGAAAGGCCCGTACAGACCCCAGAGAGGCTGTACAAGGCAAAAATAGGGTTTTTCTTATTCCGATACCGGAAGTCCCATAGACTTGAATGGGACTTCCGGTATCGGAATCGGCGATACCCGATATTTTTTTAGATCGGCCGATACCATCCGATACGATACTTTTAAGTATCGGACGGTATCGCTCAACACTACTGTTTAGCAATCAGGTTAATCCTTTTTTATTGATAGATTGGGCAATACCAAATATGTGTATGTTTGATTTTTTTTATTGTTTTATTTTGAATTGGGTGAAAGGGGGTGATGTTTAAATTACCCCCTTTCGCCCAATTCAAAATAAAACAATAAAAAAAATATATATATTTTATACAGCTCTGGCAAAAATTTAAAGACCATTGCACAATTTTATAAAACTCAGCTTTTCTACATTTCTGACAGCCGTTCTATTCCAGTGTCAGTTGAATTCCAACCAGAGTACACCTCATTCTACTTTATGTGCTTCTGATTAGGTGATGACCTGAACCAAATCTTATTTTAAGAAGGAATGTATATAAAAAACCCTGCTGTGGTGATCACAATCCTCTTGCAATAGGACAAGCTGGATGGGAAAACAAGTGCTAGTAATATCCCAAAAGTAATTGGAATGAAAAAATAACTTTGAACCATGCCAAAGGAGTGGAAAAGAAAAGTCTTGGGTGTGGAAAAAAAAAAAGGCTTCATTTCTGGCTTTACTAGCAGAGGGATGCAGTGAGCGTCAATGTCAAGCAGCAGACATTGAGGACAACAAAGCTACAGACCGGCAGAGGGCGAAAACAACTCTCCACTGACCGGGATTACCGTCATCTTATTCGAATATCACTCATCAACCTCAGGATGACATCAGTGACCTACAACAGGAATGGCAAATGGAAACTGGGGTGAAGTGCACGGCAAGAACAGTTCGTAACAGGCTCCTAGAGGCAGGGCTAAAGTCATGTAAAGCTAGAAAAATGCCTTTCATCAATGAGACGCAAAGGAGAGCCAGGTTGAAGCTTGCCAAAGACCATAAGTATTGGACCATAGAGGACTGGAGTAAGGTAATCTTCTCTGATGAGTCTAATTTTCATGTTTGCCCAACACCTGGTCATCTAATGGTTAGATGGAGGCCTGGAGAGGCGTACAAGCTGCAGTGTCTTGCATGTGGGTCGCCCTCCCAGGGCTGCGGGGAACTCGGTACCGGGCCGGTATCAGGGGAGTGTGTCACAGCAGCGGTGACCCGGTCCGTGGCACGGGGCACCCAAGTAATGGGGGAGATGTAGTTAATGGAATGGAATAGTTTGTGATGCCACCTGTGGTGCTCAGCAAGGGAGGTGTTAAGCCGACGCTGCAGACAGATCCTCTGGGACAGATGGTGTGGTGCAGCACTGATGGTATAGCCCTCCACAGGCAGGGCTGATGTCCCAGGGCAGTGTAGTTGCAATGGTTGTGGAAAGGTGTAGGCAGTGTAAGGAATGGTACCCAGATGCAGCAGTGCTGAGCAGGTTGGCGCAGAAATGAATGGAGGACACCGAGGCTTGCAGTTCCAAAGCTTTACTCACAGTCTGCGGTACACAAGGGTGCCTGCCTCCGGGCCGTGTCCTCCGGGTCAGAGACTCAGCCAACCTCCAGGCCAGATGGAAAGCTCCTCTCCAACACTCTGCCAACATGTACCTTTCCTGAACGACTCCTCTGTTGCGTCTTAAAGTGTGAAGATCTCCAGTACCGTGGTACTCTGGAGTTCCTCCTGTCAGATGTTCCCAAGAACTCTACTCGTATGGCAGACAGCTGTAGCCTACTTCGGGGACTCCCTTCTGAGTCCCGGCTCTCTATCCGTGTTGCTGTTGTGCCCCAAGTCTTAGATGGGAGTAGTGCATTTACAGCCAACTACTCCACCGGTGTCTGCTGCAGAACCATAAGTGTCCATACAACCTCTGGGACTGGGCCCTGGCCTTGCGCTGAGAACCTATAGGCAGGGTTCCTCTTCCAACCCATGTCTCCTCTCTGTTCTCCTTACTCCTTCGTTCTGTACTGATCCGTCTCTCTCTTATGGAAGTTTAGGTTGCAGTTCTACGTCTTTCTCCTTCTTTCCCTTTCCCGTGCCAGCTGGCTCAGATCACCGAGGCAGCTGCAGCACTCCTTCCTCCATCCCTTCTTCCAGGGATCCCCACTCCTCCCGAGTGGCTTCCTTCCTCACTGACCTTCCGTCATACTGAACCTGTAATCCTACACTTTCCCACTCTTTTATATATCTCAACTCCACCCACCTCCCAGCACATCCAGTGTTCCAAGCAGGGAACCACCAGAGGTGCTCTGCTACTCTCTAAGCACTGAGCCGCAATGTGGTTGTGCAGAACTACCCTGTTGTGTGGGGTGCGAGTGTTGGAGTGTGGAAAGGAGTTCCCACCTTACCTGGATGGTGGGGCACTACACCTTAGGAGAAGGTGCAGTACCTCTGTGGCGACTGAGCCTCAGGGGTGCCACACATGCACTGTGAAATTTGGTGGAGGATCGGTGATGATCTGGAGATACTTCAGCAAGTCTGGAATTGGGCAAGTTTATCTTTGCGAAGGACGTATGAATCAAGCTGCATGCAAGGTTATCCTGGAAAAACAATTGATTCCTTCTGCTCAGGCAATGTTCCCCAACTCTGAGGAATGGTTTTTCCAGCAAGACAATGCGCCATGTCACACAGCTAGGTCAATCAATGTGTGGATGAAGGACCACATCAAATCCCTGTCATGGGCAGCCCAATTTCCAGACCTGAACCCCATTGAAAACCTCTGGAATGTAATCAAGAGGAAGATGGATAGTCACAAGCCATCAAACAAAGAAGAACTGCTTACATTTTTGTACCAGGAGTGGCATAAGGTCACCCAAAAGTACTGTGTAATACTGGTGGAAAGCATGCCAAAACGCATGAAAGCTGTGATTAAAAATCATGGTTATTCCACAAAATATTGTTTTCTGAACTCTTCCTGAGATAAAACATTAGTAGTGTTGTTTCTAAATGAATATGAACTTGTTTTCTTAGCAAGCACTGCATTTTTTTTTGTTATTTTGAACTTTTCTCATTTTCTGAAAATAAATACAAAAATTAGAGCTTGGAAAGTCGGAGACATCTCAGTAGTTTATAGAATAAAAGAGCAATTTACATTTTGCTCAGAAATATACCTATAAAGAGAAAAATCAGACAAACTGAAAATTTGGCAGTGGTCTCTTAATTTTTGCCAGAGCTGTACATTTATTTTTTTTATATTTTGAAAAACATTTTCTTTTTACTTTAGGCATGCTTCAATAGTCTCCATGGGAGACTAGACGCTGCAAATAAGCAAATGGCTAAAATATAACTTTTAATCAAAAGGTTTAAAAATTCATACACAAAACAAACATCAGTCTTGTGACAAAATCAAGACCAAAAACTTCTGGCTGCCTTACGTTGTCCTCCACTCCTGTGGTTCAAATACCTAATGCCGGAGTCGCGTCAGTCAAGGCCCCGCCCCCGGCGTGTGACGTGCTTCCGGCTGGCGGACCTCATTGTTCACGTTATGTCTGGACAGCTCATGGAGCGCTCCTGTCACCATGGTGACCACTGAAGCGAAAAGAAAAAAAACCCACATTCAAGCACGTCATGTCTGGACATTTGTATCTCAGCGAGGTCCACCTCTATTAACACTTACTAGAGGCACAATATATTAGATTAATGGCCCTAAATATGCTAAACATAATAGGCTTATCCAAGGCATAACTTTGTGGGCATAATAGCCCATATGTTTGCATACAGCTCCGTAGTGTGTAAATCTAATTATCACTGAGGGAAATCCATATAGGCATGACTCAAGGTACCTCACGCCTCAGCATATCGCCAACCATGTGTCCATAGGCCAAAGGAATGTGACCTGAGTGATTCCAAACCCAGTTGTGGTTTTTACAAGATTCTTTTGACACTTTTTTTTTTTTTTTTAAATTCACTTTAAAAATCTACTTTGAAAGAGAGACTTATTCAGGAGTAGACCTCTGGGGCCGTGCGGTGGATAACTGGGCGAGCTGACCACGTGATGACCACCCCCTATACAAGGAGTGTTGGGGGCAGACCCCAAAACCCACACGGCAAACTCCAAGAGTGCGGCTCCAAGATAACCAATATGTAGATTGAGAATTAGAAACAATGAGAAAAAAAGAGACAAATATTCAGGACCATTGCTTGTCGATAGTATATCCAGAAAGAATGAGCGAACGTTCATATACATCACCTCCTGTCCAGGAAGTGGCAAAAAAGCCGGCCCTTATGTACAAACATACAGAAGAGAAGGAGATGGGGGACAGTTCTTCCAATGCTGAAATATTGTATCATATAAAGCAACAATAGGACAATTGTTCATTTAAACCATGCGGATGCATCGTTTTCAATTGAAAAATCCATCTGCTTTCTTTTTGGAGTATCAGTTTGTCCCAGTCTCCTCCTCTCACTGGGGGCACAATCTTATCAATGCCAGTGAATGAAATCACTCCAGAGTCACCCTGATGATACACGTTTATATGGTTGGCCACTGGGGTATCCCTTCTGTTTACAATGTCCCGTATATGTTCGCCCACCCTCTTTCGAAATTCTCTCTTGGTCTTTCTAATATACTCAATGCCACAACTACACGTGGCTTTATATATCACTCCACTAGTGCGGCAGTTGATAAAATGACATATGGGAAACGTTGCACCAGTCACATTGCTCACAAAATTTTTTGACTGTTTAACCGACGCACAGGCCTTACACCTCCCACATCTGTAACAGCCTTTTGATTGTTTAGATAAAAAATTACCCGTCTCTTTTGCTTGAAAATGGCTATGAACCAGTCTATCTCGCAGAGATGTACCCCTCCTGTAAGTTATTTGTGGGTTCGCAGTGTGGCATCCCTAGGGGTATTTGCCACAAAAGTGGGATCACCACAGAGTTACTGACACAAGACACAAGCAAGAATAGGGACACTGCATTACCACCTTCGGCCAGAAGGGGGAGCTCCAGAGACTCCCCTATATCAATTCTGACCTGAGGAAAAGGAGGGAGTTATTCCCAAGAGTTCAGATCTGGAGGGTCAGAGTGTGAGGAGCAGTATCAGGCTCCTGAAGTACTGACTGACAATTTCAGGGCCAACAGAACACCGGTCTGAGGAAAAAGGGACAGAGAAAGAGGACATTTTAAGAACCGGGTAGCACTAATTACTACCCAGAACAGGCGCAGAGACGGATACCGGATCCGTGGCTGCATTCATTATATATAATACAGCAACCGGAAAACGTGAGGTGATACCAGCCTCACTAGGGTCAGACGCAGCAACAGGTGTAGAGTTCAGCGGTACTCCCGGAGGGGGTAAGAAAAGGAAAGGACTCGAGTTGCCCGTTGAATCAAGACCCGGAGAGGACAGATTGGGCCGGCAGCCAGTTCACACACAGCAGCAGGGCCACACAGAAACAGCGCAAAATAGGAGGTAAAAGCCCCGACAGGGCCAGAGTAACCCAAAAGTTCCCATACAGACTCCGGTGACAGGACTTATTGTAACCCCCTATTTGTTGAAGTAAGCTGGTTAACCGTTTCCAGTGTCTCAGACTTTCATTTGGACAGTAGCCATCTACCCAAGATCGGGAGCATTACCGCTGAGAGAATCCGCTGCTGAACAAGTAAGTGCCCGTGCTCTTCAAGTCCCCTCATAATACTCCCTTTTGCACTGTGCATCGCCTGAGGCCACAGCACCGGGTCAAGCCACCCATGACATTCCCCAGAGGTGAAGCAAGGACACCACCGATCCGGTGCTGGGTATTCCATGGTCTCCCGGGCGTCTCAGCAGGAACAAATTTGGCAATGATATTGTCCATCCTCAGGATTGACCAACGTTATTGTAATATGGATCTTATTTGTTCAGCACCATTGGAGAATTTTGTGATGAAACGGATACAGTCCTCTTCCGTCTTCTTTGGTTTGGGTTTTAGTAGTTCTGTCCTATTCTTCCCTTCAGATTCTTTATAGGCCCTATGCAAAACTTTTCTGGGTTACCCCTATCCAAAAATCTCCCTTGTAACTCTCTAGCTTGGATTTTAAAATCTTCTGTCTCTGAACAATTCCTGATATGACGTGCTTGAATGTGGGGTTTTTTCTTTTCGCTTCAGTGGTCACCATGGTGACAGGAGCGCTCCATGAGCTGTCCAGACATAACGTGAACAATGAGGTCCGCCACCCGGAAGCGCGTCACACGCCGGGGGCGGGGCCTTGACTGACACGACTCCCGGCATTAGGTATTTGAACCACAGGAACAGGGGACAACGGTAAGGCAGCCAGAACTTTGCAAAGACTCCCCTGATGAGTTAATAACATAACGAAACGCGTCGGGAGACGCAATACATGAGGGAGGCAATACATGAGGGAGGCAATATCGTGTCATTAGCATGTTGCAAGCTCGCAGTCACAATAAACGGATGTGGAATGACGGGATTTCTCTAAACGTTTGAGATCAAACAATATAAAGCCGTTCTGGCATGAAGCAATACGGCATGATTAATGTTGATAAAAAATCGGTCACTTGAAACGCTCACTGAGCCAGTGAGGCAAAAGGGTTCTGATTCTGTGACTGTATACTGTATATATTGATAGTGGTATCCAAGAGAAAAAGATCGCACTCTGCGGGATAATGATGAATCTTTATTGACACTGAATTACATGTCACGTCGGGGATGTGAAGGAGAGTGTGTCAAATGGCTGACTACGGCCGTTTCACGCTACTCGAGCGCTTCCACAGGTCCCGTGGAAGTGCTCGAGTAGCGTGAAACGGCCGTAGTCAGCCATTTGACACACTCTCCTTCACATCCCCGACGTGACATGTAATTCAGTGTCAATAAACATTCATCATTATCCCGCAGAGTGCGATCTTTTTTTCTTGGATACCAATATCGTTTTGCTATGAGGTCAAGCACCCGGGAATCCTGGATGTGAGCTCTCCGCCTGCTGCCAGCCACGGATCCCAGAACGGTAATAGCGGTGCCGCCCGCTTTCTTGCATTGACTATATATATATTGATCTCTCTATTTGCCTACCCCATCTGCTGCTCGGTCTGATTGATCTTGCTAAAGGCCTCCACAGATGGTAGTTGTTATATGCACAATTGTTACATGCACAATGCACATTTTTGTGTAGATTATGAATGATTATTTATTTAGTGCAATAGAGAGTATAAGTTCCCTATGAGAGGTAAAAGCTTTATACATGCATCAAGCACTTTATTGAGACCCAGAAAAGGGCTATTGTGCATCTTGGGGGCCACAGCTCAGGTGTGTGGCAATAATCACATCAAACGAGTAAGGTACCCATGTGATTATACCTGACTGTACATATGCCATACCGTTTGAAAAGGAGGCCTTATACCCAATATTGAACAGGTGGTGCCTGTGGGTACTTTTTACTTGTGTCTTATGTCTTTTTGTGGTTTTTGGTCTTGATTTTGTCACAAGGGTGATGTTTGTTTTGTGTATGAATTTTTAAACCTTTTGATTCAAAGTTATATTTTATCCATTTGCTCATTTGGATCTATATTGGTGGATAAAAAATCCTGCTATCTTGATTTTGAGACTAGAAGCTGCCACTACTCTGCTCTGCTACATAGAGGCGATGATCAGATCGTCTCTGTATAGCAGATTTACTGACTTGCTATGAGTGCCGATCACTGGGTAGTGCTCACAGCAAGCCGCCACTGACACGTTACAACCATTGAGGTCTCCAGGAGACCTCCAGTTGTCATGCCAACACAACGGTGACCCACGATCACGTGATGCGGGTCACCAGTGAGTTTATTTCCAGCGCAATTGCAGGAAGCGCTTATTAAATGCCGCTGTCAGCATTTAACAGAGGCATTTAACTAGTTAATAGCCATGGGTGGATCGCGGTTCCACCCACAGCTATTGCGGGCACATGTCAGCTGTTCAAAACAGCTGACATGTCCTGGGAAAGATGTGGGCTCACCGCCGGAGCTCACATCAAAGGGATGGAGTATGACATCGGCGTAAATGTACGCCCAATGTCGGAAAGGGGTTAAACTTCAATTGCTATTTATCAGCCCAAGACTCTAGCTGACATAAATCCCTGTGTAATATTAACCCCCTTTACCCCCAAGGGTGGTAGGCATGTTACTGACAAGGCCAAGTTTTACAATTCTGACCACTGTCCATTTATGAGGTAATAACTCTGGAACACTTCCATTGATCCTGGTAATTCTGACACTGTTTTCTTGTGACATATTGTACTTCATGTTAGTGGTAAAATTTATTTGATATGAATTGCGTTTATTTGTGTAAAAAAATGGAAATTTGGTGAAAATTTAGCAAATTTCACAATTTTCTAACTTTGAATTTTCATGCCCATAAAACAGAGAAATATGTCACACAAAATAGTTAATAAATATCATTTCCCACATGTCTACTTTACATCAGCACAATTTTGGAATCAAAATTTTTTTTTTGTTAGGAAGTTATAAGGGTTAAAAGTGTACCAGCGATTTCTCATTTTTACAACACCATTTTTTATTTAGGGACCACATCACATATGAAGTCACTTTGAGGGGTCTATATTATAGAAAATACCCAAAAGTGACACCATTCTTAAATCTGAACCGCTCAAGGTGCTCAAAACCACATTCAAGAAGTTTATTAACCCTTCAGATGCTTCACAGGAATTTTTGGAATGTTTAAAAAAAATGAACATTTAACTTTTTTTCGCCAAAAATTTACTTCAGATCCAATTTGTTTTATTTTACCAAGGGTAACATGAGAAATTGGACCCCTAAAGTTGTTGTACAATTTGTCCTGAGTAGGCTGATACCCCATATATGCAGGTAAACCACTGTTCTGGCGAATGGCATAGCTCGGAAGGGATGGAGCGCCATTTGACTTGCAAAAAAATGCAAAAATGCAAAATTGGCTGGAATTGAGATCGGACGCCATGTTGCGTTTGGAGAGCCCCTGATGTGCCTAAACAGTGGAAACCCCCCAGAAGTGACACCATTTTGGAAAGTAGACCCCGCCCTAAGGAACTAATCTAGATGTGTGGTCAGCACTTTGTACCCCCAATTTCTTCACAGAAGTTTATAATGTAGAGCCGTAAAAGCAAAAAATCTTATTTTTTTCACAAAAATTATCTTTTCACCCCCAATTTTTTATTTTCCCAAGGGTAACAGGAGAAATTGGACCCCAAAAGTTGTGCAATTTGTCCTGAGTATGCTGATACCCCATATGTTGGGGCTAACCACTGTTTGGGCACATGGCAGAGCTTGCAAGGGAAGGAGCACCGTTTGACATTTTCAACACAGAATTGGCTGGTATTGAGATCAGACGCATGTCGCCCTGATGTGCTTAAACAGTGGAAACCCCCCAAATCAAACTCCAATCCTAACCCCAACACACCCCTAACCCTACTCCCAACCTTACAACCTTAACCATAACCCTAACCACAAACTTATCCCAAACACACCCCTAACCCTAATACACCCCTAACCCTTACACTGGCCCCAACTCCTAACCCTTTCCTTAACCCTAACCCCATCCCCAACCATAACCCTAACCGTAACCCTAATGGGAAAATGGAAATAAATGATTTTTTTAATTTTATTATTTTTCCCTAACTAAGGGGGTGATTAAGAGGGGTTTAATTTACTATTTATGGCGGGATTTTATATTTGGCAGCTGTCACATTAAAAGACGCTTTATATTGCAAAAAATAGTTTCTGCATCACCACATTTTGAGAGCTATAATTTTTCCATATTTTGGCCCACAGAGTCATGTGAGGTCTTCTTTTTGTGGGACGAGTTGACGTTTTTATTGATACCATTTTCGGGCACATGACATTTTTTGATTGCTTTTTATTCCTATTTTTGGGAGGCAGAATGAACAAAAACCAGCAATTCCTGAATTTCTTTTGGGGGGCGTTTATACCGTTCCGCGTGTGGAAAAATTGATAAATCAGTTTTATTCTTCGGGTCAGTATGATGACAGCGATACCTTATTTATACAATTTTTTTATGTTTTGGGGCTTTTATACAATAAAAACTATTTTATAGAAGAAATAATTATTTTTGCATCGCTTTATTCTGAGAGCTATAACTTTTTTTTCCTTTTCCAGTGATGGAGCTATATGGCGGCTTGTTTTTTGCGGGACAAGATGACGTTTTCAGCGGTACCATGTTTATTTATATCCGTCTTTTGATCACGTGTTATTTCACTTTTTGTTTGGCGGTATGATGATAAAGCATTATTTTTTTGCCTTGTTTTTTTAATGGTGTTCACAAAGGAGTTAAACTAGTGGGACAGTTTTATAGGTCGGTTTGTTACGGACACAGCGATACTAAGTGTGTGTACTTTTATTGTTTTGATTTTTTTTTTTTTATTCATATATTGATTTAATGATAGAATAAATATTTTTTTTATTACAATTTTTTACTATTTTTTACTATTTTTACAAATATTTTACAAAAATTTTTTTTATTTCATTCTTACGTTTACACTTTGTCCCACTATGGGACACTCATTTTGTGAAAGCAGATCGCTTCTATAGCATTCAGATCTGCATGCTATAGAAGCTGTCAGCACTGCAGCTTCTATGCACTAACTCTGCGCATGACAGGAAGTCTCTCAGCTCTAGAGACCCGGAGGTCATCATGACAACATCGGGTCTCCATGGCAGCGATCGGGACCCTACGTCATTCCGCGGGATCTAAGATCCAGAGGTAGAGGGGCTATCAGCACCTCTGCCAGCTCATGTTTGATCGCAGTGTTATGGGGTTAAAGTGCCGGGTATCCGCTGTGAGAATCAGCAGACACCCGGCCGCGATCAGCTGCGCTCCCCCGTGAGCACGGCTGATCATGTATGATTTACTATTCTGACCATGGGCATTAAGTCCCAGGCAGTGGCGTTGCGTGAGGGGGGCGGGGGGGTGGTCCGCCCCGGGCGGCACATGTGTGGGGGCGGCACGGTGGCAGCAGCAGCAATTCCTCTCCTCTGTGGGAGAAGCGCGGAGGCACAGTGCAGCAGCAGCAGATTTTGGCGGCGAGGGCAGGTGGGTCACGGGGTGCCATGCTGGATCCACCCCTGGCTGCTGAGATCACTGGAGACATTCAGGGCAGCGGATCAAGTGCACTGTCCTGTAATCGATTGCCGAGCGCCTGGAGCTGCCAGCCTGTATTTATTGGCCGTGTGTCTGGGGAGGCTACTGCTGCTGCCTGCTTCATCCGTTTCTCTGGGTTTGACCAGCTGTCCCGGGCTAACCCCTGCCTGACTGTGCAGATCATGGAGGAAGTGGGAGCTGGATTACCCTCAGCTGCAGCACAACTGCCCTAGTGCCCAAAGCAGCTGCTGAGCACCAGAGGCGGCGGCAGCCATGTCCCCAGGGATGGCAGAGTGGCCCCGCGTGCCCTGCTAAGGTAATGGCAGCCAAAGTCTCTCATACAATCCTTATTGAAAAAATGACTAAGTATGGAATGGACAAGGCAACTGTTAGGTGGATTCATAACTGGCTTAGTGATCGGACCCAAAGAGTGGTCGTAAATGGCTGCACATCCAGTTGGAAGAATGTCTCAAGTGGGGTACCACAGGGCTCTGTCCTGGGCCCTGTATTGTTCAACATCTTTATCAACGATTTAGATGAAGGAATTGAGGGTAAACTGATTAAATTTGCTGATGACACAAAGCTAGGAGGGATAGCTAATACTAGAGAGGAGAGAGAGATGATTCAAAAAGATTTAAATAAACTGGAGAAGTGGGCAGCAACTAACAGAATGGTTTTTAACAGGGAGAAATGCAAAGTACTACATCTGGGCAATAAAAATGAAAAAAGCATATATAGAATGGGAGGAATAGGGCTAAGTGACAGCACATGTGAAAAAGACTTGGGTATACTAATAGATCACAGACTGAATATGAGTCAACAGTGTGATGCAGCAGCAAAAAAGGCAAATGCAATTCTAGGATGTATTAACAGAAGCATACAGTCTAGATCACGTGAAGTCATTATTTCCCTCTACTCCTCTTTGGTCAGACCTCATCTGGAATATTGTGTCCAGTTTTGGGCACCACATTTTAAAAAAGACATCAACAAACTGGAGCAAGTTCAGAAAAGAGCGACCAGAATGGTGACCGGTCTGCAAACCCTGTCTTATGAGGAAAGGTTGCAGGATTTGGGAATGTTTAGTTTGCAAAAGAGAAGACTGAGAGGAGACTTAATAGCTGTCTACAAATATCTAAAGGGCTGTCACATTGTAGAAGGATCAACTTTATTCTCATTTGCACATGGAAAGACTAGAAGCAATGGGATGAAACTGAATGGGAAGAGACACAGATTAGATATTAGAAAAAACTTTTTGACAGTTAGAGTGATCAATGAGTGGAACAGGCTGCCACGAGAAGTGGTGAGTTCTCCTTCAATGGAAGTCTTCAAACAGAGGCTGGACAGACATCTGACTGGGATGATTTAGCGAATCCTGCTTTGAGCAGGGGGTTGGACCAGATGGCCCAGGAGGTCCCTTCCAACTCTACGATTCTAAGATTCTATGATTCTATGATTCTAAGCCCCAAACACAGACTTCCCCAGGAAGTTCGTGTTATTGTTTGTATTCGGCACCCCAAACATGTGCATGAGAAACACTGGCGGCTCTGGTGGGTGGTAAGCTTATTACAATTAATATTAAAAGTTCACCACCTGTCACAGAGGCATTGGCTGATGTGAGCACTACTCTCATCAGCCTATGCCTGCTGTTGCTGATAGTACTGAGACCGAGTGCAGGCACCACTAATGGGAGTATTCATCAGCCGCTATAAATGATTTAAAAAAAGTAATGATGTGGGATATGTTCTATTTTTGATAACTAGCATAGCATAACTGACAGCTATGGGCTGCAACCTCTAGCCGTCAGCTTTATCATTCCTAGTTATCCAGAATAGAGGGGTCTCCATTCTTTAAAATTATTTAAACTCCTTGTGTTTCCTCCCTCTACTAATGTACCTATACCCGACATTGCCATTTCCGTGTGTGGTTCCACTATTACTCCCCAGCAACATGCCCACTGTCTTGGAGTCATACTTGACTCCAAGCTTTCCTTTGCCCCCCACATTCGATCACTGGCTCGCTCTTGTCATCTGCACCTCAAAAACATTTCTAGAATGCAACCTTTTCCCGTCTCCCATGACGGCACACATGAGAGGGGATCCGCCCAGTCAGGACAGGAACCCTACTGAAGATAAAAGGGAGGTACCTCTCCCTCGCTTCAGTTGGGTTTCCTGTCCTGACAGGGACCCGTGTGCTGAAGACGGCGTGTCAAGATGTCTGTACCTGCCCTCCCCTGTGCCAGCGTGGAAGGTCAGGCAGAGCCTGTGTGCTGGGCGTCGGGGGTGGAAGCGCCGTCCGAGAGTCCCCCGGGGGCTCAGCATCCGAGCGGGCGTCAGCGCAGCACGGTCAGGGGTCCAGGGGCTCTTCCGTGGCTGCCGCGCCGCCCTCCCCCCTCTGCCGATGTCCAGGAGGGGCGGCCGCTCCTGGGTCGCGCCCCTCTGACGTCACGCGCAAGGCACTCTGGGAATGGGCGTGCCCGTGTGACGCAGGGGGCGGCGCTGTGATCCAAGATGGCGGCGCTCATGGGGAAAACGCTGGCCGGCAAAAGATCATCCCAGCGGCGTGGCAGGAGGGGTGGGGGGCTGTGAATGGGCACCGGAGGAGGCTTGAGAGTGCAGTGGATCCCTGTCGGATAGAGGGATGACCACAGAAGACGCACTCATGCCCAGAAAACTTCACAAAGGAAGTGGGGCAAGAGAGCAGCGACAGCAGCAGCAGCAAAAGCTCTCGCCAGATGCAGTGCTGAGCCGCCAGCATACCAGAAGTAGCCGCTCAAGTGGTAGGAGCGGCAGTTGTAAACATGACCAGCATGACTCTGAGACGTCCAGGAAAAGCGTCACGAGTGCATCTGAGGAGCCTCCGAGATCGGTACCCTTGATTGACAGCGGTGGTGAGTGATCTACGTGAATGTCACCCTTATGGTAACGGGGTTCCAATTTTTCTGTTTGATCAATAGGGGTTGCTAGCGGCAAAAATAGAGCATGCACCCTATGCAGACACCCGCTGGCAGGTCAGTGGCAGAAAGATCTCTGTGCTGACTGTATAAACAAAGCCATACGAGATGAAATCCCTGATTTGGTGACTAGCCTTAGGGCTATAATACAAGAGGAGGTGAAAGGCTCCCTAAAGGCAGCCCTTAAAAGGGCGAATAAAAGAAGCCATACAAGGGACTCAGAGGCCTCGCTAGTGCAAAAAGGCCGTGAAAAATCCCTGTCCCCCTCCACCTCCTCTTCCTGTACTCAGTCCTCAGAAGCCTCCTCAGACAGAGATATAGGGGGCCGTCCGTGTTTCCAAAACAGAGGACGTGGAAAAGCTGGTCAAAACTGTCAGGTTTACAATGGGCCTTAAGGAGGAAAAGACTCCTAAATCATGGGAGGAGGTTATGTTTGGAGGACTGGAGGGAAAGAAAAAAAACGCACCTTCCCTGTAAATGATAAGATAAAGGCCTTAATTGACAGGGAATGGGCAAAATCCTGTGAGGTCGGGTGCCTTACCTTCTACATCAAAAAGGAGGTACCCATTTAAAAAGACTCAGAAACCTGGGAAAAAATCCCAAAGATTGATGGTGCCGTAGCTAAATCCTCAAAAAAGGTATTTCTACCATTAGATGACTCTGGCGTGCTGAAAGACCTGCTTGATAAAAAAGCAGATAGTTTCCTGAAGCATATCCGGGAAGCATCGGCAGGTGGATAAAAACCAGCAATAGCTGGTACTTGTACCGCTCATGCCCTCATGGTCTGGCTTCAACAAATAGAGGACCAGATCAGGGATAAAATTCCTAGGGACGAAATACTGTCTAATCTGACACTGGTACACGGAGCAGTGGCTTTCCTAGCAGATACCTCAGCAGATGCAGCGAGGTTAACAACTAGAGCGGCAAGCTTATCAAATGCAACATGGCAAACCCTGTGGCTTAAAGGGTGACCGGGGGATTTGCCATCAAAACATAGACTGTGTTCCATTCCATGTGACGGTCAGTTCCTCTTCGGGAAAAAACTAGAGGAAATTTTGGAGCATGTGGCAGGGGTCATCCCACGGGAGATAGGAAAAATTAGGACTTTAAAAGAAGGAGAGGATCGGGCTATATGTTTAAAGGGCCCTCCTACTTCCTCCAAAAAATCTCCCCAATGACATCAGGTCGGAGGTAGGGGGAGGACTTTTTCTCTTCCTTCCCGCCTGGGCAAAATATCTCCCCCAGTACATGGGTCCTGAGCATAATCAAGGACGGTTTAAAAAAAGTAAATAAAATTCACCCGTCCGCCCAGGCGAACCTTTATAATGACACCCCAAAGGAAAGCCCAAGAGCAACAACTGACCCTGGAGACGGAAGTCTTGGGACTAGTGCAAAAACGAGTCCTACAGGGGGTCCCAGTTCAAGAAGAAGGAAAGGGGCTTCTACTCCCCCATCTTTTTAATACAAAAAACAGACTGCTCTTGGCGGACCATAGTTAATCTGAGGAGGCTCAATTAGTGGGTAGACAATTGCTCCTTCAAAATGGAGTCAATCAATACGGCCACAAAAATTCTGTTCCAGCACTGCCTCATGGCAGTGATAGACTTAAAGATGCCTACTATCATATCCCAATCCACCGGGGGTATCAAAAGTACTTGAGAGTAGTGCTCTATGTCCAAGGTCAGGTCAAACACTACCAATACGCAGCTCTTCCGTTCGGCCTGTCTGCAGCCCCCCAGAGTCTTCACCAAGGTGATGGCTGAGGTAATGTCATTTCTTCATTCCCGGGACATGGTGATCGTCCCATACCTGGACGACTTTCTTGTCATAGGGAGGTCGGAGACCCATTGCACACACCAAGTGAAGGAAATGATATTAACGTCACTAAGGCTAGGATGGATAGTAAACATCCCCAAGTCAAGACTAACACCAGTAAAGGTGCAATCCTTCCTAGGGCTAATACTGTACTCCGAGCAATAGCGCTGCCTCCTACCAGGAAACAATGTGACCAGAATAAGGGGCCTAGCTCACACAGTAATACAAAGGCCAGCTATAACACTGAGGAATGCAATGTCCCTTTTAGGCTCATTGACACCATGCATACCCGCGGTAGCGTGGGCACAGTACCACTTAAGACAACTGCAGTGGGAAGTTCTGTCAGCGCAGAAATAATTGAAAGGGCGTTTAGAGGGCAAACTATGTCCCTCCATGGAGGTAAGAAACTTCCTACTCTGGTGGACTATAGAAGAGCATCTAACAGCCGGTGTCCCGTGGCAGAAACCAATCGAGGACCTCATTACAACCGACGCAAGTGCCACAGGGTGGGGAGCACACCTGAGATCCCACTCGATACAGGGAACCTGGTCCTCGCTAGAATAGGATCACGGTTCAAATGTAAAAGAACTATGGGCAGTAGAGAAAGCTGTGAAACTTTTTCTCCCCTTGCTTCGGGGCCGCCACACCCGAGTCATGACGGGAAATCGTGCAGTGGTAGCTTACATCAACCACCGGGGGGAGGGGAAAGATCTCGGGGCCTCATGAAAATACCAAATCTACTTTTCCAGTTAGCTGGACAACATCTGTTGTCCATCACGGCACTGCATATAAGGGGTGTCGAAAATACAAGCAGAATTCCTGAGTCGCAGACACCTAAGACAGGGGGAATGGTCCCTAAACCCCCAAGTTTTCCAACAAATAGTTCAGGCTTGGGGCAAACCAGAAATAGACCTGTTCGCCACCTCACGCAACAGCGGGGTCAGGAAGTTCTGCTTACTGAATTCAAAAGAAAATCCCTTCTCAGTAGATGCCCTACAAATACCCTAGAAGTTCTCCCTGGCCTATAAGTTCCCCCCTGATAACAAAGATCCCCGTAGTAGTCCGGAAAATCAGGGAAGATCGAGCAAGAATAATTCTTATAGCTCTGTTTTGGCCAAGGAGACCTTGGTTCTCCCTTCTGGGACTCATGTCAGTGACGGATCCATGGTTCTTACCAGAGGTTCCAGACCTACTCTCCCAGGGACCGGTGGTCCACTCTCAGGTGGGGGGCTTCCATCTGGCAGCCTGGATTTTGAGAGGGCGCTACTGAGTCGCCAGGGATTCTCTCCAGGGCTAGTCTCCACCCTGTTGAAAAGTAGGAAACCTATTACATCCCAAATCTAAGGTAGAACGTGGAAAAAGTTCCTAGACTTCCTTGGGGAACCCTTGGGGGATGTAGCGCCAGTGGGACCTATCCTAGAGTTCTTACAGTCAGGGCTACAACTGGGGTTAGCCACTAACACACTCAAAGTTCAAGTCTCAGCTTTGGGGGCCCTATATAACTGCAAGTTAGCAGCCAATAGGTGGGTGTCCCCATTCATAAAGTCCTGTGGCAGGTCAAGGCCGGTCATTATCCCAAAGATACCACCCTGGGACCTCAACCTAGTCTTAGAGGCCTTAACCAAAGACCCCTTTGAACCACTACTAGAACTGTCACCAAAGCTACTTACACTTAAAACTGTCTTACTGGTAGCCTTATCAGCCTGAAGAGTCAGCGACCTTCAAGCTCTGTCTGTGTCCTCCATATACACAGATCTTGGAGGACCGAGTGGTTCTAAGACCAGACCCGGCCTACCTTCCAAAGGTAGTCCAAAAGTTTCATAGGACTCAGGAGATCTCCTTGCCATCTTTCTGTAACAATCCCAGAAACCCTGGGGAGCAAAAGTTCCATACATTAGATGTAAGAAGAGCCATATTACAATATATGTCAGTAACTAGTCAGTGGAGGAAAGATCAGTCCCTTTTTGTAGCCTTTCAGGGTAGTAGAAAAGGGCACGGGGTAGCTAAGAGTACCATTGCCAGATGGATCAGGGAGGCCATTATGTTATCCTACTCCGCAAGTGGCGCTCCAGTTCCAGAAGGCATCAAGGCTCACTCCACCAGAGCCGTGGCTACCTCCTGGGCAGAGAAGGCTGAGGTATCAATTGAACAAATTTGTAAAGCCGCTACTTGGTCCTCACCTTCCACCTTTTTTAAGCACTACCGACTTAATCTGTCTTCCTCTACTGACCTAACCTTTGGTAGAAGGGTGCTGCAAGCAGTGGTCCCTCCCTAAGGTGTCTTATTCTACAAAAATCTTTCATGTGTGCCGTCATGGGAGACGGGAAAACACCAAGGTTACTTACCGGTAGCCGGTTTTTCCGGAGCCCATGACGGCACCTGTATATTCCCCCCCTTTTCACTTCTTTGGTGTGCACTATAGTTTGGGTGTTTTTTTAGTTAGATATAATGTGGTGATAGTTTTACCATGTGTACTAACCCGGGGGGCCTCTCATGCTCTGTAAACCAACTGAAGCGAGGGAGAGGTACCGCCCTTTTATCTTCAGTAGGATTCCTGTCCTGACTGGGCGGATCCCCTCTCATGTGTGCCGTCATGGGCTCCGGAAAAACCGGCTACCGGTAAGTAACCTTGGTGTTTTCTTACTTTTGACTCCGCAAAAACTCTTACTGTTTCTCTTATTCATTCTCGTCTCGACTATTGTAACTCTTTTCTAATCGGTCTCCCTCTTGCCAAACTCTCCCCTCTCCAATCTGTCTTGAATGCTGTAGCCAGGATCATATTCCTCGCCAATCGTTACACCGATGCCTCTACCTTGTGCCAGTCATTACACTAGCTACCCATCCACTCCACAATCCAGTACAAACTTATTACCCTCACCCACAAAGCACTCCATGGCTCAGCACCACCCTACATCTCCTCCCTTGTTTCAGTATACCACCCTACCCACGCCCTCCGTTCTGCTGATGACCTGAGGTTAGCATCCTCAATAATCAGAACCTCCCACTCCAAGACTTTACACGTGCTGTGCCAATTCTTTGGAATGCACTTCCCAGGTCAATATGATTAGTCCCCAATCTCCACAATTTTAAGCGTGCCCTGAAAACGCATTTATTCAGACTGGCCTACCGCCTCAACACATTAACCTAATCTATCCATGGGTGGCACAGTCAAAAGTTTTACCATAACCAGGTTCCCTGCATCATGTTCCCACATGCTTTATGCATCCATTAGCCCTCTGTGTCTGTACTGTTACACACTTAACATTATGGCTGGTCCAAACAATCACGGCAATTGTTACCACCCACCTTTCGTGTCTACCTTTTTCCTCATAGACTGTAAGCTTGCGAGCAGGGTCCTCATTCCTCTTGGTATTTGTTATAATCTATGTGATTATTGTTATGCTGTAATGTCTATTGTCTGTACAAATCCCCTCTGAAAGGTAAAGTGCTGCGGAATATGTTGGTGCTATAGAAATAAAATTAATTATTATTATTTAAATAGAACTTTTAAAAAACGGTGTGGGGTCCCCCCCATTTTTGACAACCAGCCAAGTTAAAGCAGACAGCTGGGGGCTGGTATTCTCAGGCTGGTAAGAGGTCATGGCTATTGTCCCCCCAAGCCAAAAAATAGCAGCCCGCAGCCATCCTAGATGCCCAATTCTGGTGCTTTTACTGGCTTTTCCCACTTGCCTTGTGGCGGTGGCAAGTGGGGTGATAGGGTTGGAGTTGTCAACTTTGTATTGTCAGGTGACATCAAGCCCAAGGGTTAGTAATGGAGAGGTATCTATAAGATTGTAATTGTATGATTATATTAAGATATATTACACGGCAAGTGGGAAGAACAGGGCAAAGTTGCAGAATAAGCTCATCTAATGAATGTGTCTTTTTTGGGAAAGCTGCGGGCTGCTATTTTTAGGCTTGGGGGACCAATATCCATGACCTTTTACCAGCCTGACAATAACAACCCGCAGCTGTCTGCTTTGGCTAGACTGGTTGTAAAAAATGGGGGAGGGACCCCAAGCCAGTTCTTTTAAATTATTTATTTAAATAATTTAAAAGAAACAGCATGGAGACCCCATTGCAACCCACAGCTGTCAGTTTTGCCATGCTGGTTATGAAAAACAGAAAAGACTCAACATCATTTTTTTATTATTTATTTATTGTGCACAGGCACTGGCTGATGAGTACTCCCATCACCGGCGTCTGTTCTCAACGTTATCAGTGACAGCAGGCATAGGGAGATGGGAGTAGTACTCTCTCATCAACCGACGCCTGTGACTGGAGGTAAATTTTTTACCGCTGGTCACAGCTGCGGGCTAACGCTGTCATCTGACAGCGTGGGAACCGCAGCTATCTGACCACTGATCAAAGGCAGTGTTTGTCCTGTTGACATGCAGATGAGATCATGGAAAACAACCAATGTTCAGGTCCCCATTCATCTAAAAGGCTACGTTTGCGTTTGGGTACTGTTCTGGTACCCAAACCAAACTTTTTTAAAATGTTATGCTGATATCTGCCAGACCCGAACATCCAGGGATTCACCCATCACTAGTAATGATGTAGGGGTGTGAGATAGGATTACCTCCTTGCTTCCCTTCCTCTGGTTGTTTTCCATGTGTTGATGTTTACACATGCTAATGTTGGTAATGTCTATGATTAATATTTGCAGTACTGCCACATGGTAATATGTATTATCGCTCACACTTATGGTACTGCCACATTCATACATGTTTTACCATTCTGTGAAGAACTGTATTATGTTGTGTTTCTTTAGTGTAATACTGTGTATATTATAACGTGATAATGTGTACTAATGTTCATGTACAGTTTAGGGAAAGTAAAGTGCATCCTTTTGGGCCATTAGAGGAGGGCACCTTAGTACTATAGTTCTTATAGATAAGGGTAGGTATTGTTCCTTGGTGGGCCACAAGATGGGGGCATACTAGTGTGCACTGTAGGTCTAGTTTATAGTATGGTTATAGGGGGTTAAGTGTAGGAGGAGCTGTCGGGTGGTAAGACAGGAGTTTCTAGGAAGTTAGGTCAGATGGGGCCAGGGTGCCTGAAGTGTCCACGTGGGCTATAGGCCCGGACATTTTGGCAGCCACGTAACGTTAAATTGCTGCAGCCCACGTTACACACAGCCACTGCGCATCATAGCAGTGGGCTGGAACAGGGACTCATCGCCTGGGCGGATGCCTTTAGGGCAGGAGTCGGTTGGACTGAGGAGATGAAGGAAGTTGGAGCTTCGATGAGAACGGTACAGACAGGCCGGATGCTTTACCAGAGGCAACCAAACCTGGTGTCTGATAATTTTGAGTCTGGGGCGAAACAGGCAGAAGGAATTGTCATCATGGTGAGGCTAGGCCAGGGAGGAACTGGGGAGCAGTCTAGGACGGTCCGGTCTGGGCGTGTGCTGCACAGAAGCGACAGCAAAGCAGGGAAAGATAAGCAAACAAGTGAATTCCATGATGTGCCAACTGTGGATATAATGTGTGAAGTATTAAGTAAAGAGAATGTTCAAGTTATCCTGGACTATGTCTCCATTACTGGGGGTCGCCTGAAAGAGGGACCGTCGTCGCCTTGGAAGTTCCCGAGAGGACCTGGATTTGGAGATGCAGGTATGCCGAAAAGAAGAATACAGTTTTCTGTAGGGGAAGGACTGGACACAGATGCTTCAGTATCTCGGGTCACGACTACAGTCCTGTCCTCCCCTTACAATGACATCAATGCTACTTTTGTTTTTTATAATCTATTACCGGTCACTATCTATTATTTGCTTTTTGCACTTTGATAATGTCATATTTTTCTCTATGTGATACCTGACTAGGACATGATATATATTTTTTATAAAATCTTTTATAGAATTTGGTTATAGGGCAATGAGTGATAGAATTGTTGACTTATCATTGCCACAACCTTTTATATTATTATGCCCTTGTGCACATTTTAGATTTTTTATATGTAAGTCTCCTTGTGATTTGTTAATAAAATAATATTTTTTATATCGTCCTCCGCTCTATACATTTCTTTATTTTTTTTCTTGCAGTTCAAACCAGCAGCGTGACCATGCAACTGGTCTGAAATGTCAATCTTCAATAATGCATCTCCCCAAGGGAGCTCTTAAAAATACATCTTGAGAAAATACAGTTAATGAATTTGGTGTATTTTACAAATATAATTAGCAATTTACCATTTTTTATATATTTTATACAAGTGTCTTTTGAGACACAAAAAGTGTCTAAAACTTTAATTAAATGTGTCACATGGATTGTGTGTCAGAATTCTGTCTCAATTCGCCAAATTTTAGTTATTGAATGAGATCCATAGTGTATTTTTCCCATTAAAATTTATGGTTTGCATTATACAGTGCTGTTCTTTTCTGATGCTATTGCAAAAAATGATCCATACCTGCAGTTCAAAAAAGAGGTTCTTCAGCAGTTGAGGTGTGTATTAGAAGAAGAAATAGTGCACTTTATTTGTATATGGTCCATTTTAGAATTCACAGTATCTTTTTTATTTTCCAGCATTATAATTTGTCCTTAACCTTATGTTACAATACAAAGGATAGGGACGTTAAAGCTAATCTGTCAGCAAGATTTCACACCCTAAACTATGAATATGTTCATGCAGCTCTTTCAAAGACAAGTCCAGCAATACCTTTGCATGGCCAGTCCATTCCTCCATTACTGAAAAATTAGCATTTTACTTGATATGCAGATGAGGCTGAAGAGCTATTTGTAGATCTTAAACCTGTGTCACTCCAGCTCTTTTAGCTGCCCAGCACCACCTTCTCCTGCTTTCCTAAAAGCCTGTTCTATGTCACTTCAGGTAAAAAATCCATCTGTCAAGCAGGAGGAGGCAGCTTTGGGTGGGGGAGTAGAGCTGGATTGACACAGGTTTTATATCTACAAATAGCTCCTAATCTTCATTTTCATATCAAGTCAAACACTGATTTTACAGTAATGGAGGAACGTACTGGCCATGTAAATATATTGCTCAACTTGTCCTGTCAAGAGCTACATGCATATATAAATAGTTTGGGGGGTGAGATTCTGCTGACAGATTTCCTTTAATTTATTATACGTTAGAAGTTAGCATATTCAATAACAATAGAATAAAATGTTAAAAAAAAACAAACAACTTCTATGATCATTTGTACCATGCTCCAAGTTTTGAAATAGTTTTGCTTGTTGGAGCCTCTTTTAGTGCTTTACACACTCTGCAGTAATGAGTCTGCCAATTAGTATTTCCAAAGGGATGAAGTCTGGATCTCCATGAAAAATACTCTTGGTAAGCTTTCTCATCACCGTCTAACTTCAAGATATACTTAGCTAGCTCTTCAGCAGTGGAGAAGTCATCTACGTGGATAAAAGAGTCTTTTGGAATAAAGCGTTCATAGTTTTTACGAGTAGTACCAAGAACAACTGGTACGCATCCAAACGACAATGCGTTGTTCCAAAGTTTCTCTGTAATATAGTCTTCGTGAATAGAGTTTTCAAAGGCAAGATAAAACTTGTATTGTGACAAAGTTTGTTGATGTTCATTTCTTAGCAGAGGTAAATGCTGCCTTCCATAAATGTCTACAGGTAGAAATTTCTTTAGTTCCTGATAATAGCGTACTCTTTTCGAACCTGGGTTCCAGTTACTTATTGCCCAGGCCACCAGCTTGGTCTTTGGAGGAATTTGGAAGGTATCTTCTTCTTTATTGGGATCTAACCAACCATAAGGTGAGAAAATATCTGAGTCAGCTCTGTAAGACATTGTGAGGTTGATAAGATCATCCATAAAATGCAAATTTGGGCTATGTGATGGAGACTCCAAGTTAAACCAAACCCAGTACTGATTTGGTGGTCTTGGCATTTGGGGTAATTGTTTTCTGGAATTGCAAACATCTCTGTGATGCATAACAATTGCATCTGCAGAAGAATATAATGATCTGTTAGCTGTATAAAAGCATCCAGAAATATCTGTGTATGGCGGACATTCATTAAGTGGAAATGCACTACCAAATGGCCACGTCCAAACAAGGATGATCTTAGTTTTGTTAGCTGTTTCCTGGTGGATACTTGTATATGAAAAGTCACTGCTAACCAATGAGCGATTTGCATAGTTATAGAGCGAAAATAAAATGGTTGAGAGGAACAGTTGTGCAATAAAAATGATAAACGCATTCCTGTATGTCAGCGTTTTCCCTTGGTGCTCCATTTATTTAGGCAGAATCAATGGAAGAGCTTGTATCTGGAGATGAAACCAACAAGCATCATACCTGTCGGAGAAAAACAAAATATATTCATGTCACAAAAACATTGATCTAAATTATTATTTCTTTTTAATTTTAAAAGGTTCATTTTCTGTTTATATTAGAGATTTATCTCATCTTGACAACACCCTTTGTGTTTTATTGGTGCATGTATATGTCATACAGGAGGACCCCTGCTCAGGATCCTCTCTTTCAGCCATAGACCAAAAAGAGGGAAACCGAACATATGGTGAAAGAACAAAGAGTAGGACAATAGAATTAAGGCTAAAATACATTAGTGAGTATAGTAAGAAGTAGCACTACATGCATAAAGAGGTGCATGTACAAATTAATAAAAAATAAAATTAAATATGATTATACATAACAATAAAATTACATTAAAAACCGAACCATAAGGTGATGAATGGGAAGATAATATATAAATTTATCAGCATAAATAGCAGCATAATTAGCAATTTATAGGAAATAACAAAGCACACAAGAAAATGACTCACAGTATCAGTGTGAAATAGGACAGTCATCTGGATGTAAGAGTATCAGAGGAAACAGTAGCTGTGCTATATACAATGAAGGAAAGTAGACACCACAGGGATGTAAAGGTACAAACAATACATCACTATATGGTTGTATAGTGTGTCTAAAATATTGCAATGTGCATACTCTCAGTCACAACCTGTCTAGTGGGCATAGTCTCGCTGCAGACTTTTCATTTTAGACCTGAAAACCCCTTTAATAGAAATGATCCTTACATATATGTGAAAGGGACCTTTTGGGCATCACTTGGCTCCAGGAACCGGGAGCAAATGCAACCTCTGCATCTACTTTTGTAATGACCCTGCCACTGGCAGCATCATGATGTTCCTGGGACTTTGAGAGACTTGTCACGTCATCAGGAGAGTAGACCAAAGGCAATCCACCAGGAGAACTGATGTCCCCAGGTGTAGATGAAGAGCAGTGGCCATCATAACTGTAATGACAAGGAGATTACTTTGAATACTGCAATGGTTTCAGACTCTGAAGGTATCCAGTCTGGACCTCTGGTAGCCACAACCTGGAGCAGCTATGAAGTAGACCTTGACACTAGAGTGCAAGCCTTTAGAAGGCAAGGCTGGATCGAAAGAAAATACCCCTATAGCAGAATGGCTGTGATATTTCTTGTTACATCTATACATACTACATTAGGCTCTTTTTATTTTATTTTTTAAATGGCCTTTCGCTCGTTTTGGAACCATGGCAACTTGAAAGAAGGATGATCTGTAGAAAGATGGATCTTGTTCAGGTCTAGATAGGTCATCAGGGTTTTCTCCACCGTTATCTTGATAGTATCGAGCCATTGGGTTGCTGGTTCCTTCTATTCTTCCAACCATGATGTTCTTCTCCAGTGATTGCTCTCTTCATATGATGTGTCCAAAATAAGCAACTCGTGGCTTGGTGATCCTCGCTTCGAGCGTGATGTCCGGCTTCATTTTTTTTCCAAAATTGATATGTTTGTTCTTCTTGTCATGCATGGTTTTGATAACATTCTTCCCCATCATCACATTTTCATTCTTCTGTCTTGTTTCTTTATCATTCAGGTTTTGCATCTATATATTACCACAGAAAAACCAAACTATGTACGAGCCGCGTCTTTGTCACCAGTGAAATGTTCCTCAATTTGAAGACCTTGTCCAGTGACTTCATTGTTGATTTGCCCATAGCTATGCTATTGACTTATGGTGTCGTTGCTACATCTTGAGTGATCATTGATCTGAGTAGGTTGTGTTAAGGTCGGCGGAACGCACTAAAATATAAATAATAGTAGGTGCGTTCGCCGCCCGAGGTCCACCGTGCGGTAGGTGACAAGACCGCTGCTGAACAATGGCAGATGCACCTAATAGGTGCGGGACTGCGCTCGGGTTAACGTCACCCGAATGCTAAGGCTAAGGCACAGGCCCTGTTTAGCGTCACAGAGGCCTGCGTGGGGCGTCGCAGCCGCAAACACCAATAGTTGCTGTTGCTACAGTGCAGCGGCAGAGAAAGGCCGCAAGCGTCGGCGCGGAGGACCGGGCACCGACGGACGCTAGTGTAGGTGTGGAGCAAGTGGCGTGTAGCTGGCCACAACCCTGGAGCTGACTATTCACACTCGGTCACCACTCGTAATATCAGAGGGTAGGGGTTTCATAATGAGTCAGACACCAGTCCATACATCCATCACCATAAACACACAGAATAATATGCTACACTAGCGCATGGCCGAGCCGCCACGTGGGCTTTTTATAGCCATGCGCTTCCGGGACCTTCCAGTACTTTGGGAAGGACCAATCAGATCCAACATAGGACCTGCACATGTGACCCCTGCTCTCCACTGAGAGGAGAAGTTGCGGGCATGCCCAGTAGCACGGCACGAGGACTTAGCCTCTGGAGCAGTTCCCTGCAAAGCAGGTTGCGCTACCATTGCTGCACCAGAGGTGGCAGCAACATCCAGGCTCACAGAACAAGTCTGAGGGAAATGCGTGGCTTGCCGTGATTGCTGAGCAGGAGTCTGAGCGGTCGGAGGAGAATGAGAGACCGCAGGATGTCTGGCTCTGGATTCCCGCTGTGCAGTGCCAGGAGTCCGACGCCTAACAGGTTGAAGTACTCTTGGATTAGTTCTCGTAGGTCATCTTATGGGTTCCATAATAAAACAAAATGAAGCTACGGTATGGTTGTGGCCTCCAAGACTTCTCCCGAATAGCCCCTATTCTCTGGAATTCTTTGCCCCAACAAGTCCGACTATCAACCACATTTGGATCCTTCAGACGGAACCTGAAAACCCACCTCTTCAAGAAAGCCTACAGCCTGCAATGACCCCGCTACCTCCTTCTCTCTCACCACCACCGGTGATATCACCTCAACCAACACCAGAACTGCTGCAACCCACCAACCTACTGTCTCCTTCCCCACCATCCTGTAGCATGTAAGCCCGAAAGGGCAGGGTCCTCTCTCCACTCTGTATCAGTCTGTCATTGTTAGTTTGTTTACTGTAAGTGATATCTGTAATTTGTATGTAACCCCTTCTCATGTACAGCACCATGGAATCAATGGTGCTATATAAATAATAATATTTCATGTTTGATGGCAATGCATTATTGTTCCAATAAAAACAACGGACACTTCAGCAGAATCTGACAATTTACTGCAAAGTGGTCCATCGGGCTCCAGTGTACTTTATATGATGGCTCCTGGATTGTTTTACATAACTGAGGAAAACCTAAGGCTGTTATTACACACTAGATGGTGGCTCGATTTTATCGCATCGGGTATTCTAGAGTCTCTGTTAAAATAAAAAATAGTCATATACTCACCTTCCGACGGCCCCCGGACTCTTTCTCTCCTCTCCATGCTCCCGGCATTTTCCGGTCCCAGTAATTAGAGTTGAGCGAAACGGGTCGAAAAAATTGAAAAGTCGCCGACTTTCGCCAAAGTCGGGTTTCATGAAACGAAACCCGACCTTAGCGTGAGGTCGACCACGAGGTCGTCGACTTTAGCGCCAAAGTCGTGTTTCAAAAGATGCTTGAGCGCCCTTTTTGCAGCCAATCAGGAAGAACGGACACTGTGGGCAACGTGATGACCTAGCCAGCGGTCACCACCATCTTGGAGAAGGGCATGCAAGTGATTGGCTTGCTTTGTGGGGCATCACAGGGGGTATAAAAGGGCAGGGACACCGACCACCATGTTACTCATGCTGATCTCAGAATAGGGAGAGCTGCTGCTGATTCTGTAGGGAGAGTGTTAGGCAGGGAAGAAGATACCAAAAACTGATTCTGCTGCTAGCGATTTTGCCTGTACAACACACCAGTCTCTGTGCAGTGCAAGGGGAGGCTATATTTTGGTGCATCAGCTCTGTTGGTTATTAGGCTGCCTTTTAAGGCTACCTGGTAGCTGCATTGCTGTGTGCCCACTGCTGAGCAAACTGCTTTTTTCAAAGCAATCCAGATTTTATTGTTTTGTCCTTGTGAGTTACTGAGCATTCATTTTTCACACACCGTACAGCGGTGTACGCTCCTCTCTCAGTACCGTGTAATGGCTGTTATCACGGCCACAGTGAAGCTATCTAACAGTTTAGTATATTTGCCTTTTTAATTACATTCAAAACTATAGAGAGACAGCGTGTGTCAGTCCCTATACTAAAACATGGAGCTTGACAATTTTATATACACTGGACAGCGGTGTACGTGCACGCTCCTCTCTCAGTACCGTGTAACGGCTGTTATCACGGCCACAGTGAAGCTATCTATGTGTGACTCTGTAAGGATAAGTCGAGGAGTTGTTCCGCTCTTACAGACCTACTCTGTAGGGAGATTTCAGTTCTGCCCAATTCTATATACACCTTGTAGTTTGTCATACACTAGGCAATTTCTGCCGGTCACATTGCGGTGTTAAATAAACAGGGCCTGACTGAATCCCACAGTGTCCTGAAGTGTAGAGACATTCCAATTCTCCTCAGTCCTCTATACACCTTTCTAACCGCATAGAGAATCTGCCTGTCATATTGCGGTGTTAAATAAACAGGGCCTGACTGAATCCCACAGTGTCCTGAAGTGTAGAGACATTCCAATTCTCCACAGTCCTCTATACACCTTTCTAACAGCATAGAGAATCTGCCTGTCATATTGCGGTGTTAAATAAACAGGGTCTGACTGAATCCCACAGTGTCCTGAAGTGTAGAGGCATTCCAATTCTACCCAGTACTATATACACCTTGTACCTTGTTTTACAGTACCAGAGAGTTGGTGTAAATTTGGGTAAATTTTTCCAAAAAATGAGGAAGTGTGGTGGAAGAGTCCGTGGAAGTGGGCGGGGGTTGGCAGCTGGTAATGATGGTGTTAGTGTTGGTGGTGGATCTGCTGGTAGTGGCAAAAGCAAAATAGCACCTAATACTGGAGGTGTTGAGGCTGCGTCATCGTCTGGCTCCACAAGGCCTCGAAGGCTCCCTTTTCTGGGAGTAGGTAAACCGCTTCTAAAGCCGGAGCTTCAAGAACAAGTTTTGGCTTACATTGCTGACTCAGCCTCCAGCTCTATCGCCTCCTCTTCTGAAGTTTTAAAAAATAAAAGCACTGAGTCGTCATTGGAGGCTCATGGTCATGAACCACACCTTTCCTTATGTCCTTCACCCCTACCAAAATTGAAGGATGCGGTAGGCCACACTACAGATTAGTCCATGGAGCTGTTTTCACATACCATGCCTGGGTTATCAAGTCAAATCGTGAATTACCCAGGCCAAGATGAATCTGACATGGAGTGCACTGATGCACAGCCACTGCTAGATTTATCTGCTGCTACATTCACTCAGAGCACTACATTGTCCTCGCAGTGTACTGAGCCAGAATCTGACCCTGATGAAACTCAGTTGCCCCCTCCCGCATACTATACCACCATACACGGTGACACAGAGGAAGGTGCACATGACATTGAAGAGGAGGTGATGGATGACCCAGTTGTTGACCCAGATTGGCATCCATTGGGGGTAGAGTGTGCCGCTGCAAATAGCTCAGAAGAGGAGGAGGAGCATCCGCAGCGGGCATCGACATCGCAACAGTTGTTATCTGGCAGGCACGGTTCAGTCCAAAAACGGGTTACAAAAACCAAAAAAATTGCAGGACAGCTTGGCCAGATGGTCAAAAAAACACAGCGTGCAAGGCCTCAAACTGTCTTCCCTAGTAGGAAGAGTGCAGTGTGGCACTTTTTTGAACAAAATCCTAATGATCAGGCAAAGGTAATCTGTAAGAAGTGCGCAAAGACCTTTAGCCGAGGGAAAAATCTGAGAAATTTGAATACCAGTTGCATGCTAAGACATTTAACCACCATGCACTTGCAAGCGTGGATGGACTACCAAAACTCAAGTACCACATGTGCTACTGCTCCCAAAGAAGGTAGTCAGCAACGCTACATTGTTTCCCCCACTGTAAGTCCACCGGTTAGCACACCACCACCAGCAAATATTGAGTTGTCGTCGCAAGAGCAAATCATTCAGGGAATCAAACTGTTATTGCAACGAAAGACTGAATCTAGGCCATCAGAAAGAACACTAACTCCATCACCATCATCAACCCTCTCTCAGTCCGCCATGTCCACCGCTACTTCCACCATATCCAGCTCTCAAGTCCAGCTCACCCTACCAGAGACTATGAGTAGGACAAAAAAGTACTCATCCTCTCATCCGCGTACACTGGCTTTGAACACCCACATTGCCAAACTAATCTCGTTAGAGATGATGCCCTATCGGTTGGTTGAAAGCGCAGCTTTCCGCGAACTAATGGCCTACGCAGTACCACGCTATGAACTACCCAGTCACCACTTCTTTTCTCGCAAAGCCATCCCAGCCCTCCATCTTCATGTGAAAGACCGCATTGTCCATGCACTCAAGCTGTCAGTGAGTGGACAGGTGCACCTCACAACTGATGCATGGTCCAATAGGCATGGTCAGGGCCGTTACGTGTCCATCACTGCGCACTGGGTTAATGTGGTGGATGCAGGGTCCACAGGGGACAGCGGTGGTGGCACAGTGCTGCTTAGCCCATGGTATAGGAAACAGTTGGCTGTAGGTGTTCGACCCTTCTCCTCCTCCAGAAGCGAAAGCTGGTCCACAGAGCGCAGTCGCACGAGCACTGCATCCGCAGTTGACAGTGTTACAAACGAGGTGTCCCCCTATCGATCAGCTAGTGGAAAGCGTCAGCAGGCTGTGTTGCAGATGATGTGTTTGGGCGACAGACACACCGCAGAGGTACTGACCGACTACTTTCAGCGACAAACGGAGTCATGGCTGGGCAGTCTACATCTTGAGGCAGGCAAGGTAGTTAGTGATAATGGCCGGAATTTTGTGGCAGCCATAGCTCTTTCAAAACTCAGACACATACCTTGCTTGGCTCACACCTTGAACCTGGTGGTGCAGTGCTTCCTCACTAATTATCCGGATTTAACAGGCCTGCTCCTTAAGGTTCAAAGACTGTGCTCGCACATCCGCCAGTCGCCGGTACACTCCAGTCGCATGCAGAAGCTGCAGCGATTGCTCCACCTTCCCAAGCACCGCCTAATTATCGACGTTGCAACAAGGTGGAACTCCACCCTGAACATGGTTGAGCGGCTGTGCGAACAAAGGCAGGCCGTAATGCATTTGTGGGAGGATACACGGGCAGGCACTTTGAGGGCAGTCATGGAGTTGACAGGTGTGCAGTGGTCGAAGCTGAAAGACCTCTGTAAAGTCCTTCAGTGTTTTGAGGAATGCACACGGCTGGTAAGCGCAGACGACGCCATCATAAGCATGAGCATCCCACTTATGCGTCTGCTCATGCAAACTTTGACGCACATTAAGGAGCAGGCGTCTGCAGCCGAGGTTGATGAGGAGGAAGAGGAGGAGGGAAGCCTTAATGTCAGTCAGCCATTGTCTGGTCAGGGAACTGTCGTGGATGAGGTGAAGGAAGAAAAGGAAGAGGAGGAGGATGATGATGGGGATGATTATTTAGGGGAGGAGGATGCTTCTCATGGGGCAAGAGAAAATGTTGGCTTTGCAAGGTCTGGTACAGGGTTTGTGCATGACTGGAGGGATGTGGATTTGCCAGAAAGTGCTCCTCCATCCAGCACTCGCAGTGCATCATTGACACCGGGAACATTGGCCCACATGTCAGATTATGCCTTGCAGATCCTAAAAAGAGACCCCCGCATTGCCAAAATGATGAACAATGATGACTACTGGTTGGCCAGCATCCTGGATCCACGCTACAAAGGCAAATTCCAAAACATCATGCCACAGGAGAACCTTGACCTAATATTGGCTAGAAACAAGCTACTCTGGTAAACCGGTTGGTTGAGGCATTCCCAGCACACAGCAGCGGTGATGGTTCTCACACGAGCCGTAGGGGCCGGGGACAACTTGGAAGCGGTGTTGGTGGTGGACACATCAGAAGTGGCATTGGAGACAGGGGTTTCATGACCATGTTGTGGACTGATTTTTCAAGTTCCGCTCACACGACTGGTAATGCTGCATCGATTGAAACTGACAGGAGACAGCACTTGTCAAGTATGGTTACAAACTACTTTTCCTCTCATATCGATGTTCTCCCTCACAGGTCATTCCCATTTGACTATTGGGCAGCTAAACTGGACACCTGGCCTGAATTGGCACAATATGCCTTACAGGAGCTCGCATGCCCAGCTGCAAGTGTGCTATCGGAAAGAGTCTTCAGTCTTGCTGGATCAATACTGACAGAAAAAAGGACCCGTCTGTCGACCCAAAATGTGGATGATCTAACCTTCATTAAAATTAACCATGCATGGGTTTCGAAGGATTTTGGCCCACCTTACCCTGATGACACATAGGTTTCCAGAAAAATTGTTTTCTTTGGTCCGCCTGTTCCTGGGACTTGACCAATTTCGCCTTTAGCAGCAGGTGAATGTCCCACATCAACATATGGCATTTTGTAAACCTCCCTAACTGGGCAGCCTCCTCCCCCCAATGGCCGGGGTCACCATCGAGCGCACGCAACCGTGAGAGTGCCATTGCCCTGGACAGGTGGTTGGGCCGACTCGTGAGCGCGGGCACTGGCACAGGGTCCCTCATAGTGCAATCAAGTGTCTCTGATGGTGGTGGTGCACACCCGCCGTCAGACACACTGCCATACTATGAGGGGCCCAGTGTCAGTGCCGACGCCCACGAGTGGGCCCCCCTTGCTTGGGCAGGGCCCCAGCATTTGCAATGTTTACCTCTCCCTGCTCCTCCGCTGTGTAGTCAGGGCAGTCAAATCCATCACTAGGACTGGCACTTCAAATTTGATGAACTGATAGAAGATGATGGTTAAGACGTAGCTATGCCCTGTCCAGCTGGCCGGGATCCAGCTTCAGATGATCAATGGCTTCCATTTCTTATGGACGTCGACTCACAATGAGATGCAGTGGTGGTTTCTCATCAGCTTTAACAGTTTTCCTACCCACAGACGTGTGACATTCCAGCGCACATTTTTAAATGTGCCCTCCCTCTCATGCCAATCCAATTGAATTACCTACGGCCTGTGGCTTCTGTGTTTTGCACTCCAAAGTTACGTGACAGATCATGATAGGCAGTGAGCACCATGTTTACATCTCTCCCTGTGATCAAAATTGGATATGAGTAACGGCGATGGGATCAACGGTACTGCGATACAGCAACACTTTCTTCACAAAGAAAGGTTTTTGCTGTGTCCACACACTAATTAATTGCGGGTCAGCATCGCCTCTCTGAGAATTGTGACAGAAGTTGTTCCCGTGAATAGTAATTTGTAGATTTCTGCCATCACTAGACGTTAGGTAAATAATTGTATGCATCTAATTTCCTATTGCAGAGAGTCTGGGCTGTCTTACTGAGACAGAAATATGAATGAAGATTTAAAAATACCACCAAAAGTGTATCATGGTGTATGCTTGAAATACATTTCCTTTTTCTAGTTTTTAGATTGTTGTGTAATCCATGCAGAGAACACTGAGATTTTAAATGTTTAAACTATGCTCTACATACCTGCTATCCAGTGATAATGTACCCTATCTCAACTTTGTACAATCTGGTCTAATCCATACTGGGCCTGAGACCATCTGAGCCTGCCTCATGATCGATACACATAGGTTTTTAATGTGTAAACTATGCAACATATATACATGTTATCCAGTGAAACTGTACCCTTTATCATCTTTCTTGAATCTTGTAGAATCCACACTGGGCCTGAGAACTGCTGCAGAGCTGTTAAGAAACCTACAGCACCTGTGGTTTGGACACGTAATGTTTTGCATTTTTTCTGGAATGGCGGTTAGGCCGAAATCAGGAATTGCTGTTGACCTGCACTTACTGGGAAATCATCGTTCACAGCGAATTATTGGAATCCCAGATCCACATCACTAATGGTGTTCAGCGGGTTATCTGCGCATGTAAGCGACAAAAGATGGTCCTTTCAGTGTAGCGCGCATGTAGCCCCGGACATGGAAGGTCATGATAGCCCTGTTATTGCTCGATTGCGCGTGCCAGAGCCCCGGGTATCCCTCTAGTAAGCTTTACGCGTACCGCAGGGGCATGCTGGAGTCTCATTCGTTAACGGAATAAAGCTGACAAATCGCTAGCACAACTACAAATGGACATACCACACCACACACACACAATCGACAAAGCTTTCAATGTGTGCATCTTTTTTTGAGGTGGCATGGTTGTGGTTTCCCGGGTGGAGTCCAATTAAGCCGCAGGCTCCACTCCTGGTGGTGCCCTTTTGGATATTCCTTTAAGGTTCAGCTTTGCAATCATACTGCCCCCGTAAAGCAAACACTTTGGCTTCATGGGCGCTCTTTGGAGGTTCATGGGAATAACGCCGCCCGATCGCCAGTTGCCATAATTTATTGGTGGGAAGTACGACGGTATATGATCGTGTTCGTTTTCAGATTTTGGTTATTTGGGTTTGGTTTTTACATTTTTAGTTCAGACTTTCTTGACTTCATAAGGGCATGACAAGCCTAGATCTGTGTCTCCTCCACCTCCTCCTTTTACTCCTCCACCTGTTTTGTAATTGTAGCTGCCCTTTTCCATATGTTATTTTTGGCTTCTGAGCATTTCGTTGGCTTTGGGACACCTTTTAAGGTGTTTTTAATTGTTTTCTATGTGTTAGTATGTGTTTGTGTTTGCCTGCCATTGTTTTCAGTGTGGTTCGACGAACATTCGACGAACTTGCCTCCTGTGCGACGAACCAAAACACTAGTGGGGTGGCTCAACACTACTCATGATATGTAGACATACATTGTTAATGTTTAAACTATGCTATATATACCTGCTATCTGATGATACTGTACACTTTGTCTGCTTTTTATATTCTTGTCTAATCCATACTGAGCCTGGGAGTGTCTCTGTGTGACTGATGGTATATATAGGGAGATTGACAATCATCCTTTGACTGTATAGAGCTGTACGCTTCTGATACTGTACCATATGTGGCCTCCGTTCTAGCGCTTATCTGAGGTACTCGCAGTGCTGAGTTCAATGAAGTTCCCCCTGTTGACGCTCTCTTGGAACTTTCTCGTATGGCAGGCAGCCGTAGCCTTTTCCTTCTGGGTCCCACACATCGCTGCTGGGGCCTCCGAGCCTTAGTTGGGTACAGAGCATTTACAGCTGCTACTTCCTCCGGTTTCTGCTGCAGGAACGTCAGTGTCCCTACAAACTCGGAGACCGAAATCTGGACCATGCGCTCAAGCTAGGAGTGAGCCTTAACTCTGCTCATCCTCCAGCTCCCCTTCTCACGTCCACACACTTCCCCTTCCCTTCACAGACTGCCCTAGCTTACCTCCTCCTGACCACAGACAGCAGCTCCTCAGCAGTCAGGTTCAGAGGTCTCCCTGCAGGCCTGGAGTGGGAAATGTATTGTGTGTTGGTTTAACTGCTAGAGAGATCCTTCGTTGCTCCCAAGCATGACATCACACTCCCTAGAAGGAAGGTAATGCCACTGTGGCGACCGTACTCCTGGGGGCACCACAAGTGCACTGAGGCCCAGCCACTGCTAGATGATTCTGCTGGTACATTGACCCAGACCACTACATTCCCCTTGCACTCTACACAGCCTGAATGTGACCCAGATGAAACTCAGGTTACCCTTCCCATATACTGTACCACCTTACACGGTGACAAAAAGGAAGGTGCAGCTGAAAGTGCAGGTTCGGCCCTCCCGCTGTCAGACACACCGCCGTACTATGAGGGGCCCTGTGCCAGTGCCGTCGCCAACGAGTGGGGCCCCCCTGCTTGCTCTGGATCACAGCACTTGCAAAGTTGAAATACTTACCTCTCCCTGCTCCACCGCCATGACGTCTTCCGCGTTTCCTGACCGTGATATTCTGATCAGAGAGCGCAATGACATCACGTCTGTACGCCCAGACTAGTACAGGGATTCCCTAGCGAGGAGACTTATTTGAGGAGACTTATTTAATTGTTTTCAATGTTGGGACAGCAATTTTTGGGGATCACTATACTCTGGAGAATGATATATGGGGCCCACCATACACTGGAGCATTCCAAAGGTGGACAACAGACACTGGAGCAGCATTTACAGGGCCCATTATACACTAGAGCATTAGAAATGGGGCCCATTATATATAGAGCATTATTTGGGCCCATAAGACAGTGCAGCTTCAACCATGGGGACCAACATATACTGTAGCATTATGTGGAGCTCATCATATACTGTTTCAAACATTATATGGGACCAATGATTCTGTATGGTGAAATATATTGGCCTCATTACTCTGTATAGCGCACTATGCGGTAGCCATAATACTGTATGGAGTAAGATACTATCCGTTTTTGGAGCTATTGAAGAATTTAAAATGGATATCAGTCATGACTGAGATGTAAAAAGTGAAGTATTTTTCATTGTACTATACCGCTATTTCTCTGCCATATCGAAGCATCATGAGTTGTGGTATGTGTTAAAGGGGCGCTCTTTGGCCCAGGGCACATGAAAACCTGGAGCCAGCCCTACCCCCCCACAAATTTAGCCAAATAACCCCCATTTTTCAGTGCGTAACTAGTATTATGAAGTAAATTAAGGTTGAAAAGCTTCAGTAATAAGATTTGATGTTTTTGGCATTCAAAAGGGCACTGTAGGTGTGTTTCCTGGCCTCCACTCCCTGCCGACTTTGTTTGCCCATTGACTTGCATTGGGTTTCGTGTTTCAGTCGGCCTTCCACTTTTCACAAAAATCAGCCAATTTCGTTCTACCCAACTTTTGCGAAAGTCGGGTTTCATGAAACCCGACTCGACCCAAAAAAAGGCAAAGTCACTGAACTCTACCAGTAATGCTTTGCGCGAAACACCGCTGATGACGTCGCGCTCAAGTGAGAGTGATGTCATCTCCGGCCCTTCTCGCTGCAGTCACCATTCTGCTCATACCTAATGTATTATACTCCTGTTACTGCCAGAGCTGCAGTCACTGTTCAGATCTTACCAAATGTATTGTACTCAAGTTACACCCAGAGCTGCAGTCACTGTTCTGCTCTTACCTAATGTATTGTACGCAAGTTACACCCAGAGCTGCAGTCACTCTTTTGCTGTTACCTAATGTACTCCTGTTACACCCAGAGCTACAGTCACTGTTTTGCTGTTACCTAATGTATTGTATTCCAGTTACACCCAGATCTGCAGTCACTGTTCTGCTGTTACCTAATGTATTGTACTCTAGTTACACCCAGAGCTGCAGTCACTGTTCTGCTGTTACCTAATGTATTGTACTCCAGTTACTCCCAGAGCTGCAGTCACTGTTCTACTTTTATCTAATATATTGTAGTCCAGTTACACCCAGAGCTGCAGCCACTGTTCTGCTTTTACCTAATGTATTGTAGTCCAGTTACACCCAGAGCTGCAGTCACTGTTCAAATCTTACCTAATGTATTGTACTCCAGTTACACCCAGAGCTGCAGTCACTTTTCTGCTGCTACCTAATGTATTTTACGCAATTTACACCCAGAGCTGCAGTCACTGTTCTGCTATTACCTTATGTATTGTACTCCAGAATATGTACTGTGCCTGTGTAATGAGCAACGCAGCAGTGATGCCTTTAACGGCTGTAATGTGCCTGTACAATAAGCAATGCAGCCGTGTTGCCGCGATGACTAAGCAACTGCCGCTGATTGGTCGCGGCCTAACTGCCGCGACCAATCAGCAAGGCGGGATTTCCATTACAGACAGACAGACAGAATTAGACAATTATATAGTAGATTCAACATTCGTGAACCATGTATGTACGTGATGCGTTGATTTCTTGACCAAACTCAAAAGAATCATAGGCATATATTAGGTTGTTCATACTCCGACAGGGAATGTTGGGTTTGAAAAACCGGCCAAAGAGTGTGAATAAAGGCCAATTGGATGATCTCATAAAATTTCGCTTAGGCTTTACAAAAAATTATAGCATATGCCCTTTCATTCTTTGCCTCTCAGATATTCAGCAGAGCCAAGAGGGGCCAGATATCAATCTCCTCCACAATCTTGACTTAAAAGGTTATTTTCATGTTTAATCTTAAGGGGCACAAGGCTCCAGCCTCAAGGCTTACTGCTTGCTGGGGGTGGTGCGCTCCTGAATGACTGACAGTTTGTCTAAAGCCCCCGTCACACATAGCGATCTCGCTGCTGAGTCACAAGTTTTGTGATGCAACAGCGATCTGACCAGCGAGATCGCTGTGTTTGACACATACCAGTGACCGGCCCCCCTGCCGGTTATCACTGATCGACCTGGAATGGCCAGGACATTTTTTTGATCGCTGATCTCCCGCAGGCCAGCACGCATCGCTGCGTGTGACAGGCGGGAGACCAGCAATCAGCGAGCAGGAGCTGGTAACTAAGGTAAACAGAGGGTTTCTAAGTGGCGCGCAGCGCTTAGAAACCCGATGTGTACCTTAGTTACCAGCGCGCTGGTGCAGGGAGCTGGTAACCAAGCTACACATCGGGTTTCTAAGCGCCGCTTAGAAACCCGATGTGTACCTTGGTTACCAGCTCCCCGCACCAGCGCGCTGGTAACTAAGGTACACAGTGGGTAACTAAGCGACATGCGTCGCTTGTTACCCCCGTGTCGCTGGTGCTGATCGCTGGTGAAGCTGCCTGTTTGGCAGCTCACCAGCGATCATGTAGCGACCCACTAGCGATCCTGACAAGGTCATATCGTTGTCGGGATCGCTGGTGCGTCGCTTTGTGTGACGGGGCCCTAAGCCGCATTGTTGCATCAGTGCCTCTACAGCAGGGGGTGATTAATATTCCCTAGGAGCCAAGTGAGAGACAATGACTTTTGTGGAGGGGCTGAACTTATAGGCTGTAATTACTTCTGCTCAATATTAATATTATCTTATTATTTCAAATTCATTTTAATTTTCTAGCTTAATATTAAGCAGAATGAAGTATGATGTGTCACTGCTACTGCAAGTACAAATTACAATAGAGATTATTATAACATGTATTCTTATCTAAAGCAGCCAATCAGCACTACAATTTACTGCTTTTGTAAAGTTTATATACAGCTGTATATTGTACTGTTCCTGTTATTCAGTCCTTGCTCCCTTGATCAACAACTCCGCCCACACACAATTATATTTTCACAGCCCTCTTAAACCAGTATAATGCTCCCATAGCTCCCCAAAGAGTATGATGCCCCATGATCCCTCAAACAGTATGATGGCCATTACAGCTCACACACCGTATAATCCCCCACAGCTGCCATACAGTATGATGTCCTCACACTTCCCCACACAGTGTGATGCCACAGCTCCCCATACTGTATGATAACCCAATAGCTCCCCACATAGTATGATGTCCCCACAGCTTCATACACATAGTATTACACCCCCAGAGCTCCCGACACAGCATGATGCCACAGCTCCCCACATAGTACAGTAATCTTAAACAATACAAGTCACGACTGGTACAGGATGAGAGAGGACCCTGCCCGCAAGGGCTCACAATCTACAATGGGATGGGTGAGGATACAGTAAGCGAGGGTACAGCTGGTCATGCAGTGGTTTGGTGGATCGGTGGTTACTGCAAGTTGTAGGCTTGTCGGAAGAGGTAGGTCTTCAAGTTCTTTTTGAAGGTTTCCATGGTAGGCGAGAGTCTGATATGTTGTGGTAGAGTTCCAGAGTAGAGGGGATGCGCGGGAGAAATCTTGTATGCGATTGTGGGAAGAGGAGATAAGAGGGGAGTACAGAAGGAGATCTTGTGAGGATCGGAGGTTTCGTGCAGGTAAGTACTGGGAGACTTGGTCACAGATGTACAGAGGACTCAGGTTGTGGATGGCTTTGTATGTCATGGCTAGGGTTTTGAACTGGAGTCTTTGGGTAATGGGGAGCCAGTGCAGGGATTGACAGAGGGGAGAGGCCGGGGAATAGCGGGGGGACAGGTGGATTAGTCGGGCAGCAGAGTTAAGAATAGATTGGAGGGGTGCAAGAGTGTCAGAGGGGAGGCCACAGAGCAGGAGGTTGCAGTAGTCAAGGCGGGAGATGATGAGGGCATGGACTAGGGTTTTTGCAGATTCTTGGTTGAGGAATGTACGGATCCGTGAAATATTTTTGAGTTGAAGTTGGCAGGAAGCGGAAAGGGCTTGGATATGTGGTTTGAAAGAGAGTTCAGTGTAAAGGATAACCCCAAGGCAGCGAGCTAGTGGGACTGGAGAGAGTGGGCAGCCGTTTACTTTAATGGATAGGTCCGTTGGGGGGGTCACGTGAGATGGGCGAAAAGATGATTAATTCTGTTTTGTCCATATTAAGTTTTAGAAATCTAGCGGAGAAGAAGGATGAAATAGCAGACAGACATTGAGGGATTCTGTTTAGTAGGGAGGTGATATCTGGTCCAAAGATGTAGATCTGTGTGTCATCAGCATAGAGATGATACTGAAAGCCATGAGATTCTATGAGCTGTCCGAGGCCGAAGGTGTAAACGGAGAAGAGCAGGGGCCCTAGGACTGAACCTTGCGGGACTCCGACGGATAGGGGGTGCGGTGAGGAGGTGGTGTGCGAATGGGAGACGCTGAATGTCCGGTCTGCTAGGTATGACACAATCCAAGATAGGGCCAAGTCTGTGATACCAAGAGATGAGAGGGTCTGTAGTAATAGGGAATCGTCTACTGTGTCAAAGGCAGAGGACAGGTCCAGGAGGAGGAGGACAGAGTAGTGTCGCTTGGCCTTGACGGCTAGTAGGTCATTGGTGACCTTAGTTAGGGCAGTTTCAGTGGAGTGGTGTGGTCGGAAGCCAGATTGCATGTGGTCAAGGAGGGAGCAAGAAGAGAGGTGGGAGGATAGTTCAAGATGGACGTGTTGTTCCAGTAGTTTTGAGGCATAGGGGAGAAGTGATATAGGGCGATAGCTAGATACAGAGGATGGGTCAAGAGAAGGCTTTTTGAGGATAGGTGTGATTGAGGCATGTTTAAAGCTTGAGGGGAAAACACCAGTTGTTAGTGATAGGTTGAAGAGATGGGTTAGGGTTGGGATGAAGACTGTGGTGAGGTTTGGGATGAAGTGGGATGGGATCGGGTCAAGTGCACAGTGAGTGAGATGTGATCTTGAGAGTAGAGTAGAGAGTCGATCTTCTGTAATGGTGGGGAAGTTGGTTTTGGGGGAGGAGGGCAGGGCAGGTAGGAGGAAGGGCACTGGGGGTTGTTGACCAAAATTGTCTCTGATGTTATCAATCTTCTCCTTGAAAAATGAGGCAAAGTCTTCAGCGTACCTGTTTGGGGTGCTGGTCCACAGTCAGTGATTCCACTGTGGTGTGACCCAGCTCCTGCACACTTGGTTCCAGTGCTCATGGTTGAAATAACGGACACAGATACCGGTTCTGATGCTAAATCAATGATTTTACTTTCTTCTTCAACGACCCCGGACACATCAGTTCCATTACAGTCCACACAGCATTCCTCCTGCACTTTCCCTTGCTTACTTTCTATATCCTCAAGCGCATTACGAGGTAGTAGCGCCCTTAGCAGTACCGCAGCATCACTCTTGTAGGACTTCAAGACATAGGGGATCCCATTCATCAGTTTTGCCCTGGATTTGCAAGCTTCAGCCCTATTAAGGATCTGCCACATGGTGAACACTCTGCGCTCTGCACGACTTTTGGACCACGCTTTCCTTTCCGTTCCTGCTGCTGTCATAAACTGCAATTTCCCCCGGAGCTCCGGTCTTATCCAGCACCCGTCTGACTGTGCCCGTGCTTCTCTTCTTTAAACAACATTACGTAGCTGCTATGGTGTCCTGGGCTTGGAGCCCTTGTGGACACTTTTGGCGTGCTCGCCCTTCTCACTAGTTCCTACAGCCTACACTTACTTAACCCATAGCAGCTCCTCCTACAGTTAACCCCTAGGTGAACTACCTATCAGCGATACCTAACAAGGTCCACTAGTATACCCCCATCTAGTGGCCCTCAACAGAACTATACTTACCCATTTCTATGAACTCTATACTAATAGTGCCCTCCACTATTGCACCCGAAGGATGCACTGGCTTACCCTAATCTATGCATTTATATAAAGAACATAATACATTACAATATATACAGCATGGTAACACAAATAATGTGGCAGTACCAGTGAAAATGGTAGTAATACACAGTAATATAGCAGTACTGAAGCATAATAATAACTGTACAATATTTACAATATATTAATATTAGAACTCCTTAAAGGGGAGGTGGCATTAAAGGGATACTCCACTCAATCCCCTACACCCACACAGTATGATGCCATAGCACTCCATACTGTGTGATTACCCCACAGCTCCCCACATAGTATGATATCCCCTTAGCTCCTCAGACAATGTTGCCACAGATTTCCACATAAAGTATAATGTTGCCACAACTCCCAAAAAAATATGCTGGCATAGCTCTCCATACTGTATGATACCATCACAGCTCCCCACATAGATTTATGTCCCCACAGCCAAAAACAAAATATAATGAACCTCACAGTTTCCGCAAGTACTGACTAATGATGAAAAAAACAAAACTGCTCACCTCAACTGCTCCACCGACATGCTTCTCTGGTCTGTGCTGTGTGTGGACTGAGGATCCATTTAGCAGGCACGATCTAGTGATGTTCTCACACCTGCTACACTGAGGCTCAGACACATAGGCTCAATGGTAGTACATCGAGCCAACGGCTCCTTATTCCACCATTTTTGAAATTGAGATGCTGGGCAGGTGTGTCATGGTACCGTTCTGCCCTGTGCTTCCCAAATTCTTGAGAGTAAAGAGGATGTTAGTAAGAAGTAAATTGCAATTTTGATTGGTTTTAAAAGTACTTTGCATTTTTTCTCATTAAAGAACTTGAGAATAATCTTTTAAGCATATATACAGTTGTGAAGAGACTGCAGGCACGTAAGATGCAGTAACGGACTGTACACAGACCAAGGGTGAAAGGGGTTTATTATACAATAGAAACTCCACGCAAGGAGAAAACGGAGGGATGATATTCCCTAATACAGCAAAAGGCTAATGGGGATGACTTAAGGAACAGGGACAAGTAAAGCCGACAATACAATAAAATATAACTTATCACTCAGGTGCCAGTCACGGTTGAACTTCTGTCTGTGACTGGTGCTGCCTATGTTGCGTCACAGTGGGGGTCTGTCACAATCCTGAGGTCAATGATGTAGTATCTTTTGACGTTGGCGGTGTCCTCCCGTGGTCCTGACGATGACGGCGTAATCCTCGGGATCCTGATATGCGTCTTGGGTCCAGCAGATGAGGTGATGAAGAGGGATACGTCCTTATCCTCAGCGGTGAGTGTCTCCATGCTACGGAGATCTGCAGCACTGCCCAAGCACAGTTTACAATCGGCAGCCTGGTATGCTGTGCCGAATCGACTCACACCTAAGTCCCGTTCACAGACGTTGTCTCTCACGGTCAGTACTGTCAGTGGGGGCGGCTGTGGCAGCATTGTCAGCTGTGGCAGCGGTCTCAGCAAGGGCAGTGATGTCGGCTGGGACAGCGGTGTCTGAGCGGTACTCAGTCGGCGGTCTCCTTTCAAATTGCTCTGCCATCCCAGGCTCTGCTCTGCCCAGACGCCTCTCAACTGATTTTATCTTACAGGTGTCCCGCGTGACCGAAGTTCCCGCCCAAAACTGTCTGGTCACTTGCGCGCAGCAGTTCTGTCCGCTTACCCATGCCCCCTTTTCTCAAACACAGAGTACTGTCTGGAGTCTCAAGCTTTCTACCCCGCAATATAGGTGACAATCCTGACGGTTCTGGACCCTTCACGGAGGAGACATGCCTAGTTACTTCCTTCCCCTTACACAGTCATGACCAAAAGTTTTTAAAACTGACACCAATTTTGTTTTTCAATGTTTTTAGCTCTTTTTGTCAGATATTTCTATTGTTATAGAAGTACAGTTATAAACATTTCATAAGTTTTTAAACTTTTGTTGAAAAGTACATCAAGTTTATGTAACTATTCAAAATTTACAGTGTCGACTGATAAAGCCTCCTTTAGGCTAGTTTCACACTAGCGTTTCTGGGCAGTCACATGGTAAAAGTGATAGCTAAGTGGCTCGGTGAAAAAAACATTGACATTTTTGGTCCATTGCCACAAAACTCCCCAAATCTCATACTAATTAAGAATCTGTGGTAATTCCTCAAACAGTGGGAGGACAAAAGAATTGCTATAAACTACAAACACTATAGGCAAGAATGGGTTGTGATAAAGCTGATATCCAGCCTGTCAAGGACAATTGCAGAAGTTTTTACAAATAAGGTTCAACAACACTGTAATTATTGAGTCTTCGCATAAACTTGATGGAAAGTGACAAGCAAAAGGGTAACAATGTTTTGAACTTTTGACTTTCAGACTCCATATATCACCATCCACTACTGCTTCGACATTGAGACTACCATTATTTTATAGACAATCATCTTGGCTATTTCAAACATAAATTTGACTTGCAACTATTTAGCATATGATTAGTTATGCAGATTCTTGTCATGTAACTACATTGATACTGTTTTGCTCCTAAAAATCTAACGTTTCATTTTTATCAGTTTGTTAGTATTTTGTAAATCCACCTTTATATCTCAGCATCTCAGCATTGAGACCACCATCGATCCTGGTCACGTATCCAACGCCTTTGGCAGTGAAACAATCGCATATCATCAGGCTTCCTCCACTGAACTTGACAGTTCCTTCAATTTCTTGATTCATTACCCTCTTTTCCCTTGTTTCTTCCAGATCAATTTGATCTAAGAACTTTCATCTCATTTCTCCAAATCAACCGTCTCAAGTCTTTACTGTCCACTTTTAGTACTTTTTTTGCAAACTCGAGCCAACACTTCTTATGATGACATTAAAGTTGAGGGATTCCAGACTTGTGTAACATGTGTTGCATGTTTATCTGTGATCTCATTAGTACGAAGCATACAAGCCACCCCCACTGCTGTGTTAAGGTCCCATTACATTTAGCGATGCACCAGCGATCCCGACAACGATACGACCCTGTCATTGTTAGGCGTCGGGTTCCTGCAGAGGCTCAGCAGGAATCCAGAGCCTCACATTCTGCGGTCTCTCATTGTCTATCAACCACAGAGGAGATTGCTCAGCAGTCTAGCGTCCCAGACCCTCTGCCCAGACCTGCTCTGTGGGTCTGGCTGTTGCTGCCACCTTTGGGTCAGCAATAGCAATGCAGGCTGCTTTGCAGCAAAACGCTCCAGAGGCTAAGTCCTCTCATCGCGCTATTGGGCATGCTCACGAGACGATCTCCCATTGGAGATTGGGAGTCACATGCTCAGGTCCTTCTCTTGATCTCATTGGTCCATCTCAGAGATCTGGAAGGTCCCGGAAGCGCGCAGCTATAAAAGGTCCGCATGGCCGAGCGGCCATGCGCTAGTATAGTCTCTAGTTGCTACTGTGTGAATGATGATGGATGCATGAACCTGCGAATGACTCATTAAGATCCCCTTCCTCTGATATTACGAGTGTGTACAGGGACTTAGGTTTAGAGTCTGCGCCAGCCAGTGGCAAGCTTCAAGCCACAACAGCATCCTCCACAGTGCTAGCGTCCGACAGTGCGTCTGCTATCGGGCATTGTTGATTAGCGGCAGTGTCTGTTGCCGCGCTGCAGCCTGCAGCTCCTCTTGGTGTCCGCAGTTGCGATGCCGCACGCACAGTAGGTCTAGACGGACTCTGACCCTCAGCCTAGGGTTCAGCTCCTGTGACCTTATACCTTGTGTGCACTTCTCTGAGACCTGTGAGTCCAACAGGCTCAGCATTTATGTTAATACCTTAGGCGTCTCTGTGAAGCTAACAGAGTACGCTCAGCGCACACCGGGTGATGCCCAACCCGTGTGCAATAATACCGCCAAATTTAGTGTTCGCCATTATTTAGCAGCAGTGTTAACACCTTCGGTACGGTGGACCCCGAGCGGCGAACGCACTTTATTATTTATTTATTTAGTGCGTTCCACCGTTCCTAACATTATACTAGCGCAAGGGTCTGGCTAATAGTGGCGGACCAGTAGCAGCTACAGCGGTGCATTCAGCAGCTGGAGGGTAGGTTGGCAGCCCTCGAGAGTTCCACCTCGGCTGCGGGTGCAGCTGCGGTCGCTGCCCAGACAATTGCAGAGGCTGTCTCCCATGCGTCCATGTCCACGCCCACACCAACAATTTCCTGCCTCCCATTGCCCGATAAATTTTCTGGTGATAGCGCCACCTGTAGGGGTTTCGTGAGCCAGTGCTCTATCCATCTCGAGTTACTGGCCTCGCGATTCCCTACAGAGTGGGCTAAGGTGGGGTTTATCGTCTCCCTCCTGTCAGGCAGGGCGTTGGAATGGGCTACGCCACTATGGGAGCGTGATGACCCTGTGGTACTGAGCGCTCCTCAGTTTCTGAAATCACTAAACAGGTTTTTTGGGGCCCCGGGTCACCACGACACCTCTCTCCAGTTACTTGTATTAACACTGTCGGTCAGTCAGTACGCCGTCCGTTTCCAGACACTGACTTCCTAGCTGGAGTGGCCTGATAAAACACTCACTGTTGCGTCACAAAATCGGTGACACTTCAGCAATCTCGCTATGTGAGAAAGGCCCTTTAGCCACGCCAGAATTGATAACCTTGTAATGAGCCAACTTGTTGACTCTGATATTTTGCCTGGATGTCCACCTCTTGACTTTTGAATGGATGGATGGACTTCATTCTTCCAACTGTCATGGCACTCACATGAATGATGATGCTGTTTTTCTTTTCATGGGAAATCTTCTTTAAGGTTGATCCTCAATTCGAACCAGGAACCTTCCGATTGGAAATCAACCTAAAACCACACTGCGCTATTAGGGAATGTGTGAATGTTGTATTTTATAGTACACAGGAAGAAAAAGATTTTTCCACCTCCATGAGCAAAACAGTAACAATGTAGGGACAAGTACAGATAACTGTACTTTAATAACCATAGAAACATCTGACTAAAAGATCTAAAACCACTGAAGCAGCAAAAGTTTGTGAAAACCAAACTTTGTGTCTCAAAACTTTTATCAAAAGACTGACCATCACTTCCAAACAGAAAGACAAATGTGAACAGATGCAAGCTAAGAAAGCCACTCTACATGTAACTAACAAATTAAAGCTGCACTCTGAAACGATATAGTATGTAAACATACTAGCGACCACTTAGCGATGCACCAGCGATCCATATCGTTGTCGGGATCGCTGGTGCATCGCTTAGTGTAACGGTACCCTCAGGCAGCAATGAAAAGTTCATTTGGCTGTTTTAATAAGGTATAGCGCTGTTGAATTTACTAGTGTGTATATCTACCGCAGCAAGATAAACATGCAAACCCAAATCAAAAGAAAACATTTCCATTAAAGGGAACCTGTCATAGAATTCATGCTGGCCAGACCAATGACAGTTGCTTTTAACGGAACTTGTCAGCTGATTCATGCTGCCAAAATTACGGAGCCTGATTACACGACTGTAGCCAGGTATATTTCCTCATTACAAGTTACAACATTACAAATATGAAGTCCCCTATTCATCAAGACCAGTAATTCATGAATCAGGAGTGTCTAAAAAGTGGTGTGTGGGTCCGTGCGCCACACAAGAAATCTTACATCAGTCCATAACTGGAGAAAGATTTCTGTAGTAATGAATGCATAACTGTGACATCACGCCAGCGTACCTCCCCAGATTCATCCATTTTTGGTGGAGATAGAAGAAACTGTCTTGAAAATGTCATGAGATGCAAAAAAATCTGTGCTTCGACAAAATTTTGCGACTTTTCAAAGCAATTGCCGAAATTACTTTGATGAATCATGGCCAAAAAGATTTTCACACAAAAATTAGTCTGGCAAGAATGCAATTTTCTTTAATCAAATTCTTATTTGCAAAAAAAAAATGTTTGTTTCAACTGGTGTGAAATTTCCCAGTAGAACCCTGCATAGGATCAGGCTTGTTTCCAGGACTGAGAACATAAAGGGCTGTTATAAGGTAAATTTTTTTGTCACAAACTCACATGATTGGAGAGGGTGATTAAACCAGGAATCGAACCCTGACTCTATTTTTTACATGGTCTGAACACCATGTTAGGCACAGAAAGTAGGTCGACAGGACACACAGTGTCAGTGACACAGGAAATGATGGTCATCATCAAATCAAAGACTGTTTGTATCATTTATAAAAATGTATGGTCAATCAAGTTTGGCATGGACTAAAGGCCTACTCAGGTGAATTCTTCATAAGTCCCTGTGCAGGAATTTTTAGTCTTGCTCTAGGACTTTTAGGCAAGGATAGAATGGTCTGCCCGATCATAAAAGACATTAGACTAGACAAAGAAGTTCAGCCATAAAATTATAATTTTATTAAACCAATGCGTTCAACCGATAAAAAGCATATTAAAAGGAGATACCAATCCTTACACCAAACAAGGAAATGTGCAAATATAAATCCTATATGGGGAAATGTACACAGCAGGGAGATCAAAATTACAAATGCCTAAAGCCCCCGTTACACACTGCGATATCGCTAGCAATATCGCTGTAAAGTCACCGACTTTGTGACGTTGCAGCGATATTACTAGCGATATCGCTGCATGTGATACTTACCTCCGACCGGCTCCCCCGCTGATTATCGCTGATCGCGCAAGAAGCTGCTGGACCATTTCTCGTCGTCAGCTTCCTGCGGCGCTTCCTGCTGTGACGACGAGCGACGCGTGGAGCCGGGCGGGAGGACACAGGATCGCCGCGTCTGACAGGTAAGTAGCGATCCCCGTCCCCAGCGATGTCGCTGGTGAGATCTGCCTGAGTGGCAGCTCACTAGCGACCACCCAGTGATTCACCAGCGATCCTGACAGCGTCATATCGCTGGTCGGGATCGCTGGTGAGTCGCTAGGTGTAACGGTACCCTAAGTGGTAACTACCCATACAGCATACCCTGCAATGTACATACTGAGTCCTCAGTGTGCAGAAATACTATTGTATACAATATATATAGCAATTAATGTGTGACTGTCCTAAAGATGAACATTATGCCCAAACCAATATAGCTGACTTACCATCTACCATGTACTGGTCAGAAACAGTTAAGCCACAAAGTTGACAAAATGTATAATGTGCAGACACAGGCGTTCCCAGGTGTAAAGAAGCAGCTATATCACACAATAGTAGTCAGTGAATAATCTCAGTCTGACTGGTGTGAGCAATGACTGCCCTCACTACAGATTGGGCATGTTGTAATAACAGTCACCATATAATCCCCACACTAGTAAGCAAGGTTCATAAGAGTGCAGAGTGCATTGAGGAAGCATACAACCTTGTGTGGTCATTAGTGTTGAGCATTCCGATACCGCAAGTATCGGGTATCGGCCGATATTCACTGTATCAGAATTCCGATACTGAGTTCCGATACTTTTAGCATATCGAATACCGGAATCGGAAGTTCCCATAATGCTATGAGCCAGTTTGATTTGATTCAGCCAATGACAATCCTCAGAAGTGTGGGCACATCCTGTTAGGCATGTAGGCATGTTAACTAATGGCATGGCTGTGATTGGCTGCTGAAATGATGTCATGATGCACTATAAAAGCCACTGCCGCCGCCATTTCTGGTTCACTCTGCTGTGAATTCAGTTAGGGACAGGCTGCTGTTCAAAACTGTGAGGGACAGTTAGAGATAGCGATTTTCACAATCATAGTGTGCTTTACCCAGGCTACATAATCCACCACTGTAGCTTTCATTTGCCTTGCAGAAGTGTTCACAGCTGTCTGCAAGGTCTGTGTGAGTGCAGCTCATGCTGAGTAGTGTGTCCTGCAGCCACGTCTGGTTGTAGGCCGCTCAGCGTGTCACTGCCTCATACATATTTTTATTTTTTTGCTGCTCATTTTTCATTCTCCTATTAGTGTGCACTGTGCATCCATCCATATCCATATACGTTGGTTACAAACACTATAGAAGTAGACAGCGGAGCCTCTCTGCAGCCTTTGAGTGCTAAAGCCCAGTTTGCTGCACTGTTCACGGCTGTCTGAGAGGTCTCTGTGTGTGAGTGCAGCTCACGCTGAGTAGTGTGTCCTTCAGCTACGTCTGGTTGTAGGCCGCTCAGCGTGCGTCACTGCCTCACATATATTTTTCTTTTATTTCAGCTCATTTTTTATTCTCCTATTAGTGTGCATCCATCCATATCCATATACGGTGGTTGCAAACACTATAGGAGTAGACAGCGGACCCTCTCTGCAGCCTTTCAGTGCTAGTGCCCACTTATCTGCACTGTTCATGGCTGTCTGAGAGGTCTCTGACTGTGTGTGAGTGCAGCTCACGCTGAGTAGTGTGTCCTGCAGCTACGTCTGGTTGTAGGCCGCTCAGCATGCGTCACTGCCTCACACATATTTTTCTTTTATTGCAGCTCATTTTTTATTCTCCTATTTGTGTGCATCCATCCGTATCCATCTACATTGGTTGGTTGCAAACACTATAAAGGAGTAGATAGAGGAGCCTTTTTTCTGGCTTGTGCCCTTCACCTGCAGCCAGATTAGTATTATCCTATTTTTTGGAGCCTCATCTTTTGCATTGTAATTTACCTTCCTGCATTGTAATAGCTCCAAAAAGTTAGTGATACTATCGCTTTCAAAAAAGAAAAACAAAATAAAGTTCACCAAACACTCCATTTGACAGTTGTGTAGGCCACACTAGCTCCTATTAAAGTGTAATCCACACACACACTTCATAAAATTAGTGTTTCTTATACCTGTTACCAGCTGTTCAGGAATAAGCACACTAAGCCCCCCCTTTGTACTTTTCTTCCTATCTTTATCAGTCTACCAAGATGAAGAAGGCAGGGAGTAAGGCACGTGGGCGTGGAGTTTCAGCAGGGAGAGGACGTGGGGATTCTGCAGGGAGAGGACGTGGGGATTCTGTGCCTGCTGCGGGCACCAGTTAGTCAGCATCCCCCAGTTTTAGCAGGCAACAGTCCTTTATGCGCAGCTTTGTAGGACCTCGCCGTACCCCACTGCTGCGGGAGGAACAAATTGAAGCCGTTGTCGGATGGATGGCAGCTAACGCATCGACTTCAATGACTTTCACGTCCTCTCAGGGCCAGAGCACTGAAGAGCAACCATCTGTCTCTTCACCACCTGCCAAAGTGCCCAGGCAGTCAGAGAGCCCTGGACAGGAGCCATCACAGTCTCTACTTCTGTTCTCTGAATCTGTTGGCTTTGAAAGTGGGGGACAGCCAAGCAGCATTCAAGAATGTGAAGAAGAGGGAGTATGCAGTGATGCGCAATTTCTTTGCCCCTCTGAATCTGAAGAGGCGGGTGAGCCAGTGCCTATGGTCAGCACACCTCAGTACGCATCAGATGATGACGAGACTCAGGTGCCACTTTCTGGTGCGTATGGTGCTAGCAAGACAACCCAGGAGAAGCAGGTGTTTGAAGAGGGGAGTGTAGATGATGAGGTCCTTGACCCATCATGGAGTGAGGAACAGGAAGGTGGTGGGACCAGCTCTGAGGAAGAGATTCCCCGAATGGCCAAAACAGGAGGGAGAGGGAGGGGGCAGATTGGTTGCTTGTAGCCTCCACTTCGGCACCCGTTAGGAGCATTCCTCTTTCAAAAGCCAAAACGGGCGCTCTCAAGATTTGCAGTGTGTGGTCCTTTTTTGACACAGTTGCAGATGACATTTGCTTTGTCAAATGCAAGCTGTGTCATCAGAAAGTCAAAAGAGGTAAAAATGTCAGCAACCTCAATACCACAAATATGTGGAAACATGTGCGGACCAAGCACGAGGTGGAGTTACACAGACACACTGAAGACGTAGGCCAACGTACAGCACCACCTACCACCTCTTCAGCTCGTGTTGGGGCCTCTTCCTCCAGCTCACACACAGCTGGTTCGGCTTCCTCACAGGATCGCCAAGGAAGAACCTCTAGCACTGTTGTCCGGAGACCCAGTGACATTCCACCCACAGCACCACGTTCCCAGTCATCCTCACACTCCAAGGCCACTCTACAGCCATCGGTAGCACAGGCATGGGATAAAAGGCGGCCATACTCGGCAAACCATCCCCGAGCACAGGCTCTGAATGCTGGCATTGCCAAACTACTGGCCCTTGAAATGCTCTCATTCAGGCTGGTGGAGACTGACACCTTCCGGAACTTCATGGCATTGGCAGTCCCACAATACACCGTGCCCAGCCGCTTTTATTTCAGCAGACAAGCCGTCCCTGCCCTGCGAAAACATGTGGAGGGAAAAATAAAACATGCGCTACTAAACGCCGTCAGTAGCAAGGTCCACCTGACCACCGATGCGTGGACCAGTAACCATGGACAGGGACGATACCTTTCCCTCACTGCCCATTGGGTCAATGTTGTGGAGCCGGGTACAGATCTGGAGAGTGGCGCTGTACGTGTTCTGCCAACTCCACAGATTGCAGGAATCCAGTCTGTACACATTGACTCCTCCTCCTACTCAAGTTCCTCAGAAACAGCGCTGCAGGAGCCTGTTACGACCGATATGAGCACAGCCATGGCCAAACGTCAACAGGCCGTACTCAAATTAATTTCTTTGGGGAATCGAAGCCACACAGCGCAGGAGCTCTGGAATGCCATCAAGCAGGAGAGCGACGTGTGGTTTGTGCCAGCGAATCTCCAGCCGGGCTTGGTAGTGTGTGACAATGGCCGAAATCTGGTGGCAGCTCTGGGCCTAGGCAACCTCACTCACCTCCCATGTCTGGCACTTGTGCTGAACTTGGTCGTGCAGAGCTTTCTGAGGGACTATCCGGATCTTGATGCACTGCTGCACAAGGTCCGCATAGAGTGCGCTTACTTGCGGCGTTCCAGCACGGCAAGATCGCGCCTTGCTGCTCTGCAGCGCCGATTACGCCTTCAGGAACATCGCATCATATGTGACCTAACCACCAGGTGGAATTCAACATTACATATGTTGGAGCAGTTGTGTGAGCAGCAGGCAGCAGTCATGGAGTACCAGCTGCATCAGGCGCAAACAAGTCGCACTGTGCGCCGGTCACACTTCAGCACCACTGAGTGGGCCTCTATGAAGGACATCTGCCTCGTTTTGCATGCCTTCGATGATTCCACGCGGATGGCGAGTGCAGATGATGCACTAGTCAGCATGACTGTCCCCCTTATCTGCCTGCTTCAAAAAACACTGCAAGCACTAAGGGAGGAGGTTTTGGAAGAGGTGGAGGATGAGGAGTCACAAATGCCATCTGCTTCTGGACAGTCTGCGCTACGTGGTTCCTCACAAAGGCCTAGGCAGGGGACACTTTGTGAGCAGAATGAGGAGGACTCAATGGAGGAGGAAGACATCTCTCCAAAGGAGGGAGGTACACAATGCTCTAGTCAGTATGTACAGCGAGGGTGGGGTGATGCAGAGCAGGCAGAGATGACGACTCAAGCAGGGGATAGCGTTTCTTTGGCAGTTGGGAGTCTGCAGCACATGGTTGATTTCATGCTGCAGTGCCTGAGAAACAACCGCCGCATCGCCCACATTCTCAACACGACTGATTATTGGGTGTACACCCTCCTAGATCCTCGATACCGGGACAACTTACAAAGCCTCATATCACCATTGAACCAGGAGCGTAAACTGCGGGAGTACCAAGACACACTGGTGCAGTCCATCATGTTCTCCATTCCACCCGACAGCAGTGCTGCTAGTGCTTTTACAAAGCAGCTCTGTGCATTAAGGCAGTGGAGGAAGCTCGGCACAAAGAGGGAGCAGAGGCAGCACCTCAGCAAAAGGCAAGACCACTATGGCCCAAATGTGGCAAAGTTTTGTGTGTCCGCCACAAATGTCTACACCATCACAGACTCAGACAAGAGATGGGGTTAAACCAGTGGTTTAACCCCATCTCTTGTCTGAGTCTCTTTCCTGCGCTCCTAAGACCGTTTCCATTTTCTCATTGCTCCTATCCTCCATTGGAGGTTTTCGGCTAGAGCTGCAGTGGAGACCTGACATTTTTGTCTGCCCCTGGGTTGCTTCATAAGAGCTCCTCTATGACCGCTTATCACTGACTTTTATATACCATCACAGACGGCTCCAGTCAGCAGGAGGCAACGTTTCCGTCAGATGGTGACAGACTACATGTCTTGCCCTGTCAGTGTACTCCCAGATGGCTCTTCCCCCTTCAAGTTTTGGGTCTCAAAGCTGGATACATGGCCAGAGCTTAGCCAGTATGCATTGGAGGTGCTGGCTTGCCCTGCTGCCAGTGTATTATCGGAACGCGTATTATCGGAACGCAGTTGGTGTACTAACAGACCGTCGCACGCGACTATCCTCCGATAACGTTGACTGGTTTACTTTTCTGAAAATGAACAAGGCCTGTATCTCGCCAGAATTTGCCAGTCCTCTACCAGATTAAATAATTGGTTGGCAACAATATCCAGGTCTCCTGTTGTGTTCATGTTTCTACCACCTGAACTGTAATCCCTGGGCTTCAACACAGCCAGTTGTCACTCAGAAGTGCCGTCTGCACAGAGAAAATCACTAGCTCCTGTGTTAGTGGGGTTCAGTAACGCCATCTGCTCCCCTGCTGTGTGGACTGCAAAGTCTCCTGCTCCCTCCACAATTGAACTACTACTGATTTTTAACCGTGCTCCACTATGGCCTCTGGCTCCACTGTCTCTAGTATTTCCCCTGGCCTCCAACCCCGCCAGTTGCTGCTCTGAAGTGGTGTCTGCACAATCCACACTTGTTCCTGTGTTACTGGGGCTCAGTCACGTCAGTTGATCCCCTGATGTGTGTCCGGCAAGGTCTCCTGCTCTGTCCACATTCCCATTACTAGTAGTGGGATCATATGGTGGCAATGGTGGTTTCCGAAAGGAGCCACTCCTTGGCTGGGTCCTTCCCTGGAGGAAGATCTGGCTAGTCCCATGTTTGAGACTCTTAAATGAGGCTCCACGGACTTTATTTGCATATTCGTATTTCCCAGGGAGCATTGCACCTAGGATTTCACTGATTGAGCGCCTTTGCCGGCTTCCGCAGTGTTTTCTTTGACTGGTCTCCCTGAGGTCAGTGATTGTTTCGTGATGTTGGTCTACTAGGCATTGCTCCCACCTAGCCAGAATCCTACTCCACACTGATGAGGGGCAACACCCCGAAACAGCTGTCTGTGGATGGATACCTGGCCTTGGTATTTCCCTTGTCATATCTGTAAACTCGTAAAGAGCTGGATATTGACTTAAAGGGCCTCTTAATATGGTGGTAATGGTGGTTTCCGAAAGGAGCCACTCCTTGGCTGGGTCCTTCCCTGGAGGAAGATCTGGCTAGTCCCATGTTTGAGACTCTTAAATGAGGCTCCACGGACTTTATTTGAAAATACTGCATATAGCAGACCCCTGAGCGAACCGCTAATAGGAAGAAAAGGGACATCAGAGTCCTTGGTGGTCAGGAGCTGTAAGTCCTGATCGCCGAATCTGAAAATACAGGGAATTGTAAATTCCTGTGCGACATTGAACACCTGAGGGCACGGCAGCAGATAAGGAGCCCTGGGCCGACAGTGAAAAGGACGGTACCCGTGGAATAGGCTCATGCTGACAGCCGGTCAGGTTAGTGAAATCATCATGCAATTGAGGGTCGCAGCATAGTTATAAACAGCGGAGACCCACACACAAAGCGCAGAAGGAAGGTCCTAAATCCCCACCTGGCAAGGTGGATCCCCTGAATGCCTCCAGGCGAGCCGGATTCATTCCATCACCAGTATGTGGTACTCCGGATTGCAATCAATTGCCAGTAAAAGGTAAAGAAACTGCACCTCTCTGTGTCCTCTCATTTCTCTGCACCCCAATGTTCACAGCCATTTTGACTATTAATTTAACATCTTTGCCCTAGGACTATTGCTCTACCTGTGGAGAGCTATTTTCACCTCAGCTGTGACACACCAGCAGTCTCAGGGGAACAACACCGCAGCGCTGGTCACCTCTGACCAGAATACCACAGGTGGCGTCACGTATTTAACCATCTATAAACTTTATCTTCATTTTTACCACATAAATACCACACAACTTTCCCCTATTTTATTACTGGACACCTCTGGGCCACGGACCGGGTAGCCGCCGCTGTGACACCGTCCCCCATTGAAGTCAACGGGCCCGGTAACGAGTACCCCCAGTCCCCGCGGGGTGCTCCAAGAGCTTTAGAAGATGGAAGCGGGGATAGGACATGATGGGGCCGTGTGTGTCTGGAAAAAAAGGATTGAATGTGGAGGAACTGTTCTGAGGAGGAGGTGAGATGGCTAGGCAGGATGGAGGGAGATATGACTAGTTCCTTACTAGGTGCAGGGATTACAGGAGATAGTAAGAAAGAAAGTAGTATGGGGGTGAAAGTGAAAAGAAACAGAAATATTGTAGTGGTTTTCTATTCCATTACCTTACAGTCAAACCAGTACAATTCAAGTCTAATTCAAAATATTGTACTTAAAAAGATGTACTTTGAAAGATGTTATTTGAAAGAGGCATGGATCAGACTAACGTCTGGATCAGATGTATGGGTCTGAATATATCTTCAGCTAAGGGCAGTCAGGTGAGAGTGGGGAAGTGGGTGGGAATGGTCTGAGCAGATGCACAGAGTTAAGGGGGTTTTACACAAAGCGATATCGCTAGCAATATCGCTAAAACGTCACTGATTTTGTGACGTTATAGCGATATTGCTAGCGATATCGCTATGTGTGATACTTACCTCCGACCGGCTCCCCTGCTGTCCATCGCTGATCGCGCGAGATTGGGCGGCTCCATTTCTCGTCGTCTGCTTCCTGCTGTGTGAGACGAGCGACGCTGGACGCGGGCGGGAGGACGTCAGGATCGCTGTGTGTGAAAGGTGAGTATCGTGCGCTGCGTCGCTGCTGCATCGCTGTGAGATCTTTCTGTGTGAAAGCTCACTAGCGATCATTTAGCGATGCACCAGCGATCCTGACCGGGTCGGTTCGCTGGTGCATCGCTAAATGTAAAAGGCCCTTAAGACAAAGGTCATAAAAGAAAGGGAGGGGTTGGAATGACCACTGAAAGATATGCTAGAATACAGTACTAAATCAAGAGGAATGAAACAAATCATGGTAAAAGAAATGAAAGGTAAGAAAAGCATACCAGAGGGAGATTGTACTTCACACAGTCAGAAGCCAGGGAAAGTATATCTATGTATAAGTATGCCATATAAATGCCTGATTTATGTCTTTTAATAATTGATTCCATCTGTATACAGTATTATTTTTGCGCACACACATCCATCTATTGGAAGCCAAGTTTCATGTCTTGCGCACTTGCACATCGCCCTTGGGATCCTCTGCTGTGCATCCACTTTTCTCCTAAATCTGGTGCAGCTGCGTGGTTATGGTCAGGCACTGGCTGTCCCTCATGAATGCACCGGGCTGACAGGCAGATGCACACTAGAGCTGGTTATGGAGGCAGTTTAATCACAAATAGCTGAATACTGATGGATTGGAGGGCACAGGGAACCTTTAGGCCATGCAGGCTAGTAGCACAAGCAACATGTGGCTTTGTGTTGTCATGTTGAAAAATGGTTTCTGGGAAACATTGGATTAATGGCCTTATCACTGATTCCAGGACCAAAACTTGAGTACCACTTTTCTTACTGTTATCAATATGTATTGTTATTTTTCTACCATATAGGTCATGTATGGACCATTGGTATGAATTATGCCTTCTATAAATATATTGTTTTGCTACCCTTGCTATTGATCAATAGCTATATCAGGGATTTCTGAGGGTTAGCCGTCGTGGAGCGGGGGCACCATTCCGCTGACCAGTAGAGTGCCAACCTCCGCTGACAGGAAGGCTCGCAGTCACAGGGAACAGTACAGTCAGGTACTCATTTGTTTTGCACATGTCACTTTAATGTCTGTGTCATTAGCATTTTTTTGCACACTTTCATTGTTGCCTACCCAACTACCTTCATTGGCAACATTTATACACTTCTTTCCTGGGCAATTGAGTGACTGCATGCTGCACCAGTCCAGGGCTATATAGGAGTTTTAGGGTTCAGCCATCATTGAGCGAGGGCGCCAATCTCGATTATGTTTAGGGTGCCAACCTCCGCTGCTAGGTAGTGTGATATCAGGGCTCCTTTGCAGGGTTATAGTAGGCGACACGGTTGGTTGTTTTTTCTGTGTGGTTGTCTTGTTTTTAGATAAGTTTTCCAATAAAGGTCTAATTTATTCATATCTGAGATAAGATTGTTGTAAGGCTCCTTGATAGCATAAGAAAAAATGAGTTCACCCTACCTCAAAAACTACTACATCTAGTATTTTGTATGACCTCCAAAATTTGTGGACAGTACCAAGTCTTCTAGGCATGGAACGAACAGTGAGTGATGACAACTTATCTAATCAGTATTCCCATAGGTGTTTGATAGAGTCCCAGTAGTCTTCATATTTACAACATGGGTTCCAGTAAAATGTAGGTGGGCTTTTTTGTGCATGGGCTTTAGTAGAGGCTTCCTTTGTGGATGACACCCAAGCATGTCATTCCTCTGTAGTCCACACTGTATTATGTCAAAGGAAACACTCACTCTGGTTTAGCTTACTACTTCTTTACCTAACTGCAGTGAACCTGCATGATTTTCTTATACCCTTCTCAGCAGAAGCGCCTGTTTATGTTATAACTTCCATGGTTGGCCTGGAAGTTTCTGTGAGATGATTGTATTCTATCTTTGTTACATTTCTATATCACTTTTGCTCCAGTATTCTGACTGATAAGTAAATCTTTGATTATCTTCTAGCCTTCACCTTTCATGTGAATCTTAGGTCTTGTCACATTTCTCTTCCATGTGGTGCCATTGCTGACAATGGTAAAAGGTTTTCTTTGTTATGTAATGACTTTTAATAGTCAACTGCCTGCTGGACACCTGTTTAATGAATAATTAGACTTACTTGTGGTTGAATTCTTCTTAAATTTTGTAGTAGAAACTTTAGGTTTGCTGCTATGACTTTTTCTTTGGTGTGTACTCCTCTTTTAACATGTTCTTAAATAAATTTTAGGAAAGTTACCTTTTTGAATGTGCAAAATAGCAAATCTTGTTTGCAATCAATGGTCCACACTTGCAGGAATATTTTGTAATATGCTATCCAATATAACATTTTCATTCTGAAAGGAAACTAAAGGTTCTCTGACAAATCTAATGGGTGTACTCATTTATTCTAATATATATACACACACAGAGGGTGAAATAAGCATTGAACACGTCACCAGTATTCTATGTGAGTTTATTTGTTAGGGTGCTATTGACATAAAATTCTCACCAGATGTCGGTAACATCCCATCCAATCTACACAGTTAAAGACATAACTTAATGTATGGATATTATGAATTTATATGAAACAATGAGAAATGACACAGGTTCTCTTTAAATACATTTCAGTAAACATGTTGTATACATTTTTCCTATCAGTGAGATTTAGCCCTAAAGGTATGGTCATAATGGCGCATTGATGCTGATTAATGATACCTAATGTAAAGGGATCTGCTCAGTGGCTGATGAATACTCGTCTTGTGAAGTTGGCATAAAATGACATCTTGTGTGCTTTAGCCTGGGGCGTGAAGGCTGAGTCTTTTTCTGGGCCTCCGCATCCCCACCAGCCTCATTTGCTTCAAATACAGGTCACTGATTGTTCAGTGACCTGCCTCCTTTTTAAAATTCTGCATCACCGCCATCATTGTGTGTGCAGTGTCAGTTGGCGTTCTGTGTTCAGGGCTTCAATAAAAAGGCGCTGGAGATGGCGCATGCACGGTTCAAGATTTCGGCTTGGTGAAAAATTTACCAAGACGAAATCTCGATTTGTCCATGTGCCACCTCCGGCACCATTTAATTGATCTCCTGCACACCGGCCTCACATTGCGCATGTGCCAAACACACAATGATGGCGATGTCGGCGTGGAATTTTTAAAAGGAGGCAAGTCATTGAAAAAGCAGTGACCTGCACAAGAAGCAGAGGAGGCTGGTAGGGAGACAGAGAAGAAGAACACCCTGCCGCCACAACCTGCCCCGAAGCACACAGAAACACAGAAGACTCAATTTTATAAAAACTTCACAAGGTAAGTATTCATCAGCCACTGAGCGGATCCCTTTACATTAGACCATGTAGAGAAAAAGAGGCATGTACATAGCAGGATCCCTTTACATTAGGTAACATATTATTCAGCATGACAGTGCCATTACGACCATACCATACTTTACTTTAGAGGGCTAGATCCTGCTGACAGGTTCTCTTTAATACTCCGTACAAAAGCCTTTGTTGGTGATGACAGCTTCAAGATGCCTCCAGCATGGATAAACTTGTTGCATGCATTGCTCAGGTGTGATTTTGGCACATTCTTCCACACAAACACTCTTCAAATCCTGAAGCTTCTGTGGGCTTCTTCTATGAACTCTGAGCGTTCGCTCCTTCCATAAATTTTATATTGGATTCAGGTCAGGTGATTGGTGGGCCATTCTAGCAGTTGCATTTTCTTTCTCTGAAACTAATTGAAAATTTCCTTTGCTGTTTGTTTGGGATCATTGTCTTGCTGAAATGCCCACCCTTATTTCATCTTCATCATCCTCGTAGATGGCAACAATTTTTATCAAGAATGTCTCCGTACATTTGTCCTTTTATCCTTCTTTCAGCTATATGACGATTTCCAGTGCCATATGCTTAAAACAGTCCCACATCATAATGTTCACACCTCCAATTTTCACTATTGGTATGCTGCTTTTTGGATGATATGCAGTGCCTCTTGGGTTCCAAATGTGATGTGTATTATAGCAACAAAAGAGTTCAATTTTGGTCTGACTAGATTATATTCTCAGGCTTGTCTAAATTTTGTTGAGCAAACTTTAAAGATGCTTGAACATGCTTTTCATTCAGCAATGGACTCGTGTGGTGTGCGTGAATACAAGCCATTGAGGTTAAGTGCATTCCTCATAGTGTTCTTTGAAAAAATTGTACCTGCTGATTTCAAGGCTTTCTGTAGCTCTCCAAGGGTGGTCCTTAGCTTTTGGATAAATCTTTGGATAATCCTTTTCACTCCTCTGTCTGAAATCTTGAACCTGGCTGTGGATGGATTATGGTGAAATTATGTTATTGTCATTTCCATATTATGGCCCCAACAGTACTTACTGAAACTTTCGGTAGTTTAGAAATTATTTTGTAACCAATACCATCAGTATGTTTTGCATCAATAAGGTTGTGAAGGTCTTGAGACAGCTCACTGAGTTTGCCCATCATGAGAAGTTTCTTTTATGGCACCTTGGCAATGAAGCACCGCTTTATAGGCCATAAGTTGAACCAGCTGAAAATATTTTTCACTAAGTGGAAGGATTGCTTTCTAATCACTGACATTTCAGCTGGTGTCATGTTTTCCATTGGTTTTGTACCTCTCTTTCTTCATGTGTTCAATAATTTTCCCTGTGTCATTTCTCATTATTACATATAATTTAATTTATGGACACCTATGGTTTGATTTTTTTTTTGCCTGTGTTAATTTAATGGATTTTTACTGGCATCTTGTGAGAATTTCATGTCAATAGCACTTTTAAAAATATATTTACATAGAAAATTGGTGGTGTGTTCATTACTCATCTCAACCACTGTGTGTGTATATATGTATATATGTATGTGTGTGTATATATATATATATATATATATAATATACATTTATATATTACAGTAAAGGTGTATTCCCTAAAAACAACATATAATGCTTGCATATAGCTTTTACAATATCATTCTCATTGGCTGACCCAATGGTTCGCAATAAAAAAGTATGACTGTAAGGGCTCACTCACACTTGCGATAAAATCAGAAGAGTGCAATCCAATAAAAAAATCGGATTACACTCAACCAAATGTTAAACTATGGGGCAGCTCATATCTGCGATTATTTTCTAATACTGATTCCGCATGCAAAAACAATTGCAACATGCAGCGATTGCATCAGAGTATTGGATGGCATGCAGCCATACAAGTCTATGGGTGCGTGTGAAACATCGCACTGCACTCAGACATCACAGTGCAATTCCCGCAGACACCGGTAATGGAGAAGATGGAGAAATGAATTTCTCCATCTCCTCCACACCTGTGCTCTGATTCTCGCGTGCAAAAGGATCGGAGCACAAAGCACTGACACTCTTCTCACGCTCGCAGCAGAGCTGAAGCCGAGGGTCATTAGCATATCGCATCTGATGCCATACGCTGGTATGACTCCGGTCTTATACGGGGAATGGCACTTATACAGTAAACTCACTTCTTTCATATGTCAAAAATAGCTGAAGGTTTACCTTTAAATACCTCCCCATCTGAAGGTTATCAATCATAACAAAATGCTAATTATCAACAAACTATCATAAACTGTTCTGTTAAAACCCTTATAAAAATACAAAACTTCTAAATGAGTATGTTATGAATATTTGTATTCTATAAATTAGGATTGTATCCGAAATGTGAATATGGACCTTAACCCCTTTCTGTCATGTGACGTACAATCCCGTCCATGTGCCCTGGGACTTAATTCCCATGGACGGGATAGTATGTCACAGCGATCAGCGGCGCCCACGTGGTGAGCGCCGCTGATCGCGGCCGGGTGCCAGCTGATAATCACAGCTGACACCTGGCACAATGTGTCAGGGGCGGTCATGGACCGCCCCCGACATGTTAACCCCTTGCACACCGCGATCAAACACGACTGCGGAGTACCGGGGGTTAAAGGGAAGCATCGGCAGGGAGGGGGCTCCCTCCGTGCTTCCCTGAGCCCCCCACAGCAGCGCAATGTGCAGCGCTGCTGCGGAGGGCTCCATCCCTGCAGGTCCCCAAAGCAAAGATGGCAACGGGGACCTTCGGGGGCCTGCAGGGAGCTGGCTTCCTCAGTGCCTGCAAAGCGCAGGCATGAGGAAAGCCTGTGCAGTGCCTGTGACAGATCGCTGATCTGTCACAGTGATCTGTGATGTGACAGATCAGCGATCTGTCACATGACAGCTATGTCCCCCCTGGGACAATGTAATAAAGTTAAAAAAAAGTGTAAAAATAATTTTTTTAAAAATTCGCTAAATAAAAAAAAAAATTCCCTAATAAATTCATTTTTTGGAAATAAAAAAAACCTAAACAGTAAAAGTACACATATTTGGTATCGCCGCGTCCATAACAACCCACCCTGTAAAACTGTCCCACTAGTTAACCCCTCTAGCGAACCCCTTAAAAAATCATACCGCCAAACAAAAAGTGCAATAACGCGCGATCAAAAAGACGCATATAAATATCCATGGTACCGCTGAAAACGTCATCTTGTCCTGCAAAGAACGAGCCACCATACAGCATCATGAGCTAAAAAATAAAAAAGTTATAGCTCGCAGAATAAAGCGATGCAAAAATAATTATTTTTTATATAAAATTGTTTTCATTGCATAAAAGCGCCAAAACATAAAAAACGACCTAAATGAGGTATTGCTGTAACCATACTGACCCGAAGAATAAAACCGCTTTATCAGTTTTACCGCAGGTGGAACGGTGTAAGCGCACTCCCCCAAAAGAAATTCATGAAACGCTGGTTTTTGTTCATTCTGCGTCCCAAAAATCGGAATAAAAAGCGATCAAAAGATGTCACGTGCCCGAAATGATACCAATAAAAGCGTCAACTTGTCCCGCAAAAAATAAGACCTCACATGACTCGGTGGCTCAAAATATGGAAAAATTATAGCTCTCAATATGTGGTGATGCAAAAACTATTTTTACAATAAAAAGCGTATTTTAGCGTGTGACAGCCGCCAAACATAAAAACCGCCATAAATAGTAAATCAAACCCCCCGTTACCACCCCCTTAGTTAGGGAAAAATAATAAAATAAAAAAATGTATTTATTTCCATTTTCCCATTAGGGTTAGGGCTAGGGTTAGGGCTAGGGTAAGGGTTAGGGCTGAGATTAGGGTTAGGGGTGTGTTGGGGTTAGGGTTGGAGTTATTATTGGGGGTTTCCACTGTTTTGGCACATCAGGGGCTCTCCAAACGCAGCATGGCATCTGATCTCAATTCCAGCCAATTCTGCGTTGAAAAAGTCAAATGGTGCTCCTTCCCTTCCAAGCTCTGCCATGCGCCCAAACAGTGTTTTGCCCCCACATATGGGGTATCAGCCTTCTCAGGACAAATTTCAAAACAACTTTTGGGGTCCAATTTCTCCTGTTACCCTTAGAAAAATAAAAAATTGGGGGCAAAATTATGATTTTTGTGGAAAAAAATGATTTTTTTATTTTCACGCCCAGGCGTTATTAACTTCTGTGAAGCACTTGGGGGTTCAAAGTGCTCACCACACATCTAGATAAGTTCCGTGGGGGGTCTAGTTTCCAAAATGGGATCACTTGTTGGGAGTTTCAATAGTTTAGGTACATCAGCGGCTTTCCAAACGCACATGACACCCGCAGACCATTCCATCAAAGTCTGCATTCCAAAACGTCACTACTTCCCTTCTGAGCCCCGACGTGTGCCCATACAGTAGTTTTCTCCCACATATGAGGTATCAGCGTACTCAGGACAAATTGGACAACAACTTTTGGGGTCCAATTTCTCCTGTTACCCTTGGGAAAATAAAAAAATTGGGGACTAAATGATCAGGTTTGTGGAAAAAAAACGATTTTTTTATTTTCACGCCCGGGTGTTATAAACTTCTGTGAAGCCCTTGGGGGTTCAAAGTGCTCACCACACATCTAGATAAGTTCCTTAGGGGGTCTAGTTTCCAAAATGGTGTCATTTGTGGGGGGTTTCCACAGTTTAGGTACATCAGGGGCTCTCCAAATGCAACATGACACCCGCAGAGCATTCCATCAAAGTCTGCATTCCAAAACGTCACTACTTCCCTTTCGAGCCCCGACATGTGCCCATACAGTAGTTTTCTCCAACATATGGGGTATTAGCGTACTCAGGACAAATTGGACAACAACATTTGGGGTCCAATTTCTCCTGTTACCTTTGGGAAAATAAAAAAATGGGGACTAAAAGATCATGTTTGTTGAAAATATACGATTTTTTTATTTTTACGCCCGGGCGTTATAAACTTTTGTGAAGCACTTGGGGGTTCAAAGTGCTCACCACACATCTAGATAAGTTCCTTAGGGGGTCTAGTTTCCAAAATGGGGTCACTTGTGGGGGGTTTCCACTGTTTAGGTACATCAGGGGCTCTCCAATAGCAACATGACACCCGCAGACCATTCCATCAAAGTCTGCATTCCAAAACGTCACTACTTCCCTTCCGAGCCCTGACGTGTGCCCATACAGTAGTTTTCTCCCACATATGGGGTATCAGCGTACTCAGGACAAATTGGACAACAACTTTTGGGGTCCAATTTCTCCTGGCACTCTTGGGAAAATGAAAAAAATTGGTGACTAAAAGATCATGTTTGTGGAAAAAAAACAATTTTTTTATTTTCACGCCCGGGCGTTATAAACTTCTGTGAAGCACGGGGGGGTCAAAGTGCTCACCACACATCTAGATAAGTTCCTTGGGGGGTCTAGTTTACAAAATGGTGTCATTTGTGTGGGGGTTTCCACTGTTTTGGTACATCAGGGGTTTTCCAATCGCGACATGGTGTCCAATCTCAATTCCAGCCAAAAACGTCAAATGGCGCTGCTTCCCTCCTGAGCTCTGCCATGCGCCCAAATAGTCGTTTACACCCACATATGGGGTATCAGCGTACTCAGGACAAATTGCACAATAACATATAGGGTCCTGTTACCCTTAGAAAAATAAAAATTGGGGGTGAAAAGATCATTTTTGTGGAAAAAATATGATTTTTTAATTGTACCGCTGTACGTTATAAACTTTTGTGAAGCCCTTGTGGGTTCAATGTTCTCACCACATATCTAAACAAGTTCCTTGGGGGGTCTAGTTTCCAAAATGGGGTCAGTTTTTAGAATGGTGTCACTTTTGGGTATTTTCTATCATATAGACCACTCAAAGTGGCTTCAAATGTGATGTGGTCTGTAAAAATAAAATGGTGTTGCAAAAATGAGAAATAGCTGATCAACTTTTAACCCTTATAACTTCCTAACAAAAAAAATTTTGGCTCCAAAATTGTGCTGATATAAAGTAAACATGTGGGAAATGTTACTTATTAAGTTTTTTTGCGTGCCGTAGCTCTGTGATTTAAGGGCATAAAAATTCAAAGATGGAAAATTGCAAAATTTTAAAAATTTTCACCAAATTTCCATTTTTTTCACAAATAAATGTAAGTTATTTGAATGAAATTTTACCACTAATATGAAGTACAATATGTCACGAGAAAACAATGTCAGAATCACCGGGATCCATGGAAGCGTTTCAGAGTTATTACCTCATAAAGAGACAGTGGTCAGAATTGTAAAAATTGGCCTGGTCATGAACGTGCAAACCACCCTTGGGAGTTAAGGGGTTAAAGAGTTATTTTTTCCCTCTGTGAGTGCGAAATAACGGATCAAAATTGTATGATTTATAGGTTAGTGGGATTACCAATAATTTATAGTAAAGAAAAGTCCAGCTCACTCACTACCAGGTGCATGGATTACACAGTCTGTATGTAATGAGACAAAAATTAAAAAACATCCAGCTGCAACAATCCAAATAAATCATTCAATGGCTTTAATGAATAATCTGCAAAAAATTAACAGGACACAGAGTGTAGCTATGCAACACGTTTCAGATCAATTATGATCCTTCTTCATGCCATATCTACACTCTGCGCCTTGTTTTTGAGGATTATTCAATAAAACCATCGACTACTTTATTTTCTTTTGATCATGGGAACTGGATGTTTCTTCAATTTCCTATCATTTATGTTATGGAAGTCAGGGCAAACTCAACCTTGAACCAATGAGGTACAAGCATTGTGAGGTGACTCTTCTTATTCTATTTGTCTAAAAGGAAAAAACACTTTGTCTATATGCAGAGCATCTTTTTCATGTGGACCCATCGACTTTTTCAAAGGAAGACTCTTTAGTGATAAAGAAACCGCTAGCAGTTTTTTCAAGCAAAAAAAATGCTCAAAATATGCATCTTTCGAGCCTCTCCCACGACTTCTACTATAAGGCCGGAGTCACACTAGCGAAAAAATCGGACGAGTGCAATGCGATAAAAAAATCGCACTGCACTCGTCCCAATGTTATTCTATGGGGCAGCTCACAGCATCTGATTTTTTCTCGGCTGTTTTCCTCGGGCTGAGAAAATCGCAGCATGCTGCGATTATCACCAATTCTCGGCTGAGACTCGCCAATGCAAGTCTATGGGTGCAAGAAAAAATCGGTTTACACACAGACCACAAGTGTGACTTGCAAGAAAAACGCAAGACTTCTCCAGGAGACAGGAAATTGCATCAGGCCTTGTCAGGAAGCTTGGCCATGCAAATTTCACTGGCACCCATAAAAAAAAAAACAGGAAGAACGCCTCCACGGATTCCTCCAGCATGGCCCTGAATATAAACGTGGAGATGCTCATAGTTCTGGTCCAGGAGAGGCCAGAACTATGGGATCAGAGAGATGCCCACTATGCAGACTGGACACGCAAGGAGGCAGCGTGGAGAAGAATATGCACACAGCTGTTCCATGATTATGGTGAAAGATCTCGTGAGGTCCAAGAGCAAATTAGTAAGTACAATATTGTTCAATGAAACTGCAATTTTTTAATCATATTGCCTGCCGAAAAAAACCCTGCTTAACACTTCCTCCAGCAAATATTATGGCCAAAATGTAGCCTTATTCCCACGTCAAAAGGAAGCAAATCTGTAGGCCCCATTGCAATGTCTGTATATTGACCATAAATGATTCTGTGATATCCCCAAATGTTGGCAGCATGAATTTACTTAAGTGCCCTGCTTGCGCCCCTTTTATTGTAAATTGTGAACCGAACAAAAGTGATGATATTTGAGATATTTGGGACATACATTACGTAAGAAATGCATACTTCTTTTTGGACTAGCTGAATAATATCTGCTGTGCCCCATAGGTAAAAAATCAAGACCTCATATTTGATGAAATTATCTTAATTTACTAGTATTGCCAGTTTTTCCCTTTATCAAGGCCTAACACTATTTGAGTATTTAAATCCAACACTGGCTGCCTTCTCTAAGTAATATTTTTTTTGGCTTCTTAAAATGTTTTCACACTCTCCAACATAAACCCTTTACAAAAAAGTTTCCTTTTTATTTGGTCTATTGCAGTAACTGATGTGACAAGACATTGGCGCAGCTGTAGGGACCAATATAGGCGAGAGAGACAGCTGCACACCAGGAGTGGAGCGTTCGCACCCAATAAGCGGAAGTATCTTTACTATGACCGCCTCAACTTCCTTGCACCAGTTATGGATCTGTGCCCGTAAGTGCATGCCTATCGAAACTCGTTTTTTTTTTTCTTTTTTGATTCAAAACCTTGAGGTTTTTTTGGGGGGTTTTCATCAGCACCGAGACAAACATCACAGAGCGGGAGACAGCATCCAACTCAGAAGAACAAATTGACCCTGGGTTAGATGTTGCTGAAGTGGCTGGCCCTTCTTCAGCACCTTCAAGAGGCACCCATCCTCCACAACCATCAACACCACCACCAGCAGCATCCAGCCAGCAAGTGAACCCAGAAGAGCATGGCAATAGTAGCAGCCCCACCTTGCCTCTGGATACGTCTCCTTAGGCTACAGCCATTCCCCAATGTGGCAGGCGCAGAAGAGAAGGCGCAGCTACAGGAACTCGGAGACAGGTGGACAGAGGTGTTCTGGGCTATTTGTCTTCAGCAGCACATGATGATGGAGAAGAGGCTTATGGCCAGAGTCTGGCACAGTACCTACAGGTTATTCCCTGGGAGTTCAGGCTGCATGCAAGAGGGTCCCTACAAATTGTGCTTGACTCTTGCATACCACCAAATCATCTTGGCACAGTATTTCGTTTTCTTGAAAGGTGGCAGCTTTCATCCATCAGAAAATCTAGTTTTTCTTCAGGGTAGCCAAGCTGTGCAGGGGCCAGCATGCGGAGAGCCACTACCTCCTCCCGGGATGTCTTCACCTCCTCTGAGGATGCCTACACCTCCTCTGAGGATGCCTACACCTCCTCCGCTCATGCCAACATCACAAATTTTTCCTCAACAGGCCCAATATATTGGGCACAGCACACAAGGCCAATATGGTCAATATACCAGAACCAATGTTAGAGGATGGCTACAACATGGTTATGGTACACATAGGCATCATTGGGGATATGGTCAAATTGGTCAGTCATACAGTCATGACTACCAACAACCATATCTCAATTACCCCTCCACCTACCCAACCAGCATCTGCTACCATACAGGGTGACAGTGATGCTGGCCAACAAACAAGGGCCAACACCCAAACAGAACTCCCTCCTTCCCCTCCCCGACCTACCATCACTTGAAATAGGTTGTATTTTTGGCCAACAGACTCGTGGCATATTGTTTGTATTGTTTTTTGCTTGTTTAACCTTTTTTATTTTTTTACATCATTAGTATTCTCAACTATATGCAACATAGGCCATATGGCTAAAATATTGTGTGCCAATTATTTTGACAAAGACAAAACTTATCTTTAGTAAAAAAGTTTACTATCTCTGAGTGATTGTTTCCATTACTAATTGTTATGTAATGTGTAGCGGGGGGAAAGTACAAACATGACATCAGAAAATCAAAAAAACAACACGAACTAAAATACATAGAGCAAATATTTTTAATGAAAGCCAACAAAAATATACTACAGAAATAATAAGGCATTCTCTTGCCAGGGAGTACTTCCAACAGGTGAAACAAAATACCTTGTGAAAGCATCACGGACTTTAAGCCCTGAGGGCTGACGACGGGGTGGAATTACAGGGGGTCGAGGGGCCACTACATTTGGAACCACAAGTTCCTCACCATCATAAGCTACGCAGTCATGTATTCTGGTGAAATTGTGCAGGATAACACATGCTTGTGACTCGCCCTCGGAGGACGTGGGAGATGTCACAGTGGCAGGGACCCAGTCCGTGGCCTCAGGCAGTCAATGTAAAAGGGGTAGAGTGATGGGTATAAAGATATTGAGATGATTCGTGACGCCACCTGTGGTTACTGGTCAGTTTGACCAGAGCTGCAGGGTTGCTTCTCTGGGACAGATGGTGTGGTGCAGCAATAAGCATAATAATGAAGCTCCCCTCAGGCGGAGCTGTAGTCCCAGGGCAGTAGTAATAGGTGTTGCGGTAGATGGTGCAGTGTTAGGCACAGAGATGTAGCAGTGCTGGGTCAGCGGCACAGGAATAAGTGGAGGACACAAGGGCTTGTAGTTCCATGGCTTTACTCACAGTCTGTTGTGCATACAGATGCCCACTTCGGTGCCATGTCCTCAAGGTCAGGGGCTCAGCCAACTCCCAGGCAAGATAGAGTACACCTTTCCAGCACTCCTCCAACATATGCCTTTCCTGAACGTCTCCTCACTAGCGCCTAAACTGAAGTACTTGTAGTTGTGAATTAAACTCAAATTCCTCCTTCTAGATGTTACTTGGAATTCTACTTGTACGGCAGACAGCTGTAGCCCGCTTCGGGGACTTTCTACTATCAGTTCCCATCTCACACACATTGCTATTGTGCCCCTGAGTCTTAGGTGGGAATAAAGTGGTGACAACTTCTCTTCCTCCAGTTTCTGCTACAGGACCATCAGCATCCATGCAACTTCGGATACCGGACTCCAAACCATGCGCTTTAACTTAAGGAAGGGCTCTGCTCTCATCCTTGCCCTCAGTTCTCTTCTCCCCATGTTCCGTACTAATTCTACCTTCTGAAGAATTAGGCTTTCTTTTGCTCTTTCCCGTGCCAACAGCGCCGACTCACAACAGTCTGCTGCTGCACTTGCTTCTGCTCTATCCCTCTCCGGGGATCTCCTCTCACTAACTAACTCCTTCCTAACCTTCTTCCCTCTCTTGTGCAGTCCAAGCTCCACCCGCTTCCCCAGTACCTTTTGTGAACCAAAGCAGCTGACTTACAGGTTGCTCCGCTATTCTAAAGTGTCTGTGCTGGATGCCGGTATTGGAGTGTGGTCAGGCTTCTCCACCTTACCTGGATAGTGGGGTACCACACCTCAGGAGGAGGTGCAGTACCTCTGTGGTGACTGAACCCTCAGGGGCGCCACACTTGTATCACCGAATTAACATTCTCTTCACTTAGCTGAATGACCGACTGGAGAACACGCCATTTGGCACAAAGAATACCAAAGGTGCACTCCACCAGTCGTCGGGCATGTGAAAGGCGAAAGTTAAAGCTCCTGCGCTGGTGGTTAAGGTATCTGTTGTGAGTTCATTTTCCCCTTCACCATTGAGGTCTGATGAACTCCCTCTTCTGGTGAAGGAAGGTACAGTAGTGAGGCTGATTACCAAGCACCTGGGCAGGATGATGATGACTGGGTGACGGGAATTACTGACTGGATATAAAGCAGCCGACGCCCTTCTGCCTTGCTGGTGATCTCTCTGAGGGATTCTAGGATACCAGTCTGATTCCTCCTCCTCAAAAGCTAAGTTTTCTGCTCTACTTTTTGCATTTATGTTTTGGTTTTGTTTTGCACCAACATAATGGGCAACAGTATGCCCCCACACAGGGCGATGTTGCTCAAAATAATCAGCAGCAACCACAGGCTGCTCTTCCGCCTTCTCCTTCCCCAACATTCCACAATTTATAAGTGGCTACAAAAATGCAAATTGTTGATGCATACTGTACATCAGTGTCCATAAGCGGACTGATGGCAGGAGATGTCCAGTGTGTTACAACTGGTGCTAAAAATCACAATCCTAAGTAAAAAAGAGGTGCTCTACATCATCAAAATGATGTAAAAACTATAAAACGAACATTTATTATGTAGGTTTTCAAAGCATATTAATAAACCACCATGACAGGCAAGGCTACCTTACGCGTTTCAGAGACATATTACATGTCTGTAAGAAATACAATATTTCACCGCGCTATACTGGTAAAGTCAAAGGATCAAAATAGACTACTCACTTGATAATACATAGAAAAGGCATGCTGTCCATATAAAATTCGTAAATTTGTGGGCAGCTAACTTTCTTTCCAAATCAAGGCAAACAGCCTCAAGAACATCACGCTCTCTCTATGTATTATCAAGTGAGTATTGTAATGTGATCCTTTGAGTTTCCCTGTATAGTGCGCTGAAATATTGTCTTTTTTGCAGACATGTAATATGTCTCAGAAACGCGTAAGTAGCCTTGTCTGTCATGGTGGCTTATTAATATGATTTGAAAACATTCATAATAAATGTTTGTATTATATTTTTTATATCATTTTGATGATGGAGACCTCCTCTTTTTGACTTTGGAATCCAATTGTCTAATGTTGCAATGTTGTTATTGCATTATATCTTTTGTTGGATATGTTTGTAAAGTTTATTTTGCAACAATGTTCAAATCTGCAAAATGGCCAATTTGGCCCATTGCCCAAGTTTTACATAGGGCAAGAATATGTTTGCCTTTAAGAAAAAAAACCCTAAAAAAAAGGCAAAAGTAAAAATTTGTCTACTACACTTTACGTCTCTGTCTCAATTCTCAAAAACCGTATCAACATATGCTTACCAATGCAATTAAACAGTCATAGATTCAGAAGGGGTAGAAATATATATTTGTGGACACACATCAAACCAAAATTTACAACATAGAGACAGCATGCTCTTGCCAAGAAGTTTCCCCCTCAGGTGCCAGAAAGTAATTAGTGAAAATATCATGCACTTTGAGGCCAGAGAGCGGTCTACGTTGAGGGTTGATAGGTGGTCTCACGCTACGCACATTGTCCGGCCTATGCACAACACCAGCAGAGGAGGAACAATCACGTATCCTGGAGAAGTTATGAAGAACCACACAGGCTTTCACTACTTCATTAACATTTTGTTCACTCAGCTGAATGGCAGACTGAAGTACACGCCATTTGGCACAAAGAATGCCAAAGGAACACTCCACCAGATGCCGAGCACGTGATAGGCGCAAGTTAAAAATTCTGCGCCTGTGGTCAAGGTTGCGCCGGGGATATGGCCTCATGACATTGCGTGTTAACTGAAACGCCTCATCTGCCACAAGGACATAAAGGACAGATTCTTGAGTGGAGCCTGGTAGCTGGCGTGGTGTTGGTAGATCCAACTGGTTGGTGCGTAGCCGCCGAGCCATAATGGAAGTATTGAAGACTCTAGAGTCTCCCGTCCTTCCATAGGCCCCAATGTCAACAATTATAAACTTGTATTGAGGGTCGGCCAGAGCCAACAATACAACAGAAAAGTATTGTTTATAATTGAAGAATTGGGAGCCAGAGTTCGGCGGCTTACGCACCCGGATATGTTTGCCATCAAGGGCCCCAATACAATTTGGAAACTGGCATTCCTCCTCAAAGTCCCTTGATATCCTCAACCAGTCTTCCATCCTGGGCTCGGGCATGACGACTTGATGTAGTCTTGTCCAGATTTCACTACATGTTGACCTGACTATGCCAGAAATGGTAGATCTTCCAATCAGAAACTCATGGTGTAGGGCAGCATAAGACAGGCCAGTGGCCAGGAAGCTGAAGAACAACAGAAAAGGAATATTTTAGAATGCACACATTTACAAAACAAACAGGTCCATACATACCAAACTTGGTAGGATTTCATAGGAAATAACACGCACATCTTTGTTTGCACTATGAGTTAGTGATATTCAGTACATATTACACATAACATTCTGGTCTGTAAGTTGACTCATATGTGGACTAAGATGAGGGCATAAAAGTTACTCCAAGAAGCAAAAAATACATACTTTGGCCAACACATCATGAACATAGAGAATATGGTTGTGTAGTACATACCGTATTGTGAGTAGAAGTCGCTCCTCTGCAGATATAGCTTTGCGCATCCTTGTGTCCTGAAAGGTTATCCCAGGACGCACCGTCTCCAAGAGTCTATCAAATGTTGCAAGGCTCATGCGACAGTATTGGTAGAATTTAGCCAGATGCTCCCGCAGAGAAGAATAGAGGCGGTGAAAATGACCTCTTGTGAGTCGTTGCCTCAAAAGTGGATGGACCCACATCCGTCTCCTCCTCCGCGGATCCACTATCACTGGGTATGGTTGGCCAAAGTGGTGTGACAAAAGCCAGTTGAAGAGAACCTGCTCAGTTGTGTTGAAAGTCAGACTGTTTGCCATGTTGCACATACAACCCCAACACACCTAGTGAAGGCAAGGTCACAAATGGACAGAATGGAGGCAGCCACCTGTTCCTGAGCCAATAAATAGGGTGCAGGCTAATGATTTAAATTGTTTGCAGGCCTCAAAACCGTTAAATGTCCATTTTGCAAGGCTGCAAGAAAATCTCGCCATACGGAGTCCATACGGATGCCATACGGATTACATACGGATGCTGACGTGCGCAAAATACGCAACCACACCTTGCTTACGGATGACATACTGAGCACTATTTAGGGGTCATTCATCCGTATTACGCCTGTAAACTACAGACCGTATTTTGCACCGGTTAGTGTGACCCCGGCCTTAGGGCCCATACGTGCGAGAAACTCTGACGAGTCTCACACATCAATACCCGGCACTGCCACTGGCAATCAGAAATACATGCAACTGAATGCTCCGATCCAAGTGCCGGCGGCTGTGCTGTGTATTGACGTGCGAGACTCGTTCGAGTTTCTCGCATGTGAATATGAGCCCTAAGTCGTATTTGCATATGTCCAATCTTTTGGGCATTTAGTGCTATTTCAGCCATTTTATTGAGGAAGCCACTTGAAAAACACATCTTGTGCCGATACACTTTGTTACTCACCAATAAGATCTCAGTTTTCAAATTTTAAACAAGTTTGGTAAAATAAAAGCTGCACTCAGGTTGATGTGGTCTACAAAGTTTTCCTTTTAGCTACCACAATTTTTGATAAGTCCTGCTCAGTTGGTGACGCACATATGTTAAAAAAAATATTGATGATGTTTATAAAGTGTGTTAGCTATAAAACTTTTTTGAACCGTTGGTATTTGGAGCACATACCAGGTTTTTTTTTTGCAGACCCCCTCTCACCTCCCTACAAGAATAGGTGGTGAATCGTAAGGCTATGTTCACAAGTTGAATTTTTGCTGTGTTTTTTTTTTTCTGCAAGCAAAACCTGCTCTCTTTGCAATAAAGAAGCAGCTTACATAAAACAGGATTTGCAGCTTTTTTTTAGCCTTTTATTTAGGTGAATTTTTGCTGAATTTTTTGCAGTGTTTTTTTATGTGGATTATATGTATCATTTGTCTACAGTGCATGTTTAATAAAGTTGGTTTTATTCACCAAAATTCAGAAAAAGCGCTTGGCTGTGTTTTTGCAATCTCATTGCTTTCTATGGTAAAAAAAAAAAAAAAACAGCTAAAAAGCAGAAAGAATTGACATGCTGCAGTTGTCAAAAACGCAGCAGTTTTCCAATTCAGTCAGAAAAAAAACAATTCTGTGGATGAGATATCTCAAGTCAATGCTCTTTCTGGTACTGTAAAAAGCAGCTTTTAACCCCTTTTCGACATCGGGCGTACTTTTACGCCGATATCGGACTCCCTCCCTTTGATGTGGGCTCCGGCACTGAGCCCACATCTTTCCCGGGACATGTCAGCTGTTTTGCCGGAAATACGCACACCGGTGACCCCTGTCACGTGATCGTGGGTCACCCGTGTGTCAGCGTGACAACCCGAGGTCTCCTGGAGACCTCTATGGTTGTCAGTGCCAGCTTGTTGTGAGCGCAACCCTAGTGGTCAGCGATCACAGCAAGTGAGTAATTCTGCTACATACAAGTGATCTGATCTTAAACTGTATGTAGCAAAGCCAATTGGGTAATGGCAGCTTCTAGTCTCCCATGGAGACTACTGAAGCATGACAAAAGTGAAAAAAAAGGGTTTTAAAAATATTTAAAAAATAAAAAAAATTAAAGTTTAACCCCTTCCTGACATCCGACGTACTATCCCATCCATGGGACCCGGGCCCCTATGCCCATGGATGGGATTGTACGTCTACCGCGATCAGCGGCGCCCACGTGGTGAGCGCTGTTGATCGCGGCCGGGTGTCAGCTGATTATCACAGCTGACACCCAGCACAATGTGTCAGGGGTGGTCACAGACCGCCCCGACACGTTAACCCCTTGCACACCGCAATCAAACATGATCGCGGTGTACCGGGGGTTAAAGGGAAGCATCGGCAGGGAGAGGGCTCCCTCCGTGCTTCCCTGAGCCCCCCACGGCAGCGCAATGTGCAGCGCTGCTGCGGGGGGCTCCTTTCCTGCAGGCCCCCGAATCTAAGATGGCGACGGGGGCCTTCGGGGGCCTGCAGGAAGCTGGCTTCCTCAGTGCCTGCAAAGCGCAGGCATGAGGAAGCCTTCTGCACTGCCTGTGACAGATTGCTGATCTGTCACAGTGATCTGTGATGTGACAGATCAGCGATCTGTCACAGGACAGTGATGTCCCACCTGGGACTATTTAATAAAGTTGAAAAAAAATAAAAAAAAGTGTTAAAATAAATTAAAAAAAATCGCCAAATAAATTAGAAAAAAAAAAAATATTCCCCCAATAAATCCATTTTTTGGAAATAAAAAAAAAAAAACAATAAAAGTACACATATTAGGTATCGCCGCGTCCGTAACGACCCGCCCTCTAAAACTGTCCCATTAGTTAACCCCTTTAGTGAACCCCTTAAAAAATAAAAATAAAAAACGAAGCAAAAAATAATGATTTATTATCATACCGCCAAACAAAAAGTGTAATAATGCACGATCAAAAAGACGCTTATAAATATCCATGGTACCGCTGAAAACATCATCTTGTCCCGCAAAAAACGAGCCACCACACAGCATCATCAGCGAAAAAATAAAAAAGTTATAGCTCGCAGAATAAAGCGATGCAAAAATAATTATTTTTTATATAAAATAGTTTTCATTGCATAAAACCGACAAAACATAAAAAACGACCTAAATGAGGTATCGCTGTAACCGTACTGACCCAAAGAATAAAACCGCTTTATCAATTTTACCGCACGCGGAACGGTGTAAACGCACCCCCCCAAAAGAAATTCATGAAACGCTGGTTTTGGTTCATTCTGCCTCCCAAAAATCGGAATAAAAAGCGATCAAAAAATGTCACGTGCCCGAAAATGGTACGAATAAAAACGTCAACTCGTCCCGCAAAAAATAAGACCTCACATGACTCGGTGTGTCAAAATACGGAAAAATTATAGCTCTCAATATGTGGTGATGCAAAAACTATTTTTACAATAAAAAGCGTCTTTTAGCGTGCGACAGCTGCCAAATATAAAAACTGCCATAAATAGTAAATCAAAACCCCCCCGTTATCACCCCCTTAGTTAGGGAAAAATAATAAAATAAAAAAAATGTATTTATTTCCATTTTTCCATTAGGGTTAGGGTTAGGGCTAGGGTTAGGGTTAGGGCTAGGGTTAGGGTTAGGGTTAGGGCTGAGATTAGGGTTAGGGGTGTGTTGGGGTTCGGGTTGGAGTTAGAATTGGGGGTTTCCACTGTTTGGGCACATCAGGGGCTCTCCAAATGCAACATGGCGTCTGATCTCAATTCCAGCCAATTCTGAGTTGAAAAAGTCAAATGGTGCTCCTTCCCTTCCAAGCTCTGCCATGCGCCCAAACAGTGTTTTACCCTCACGTGTAGGGTATCAGCCTACTCAGGACAAATTGCAAAACAATTTTTGGGGTCCAATTTCTCCTGTTACCCTTAGGAAAATAAAAAATTGGGGGCAAAAATATCATTTTTGTGGAAAAAAATGATTTTTTTATTTTCACGTCCGAGCGTTATAAACTTCTGTGAAGCACTTGGGGGTTCAAAGTGCTCACCACACATCTAGATAAGTTCCGTGGGGGGTCTAGTGTTCAAAATGGGGTCACTTGTGGGGAGTTTCAATAGTTTAGGTACATCAGGGGCTCTCCAAACGCACATGACACCCGCAGACCATTCCATCAAAGTCTGCATTCCAAAACGTCACTGCTTCCCTTCCGAGCCCCGACGTGTGTCCATACAGTAGTTTTCTCCCACATATGGGGTGTCAGCGTACTCAGGACAAATTGGACAACAACTTTTGGGGTCCAATTTCTCCTGTTACCCTTGGGAAAATGAAAAAATTGGGGACTAATTGATCATGTTTGTGGAAAAAATACGATTTTTTTATTTTCATGCCCGGGCATTATAAACTTCTGTGAAGCCCTTGGGGGTTCAAATTGCTCACCACACATCTAGATAAGTTCCTTAGGGGGTCTCGTTTCCAAAATGGGGTCATTTGTGGGGGTTTCCACTGTTTAGGTACATTAGGGGCTCTCCAAAGGCAACATGACACCCGCAGACCATTCCATCAAAGTCTGCATTCCAAAACGTCACTACTTCCCTTCCGTGCCCTGATGTGTGTCCATACAGTAGTTTTCTCCCACATATGGGGTGTCAGCGTACTCAGGACAAATTGGACAACAACTTTTGGGGTTCAATTTCTCCTGTTACCCTTGGGAAAATGAAAAAATTGGGGACTAATTGATCATGTTTGTGGAAAAAATACGATTTTTTTATTTTCATGCCCGGGCATTATAAACTTCTGTGAAGCCCTTGGGGGTTCAAAGTGCGCACCACACATCTAGATAAGTTCCTTAGGGGGTCTTGTTTCCAAAATGGGGTCATTTGTGGGGGGTTTCCACTGTTTAGGTACATTAGGGGCTCTCCAAAGGCAACATGACACCCGCAGACCATTCCATCAAAGTCTGCATTCCAAAACGTCACTACTTCCCTTCCGAGCCCTGACGTGTGCCCATACAGTAGTTTTGTCCCACATATGGGGTATCAGCATACTCAGGACAAATTGGACAACAACTTTTGGGGTCCAATTTCTCCTGGTACCCTTGGGAAAATAAAAAAATGGTGACTAAAAGATCATGTTTGTGGAAAAAATACGATTTTTTTATTGTCACGCTCGGGTGTTATAAACTTCTGTGAAGCACTGGGGGGTTCAAAGTGCTCACCACACATCTAGATAACTTCCCTAGGGGGTCTAGTTTACAAAATGGTGTCATTTGTGGGGGGTTTCCACTGTTTAGGTACATTAGGGGCTCTCGAAAGGCAACATAACACCCGCAGACCATTCCATCAAAGTCTGCATTCCAAAACGTCACTACTTCCCTTCCGAGCCCCGACGTGTGCCCATACAGTAGTTTTCTCCCACATATGGGGTATCAGCATACTCAGGACAAATTGGACAACAACTTTTGGGGTCCAATTTCTCCTGGTACCCTTGGGAAAATAAAAAAATGGTGACTAAAAGATCATGTTTGTGGAAAAAATACGAATTTTTTATTGTCACGCCCGGGCGTTATAAACTTCTGTGAAGCACTGGGGGTTTCAAAGTGCTCACCACACATCTAGATAAATTCCTTGGGGGGTCTACTTTACAAAATGGTGTCATTTGTGGGGGGTTTCCACTGTTTAGGTACATTAGGGGCTCTCCAAAGGCAACATGACTCCCGCAGACCATTCCATCAAAGTCTGCATTCCAAAACGTCACTACTTCCCTTCCGAGCCCCGACGTGTGCCCATACAGTAGTTTTCTCCCACATATGGGGTATCAGCATACTCAGGACAAATTGGACAACAACTTTTGGGGTCCAATTTCTCCTGGTACCCTTGGGAAAATAACAAAATGGTGACTAAAAGATCATGTTTGTGGAAAAAATACGAATTTTTTATTTTCACGCCCGGGCGTTATAAACTTCTGTGAAGCACTGGGGGGTTCAAAGTGCTCACCACACATCTAGATAAGTTCCTTGGGGGGTCTAGTTTACAAAATGGTGTCATTTGTGGGGGGTTCCACTGTTTAGGTACATCAGGGGTTTTCCAATCGCGACATGGTGTCCAATCTCAATTCCAGCCAAAAACGTCAAATGGCGCTGCTTCCCTTCCGAGCTCTGCCATGCGCCCAAATAGTGGTTTACCCCCACATGTGGGGTATCAGCGTACTCAGGACAAATTCCACAATAACTTTTAGGGTCCTGTTACCCTTGGAAAAATAAGAATTGAGGGTGAAAAGATCATTTTTGTGGAAAAAATATGATTTTTTAATTGTACGGCTTTATGTTATAAACTTCTGTGAAGCCCATGGGGGTTCAAAGTTCTCACCACACATCTAGATAAGTTCCTTAGGGGGTCTAGTTTCCAAAATGGTGTCATTTGTGGGGGATTTTCACTGTTTTGGTACATCAGGAGTTTTCCAAACGCGACATGGTGTCCGATCTCAATTCCAGCCAAAAACGTCAAATGGCGCTGCTTCCCTTCCGAGCTCTGCCATGCGTCCAAATAGTGGTTTACCCCCACATGTGGGGTATCCGCATACTCAGGACAAATTGCACAATAACTTTTAGGGTCCTGTTACCCTTGAAAAAATAAGAATTAAGGGTAAAAAGATCATTTTTGTGGAAAAAATATGATTTTTTAATTGTACGGCTTTATGTTATAAACTTCTGTGAAGCCCATGGGGGTTCAAAGTTCTCACCACACATATAGATAAGTTCATTAGGGGGTCTAGTTTCCAAAATGGTGTCATTTGTGGGGGGTTTTCACTGTTTTGGTACATCAGGGGTTTTCCAATCGCGACATGATGTCCGATCTCAATTCCAGCCAAAAACGTCAAATGGCGCTGCTTCCCTTCCAAGGTCTGCCATGCACCCAAATAGTGGTTTACCCCCACATGTGGGGTATCAGCGTACTCAGGACAAATTGCACAATAACTTTTAGGGTCCTGTTACCCTTGGGAAAATAAAAATTGGGGTGAAAAGATCATTTAAGTGGAAAAAATATGATTTTTTAATTGTACCGCTGTACGTTATAAACTTCTGTAATGCCCTTGTGGGTTCAAAGTTCTCACCACATATCTAGATAAGTTCCTTGGGGGGTCTAGTTTCCAAAATGGGGTCACTTGTAGGGGGTTTCCACTGTTTAGGTACATCAGGGACTCTCCAAACGTGACATGGCGTCCAATCTGAATTCCAGCCAATTTTGCATTGAAAAAGTCAAACGGCGCTCCTTCCATTCTGAGCTCTGCCATGCGCCGAAACAGTCGTTCCCCCCCACATATCAGGTATCAGCGTACTCATGACAAATTGCACAATAACTTTTGCAGTCCAATTTCTCCTGTTACCCTTGGTAAAATAAAAAAAATTGAATCTGAAGTATTTTTTTTATGAAAAAAAGTTAGATGTTCATTTTTTTTTTAAATATTCAAAAAAATTCCTGTGACGCACCTAAAGGGTTAATAAACTTCTTGAATGTGGTTTTGAGCACCTTAAGGGGTGCAGTTTTTAGAAAGGTGTCACTTTTGGGTATTTTCTATCATATAGACCCCTCAAAGTGGCTTCAAATGTGATGTGGTCCTAAAAATAAAATGGTGTTGTAAAAATGAGAAATCGCTGGTCAACTTTTAACCCTTATAACTTCCTAACAAAAAAAAATTTTGGTTCCAAAATTGTGCTGATGTAAAGTAAACATGTGGGAAATGTTAGTTATCAAGTTTATTGTGTGCCGTATCTCTGTGATTTAAGGGCATAAAAATTCAAAGTTGGAAAATTGCGAAATTTTCAAAATTTTCTCCAAATTTCCATTTTTCTCACAAATAAACGCAAGTTATTTGAATGAAATTTTACCACTAACATGAAATACAATATGTCACGAGAAAACAATGTCAGAATCACCGGGATCCATGGAAGCGTTCCAGAGTTATGACCTCATAAAGGTACAGTGGTCAGAATTGTAAAAATTGGCCCGGTCATGAACGTGCAAACCACCCTTGGGGTTGAAGAGGTTAAATCACCCCCCTTTTGCGCCACTCAAAATAAAACAATAAAAATAAAATCAAACATACACATATTTGGTATCGCTGCATTCAAAATCGCCTGATCTGGCAGAAAAAAAAGATTAACCTAAACGACGTAGCAAGAAAAAAATTCAAAACGCCAGAATTACTTTTTTTGGTCACCGTTACATTGCATTAAAATGCAATAATGAGCAATCAAAAGGTCATATCTGCATCAAAATGGTATCACTACAAACGCCAGCTCGGCATGCAAAAAATACGCCCTTACCCAACCCGAGATCACGAAAAATGGAGACGCTACGGGTCTTGGAAAATGGCGCATTTTATTATTTTTTTTTAGCAAAGTTTGTAATTTTTTTTCACCACTTAGATAAAAAAAAAGAACCTAGACATATTTGGTGTCTATGAACTCGTAATGACCTGGAAAATCATAATGGCAGGTCAGTTTTAGCATTTAGTGAACCTAGTAAAAAAAGTCAAACATAAAAAAATAAAAAAGTTATGGCTCTGGGAAGAAGGGGAGTGAAAAAAGAAAACCGAAAAAAGCTCCGGGGGTTAAGGGGTTAATTTGCATAGAAAAAGCAAAAAAAAAATACACTGCAAATGAAACGTGAGAACATAGCCTTGCTCTGGTCACACGCTTGTCCATCAGCTGCCATTTCGAGGACAGGATTACTTTTCTGTCTGTGAAGAAAGCTGAACTAACAAGAGAGGGTATGGCTTCTCAGTTTACGTTTCCATGATGAGCTTTTGATGAGTTTTTGACTGCAGAATTTCTGCATCATTTATGCTGCGTTAAAAAGAAGCACAGAGTACACGAAATTTCTATTAGGCCACATGCACATGGTGAGTATTTGGTACATTTTTTACCTCAGTATTTGTAAGCCAAAACTAGGAGTGGGACAGTCAGAGGAAAAGTATGAAAGCAGCACGCCACCACTGCTGTATTTTTTACCCACTCCCAGTTTTGGCTTGCAAATACTGAGGTATAATACTGACCAAATACTCAACGTGTGCACATGGCCTAATACTTAAAATGTTTGAAAAAAATCATATGCTTGAGCAGGGCCGGCCCGAGAGATTACGGCGCCCTAGGCGAAACTATTTTGTTGCGCCCCTACTATTCTTGGCAGTAGATGAAAACTTGGTATATAAATTTAGGAGCAAAATAAACCACAACAACAATGATTAATTAACTCTCTCCTAACTCTTTAATCTTCTGAGAAGTTGTATAGGTCAAATATATACAAAGTAATCAATAACACAAAACAAAAACGACCATAGATAATTAAAATTTTTGTTTCCTTGCCTTTTTTTTTTAAAAGGATGACACTAAGTCACCGAGATTAATTTGTTTAGCAACTTCAGATTCTATCGAAATTGTTGCCAACCCAACCAACCTCTCTTGCGTCATATTTGCCCTTAAATATGTACACTTTTCTTTCCATCCCTAAAACTTTTTGCCTTTTGAAAAGATTTTTTATAATTTTTTCTATTTTTTCTCTGGCGCCCCCTTTGGGTCGGCGCCCTAGGCGGCCGCCTAGTTCGCCTATACGTTCGGGCCGGCCCTGTGCTTGAGGCCACGTTCACACGCTGAGTATTGGGTGAGTTTTTTACCTCAGAATTTGCAAGCCAAGACAAGGAATGGGTGAAAAATACAGAAGTGATGACGTGTTTCTATTATTCTTTCCCTCTGATTGTTCTGGCTTACAAATACTGAGGTAAAAAAAACTCACCAAATACTGAACGTGTGAACAGGAACTTCGACCACGTTCCCACAATAAGCTTTTGGTGGGTTTTTGATGTTGCAGATTTTCTGCACCCATTAAGTAAAATAAATTACTTGCATTTTTTCGAGGAAAGAAAAGCAGCGTAAAAAACTCACCAGCAACTCATAGAGTGGGAATATAGCCTAAGGCCGGGGTCACACTAACCAACGCAAAATACGGTCCGTAGTTTACAGGCGTAATACGGATGAATGACCCCTAAATAGTGCTCCATATGTCATCCGTAAGCAAGGTGTTGTCCCGTATTTTGCGCATGTCAGGATCCGTATGGAATCCGTATGGCATCCGTATGGAATCCGTATGGTGAGATTTTCTCGCAGCCTTGCAAAATGGACATTTAACGGTTTTGAGGCCTGCCCACTATTTAAATCAATAGCCTGCACCCTATTTATTGGCTCAGGAACAGGTGGCTGCCTCCATTCTGTCCATTTGTGACCTTGCCTTGCGCAAAGCTATATCTGCAGAGGAGCGACTTCTACTCACAATACGGTATGTACTACACAACCATATTCTCTATGTTCATGATGTGTTGGCCAAAGTATGTATTTTTTGCTTCTTGGAGTAACTTTTATGCCCTCATCTTAGTCCACATATGTGTCAACTTACAGACCAGAATGTTATGTGTAATATGTACTGAATATCACTAACTCATTGTGCAAACAAAGATGTGTGTGTTATTTGCTCTGAAATCCTACAAACTTTGTTATGTATGGACCTGTTTGTTGTGTAAATGTGTGCATTCTAAAATATTCCTTTTCTGTTGTTCTTCAGCTTCCTGGCCACTGGCCTGTCTTATGCTGCCCTACACCATGAGTTTCTGATTGGAAGATCTACCATTTCTTGCATACTCAGGTCAACATGTAGTGAAATCTGGACAAGACTCCATCAAGTGGTCATGCCCGAGCCCAGGATGGAAGACTGGTTGAGGATATCAAGAGACTTTGAGGAGGAATGCCAGTTTCCAAATTGTATTGGGGCCCTTGATGGCAAACATATCCGGGTGCGTAAGCCGCCGAATTCTGGCTCCCAATTCTTCAACTATAAACAATACTTTTCTGTTGTATTGTTGGCTCTGGCTGACCCTCAATACAAGTTTATAATTGTTGACATTGGGGCCTATGGAAGGACGGGAGACTCTAGAGTCTTCAATACTTCCATTATGGCTCGGCGGCTACGCACCAACCAGTTGGATCTACCACCACCACGCCAGCTACCAGGCTCCACTCAAGAATCTGTCCCTTATGTCCTTGTGGCAGATGAGGCGTTTCAGTTTACACGCAATTTCATGAGGCCATATCCCCAGCGCAACCTTGACCACAAGCGCAGAATTTTTAATCAAATCAAATTTATTATTATCGCCAAGTACATATTACATATATACAAGGAATTCTTTGTGGCAAAGAGGCAACATAATATATAACAACAGATACAACAAGTAACATCTAACAAGACAGATACAGTATATAGTCTACACATGACGATTTAATTGTTGAACAGAGAGTGGATAGAAGCTGTTCATATGGCGGTTGGTACTGCATTTGGGGACTCTGAAGCGACGTCCTGAAGGGAGTAGTTGGAATGAGGAGTGTCCCGGGTGAGAGGGATCGGATGAAATTTTCAATGCGTGGGATCGAATACTCTTATCATAAAGATCCTGGATTTTAGGCAGGGGGGAGCCTATAATTCTCTCTGCTGTTCTGAAAGTCCTTTGTAAGCGGAGTTTGTCATGCGCAGTGGCTCCCCCATACCAGACTATCAGAGAGGAACAAATCACAGATCTGATGACAGCATTAAAGAATAAGATCAGCAGATTCTTAGACAAACCATATCTTTTCAGCTGACACAGGAAGAACATCCTCTGTTGTGCTTTTCTTATAACAGCATCCACGTTTTTCCCCCATTTAAGATCATGAGAGATGATAACACCAAGGAATTTGGTCTCTGTGACCCTAAGAACCACTTCATCATGGATGTAGATTGGAAGTATCTCATGTTGATCTTTCCTAAAATCCACAACCATCTCAGCAGTTTTTTTAGTGTTGAGTACAAGATTATTGGCTTTACACCAGTCACATATTCTTTCCACCTCACTCCGATACAAGTCTTCAGCATTTCCCCTGATGAGACCAATCAGTGTCATATCATCGGCAAATTTCAAGATTTTTACTGAGTCTGCTGAAGAGATGCAATCATTCGTATAGAGAGAAAACAGTAACGGGGACAAAACACACCCCTGAGGTGCCCCGATGTTTGTGACCAAGGTGTTCGAAGTGAATGGTCCAACTTTTACACTCTGTATCCTGGCTGTCAGGAAGTTATAAATCCACAAGCATAAGTTGAGAGGGACTCCAAGAGCTACCATTTTCTTATGAAGTAAATTCGGATCAATGGTATTGAACGCTGAGCTAAAGTCCATGAAAAGAATCCGGACATATGAGTGCCATTCATCTGTATGATCCAAAATGTACTTCAGTGCCAGATTGACAGTGTCGTTTGCCGAACGATTCTCCTTATAGGCAAACTGAAGCGGGTCCCATAGCTTCTGCGTGAATTTTATCAGGTGGGACATCATAATTCTTTCGAAGACTTTCATAGCTACAGATGTGAGTGCTACTGGTCTATAGTCGTTCAACTCAGAGGATCCCACTTTCTTGGGGACAGGGATAATTGTGGAATTTTTCCAACACTGAGGTACAACGCACTCTTTCAGTGACACATTGTATATATTTGTCAGTATAGGGGCAAGCTGGGTAGCACATACTTTCAGACACATTGGAGATACACCATCAGGGCCAGGTGCCTTTTTGACCTTAAGTCCCTTCAGGATGCGTATCACCTCTGCCTCGGAGATCACTACTTAGGTGTTGCACAATGAATGATCTTTATATGAACAGACTGAGGAGCTTAGAGATGAATAGCCACTGCGCCTATCACGTGCTCGGCGACTGGTGGAGTGTTCCTTTGGCATTCTTTGTGCCATATGGCATGTACTTCAGTCTGCCATTCAGCTGAGTGAACAAAATGTTTATGAAGTAGTGAAAGCCTGTGTGGTTCTTCATAACTTCACCAGGATATATGATTGTTCCTCCTCTGCTGGTGTTGTGCGTAGGCCGGACAATGTGCGTAGGGTGAGACCACCTGTCAACCCTCAACATAGACCGCTCTCTGGCCTCAAAGTGCGTGATATTTTCACTAATTACTTTCTGGCACCTGAGGGGGGAAACTTCTTGGCAAGAGCATGCTGTCTCTATGTTGTAAATTTTGGTTTGATGTGTGTCCACAAATATATATTTCTAGCCCTTCTGAATCTATGACTGTTTAATTGCATTGGTAAGCGTATGTTGATACGGTTTTTGAGAATTGAGACAGAGACGACGTAAAGTGTAGTAGACAAATTTTTACTTTTGCCCTTTTTTTAGGGTTTTTTTTCTTAAAGGCAAACATATTCTTGCCCTATGTAAAACTTGGGCAATGGGCCAAATTGGCCATTTTGCAGATTTAAACATTGTTGCAAAATAAACTTTACAAACATATCCAACAAAAGATATAATGCAATAACAACATTGCAACATTAGACAATTGGATTCCAAAGTCAAAAAGAGGAGGTCTCCATCATCAAAATGATATAAAAAATATAATACAAACATTTATTATGAATGTTTTCAAATCATATTAAAAAGCCACCATGACAGGCAAGGCTACTTACGCGTTTCTAAGACATATTACATGTCTGCAAAAAAGACAATATTTCAGCGCACTATACAGGGAAACTCAAAGGATCACATTACAATACTCACTTGATAATACATAGAGAGAGCGTGATGTTCTTGAGGCTGTTTGCCTTGATTTGGAAAGAACGTTAGCTGCCCACAAATTTACGAATTTTATATGGACAGCACGCCTTTTCTATGTATTATCAAGTGAGTAGTCTATTTTGATACTTTGACTTTACCAGTATAGCGCGGTGACATATTGTATTTCTTACAGGCATGTAATATGTCTCAGAAACGCGTAAGGTAGCCTTGCCTGTCATGGTGGTTTATTAATATGCTTTGAAAACCTACATAATAAATGTTCGTTTTATAGTTTTTACATCATTTTGATGATGTAGAGCACCTCTTTTTTACTTAGGATTGTGATTTTTAGCACCAGTTGTAACACACTGGACATCTCCTGCCATCAGTCCGCTTATGGACACTGATGTACAGTATGCATCAACAATTTGCATGTTTGTAGCCACTTATAAATTGTGGAATGTTGGGGAAGGAGAAGGCGGAAGAGCAGCCTGTGGTTGCTGCTGACTATTTTGAGCAGCATCGCCCTGTGTGGGGGCATACTGTTGCCCATGATGTTGGTACTGACCTTCCTCCTGTGATTGTTGGGGGTAGAGGCCAGAGTAATACTGCTGAGGGGCTTCTTGTTGGGGAGGGTAGGCCCGTGTCTCATACCCACCAATATAGCCATGTCGTCCCCAACCAGGTTGGGACCAGCCTCCAACACTGGGTGGGAAAAAGTGGCCATATTAGTGGGGTTGGCTAGAGGCAGACATATGTTGCTGCTGTAGGGAAGGTTGGGTAGGGGGAGGATGGGGGTGAGGTGTAGGGCCACGTATTTGAGGATGTTCAGACCCTGCTTGAGCAAGCATCTGTGTGGGTGGTCTCATGCGCATAAGATTTCTGGGGGAAAGCTGCCACCTCTCCAGATATTCAAAAAGCTCATATGGGGTATTGGGGTGTGTGCTTGCATCAAGCAGGATCTGAAAATATCCTCAAATACGGAGCCTCACCTCACGGGAAAGGGCACGGAGATAAAGGGTAAGGCTACGTTAGTATGCCTCCTTCCCATCATCTGCATTGACTCTAGATAGGTAATTTAGGACCCCAGTGTCCACATTGGTCCTGGTATCTTGGACAGCCATCTGCCGCCTTCTTCGTCCTCGCCGGGATGTTACAACAGCCTGTGGGGAGCCCCGGATCTGGACAGTTGGGCTGCTGCTCATGTTGCCCTGCTCCTCCAGTATGGGTGATGGGCCAGCAGCAGACGGTCCTGGTGGTGGTGTTTGTTGGGCAGGCAATGGGTTCTCGTGTGATGACTCTTCACCCATGCTTCTTGTTGGGGGAGAAGATGGGCCAGCCACCTCTTCCCCTACAGGATCAATTATGGCCTCTGTCTCTGAGCCCGTTTCTCGATCCGTAAGGTTGGATTGAGTTCTGTTATGAAATAGAACAGAGCCAAAAATGCATCAATATTTTTGGCCCTGTAAAGTATGGGTGCAATGTGGTGTGAGGTATCTACTTACGGTCTCAGATCCATAATTGGGGCGAGGAAGGAGAGGTGGTCATAATATACGTATTTTCTTTTTACATAGCCCGCATCCCCACTCCTGGACCGCTGCTGACTTTCCCGCCGGTACTGATCCCGGATGCTGCGCCAGCGTTTCATAACATCTCCCACTGCAATGTGACAGGAAATATTATCAAGTTCACATATTTGATCGGTCACATTTTCTACCAGTAGTCTAGGCATGTGGCCTTCTGGGGTGTGCTTTCTAGCCAGGGTGGCATATCTAATTGGCCCATCCAGGCCAGATACACAGGGTCTGAATAGTTCATGTATCAAGTAACTACACTTAATAACTTGGTTGGCTAAGAGGATGAGGAGCTTGTGGCCTGGGCAAAATTATGGCAGTGTGAAACTATGTGTCACATCAAAATCTACCCGCCTCATGAGGAAAAAAGTAGAAGCACAGGAAGGGGAGGGGGGCAGAATCTGTATGCATTTTTGGTTGTGAGGTAATTTTAATCATTTTTGGGCCTTGTACTTACTCAGTTTCTGCTGCTCCTCACGTGGCCGATCACCAAAGTCATGGAACATCTGGCGACATATGCGCCTCCATGACGCCTCCTTTCTTGCCCGGTTTGTATAATTGGCATCCCGTTGGTCCCATAGTTCTGGCCGCTCCTGTACCAGTACAATGAGCATCTCCACATTTAGGAAATATGGCACCATGATGCTGCTGTACTCCGTGGAGGCGTACTTCCTGGATGTCTGGAGCGCTATTTGAGGTGATTTGCATGTCTAGGCTTCCTGATGATGGATTGGGCCATTTCCTGTCACCAGCCAAAAGACCTGCGTTTTTCTCGCAAGTCACACGTGTGGTCCGTGTGTAATCCGTATTTTTTGCGCACCCATAGACTTGCATTGGTGTATTACGGGCGTAGTACGCTGACAATTGTAGCATGCTGCGATTGGCACGGACCGTAGAATACGCCCGAGAATTATACGGCTGTTGGGAGCAAACCCATAGAGAATAATTTGTCTGTGTGTAATGCGTGCTTTTAACGCCTCTCACTCGTCCGTATTCCTCGCCAGTGTGACCCCGGCCTAAAGGTAACTAAATGACGGGCATTAAACAATAAATGTAAAAATCCTTTCTTTCTTCTGAACGAGGGGGATTTTTAATAAGAATAAAATTGCAAAGTCGATAATTTTTACAAGTGCTTTGCCATTTTGCTTATTAATATGGAGACAAACCTTTTTAACACATGTTCAAAATAATAATAATAATTGGAGGTGAAAGGTAGTCTCAAGAAAAATACAAAAAATGAACTAAAAAATAATGTGGGCAAGTCCTATAAATGTTCAAATTAAATCTTTATCCTGATTTGATGCCTCTGATAGATTTAGATTTTCAGTGATTATATTTTTCCTTTTTTTATTAAGCCATAAAAGCTCTCACATCTTGCACACCTATGGAAGGCTGCCTGAAAGGTTCATTCACACGTCAGTATTTGGTCAGTATTTTGCATCAGTGTTTGTATGCCAAAGCCAGGAATGGAACTTACCAAGACAAAAATATAATTGAAAGACTGATGTCTGTTCTTTGTTTTGGAGACATTCCTGGTTTTGGCATACAAATACTGATGAAATACTGATCAAAAATACTGATGTGTGAAAGAGGCCGAAGTGAGAGGCTGGGGTGTTGACACGCGTAAAATGAAAACTTCTGCTGGCATCTGTTGTTTTGATCGGAGAAAGAAAAGAATGAAGAGAACTAGTAAGTTTTAAAAGACATCAGAATAATACATGTCGGGTGTATGGTGTGTACAGTATGTGTCTCTGGTGCAGGGAAAGAAGGAGAAGTGTATTTAGAGAATCACTTCCAGCAATGTATATATTCATGTGACATATCACCTAGCAGAAATGCCATTGCTCTGACTGATGACATTGTCACCTGCTGTGAAATATCCAGCTCATGTGAACATATATATAATGCTTTATGATATTGCTTTAGTGATATATGTAAAACAAAACATGATGTGGTAACTTTTAAAGCTGTAGAAAAAGTTTGTTTTTTAATACATTGGCACTAAAACACTAACATGTCCTTCAGTGTCATACATAAGTTGCCATTTTCCACATCCGTCTCTGTCCCCAGAGGGACTCACAATCTAAAGGGGGTTTTACACTAAGCGATATCGCTAGCAATATCGCTAAAACGTCACTGGTTTTGTGACGTTATAGCGATATTGCTAGCGATATCGCTATGTGTGATACTTACCAGCGACCGGCTCCCCCGCTGTCCATCGCTGATCGCGCGAGAATGTCCGGCTCCATTTCTCGTCGGGCGCTTCCTGCTGAGACTTCCTGCTGTGACGACGAGCGACGCGTGGAGGCGGGCGGGAGGACGTCAGGATCGCTGTGTGTGAAAGGTGAGTATCGTGCGCTGCGTCGCTGCTGCATCGCTGTGAGATCTTTCTGTATGAAAGCTCACTAGCGATCATTTAGCGATGCACCAGCGATCCTGACCGGGTCGGATCGCTGGTCGGATCGCTGGTGCATCGCTAAATGTAAAAGGGCCTTAAGACTATACAGTGGGGAAGAAAGTATTTTAGTCAGCCACCAACTGTGCAAGTTCTCCCACTTAAAAAGATGAGAGCGGCCTGTAATTGACATCATAGGTAGACCACAACTATTTGAGTCAAAATGACCTTGTCTGATCCAGAAAATGACCTTGTCTGATTTGGCAAGATTTATTTTTCAAATTATGGTGGAAATTAAGTATTTGATCATCTAAAATCATGCAAGATTTCTGGCTCTCACAGACCTGTAACTTCTTCTTTAAGAGGCTCCTCTGTCCTCCATTCATTACCTGCAGTAATGGCACCTGTTTTAACTTATCAGTATAAAAGACACCTGTCCACAACCTTAAACAGTCACACTCCAAACTCCACTATGGTGAAGACCAAAGAGCTGTCAAAGGACACCAGAAACAAAATTGTAGCCCTGCACCAGGCTGGAAAGACTGAATCTGCAATTGGCAAGCAGCTTGGTGTGATGAAATCAAATGTGGGATCATTAATAAGAAAATGGAAAACATACAAGACCACTGACAACCTCCATCGATCTGGAGCTTCACGCAAGATCTCACCCTGTGGGGTCAAAATGATCACAAGAACGGTGAGCAAAAATCCCAGAACCACACGGGGGGACCTAGTGAATGACCTGTATAGAGCTGGGACCACTGTAACAAAGGCTGTCATCAGTAACACACTATGCCACCAGGGACTCAGATCCTGCAGTGCCAGACATGTCCCTCTGCTTAAGTCAGTACATGTCCAGGCCCATCTGAAGTTCGCTGTAGAGCATTTGGATTATCCAGAAAAGTATTGGGAGAATGTCATATGGTCTGATGAAACCAAAGTAGAATTGTTTGGAAGAAGCAAAACTCATCATGTTTGGAGCAGACAGAATGCTGAGTTGCATCCAAAGAACACCATGCCTACTGTGAAGCATGGGGGTGGCAACATTATGCTTTGGGGCTGTTTCTCTGCAAAGGGACCAGGACGACTGATCCGTGTACATGAAAGAATGAATGGGGTCATGTATCGTGAGATTTTAAGTGCAAACCTCCGGCCATCAGCAAGGGCATTGAAGATGAAACGTGGATGGGTCTTTCAGCACGATAATGATCCCAAGCACACTGACAGGGCAACGAAGGAGTGGCTTTGTAAGAAGCATATGAAGGTCCTGGAGTGGCCTAGCCAGTCTCCAGATCTAAACCCCATAGAAAACCTTTAGAAGGAGTTGAAAATCCATGTTGCCCAGTGACAGGCCCAAATAATCACTGCTCTAGAGGAGATCTGCATGGAGGAATGGGCCAAAATACCACAAACAATGTGTACCAACCTTGTGAAGACTTAGAGAAAACATTTGACCTCTGTCATTGCCAACAAAGGATATATAGCAAAATAGTGAGATGAACTTTTGTTAATGACCAAATACTTATTTTCCACCATAATTTGAAAAATAAATCTTGCCAAATCAGACAAGGTGATTTTCTGGATTTGTTTTCTCATAGTTGTGGTCTACCTATGATGTCAATTACAGGCCTCCCTCATCTTTTTAAGTGGGAGAACTTGCATAATTGATGGCTGACTAAATACTTTTTTCCCCACTGTATTTACCCATCCATGTGAGTGTTACTATCCCTGAGAATAGAAGTAGAAAATCTGGAGACCCAAAAAAAAGCACAAATAGGGTCTTAACTAGTTAAAAACATGGGGTGCACCAGGGAGAGGTACGCTAACCTTGTTTTGTTGCAACTAAGTAACATGTGAAAATCCTGGATCAGCTGCTGCAGGACACGGGTCCAAAGACAGAGGATAATGGTGTATGTGTCCAAATCTGTGCTGCTGATAAAGATGGATGGCAGACGATAGTCTTCAAAGCTTTATTTCAAAACAGGTTAATAGTCAATGCGTTTCGAGGTCATGCAGGACCTCTTCCTCTGGACAAAATCTTACAACTAAACATAGATCCCTCTGAAGCTGGGTGTCCGTTTGGGACCCAGAGACTCTGCCACTATTCACACTAGGTAGGTTTTAACCGTTAGTGTAGTTGCTGTCTCAAATGGGTACACCTTGCCGTGGTGGGACAGCTTTATACTTTTTTGATCAAAATAGTGTTTACCAAGTACCCTATGATATTTAATGCACTTGCTTTTTTACTTATTTATTTTCATTAGGGTATATACACACATTGTTTTTTCCTTTGGTTTTGCTTAAACATAGATCTAGCGGACCAGCAGCATCCACTGAGGTCTGCCAAGGAAATGAATGATAGCGCAGGTAGTCACAGAGGCATGCTGTTAATGGTGTAAAGATATATTTAGATGAGCTGTTTTTTTCCTTTCCTTGGTTATGGGAACAAGGGTCAAAATGGTAATCAAGAGAACACATATATAAATCTATCCTATGGACATTTGCACAAAAGGTGATTGTGTGGTGGGTTTTTTTTCCACAAAATGGTAGCAAATTCACTGCCAAAGAGTTGCAGTTTCTCAAAGGCGTCACTCTATGTGACTGCAGACTTGTGAATCCTCACATCTTACGTACACAGTATTCTCTGGCACCTGCTCTAGGAGTGGGTTTTCATGTTACCGCAAGTATGCATAGTCCTGGCCACATTCCGACTAGACTGTTTCCAGTCTTGCTCAATACATTTGCATTGAGCGATGCTATAACCATCTAGTTGGAATGTGTCCAGGAGTATGCATATTGCAAACATAATAATAATAATGTTATTTCTATAGAGCCGACATATTCCGCAGCACTTTACATTTCAGAGGGGAAATGTACAGACAATAGACATTACAGCATAACAATAGACATATATATCAAAACAGATACCAAGAGGAATGAGGGCCCTGCTGCAAGTTTACAATCTATGCTGATAGGGTCTGGGACTCTTGGAACCACTGCTGATCAGCTCTTTAAAGGAGACATGACACCCACATTCCTTTTAGTACTTTAGTTTTAATCCCAATAAAGTAAATACGAGCACAGCAGCTATGAAAAGTAATGCATTTTTCTGTCTGGAGGAATATAAGCAAGTAAGCTCAAATGTCCCTACAGTTGGGTTAATCTGCTTGTTGTCTTCCATGATGACAATTTACATGACTTGTATATTTCTGACTTTTTTATGTGAATTCTTGCCTCCTATTTCAAATTAATTGTAGCAAAATTATTTGTACATTCCTGTTATACGTTTTATAATAACAATACATAACATCAGAAAAACATTAAATAGCAAGCAAAAAGAGCAAAAAGATTGCACGATATAAAACAGACACACGCACGTCTGGCAATGTACAGCAATGGAAGACAACAGAGTATAAATAAAGCAGAGCTGTGAGTGTTACATACACATTACATTGTGTCCTGAGCAGTCTGGCAGATGACAGCCTACAGGCGGGGGTGGCTTCATAGAGGTGCCAGGTACTGGTAACATACATGTCTATGCAGTGCTCATATGCCAGTGCAGTTATGAACAATGCGCAGGACATGAGTCATGCACTCAGTTTGTTGTCTATTCTGGCTGTTCATGTTTTATTTCATGTTTTCTTATTATAAATGTAAAACCCCACTATAGGTATAAAACCTCTGGAAGAAAAAGAACGAGAACATTATTGACTGTTTCTCAATAAATGTTCTATCTCTCTCTGACTCTCTCATTCTCTGTCTATAGCTTTCTTTCTCTCTGTCTTTCTTTATTTCTTTCTCTTTCTCTTTATTTCTCATTCTCCCTCATATTCTTTGTATCTCTATCTCTCTATCTCTTTATCTCTCTTCATCTCTATATATCTCTCTCATTCTCTCCCCTTCTCTTTTTCTCTCATTCTCTATCTTTTTCTCTAACTCAGACTCTACCACTTTATCTTTTTATCTCTCTTTCTCTTTCTTTCTCTTTCTTTCTCTCTCTCTCATTCTCTCCCCTTTTCTTTCTCTCCCATTATCTCCCCTTCTCTTTCTCTCTCTCATTCTCTTCCCTTCTCTCTCTTTATCTCTCTTTATTTCTCTCTTGCTCTCATTCTCTCCCTTTCTCTATCTCTTTATTTCTCTCATTCTCTCCCCTTCTCTTTCTTATTGTCTAATTCCTTATCTCATTCTCTCTTTATCTCTATTTCTCTCTAGCTCCCATTCTCTCCCTTTCTCTCTCTCACTCTCTCCCCTTCTCTTTATCTCTCTCATTTTCTCTCTCTTTTTCTCTCTCTTTATCTCGCTTTATCTCTTTCTCATATGGAGTTGCTTTGGGGTATTATTCTGTGTTCTTGATGTATTCTTTTCTTATGTCATGTTTGTTCAAATTAATAACTTGATAATACAAAATAGCAACTAAAAAAAATATATTTTAACATTAAGACCAAAATGTTATGGTATTATTAATAACTTAAAATAACTTATCCTTATCCTAAGACTTGAAAAAGTTGGGCAGGTTCCTTAGAGTGTAGTGGTTTTACGTTGACGAGGCAAACAAGTAAAACAATCATTTTCTATAGTCTCATATTCTCTCTGTCATAGGGCTCGGCTATAGAACTTCTTTGTCAGATATATCGGAAATAGATTAATTAGAATTACAGTACTCTGAGCATTTATTAGATGTCACTGTGATGCTAAAGCATCACAAAGTCTAGATATGGTAGGTAGTAAGTGTACTTGATTTTTAACAAAACAGATTTAAAAAAAAATTATGTTAACATTATTTCACAATTAAATTCATATTTAATTAAAACTTGAAAATATAAATACTTTTTTAAACATTATAACGCTCTAGGACTATCATTTAAATTTAAAATACCACAATATTGTAATTATTCTTAATGTGTACTTTTTCCTTTATATGGGAAAAATTATAATTTTATTGATTTGAAATCCAATACCAAACACAGATCGAGATACCAGAAGATCCTGATCACATGTAACGTTATAACTATTATCAAAAGGTATAAAATTGTAAATAATCCATAAAAATAGACTTCCCGAAGCGCTCCAAATTTGGTGCAAAAGTAAAAAAGTGTTTATTTTCCTAGTCGTATGCAACATTTTAACGTTTTTCAAGCAAAGAATGAGTTATAGTTAGTTTATAGTTTTTGTCGTTAGCAATATTAATATTTTATTATATAAAATTGTTAATATACAAAAGAATCCAATAAAAAAAGTGAAATAAATAAATTTAGTTAAATACTGAAGTGCTTGGAAATCCCATTGATTTGGGATTATTGATAAATTGTGATTATCTATACAGTTTTTAATAAGAGGAGCACATACCTGTATGACAGACTCTGGAGCTGTGTGAATAGTGAAACAGGTAATCAAGAGGAAACTAACTCAGCAGGACCTAAAGGAGGAAACTCTTGGATAAAAGCTGTTTAGCCTTTCAAGCCAAGCCTACTAGCACATAGTGACATTGGTTGGAGAGTTTTACACAAATGCATTATAATTCACCCCATCATTAACTGGTGTCACTACTCTCTTAGTAATTGCACTGTGATTATAAAAGGAGTGGATCTGAATCATTTTAAATGTAGCAACGATGAAAATGTCATTTAACTTTTATGTACGTCAGTGAATTATGATATTTTTGTTGTAATAATACAGATAACTCCAATACTTCAATGTCTACCGGAGAAGATGTGTCATTATTGCTTTCAGTAGCTGGTATGACGGTCCTGAACAGCAAAGATATCAGTCCAACATAACAACTGCTTTAGTTTATGGATTTTAACGCAAAGATGTGGTGGTGCCAATAGCGATGGATGTCGTGGTAAAGTGACATGGACCCATGGAGGCCAAAATGTTAAAAGTACGTAAGTCGTTTGCAAACTTTATTCTTTATTCTAAATCAGTTTAAGAGAAAAGTTGAAATTTTAACAGGTTCCTGTAAATCCCTTCCATATCTGGCCTTTAGTTAAATAATTGAAAAATGCATATCAATCATTCTTTGGTAGACAGTCTTTTATACTTAGTGTTGAACTTCTGTTTATGGAAGCACACCTTAAAATTGAATGTGTCGACAAATAAGAGAGTGCGATCCATCTCACCCACGATGAAGTAGCCAGCGAATCCTCATCTCGGATGGAAAAAAACACTCTTGCTCTGTGCTAGAAGTATGAAATGGTAGGGATATCCAGCCATTTTTGGATAAAAAAATTGTTTTTTATTAGCTGCAGAATTAAATAAAAAACAAACACTCAGTATAGTAGAAAAGAAGAAAAAAAATTATATATATATACTTTGTGTGTATATATATATATATATATACACACACACTCACACACACACTGTATATACTGCATATATACATACATATATACAGCTCTGGCAAAAATTAAGAGACCACTTCCAAATGTTCAGTTTGTCTGATTTTTTTATTTTTGAGTAAAATGTAGATTGTTCTTTTAGTCTACAAGCGTCTGACAACATGTCTCCGAATTTCCAAGCAATACATTTATTTATTTTTTTCTGAAAAGGAGAAATGGTCAAAATGTAAGAAAAAACAAAAAACAGTGCTTTCAGACCTCAAATATTGCAAAGAAAACAAGTTCATAATCATTTAGAAACAACAATACTAATGTTTTAACTCAAGAACAGTTCAGAAATCAATATTTTGTGGAATAACCGTGATTTTTAATCACAGCTTTCATGCGTCTTGGCATGCTTTCCACCAGTCTTTCACACAGCTTCTGGTGCAAAAATGTAAGCAGATCTTCTTTGTTTGATGGCTTGTGACTATCCATCATCCTCTTGATTACATTCCAGAGGTTTTCAATGGGGTTCAGGTCTGGAGAATGGGCTCCCCATGACAGGGTTTTGATGTGGTGGTCTCTTAATTTTTGCCAGAGCTGTATTTATATACTGTATATCTGTGCGAGCTCTCACAGGTATATACAGCTCTGTCAAAAATTAAGAGACCACTGCACAGTTTTATAAAAATCAGTGTTGTGAGTTCATTTTTCCCTTCACCAGTGAGGTCTAATGAACTCTCTCTTCTGGCGAAGGAAGGTAGTGAGGCTGATTACCAAACAGCTGAGCAGGTAGCTGATGACTGGGTCACAGGAATTGATGACTGGATATAAGGCAGCCGGTGATTTTCCTGCTGGATTCTTGGAGACCGGTCTGATTTCTGCTTCTCAAAGCTAAGTTTTGCTCTGCCTTTTGTACACTTTACTTCTGGTTTTGTTTGCCTTGTTTTTTGGAGTTCAGCCATCCCCGGCCGGGGGTGAGCTGAATTCCATTTTTGTGTCTGATCTGTTGATCTCTGGCTCTGTCTTCAGAATATACCTGAGTGCTGATATAGTCTTTTTGAAGCCTAGCGACTTCAGGGCCTGTTTTTCCTATCAGTCTGTTGGTTCATTTTTGGATAGGTTATGGGGTCTGCAATCCGATAGCTCCCAACTTCTCTGGTTTTCTGGACTTAGCTATTATTTTTGTTTTTTCCTCCTTCGGTGACTCATCCATAACAAATCAGCATCTCTACATGTCTGACAACCATTCCATTCCAGTGTCAATTGAATTCCAATGAGAGGACACCTCATTCTACTTAATGTGCTTCTGATTAGGTGATGACCTGAACCAAATCTTATTTAATGAAGGAAAAAATAAAAAACCCTGTTGTGGTGTTCACAATCCTCTTGCAATAGGACAAGCTGATGGCAAAACAAGTGCTAGTAATATCCCAAAAGCAATAGGAATGAAAAAATAACTTGCAACCATGCCAAAGGAGTTGAAATGAAAAGTCTTGAGTGAGGAAAAGAAGGGCTCAATTCTGGCTTTACTAGCAGAGGAATACAGTGAGCATCATGTTGCCTCCATCCTTAAAATTTCTAAGACGGCAGTCCATTACAATGAGGTCAAGCAGAGGCCATTGGGGACAACAAAGCTAGAGACCGGCAGAGGGCGAAAACGACTCTCCACTGACTGGGATGACCGTCATCTTATTCGAATGTCAAGGAATGGCAAATGGCAGCTGGGGTGAAGTGCACAGCAAAAACAGTTGGTAACAGGCTCCTAGAGGCAGAGCTCAAATCAAGTAAAGCTAGAAAAAAAGCCTTTCATCAATGAGAAGCAAAGGAGAGCCAGGCTGAAGTTTGCCAAAGACCATATGGATTGGACCATAGAGGACTGAAGTAAGGTAATCTTCTCTGATAAGTCTAATTTTCAGCTTTTCCCAACACCTGGTCTTCTAATGGTTAGACGGAGACCTGGATAGTTGTACAAGGCAGAGTGTCTTAAACCCACTGTGAAATTTGGTGGAGGATCAGTGATGATCTGGGAATTCTTCAGCCAGGCTGGAATTGGGCAGGTTAATTGTTGCGAAGGACGTATTGTTGATTCTGAGGATTCTGCCACACTAGGGTGTGGCCCGTCTTAATTGTCTGTGGCCGAATTGGATCTCTGGCAGAGATTTTACGTGCACGGAGAAAAGAATACACAAGACAAGGTGTATCATGTCAATATGATTCTTCTCTATCTTTAATCCAAGGTGTACAGTTTTTATAACAGAAATCATTGTGTTACATCATGGGTGCATTTCCAAATTACTGTTTACCCCAAATAGTAAATTAGTATTGATCTCGTGGGATCTCATATGTTCCCATATCGCTACATAATCATTATGTACATAATTATTGTCTTCTAGCCCGATCCACCCTAGTCCACCCAGTCCACCCAGTATTGCATGAAGCCTAAGTGGGTTATACAATACAGAAAACAATTCTCAGAAAATCTGAAGTATCTTAAAGCAACATGATCCCAATACTCAGCAAAGCATTTATACAGTGGTACAGTTTTGATTCTTGTATATATTCATATGCCATATATTTTCCCCTTAACAGTATTAATCAAGCCGCATACAAGTTTATCCTGGAAAAACAGTTGATTCCTTCTGCTCAGGCAATGTTCCCCAACTCTGAGGACTGGTTTTTCCAGCATGACAATGCACCATGCCACACAGCTAGGTCAATCAATGTGTGGATGAAGGACCACCACATCAAATCCCTGTCATGGCCAACCTAATCTCCAGACCTGAACCCCATTGAAAACCTCTGGAATGTAATCAAGAGGAAGATGGACAGTAACAAGCCATCAAACAGAGAACTGCTTACATTTTTGTACCAGGAGTGGCATAAGGTCACCCAAAAGCAGTGTGAAAGACTGGTGGAAAGCATGCCAAAACGCGTGAAAGCTGTGATTAAAAAACATGGTTATTCCACAAAATATTGATTTCTGAACTCTTCCTGAGTTAAGTTAGTATTGTAGTTTCTAAATGATTATGAACTTGTTTTCTTAGCATTATTTGGGGTCTGAAAGCACTGCAGTTTTTTGCTATTTTGACCATTATTTTCTCATTTTCTGAAAATAAATACAAAATTTAGTGCTTGGAAATTCGAAGACATGTTGTCTGTAGTTTATAGAATAAAAGCGCAATTTACATTTTACTCAAAAATATAGCTATAAACAGAAAAATCAGACAAACTGAAAATTTTGCAGTGGTCTCTTAATTTTCGCCAGAGCTGTACATTTTTAATGTTTATATAGCTAACTCTGTACTGTAGTACTGGGAATGTTCTGTTTTTATTCAATTCTACCAATATATTTTTTTTTTTAAATTTGTATTCTGCCTTCATACATGTTGACACGGTGTGCAATCTAGCATACAGCATAAACCACTTTCTATCTTCCAAAATAAGCAGCCTGTTCTCTGTAGTCTAACTTGTTTATTGGTGAACAGGTATAGAACATGTGGTAAAACTATAAAGAATATCAACGACATGAGTAAGTATTGGGCAATTGATCACACAGCTAACACTACAATAACAGGAAGTATACAGTGTGATTCAAACTTTACATGAAATACACAGGTTACTAATTACATCTACTGTGCACTGGCTGCTATACAGTTAATAACATCTCTGTACAACACTGCATTGCAAGAAAGATATTAATCTTACCAGATATGCTTTACCAGGATAACGAACTCAAGTAGGGGAGTTACAGGAGGACAAATAAACACGTGTGTCCCATGAAATACACAGAAGAAAATGGCATCTTCCCAGAATACATTGCTTCAATCTCACAATGCAACACTCTGTCTGCTATTAAAGGCACAGTGTTGTGAGTTCATTTTCCCCTTCACTACTGAGGCCCGATGAACTCCCTCTTCTAGTAAAGAAAGGTAGTGAGCCTGATTATCAAACACCTGAGCCTAATGATAATGACTGGCTGAGTGGAGTTACTGACTGGATATAAGGCTGCCAACGCCCTTCTGCCCTGCGGGTGATTTCTCTGTGGGATCCTTGGAGACCAGTTTGAATTCCTGCTCTTCTAAAGCTAAGTTTTCTGCTCGGCTTTTTGCATTTGTGCTTTGACTTTGTTTTGCTTTGTTTTTCTGGATTTCTGCCATTCCCTGCTGGGGTGAGCTGAATTCCTTTAGCTCTGTCTTCTGAAAATACCTGAGTGCTGATTTAGTTTTTGAAGCCTAGCTGCTTCAGGGTCTTTTTCCATATCAGCTTGTTGGCTTATGTCTTTGATAGGGTTTTGGCAGATTGCAGACAGCAACCTTCCTTTCCTGTTCTGTTTAGTTAGCTTGTGCCCCATCATTTGCTCAGCCTATCTTTCTATCTGTGTGAGTGTTTTTTTCATCTTGCTTCACCGTCATTATATGTTGGGGGCTGCCTTTTACTTTGGGGTCTGCTCTGGGGCAGTTTAGATTTCCTTTTCTGTCTTTAGGCTATTTAGCTCTCCGGCTGTGATCGAGGGGTCTAGGGCACCGTAGGAACCCCCCACAGCTACTGCTAGTTGTGTTGATAGGTTCAGGGGTCTGCAATCTGATAGTTGCCAACTTCTCTGGTTTTCTGGACGTAGCTTCTATTTTTGTGTCTGCCTCCTACGGTGACTCGTTCATAACAGCACAGGCTATAAATGCTATTAAAGACACAGCTATAAACTCAGCCACCACTAGATGGTGCTATAACTAAACCAGCACATAATACAAACATATATGCCCTATATTCAGAGGGCAGAACAATTTGTATCCAAAAAACAGCTGGATTTCCTTATCTCTGGATTATCCTTGCCCCATTTCCATACTGTAAAAATTATTGAGTATAAAGACAGTTTGAAACAATATGCAGACTATGTATCTAATTATATGCATACTGACAATTGCTCATCTTGCCTTTCTACCTAATTATTCTATTTTCACTGCTTTGTGTAGAAAAAGGATGTCTCTTGTCCCTCCATTTATTATTCACCTCTTCAACTCCTGGTTCCCAGCTGCTCCCTCCTCCCCCTGCCATATGCTATAGACTTGTGCAGTGAATCACAGAAAGAAAATTGTCCTCCTGTTTCTACATAAAGTTTAGAAGAATTCAGCTAGCCAATTTTTAATCATGTGATGTCACAGACTCAATGGAAAAGAGAAGAATTAACTGGGTACAAGGGGAAAATGAGCAATTGTAAGTACACAGTGCTATATAATATGATGACTGCAATATATTAATAGGATAAAAACTTTCATGGGAGGAGTGCTTATGTAAGTCACTTTCTTTTTTGTCTTGTGTTAGATGTCGTTTTTGGCTCCAAATTCTACAAAATGGCACACTTAATTCATGAATTTGGCTCACTTCCCTTCTTGAATTTTTCACACCAATATTAGCGGGGAAAAGTTACACATTGGTGCCAAAAGTAGCAAAAATTGCTCCATTCTAGGTGGGGACTGAAGTGAAGTTGTGCCAAATTTTTTGACTTTTTAAAAAGTGGCAATTGATGACTCCCACGAAAAGGAAGGGCTAAACTCCGCCCACAAAAAACAAAACAGGAGAGCACATATGAAATAGATTTTAAAAAAGGTGCAAATAAAATAATGAATTGGGTGCAAACAAAAGGCTCAAAACACTCAAAATTAGACAAAACGGGCACAAAGGCAATGATGATTTGGGGCAAGTGTATCTAGATGCTCAGGCCCAATTCTTCATTGATGTTTCTCCACTTTTCTGGAGAAATTTCCTTCCTTTTTTAGTGACTGTAGTATATGCACCTTATTCTCTAAGCCCCGTTTCATCATTTGCCTATGTCTGTGTCACGTCGCCGTCAGGACACAGGGACTGCTGTTCCTGCCTCGGCCACTGGGAGGCGCCGGACTGTCACATCGCCGTCAGACTCTGGGACGGCTGTTCCTGCTTCGGCCACTAGGAGGCGCCGTGGTTCGCCCGTGGGTGGTGATGACAGAGAAGGGGCTCCTGCGCAGGCATCTGGTGGGTGCAGGCTCCGCTCCTCTGTCAGTCACGAAGGGGTTGGTGCATCACCATCTGGCCTGGTCCTGGGGGCGGTCCAAATGACATCATCAGACTGTGAGCCTGTGAGGGATAGCCTGATCCTTCAAATACCTTGGGGCCTGTCTTGCAGGCCGCCAGATATAGTCTTGGTCTCCCCAGTGTGCTAGTGTATTATTTGCTATTGCTATTCCTGACCTTAGCTTGGATTTTGACTCTGTTACTGCCTGCCGATTTTGTACCTCTGCCGCCCATCTGGTTTAGACTATGGTTTCGGTCCCGTTAATTTATCCCTCTCTGGTGACCGTCCTGCTCTTGTCCGCTGCTCTTATACAAAACAGCTACCTCCTGGGCTCCGCTGTAATTCCAGTAAAGGGTCTCGGGGTTGCTCGGGGTGCTGTCTCAATTGCCGTCCAGACTCGCACAAGACGGACATCACAGTCTGTTTTTTGTCTATTTTTGTGTTTTTACATCTTCTTTTTGTTTGTACCCAATTCATTACTCTATTGATGCCCTTTTTTAAATCGATGTAATCTCTGCTCCTGTTTTCCTTGGTTTCTAGCAATTCCAGATATTTTTGCTTTATTCATCAAATGCAACATTTTAAAGGTTGCAAAATTTGGCTCAATTTCACATTAGTTCCCCTCTGGTGTAATTTTCAGTACAACAGTATTATTTGCAATTTTTGTGACGTTTGGCACCAATTTGCAACTTTTGCCACTAAGACTGGCAAAAAACAACCAGTTCAAGACAGGAGGAAATCCCATTTCTGACTTTGCGCCAAGTTCATGAATCGTGTGTGCCAGTTTGATGAATTAGACTCCAAGAACGGCAACTAATGCCACAAGATAAAAAAAAATAACTTAAAAAACATACAAATAGTCATTTGGGGTCATTGACTGCATATTACATAAATAGATAAGCCCTGATTCATCATGTGCATATTTTTTAAACAGTTTCCATTTTTGCCTTGTGGTATTAGTTGCAATTTTTGGAACCAAATTAATCAAAATCGTGCACACTGTTGATGAATTTGGCACAAAGTCTAAAATGGGCTTTCTTTCTCTTCTATTTTGAACTGTAATTGCATTTTTTGACCCCCAAAAAGTAGCAAAAATTACACCCAAATACTGGCGTACTCAAAAATACACATGGCAGGTCCGGAGTGGAGTTGTGACAAATTTTGCAACTTTTTTAAAAAGTCGCAATTGATGAATTGGGCGAAAACATCTGGAATTGCTAAACTACAAAGTAGAAAACAATAAAACAGAGGAGCACATAAAATAGACTTCAAAAAAGGCGCAAATGTTTTAATCACTTTTACAGTATGATACAATAAGCAATAATTAGAAAAAGTAAATAAACAGTAAGCAATATTTCTTTCTTTACTTACCATCCTGAATTTTATTAATATAATCTCTTTTCAATGAGATTTGTTTTAGCAAATTTATCACGTCAGATATCATGAATGATGTCAGATCTTTGTAGAATTTGTGTACTATATGATAAAGGGTTACGCAGCGACTTTTGAGTTGGGAAAAGTTAAATTTTTCTGCACATCATTTAATTCTGAAAATAATTTAATTATCTTGAATATTGATAAGCTTTATGTCAACCAATATGTCCAAAAAATTTGGAGGGCACTTCTACAAGTAATGTCACCCTAATAATACTAATACTATCTGAGGGACATTCAGCTCCATACATATTCCTTTAGGACAAGGGACTAAAAAGGTGTGTAAATTTGATGACGCTAATGTGCCTTTAACATACAATTATAAAAGGCACCAAAAATATAACAATTATCCTGCAAGGTTATTAATCTAATAATACAGCATCATATAGCACGTGTGTAAAGTCCCTGCACATGTCAGCAAGACCAGGGACTCTTAAAGGTCTCAATATCAGCGTTATCAAAAAATCAAATAATGGCCCCAAAATAAGTCCTTAAATAATAGTTTACCAGTAAGTCTGGTGCTGTGTGTCCACTTGGTGTCCCCTCACCCCGATGCGCGTGTCGCCGCCAGCTTCTTCCAGGGACATGTCAGGGTGAGAGGCAGCTAAATATTTATGTATTATTTATGTAAAGAGCTCAATGTCACTAAGATAGTATTAGTATTATTATAGATATCATCTAATATAATTATTTATATATCCTTAGTGCCTCATAAATTACATCTATAAGGCATAATTTTTCATGTGAGATATCCCTCTTATATATTTGGTGTTTTTACCACTTGGTGTCCTCTTCACAGTATTTTTTGCTTTTTACTTAGTTTCCACTATGTTTTTATATTATTTACAAATAAAAGTTATTTTTTAACATTACTGCATTCAGAATCTCTTCATATTCCCATGAGTATTTTATGATAAATGGGAGCTTGGTGACATATTGATAAGCTTTGTGTTGCACAACAGGAAATGTGTGCAATTAAAACTACAGGACATACCTGGCAACAAAATGAATGCTGCAGTTGCCAGTACCCGACATCCTGTTTAAACATTTGATCTGTGAGTTGGACCCCACAGTGATATTATATTGATGGCCTATGCTAAAGGTCCGTTACAAAGACTGACCAACAGCATGATGCGACTGCTGATCTGTAAACTTTTACCAATCGGCGGTTGTTTAAAAGACTGCTTACACAGTCCAAAGTGAACATGTGCACTGAGTGGTCTATACTACAGTCAATCTATACTATAGTTGGTCTATACTAGGCGCATAGGCTGCCATAGTCCTATTTACAAGGGGCAATGCACCATCAAGGACGATTATTTTTTTAACTGTGCAAAAGGTCATTTTATCCAATGAACGAGAGTTCATTCATTGTGTGATTGGAAGCTTGTTTACAGGGCAAAACAATCATGAAACAAGTGTTCTTAGCAATGGTCATTCACGTTGATCTCGCAGTGTAAATGTTGCTTAAAGGGTTGTCCATCCATTTTAAATTCCTAAATTTCACCTTTAAGGCACTCTACATTGCAACTCAAAGTACTTTCTTATAGAAATATAACGAAACTCATAAATGTCTTTTGGCTTGGATGTGTGCAATTAAAATGTCAGTTTTATAGGGTAAGATGCACTTTAGATAAGCATCATTATGTACAGGCATTATGTACAGGGCCATCGACAACACCTGCGTATCCGGTTCAGCTGTACTATGGCACATGGGGGAGAGGGCACCCACTGAGAAAGCTAAATCTGTCTGGAGCTGGTCAACACTGGTTTCCCCATCATGATGTATTGTATGCTGCAACACCAGGACAGCAGCAAACAATACACAGCACCACTCACCCACTGCCGCAGACAGAGATTCCTGCTATGTTAACCCAGAATTTTTCAAAAATATGTGATGTCAATGAACTCCTATTTGTGTCACTCACAGCACTTAATTAAAGTAATAGTGAATATTCAAAATGAAGCAAGCTCCATATTATTTTATGTTAGGCGTCAGGTTCCGGGCGCTGCACAGAGGGAATCCAGAGCCTTGCCATCGGCGGTCTCCCATTCCCTCTGGCCGCAGTGGAGCCTGCTCAGCACAATCCACGATTCCAGCGTTCTGCCCACACCAGCATTGTGGGTTTGGCTGCTGCTGCCACCTCTGGTCCTGTTATGGCAATGCAACCTGTCCAGCAGCAAAAGACTCCAGGGTCTAAGTCCTTCCTTCAGTCTACTGAGCATGCTCATGAGACGATCTCCCATTGGGAATCGGAAGTCACATGCTCAGGTCCTTCTCCAGTTCTGATTGGTCCATCTGGAGGATCAGGAAGGTCCCGGAAGGGCACGGCTCTAAAAGACTCGCATGGCCGCCCCGCCATGCACTATGATAGACTCTGAGGCTAATGCATTTAGTGTATGTGTGATGATGGCTGAATGAGCCTGGTGACTGACGCATTATAATTCCCCCCTCCTTGGATATTACGTATGTGTTAGGGTGAGGGATTAGAGTCAGTACGTTAGCTCTACACTGCATAGCGCCGCAGTGTTGCTCCACATCCACCGCTAGGGCCTAGGCGTCGGCCAGTATAGGCCTCCTTGGCTACTGCTATCGCAGCGTCCACTAGTTACGCCGTGCACTTTAGTAGCGCTTTCCAGCCCGGTTATTAGGCTGGTTAATGGTGTCCGTCAGGGCGAATACTGCACACGGTGCAGCAGTGGTTCACACCCCGTGACCTCTGACGCTAACAGGTTGTGGTTGTTCGCCGGCAGGCACGTGTTACTTAAAGTAACGGCGCACGAGTCTGTTGGCTCCGGCTCAGTGATTACGCACTGGTGTCCGGCTTTACTCCTACACGCCTTTCCCTCATTGTTCAGCAGCAGTTGGTCACCTCTGCACGGTGGGCCCTGGGCTGCGAACGCATCTTATATATTATTTCATCTTTATTATTTGGTGCGTTCCGCCAGCCCCGTAACATTATCATAGCACCAGGGCCTTGCTAACAATGACGGACGAGCAGCGCCTGCAGCGATATGTCCAGCAGCTGGAGGGAAGTGTCATGATCTCAGTGCGGGTTTGACTCGCACACGTGGGGTTAATGTATGGAACCAGTACTGATGACTGGCATTTCTGGGGTTAAAGGTTGTGATCCCGGTGCAGGCTTACCTGCACACCTGGGGCTATGATTGTGGCCTCTCCCTGGTTCTGGGGGAGGCTTCTTATAGCCTCAGGATGCTCCCATCCCTGTCAGTCATACTTTCGCCCTTGGCATTGTGTGGTGACCCCTGAGTGTGTTAGTGCTGTGTTCTGGTTACTTGATTCTCTGTGTATGACTCGGTCTGTTTCCTGGATATCGCTTTGGATTCTGCCTGGTACCTTCTATGTCTGTTTGGTTTTGATCTCTGCTTGGCCCTGATTATCCGCTCTGTCTCATCCCTGGTACTGTACTGTGATCCTGTGTATGACCTTTGGCTTTGTCTGACCTCCCGTCTGTTTATCCCTCCTGTACCTCGTTTGACTGTACTGTACATGACTTCTGTTTTGCCTGAATCTGAGTTCTCTGGCTTCTCTGACGCTAAGCCCCGCCCCCTTGCAGCCACATGACCGTTCACATGACCATAGGTTCTGTGCAAGCTTGCTCATTTTCAGTGTCCGCAGGTCCCGTGCCTCTTTACTTTCCAGCGCTGACTGGTCCCTGACACTATTCGCTTGAAGCACGTATTGTCACCTCTGCTGCCACTCCACAGGTATCGTTTAGCACTGCTTCTGTACTCAGGACACGCGCACTGGCTCTATGAGCAAGTGTAGTGCGGTGTCTCTGACATTATAACTGACCATTTCAGTTTTTTTTTTCTCTCTGAAGAAAAAAAAAAAAAAAAAAGTGTGTGTGTTATCCTCATGGATCCCATACAAGCCTTGGCTGATCAGGTCAAGCACCTGACCCAAATGTTCCATAAGCTCAATGTGGAACAACGCACGATGGCCCAGACCCAGCAACAGTTGGTGGTTACTGTGCAGGGGGCTGTCGATGCAGGGGCTTCTAGTTCTGGGGGTAGGGATGTGTCATTAGCGTCCCCCGAATCTCCGGTCAAATTGCCTGACCTTTTCTCAGGGGATAAAAAGGAGTTCAGGTCTTTCAGAGAAGGATGCAAGCTTTTTTTTCTCTAAGGCCCCGCTCCTCCGGGGATGAGTTCCAGAGGGTGGGGGTCATTATTTCCCTACTTCGGGGGCTCCGCAAGCATGGGCTTTCTCTCTGTCTTCCTCTGCTCCTGAACGTATGTCAGTGAACGCATTCTTTGAGGCCCTCGGGCACATTTATGATGAACCTGACCGAGTGCGATTGGCAGAGGACATGTTGATGAGTGTCTGTCAGGGGAAACACTCAGCTGAGTGGTTTTGTTCTGAGTTCCGCCGCTGGGCGGCAGAGGTCTCCTGGAGCGACGCCGCACTCCGAGGACTCTTTCGCAGAGGCTTGTCCGAGCTGCTGCAGGATGCCTTGGCGTTACATCCCCCACCTAACTCTCTCTCCATGACCCAGGCCGTCCGGATGGACCGCAGGCTGCGGGCCAGAGGGGTGATGCAGGTGGATACTCCATTATTCCCCAGTGGAAAAGAGACTGCCCCTGAGCCCATGGATGTAGGCGCCCTCTCCCTGAAGGATACGGAGAGGAAACGCCGGAAGGACAAGCAGTTATGCTTTTACTGCGGTAAAACGGGACATTGGAAAAGGGAGTGCCCGAATTGCCCGTCTTCAAACCCGGTCGGCGGGAAACGACTAGGTCTGGGTAGTCAACGGGGAGGCTGCTCAGACCCTCTGGTACCATTTTCCTCGTTTTCTAAAGTAGTACTGCCTGTGGAACTGTTTGTGGATGGTAGTTCTTTTTCCTCTACAGCCTTCGTGGACTGCGGATCATTTATTAATGTTATTGACTCCCAATTGGTCACACACTGCAAGATAGGGACAGTTAGGCTTAAGGTTCCGATCAAGGTGATGGCCATTGACTCATCTCCCCTCATTAAGGAGGGAATTCGCTTTATGTCTGATGTGTTTTCGCTCAGAGTGGGCGCTACTCATGTGGAAAACATAAGTTGTTTTGTGCTGGACAATCTACCTGCAGGGTTGGTGTTGGGCATGCCCTGGTTGCAACGCCATAACCCAGTTATTAACTGGAAAATGGGGGAGATTGTTCAATGGGGGTTTAATGATTTTGAGTTATGTGATAAATCCGCACTGCTGGTTGAACCTGTTAAATCTGTGTCTGTATCATCTGTCGAGCTGGAAGGTATTCCGGAGTGAAGCACTTCGAAGATGTATTCTCCGAAAGCGAGGCCGAGACGTTACCGCCACATAGACCCTTTGACTGCGCTATTGAGCTGGTCCCGGGGGCTAAATTACCCAAAACCCATCTGTTTAATTTGTCTGGTCCTGAGCGCTTGGCTATGAAGGAGTACATTACTGAAAGTCTGCGCAAAGGACACATACGTCCTTCAGTCTCACCTGTGGCGGCAGGTTTCTTTTTTGTAAAGAAAAAAGATGGCGGGTTACGTCCCTGTCTCGACTTCCGGGAGCTTAATGAAATTACTGTACGGAATACGTACCCCCTTCCGTTGATTCCCGATTTATGTAACCAACTATCAGGGGCAAAGTGGTTTTCTAAACTGGACCTTCGGGGGGCATATAATTTGATAAGGGTCCGGGAGGGGGATGAATGGAAAACCGCGTTCCTCACGACCGAGGGACTATTTGAAAATTTAGTCATGCCGTTTGGTCTTACCAACGCCCCTGCCATATTTCAGAATTTCATCAGCGTGGTATTCTCGGATCTCATTGGTCGTTTTGTCGTTATCTACTTAGATGATATTTTGATATATTCCCCCGACAAGTATTCTCATTTGGAACATGTATGAACTGTGCTCCAAAGACTTAGAGAAAATCATTTGTATGCCAAATTGGAGAAATGTATATTCTGTGTACAAGAGTTGTCCTTTTTGGGGTTAATTGTATCCGGTGAGGGTTTTCACATGGACCCCAAGAAGGTGCAGGCCATTGCGGATTGGGTGCAACCCCGAGATCTTAAGGGTCTTCAGCGCTTCTTGGGGTTCGCCAATTATTACCGCAAATTTATCCGGGGGTTTTCGCAAGTGGTCAAACCTCTCACGGATCTAACATGCAAAGGTGCGGATGTGAGAAATTGGTCCTCGCTCGCAAAAGAGGCCTTTGCAACGCTGAAAAAATGTTTTATGTCTGCTCCTGTGTTAGTGCAGCCAGATCCGTCCAAACCATTCGTCGTGGACGTGGACGCCTCTGAGGTGGGGGTGGGGGCGGTGTTGTCCCAAGGGCCTGCCACTCTAACCAACCTCAGGCCATGTGCTTTCTTTTCCAAGAAGTTCTCTGCTGTGGAAAGAAATTACGACGTAGGCAATAGAGAGCTTCTTGCGGTCAAATTGGCGTTTGAAGAATGGAGGCACTTTTTGGAGGGGGCCAGTCACCCGGTTACGGTGATCACGGATCACAAAAATTTGTCGTACATTGAGTCTGCTAAAAGACTAACGCCCAGACAGGCCCGTTGGTCACTTTTTTTTTCCCGTTTTCAGTTTACGATTACATTTCGTCCAGGGTCTAAGAATGTCAAGGCTGACGCCTTATCAAGCAGTTTTCAGCCGGTGTCGCCCCCTGAGCCACCGTCCTTCATTCTTCACCCTGGGGTTGTGATAGCAGAGGTCTCATCTGAATTGGAACTCTTGCAGGAGTTCCATGAATCCAAGCTGAGTGCTCACCCTGGTATTTCGGCCACACGTCTGGTGGTGGCTAGGATCTTTTGGTGGCCTACCCTTGGTTCGGACATAAAAAAATTCATTGCTGGTTGTGGGGTCTGCGCTCATTCTAAAAGCTCTCATAGCCGGCCGGCAGGGGAGCTGATACCCTTGGCAGTGCCCGAAAGGCCATGGACTCACTTATCCATGGATTTTATTACCAATCTCCCTCCATCTAAGGGTAATACAGTGGTATGGGTAGTGGTGGACAGGTTTTCTAAGCAGGGTCATTTCGTACACCTGTCCGCACTACCGTCAGCTGAGACGTTGTCCAGGTTGTTTGTGCAGCATGTGATCCGGTTGCATGGGGTACCCCTGAATGTGGTGTCTGATCGTGGTGTGCAGTTTGTGGCTAAGTTTTGGCGTGCTTTCTGCAAAAAATTAGGTATGTCTCTGTCCTTTTCGTCTGCATACCATCCTGAGAGCAATGGACAGACGGAGCGCACTAACCAGTCCCTGGAACAGATCCTCAGGTGTCTAACCTCTGCTAGACAGAATGACTGGTGCGATGCACTGCCGTTGGCTGAATTTGCCTTCAATAGTCAGGTGAGTCAATCCACGGGTATGACTCCTTTTTTGATCAATTATGGGTTCAGTCCTCATTTCGGTGAGTTTTCTTGTCTGGATTCGGGGTGTCCCGGGGCTGAGGACTCTGTTCAGCGATTAAAAGATACATGGGCAGAAGTCCAGCGGCGTATATCTAGGTCTCAAGGCAGGTATAAGTTTTTCGCGGACAGGAAACGAACACCTGGTCCCATGTTTCGGGTGGGAGAGAAAGTTTGGCTCTCCACGCAAAACATTAAGTTAAAGATTCCGTCAGCCAAGTTGGGACCCAAATTCATTGGCCCGTACAAGATTGTGGAAAAAATCAATCCAGTGGCGTATAGGCTGTGCCTTCCACCCTCTTTCAAGATCCCTAACGTCTTCCACAAATCTCTACTGAAACCTTTTGAAGCAGTCCGGGGAGGCTCCGAGCCTGCTGCTCCTCCTGTTTTGGTCGAGGGGCAGGTGGAGTACGAGGTTGGTCATATCGTAGATTCCAGGTTGGTACGGTGGTCGGTACAGTACCTGGTTCATTGGAAGGGGTATGGACCGGAGGACAGGTCCTGGGTACTGGCCCGGTTGATGCATGCTGATTGCCTGGTGCGGGCTTTCCATGCTAAGTACCCAGGCAAGCCTTGGGGGTCCAGAGGTCCCCCGTTGAGAGGGGGTACTGTCATGATCTCAGTGCGGGTTTGACTCGCACACGTGGGGTTAATGTATGGAACCATTACTGATGACTGGCATTTCTGGGGTTAAAGGTTGTGATCCCGGTGCAGGCTTACCTGCACACCTGGGGCTATGATTGTGGCCTCTCCCTGGTTCTGGGGGAGGCTTCTTATAGCCTCAGGACGCTCCCATCCCTGTCAGTTATACTTTCGCCCTTGGCATTGTGTGGTGACCCCTGAGTGTGTTAGTGCTGTGTTCTGGTTACTTGATTCTCTGTGTATGACTCGGTCTGTTTCCTGGATATCGCTTTGGATTCTGCCTGGTACCTCCTATATCTGTTTGGTTTTGATCTCTGCTTGGCCCTGATTATCCGCTCTGTCTCATCCCTGGTACTGTACTGTGATCCTGTGTATGACCTTTGGCTTTGTCTGACCTCCCGTCTGTTTATCCCTCCTGTACCTCGTTTGACTGTACTGTACATGACTTCTGTTTTGCCTGAATCTGAGTTCTCTGGCTTCTCTGACGCTAAGCCCCGCCCCCTTGCAGCCACATGACCGTTCACATGACCGTAGGTCCTGTGCAAGCTTGCTCATTTTCAGTGTCCGCAGGTCCCGTGCCTCTTTACTTTCCAGCGCTGACTGGTCCCTGACACTATTCGCTTGAAGCACGCATGGTCACCTCTGCTGCCACTCCACAGGTATCGATTAGCACTGCTTCTGTACTCAGGACACACGCACTGGCTCTATGAGCAAGTGTAGTGCGGTGTCTCTGATAGGAAGGTTGTCCGCTCTCAAGCGTTCACCCTCAGCTGCGGATGTCACTGCAGTCGCTGTCCAGGCGGCAGCAGAGGCGGTCTCCCGTGCCTCTACATCCATTCCTGCCCCGACATTATCCCGTCTCCCGTTGCCCGACAAGTTCTCGGGTGACAGCGCCACCTGTAGGGGTTTCATGAGCCAGTGCTCTATCCAGCTTGAGTTACTGGCCATGCGATTCCCTACAGAGCGGACTAAGGTGGGGTTTTATCATTTTCCTCCTGTCGGGCAGGGCGTTAGAATGTTCCACTCCACTGTGGGACGTGGTGACCCTGTGGTTCTGAGCACTGCTCAGTTTCTAATGTCCCTAAAGCAGGTCTTTTTGGGGCCACGGGTCACTCACAACACCTCTCTCCAATTATTAGCACTAACATAGGGATCCCTCTCGGTCAGCCATTATGCTGTCCGCTTCCGGAAACTGGCTTCCGAGCTGGAATGGCCTGATAAGACACTTGTCCCTGTGTTCTGGAGAGGTTTGGCGGAGCATGTCAAAGATGCTCTAGCTACCAAGGAGGTTCCCGTTAGTCTGGAGGAGCTGATTACCCTTTCCACCTGCATAGATCTCCATTTTACGGAGCGCGGGCTGGAGCGTGCTCAATCCAGACAGAGGGTTAGGTTGGCTCCCGCCTTCTCTAAACCCCTTGAACCCCCCGCTCTGGGAGTTATACCTCCAGAGCCCATGGAGGTGTCAAGCACCGGTTCCGAGTCGCGCTCGATGCGAATCTCCGCACGCTGATACCATTGTCGACAGTCTGGTCACCAGGGTAACAGGTGTCCTCAGCGGTCGAAAAGACGATCACGGCCAGTGGTAGTTGGAGGAGGTCTACTTGATATAGGAACTTTCTCCTCCAAGCTGTCCTTCCGAGGGACATTAGAGAGCGGTGCTTCCACCTGGGAGGTAGAGGTCTACATGGACTCCGGGGCAGAAGGGAACTTTATGCCCTCTGCCTTCGCCCAACAGCACTCAATTCCGTTGGTGCCACTTTCTCACCCCGTGACCATCAGGGTGGTCAATGATTCGACCTTACCTTCCCAGATTACCCACCAGACAGCACCCCTTGGGCTCTCAATCCCACCATCTCACCGCGAGATGTTGTCCCTGCACCTTGTGCCAGAGGGCATCGGCCAGGTGCTCCTAGGAGTTCCTTGGCTCCGTTGCCATTCTCCTCATATAGAGTGGTCCTCGGGGAGAATACTGGGTTGGAGCAAGGACTGTGAGGGAAGGTGCAAGAGGGGCAGTGTTCAAGTAGCCTCTATCGAAGTGCCCGCGGGTCTCTCCGCGCTTCCCAGACACTACCAGCAGTACGTGGACGTCTCTTCTAAAAAATCTGCAGATACGCTTCTGCCTCATCGCCCCTACGACTGCCCGATAGACCTTTTGCCAGGCACGGAGCCTCCTCGAGGCCGCGTGTACCCTCTATCCCTCCCGGAGATGGAGGCCATGTCACAACCGGGAGAACCTGGCAAGAGTGTTTATTAGGAAGTCGGTGTCACCAGCAGGGGCAGGGTTCTTCTTCGTACAGAAGAAGAGTGGAGAGCTGCGTCCCTGCATTGATTACAGAGGTCTCAATGCTACAACCGTGAAAAACAAGTACTCTCTTCCCCTGATCTCTGAGTTGTTTGACAGGTTGTGAGGGGCCCGGATCTTCACTAAGCTAGATCTATGGGGGGCTTACAACTTGATCTGCATACGGGAAGGAGACGAGTCTAAGACAGCCTTTAGTACCAGGGATGGCCACTATGAGTATCTGGTCATGCCCTTCAGCCTCTGTAATGCACCAGCTGTCTTTCAGGATTTCGTAAATTATGTCTTTCGTGATATGTTCTCCACCTCGGTGGTGGTCTATCTGGATGACATCCTCATCTTCTCTCCAGATTTGGCTTCCCACCGGAGAGATGTCTGCAAGGTCTTCGACCGTTTGCGGGCGAATTCTCTCTTCGCCAAGTTGGAGAAGTGTCAATTCGAGCAGGAGTCCTTGCTTTTCTTGAGTTATATCATCTCGGCCCAGGGGTTACCTATGGATCCCGCCAAATTGCAGGCGGTAATGGACTGCCCCACTCTCAAAGCGGTTGTCATGGTTTGATCAGGGTTCTTGCCCTGCACTCACAGGGTTAAGTGTACGTGGCCTCTTTCTGGATCTGGGAGGGGTATTTATACTCACTCTTTACCTGGGTTCTCTGTCAGCTATACTGTTATTCTGGCTGTGTGTCTGACGCCCCTGGTGTGCTTGTATATTGCATTGCTTGTTTGCTTCCCATGTATGACCCGGTCCGTCCCCTCACTCTGTACTCCGTCTCTTGTTTTGGTAGTATTGTCTTTTCCGGTTCTGACCTCCTGGCTTCGCTATCGTTACTCCGTTACAGTTTGTCCCTATTGTACCGTCTATTGCCTGTTCTGGTTTTCTGATCTATTGCTACATCCTGACTATCCATTCTGTCTAACCCTTTGGTACTGTCGTGTGATCTCGTGCTTTTACCTCAGCTTGATCTGGTTTCTGTCTCTGTCTATGCCCCTTGGTAACATTGTCCAGTAGTTACCTTTCTAGGAGTTTCCCTGCAGCTCCTAGCTCTGTGGAGCTTGGCCACACCCCCAGCAGTCACGTGCTTCAGGTCCTGTGAGCCTGGAGCATGCATCGTCACCACTGCTGTCACGCTCCGCAGTTATCTTTGTGCACAGTTTTAGTACTCAGGACACGCGCACTGGCTCAGTGAGCAAGTGCAGTGCGGTGTTCCTGACATTATAGCTGACCTTAAAACATTTAAACAAGGTTTGCACTTTTTTTTCCTTGAGTCATGGATCCGCGGCATGCTCTCTCTGAGCAAGTGAATAGCCTCACTCAAATGATGCAAAACCTGTCTGTGGAGCAGAAAACCCTGGCTCAGTCGCAGCAACAGGTTCAGAGGGAGGTTGCTAATGCCATGCAGGGTTCTTTTCTTTCTGGGGCCCGGTGTGAGGGTACCCCAGATGTTTCCTTAATCTCCCCGGAATCACCAGTTAAATTGCCTGACTTTTTCTCTGGGGATAAAAAAACATTTAAGGTTTTTAAGGAGGGGTGCAAACTCTTCTCGTTAAGGCCACGCTCCTCTGGGGATGAGAGTCAGAGGATTGGGGTCATTATGTCTTTGTTAAGGGGCTCCCCACAGGCTTGGGCTTTTTCCCTTGCCCCTACCTCCCCTGAGAGAATGTCAGTGAATGCATTCTTCGAGGCCCTTGGGCATAACTACGATGAACCCGATCGCGTGAGTCTAGCCAAGGATATGGTGATGAGTGTGTGCCAAGGGAAACACTCGGCCGAGTGGTTCTGCTCTGAGATCAGACGCTGGGCAGCGGAGGTCTCCTGGGATGATGCTGCCCTCTGGGGTTTGTTCTGTAGAGGCCTGTCCGAACATTTGAAAGATGCACTAGCCCTTCATCCTCCACCGGATTCTTTGGAGGACGCTATGATCCAGGCTGTCCGCATGGACCGTAGGCTGCGGGCGAGAGGGGTCATGCTGCAGGAGACCCTTTTATTCTCCAATCTGAGAGACTCTGCATCTAGTCCCAGAGCCCGCTTATTTATGCAGCATATAATTCGGTTGCATGAAGTGCCTACGAATGTGGTGTCAGATAGAGGGGTACAGTTTGTGGCCAGGTTCTGGAGGGCTTTTTGCAAAAAGCTGGGGATTTCGTTGTCCTTCTCTGCCTGCCACCCAGAGTCTAATGGACAGACGGAGCGCACGAACCAATCGTTGGAGCAGATTCTGAGATGCTTGGCCTCTTCCAGGCAGGAGGACTGGTGTGAGGTATTTCCCATGGCAGAGTTTGCGTTCAACGGTCGTGTGAGTCAATCTACTGGGAAGTCTCACTTCCAGATCAACTATGGGTTTAACCCACATTTTGGAGAGTTTTCCCGCATGGATTCAGGTTGTCCTGGAGCTGAGGGTGCGACACAACGTCTTAGAATCCTTTGGAGGGAGGTTCAGAGGAATATTTCCAAGGCCCAGGAAAACTATAAGCGGTTTGCTGACTGGAGGAGGGGGCCAGGTCCAGCATTTGCAGTAGGGGAGACGGTGTGGCTATCCACCCGCAATATCAAGCTTAAGATACCATCTATAAAGCTGGGCCCCTAGTTTATTGGCCCATACAAAGTTGTGGAGGTTGTTAACCCAGTAGCCTACCGACTGCAGCTGCCCACCTCCTTTAAAATTTCTGATGTCTTCCACAGGTCCCTGTTAAAGCCTGTGGGGACGGTAAGAGAGGATCCCTCATCAAATGCTCCGCCAGTGCTGGTAGAGGGGCAGCTGGAGTATGAAGTAGGGTGCATTGTTGACTCCCGGTGGGTGCGCTGGAGACTGCAGTATCTGATACACTGGAAGGGGTACTCTCTGGAGGATCGGTCATGGGTTCCGGCCAGTTCAGTGCATGCCGATCGTCTGGTGCGGGCTTTCCACGCCAGATACCCAGACAAGCCTGGGGGTCCAGTGGCCCCCCGTTAAGAGGGGGTTACTGTCATGGTTTGATCAGGGTTCTTGCCCTGCACTCACAGGGTTAAGTGTACGTGGCCTCTTTCTGGATCTGGGAGGGGTATTTATACTCACTCTTTACCTGGGTTCTCTGTCAGCTATACTGTTATTCTGGCTGTGTGGCTGACGCCCCTGGTGTGCTTGTATATTGCATTGCTTGTTTGCTTCCCATGTATGACCCGGTCCGTCCCCTCACTCTGTACTCCGTCTCTCGTTTTGGTAGTATTGTCTTTTCTGGTTCTGACCTCCTGGCTTCGCTATCGTTACTCCGTTACAGTTTGTCCCTATTGTACCATCTATTGCCTGTTCTGGTTTTCTGATCTATTGCTATGTCCTGACTATCCATTCTGTCTAACCCTTTGGTACTGTCGTGTGATCTCGTGCTTTTACCTCGGCTTGATCTGGTTTCTGTCTCTGTCTATGCCCCTTGGTAACATTGTCCAGTAGTTACCTTTCTAGGAGTTTCCCTACAGTTCCTAGCTCTGTGGAGCTTAGGCCACGCCTCCAGCAGTCACGTGCTTCAGGTCCTGTGAGCCTGGAGCATGCATCGTCACCACTGCTGTCACGCTCTGCTTTTTTCTTTGTGCACAGTTTTTGTACTCAGTACACGCGCACTGGCTCAGTGAGCATGTGCCGTGCGGTGTTCCTGACAGCGGAGCAGCGCTTTCTGGGCTTCGTTAATTATTACTGCCAGTTCATTCCTCACTTCACGCTGGTGGCTCCTTTGGTCACCCTCACCAAAAAGGGAGCCAATCCAAAGGTTTGGTTGGAACAGGACTCCGCGGTCTTCTCGTCTCTTAAGACCCATTTTGCTGGCGCTCCTATCCTCCATCGTCCCAATGTGGATAAACCCTTTATCCTAGAGGTAGATGCCTCCTCCGTCGGTGCAGGGGCAGTCCTTTTCCAGAAGGATGCCCAAGGTCGGAAGCATCCCTGCTTCTTTTTCTCCAAGACCTTCTCACCGGCGGAGAGAAACTACTCCATCGGGGACAGGGAGCTGTTGGCAATGAAATTGGCCTTTTCCGAGTGGAGACATCTCCTGGAGGAAGCCCGGTTTCCCTTCCAGGTATACACTGACCATAAAAACCTGGTGTATTTACAAACGGCCCAGCGGTTGAAATCTCGCCAAGCCAGGTGGCCACTTTTCTTCTCCCGCTTCCGCTTCACCTTGCACTATCTGTCCGGTGAGAAGAACATCCGGGCTGATGCTCTCTCTCGCTCGGTGGTGTCAGCGGAGGAGGAGGAGGCTGAGCCTCGGCTAATCGTCCCTTCTGAAAGTCTGAGGATCGTGGCTCCGGTCGCAAGCCCTTTGTCCCTCCCCGACTGTGGCCAGATGATCTCGCGTGGGCTCACACGTCCAGGGAGGGTGGTTATTTTGGAATTAGTTGGACCACGGAACTCCTGGCAAGGACTTATTGGTGGCCGCATATGGCTCAGGACACAAGAGAATACATTCAGGCATGCGTCTCCTGTGTTTTGAACAGGTCCTCTAGGCAGAGGCCGGCTGGGTTACTGTATCCCTTGCCGGTGGCAGACAGAGCCTGGGAGATGGTCGGCATGGATTTTGTGGTCGGTCTGCCCAAATCCAGTGGCAGCATGGTCATCTGGGTGGTCACCGATCATTTTTCTAAAATGGTGCATCTGGTGCCACTCGCTCAGCTGCCTTCTGCTCGTGGTCTCACCACGCTGTTCATTAAGCACGTTTTTCGTTTGCACAGTATGCCGGACAAGATAGTTAGTGACCGGGGTCCCCAATTTGCGTCTCTGTTTTGGAGGGAGCTCTGCAGTCTGCTCAGCATTGAGTTAAATTTGTCCTACGCCTTTCACCCCGAGATGAACGGATTGGTTGAGAGAGCTAACCAAACTCTGGTCACATACCTGCGACATTTTGTCTCAGCCAGGCAGGATGACTGGGCACCCTTACTACCATGGGCAGAATTTGCTCTGAACAATGCAGTAGCTGATTCCACCGGTCAGACCCTGTTCCTCCTTAACTACGGCCAGCTTCCGCGCGTCCCCATCCCAATGCCAGTATCTTCCACTGATGCTAGGGTGGCATACTGGGCAGTGGAGGCTTGTGACATCTGGGATCGCACTCAGGATGCGATCCGGGCCTCTAAGGAGAGAATGAGGGCGTCCACTGACACGCATCGGTGCCCCTCTCTAACTTTTGCCCCTGGTGACTTGGTGTGGCTCCCTGCCCAAAATATCAGGCTGCGGGCCGAGTTCACCAAGTTTGTACTGCGATATATCGGTCCCTTCAAGGTCCTGGAGCAGGTCAACCCTGTGGTTTATCGCCTGGCTTTTCCTCCCCACTTGGCCATTTTGGACACCTTTCACGTGTCCCTCCTTACACCTGCCAACTTGTCCCGGTTTTCTGAGTCATCTGCCGGGACATCCGACTTGTCTTCAGATGAGTTCGAGGTCAATGCCATTGTGGGATGCAGGGTGGTGCGTGGCAAAAAATTTTATTTGGTGGACTGGAAGGGTCATGGTCCTGAGGCTCGGACCTGGGAGCCAGTGGAGAATATCCACACCCCACTCCTTATCGCGGCATTTCAGCACAGCGAGGCTCAGAGGGGAGGGGGCCCTAGGAGGGGTGGTAATGTTAGGCGTCGGGTTACGGGCGCTGCACAGTGGGAATCCCGAGCCTTGCCATCAGCGGTCTCCCATTCCCCTCTGGTCACAGTGGAGCCTGCTCAGCACAATCCATGATTCCGGCGTTTTGCCCACACCAGCATTGTGGGTTGAGCTGCTGCTGCGACCTCTGGTCCTGTTATGGCAATGCAACCTGTCCAGCAGCAAAAGACTCCAGGGTCTAAGTCCTTCCTTCAGTCTACTGAGCATGCTCATGAGACGATCTCCCATTGGGGATCGGGAGTCACATGCTCAGGTCCTTCTCCAGTTCTGATTGGTCCATCTGGAGGATCAGGACGGTCCCGGAAGGGCACGGCTATAAAAGGCTTGCATGGCCGCCCCGCCATGCGCTATGATACACTAAATGCATTAGCCTCATAGTCTATGTGTGATGATAGCTTAATGAGCCTGGTGACAGACGCATTATAATTCCCCCCTCCTTGGATATTACATATGTGTTAGGGTGAGGGAATAGAGTCAGTATGTTAGCTCTACACTGCATATCGCCGCAGTGTTGCTCCACATCCACCGCTAGGGCATAGGGCGTCAGCCAGTATAGGCCTCCTTGGCTACTGCTATCGCAGCGTCCACTAGTTACGCCGTGCACTTTAGTAGCGCTTTCCAGCCCGGTTATTAGGCTGGTTAGTGGCGTCCGTCAGGGTGGATACTGCACACGTTGCAGCAGTGGTTCACACCCCGTGACCTCTGACGCTAACAGGTTGCGGTTGTTCACCGGCAGGCACGTGTTACGTGAAGTAACGGCGCACGTGTCTGTTGGCTTCGGCTCAGTGATTACGCACTGGTGTCCAGCTTTACTCCTACATGCCTTTCCCTCATTGTTCAGCAGCAGTTGGTCACCTCTGCAATGTGGGCCCAGGGCTGCGAACGCATCTTATATATTATTTCATCTTTATTATTTGGTGAGTACCGCCAGCCCCGTAACAATTTTATACTTGTGATGTCACTTTATTCTAGTATCCAGATGAGGTGTAGATCAAGCAATAGATGAAAGGATTTAACAGGACATTTTAGGCTACTTTCACACATCAGGTTTTCGGCGTCAGGCGCGATCCGGCGTCGTGCCGGAATGCCGGATCCGGCAAATGTTTTGTAAAACCTGAAGTGCCGGATCCGGTTTTCTGCCGGATCCGTCTTGTTCTTGACAGACAAAACCGGATCCGTCTCATCCGGTTCATCCGTTTTTCTATCCGTTTTTCTATCCGTTTTTCGACGGATTACGCCGGATCCGGTTTTTAAAATTGACCCTTGTGGCCTTCCGAACGGGATTGGATACTGGAAAACTAGATATAGCATGTTCCTACAGCCCTTCTTTGACAGGTTGTAGAGAAGAAAGTGCAGGTTGGAGAGAAGAGCAAGTTACTGGCGAAGATGGATGTTGTCATTGGAAATATTACCACTAGAAGTTCTGTGACGGTTTCAGGGACAATTTTCCACTATACTTTATGTCACCTCAAGGCAGAGTACACTGGGATGACAGAGTGTGAAAGATTTGTGCCCTAAACTTGTGTACCTTCTGGACCAACAGTATATACCTTTGCCAACCAAAGTTGGCTATCTTGTCATGGTCTTACTATTTTTAGCTTTAGGCCACAGGTGTGTACCTGGTTGTGTTTTATGCAAAGTATTTCACCTTTTAACAAAAGTTGTGTACATTGTTAGGAAATCACCAACAATAAACACAACTTTTTAGGTGAAATACTTTGCTTCAAACACAACCAGGAACACAACTGTGGCAAAAAGCTAAAATTTACCCACAGTTATATACCTGGTTTTGAATACCTTTTTACCTTTGAAATACCCTGTATTTAACCTTTTTATAAAACATAGTTCGCCGCAGAAAGAAATGACAGACAACCATTGTGAAACGAATTTAACTTTTATTTAAATTTTTTTTTTTTTTATGTTTTTAAAGTGCAAAAAACTTTTTTAATAAAGGTTTTAAACCCAATGGGCATTTTTATTACAACAAAAAAACATTACAAATCTGTGTACTGTGAGGTGGAAATACTGCTGGAGGGGCTGCGGGACACTTCGACACTGGGTGTGTGGAGAGAGGACTGGGATCGTGGTGGGGAAGGAACAGTTAGAGGTGAAGGTGTGGAAAAAGCTACAGAATGGGTGGACATGTGGGAGGCAGAAGAGGTGGTGGGCGGTGGAGTGGAGGGTTGGGCAGGGACTGTAGGAGCAGATGATGTTGATGGAAAGTTGTATGGGGAAGGAGTTTGGTACGGGGAAGGAGTTTGGTACGGGGAAGGAGTTTGGGACGGGGCAGGTTGCTGGAAGTGGGGAGATGTCTGGTACTGGTGAGGTTGCTGGTATGTAATAGGAGGGGGAGGATGGAAAGTGGCTGGAGGGGGTGCAGATGTAATAGGAGGGGGAGGATGGAAAGTGGCTGGAGGGGGTGCAGGTGGAGGAACTACAGTGGTGGGAGGTGGAGGTTGGGAGGTAACCTGCTGTAGAGCACCGTGGCACGAATGCATTACATGCATCTGCTGGGTAGGAGATAGTGTTGCCATGCGCTCCACAACAGACCTGAAAAAGGTGTGGTTTGGCGAAAATCTTGCTTCTGAATGCATGGTTTGCAGAAGTGTCTTCACCTCCAGAATGCTGGAGTTGATCTGCTGAAAGCCTGCGGTGATTTGCTCTGACAAGACTTTGAGACAGTTCTGGAAAGATGCATTCAGATGCAATAACTCTTGCGCATAGCTCTTTTCCTGACCCCTCTGCCGCTGCCGCCCAGTACCCGCAGGTGTACTAGAGGCGGCAGGGGCAGAAGGGTGGGGTAAAGGGAAAGCGATCTCCTCACCAGCAGCTTCATGTAATGTAGGCGGCCACGATGCTCCTGTGCTGGTGGATGGGACAGATGGGTCGAATGTGTGGGAAGGCTGGGAAGGTGCAGATGTACCGGGGCGGTCGAAGTGTCCCTCGGTGCCGGTCTCCTCAGGGATCGCCTCAGAAGGGTCCAATCGTGCAGGCTCCCGAGTGCTGCTCACCGTGCTGTGTAATAAAGAGAAAAAAAAACAATTAAAATGCTGACATGGTATGGCCCTGGCTGAAAAAAAAAAGTTACATCTAACATTTTTTTCACATGTGGTGTGTAATATTTACCTTCTGGTGAGCATTGTTTCCCGGAGGAACGACAGGGCTTGTGCGTACTTGTACTTGCTCCTGCGTCCTCCAGATCCGCTCGGGGCCCGCATCTCTTTATTGAACTCCTTCTTGAAACGATCCCTCACAGACCGCCACCGATTCACAATTCTGTTCCCTGAAACAAGAAAGGAGTGGTTAGTATACAACATCAGTGTTTCACAAACTCCAGTCCTCATGGTCCCCAGGGGTCATGTTTTCAGGATTTCCATAGTAAATAGAAATCCTGAACACATGATCCGTGGGGACCACGAGGACTGGAGTTCGGGAAACACTGGTTTACATCAAGCAACCGTTACTGTATATACTTACGCTCTTTAATCTGGGCCCGAGCTTCGAGGACCTCCCAGCGGCCCACAAGGAGAGAACAGATTTCCTCCCAGAGTCGTCGGGTAATGATCAGGTCAGCGTGGCGGCGGTCAGCCATATTCCAGAGCGGCTCCCTTTCTCTGACGAGATCGATGAGGCGGTCCACATCAATCCCTCCATCCTCACCGTCAGAGTCGGGAGCACGCTGTGAAGGCTGTTAAAGAAAAAGACAAAAATAACATAATTAGCCTCCACAAAAGAAATGAAATAAAAAGTGCAAAAAAACAAAGCAAAAATATTTATACTTACACGCTGGTGACCGCCGCGTTGCTGTTGCCGACGACCCTGGGAGGCAGTGCGAGGACCTCTTGGCCGAGCACCAGATTGGGAATACTAGAGAAGAAAACAAAAAATGTTATGTCTTTGGATGTAGGCATTTGTTTGCTGTGTGTGGTCTGCAGAACATTGTTTTCTATGTGTTGTGTGTAGTGTGATGTTGTGTTTCTGCGTTTGATGCAAAAAACTTACCAATTGTGAGCCCACTCCAGGTGTCTGTCCACCCCTTCCTTCTTCTTCTGGGAGCTCCTCTTCATCTTGTGATTCCTGTTTTGAAATAAAAGGCAATGAATAGACATATATTACAGAGATGATGGATTTTGGAAATAAAAACTTACCGTCAAACGCTGACGATGCGAGGGAGGGCTCCCAGAAGAAGATGTGCTGTCCTGTTGATGGCCAGACTCCATGGCTGTGGGTATTGCTGCTGCCAGTGATGCCATTTCTGCTGCTGCTGCTGCTGCTGCTGCATCTCTTTGGCGGCTGTTGAATAAAGAGAAACAAAGGGCCAATGAATATCTTGATATTCCATGGCCCTAGTTTGGAGGAATGGGGGATTTGATAATTACCGTCTCTCATCTGCTTCTGGACTCCCCTCCCGTTCAGCATGCTGCTCCATTTGGGGTGGTGCTGATGGTGCTGCTGCTGCATCTCTTTGACGGCTGTTGAATAAAGAGAAACAAAGGGCCAATGAATATCTTGATATTCCATGGCCCTAGTTTGGAGGAATGGGGGATTTGATAATTACCGTTTCTCATCTGCTTCTGGACTCCCCTCCCGTTCAGCATGCTGCTCCATTTGGGGTGTTGCTGATGGTGCTGCTGCTGCAGATGTCTGCTGCCTTCTCCTGCTCCTGGTTCTTGGCTTGGGTGGCATGTTGGGTGTGGCTGAGGGTCCCATTGTCTTGCTTTTATATATCTCCTGTGGGCAGAGCTACTGAGCATGCTCAGACCAAAAAAAACGGATCCGGCCACCGGATCCGGCTTTCGCCGGATCCGGCGCATTGCGGCGCTCATAGGCTTTCATTGTGTGAAAAAGCCGGACGCGCCAGATCTGGCGTGTCCGGCTTTTTCGCCGGAGACAAAAACGTTACAGTAGACGTTTTTTCCAGACGCCGGATCGCGACACATTGCGACACATTGCCGGATCCGGCGAAAACCGGATGAAACGCATGGCCATCCGGCGCGATCCGGCGCAAATGCAAGTCAATGGGGGGGAAACCGGATCCGGCATTGCATTTCGCCGGATCCGGTTTCTGTCAAAAGCGCCGGATCGCGCCTGACGGCGAAAACCTGATGTGTGAAAGAGGCCTTACAGACAAACAGAACATCTTTATCTTGGAATGTTATATAATTTTGTCTCGAGACAATTTTTGCATTAAAGAACGGAACCATAATGGGGGCAAAGTTCACCCCCACCCTAAGTTTTGGAAGCCTTTATATGTAAAATTGGAAGATTAATAAAATTTTTCCTGACATAAATTCCTTTCTTAAAAGTCTGATAATACAGAGATATACGGATGATTGCTTCATATTATAGAGTGGCAATAGTGAAATGTTAAAGGGAACCTGTCACTCCTCAGCGCATTTTTAACTAAAAGAGCCACCTTCAGCAGCACTAAGGCTGCATTCTGTGAAGGTGGCTCTTCTGTTTCTGACCCTCATGAACGCCAAAATATAGACTTTTATAAATTGTTCCTCATACCTGCATTCTGTCACAGAGGTATGGTGTGTCCCTCCTCCCAGCTGTCCATCAACCCCCCTCAACAGCGTCCTGGCACCGCCTTCTTCTTTTGTATTTGCCATTACATGTTGTCGGGCCCCTGCGCTGCGACAACAGTTCTCGGGCATGCGCAGTGTGCGCTGCCCGGGAACTGCCATCAGGCTATCGCGCCTGCGTGTTGCTGAGGCCCCAGCCCCACAGTGTGAATACTTTATAACACACTGCGGGGCGGTATCTGGGGATGCAGAAATACACAGGCGCAATAGCTTTAGTGCATACAAACAACATAAAGTACTTAGTTAATACTGTTTTTGATTAAAAAAGCGTAACCACCATACTACTGTGTCAAGTTGTACCCAAATCGGGGTGATCCTATACTATCTCTAATATTAAAACCTTACAGTGTGTCAAAAAATGACCTCAATGTGAATAAGGGCAGAGTAGGACTGCAATATTGTAACAATTCCACCCCTGAGTGCTTAGCTGTCTGTGCAATATTGTCAGCTCAGTTGTCCAGTCTGGTACAAGGGTGTTGTGAGCTGTCTGTGTTTTGATTGACAGCTCGGCTTTCCAATCTCAGACAGGAAGGTGCTGAGCTCTTGTCAGGTGCTCCAAGTTCCCATGAGTTCTCAGTTATTTAAATGAGCTAGCAGTCTCAGCTGAAGCTACAGTTGACGGCTAAGTGTAGTTGGTTTTCTCTGTGACTTGCATTTTGCTTGATGATCTTTCATTGCCTGGCCTTGGACTTTTTACTGACCCGACGGCTGTTTAACCACTTTGCTCTGATCTGCTACCCTCCTGGTATTTTGACCTTGAACAGTTACCTTACTATCCATTTGCCTCTTCTCTCTGTTTATGATGTACATTCCTGGTTATTAACCTTGGACTCTTTGACTATCCCGACTCACAGTTTGTCTGTGAGAAGTGATTCAGGGTCACACATGTCCATTGCCAGTGCCAATTTTTCTTTCATTTAAAGGGACTCTGTCACCCATTTTTTGAGATCTCATGTAAAGATATCATTGACTTGTGTGTTACCTAAGTATTCTAGTCGTACTTTTGATCCTTCCTGTCCCCGCACCTTTGATGCATAAATACCATTTTTATCACTCTTCCGATTTATGGAAATCACCGCAGTCTGGTCCGATGGGCGTGGCTTATTCTCTACCCCCCCTTGGCTTGCTGGACATAATTTAAGGGAGGTCCACTTTTCCCAGATGCAGCTGGTGGGTAACAGGCTCTGTGCTGGTGCCTGTTTAAAAAGCTAAAGCTGATAAAAAAAGAAATACACCTCGCTATACTGGGAAGTGAAAAAATGAAATAACTGATTACTCACTTGCTGATATATGAAAGATCACGTGATGGTAGATGTATGGCGGTATCCGAGACTATTCACCTTGTCATGGATATATGTTGCCTCCAATTTGGATGCAAAACCTGCTGAGTAGATAATATAAGGTTAAGTGGGGGTAAGCCCGTTAATGTGTTATAGAAAAAATGAACTAAGCTTAACTTACTCACCTGAGTATGTCAGAACCATATTAAATACGTGCTGTAAATGTAGCCGTTGCTTAGCAACAAGATTGGAATGTTGCAGCCTGATTCTGATGTAAAAATATAATGGTTGAAAAATAAGATGAAGCAAAAAACAACAAAAAAGGAAATAAATAAATGCTAAGGATGACAACTGAATGCTGACCTTACTGCATACTGGTTTCAACAGGCAAGGTGAGAATGATTTATCCAATGCAGAACTAATGGTGGCACAGGTCCTGCCGAGTGCATAAGCGCTAGTGACAGCTTGTGCCCACTGGTGAAATGGGGTGCTGGATTCTAGTGCACTTACTTGCAAGGCTAGTGCTCAGTGAGGCAGGCTTGAGTGCTCAGCGTGGGGGCTGCTGCTGCTCCGTGTGCAAGTGGAGACCGCCGCTGCCTCAAGCGCTCCGGCCGAGAGCAACGCTGAGTGAGTCGGCGTGTAATGGTATTTATCCAGGTGGATCTATACCCTTGATAGTTTGGCCCCAAAGGGCCTGAATCATGAAATAGAGCTGTATGCATTCTAGCCCCCTCCGCCCTTTTTTCCCCCCTGTATTTTTCTGGTCTCTTATATATACCATATATTTTGACATGTTCTATATAATCCCCTAAGATGACACAGGATTTTTCTCTTTTATTATACTTGAATGGAGATTTATTCATGCATAATTTCCTGGCATTTTTAATTCAATATTTTTATATATATTTTTTATATCTTATAATGCATTATAAAGCATTTTCTTATAACACCTAATTACATCTTATCCATTTGAATAAATTTGGTAAGAGGATGTCTTTATATGGTACTAATCGTAATCACGCTATTACGCTGAATAAAACCCCAGTATCATGCATTCATTTGGTCGCCACGTAAGCCTATGAACCTTTCGAGCATAATTAAACAAACATCCAAAGAGGCACCTTATCTGCAGATATTGGGCTATGGCACATTCTCATTGTCATTTTTAAACACACATTTTTAATAATACTTTTTATATATATATATATATATATATATATATATATATAAATAAATGTTATGTTTTATTTTTATTTTTTTCATTTCCTATATTTTTTACAAGGAATCTTTGGACCAAATAGGGTTAAATTTTAATCCATTTCTGTGGAACAATGGTCAATTATAGGGTCCCGCAATCTTTTGGTTACATGTAGGCACACCAGTACCTTGTAGTATATTTAATTAAGGCGCTCAATCAGGCATCTGGGTCAGGTGATCACTCAACTCAGGCTCAGTCTGCTATAAATGGACGGTCCGCACGCTAAGAGGCACAACCCTGATGAAGAGGGAAGCTATCCCTCGAAACGTGTCGGTATTTGTGCCGCTTTGAGCCACCATCTCATCACCAGTGTGATGTCACGCTAGCCCTGCCCCATTACACTCCGACTCCCTCAGCGTTGCTCTCGGCCGGAGCGCGCGAGGCAGCGGCGGTCTCCACTTGCACACGGAGCAGCAGCAGCCCCCACGCTGAGCACTCAAGCCTGCCTCACTGAGCACTAGCCTTGCAAGTAAGTGCACTAGAATCCTGCACCCCGTTTCATCAGCGGGCACAAGCTGTCACTAACGCTTATCCACTCTGCAGGACCTGTGCCACCATTAGTTCTGCACTGGATAAATCATTCTCACCTTGCCTGTTGAAAACAGTATGCAGTAAGGTCAGCATTCAATTGTCATCCTTAGCATTTATTTATTTATTTATTTCCTTTTTTGTTGTTTTTGTTTCATCTTATTTTTCAACCATTATATTTTTACATCAGAATCAGGCTACAACATTCAAATCTTGTTGCTAAGCAACGGCTACATTTACAGTATGTATTTAATATGGTTCTGACATACTCAAGTGAGTAAAGGGCATGTCACACTAAGAGATATCGCTAGCAATATCGCTATAACTAGTGACGTTATAGCGATATTGCTAGCGATATCTCTGTGTCTGATACTTACCTACGACCGGCTCCCCCGCTGATTATCGCTGATCGCGCGAGAACGTTCAGGACTGTTTCTCGTCGTCAGCTTCTTGTGGCGCTTCCTGCTGTGAGGACGAGCGACGCGTGGAGCCGGGCGGGAGGACGCAGGATCGCCTGGTGTGACAGGTAAGTAGCGATCCCCGTCCCCAGCGATGTCGCTAGTGAGATCTGCCTGTGTGGCAGCTCACTAGCGACCACTTAGCGATGTACCAGCGATCCTGACCGTGTCATATCGCTGGTCGGGATCGCTGGTACATCGCTAAGTGTGACAGTACCTTAAGTTAAGCTTAGTTGATTTTTTCTGTAACACATTAACGAGCTTACCCCCACTTAACCTTACATTATCTACTCAGCAGTTTTTGCATCCAAATGGGAGGCAACATATATCCATGACAAGGTGAATTGTCTCGGATACCGCCATACATCTACCATCACGTGATCTTTCATATATCAGCAAGTGAGTAATCAGTTATTTCATTTTTTCATTTCCCAGTATAGCGCGGTGTATTTCTTTTATTATCAGTTTATAAACTTTATTTAGATGATATACACAGATAATTTTTAAAAAGACAAGACACATTAAAAAGTGGGAAACCACAAAAATGGCACCATGACCCACAATGACACTATGGGGAGACTGCACATACTTCAAAAAGCCAAATAGTGCTATACCCATGTTAACATCTCATACCCCATCATAGAGGCTAATCATTCTAACAAAAAGAGCGTATAGCTAACTAATATATCTATAGCAATAAATAAGTGCTGATAAACCTTACCTCCCGTGGGTATTGGTGCCAGCCCCAACGTACCTTTCGGAAAACACGCCTTCTTCCGGGGGTGGCATCACACCATACAGGGTAAGGTTTTGCAGTGCACAAAGACCAATCAGAACATGAGTGATAAAAAGTAGTACATTGATAATAATTGTGATAGGTCAGGCAGGAGCCGGAACTACATATGTAAAAGTAGAGGAGGGATACAGAAATGCTATTCCAATAGGTTCAGAGGGATGAGGGTGTGGTATATCGCCATCTAAACAGTCACTATCAGAATGATTGGCCTATAGCACGGCTGAACGTCAGAGGGTGGGCGTATCCAGACCTACTTAGTCCCGCCCCTTAGTCGCCATATGTGAAAATAAATAGATTGTCTACTGGAATCCATCCCACTAGGTCAAGTCACTTTTGCGCACATCGCACTGACAAGTGTCCAGGGCAGATGCCGCGGCTGTGCAGCCAGGCCCGATGCCGCAGCATGGAGTCAAAACCACGCCCACCATGACGTCGGCAGTCGGCACAGACCCCAGGCAGGCCAGTACAGACCCCCGGCAGGCCGGTACAGACCCCCGGGCAGTCGGCACAGACCCCCGGCAGGCCGGCAGGGACCCCCGGCAGTCCGCACAGACCCCCGGCAGTCCGCACAGACCCCCGGGCAGTCGGCACAGACCCCCAGCAGGCCGGCACAGACCCCCGGGCAGGCCGGTACAGACCCCCGGGCAGGCCGGTACAGACCCCCGAGCAGTCGGCACAGACCCCCCGGAAGGCCCGAACTGACGGCGCATCATGATGCGCACAGACCGCGCATCATGATGACGTCATTTCGGCGGCCAATCAGAGCCACAATAGTGGCTCATTGCATTATGGGAACTTCCGATTCCGATATTGAAAAAATATCGGTACTCGGTATCGGAATTCTGATACAGCGAATATCGACCGATACCCGATATTTGCAGTATCGGAATGCTCAACACTAATCCTGAGTCATTCAAAAGGCGTAGCGAAATCTGACTGCCTGTGTAGTAGCATCACCGGCCTGCACAAGCGCATTTTGCTTTGCACTACTGAGGGCAGAGCATAGGACATCAATGTGCATGCGCCGAAGGACGTCATTCCGGCTCCTACGTACAACAATTGGCGGTTGCCACAACAGCAGGAAGAGTTGCCACTATCTTCCACTTTGTGCCCATGAACTCCATGCTAAGTATATATGTTGTGGTTGTTTGCATGCATTTGTATGAATATAGTCTATTCATCTGATAAAACTTGGCCAGGAACAACAAAGAGAAAAAAAAAAAAACTTATTGTGATAGAGATTGATTTTGGATCTTATTTTATTACAACTATCTAGGATTAAGTTACAGTGTGAGTTTTGCTACATTGCGACAAGTTTTTAGTATCTTATTTTCCTTGTTGACCTTGTTAAATTGTAAGCTGCGGCTTGGCAGCATTACAACCGTACAAATACAGATGGCCAACTCACTACTTTCTCATATGCACGGATGACATGACAAAGAGCCACCATTTCTAAAAAATATCCCAGTAAATTATTATAATGCTCGACACTCATCACAGTGGTCACAGCTGGGCACTGCACGTCCGCCCCTATTTGAATGCGTGAGTGTGGATCTGCAGTACCCCGCTGTGACCACTGTATAGAAGATATTGCTGTGCAGTTCTGCAACTGATTACATATGGCCCCCGCCAGCACTAGGAACAGCTAATCGGCAGGTGCCAGGTGTCATACCCCAACTGATCTGATACTGATAACTAGAGTTGAGCGACTTTTGTTTTTTTAGGGTCGAGTTTCGTTTCGTGAAACCCGACTTTTCCAAAAGTCGGGTCGAGCAAGATCGGCCGATTATAGGGAAAAGTCGGGGTCGTCCCGAAACACGAAACCCAATGTAAGTCAATGGGGAATAAAAGTCGGCAGTGAGAGGAGGACAGGAAACACACCTACAGTGCCCATTTGAATGCCAAAAGCATCAATTCTTCTTACTTAAGCTTGTCAACCTTAATTAACTTCATAATACAAGTTACGCACTGAAAAATGGGGGTTATTTGGCTAAAGTTGTGGGGGGGGAGGGCTGGCTCCAGGTTTTCATGTGCCCTGAGCGAAAGAGCGCCCCTTTAACACATACCACAACTCATCATGCTCCGATACGGCAGAGAAATAGCGGTATAGTACAATGAAAAATACCTCACTTTTTACATCCCATGACGAGGCCCATCTATTTCTCCATACAGAATCATTGGTCCCATATAATGTTTGAAACAGTATATGATGAGCTCCACATAATGCTACAGTATATGTTGGTCCCCATGGATGAAGCTCCACTGTCTTATGGGCCCAAATAATGCTCCAAACATAATGGGCCCCATTTCTAATGCTCTAGTGTATAATGGGCCCTGTAAATGCTGCTCCAGTGTCTGATGTCCACCTTTGGAATGTTCCAGTGTGTGGTGGGCCCCATCTATCATTCTCCAGAGTATAGTGCTCCCCAAAAATTGCTGTCCCAACATTGAAAACAATCAAATAAGTCTCCTCGCTAGGGAATCCCTGTACTAGTCTAGGCTCCTCGTCGTCCCCATCTTCCATCTCACTGCACAGTATTTCAACTTTGCAAGTGCTGTGATCCTGGGCAAGCAGGGGGGGCCCACTCATTGGCGACGGCACTGGCACAGGGCCCCTGATAGTACGGTGGTGTGTCTGATGGCGGGTGGGCCGAACCTGCACTTTCATCTGCAGCTTCCTCTTTGTCACCGTGTAAGATGGAACTGTATATGGGAAGGGTAACCTGAGTTTCATCAGGGTCAGATTCAGGCCGGGTAGCGTGCGAGGGGAATGTAGTGGTCTGGGTCAATGTACCAGCAGATTCATCGATCAGTGGCTGGGCATCAGTGCACTTGTGTCGCCCCCAGGAGTACGGTCGCCACAGTGGCATTACCTTCTTCCTAGGGAGTGTGATGTCATGCTTGGGAGCAACGAAGGATCTCTCTAGCAGGTTAACTGATTGGGCGGCGTTATTGCCACGAGTCATGACCCTCCAAACAGCGTTCATGAAGGCAAAGTGTTTGTTTTACGTGGGCAGTATGGTTGCAAAGCTGAACCTTAAAGGAATGTCCAGAAGGGCACCACCAGGAGTGGAGCCTACGGTTAAATTCGACTCCACCTGGGAAACCTCAACCATGCCAGCTACAGAACAGATGCACACATTGCAAGCTTAATTCCGTTAACGAACGAGACTCCGTCATGCCCCGCGGTCCGAGTCCGGCTTACTAGAGGGACACGTGAGGCTCTGGCACATGAGATTGGCCAATAACTGGTGTGTCATGCCCTTACATGTCCGTGGCTGCATGTGCGCTACACTGAAAAGGCCAGCGTTTGTCGCTTACAGGTGCAGATAACCCGCTGAACAACGTTAGTGATGGGGATCACTGATTACAATTATTACCCGCGAACAATGATTTCCCAGTAAGTGCAGGTCAACCGCAGTTCCGGAATTAGGCCTAACCGTCATTCCTGAAAAAATGAAAAACTTACGTGTGCAAACCACAGGTGCTGTAGCTTGCTTAACAGCTCGCCAGCCGTTCTCACGCCCAGTATGGATTACACGTGATTGCACAAAGGTGAGAAAGGGTACCGTATCCCCAGATAACATGTATGGATAGCGTACACATTCAAAATATATGTCTCAGGAGGCAGGCTCAGACGGTGTCAGGCCCAGTATGGATTGCACGTGATTGCACAAAGGTTAGAAAGGGTACCGTATCCCCGGATAACATGTATGGATAGCATACACATTCAAAATATATGTCTATACATCAGGAGGCAGGCTCAGACGGTGTCAGGCCCAGTATGGATTGCACGTGATTGCACAAAGGTTAGAAAGGGTACCGTATCCCCAGATAACATGTATGGATAGCGTACACATTCAAAATATATGTCTATACATCAGGAGGCAGGCTCAGACGGTGTCAGGCACAGTATGGATTGCACGTGATTGCACAAAGGTTAGAAAGGGTACCGTATCTCTGGATAACATGTGTGGATAGCGTACACATTCAAAATATATGTCTCAGGAGGAAGGCTCAGATGGTGTCAGGCACAGTATGGATTGCACATGATTGCACAAAGGTTAGAAAGGGTACCGTATCCCTGGATAACATGTATGGATAGCATACACATTCAAAATATATGTCTCAGGAGGCAGGCTCAGACGGTGTTAGGCCCAGTATGGATTGCACGTGATTGCACAAAGGTTAGAAAGGGTACCGTATCCCTGGATAACATGTATGGATAGCGTACACATTCAAAATATATGTCTCAGGAGGCAGGCTCAGACGGTGTCAGGCCCAGTATGGATTGCACGTGATTGCACAAAGGTTAGAAAGGGTACCGTATCCCGGATAACACGTATGGATAGCGTACACATTCAAAATATATGTCTATACATCAGGAGGCAGGCTCAGACGGTGTCAGGCCCAGTATGGATTGCACGTGATTGCACAAAGGTTAGAAAGGGTACCGTATCCCCAGATAACATGTATGGATAGCGTACACATTCAAAATATATGTCTATACATCAGGAGGCAGGCTCAGACGGTGTCAGGCACAGTATGGATTGCACGTGATTGCACAAAGGTTAGAAAGGGTACCGTATCCCTGGATAACATGTATGGATAGCGTACACATTCAAAATATATGTCTCAGGAGGCAGGCTCAGACGGTGTTAGGCCCAGAATGGATTGCACGTGATTGCACAAAGGTTAGAAAGGGTACCGTATCCCTGGATAACATGTATGGATAGCGTACACATTCAAAATATATGTCTCAGGAGGCAGGCTCAGATGGTGTCAGGCCCAGTATGGATTGCACGTGATTGCACAAAGGTTAGAAAGGGTACCGTATCCCCGGATAACATGTATGGATAGCGTACACTTTCAAAATATATGTCTATACATCAGGAGGCAGGCTCAGACGGTGTCAGGCCCAGTATGGATTGCACGTGATTGCACAAAGGTTAGAAAGAGTACCGTATCCCCAGATAACATGTATGGATAGCGTACACATTCAAAATATATGTCTCAGGAGGCAGGCTCAGACGGTGTTAGGCCCAGTATGGATTGCATGTGATTGCACAAAGGTTAGAAAGGGTACCGTTTCCCCGGATAACATGTATGGATAGCGTACACATTCAAAATATATGTCTATACATCAGGAGGCAGGCTCAGACGGTGTCAGGCACAGTATGGATTTGACGGCCCAGATTACACAGCGGAGGAGCAGGGAGAGGTAAAGATTGCAAATGCTGGGGCCCTGCCCAAGCAAGGGGGGCCCACTCGTGGGCGTCGGTACTGGCACTGGGGCCCTCATAGTACAGAGGTGTGTCTGACGGCGGGTGTGCACCACCACCGTCAGAGACACTTGATTGCACTATGAGGGACCCTGTGCCAGTGCCCGCGCCCAAGAGTCGGCCTACCCACCTGTCCAGGGCAACGGCACTCGCACGGTGTCGTGCGCTAGGTGGTGACCCCGGCCACGGGGGGGGAGGCAGCACAGTTAGGGAGTTTTAGAAAGTGGCATATGTTGATGTTGGACATTCAGCTGATGCAAAAGGCGAAATAGGTGAAGTCCCAGGAAGAGGTGGACCAAAGCAAGCCATTTTTCTGTCACCCTATGTGTCATCAGGGGAAGGTGGGACAAAATCCTTGGAAACCCATGCATGGTTCATTTTAATGAAGGTTAGATCATCCACATTTTGGGTTGACAGACGGGTCCTTTTTTCTGTCAGGATTGATCCAGCTGCACTGAAGACTCTTTCCGATAGCACACTTGCAGCTGGGCAAGCGAGCTCCTGTAAGGCATATTGGGCCAATTCATGCCAGGTGTCCAGTTTAGCGGCCCAATAGTCAAAGGGGAATGACCTGTGTGGGAGAACATCGATATGGGAGGAAAAGTAGTTTGTAACCATAGTTGACAACTGCTGTCTCCTGTCACTTTCCATCGATGCAGTATTACCAGTTGTGTGAGCGGTATTTGAAAAATCAGTCCACAACATTGTCATGAAACCCCTGTCTCCAACGCCACTTCTGCTGTGTGCACCACGAACACCTCTGCCAAGCTGCCCCCGGCCCGTACGGCTCGTGTGAGAACCATCACCGCTGCTGTGTGCTGGGAATGCCTCAAGCAACCGATTTACCAGAGTTGCTTGTTTATTAGCCAATATTAGGTCAAGGTTCTCCTGTGGCATGATGTTTTGTAATTTGCCTTTATAGCGTGGATCCAGGATGCTGGCCAACCAGTAGTCGCCATCGTTCATCATTTTGGCAATGCGGGGGTCCCTTTTTAGGATCTGCAAGGCATAATCTGACATGTGGGCCAATGTTCCCGGTGTCAATGATGCACTGCGAGTGCTGGGTGGAGGAGCACTTTCTGGCAAATCCACATCCCTCCAGTCACGCACAAACCCTGTACCAGACCTTGCCACGCCAACATTTTCACTTGCCCCACGAGATGCATCCTCCTCCCCTAAGTAATCATCCCCATCATCATCCTCCACCTCCTCTTCTTCCTCCACCTCGTCCAGGAGAGGTCCCTGAGCAGACAATGGCTGAATGTCATCAAGGATTCCCTCCTCCTCTTCCTCCTCATCAACATTGGCTGCAGACGCCTGCTCCTTAAGGTGCGTCAAAGTTTGCATGAGCAGACGCATAAGTGGGATGCTCATGCTTAGGATGGCGTCGTCTGCGCTTACCAGCCGTGTGCATTCCTCAAAACACTGAAGGACTTTACAGAGGTCTTTCAGCTTCGACCACTGCACACCTGTCAACTCCATGTCTGCTCTCAAAGTGCCTGGCCGTGTATCCTCCCACAAATGCATTATGGCCTGCCTCTGCTCGCACAGCCGCTCCACCATGTGCAGGGTGGAGTTCCACCTTGTTGCAATGTCGATAATGAGGCGGTGGTTGGGAAGGTGGAGCAATCGCTGCAGCTTCTGCATACGAACGGAGTGTACAGGCGACCGGCGGATGTGCGCGCACAGTCTTCGCACCTTCTGGAGCAGGGCTGTTAACTCCGGATAATTTTTGAGGAAGCACTGCACCACCAGGTTCAAGGTGTGAGCCAAGCAAGGTATGTGGCTGAGTTTTGAAAGGGCTATGGCTGCCACAAAATTACGGCCGTTATCACTAACTACCTTGCCTGCCTCAAGATGTACACTGCCCAGCCATGACTCAGTTTGTCGCTTCAAGTACTCGGCCAGCACCTCGGCGGTGTGTCTGTTGCCCAAACACATCATCTGCAACACAGCCTGCTGACGCTTTCCACTAGCTGCTCGATAGGGGGACACATCGTGTGCAACAGTGGCAGCTGCAGATGGAGTGCTCGTACGACTGCGCTCTGTGGACGAGCTTTCGCTTCTGGAGGAGGAGGAGGAGGGTCGAACGCCTACAGCCAACTGTTTCCTATACCGTGGGCTAGGCAGCACTGTCCCACCACCGCTGTCCCCTGTGGACCCTGCATCCACCACATTAACTCAGTGCGCAGTGATGGACACGTAACGGCCCTGGCCATGCCGACTGGACCATGCATCTGTTGTGAGGTGCACCTTTCCGCTCACTGACTGCTTGAGTGCATGGACAATGCGGTCTTTCACATGATGGTGGAGGGCTGGGATGGCTTTGCGAGAGAAGAAGTGGCGACTGGGTAGGTCATAGCGTGGTACTGCATAGGCCATGAGTTCGCGGAAAGCTGTGCTTTCCACCAACCGAAAGGGCATCATCTCAAACGAGATTAGTTTGGCAATGTGGGCGTTCAAACCCAGTGTACGCGGATGAGAGACTGAGTACTTTCTTGACCTACTCATAGTGTCTGGGAGGGTGAGCTGGACTTCAGAGCTGCATATGGTGGAAGTAGCGGTGGACAGGGCGGACTGAGAGAGGGTTGATGATGGTGATGGAGTTGGTGTTCTTTCTGATGGCCTAGAATCAGTCTTTCGTTGATATAACAGTGGGATTCCCTGACTGCTGTGGCCTTGCAACGACACCTCAACATTTGCTGCTGCGCTAACCGGTGGGCTTACAGTGGGGGAAACAATGTAGCGTTGCTGACTACCTTCGTTGTGATCAGTTGCACATGTGGCACTTGAGGTTTGGTGTTGTGTCCACGCTTGCAAGTGCATGCTGGTTAAATGTCTAAGCATGCAACTGGTATTCAAATTTTTCAGATTTTTCCCTCGGCTAAAGGTCTTTGCGCACTTCTTACAGATAACCTTGGCCTGATCATGAGGATTTTGTTCAAAAAAGTGCCACACTGCACTCTTCCTACTTTGGCAGACATTTTGCGGCCTAGCACGCTGTGATCTTTTGACCCTCTGGACAAGCTGTCCAGCAACTCTTTTGATGTTTGGAACCTGTCTTTGGAGTGCTACGGGCCTGCCAGATAACAGCTGTTGCGATGTCGATGTCTGCTGTGGATGCTCCTCATCTGAGCTATTGGAAGCAGCACCCTCTTCCCCCAATGGATGCCAATCTGGGTCAACAACTGGGTCATCCATCACCTCCTCTTCTATGTCATGTGCACCTTCCTCTGTGTCACCGTGTATGGTGGTATAGTGTGCGGGAAGGGGCACCTGAGTCTCATCAGGGTCAGAATCTGGCTCTGTACACTGCGAGGACAATGTAGTGCTCTGAGTGAATGTACCAGCAGAATCATCCATCAGCGGCTGTGCATCAGTGCACTCCATGTCAGATTCATCTTGGCCTGGGTAATTCACCATTTCACTTGATAATCCAGGCATGGTATGTGAAAACAGCTCCATGGAGTAATCAGTAGTATGGCCTGCGTCATCCTTCAATCTTGGTTGGGGTGAAGGACACAAGGAAAGGTGTGGTTCATGAACATGAGCCTCCATTGACGACTCAGTGCTTTTACTTTTTACAACTGAAGAAGAGGAGGCGATAGAGCTGGAGGCTGAGTCAGCAATGTAAGGCAAAACTTTTCCTGATGCTCTGGCTTTAAAAGCGGTTTGCCAACTCCTAGAAAACTAAGCGTTCGAGGCCTTATGTAGCCAGACGATGACGCAGGCTCAACACCTCCTGCATTCGGTCCTATTTTGCTCTTGCCACTACCATCAGATCCACCACCAACACCATCATTACCAGCTGCCAACCCCCGCCCAATTCCACGGCCTCTTCCACCAGCCTTCCTCATTTTTGGTAGAAATGTAGACAAAATCCAACAAACTATATAGTAATGTAAAACAAGGTACAAGGTGTCTATAGGACAGGGGAGATTTTGAATTTCTGCAGACACTTGTGGACACTGGACACTTTTGGATTGTGTGAGGCCCACTGATATCTGAGCGCTATGTGACAGGCTTGATGGCACAGCTGTGACCAAAGTGACTAGAGGATAAGGGAGATTTTGAATCTCTGCACACACTTTTGGACACTGGACACTTTTGGATTGTGTGAGGCCCACTGATATCTGAGCGCTATGTGACAGGCTCGATGGCACAGCTGTGACCAAAGTGACTAGAGGATAAGGGAGATTTTGAATCTCTGCACACACTTTTGGACACTGGACACTTTTGGATTGTGTGAGGCCCACTGATATCTGAGCGCTATGTCACAGGCTCGATGGCACAGCTGTGACCAAAGTGACTAGAGGATAAGGGAGATTTTGAATCTCTGCACACACTTTTGGACACTGGACACTTTTGGATTGTGTGAGGCCCAATGAATATCTGAGCGCTATGTGACAGGCTCGATGGCACAGCTGTGACCAAAGTGACTAGAGGATAAGGGAGATTTTGAATCTCTGCACACACTTTTGGACACTGGACACTTTTGGATTGTGTGAGGCCCACTGATATCTGAGCGCTATGTCACAGGCTCGATGGCACAGCTGTGACCAAAGTGACTAGAGGATAAGGGAGATTTTGAATCTCTGCACACACTTTTGGACACTGGACACTTTTGGATTGTGTGAGGCCCAATGAATATCTGAGCGCTATGTGACAGGCTCGATGGCACAGCTGTGACCAAAGTGACTAGAGGATAAGGGAGATTTTGAATCTCTGCACACACTTTTGGACACTGGACACTTTGGGATTGTGTGAGGCCCAATGAATATCTGAGCGCTATGTGACAGGCTCGATGGCACAGCTGTGACCAAAGTGACTAGAGGATAAGGGAGATTTTGAATCTCTGCACACACTTTTGGACACTGGACACTTTTGGATTGTGTAAGGCCCAATGAATATCTGAGCGCTATGTGACAGGCTCGATGGCACAGCTGTGACCAAAGTGACTAGAGGATAAGGGAGATTTTGAATATCTGCACACACTTTTGGACACTGGACACTTTTGGATTGTGTGAGGCCCACTGATATCTGAGCGCTATGTGACAGGCTCGATGGCACAGCTGTGACCAAAGTGACTAGAGGATAAGGGAGATTTTGAATCTCTGCACACACTTTTGGACACTGGACACTTTTGGATTGTGTGAGGCCCACTGATATCTGAGCGCTATGTCACAGGCTCAATGGCACAGCTGTGACCAAAGTGACTAGAGGATAAGGGAGATTTTGAATCTCTGCACACACTTTTGGACACTGGACACTTTTGGATTGTGTGAGGCCCAATGAATATCTGAGCGCTATGTGACAGGCTCGATGGCACAGCTGTGACCAAAGTGACTAGAGGATAAGGGAGATTTTGAATCTCTGCACACACTTTTGGACACTGGACACTTTTGGATTGTGTGAGGCCCAATGAATATCTGAGCGCTATGTGACAGGCTCGATGGCACAGCTGTGACCAAAGTGACTAGAGGATAAGGGAGATTTTGAATCTCTGCACACACTTTTGGACACTGGACACTTTTGGATTGTATGAGGCCCACTGATATCTGAGCGCTATGTGACAGGCTCGATGGCACAGCTGTGACCAAAGTGACTAGAGAATAAGGGAGATTTTGAATCTCTGCACACACTTTTGGACACTGGACACTTTTGGATTGTGTGAGGCCCACTGATATCTGAGCGCTATGTCACAGGCTCGATGGCACAGCTGTGACCAAAGTGACTAGAGGATAAGGGAGATTTTGAATCTCTGCACACACTTTTGGACACTGGACACTTTTGGATTGTGTGAGGCCCAATGAATATCTGAGCGCTATGTGACAGGCTCGATGGCACAGCTGTGACCAAAGTGACTAGAGGATAAGGGAGATTTTGAATCTCTGCACACACTTTTGGACACTGGACACTTTTGGATTGTGTGAGGCCCAATGAATATCTGAGCGCTATGTGACAGGCTCGATGGCACAGCTGTGACCAAAGTGACTAGAGGATAAGGGAGATTTTGAATATCTGCACACACTTTTGGACACTGGACACTTTTGGATTGTGTGAGGCGCAATGAATATCTGAGCGCTATGTGACAGGCTCGATGGCACAGCTGTGACCAAAGTGACTAGAGGATAAGGGAGATTTTGAATCTCTGCACACACTTTTGGACACTGGACACTTTTGGATTGTGTGAGGCCCACTGATATCTGAGCGCTATGTCACAGGCTCGATGGCACAGCTGTGACAAAAGTGACTAGAGGATAAGGGAGATTGGATTGCTTTTAAAAAAGCAGTTTGCGGAGCAGTGGGTAAACAGCAATGCAGGAATGTCAGGAAGCCTTAGAAGGCAGCCCAACAACCAACACCACTGATACACCACTATATAGCCTCCCCTTGCACTGCACACACAGTGACTGGTGTGTTGTGCAGGCCAAATCGCTAGCAGCAGAAGCAGTTTTTTTGTCTTCTTCCCTGCCTAACGCTCTCCCTACAGAATCAGCAACCTCTCCCTATACTGAGATCGGCAGAAGTAAGATGGCGGTCGGCGTGCACGCCCTTTTATACCCCCTGTGACGCCCACCAAAGCAAGCCAATCACTTGCATGCCCTTCTGAAAGATGGTGGTGACCCCTGCCTATGTCATCACGTTGCCCACAGTGTCCGTGGATCCTGATTGGCTGAAAAAGAGCGCAAAACAAACTTTTGAAACGCGACTTTGGCGCGTAGGTCGCCGACCTCGTGGCCGACCTCATCCTAGGGTCGGGTTTCGTTTCATGAAACCCGACTTTGCCAAAAGTCGGCGACTTTTGAATTTTTTCGACCCGTTTCGCTCAACTCTACTGATAACAAATCCAAAGGATAGGTCATTAATGTAAAATTAATGGACAACCCTTAATTTAGGACAAATGAGAATTTGCAGAGTCTGGTTGCCACGGTGACATTGCCTCCCTCTAAGGGGTGATGTCCTGCCTGGAGGCACGGGGAAGTCTCCATGCAAGGTAACACAGTGTACATGTCAATTCCTGCTCCAGGCCAAAAAAGGGAACTTCCTTATAAATTCTGGCCAGCAGGTGGGGTTAGTGAGTCAGAAAGAAGTCAGCTGAGAGAGTAAACAGGAGAGTTCTCATGGAAACGAGAGCCAGCTGGAGCTTGTGATAGGACAGTGAGAGATTAGAGTTGGCAGTTGGTCTGTGGAGAGGGAAGGGACAGGAGTAGAGACAAGGGCTCTGGGGAACTAAAATTGCATTTTACTGACCCCAGAGTGAAGCGCTGATAAAAAGGGACGCCAGAGTCCTTGGCTGGGCGGGTGCTGTACACCCTGACAGCCGAATTTGGAGGGCAGGGGACTGCAAGCTCCCTGGCCACACCAAACACAAGAAGGCACCAGAAGGCACCACAGCAGACCAAGAGCCCGGGGCTGACAGTGAAAAGGACAGTGCCCATGATATAGACTCACGCTGTTTGCCATACAGGTTAGAAATAACGCAGGTGAGGGCCGCAGCTTAACTACAAGCAGCAGGGACCCAAAAAGAGAGCACAGAAGGAAGGTTCCCAACCACACCTGGCAGGGTGGATCCCCTGAATGCCTCCAGGCAAACCGTACTCTGTAATTGGTACCCCAGATAGCATCTACTTTCAAGTAAAAGGTAAAGAAAACTGCACCTCTCTGTGTCCTTCACTTATTCTCTGCACCCCAACGTTCACCACCATCTGAACAATCAAATATATTTGCCCTGGGGCATCGCTCTACCCGTTGGGAGCTGAACCATCTTTTCTGCGTCACCATCAGCCCCAGTGGACAAAAATCGCCACCCATTGCCGAACACCACGGATGGCGTCACGATTAAACACCACATAACTATCCTCTATTTTATGACATGGCCACGGATACGGATCACAGCCCCATGACCTCCCCCATAGAACCGTCTGGTCTGATTCCAGGTACTCGACAGCCCTGGTGGGTGCGTCATTAGTGTAGGGCACAGCAGCTGTACCAGTGTGATCACTGCAAAATCCCTCTTCTGCAAACTTAGTCCTATGTACCAAGTACGGTCAATAAGCAGCTCAATATTCTAACGGTTCCATCGAACCTCTTCTACACGCTATGACTCTGATGACGTCTTTTTGGGGGATTAGAAGGAGAAAGACTGGCACACTGTCCTATTAAAAAATTGTGAGTTTGAGGAAGGTACTCATGGTCCAGATTTGTTGAAGTAGGAAACTCAGCACCACAAAAGAAAATGAGACTCTAGGTCTTGCTGCAGTGATAGTTTTTTTTGATTCAGCAAGGAGTGGAAAACAGATATGGCCCAACATTTGACCAGGAGCATTCTTTGTCAAGGACATCTGTTGTGGGTGCAGGTAGGCAGAAATCTAGTACAGCAGTAACATATATCGTAAGATCTCTTTCATGTCAAGGAGCACCTGTGTGGAGCAGGAGCCGGAAATCAGGAATTGTCGTAAGCAGGGTATAAGCTGTGTACTTTTATTGAAGGCAGGCCCAATTTGAAATTTTGCTATGGGGCGCGATGATTTTTATGTACGTCATCTAGTTTCACAAAAAAAGCCACCATACAGATCCATCAGTGGAAAAATCAAAAGTTTTAGCTATCAGAATAAAGAGAAAATATAAAGAGATCTAAAAATGTCATGCGTTCAAAAATGGTTCCAATAAAAACAACTCGTTCTGCAAAAAACAAGCCATCATATGAGCGTCGGCTGAAATATTGAAAAATTATAGCTCCCATAAAAGCGTCTTTTAGTGTGTACCAGCAGCCAAACAGAAAAAAACAATATAAATTTGGTATCGCTGCAATCACACTGACCCTAAGAATAAAATCATCTAATCACTTATAGGTACATGACATAAAAAAATAAAAAAAACAATTCTTCACCTGCTGATGATTTGTTCATTCTGCCTCCCAAAGATCACCATAAGTCTCTGCTTACATTTATCCTGCACTCTGTTCTGAGCGCTGTGTAAATCTCTGAAATATGTGATTCAGATGGAACCCCCGGTGGAAGATTCCCTATAATGAGGCACTATCTGGTCTATAATCTGGTCTTTTTAGGCATGCACAAAAACAAGGTCCACTACAGTTTTGCGCACTTCTGAAAAAAAAAGACATCACTGAACAGAGATAACTGCTGCCTCATTATAGTGAATGTATTATTTGAAGGTTTCATCTGAATCACTTCACTTGGAGACTTAGATGGAAACCCCAAAGTAAGTGCTCATGAAGGCCAGAGGATAAATGTGATCTTGTTATTTAAAATGTTTCCAATAAAAGCTTCAACTCAATCCACAACAAAAGTCCCTACTCAGGTCCATTATCTGTCAATGGAAATATAGAGAGATTCCACGTTACTGGTAGCACAAAGGCTCTGAAACAGCGAAATGGCTCCTTGCCCCCCCAAAAAAAATTAAGCAAATTCTGTGCTCCCAATTGCAAATGCCCATCTCCCTTCTGAGCTCCACAGTGTGCCTAAACTACATTTAGTGTCCACATGTTTGGCATTTCTGTAGCAGTGAGAGCCTGCCTAATTTATGGGTGCACGTCTCCAGAAACGTGAGCTGGGCCTATTGTACTGGTCACTACAACAGCAGTTTGCAATTTCCACTCACCAACATCCACTACTGCTTGTTTCTGGAAAACATCTATAGGGTATTTCTACATTCAATAGAAATTGTGGGACAATTTTTGGAGCCATTTTTACCAATTTCACAGTGAGAAAATGTAAAATCAGGAGATATAACCAAATTTTGATGGTAAAAATGTAATTATTTTTTTTCTTTACTGCCCAATGGTATAAATTCTGTGACCCAGCTGTGGTGACAATATGATCACCGCACTTGTAGATGAATTCATTGAGAAGTATAGTTGAGAAGTATAGTTTGTAAAATGGTATCTCTTAAGGGGGGGTTCTGCTGTTCCATTATCGACCCAGTCGTGGGAGGTGAAGAGGTGGCTGGCCCATCTTCTGAACCTTACAGCTGCATCCCACCACCACCAGCACCAGCAGTGGCATCAGGAAGCCTGGAGGAACAGCAACAGGAGGACCAGGGAAACAGCAGCAGCCCTACTGTGCCTCTTGAGACCTCACCACAGCCTGCTGTCATCCCCCGCCGTGGCCGACGCAGGAGAGAAATTCCAGCCTCTGACACCAGGAGGCATGTAGATACAGGGGTGTTAAATTATTTGTCCAGGGCTGCCCATGATGATGGTGAGGAAGCCTATGCCCACAGCCTGGCCCGGTACCTCCGTCCACTACCCTGGGAGGTCAGACTGCGTGTGCGAGGATGGATTCAAATGCTGATTGATGCCTGCACACCCCCCAATAACCCATATCAGGTTTTTGAGTATTTGGAACGCTGGCAGCTGTCCCCCAATAACCAGCTCAGAATGGCCCCAATAACAGAAGTGCAGGCACAATCAGTATCTGAGCCACCTCCTCCACGGGTGCCTACAGCAAAGCCAAATCCACCACCAACCCAACATTGGCCTACACAGGCCCAGATGCCAGCCTACAATTCACCTGCCCAATATGGCCACTTGATCAGACCCACTGTTGGAGGCTGGTCCCACCATTGGTTTGGTTGACATGGCCATATTGGAGGGTATGAAACACGTGGATACGCAAATACCCAGGAGTATCCACTCCAATATCCCTAATCCCACTTCTTTCCTCACCAACAGGATCCTGGCCACATCACCCATCCTGGGGCAGAATATGTCCACACTCAGGGTAACGTCCAAGTTGCGCCTCAAACCCAGCAACTATCTCAAGCTGGCCTCCCGCTATCCCCACCACCAACCTACCATAATTTGTAAAAATTTTTTGTTTTTTTGCTCACGCAAAGTTCTTTATTTGTTTGTCATTTTGTTTTATAAAAATGGGTTACATACTTCTTGCCCAAATTTGTTTGGGCACAAAAGCCATATGCAAATAATATGGTTTACTGTTTAGAAAATTTCTATTTTGGCATTATAAAAAATTTAAACCGTATCAATTCTGTCTGTTTTTTAATGCTGATATTGGTCATCTTAAGATTTACACATTTAACACAATGTAAGGGAAACACAACACACACTTCAATAACAAACATGCTTTTTACTTAACAAAATAAAAGATAATTACAACATAGATATACCATTCTCTTGCCATGGAGTAGCTCCCTGAGGTTAAACAAAACAATTAGTCAACACATCCCACACTTTGAGTCCAGAGGGCTGACGGCGGGGAGGTATCACATGTGGAATTGGCATCACAACATTTCCCAACACAACTTCAGCACCATCAGATGATGAGCAATCATGTATTCTGGTGAAGTGGTGTGGGATCACACATGCTTTAATTACCTCATTAACATTAGCTTCACTCAGCTGAATGGCTGACTGGAGGACACGCCATTTGGCACAAAGAATGCCAAAGACACATTCCACCAGTCGTCGTGCGCGGGATAGGCGCAAGTTAAATTTTCTGCGCCTGTGGTCCAGGTTTCTATGGGGATAGGGCCTCATTACATGACGGCTTAATTGAAAGGCCTCATCTGAAACAAGGACATAAGGCACAGGTTCCATATTGGAGCCTGGAACCTGACGTGGTTGTGGTAGGTCCAACTGATTATTGCGCAGCCGCCGACCCATAATGGAAGAATTGAAGACTCTGGAGTCTCCAGTTCTTCCATAGGCCCCAATATCTACAATTATAAACCTGTAGTGACTGTCAACCAGGGCCAACAACACTACAGAAAAATATTGTTTATAATAATAGTATTGGGACCCTGAGTTTTGGGGCTCCAATACAATTTGGAAACTGGCAGGTCTCCTAAAAACCATGGGCAATCCACAACCAGTCTTCCATCTTTGGCTTAGGCATGACCACTTGATGAAGTCGTGACCAGATTTTGGAACAGGTAGAGCGGACTATGCCTGATATTGTGGATTTATTTTCCCGATTAAAAATTCATGATGCAGTGCCACATATGAAAGACCAGTTGTGAGGAAGCTAAAAGTAAAATCAAAAAGGCAACAATTAGATACCATTTTCCAGGTAAAAACAATTTCACATTACTCAAAGTTATAGTCTCTACCTAACAAGCCATGCCATAACAACATTTAAAGGGTTCCAATGGCTATGTGATTTGTAAAAGAGCTAAATACTATGATTAATGACAGGTTTTAATTTTGATTTAAAAAACAAAAATATATAAAATAATGTAAGTAAAAATATAATAAATGTAGAAACATCATCAACATAGAGGAGGAGGAATACATACCGTAACGTAAGGAGAAGGCGCTCCTCAGCAGAAATCCATTTGCGCATCCTGGTGTCCTGAAAGGTGATCCCAGAGCGCTCTGTCTCCAACAAAACATCAAAGGTGGCAAAGCTCATACGACAACATAGGAAAAACTTGTTGGAATGGGTCCGCAGAGATGCATAGAAACGGTGGAAATGGCCTTTAGTGAGGCGTTGCCTCAAAAGCGGATGTACCCACATTCGTCTCCTCCTCCTCGGATCCACAATCACTGGGTATGGCTGGGCAAAGCGGCGGGACAAAACCCAGTTGTACAGCACCCGCTCAGTTGTGTTGAAAGTAAGTCTGTCTGACATGTTTCACACAAAGCAGAAATACCCCAACACAAGCACAGCACCAAAATGGCCAGATTGGAGGCTGCCACCTGTTGTAGAGGCAATAACTAGGGTTGCTGATGATGATTTAAAGGGAACCTGTCACCCCCCGCAAGCGTGTTTAGGTAAAAGAGCCACCTTGTGCAGCACTAATGCTCCATTCTGTCAAGGTGGCTCTTTTATTTAGCGTCCCTTCCACTGCCGAAATAATCGTTTTTAAAATTGGTCAGACATACCTGATATTTGACAGGGGGGCAGGTCTTTCCCCTCTTGACACAGACACCTCACATATATCAGTCATGTCCTGCTTTTGAATTTGGCACCGCCTTCTCAGTGTTCATTTCTTTTTCTCGCTCAGCAGAGCAGTGGTGCAGCAGGACCTGTGATGATGTCAGCACCATGTGACCAGTAGGCGGAGCTCAGCAGAGCAGTGGTACAGCAAGACCTGTGATGACGTCAGCACCATGTGACCAGTAGGGGCGGAGCTGAGCAGGGCAAAAGTGCAGCAGGACCTGTGATGACGTCAGCACCATGTGACCAGTAGGGGCGGAGCTGAGCATGGCAGACCTGTGGTGACGTCAGAATATTACAGCCCAGGCCAGAAAAAGAAATGAACACTGAGGAGGTGGCGCCAAATTCAAAAGCAGGACATGATGTGAGGCGTCTGTGTCCAGGGGGAAAGACCTGCCCCCTGTCAAATATCAGGTATGTCTGACCGATTTTAAAATCAATTATTTCGGCAGTGGAAGGGACGCTAAATAAAAGAGCCACCTTGACAGAATGCAGCATTAGTGCTGCACAAGGTGGCTTTTTTACTTAAAAACGCCTGCGGGGGGTGACAGGTTCCCTTTAAATTATTTTCAGGCCACAAAACTGTTAAATATCCATTTTGCAAGGTTGCGAGAAAAAAACACCATACAGAGGCTTACATGCACAAAAATCGCATCCTCGCATTGCCAACGGATGACATACGGATCACTGTTCAGGGAACATTTCTGCGTTTTTCATCCGTAAAAAACGGACCATATTTTTATGCGTTGTGTCTGACTCCGGCCATAGGATTAGATACACAGATTAGCAGACTGTATCACACAGGATAGAATTAGATACATTGCTCAACAGACTGTATCACACAGGATAGGATTAGACACATGGCTCAGCAGACAGTATAACACAGGATAGGATTAGACACACGGTTCAGCAGACAGTATCGCACAAGATAGGATTAGACACAAGGCTCAGCACACAGTATCACACAGGATAGGATTAGATACAAGGCTCAGCACACAGTATCACACAGGATAGGATTAGATACACGGCTCAGCACACAGTATCACACAGGATAGGATTAGATACACAGCTCAGCACACAGTATCACACAGGAGAGAATAAGATACCCAGGTAAGCAGTCAGTATCACACAGGATAGGATTAGATACACAGCTCAGCAGATGGTATCACACAGGATAGGATTTAATACACAAAACTGGGATGGGCTACAGGACAATAGGCAAGCAGCTTTGTGAGAAGGCAACAACTGTTGGCACAATTATTAGAAAATGGAAGAAACACAAGATGACTGTCAATCTTCCTTGGTCTGGAGCTTCATGCGAAGTCTTATGCCTTATGGGGTAAAGATGATTATGAGAAAGGTCAGGAAAAACCCCAGAACTACATGGGAGGATCTGGTCAATGACCTGAACAGAGCTGGGACCACACACTCAAACATTACAGTTAATATCACACTACACTGTCTTGAATAAAAATCCTCAATGGATTAAAATAAACAACACCATCATGGATTAAAATCCTGCAGGACACGCAAGGACCCACTTACTCATGCCAGCACGTGTTCAGACCTGTTTGAAGTTCAATTACCATGTGGATGATCCAGAGGAGGCATGGGAGAAGTAATGTGGTCAGATGAGCCCAAAATAGAAAACTTTGTTAACAACAACACTCACCATGTTTGGAGGAAGAAGGATGAGTACAACCCCAAGAACACCGTCCCAACCGTGAAACATGGTGGGGGAATCCTCATACATTGGGGGTGTTTTTTCTGCAAAGGGAATAGCACAAATGCAATGTATTGAAGGAAGAATGGATGGGATCATGTATCACGAGATTTTGTCCAACAACCTCCTTTCCTCAGTAAAAACTTTGAAGGTGGGTCATGGACGGGTTTTCTAGCATGAAAATGACCTGAAACACAAAGCCAACTAAGGAATGGCTCCGTAAGAAGCATTTCAAGGCCCTAAAGTGGCCTAGCCAGTCTCCAGACCTGAACCAAATTGAAAATCTTTGGAGGGAGCTGAAACTCAATGTTGTCCAGTGACAACCCCAAAACCTGAAATATCTGGAGAAGATCTGTATGGAGGAGGGGGCCAAAATCCCTGCTGCAGTGTGTGCAAACTTGGTCAAGAACTACAGGAAACATCTGACCTCTGTAAACAAAGGTTTCTATACCAAATATGAAGTTCTGTTTTTCTATTATATCAAATACTTATTTCATGCAATAAAATGCAAATTAATTATGATTTTATGGCTTTTTTTTAAAGATTCTGTCTCTCACAGTTGAAGTGTACCACACACTTCTCCATTCTTTGTAGGTGGGAAAACTTGCAAAATCAGCAGTGTATCAAGTAATTATTTCCCCAATGTATATACGTTTAAGGTGTATTCCCAGTATATTCTGTGGTATGTTTGTATGCAGGGGGAGCCATTTATATGGATACACCTGGGTGGGCGATTTATAAAGTTGGATCCAAAATGGCCGACTTCAAAATGGCCTCCATGGTCACCACCCATCTTGAAAAGTTTTCCTCCTTCCATATACTAATGTGCCACAAACAGGAAGTTGATATCACCATTCCCATTTTATTTAGGTGTATCCATATAAATGGTCCACCCAGGTGTATCCATATAAATGGCCCACCCTGTATTCAGTGCTGCCCAATTACGTGGCTGGTAGCCTATGCACCTTACACTCATAGGTCTATATTGGTGTTACAATATTTTTATCCTTCTACAGTATATGTGCAGGTGGATCGTACTGTTTTTGAGCCACTTGTTATTTTTGTTAGGTTTTTAGTCTCTACTCAAACCTTTGAACTATTCTAGTAAAAGTTATGCACGATTGCTTCTCACACTTACCTTGATACACAGAATAACTTTGCGAGGTGTATGAACTTTGGAGGAAATTCCATTTCTGTTTATTGAGCTATTAACAATCTCTTGCCCGCTCATGCCGCTTACACCTAAAGAACATCTCTAGAATCCGCCCTTTTCTCACCAAGGAAACAACAAAAACTCTCACTGTCGCCCTGATCCACTCCCGCCTGGACTACTGTAATGCTCTATTAATTGGCCTCCCTCTCACTCGACTCTCCTCTCTCCAGTCTATCCTTAATGCAGCAGCCAGGGTTGTCCATCTGGCTAATCGTTACTCAGACGCGTCCGCTCTTCGCCAGTCGTTACACTGGCTGCCAATTCATTACAGGGTACAATTCAAAGTACTTGTTCTCACCCACAAAGCTCTCCACAGTGCGGCACCCCCTTACATCTCCTCCCTCATTTCTGTCTATCGGCCTAACCGACCGCTGCGCTCTGCAAATGACTTTCGACTAACCTCTGCCCTAATCCGTACCTCCCACTCCCGACTCCAAGACTTCTCCCGTGCTGCGCCAATCCTCTGGAATGCTCTACCCCAAGATATTAGGACCATCCACAATTTGCATAGTTTTAGGCGCTCGCTCAAAACACATTTGTTCAGAGCGGCCTATCACATTCAGTAATCAAAGTCATGGTATGTTTGTGTGTGTGTAGCCCATTCACTATCTCCATCTAACCCCCACCCCCTGAAGATGGCTGGACCGTCATTGTAAATACATCATTGTAAATACAAACCTATGCTTTGTATCTCCCCCACCTCATTGTAGATTGTAAGCTCCACAAGCAGGGTCGTCTTATTTCGCTTTAATTATTGTATTGTTAACGTTGTTACTTATGACTGTTGTGTTTGAAACTGTTCAACTGTAAAGCGCTGCGGAATATGTTGGCGCTATATAAATAAAGATTATTATTGTTTATTATTATTATTATTATTAACAGTATCAGCATCCTGAGGAGAAGTGTCGCGACCAGTGCAGTCCACTGCTACATCAGCCCATCTGGAATTTGTTAGATGTGACTAAGTACCAGTCTGCCCCTGGTAACATGGTTCTGCCTGTATACTACAGTGAAGGTGTAAGGGGTTGTAAAGCCTTCAACCCCTTAAATTTCGTCACGGTTACTGTATATATATGTTCCTTCCTCTTTAAGAAGGTTTTGATTATCCTGTGTGCACAGTTATGTATAGATTATACATATTTCTGAGCAATGTTGTATATCTAAGTTATGTATATATATATATTTATGTGTAATTTCATGATATTGATAGGGTGAGTGTAGTACCCAGGTTTGGCCATAAGATGGGAGTACATTTTAGTGTAGGAATAGTAGTGTAAATAGTTGAAATAGGAGAGGCACAGTGAATAACGTAGTTAGGACTTCCTTATAGAAGTCAGTTAGGGCCATGGCGCCCGTGCAGCTCACTTGGGCCAACTAGGCCTGGGCAACACCGTGTCATGTAACATTGCCAAAGGAAAAAGCCAAGCCATATAGTGTTCGTGGACAGGATTACACCAGAGGGAGCAACAGCAACAGTGCTAGCAGTGCAGTGTAAGTGGGACTGCAGTTGCCGGCGAAGACTAAGCAGTACAAGCAGGTCTCTCAAGATGTGGCAGCATATTGCGTGGGCTGATGCTCTGAGAACTGGGACAAAACAGCTGAGGGAGTCCCCTAACGAAGTAGGGCTGAACAGTGAGAACGCTGTAGGATCGAAAGGTACGGCCCGTCCTGGAAGCGAGCTTAGTACAGGAACAGCGGAAAAGCTGTATGTTGTGAAACAGAAGACGATATCCCTCCTCATCATGCCCGAGGGTATCGACTAGGTCCTTCAAGGGGTTCCCTGGTTGCGGTATCACTCTCCCCATATAGAGTGGTCCTCGGGGAGAATTCTTGGCTGGAGTAAGTCATGTGAGGGTAGATGTCTGAGGGAGTGCGTCCAGGTGGCTCCACCGAGGTCCCTGCAGATCTTTCCTCACTCCCCAAACACTATCGACAGTATGCGGACGTGTTCTCCAAAAAGGCGGCGGAGACCCTTCCACCGCATCGTCCCTATGACTGTCCTATTGACCTCTTGCCTGGTGCTGAGCCTCCCCGGGGTCGAGTCTATCCACTATCTCTCCCGGAGACAGAGGCCATGTCTCATCAGGGAGAGTCTGGCAAGAGGATTCATTAGGAAGTCAGTGTCACCAGCAGGGGCGGGATTCTTCTTCGTCCAAAAGAAGAGTGGGGAACTACGTCCTTGCATCGATTACAGGGGTCTTAACGCCATCACCGTTAAGAATAAGTATCCCCTGCCCCTGATATCGGAACTGTTTGATAGGCTACGGGCAGCGAGAGTGTTTATCAAACTTGATCTGCGGTTGCTTACAACCTGATTCGCATCCGTGATGGGTACAAATGGTTGATGGCATTTAACACCAGGGACGGGCACTATGAATACCTGGTGATGCCCTTCGGGCTCTGTAATGCCCCGGCCGTCTTCCAAGATTTTTCGAACGATATCTTCCAGGATATGCTTACCACCTCGGTAGTAGTCTATCTGGATGATATCCTCATCTATTCTCCAGATATTGACTCCCACCGGAAAGATGTTTGCAAAGTTTTCGATCTCCTGCGGGCAAACTCACTCTATGCCAAGTTGGAGAAGTGTGTGTTTGAGCAGGAGTCCTTGCCTTTCCTGGGCTATATCATCTCCGCCCAGGGTTTGGCCATGGATCCTGCCAAGCTACAGAAGGTGATGGATTGGCAGGAACCTCATTCTCACAAAGCGGTGCAGCGCTTTATGGGGTTCATAAATTTCTATCGCCAATTCATCCCCCACTTCTCGACTTTGGTTGCACCCTTGGTAGCCCTCACCAAAAAGGGTGCAAACCCCAAGTTGTGGTCGGAGCCTGTCTCCAAGGCCTTCTCCTCCTTTAAGTCCCATTTTGCTAGCGCTCCCATTCTACATCGCCCCGATGTAAATAAGCCCTTCATTCTGGAAGTGGATGCTTCTTCCATCGGTGCTGGAGCGGTCCTGTTTCAGAAGGACACGCAAGGTCGGAAGCACCCATGCTTCTTTTTCTCCAAGACCGTCACACCAGCGGAGAGGAATTATTCCATCAGGGACAGGGAGTTGCTAGCGATGAAGTTGGCCTTCTTGGAGTGGAGACACCTCCTGGAGGGGGCTCGCCACCCTTTCCAGGTGTTCACAGACCACAAGAACATGGTGTATTTGCAAACAGCCCAGTGGCTAAATTCTTGCCAGGCCAGATGGTCCTTGTTCTTCTCCCGGTTCCACTTCAACCTCCATTTTCTCTCCGGGGAGAAGAACGTCCGGGCCAATGCTCTCTCCCACTCCGTGGTGTCATCAGAGGAAGAGGAGGAGGAGCCTCGGCTGATCGTCCCATCCAAGAGCCCGAGGACTGTGGCTCCGGATGCCCTTGAGTCAGTACCTCCGGGCAAGACATTTGTCCCTGCCCGTCTGCGACCAGAGGTCCTCTCTTGGGCTCATACATCCAGGGTGGGTGGACATTTCGGGACAAAATGGACCTCTGAGCTTCTGGCGAGGACGTACTAGTGGCTGCATATGGCCCGTGACATCAGGGACTATATTCAGGCATTCGTCTCTTGCGCCCAGAATAGGTCCTCTCGGCAGCAGCCCGCTGGGCTACTTTATCCCCTGCCGGTAGCGGACAGGCCCTGGGAGATGGTCAGTTTGGACTTTGTGGTGGGGCTACCCAAGTCCAGTGGCAGCATGGTCATTTGGGTTGTCATCGACCATATCTCCAAGATGGTGCACCTGGTACCTTTCTCCCAGTTACCTTCTGCACAGGGCCTGGCAGCGTTGTTCATTAAGCACGTTTTCCGCCTGCACGGCATGCCGGACAATATTGTCAGCGACCGGGGTCCTCAGTTTGCGTCTTGGTTTTGGAGAGAGCTCTGTTCCCTGCTCAGCATTGAGCTAAATCTCTCCTCGGCCTATCATCCCGAGACGAACGGGTTGGAAGAGAGACCAAACCAGACCCTGGTCACATATCTATGACATTTTGTCTCGGCCAGGCAGGATGACTGGGCAACCCTGCTGCCGTGGGTGGAGTTCGCTATGAACAACGCTGTGGCCGACTGCACCGGTCAGACCCCATTCCTTCTAAATTACGGCCAGCATCCGCGCGTCCCTGTGCCCATGCCCGTGTCATCCACCGACTCCAGGGTGGCAGACTGGGCGGTGGAGGCACTTGACATTTGGGATCGCACTCAGGATGCTATCCGGGCTTCCAAGGAGAGAATGAGGACCTCCGCTGACGCACACCGGCGCCCTGCTGCGACCTTTGCCCCTGGCGACTTATTGTGGCTCTCCACCCGAAACATCAGGCTGCGGGTTGAGTCCGCTAAGTTTGCACCATGCTACATTGACCCCTTCAAGGTCCTTGAGCAGGTCAGCCCTGTGGTCTACCGTCTGGCCCTTCCACCACACTTGGCCATCTCGGATACATTCCACGTGTCCCTCCTAAAGTCTATTCACATGTCCCGGTTCTCCGAGTCATCTGCCGGGACATCAGACCTGTCTTTGGATGAGTTTGAGGTCAATGCCATCGTGGGATGCAAGGTAATGTGGGGCAAAAAGTTTTATTTGGTGGATTGGAAGGGCCATGGTCCAGAGGCTCGGACCTGGGAGCCAGTGGAGAACATCCATGCTACGCTGCACATTGTGGCGTTTGAGCATAGTGAGGCTCAGAGGGGAGGTAATGTTAGGTGTCGGGTTCGAATCCAGAGCCTTGAACACGGCGGTCTCCCATTCTCCTTCGGCCGCAGTGGAGCCTGCTCAGCAGACTCGTCGGTCCCGGCGCTCTGCCCAGACCAGCAGTGTAGGATCGGTTGCTGCTGCCACCTCTGTGCAAAAAAACCCCTGTTTGGGAGAGAAGAACAGACAATTCGTGGCACCCTAAGTGCGTAAACACAATATTGTAGTCTTTAAAGGGTGCACAATTTTATGCACTCACCTGATAGAAGACTAATATAGCTTTAGATTATGTATCCTCAAAAATCCTTCCTTTAGGGATACTTCCAGAAGACAGGGCTTGCAGCTTGCCTCGGGTGGATCCAAGTGAAAGAGCCAGGTTCAGGCTCACATAGGTTAAAAAAGAGATACAACGCGTTCCGGATACAGTGTATATCCTTCTTCAGGTATCATAAAAACACAGTACAAATCCTAATAGTATAAAATTCAGTTACACTTATATATAGTAGCAATCTTTTATCCCAGTCTCAGAAACTTGATTTGGGGGTGTGGACCAAGTTCAGGAACACAATTCAGGAACACACCCACTGATTGATCCAACCTTGACAACATAGATGCAAGACGGAAAAAAATTATTACAAAAACCCACTTCAAAAAGGTGGATTCAAACGGCTTTTTAGGTTTTAACAGTGCACATTACAAGAAGTGGAAGGTTAATATACCCCACAGCCAATTTTTTCATATAAGAAAGAATTGTATGAGAGAATCTGATTATGTAGCTCAGTCTAAAATTCTAAAAAGAAAATTTAAGGAAAAAAGATACCCAAAAAATTTGATAATTAGTGCATATAGGGATAACAAAGTAAAAACACAGGAGGAATGTTTAAAAGGAAAAAATAGGAAGGGGGATAATTTGACCATTGGTAAACAAAAAAGTGATGATCGCTGGAAACTGAATTTTGTGACCACATTCAATAGGGGAAATAAAGTAATAAGAACTGTGCTTTCAAAATATTGGTATATCTTGAAGCGTGACCCTGTTTTGGGAAAACATCTCCCTGATAAACCAGGGATTACATATAGAAGGGGGAAAACTTTGAAAAATTTGGTGGCCCCCAGTAAATTAAAAAAACAGTTGGATTCAAAAGGAAAAAACTATAAAAAAAAAGTATGGATCAAATTTTATGATTTTATGTGGTGTTTCTCAAGGAACCGGAGTTTTTAAATGCACCTCTAAAAAATGTTGTACCTGTGGGATCCTAGATCACGGGGCTAAAACTATCAAATGTAATAGTACTGGTGAGGTCTTTGAGATTTCACAAAGACTCAGCTGTAACAGTGATTTTGTTGTATATGTAATCACATGCAGTTGCGGTTTGCAATATGTGGGACGCACTGTGCAGACACTGCAGTCCCGCATTAATGGTCACAGAAATAGAGCAAAAAACGACTTTTTAAAACATAGTCTCTCAAGGCATCTACTAATTAAACATAACAAAATTTTTAACATAAAAGTAACTCCAGTGGAGCAGATACCCTCTGGTGTTGCAAATAGGAATGCTCTTTTAAACCGGAAAGAAACATTTTGGATATATCGTCTGGGAACATTATATCCAAATGGATTGAATGATATCATAGAGAGAGTTTGAACGTTGCCTTTTTTTTTTTTTTTTTCTTTCTCCTTGGGTTTTTTTTTTTTTTTTCCGTCTTGCATCTATGTTGTCAAGGTTGGATCAATCAGTGGGTGTGTTCCTGAATTGTGTTCCTGAGCTTGGTCCACACCCCAAATCAAGTTTCTGAGACTGGGATAAAAGGTTGCTACTATATGTAAGTGTAACTGAATTTTATACTATTAGGATTTGTACTGTGTTTTTATGATACCTGAAGAAGGATATACACTGTATCCGAAACGCGTTGTTTCTCTTTTTTAACCTATGAAATAAAAAAATATGGAATATCATCTTTGGATGTGAGTCCTGGGAAGCGCTGCCGTTTATGGGCTGGATGTGCCTTTCTTGATTTACTCATCCTGTGTGAGCCTGAACCTGGCTCTTTCACTTGGATCCACCCGAGGCAAGCTGCAAGCCCTGTCTTCTGGGAAGTATCCCTAAAGGAAGGATTTTTGAGGATACATAATCTAAAGCTATATTAGTCTTCTATCAGGTGAGTGCATAAAATTCTGCACCCTTTAAAGACTACAATATTGTGTTTACACACTTAGGGCGCCGCAAATTGTCTGTTCTTCTCTCCCAAACGGGTTTTTTTGCACATTGTTACTGAAAGGAGTTCTTCCTAATCAGTTGAAGACAGACACCCCAGATAGCAAAGGGGAGCGAGCAGCCTGGAGTGAGAATGGAGTATTATAATAGCAGAATTGAGAGGAGAAAGGAGTTGTTATCATCCATTAAGAACATGACTAATATAAGGTTGGATAATTCCTGCACTGAACCTGTGATTGATATTGGGACTAAAAGGACCATCACTGGTCTTTTTTTGGACTTTGAAAAACATATGAAGATGGAAATAAGACATCAGATCGATGCAGAATTTCTAGGTATTTGTATTGATCAAAAAATAGTTCCAAATGGTTTGAAGATACATTTTAATAGTACTTTTCTAGATGACAGTAATTTTACCAATAAGTGGAATAATATTTTAAATGATTGTTCTTATAGTCTTGAGTTTGTTAGTGGAAAAGCGTTCTGAGCTAGCCAGCAAAGCCGCAATGATCTGTAAAAAAAAATTACTTGAACTTGAAAGGTTCAAAAGTTTACATTTTTTTAATTTGGTGAATGATGACATTACTAGGAAACTCAAAGTATTTGAAAATGAACTAGTAGATGTAAAAATAAAAAAATTTCGCAGGTACACTTTTAAAACTAAACCAATGTCAAAGGAACCAATCAGGAATAAAAACCTGATAGGTATCAATGAACCTACAAAGAAAAACCTTGGCAATTTAAGAACAGAAGCCCTGGTCCAACAAGAATTGGGTGTAAAACAAACAAGGATTATAACTAGTGTTGAGCATTCCGATACCGCAAGTATCGGGTATCGGCCGATACTTGCTGTATCGGAATTCCGATACCGACTTCCGATATTTTTTCAATATCGGAATTCGGCATCGGAATCGGAAGTTCAGTTGATTGACGGCCTGACGTCATCATGATGCGCGGTGTGTGCGCATCATGATGCGCCGTCATTTCGGGCCTTCCGGGGGTCTCTGCCGGCCTGCCGGGGGGCTGTGCCGGCCTGCCGGGGGGGCTGTGTGGACTGCCCGGGGTCTGTACCGGCCTGCCGGGGGGCTGTGCCGGCCTGCCGGTGGTCTGTGCACCCTGTGGGGGTCTGTACCGGCCTGCCGGGGGGCTGTGCCGGCCTGCCGGGGGGCTGTGCTGATGTCCGGGGGTCTGTGCAAGCATCGTCCGATGGGACTACAAGTCCCATCGGGCGATGCCTGCTACCATGACAGTGATTGACACATTAGCCAATGATGGGACAGTAGTAGTCCCATCATCCGGCTAATGTGTTAAATGTTAAAAAAAAAATAAAAAAAAAATAGTACATACATACTACATGCATGCTACATACATACTACTTGCTACATACATACTACATATATACTACATACATACTACATACATGCTACATACATACTACATGCATGCTACATACATACTACATGCTACATACATACTACATGCATGCTACATACATACTACATATATACTACATACATACTACATACATGCTACATACATACTGCATGCTACATACATACTACATACATACTACATGCATGCTACATACATACTACATATATACTACATGCATGCTACATACATACTACATGCTACATACATACTACATATATACTACATACATACTACATGCATGCTACATACATACTGCATGCTACATACATACTGCATGCTACATACATACTACATATATACTACATACATACTACATACATGCTACATACATACTACATGCATGCTACATACATACTACATGCTACATACATACTACATGCATGCTACATACATACTACATATATACTACATACATACTACATACATGCTACATACATACTGCATGCTACATACATACTACATACATACTACATGCATGCTACATACATACTACATATATACTACATGCATGCTACATACATACTACATGCTACATACATACTACATATATACTACATACATACTACATACATGCTACATACATACTGCATGCTACATACATACTACATACATACTACATGCATGCTACATACATACTACATGCATGCTACATACATACTACATGCATGCTACATGCATGCTACATACATACTACATGCTACATACATACCACATACATACTACATACATACTACATATATACTACATGCATGCTACATACATACTACATGCTACATACATACCACATACATACTACATACATACTACATGCTACATACATACTACATATATACTACATGCATGCTACATACATACTACATGCTACATACATACCACATACATACTACATACATACTACATACATACTACATGCTACATACATACTACATATATACTACATGCATGCTACATACATACTACATGCTACATACATACCACATACATACTACATACATACTACATACATACTACATACTACATACATACTACATACATACTACATGCTACATACATACTACATATATACTACATGCATGCTACATACATACTACATGCTACATGCATGCTACATACATACTACATACATACTACATGCTACATACATACCACATATATACTACATACATACAATACATTCATACAATACATACATAGACATACAGTACATATAACATAGAGTAACATACTTACCAATACTTGTCACATTGTTCCCCGAAGCCATTGTCTTTTCCGGAATAAATATTAACATAACAAACCACAAAAATACTCACCCACGATCCGAAGCAGTCCACGAGTGTGTCCCACGACGATCTTGGGTAGAGAACTGCAGCATCAGATGATGCTGCCGTTCTCTACGGGCTGCAGGAATCCAATGACGGAAGGTAGGTATCCTTCCGCACTGTATTCCTCCGCCACTTAAAAAAAAGTCCCTAGTCTCACTTTATGCCATTGCTGTGTGGGAATTTCCCACACAGCAATGGCATAAAGTGAGACTAGGGACTTTTTTTTTTTTAAGTGGCGGAGGAATACAGTGCGGAAGGATACCTACCTTCCGTCATTGGATTCCTGCAGCCCGTAGAGAACGGCAGCATCATCTGATGCTGCAGTTCTCTACCCAAGATCGTCGTGGGACACACTCGTGGACTGCTTCGGATCGTAGGTGAGTATTTTTGTGGTTTGTTATGTTAATATTTATTCCGGAAAAGACAATGGCTTCGGGGAACAATGTGACAAGTATTGGTAAGTATGTTACTCTATGTTATATGTACTGTATGTCTATGTATGTATTGTATGAATGTATTGTATGTATGTAGTATGTATGTAGCATGTAGTATGTATGTAGTATGTATGTAGCATGCATGTAGCATGTAGTATGTATGTAGCATGCATGTAGTATATATGTAGTATGTATGTAGCATGTAGTATGTATGTAGTATGTATGTAGTATGTATGTGGTATGTATGTAGCATGTAGCATGCATGTAGTATGTATGTAGTATGTATGTAGTATATATGTAGTATGTATGTAGCATGTAGTATGTATGTAGTATGTATGTAGCATGCATGTAGCATGCAGTATGTATGTAGCATGCATGTAGTATGTATGTAGCATGTAGTATGTAGCATGCATGTAGTATATATGTAGTATGTAGCATGTAGTATGTATGTAGCATGCATGTAGTATATATGTGTTATGTATGTAGCATGTAGCATGCATGTAGCATGCATGTAGTATGTATGTAGTATATATGTGGTATGTATGTAGCATGCAGTATATATGTAGCATGCATGTAGTATATATGTAGTATGTATGTTGCATGTAGTATTTATGTAGTATGAATGTAGCATGTATGTAGTATGTAGTATGAATGTAGCATGTATGTAGTATGCATGTTGTATGTATGTAGCATGTAATTTTTTTTTTTTTTTTTTTTACATTTAACACATTAGCCGGATGATGGGACTACTACTGTCCCATCATTGGCTAATGTGTCAATCACTGTCATGGTAGCAGGCATCGCCCGATGGGACTTGTAGTCCCATCGGACGATGCCTGCACAGACCCCCGGAGCCTGCACAGCCCCCCGGCAGGCCGGCACAGCCCCCCGGCAGGCCGGCACAGACCACCGGAGCCTGCACAGACCCCCTGGCAGGCCGGCACAGACCCCCTGGCAGGCCGGCACAGCCCCCCGAAAGGCCCGTACAGACCCCAGAGAGGCTGTACAAGGGCAGGAAAGGGTTTTTCTTATTCCGATACCGGAAGTCCCATAGACTTGAATGGGACTTCCGGTATCGGAATCGGCGATACCGATACTTTTTTTAAAGATCGGCCGATACCATCCGATACGATACTTTGAAGTATCGGACGGTATCGCTCAACTCTAATTATAACCAATTCAAATATAAAAACTATACATGATGTTGAAACCACTATCTCTCAAATTAAGTTACCTCTTAATACGTCAACCCCTGAAAATCCTCCTACTATACTCAATAGAAATGTACAAAAGAAAAAACCTCCACCCATTGAAAAAACAATTCCACTAGAGCCCAGGATCATTGTAATGAAAAATCCTCCAACATTACCTCCCCCCAATTCAGGACTTCCCCCACTGGAAATTCCAACTGTTCCCCACAGGTTGGAAATTTCCAATGTTGAATTTGATATAAATGAACTAACTATCCATGACAATACAGAATCCTCATCTACATTCACCACAGTAATACAAGCGCCTACACCATCTCCATCCTCAGTAACATCCAACATCTCTTTTTTAGAGATAGGTCCCACACATCCAAGTGTTTCAGAAATAATTTTACCACCACTAATCAGCTCCTCACAAACAGCCCAAATTTTAAGTCCAATACAAAAGAATCATATTACAAATTACTTCACACCGGCTGCAACATCAAGGTCAAAAAAAAGAAAAGTAGAGCAAGAGGAAAAAGAGGAAAGGGATCTAACAGAAATCTGAGAATATATAAAAAAACAAGGAACCCAGAAACTAATAAACAATCAAATCTGCCTCTGGTTAAAATATTTAATTTATCATCCCACATTTTATCCTTTTCAGAAGTGGAAATTTTAAGTAGGGGACTAAATTTCTGCCCTGCTCAAGATATGAATGCATTTGATCTTTTTCTCGATTTAAATGCATGCACTCGCAAACTTACTCTTAAAAGGCATTTCTTGTTGACTGAAAAAAATGGGGACATTGGGGATCTCAAAAAAATACTGATCCCAACAGAGACAAACAAAGAAAGTGAATATATCCACAAGGAGGTACACCCAAAATCTCTATTTCATCCTCATCAACACAGAGGACCAAATATAGACACTTTTTTTTTCATTAGTATCTGAAGAATTTAGGAAGTGGGAAAATAATAAAAAAATTGAAAAGCATGGAATTGGGAAAAAAAAACAAGGTAAAAAAGAACAATATCTCTAAAAGAGAAAAAGTGGCATTGGAGGATTTGAGAAAAAACACAGATATAGTAATAAGACAAGCTGATAAACGGGGGGAGTAGTTGTGCAAAACAGATCTGACTATATTGAGGAAGCTTTGAACATATTGTCTGATATGAGATATTACAACATTTTAAAAGAAGATCCCACACAATGCTTTGTCCAGGACTATCACCATATGATCAAGGAAGCCTATGAGAAGAATATTCTTAATAAAACAGAAAAAAGTTTTTAACAAATTCTGCGCCAACCATGACTTTATTTTATCTTTTACCAAAACTGCATAAGAATCCTGAAAAACCACCTGGCAGACGGATTATATCAGGAATTGGGTCTTTGACTTGTCACCTTTCTCATTATATTGACTTGTTTTTACAAGATCTGGTAAAGTCTCTTCCTTCATATTTGAGAGATTCCACACAATTAATCGCGGAACTGAGGGATATTGAATGGGAAGTTAACTATTCCTTTATCTCGTTTGATGTAAATTCATTATATTCCAACATAGATCACGAAATGGGGGTAAATGCGGTGGGTTTTTATTTAGCAAAGACAGAGCTGCCCCTGAACAAAGAGATTTTCTGTTAAAGGGTCTCAAATTCATTCTTGAACACAATGTGTTCATTTTTGAAGGCATACTGTATTTACAGTTGCTCGGCACCGCGATGGGGACTCGGGTCGCGTGAAGTTTCGCAAACTTATTCATGGGGCGATTCGAGTCCTCATCGTCACTCTCTAAGCCTGTTTTCAATGACAAAATAAGGCTTTATAAGCGCTTCATTGATGATCTGATTATTATATGGAAGGGGACAGAGGAGGAAGCGGCACAGTTAATAAAGGAGCTCAATAATAACACCTGGGGGATTACCTTTACATCACAAATTAATAAAGAAAAAATGGTGTTTCTTGATCTAGAGATCAGCCATAGTGGGAAAAAAATTATTACAAAAACCCACTTCAAAAAGGTGGATTCAAACGGCTTTTTAGACTTTAAGGCTGTGTGCACACGCTGCGGATTCCGCTGCGTTTCCGCAGCGGTTTTGGCCGCTGCGGACACGCAGCAGTTTTAGCTGCGGTGTACAGTACCATTCATTTGAATGGGAAAAAAAAAAACGCTGTGCCGACGCTGCGGAAAAAAACGCGCGGATTTGCTGCGGTTTTGAATCCGCAGAAAGAATTGCATGTCAATTCTTTCTGCGGAAAACGCTGCGGGTTCCTATCTCCACCATTGTGGAGATAGTGAATCCGCAGGACCAAACCGCAGGCAAAACCGCAGATAATCCGCAGGTCTTTGGACCTGCGGATTATCTGCGGTTTTTGCTAAATCCGTGCGGATTAATCCGCAGCGGAATCCGCAGCATGTGAACGTGGCCTAACAGTGCACATTACAAGAAGTGGAAGTTTAATATACCCCACAGCCAATTTTTTCGTATAAGAAAGAATTGTATGAGAGAATCTGATTATGTCGCTCAGTCTAAAATTCTAAAAAGAAAATTTAAGGAAAAAAGATACCCAAAAAATTTGATAATTAGTGCATATAGGGATAACAAAGTAAAAACACAGGAGGAATGTTTAAAAGGAAAAAATAGGAAGGGGGATAATTTGACCATTGGTAAAGAAAAAAGTGATGATCGCTGGAAACTGAATTTTGTGACCACATTCAATAGGGGAAATAAAGTAATAAGAACTGTGCTTTCAAAATATTGGTATATCTTGAAGCGTGACCCTGTTTTGGGAAAACATCTCCCTGATAAACCAGGGATTACATATAGAAGGGGGAAAACTTTGAAAAAATTTGGTGGCCCCCAGTAAATTAAAAAAACAGTTGGATTCAAAAGGAAAAAACTATAAAAAAAAAAAAAGTATGGATCAAATTTTATGTGGTGTTTCTCAAGGAACCGGAGTTTTTAAATGCACCTCTAAAAAATGTTGTACCTGTGGGATCCTAGATCACGGGGCTAAAACTATCAAATGTAATAGTACTGGCGAGGTCTTTGAGATTTCACAAAGACTCAGCTGTAACAGTGATTTTGTTGTATATGTAATCACATGCAGTTGCGGTTTGCAATATGTGGGACGCACTATGCAGACACTGCGGTCCCGCATTAATGGTCACAGAAATAGAGCAAAAAACGACTTTTTAAAACATAGTCTCTCAAGGCATCTACTAATTAAACATAACAAAATTTTTAACATAAAAGTAACTCCAGTGGAGCAGATACCCTCTGGTGTTGCAAATAGGAATGCTCTTTTAAACCGGAAAGAAACGTTTTGGATATATCGTCTGGGAACATTATATCCAAATGGATTGAATGATATCATAGAGAGAGTTTGAACGTTGCCTTTTTTTTTTTTTTTTTTTTTCTTCTTTCTCCTTGGGTTTTTTTTTTTTTTTTCCGTCTTGCATCTATGTTGTCAAGGTTGGATCAATCAGTGGGTGTGTTCATGAATTGTGTTCCTGAACTTGGTCCACACCCCAAATCAAGTTTCTGAGACTGGGATAAAAGGTTGCTACTATATGTAAGTGTAACTGAATTTTATACTATTAGGATTTGTACTGTGTTTTTATGATACCTGAAGAAGGATATACACTGTATCCGAAACGCGTTGTATCTCTTTTCTAACCTATGAAATAAAAAAATATGGAATATCATCTTTGGATGTGAGTCCTGGGAAGCGCTGCCGTTTATGGGCTGGATGTGCCTTTCTTGATTTGCTGCCACCTCTGGTTCAGGTTGGACACTGCACCCTGGCCAGCAGCAAAAGACTCCAGAATCTAAGTCCCTCCGTCGCTTCCCTGAGCATGCTCATGGGACGATTTCCCATTGGGGATCCGGGGTCACATGCTCAGGTCCTTCTCCAGTTCTGATGGTCCATCAAGGGGATCTGGAAGGTTCCGGAAGGTCTCGGCTATAAAAGACTCGCATGTTCATGTGTGTATGATGATAGATGCATGTATCTGGTGACTGACTCATTGGAAACCCCTACCCTTGGTTGTGTCTGTGGTTATAGGGATTCAGAGTTAGAGTCAGCGCCACTGGGTGGCTGTCCTCATGCCATTGTGCTCCAGCTACGCTGCACACACTAGCATCCGATGGTGTCACCCACTGCAGGGCACTATCGTACCACGTCCACTTATAGCCACCGCCTGTGCGACGCCGTGCGCAAGGCTAGCGCTTTCCTCCCTAGTTCAGGTGGTTAGTGGCGTTCGCCAGAGTGTTGCTGTGCACACTTAGTGCGCTTTATCTATTTATTTTCTTCCTCCCGGCACCACAGGTCCGGTGCCGAGCACTAGTGTGTCTGGAGGGACTCTGACCCAATGTCTCAGGGGTAGAGTCCTGTGACTATACACTAGTGTTCACACTGCCGTGCTGTGTTCACAACAGGCCACGGCATTTATGTTTGGCGGCCGTGCGACTCTGTGAGGTAACAGAGTCCACCTCGGTACACACAGGGTGGCGTTAACCCCGTGCCGGAGCGTGCAGCTCCATGTATTGCTGTGCGGCTGCACGCTCCGCTCCGGAGTGCCAGCGCCAGAGCTTGGTTTTAACCTGCGAGACTCAGCCGTATCTCGCTGTGTGTGATCCCTGCCTAATACTTTTCCTCTGATTGTTCCACACCTGACTTTAGCTCACAAATAGTGGTTTAAAATATTGACCAAATACTGAATGTGTAGACACGCCATTTTTTGTGAGAAGAAGTCCTGTGTGCAGTTTTCGGAAAGCCATGTATGGGACACAGCTGGCCAGATGAAACCAAAGTGGAAATTTTAGGACTAAATGCAAAACACTGTTTGTGGCGCCAAACTAACACTGCACATCACCCTGAAAACACCATACTCATCGTCACACACGATGGTGGCAACATCATGCTGTGGAGATGCTTATTTTTTAGCGAGGCAGGTAAGCTGGTCAGGGTTGATGGGAACGTGGATGGAGTTAAATACAGGGCAATCCTGGAGGAAAACCTGTTTGAGGCTTCAAAAGACATGAGAATGGGGAGTAGGTCCACTTTCTAGCAGGACAACAATCCTAAACATACTATCAGAGGTACAATGGAATGGTTTTGATAAAAGAATATTCATTTGTGTGAATATCCCTGTCACCATCCAGACCAAAATCCCACTGAGAATCTGTTTCAAGAGTTGAAAATTGCTGCTCACAGACATCTCCATCCAATCTCACTGAGCTAGTTACTTAAAGAAAAATGGGCAAAATTTTCAGCCTCAAGATCTGCAAAGCTGGTAGAGACAGACCCCAAAAGATGTGCAGCAGCAAAAGGTGGTTCTAGAAAGTATTGACTCCGGGGGTGTTCTGTCTCCGACATAATTCACAACCTTTGACTGTCTACTTGTCTATTTTGATAACATACAATGATTGCTGTATGTATAGAATGTCCAGGTTTCTATATAGTTTAATGTTTTCTGTATCTTTGGTTCCATCTACTGACCAAAGTCATAATTGCAGTGTTATTCTATTTACTTTCATTTTCGCTTCTATATTTTCCCTCCAATCCACAATGTATTCTAGGTAAGTTTGCAAAGCATCATGGTGTATTCCAGCCCCATTTTTCTCTCCAGTCTGCCATTTTCTATCAAGCCTGCATTTTGGGAACATCTCATTCCTCTACTCCCCTTGTGTCAGTGTGGTGCCCCTGAGGGTCCAGTCGCCACAGAGGTACTGCACCTCATCCAGAGGTAAGGAGGGAGCACCACCCAGGACTCCTAACACTCGCACCCAACTTTAGTCAGGGCATCTGGGTGTACCCTTCAGGAGGATGGCCTCATCCCAGACTGGCTAGGAAAGGGTGTTGGGGAGTTAGTGGGAAAGGTAGGTAGAAGGGGAGTAGCTTAGGAAGTGGAGTGATTGAAGACATCCAATCAGTGACAGAGAGATGATAGTGAGTGGGCGGAGTTAAGCCTGAGGTAAAAGATCTTTCTGGAAGATCCAGTCAGTTGGTGACGGGACAGCAAAGGAGTAAGAGGAGTCAAAGCCAGAGTGAAGGAAGAACTGAAAGGGAGTTTAGAGAGAACAGAAGGAGTCCTGAGGGGCACGGGAAGTGCAGCAGCCAACCGTGGGGCCCGCTCCAGTTTGGAAGGACTAGGTCGCAGTGAGGGTACCAGCCCCTGAGCCCAGTGGAGAAAAAAGACAGACTTAGCTGGCAAGCCATAGGCTGAGGTGACTGCAAGTACCTCAGCCACATCCAAATCAATTCCCTGAAAAGGTGGCCAGGTAGAGGATCCTGGGGCCTAACCCACGTCGCCCAGCAAGGTCCAAGGCTGCTGGGACACTGTTGTGAAGGTGCTAGGCGAGAGGAAAGGAAAGACCAGCACAGGGAGATGACCATTAAAGAGAGGGAAGAAACAAAAAGGAAGTCCTGGAATGGTGTTTCCCAAATTAACTGAGAGTTGGCTGGACCCCTTACCCAGAGGACACAGTGCTAAGCGGGACACCTGAGCGCACAGGTCAAGTGTGAGTAAAAGCCGTGAAACTGCTCCTCACTGTGTTTAATTTGTGTCATTCGCGTCCCACTTGCTTAACATCACACATAACATCTCAGTCACCAACTCACCAAGTAAACATCTTAGCTGCCCTGAGACACAGCTCTGCCCGTGGAGAGCTACACCATCTCTGCTGCTGCCGTACCATCGTTCCAGAGGATCTGTATAGCAGTGTCGGCTACCCTAGCCGAATACTATGGGTAGCATCACAATTTCCCCTTTTCCTATTATTTATCCTACCATCTTCCCTCTCATTTGAACTTCCATCTACACTGGACACCCACACTTCCCCTTTAAAAGAGCCTGACCGGCCCAGTACTGAGTAACCCCCAGCCCTGCGGAGCGCTCCATCAGCATCGGCGGTATGTAAACATGCTCCCTTTATATGATTTCTGTCTCATATTAGCCAGCTTAGTTAGCTCCCCCCCGCTCAGCAAGTAGTGCAGATGGTGTATGCTATGTATATTGTGTATTCCCATGAACACAGCACTGATTCTATGTATCTGTTTGTGTTTGTAGTTTCATCGCATCAATATACCCTACGTTCAATAAAATACAGATTCAACTACAGTCTTCCTTATTGGACCCCGGTAGAGCGGTTTAACTACCTGTTAAGCTATATGAAGTCTACTTCAATTAGTGAGGACAGAACAGTGAAACACCAGCTCTCCAGCTAGTGGGAATACAGAGAGAAGAGCCTTCCATCTTGCAGGACCTCAGTGAACAACGGCCATCCAGCTAGTGAAAACTCAGAGATAGAAGAGTCTTCCATCCTGCAGAAGCCAGTAACACAGCGCCATCCAGCTAGTGCAATTCAGGGAAAAGACAGCCCTTCATCTAGTTGCAGGAACTAGTAAACTGCAGAAATCCATCTAGTGAGATTCAAGTCACCGGCTACACAGAGACTTATACAGCTACAGCAATCTCTGCCCAGCCAAGCATCCATCCAAGACACCATGTCCCACAAATCACACAGGACAAAATTTACTACATCCATCTCAAAGACTGTATCTATCAGCAGCACGGTCGCCATTGCCCGCGCAAATGCTGAAGCCGCCAAAATGCGAGCAAGGTATGCTGAAGAAGAGATGCAACTTAAGATAGAGAAAGCACGCATAGATAATGAGAGAGCCGATCAAGAGAGAAAGGCGCAGTTAGAGAAGGCACACATAGATGAAGACAGAGCAGATCAAGAGAGAAGGTCACAGATAGAAAAAACACGAGTGGATGCCACCTTAGAGAGCCTAGCAGTAAAAAAAGAGGCTGCTGCTGCACTAGCCGAGGCAGAATCTCTAGAAGCCACGCACAACCCTGAGCTGCATAGCCGTAGCAGTGCATCAAGTTGCCACTGCAAGATTAACCACAACGCACATCTCAGTATGTAAATGAACTTCCTGATCCAAACTATAGCCAAGATCACGACACATCCAGTGAAACGAGTGAGAGTCATCATGAGGCTCAGCTCCAGGAAAACGTGGAGCAAAACAACTCTGCTAATGTCTTCCTTGCCCCTCACCAGGTAACCAACGTGAATCACCTTGCTGACACACTGCACATCAGACCAAAGCAATATGACACCGACTGGCGCCACCCTGAGGATACTAACAGGTATGAAAGCACCTCACATCACTATCAGGGTGACCCATAACCAGTGTACTCTGCTGACAACCGGTTCACATCAGAACTTGCTAAACTCATCACATGACGTGAACTGGTTACCAAGGGACTCATGGAATTTACTGATCATGATGAAGGTTATAGAGCTTGGAAAGCTTCCTTCCAAAATGTCACTAGAGACTTGGGGCTACAACACAGGGAGGAGATAGACCTCTTAGTCAAATACCTAGGAGAAGAGTCAGTCAAACACGGAGTAAGAATCAGAGACATTAACATAAACCACCCTCAAATCGGCCTCAAAGAGATCTGGAAGAGGCTGGTTAAGTGTTACGGCTCAGCAGAGGTCATAGAGAGAGCCTTGTTCAAAAGAATCGATGACTTTCCTAAAATATCTAACAAAGGTCTCCCAAAACTTAGAGAGCTAGGTGACCTGCTGCAAGAGGTCCTAGTTGCCAAATGTGAAGGTGACCTACCAGGACTTGCATACCTTGACACAGCCAAATAGTCCAAAAGTTGCCCGACAATCTACAGGAGAGGTGGCTCACACATGGTTCCACGTACAAATACAAACACAGTGTTTCATTCCCTCCCTTCTCCGTTTTTGTAGATTTTATACACGAACAAGCGACAATCAGAAATGATCCCAGCTTTGACTTTGCAATGTCATATGCCGCGCCACCACCAGCTGCAAATCAACGCAGAACATCTGTGGAAGTGCACAAGACTTATGTTTCTTCTCTAAGTTCCAATTACAGGTCTGCTGGCCGCTCTCAATCAGAGACAAAGGTGCAGGACCCTGACAAGCAGTGCCCGCTTCATCAGAAGCCTCATCCTCTCCTGAAATGCAGAGCCTTCAGAGGAAAATCTATGCCAGATCGCAGGAGCTTCCCGAAAGAGAATAGTATCTGCTACAAGTGCTGCTCATCCACCACTCATCTCGCCAAGGATTGTAAGGTCAGTGTAAAATGCACAGAATGTGGCACCACAGATCATAACACTGCCCTACACCCTGGCCCAGCTCCATGGAGTGCACAAAACACACCAGCTGACAGTGAGCATGGCGGGGAGGAAAGGAGCACTGATGCAGCTATGCCAGAGATCACTTCACAATGTACTGAAGTCTGTAAAGGTACAATAGACAGTAGGTCTTGTTCTAAAATATGCCTTGTCAGAGTGTACCCAAAGGGTCATAGAGACAAAGCTGTAAGACTGTATGCTATCTTGGATGATCAAAGTAATCTATCCCTGGCTAGATCAACATTCTTTGACCTATTCAACATCAAAGGACCAAGCACTCCTTACTCATTAAAGACATGTGCAGGTACTGTGACAACAGCAGGCAGGAAAGCCCCTGACTACCAAATTAAGTCCTAAGACGGACAATTCTGCCTACCACTACCTACAATCATCGAGTGTAATCAGATCCCAGACAACAGATCTGAAATCCCTACAACAGATGTGGCAATCCATCATGCTCACTTAAAACGCATAGCACACCTTAAACTCGACCATCAGGCACAGATAATACTGCTGTTGGGAAGAGATATCCTGCAGGTTCATAAAGTGAGAAGTCATATCAATGGACTCCACTATGCTCCCTATGCCCAAAAGCTAGACCTAGGATGGGTCATAATAGGAAACGTATGCTTGGGACACATGCACGCCCCATCTTCTGTGACAAGTATGCTAACAAATACAATGGAGAAAGGACGCCCATTTCTGTTTCAACCTTGCAACAACGAGTTCCATGTCAAGGAACTACCACACAGCATCCAACTACCCAACCATTTAATAGACTTTACTCATGACAGCAGTATGGTGTCAGGAAGCTATGAGGATCAGTTGGAGTGCACAGTCTTCCAGAGAACTAAGCAAGACAACCAAGTGGCAATGTCGGTAGAGGACAAGTTGTTTTTAAAGGTAATGGACAAGGGACTCGTAAAAGATTAGACCAACAGCTGGGTCGCACCTCTCCCCTTCAGAACCCACAGACAACGTCTACCAAACAACAGAGATCAGGCATTCAAACGTTTCTCCTCCCTTAACCCCTTCCTGACATCCGACGTACTATCCCGTCCATGGGACCCGGGCCCGGATGACCGTGGACGGGATAGTACGTCTACCGCGATCAGCGGCGCCCACGTGGTGAGCGCCGCTAATCGCGGCCGGGTGTCAGCTGATTATCACAGCTGACACCCGGCACTATGTGTCAGGGGCGGTCACGGACCGCCCCCGACACCTTAACCCCTTGCACACCGCGATCAAACATGATCACGGTGTACCGGGAGTTAAAGGGAAGCATCGGGAGGGAGGGGGCTCCCTCCGTGCTTCCCTGAGCCCCCCACGGCAGCGCAATGTGCAGCGCTGCTGCGGGGGGCTCCTATCCTCCAGGCCCCCGAATCCAAGATGGCGACGGGGGCCTTCGGGGACCTGAGGAAGCTGGCTTCCTCAGTGCCTGCAAAGCGCAGGCAAGAGGAAGTCTTCTTCAATGCCTGTGACAGATTGCGGATCTGTCACAGTGATCTGTGATGTGACAGATCAGCGATCTGTCACAGGACAGTGATGTCCCACCTGGGACTATGTAATAAAGTAAAAAAAAAATTAAAAAAAATGTAAAAATAAATTTAAAAAAATCGCCAAATAAATTAGAAAAAAAAAAAAAAATATTCCCTCAATAAATCCATTTTTTGGAAATAATAAAAAAAAAACAATAAAAGTACACATATTAGGTATCGCCGCGTCCGTAATGACCCGCCCTATAAAACTGTCCCATTAGTTAACCCTTTTAGCGAACCCCTTAAAAAATAAAAATAAAAAACGAAGCAAAAAATAATGATTTATTATCATACCGCCAAACAAAAAGTGTAATAACGCGCGATCAAAAAAGACGCATATAAATATCCATGGTACCGCTGAAAACGTCATCTTGTCCCGCAAAAAACGAGCCACCACACAGCATCATCAGCGAAAAAATAAAAAAGTTATAGCTCACAGAATAAAGCGATGCAAAAATAATTATTTTTTATATAAAATAGTTTTCATTGCATAAAACCGACAAAAACATAAAAAAACGACCTAAATGAGGTATCGCTGTAACCGTACTGACCCGAAGAATAAAACCGCTTTATCAATTTTACCGCACGCGGAACGGTGTAAACGCACCCCCCCAAAAGAAATTCATGAAACGCTGGTTTTTGTTCATTCTGCGTCCCAAAAATAGGAATAAAAAGCGATCAAAAAATGTCACGTGCCCGAAAATGGTACCAATAAAAACGTCAACTCGTCCCGCAAAAAATAAGACCTCACATGACTCGGTGGGTCAAAATACGGAAAAATTATAGCTCTCAATATGTGGTGATGCAAAAACTATTTTACAATAAAAAGCGTCTTTTAGCGTGTGACAGCCGCCAAACATAAAAACCGCCATAAATAGTAAGTCAAACCCCCCGATATCACCCCCTTAGTTAGGGAAAAATAATAAAACTAAAAAAAAAGTATTTATCTCCATTTTCCCGTTAGGGTAAGGCTGTGTGCACACGCTGCGGATTAGGTGCGGATTCATCCGCGCGGATTTTGTAAAATCCGCAGGTGAAACCGCAGGTCAAAAGACCTGCGGTTTTACCTGCGGATTGCTCTGCGGTTTTGTCCTGCGGTTTTTCATCTCCTCAATAGAGGAGATGGCAAACCGCAGGAGAATCCGCAGAAAGAATTGACATGTCAATTCTTTCTGCGGATTGAAAACCGCAGATAATCCGCGCGGAAAATTCCGCACCGTCTGCACTGCGGTTTTTGATTCCCATAGGGAATCATGGTACTGTACACCGCAGCAAAAACTGCTGCTGGTCCGCAGCGGCCAAAACTGCTGCGGAACCGCAGCAAAATCCGCAGCGTGTGCACACAGCCTTAGGGTTAGGGCTAGGGTTAGGGTTAGGGCTAGGGTTAGGGCTAGGGTTAGGGTTAGGGCTAGGGTTAGGGCTAGGGTTAGGGCTCAGATTAGGGTTAGGGGTGTGTTGGGGTTAGGGTTGGAGTTATAATTGGGGGTTTCCACTGTTTGGGCACATCAGGGGCTCTCCAAATGCAACATGGCGTCTGATCTCAATTCCAGCCAATTCTGAGTTGAAAAAGTCAAATGGTGCTCCTTCCCTTCCAAGCTCTGCCATGCGCCCAAACAGTGTTTTACCCCCACATGTAGGATATCAGCCTACTCAGGACAAATTGCAAAACAATTTTTGGGGTCCAATTTCTCCTGTTACCCTTAGGAAAATAAAAAATTGGGGGCAAAAATATAATTTTTGAGGAAAAAAATGATTTTTTTATTTTCACGTCCGAGTGTTATAAACTTCTGTGAAACACTTGGGGGTTCAAAGTGCTCACCACACATCTAGATAAGTTCCGTGGGGGGTCTAGTGTCCAAAATGGGGTCACTTGTGGGGAGTTTCAATAGTTTAGGTACATCAGGGGCTCTCCAAACGCACATGACACCTGCAGACCATTCCATCAAAGTCTGCATTCCAAAACGTCACTGCTTCCCTTCCGAGCCCCGACGTGTGTCCATACAGTAGTTTTCTCCCACATATGGGGTGTCAGCGTACTCAGGCCAAATTGGACAACAACTTTTGGGGTCCAATTTCTCCTGTTACCCTTGGGAAAATGAAAAAATTGGGGACTAATTGATCATGTTTCTGGAAAAAATACGATTTTTTTATTTTCATGCCCTGGCATTATAAACTTCAGTGAAGCCCTTGGGGGTTCAAAGTGCTCACCTCACATCTAGATAAGTTCCTTAGTGGGTCTAATTTTCAAAATGGGGTCATTTGTGGGGGGTTTCCACTGTTTAGGTACATTAGGGGCTCTCCAAAGGCAACATGACACCCGCAGACCAGTCCATCAAAGTCTGCATTCCAAAACGTCACTACTTCCCTTCCGAGCCCCGACGTGTGCCCATACAGTAGTTTTCTCCCACATATGGGGTATCAGCATACTCAGGACAAATTGGACAACAACTTTTGGGGTCCAATTTCTCCTGGTACCCTTGGGAAAATAAAAAAATGGTGACTAAAAGATCATGTTTGTGGAAAAAATACGAATTTTTTATTTTCACGCCCGGGCGTTATAAACTTCTGTGAAGCACTGGGGGGTTCAAAGTGCTCACCACACATCTAGATAAGTTCCTTGGGGGGTCTAGTTTCCAAAATGGTGTCATTTATGGGGGGTTTCCACTGTTTTGGTACATCAGGGGTTTTCCAAACGCGACATGGTGTCCGATCTCAATTCCAGCCAAAAATGTCAAATGGCGCTGCTTCCCTTCCGAGCTCTGCCATGCGCTCAAATAGTGGTTTACCCCCACATGTGGAGTATCAGCGTACTCAGGACAAATTGCACAATAACTTTTAGGGTCCTGTTACCCTTGGAAAAATAAGAATTGAGGGTGAAAAGATCATTTTTGTGGAAAAAATATGATTTTTTAATTGTACCGCTGTACGTTATAAACTTTTGTAAAGCCCTTGTGGGTTCAAAGTTCTCACCACATATCTAGATAAGTTCCTTGGGGGGTCTAGTTTCCAAAATGGGGTCACTTGTAGGGGGTTTCCACTGTTTAGGTACATCAGGGACTCTCCAAACGTGACATGGCGTCCAATCTGAATTCCAGCCAATTTTGCATTGAAAAAGTCAAACGGCGCTCCTTCCATTCTGAGCTCTGCCATGCGCCGAAACAGTCGTTCCCCCCCACATATCAGGTATCTGCGTACTCAGGACAAATTGCACAATAACTTTTGCAGTCCAATTTCTCCTGTTACCCTTGGTAAAATAAAAAAAATTGAACCTGAATTATTTTTTTTATGAAAAAAAGTTAGATGTTCATTTTTTTTTAAATATTCAAAAAAATTCCTGTGATGCACCTAAAGGGTTAATAAACTTCTTGAATGTGGTTTTGAGCACCTTAAGGGGTGCAGTTTTTAGAATGGTGTCACTTTTGGGTATTTTCTATCATATAGACCCCTCAAAGTGGCTTCAAATGTGATGTGGTCCTAAAAATAAAATGGTGTTGTAAAAATGAGAAATCGCTGGTCAACTTTTAACCCTTATAACTTCCTAACAAAAAAAAATTTTGGTTCCAAAATTGTGCTGATGTAAAGTAAACATGTGGGAAATGTTACTTATCAAGTTTTTTGTGTGCCGTATCTCTGTGATTTAAGGGCATAAAAATTCAAAGTTGGAAAATTGCGAAATTTTCAAAATTTTTGCCAAATTTCCATTTTTTTCACAAATAAACGCAAGTTATTTGAATGAAATTTTACCACTAACATGAAGTACAATATGTCACGAGAAAACAATGTCAGAATCACCGGGATCCATGGAAGCGTTCCAGAGTTATGACCTCATAAAGGTACAGTGGTCAGAATTGTAAAAATTGGCCCGGTCATGAACGTGCAAACCACCCTTGGGGGTGAAGGGGTTAAACATAATCTGCAGAAGAAATCAGAGATGAAAGATCACTTTTTCTCCTTCATGTCAAAGATATTTGAGAACTGCCATGCAGAACTAGCTCCCACTCTCGAAGACTCTGAAGAATGCTGGTTCCTACCCATGTTTGGAGTATACCACCCTAAGAAATCGGGCCAGATTAGAGTGGTGTTTGACTCCAGTGCTAAGTTTGATGATGTTTCCCTGAATGATGTTCTACTGACAGGACCAAACCTCAATAACAAACTGCTGGGAGTACTTATGCGCTTCCGTAAGGATTTCATTGCCTTCATCACTGATATCCAGCAAATGTTCGGTTGTTTCCTTGTGAGAGAGAGAGACAGGAACTTCCTAAGATTCTTCTGGTACAGAGACAATTATCCTACTAAAGAAGTCACAGAGTACCGCATGAGAGTGCACATCTTTGGCAATAGCCCTTCTCCTGCAGTCGTCATTTATGGACTCAAAAGGTCAGCTCAAGAAGGAGAAACAGAATATGGATCAGATATCAGACAATTCATAGAAAAAGACTTTTATGTTGATGACTGTCTGAAAGCCATGCCTTCAAGCGAGACTGCCATCAGTCTTCTCAGGAGAGCCCAAGAGATGCTTGCTTGCTCTAACCTAAGGCTTCACAAAATAGCCTCAAACAGCCAAGAATTCATGAAAGCATTCCCTTCACAAGACTTGTGTAACGGTCTCAGAGACCTAGACCTGGGGTCAGACCCCACACCATTGCAACGGAGCCTCGGGCTTCTCTGGAATCTACAGTCAGACACTTTCACCTTTCAGGTCAGCCAGGAAGAAAAGTCTTTCACATGCAGAGGTGTCCTGTCTACCATCAACAGCCTGTACGATCCCGTGGGTTTTGCAGCTCCTGTTACTATACAAGGCAAAGTCATACTAAAAAACTTAACTAAGGAGACTACTGACTGGGATGCACCTCTGCCACCTGATAAGAGAATCCAGTGGGAAGTATGGAAGAACTCTTTAGCAGCCCTCTCCAACCTGAATGTTCCAAGACCTTACACCCCTGTGTCGTCTACAGAGATACAGAGACAAAAACTGTATGCATTTGCAGATGCTTCTGTCAAAGCAATTGCTGCTGTTGCCTATCTCAAAACTGTAGACTCAAAATATCAGAGTTACATTGGATTCGTTATGAGGAAGGCCAAACTTGCTCCACAACCAGAGCACACCATACCACGGTTAGAACTTTGTGCTGCAGTCTTAGCCGTCGAATTAGCAGAGTTCATCGCATCCAAGATGGATATCGACCTGACACAAGCCAAGTTCTACTCGGACAGCAAAGTAGTCCAGGGACTCATCCACCATCCAAAACAGTGGCATTACATCCCCACGGACCAAAACCCTGCAGATCATGCCACTAGAGCAGTTGACACAAGTCGACTAGAGAGCACAACATGGCTCTCAGGAGCAAAACTATTGTACACTGTGGAACGTTGTCCAGACACCTTTGAACTTGTGAGAGAGGACTCAGGTGCTGAAATCCGCCCTCAGGTGTCTACACTTCATACAAAGACTCCAGCTACTCTCCTAACCCAGAAAACAGGACTATCTAGTGCCCCTCCAGGAGGATTCGACGCTAAGGACCTCTACAAGCGCCAATGGAGACAAGTACAAAGTCTTTCCAATACATTCTGGGACAGGTGGAGCAAACAATACTTACCCTGCAGCCACGAAGGAAGTGGCAATCTACCAAGCCTAATCTGAGGATTGATGACCTCACCCTTGTGAAACACTGTCAAGCCTATCGAAACCAGTGGCCACTCGGACTAGTGACTGCTACATTCCCAAGTAAAGATGGCAACGTCCGCAAAGTTGAACTTAGGATGGCCAAAGGGGATGAACTTAAGACATTCTCCAGAGCAGTAACTGAACTGGTCTTATTGTTGTCTTTGGAGAATAAGAATGGTGACATCCGTTTGATGCCAGACAGGGAGTGTTCTGGCCCTGACATAATTCACAACCTTTGACTGTCTACTTGTCTATTTTGATAACATACAATGATTGCTGTATGTATAGAATGTCCAGGTTTCTATATAGTTTAATGTTTTCTGTATCTTCTGTTCCATCTACTGACCAAAGTCATAACTGCAGTGTTATTCTGTTTACTTTCATTTTCGCTTCTATATTTTCCCTCCAATCCACAATGTATTCTGGGTAAGTTTGCAAAGCATCATGGTGTATTCCAGCCACATTTTTCTCTCCAGTCTGCCATTTTCTATCAAGCCTGCATTTTGGGAACATCTCATTCCTCTACTCCCCTTGTGTCAGCATCGGTGGTATGTAAAAATGCTCCCTTTATATGATTTCTGTCTCATATTAGCCAGCTTAGTTAGCTCCCCCCACTCAGCTAGTAGTGCAGACGGTGTATGCTATGTATATTGTGTATTCCCATGAACACAGCACTGATTCTATGTATCTGTTTCTGTTTGTAGTTTCACTGCATCAATACACCCTACATTCAATAAAATACAGATTCAACTACAGTTTCCCTTATTGGACCCCGGTACAGTGGTTTAGCTGCCTGTTAAGTTACATGAAGTCTGCTTCAATTAGTGAGGACAGAACAGGAAGGTTGAATACAAATGCATGTGACAATTTGTATTCAACAAGAATAATATTAATAAGAATTATATTTGTAAAATATTTAGAAAACCATATACCATTTCCTTTAAAAATACTTGCTACTTTCTGTTGGTATTTCATAAAAGATTCAAATAAAATATATTTAAGCTTGTGGGTGTAATGTGAAGAAATGTAGAAAAGTTCACTAAGTACGAAAACTTTTTTAAGGCATTGTTGCAAGCCAGAAGGACTGGCTGACAAAGTGTAGTTAGCCAGTCACATGAAATCAGGATGTGAACTCAAAGCAAAGTGTTCAGGTCAGGCAGATGTGTGGTATCCCACATAGTGGCCTGCCATGATCCAGGACGGGGTTTCGCTTTGGCCCGTCCTGGTCAGACAGGGGGTTAATTGTTTCTGCCTCTCTCTGGCCGAGGACGGCTATTTAATGCTCACTGGACCTGGGCCCGGTGTCAGTTATACTCCTGCCCTCGGCTGAGTTAAGTGACCTCTTGTATACGTGTGCCTTGTGCCTGATAACTTGTTTGGTTGTGATCCGATTCTGTTCCTGTTACGGGTTCTGCCTGACCCTCTTGTACTGCGCTACCTCTCATGTATGACCCTCTGCTTGTGACTCGACTGCTCTCTGCTCGTCCCTTTGGTGCCGCACCGCCCTCTTGTGTATGACCTTTGGCTTCGTCTGACCATTACCATTTTTTTTTCTCTGCTCCCATTCACCTGTGTGTGTGATAGATCCTATGCACGCTCTTTCTGAGCTGGTTAAGCACCTAACTCTGATGTCTCAGAAACTCCTTGGAGAACGAGTCCTGGCTCAGTCTCAGCAGCTGATCACTGACACTGTGCAGGGGGTGTTTTCATTGGGGGTTCGGGATGTTACATTAATTTCCCCCGAGTCTCCGGTTAAGTAGCCAGATACCTTTTCTGGACTTAAAAAGGAATTCAGAGTTTTCAAGGAGAGATGTAAGCTTTTTTTTCTCCTTGAGACCACACTCGTCTGGGAGTGAAAGTCAGAGAGTGGGGGTCATTATATCTCTGTTAAGGGGGGCTCCACAGGCTTGGGCTTTCTCCCTTCCGACCACGGCCCCTGAGCGTATGACTGTGGATGCATTTTTTGAGGCCCTGGGGCTTATTTATGATGAGCCTGATCGGATACGTATGGCTAAGGACATGGTGATGAGTGTGTGCCAGGGGAAACACCCAGCCGAGTGGTTTTGTTCAGAGTTCAGACGCTGGGCTGCTGAGGTCTGCTGGAATGATGCCGCCCTCCGTGGTTTGTTCCGTAGAGGCCTGTCTGAACATCTGAAAGACGCCTTGGCTCTCCACCCTCCGCCTGACTCCCTGGAGGAGGCTATGACACAGGCCATCCGAATGGATCGTAGGCTACGGGCGAGGGGAGTGATGCAGATTGAGACACCACTATTCTCCCAACGAAGGGGAGCCAGTCCTACATTGGAGACCATCGACCTGAAAGAGAAAGAAAGAAGACAACGACTCGTGGGAAAATGCTGTTTTTTCTGTGGCGATTCTAGACATTGGAAAAAGGATTGCCCCTCCTGTCCTCTGACCAACAAGCGACTGAGCCCGGGTGATTGTCGTGGAGGTCACCCAGGCTCTCGGGTACCCTTTTCTGCATTTTCAAAAATATTGTTGCAAGTGGAACTTTGTTGTGGGAGTGTCTCCACATTCACCTCTGCCTTCGTGGATTGCGGATCATCATTAAACTTTATTGACTCTGACTTGGTATCCAGGTGTAAGTTAGGGACAGTTAGGTTGGTCCTTCGCGCCCTTCAATATCTGGTACATTGGAAAGGCTATGGTCCGGAGGAACGCTCGTGGGTGCCTGCTCGATCGGTTCATGCGGATCGGTTGGTCCGGGCCTTTCACGCCAAGTATCCTGAGAAACCTGGGGGTCCGGTGGCCCCCCATTGAGAGGGGGGTACTGTCATGATCCAGGACGGGGTTTCGCTTTGGCCCATCCTGGTCAGACAGGGGGTTAATTGTTTCTGCCTCTCTCTGGCAGAGGACGGCTATTTAATGCTCACTGGACCTGGGCCCGGTGTCAGTTATACTCCTGCCCTCGGCTGAGTTAAGTGACCTCTTGTATACGTGTGCCTTGTGCCTGATAACTTGTTTGGTTGTGATCCGATTCTGTTCCTGTTACGAGTTCTGCCTGATGCTCTTGTACTGCGCTACCTCTCGTGCATGACCCTCTGCTTGTGACTCGACTGCTCTCTGCTCGTCCCTTTGGTACCGCACCGACCTCTTGTGTATGACCTTTGGCTTCGTCTGACCTCCCATCTGCTTGTCCCTCCGGTACCTCATTCGCAGGTATTCTGTATGATCTCTGGTTTGCCTGACTGAGTGTTCTTCCATCTTAGCAAGCAGGATGCTAAGCCCCACCCCCTTGTGGTCACATGACCGTAGGTCCCGTGCCTGCTTGCTAATACTTCAGCGTGCAGGTCCTGTGCGTCTGTACTTTCCAGCTGTTACTGTCCCCGGGACCCATACAGCACTGGTGAGTCGCTGCTCAGCAGAGGCTGCATGCCGGCGCTGTCAGGATCCTGACATGGCCATTTCTATGGGATATGGATATATAGTGTGTTTTCATATAAATGCAGTGAATTTTTTTGTGGACTGTGCATTTTAAATACACTGTGAGACCTGCTGACAGGCAGCACAAAAAAGGTTAATCTCACAGGCTTGATCAGGTGACCCAGCTCTGTTTGAATATGCAGAAGGTTCTGGAAAAACGCCTTTAGGCAGTCAGCCAATGACTGCAGCTCTACAGTCACATAGAATGGGGAGGAGCCAAGTCCTGAGAGACAGTTTTAATTTGAAGTGGTAGTTGGTGGTCAGACATCTTGAGAAGAGGAAGCCATTTTGTAGTTGTAGGAATTACCTACCTTCTTCCTGCCTGCTTTGCATAAAAAGGGGACTGACACGATAAGGGGCGTTAATAGTCTTTATATGAGGAAGACTGCCATTGCACCTCTAGGAGGAACAATTACCTCAGGGCAGAAACAGAGCTCAGTGCTGAAGAAGAAATATTCAGACTTAATAAAACCAGAGGTTACTAAGATCTGCCTGTCTGCAGGTACACAGCAATCATCAACCGTGAGTGTAATCCCATACCTCAGTTCATGCTGTTGTAAATAATTTGCCCCATTACATTCAGTAAAAAGACTTCTGTTTTAAATTCTTAAGGCTGCTTCATGACTGGGGCTCAAATGCACCAACTACTACCACCATCATCATCTTCTGCCTAGAGGCAGTTACTGTGCAAACATTGTATTGTGGAGTATCCTGTGTGTGTGTAATTTGAGAAGTAAAGTCTCATCTCGTGACAGAAAGCTTGGCCACCGTAAGATACATCATACCCTGTGAGGAGTACAACCCTCAGCCATACACCACATGAGAACGCCACAGATGGATATTTGGGAAACAGGCCAAGGTCAGAAGACAAAGATACACCATCATCACAGAGGTGGACTGCAACTAATGCAGGACAGCAAAAGCTAAAACTGGCAGTCAGGGACTGACTTCTGACTTCACTACATATGAAGAATATTTAGATGATATGTCATATATGTCATATTTCCTTGCATATGACAGCTGTTTTAATCATCTGTCATGTGCCTTTAACAGCCGCCGGTGGATTGGAGCTCCACTCACGGCTGTTAACCAGTTAAATACCACTTTGGCAGCGGCATTTAACACACACCAGCCGGAACCACATCATTCTGGCTGCCCATCATAGCCCCTGTCACATGATCGCATAGAGCCGAAAGATTGTCTGCAGAAGACCCCCGTGCCTGTCATTATAATACTGCTGTGAACGCCATCTCTTGTCAGCGTAAATCATGATTTCTTCTACACATAGCAGGGCTGTAAAACTGCTAAGTATAGCATAGGTGATCCAACGATTGCAGATTCAGGTCTCCTAACGAGACTATTAAATAAAGTAAAAAGTGAAGAAAAAAAGTTTTTAAAAATATGAAATAGATAAAAAAACTCAAAAGAATAAAATAATAAAAAAAGTTACACATATTTGGTATTGCTGCATTCAGAAATGCCTGATCTATCAAAATATAAAATAAATGAATCTAATTGGTAAAAAGTCGTAACGAGAATCATAATGGCAGGTCAATTTTTCCTATTTCCAGTACAGTATATATCAAAAATCAATAGTGCCATTTAAAGTACAAGTCGTCCTGCAAAAAACAAGCCCCCATACGGAAAGTGAAGAAAAAAACTAAAACGAAAAACAAAAAATTGCTATGGCCTGAAGGGGTTAAATAGGGGTCCCTCTGGCTCAAGCATATATGAATCTATGATTAACTAGCAAGGTTCTGAAATAAACACAAGAAAAGCTGACTGAAGGGATTCAAGCACCAGCAGTACTAGGCCTTCATTGATACGCTTTTGCGTTGGCCAGCAACAACAGCAGTGCAATTGCTGCGCCGCTTAGCAGCAGGAGTAGCGGCAGCTGGGGCCAGTTCTAACATGGATGTTGCACTTAGTGAACAGAAGTTCATTCTAAAAGCATGCACAAGTGGATTATTGGAAGTTTATGTATTGCACCACTAATAACTAGTAGTGATGAGTGAACGTGCGTGGATAAAGTGTTATCTAAGCATGCTCAGGTGCTAACAGAGTGTCTTCAGCGTGCTCAAAAAATATGTTCTAGTCCTCACGGCTTCATGTCTTGAGGCTGTTAGACAATCCCTGCATGTGCTGTGGCTGTTAGCAGCCGCGAGACATGCAACCACAGGGACTCGAGCATATTTTTTGAACATGCCGAAGACACTCGGATAGCACGGTTAGAACACCTTATCCAAGTGCGTTCACTCATCACTACTAACTAGATTTATGATTTGTACACCTTAAAGGGACTGTACCTACCAAAAATGACTTCTTGTTTTAATCAGGCTTTTATGTTAAGTGTATTTATAAGCATATTTGGTAATACTTTTTTATTTTTCACATTATTATCAGTACAAAAAAAATGAGAAAACGCAATTTTCACATTGCCACTAGGGCTTTTTTAGACTCTAACTTCTTGATCTTTCAATAAATTCACATTTATTTATTTATATATTTATTATGCTTTTCTTATACAGCACCATCATATTCCGCAGCACTTTACATACATTATCGTCGCTGTCCCCAATGGGGCTCACAATTAGAGATTAGCAAACTTATTCGGAAAACGGTCGCCGTATCCGTATGCGCTTTATTTGTGCCAAATTTATGTTTGTCAATCGTTTTACGAACACTATGAACATATTCGCTCGTACAAGTAGAAATGAGCGGATATGATCAAAAACAATTGCCAAACCTAAATTCGGCATGAGTATAGCACCTTCGGACCGTTTTCCCAATAAGCTCATCTCTACCCCCAACTAAATTCCCTATCAGTATGTCTTTGGAGTGTGAGAGGAAACCCATACAAACACGGGGAGAACATACAATCTCCTTGCAGATGTTGTTCTTGGTGGGATTTGAACCCAGGACTCCAGCGCTGCAAAGCAACTGTACTAACCACTGAGTCACCATGCTGCACATGCACATTTGCAGCAGTAGATTGACTCTGACTTTCTTTTGCATTAATGCATCTTATTACTGTGTGCAAGGGTCATTGTTGAAGTATGGGGAGAAGAGTTGTGATTGTTTTGATTGGTTCATACTGTGTTATCAGCTGTGTATAAGGGTGTTTCAAGTTGGGCGGATTGACTTGCAGGACTCTGGCCCATCTGCCTGATCAGTAGTCTCTGGCCGCTGGATGGGAGGCTCATGAATCTCTTACTTTCCAGAATCCCCAGCGCAGTCATTGATTAGCTAAGCAGATGTAACATCATTGTTGTGTTGTGCCGCACAGATGACAGCCCGGCTGATCAAAAGCCAAATCAGGGATCCCAGGAAGCTAAGATTCGCAAGCCTCCCATCCAGCGACCAGAAACTACTAATCAGCTGATGGACTCAAGTCCTATGAATCGATCCTCCAAAATCTATGGGTCTTTACTGCTGTGAGGGGGGCACAATCAGCGTCTCCTATTTTGTTAACTTGGCTCTGATGATAATGAAACATCTGAAATAACTTCTATAGCTAACATGAAATGTCTCCAATGGCCAGTATGATAGTTACAAGGTTTCCAAACATATGTCTGATGGATAGTTCAGGAGAGTTAGTTACCGTCAGTTCAAAGGCAACCACTAGATTATTCAATGGGGTGGAAGGCCTCGCATATGAGCAAAGATTAGAAAAGTTGGGATTGTTTAGCTTAGAAGAAAGAGATCTCATTTATGTATAAATACATGTGTGGTCAATGTAAAGGACTGACACATGATTTATTCCTTCCAAAGACCCTACAAAAGGCCAAGGTACATTCACTATGTGTAGAAGAAAGTTGATTCTGGCAGCAAAATAGGGAAGGGTTCTTTACAGTTAGAGCAGGCAGACAGTGGAATACTCGATCTCGAGAGGTAATAATGGTAGATACCATAACAGCTTTTAAAAAAGGGCTGGAGGCTCTTCTCACAACAAATGGTATTGTAGGTCATAAATAATTAGCAATAGAAAATGTGCAACTGTCGGAGAAAGGCTGAACGAGATGCACCGGTGTCTACTATGTACTTATATCTAATATAAACAGTGTAGTTATACTATGCTTAAGCTTTTGGTTTCTATTGTCTTATCTTTTCAATTTGCATTTTCCTTCTTACGCCATATAATGCTACAAGGCTATGCGAAATCCTACAAAAATTCTGGAGTATGATGCCCCATAACAGAAATGAGAGCAAAATAAGATCAAAAGAGATTTAAAAATACAAAATTTGATTTATACAATTTGATAATATAATATAAATATAATATATTATCAAATTGTATTAATAAAATTTAGAATTTTTAAATATCTTCTGATCTTATTTTGCTCTTATTTCTGTTACGGGGCATCATATTCCAGAATTTTTGTAGGATTATATTATTGCAGGAGTTTGCCCCCCCCTTTATCTGTACAGGCGTGTCCTCCTTGAGGGGGACACTGTATACACATGTATATCCGGGATGTCGGTACTTGTCAAAAATTAAGGCTATGCGTAAGTCTTTACACCTAATTGTCCCATATTCTCACATTTTATTTGTATTAAATGTATGACTGTATGACTGTATGACTTAAATGTATGACTGTACATGATACCTTCTAAGTTCAGTGCAAAATACTTGAATTCATAAAATTACCAGATTTAACAAGGTAACTGTCATCTTACACAGCCCCCACCCACCAAACTACCACCATGTATTTATTGATCCCTTTATATACTTTCTAACAAGTTCCTTAAAGATCTTTGAATTTGCCTAAGATAAAATTTTATAACCGGGATTGTGATATGTTAAGTGTAGGCTAACTAGTTGCGGAGGTGTTGCTTTTCACAAAGTAATCGTCCAATTAGTTATTTTTTCACACCCCTATGAGTGAGTGACAAGATTTGCAAGAGTGTTGTCACCCCTGACTCTTTGCAAATTTTTGCCTGCCTGGAAATGCGCAGTGAAGCCGAGTCTATGCTATCCGGCTTCATCGGTGCACTGTGCATGCCCAGACTGAATGAAGAAAACATTGCTAATGTTTTCTAACCCCTTAACCCCCAAGGGTGGTTTGCACGTTCATGACTGGGCCAATTTTTACAATTCTGACCACTGTCCCTTTATGAGGTAATATCTCTGAAACGCTTCCATGGATCCAGGTGATTCTGACATTGTTTTCTAGTGACATATTGTACTTCATGTTAGTGGTAAAATTTCATTCATATAACTTGCGTTTATTTGTGAAAAAAATGCAAATTTGGCGAAAATTTTGAAAATTTCGCAATTTCCCAACTTTGAATTTTTATGCCCTTAAATCACAGAGATATGGCACACAAAAAACTTGATAACTAACATTTCCCACATGTTTACTTTACATCAGCACAATTTTGGAACCAAAATTTTTTTTGTTAGGAAGTTATAAGGGTTAAAAGTTGACCAGTGATTTCTCATTTTTACAACACCATTTTATTTTTACGGACCACCTCACATTTGAAGCCACATTGAAGGGTCTATATGATAGAAAATACCCAAAAGTGACACCATTCTAAAAACTGCACCCCTTAAGGTGCTCAAAACCACATTCAAGAAGTTTATTAACCCTTCAGGTGCTTCACAGGAATTTTTTGAATATTTTAAAAAAATATGAACATTTAACTTTTTTTCACAAAAAAAAATAAATACTTCAGGTTCAATTTTTTTTATTTTACCAAGGGTAACAGGAGAAATTGGACTGCAAAAGTTATTGTGCAGTTTGTCCTGAGTACGCTGATACCTGATATGTGGGAGGGAACCACTGTTTCGGGGCATGGCAGAGCTCAGAAGGGAAGGAGCGCCGTTTGACTTTTTCAATGCAAATTTGGCTGGAGTTCAGATCGGACGTCATGTCACGTTTGGAGAGCCCCTGATGTACCTAAACAGTAGAAACCTCCCACAAGTGACCCCATTTTGGAAACTAGACCCCCCAAGGAACTTATCTAGATATGTGGTGAGAACTTTGAACCCACAAGGGTTTCACAGAAGTTTATAACGTACAGCGGTACAATTAAAAAATCATATTTTTTCCACAAAAATGATCTTTTCACCCCCAATTTTTATTTTCCCAAGGGTAGCAGGACCCTAAAAGTTATGGTGCAATTTGTCCTGAATACGCTGATACCCCATATGTGGGGGTAAACCATTATTTGGGCGCATGGCAGAGCTCAGAAGGGAAGCAGCACCATTTGACTTTTTTGGCTGGAATTGAGATCGGACACCATGTCGGATTAGAAAACCCCTGATGTAACAAAACAGTGGAAACCCCCCACAAATGACACCATTTTGGAAACTAGACCCCCCAAGGAACTTATCTAGATGTGTGGTGAGCACATTGAACCCCCAAGTGCTTCACAGAAGTTTATAACGCCCGGGCGTGAAAATAAAAAAATCATTTTTTTCCACAAAAATGATATTTTTTCCCCCAATTTTTTATTTTCCTAAGGGGAACAGGAGAAATAGGACCCCAAAAGTTGTTTTGCAATTTGTCTGGAGTAGGCTGATACCCTATATGTGGGAGTAAAACACTGTTTGGACGCATGGCAGAGCTTGGAAGGGAAGGAGCACCATTTGACTTTTTTTCAATGCAAAATTGGCTGGAATTGAGATCAGACGCCATGTTGCATTTGGAGAGCACCTGATGTGCCCAAACAGTGGAAACCCCCAATTCTAACTCCAACCCTAACCCCAACACACCCCTAACCCTAGCCCTAACCCTAATGGTAAAATGGAAATAAATACATTTTCTTTTAATTTTATTATTTTTCCCTAACTAAGGGGGTGATAACGGGGGGTTTGATTTACTATTTATGGCGGTTTTTATGTTTGGCGGCTGTCACACGCTAAAAGACGCTTTTTATTGTAAAAATAGTTTTTCATCACCACATATTGAGAGCTATAATTTTTCCGTATTTTGACCCACTGAGTCATGTGAGGTCTTATTTATTTTCGGGATGAGTTGACGTTTTTATCGGTATCATTTTCGGGCGCGTGACATCTTTTGATCGCTTTTTATTCCGATTTTTGGGACGCAGAATGAACAAAAACTAGAGTTTCATGAATTTCTTTTGGGGGGTGCGTTTACACCATTCCGCCTGCAGTAAAATTGATAAAGCGCTTTTATTCTTCGGGTCAGTATGGTTACAGCGATACCTCATTTATGTAGTTTTTTTATGTTTTGTCGCTTTTATGCAATGAAAACAATTTTAAATAAAAAATAATTATTTTTGCATCGCTTTATTCTGCGAGCTATAACTTTTTTATTTTTTTGCTGATGATGCTGTGTGGCGGCTCGTTTTTTGCGGGACAAGATGACGTTTTCAGCGGTACCATGGATATTTATATGCGTCTTTTTGATCGCGCGTCATTGCACTTTTTGTTCGGCGGTATGATAATAAATCATTATTTTTTGCTTAGTTTTTTATTTTTATTTTTTAAGGGGTTAGCTAAAAGGGTTAACTAATGGGACAGTTTTATAGGGCGGGTCATTACGGACGCGGCAATAACAAATGTGTACATTTATTGTTTTTTGTTTTTTTATTTCCAAAAAATGAATTTATTAGGGAATATTTTTTTTTTTTAATTATTTTTACACTTTTTTTGTTTTTTAACTTTATTACATTGTCCCAGGGGGACATAGCTGTCATGTGACAGATTGCTGATCTGTCACATCACAGATCACTGTGACAGATCAGCAATCTGTCACAGGCACTGCAGAAGGCTTCCTCATGCCTGCGCTTTGCAATAGGCAGCACAGGTCCCCAATAGGCAGATACAGGTTCCCAATAGGCAGCACAGGTCCCAATAGGCAGGTACAGGTCCCCAATAGGTAGCACAGGTCCCCAATAGGCAGATACAGGTCCCCAATAGGCAGATACAGGTCCCCAATAGGCAGGTACAGGTCCTCAATAGGCAGCACAGGTCCCCAATAGGCAGGTACAGGTCCCCAATAGGTAGCACAGGTCCCTAATAGGCAGGTAAATGTCCCCAACAGGCAGCACAGGTCGCCAATAGACAGCACAGGTCCCCAATAGGCAGCACAGGTCCCCAATAGGCAAGTACAGGTCCCCAATAGGCAGGTACAGGTCCCCAATAGGTAGCACAGGTCCCTAATAGGCAGGTAAATGTCCCCAGTAGGTAGCACAGGTCCCAAATAGGCAGGTCCCCAAAAGGTAGCACAGGTCGCCAATAGGCAGATACAGGTCCCCAATAGGCAGCACAGGTCCCCAATAGGTAGCACAGGTCCATAATAGGCAGGTAAATGTTCCCAACAGGTAGCACAGGTCCCCAATAGGCAGGTAAATGTCCCCAGTAGGTAGCACAGGTCCCAAATAGGCAGGAACATGTCCCCAAAAGGTAGCACAGGTCCCCAAAAGGTAGCACAGGTCCCCAAAAGGTAGCACAGGTCCCCAGTAGGCAGCACAGGTCCCAAATAGGCAGGAACATGTCCCCAATATGTAGCACAGGTCCCCAAAAGGTAGCACAGGTCCCCAGTAGACAGCACAGGTCCCAAATAGGCAGGAACATGTCCCCAATACGTAGCACAGGTCCCAAATGGTAGCACAGGTCCCCAGTAGGCAGCACAGGTCCCATATAGGCAGGAACATATCCCCAATACGTAGTACAGGTCCCCAAAAGGTAGCACAGGTCCCAAATAGGCAGGAACATGTCCCCAAAACGTACTGTAACAGGTCCCGAAAAGGTAGCACAGGTCCCAAATAGGCAGGAACATGTCCCCAATACGTAGCACAGGTCCCCAAAAGGCAGCACTGGTCCCCATTATGCAGCACAGGTCCCCAATAGGACCCGAAGTTAAAAAGAAAAAAAAACAGTACTCACCTATGTCCCTTGCTGCTCTGAAGAGGTGCCCGCTCATCTCCATCTTCTTCCAGCACAGGCACAGGCGGCATGACGTCATCAGGCCGCGCAGGCGGCGTGATGATGATCATGTCGCCTGTGTGGTCTCTGCTGCATACTGAGGGCTGCGCAATGCCTTTCCTTGGTGCCTCATCCCGCCCGCGATTACAGGGCCCGTCGGCCCTGTAATCAGCGCAGTTTAATGTCAGCCTGGCCAGGGGCCGGATAAAAGTCCCTCGTGGCCGCATGCGGCCCTCGGGCCGTAGTTTGAGGACCCATGGTATAAATTATATAAATTTATTTGCATTTTGCAGTGAGAAATAAGTATTTGATCCGTCTGGCAAACAAGACTTGACACTTGGTGACAAAACCCTTGTTGGCAAGCACATCAGTCAGACGTTTTTTATAGTTGATGAGGTTTGCGCACGTCAGGAGGAATTTTGGTCCACTCCTCTTTGCAGATCATCTCTAACTCATTAAGATTTTGAGACCATCGCTTGGCAACACGGAGCTTCAAAAAAAGCATATACAGAATGGGAGGAATAGGGCTAAGTGACAGCACATGTGAAAAAGACTTGGGTATACTAATAGATCACAGACTGAATATGAGTCAACAGTGTGATGCAGCAGCAAAAAAGGCAAATGCAATTCTAGGATGTATTAACAGAAGCATACAGTCTAGATCACGTGAAGTCATTATTTCCCTCTACTCCTCTTTGGTCAGACCTCATCTGGAATATTGTGTCCAGTTTTGGTCACCACATTTTAAAAAAGACATCAACAAACTGGAGCAAGTTCAGAAAAGAGCGACCAGAATGGTGACCGGACTGCAAACCCTGTCTTATGAGGAAAGGTTGCAGGATTTGGGAAGGTTTAGTTTGCAAAAGAGAAGACTGAGAGGAGACTTAATAGCTGTCTACAAATATCTAAAGGGCTGTCACATTGTAGAAGGATCAAATTTATTCTCATTTGCACAAGGAAAGACTAGAAGCAATGGGATGAAACTGAATGGGAGGAGACACAGATTAGATATTAGAAAAAACTTTTTGACAGTTAGAGTGATCAATGAGTGGAACAGGCTGCCACGAGAAGTGGTGAGTTCTCATTCAATGGAAGTCTTCAAACAGAGGCTGGACAGACATCTGACTGGGATGATTTAGTGAATCCTGCTTTGAGCAGGGGGTTGGACCAGATGGCCCAGGAGGTCCCTTCCAACTCTACGATTCTATCATTCTATGATTCAACTCCCTCCATAAGATTTCTATGGGATTAAGGTCTGGAGACTGGCTAGGCCACTCCATGACCTTAATGTGCTTCTTTTTGAGCCACTCCTTTGTTGCCCTGGCTGTATGTTTTGGGTCATTGTCTTGCTGAAAGACCCAGCCATGACCCAGTTTTAATGTCCTGGTGAGGGGAAGGAGGTTGTCACTCACGATTTTAGAGTACATGACTCCATCCATTCTCCCATTGATGCAGTGAAAAAGTCCTGTGCCCTTAGCAGAGAAACACCCCCAAAACATAATATTTCCACCTCCATGCTTGACAGTGGGGACGGTGTTCTTTGGGCCATAAGCAGTATTTCCCTTCCTCCAAACATGGTGATAATGCCAAAGAGCTCAATTTTTGTCTCATCTGACCACAGCACCTTCTCCCAATCACTCACAGAATCACCAAGGTGTTCATTGGCAAACTTCAGACGGGCCTGTACATGTGACTTCTTGAGCAGGGGGACTTTGCAAGCACTTCAGGATTTTAAGCCTTTTTGGCATAATGTGTTACCAATGGTTTTCTTGGTGACTGTGGTTCCAGCTGCCGTCAGATAATTGACAAGTTCTCCCCGTGTAGTTTTAGGCTGATCTCTCACCTTCCTTATGATCAAGGATACCCCACGAGGTGAGATTTTGCATGGTGCCCCAGAGCGATGTCGATTGACAGTCATTTTGTATTTCTTCCATTTTCTTTCTATTGCACCAACAGTTGTCTCCTTCTCATCCAGCGTCTTACTTATGGTTTTGTAGTCCATTTCAGCTTTGTGCAGGTCTATGATCTTGTCCCATGTAAGAACAAAACCGTTGGCACAACCCTGAGAATTGTAGGTGGTGCCCAAGTAGGATCCCAATCCGTGAACTAAATATATATAAACTTGGCACACACCAAAGGTTTCTGATGCAGAAAGGTGATTTTGGATTCGCGGCGGATACTGCGTCCACACTCCACAAACCACCACGCAGTGGGACGGCTTCATGTGCCTCCTCACAGGATTGGTCTATCTCACAAAGCCCAGTCACTAAGAATCTCACAGTACAATATATCGTACATTGATGAAGGTCCTAGACCGAAACGTCTGTGTATGTATGTACTGTTGTATAATTAAAAATCACCTTTCTGCATCAGAAACCTTTGGTGTGTGCCAAGTTTATATATATTTATGATCTTGTCCCAGACATACTTATAAAGCTCTTTGGTCTTGCCCATGTTGTAGAGGTTAGAATCTGACTGATTATTTGAGTCTGCGGACAGAAGTCTTTTATAAAGGTGACTATGTAAGACAGCTGTCTTTAATGCAGGTAACAAGTTGACTAGGAGCGTCTAACTGGTCTGTAGGAGCTAGAACTCTTAATGGTTGGTAGGGGATCAAATACTTATTTCTCATTGCAACATGCAAATAAATTTATATAATTTATACAATGTGATTTTCTGGATTTTATTTTTGATATTCTATCTCTCAATGTTAAAATTAACCTTCCCTTAATATTATAGACTGTTCATGTCTTTGTCAGTGGGTAAACTTACAAAATCAGCAAGGGATCAAATAATTATTTCCTTCACTATATGTGGCCTCCACTCCATTCATTGTCTATGGGACTGGTGAGTACAGCGCTCAGCTCATTCTGGTAGTCCCATAGATAATGAATGGAGTGGAGGCCGCGCTTGCAATCAGTGCAGGGCTGCAAAGCCCCATTCTTGGTGGTTCAAAAGCCCTGATATCGGGATTGCTTTGGGGCTCAGCGGTTGGACCATAGTGATCAGTACTTTATTCCCTACAATATGGATAAGGGAATAAATTGTTTTTTCAGGAGTCTCCACTTTCAAACTTTATTTTTTAAACAAAAAAACAAAACATTATGATAATTTGATTATAGGATGTCCTATCTATGGGAACCTGACAGCAAGTGTTCATTCTCCCCGCAGTGCCTCCAGTGCAAGAAACACACAGTGACTGTTGAAAACAATGGACAGCATGTGGAATGCAATGGTATGCTGCTTTCTTATCTTTTTTTATAGTCCCTCTGGACCCCGAAATGAATAGCCCCCTTTCAGTAACTCAGAATTCCTTAAACATGCAATCCCTTTAAAATGGGTTGTATATTTAATGGGGACGACATCTATGTTATGTACATGTTCACCTTACATTGCAACCAGGAACAAATCTTCAGTATTCCACACATACCGAAGTATATGACAGCAATTTGTCTCCACTGATTGTAAATGGATTGTTACTTACGTTGGCTAGTGCTCTTTTTTTTTTTCTTTTTTTACATCATCTGAGGATTTTCAACTAAATTTTATATAGCCATTAGCTGTTCAAACATTTCCAAATATGAGGAAACAGTTTGCAGTAAATAATTTACTGAGCACAAGAATAAGGCTTTCTTACTCATGTTTTTTTTTTCATCCCTTAAAGGGAACTTGTCATATCCAAAAACACCATTTACCTGCAGATAAAGGAGAAATTGGCAGGTAAATAGTATTTAAATCATGTCTGCCCGCTTAGCTGGATCAGCGACTACAGGGAGAAAATGAAGTTACCATATATCTTCCCTGCAGCTGCTCGCTTTCAGTCTTCAGTCTTCGTATAGTGTATTGGTTAAGTGCACAGCCTATGACATGGGAGTCTGTGCCCTGTGGAAAAATAAATTAAAAAATTATATACCAAGTTTCTGAACACTATAATACCTACGTTATGTGGCTGTTATAGCATCGTGGTTAAAGTGTATGTTGGTTGGAGACTGAGGGTCAAATCTCAGCTCTGCCCTATTAGAAATAATATACCAGTACCAAGACTACTAACACTATAGTGCCTACCTCAATAAACATGAGAGTTTCATGAACAAAGAGTCATGCCGGCTCGGATCTCGCCTGGATTAACAATGTCTGTGTCAGTTGTTGAGAAACCAGGACAATCTGATGATAAAACCATTCATGGACAAGGCAAGAGAAGCTGAATCTGATTAAATGCTAATGTAGCGCCCCCAGGGGTATGGTCGCCACACTGGCTTTGCCTTCCTCCAGGGGAGGGTAATGCCAGGCTTGGAGGCAATGGTGGGTCTCTCTCGCAGTCAATCCATACATGCAACACAGTTCCACTCCAGGCCAGCAGGGGGAACTCTAAACCGGGATTAAGGGGAGGAGTGCTCTCTGGGGGCCAAGAGGAAGGAGTGGTCAGTTAGTCTGCGGAGAGTGAAGTGTGCAGACGTGGAGAGAGAAGCTGGAGGTTGAGCTAGGAAAGGAGAGCTCCCTCACAGTGAGCGCATAAACTGGAGCCTGGTCTCCACGGTTGTACGGATACTAACAGTCCTACAACAGATACCAGAGGAGTAGGAGGCTGTAAATGCCCTACTCCCATCTAAGAATTGAGGCACAACAGCAGTTTGGATAGAGTGCCAGGACTCATGAGATAGGAGTCCCTGAGATAGGCTACAGCTGTCTGCCGTGCAAGTAAGGTTCTTGAGAACGTCTGTCAGGAGGAACTTCAGTGTAACTCAGTACTTGGGGTACTTCATTCAGACAAGCGCTAGGGAAGGAGACTGCACAGCCCATCTGCTGAGAGAGAATTCCTGAGTTGCTTCCAGGCTAGCCTGCTCCAATACCATCTGTAATCAGGACCCTGGACTGCAGTTATCAAGTAAAGGTACATAAATTGCACCCCGCTGTGTCTTGTCTGCTTCCTACTTTTCCGGCACTGCTACATCCCCGTGCCATCCACATCTACACTGCCCTGGGACTACAGCTTCACCTGTGGGAAGCTTTCACTTCTCTGCTGCACCATATCATCAGCCCCAGTGGATCTGCATGCAACGTCGGCTTAACATCTCACTTGCCGAACACCACAGGTGGCGTCACGAACTACTCATCTAATTCCATTCCCCTATTGCTTGGGCGCCCAGGGCCACAGACCGGGTCACTGCTGCTGTGACGCATCCCCCTGACACCACTACTATAACAGCAGACCAAATGAGAGAGGATATATGAAGCGTATAAGGAAACTCTGGATGGATACATGACCTGCATGTCCATTGACTGAGAAACAACTAGTCACCCAATGTTTCAATGTCATAAAGAGAAAGTTATTATCACAACTTGACATGGATCAACTGCACTGCAGATCCATCCCACATGAAGACCTGGAAGAAATACATGTGCAACCCCCTGAAGACCCTGATCCAACCCTGCAACTAGAGAGCTCTGTAGCTGGTCTGAAACAGAAGATCTTGGATAAACTAAATACCATCAATACCAGAGATAGACTGCCAAGGCTCAGCAAAGAAACCCCAGACAGTATGCTAGAAGATGCCAATAGAGCACTCGCGTCAATACCTACCACCATCATAACTCGAACTAATAAACTGATCTATGCTACTGCCTCAGCAATCATGGAAATGCTTGGCTGTACAAGCAGCAAAGACAACAGAAGTATGTGCCCCCTTTGGAAAAGAAGACTGGAGAGAAAGATCAAGGTGACATGCAGGGAAGTCAGCCAGCTAAGAGAAATAGAGAAGGGTGTAAATATCAAGAATAATGTAAGGGGAGGCCAGGACTGTAGCATCAATGAAGCATTTATTTCCCGACCTTCCCTCACAGAAGACTGTATTTCTCTTCTCAGCGTACCTGCATTTCCAGGTTCAGGTCCCCCCAGGCACTTCCCAGGCGGCGACGGTCCCTACTCCAGGTGACCCCCAGTAAAGGAGACACAGTCCAGGATAACTTGAACATTCTCTTTACTTAATACTTCACATGTTACATCCACAATTGGCACATCATGAAATTCACTTGTCTCCTCAGGAAGAAACTGGAGACCGGACCATCTTAGACTGCTCCCCAGTTCCTTCTTGGCCTAACCTCACCATGATGACAATTCCTTCTGCCTGCTTTGCCCCAGACTCATCAGTCACCTGGTTTGGTTGGCTCTGGTAAAGCATCCGGCCCGTCTGTACCGTTCTCATTGAAGCTCCAGCTTCCTTCAACTCCTCAGTCCAACCGACACTTGCCCTAAAGGCATCCGCCAAGGCGATGAGTCGCCACATCTTTCCTTTCTTGTACTAGCCCACTGCAATGATGCACAGTGGCCGTGGATAACGTTGGCTGCAGAAATTTAACGTTACGTGGCTGCTGAGCTGTCTGGGCCTATAGCCCATATGGACACTTCGGGCACCCTGGCCCCATCTGAACTAACTTCCTAAAAGATAAAAAAAGGCATATAATACAAGTAGGAGCAATAAAACAATGACCGCAGTAGGGAGGGACACATCAGTGGGGCAACAATAAACATAAAAGTGAACACAAGGGGTAAATATGAGGATTTACGGTACTTTCCTTAACAGATGACACATGCATAGGGTTATAAAACATACCACAGTAAACATCTCTGATGAAAGAGAAATAAATAAATAAAATCAAACTGCACTTACCGGAATGGAACACATAATGGGCACGGCCTTCTATAACAAAGCATAAATGTTATCATAATCAATAACGTAACCTCAGAAGAATATCACAAGTGTAGGGGAAGTGGACTGACCTATGGACCTGTCTACAGCGGAAGGGTAAATGTACAATGTGCTTGACATGGACTGCTGTATATGAAGGTGGGAGACAGCTGGAGATAGTGAGGGATGGTGGAGTCCTGGGTTTGGCCACTAGGGAGAGACAAAGGACAGCAGAAACAGAAGAAGGTGTAGTACTGTAGTTTGGCCACAAGATGGAAGCAGGGAGCAGTGAGGATAGGGCTTAACATCAGCTTAAAACTACGAAACCGCAGAGTCATGGGGGGCGGAGTTACAGGAGGTCTAGTGGGGCAATTCCCAGGAAGGGGAATATAGGAAGAGGTAGAGAGTTCCAGAAGGAAGCTGGAGCGCCCTGCGCAGGGCCGTGGGGTACTCGGTACCGGGCCTGTTGACTTCAATGGGAGACGTCGCGGCGGTGACCCGCCGGTCCGTGGCCCTGGGGCGACCAGCAAATAGAATAGGTGAAAGTTGTGTGATATTAAAGTGTGGTAAAAATGAAGATAAATTTTATAGATGAATATGTAAGGCCACCTGTGGTATTCTGTTCAGAGGCGACCAGCGCTGCGGTGTTGTCCCCCTGAGACTGCTGGTGTGTCGCAGCTGAGGTGAAAATAGCTCCCCACAGGTATAGCAATAGTCCCAGGGCAAATATATTTGATTAATAGTTAAGATGGCGGTGGACGCTGGGGTGCAGAGAAATGAGAGAAGGACGCAGAGAGGTGCAGTTTCTTTACCTTTTACTGGCAATTGGTTGCGATCCAGAGTACCACATACAGGTGATGGATTGAGTCCGGCTCGCCTGGAGGCATTCAGGGGATCCACCTTGCCAGGTGGGGGTTTGGGACCTTCCTTCTGCGCTTTGTGTGTGGGTCTCTGCTGTTTGTAACTAAGCTGTGACCCTCTATTTCTTGATGGTTTCTCTAACCTTTACGGCTGACAGCGTGAGCCTATTCCATGGGTACCATCCTTTTCACAGTCAGCCCCGGGCTCCTTATCTGCTGCCGTGCCCTCAGGTGTTCAATGTCGCACAGGAACTTACAGTCCCCTGTACTTTCAGATTCGGCGATCAGGACATACAGCTACTGACCACCCAAGACTCTGGCGTCCCTTTTTCTCTCTATTAGCGCTTCACTCTGGGGTCTGCTATACGCAGTTTTTTAGCTTCCCCAGAGCCTCTCTATTTTTGCCCTTGTCCCTTTCCTTCTTCACAGATCAGCTCCCTCTCCTCAACTCCTCGCAGATCAGCTCCCTGTCCTGAACTGACTGGACCTTCCAGAAAGATCCTTTTACCTCAGCTCAACTGTCTTGTCATTCTCCTCACAGCTACCCTTGTTTCCATGACAACTCCTCAGCTCACTTCTAGCTGACTCACTAACCTCCTCTGTTAGCCAGAATTTATAAAGCAGCTCCCTTTTCTGACATGCAGCAGGAATTGTGATTTAATCTATGTTACCCATTAGAGGGAGGTAATGTCACTGTGACAACCGGACTCTGGGGTGTCACATTCCCCCCCCAATTAAGTTCAGTACTCCTGGACTGAGGAAACATAACAAGAATAGTTAACAACAACAATTAATGAAAATCTACAAAGTCTTAAAAATGTAAAAATGATCAAAAACCAGACAAGAAAAAGAAACAATGACAGTTACTGCAGCAACCACTCCTTAAGCTGCTATCCAGGAATTGTCTTTGTCCTTGTACCTAGAGTTTGGTTGGTGGGAACCGCCTTAGCCCACTTTGTGTGTCGTCCCTGGGTGTTGCTACAGGGCACTCTGTAGATGGGCCTGTTTTTCGGCCACGCCGGCGGCTTATTTTTCAAAGCCAAACTGGAGTAACTATTTACAAATAAAAGTTCTGACCACACATAGTCCTGTGGCCCAATTGTCCTTTAACTGGTTATTACGAATACTTTAAAAGTTAACACAGTAAGTCTCTGTAGGCTCTCATGCTTAACGGTTACAACTATACATTCTTATTACTTTATTTACATTATGTAATCTCTATAACGGGCAGGGATTTGACCTCTAGTACTACGAGTGGATCTACGCAGTATAGGTATTTCTGATGACTTGACCTGTTCTCTGATGTCTACTGTTTGTGCACTAGTCACTACGCTATAAGTAGACTTGTGTAAGATTCTAGACTGCCTTCTATTGACTCCTAGACTTACCATGAGATTGACAGATTCGCTGTTAGCAGGGGACAGATTTCCGCATTCCACTGCAGATGTGGTATCTGTTACTGGAGCCATTTCATTATGAGTCTCTACTTCATCTAGTTCAGTAGGCTGATGAAAGGTTAGGACTGGGACTACGATAGCCTGATTTACCTGTGTCCACGTCCGAGGAAATTCTCCAAGGATAGTCTGGATCTTCTCTTCCACCTCTACTGTGGACCGTGGAGTGTTTTGGACTTCTTCCTTGTCCTTCAATTGATCAGGGCACATCTTTAGATGATCTCTTGAGACTGCTCCTAAGGTCTCTCCTCCATCTTTGCTGATGAGGCATACCTTGGTGTTATTAAAGTCTGAAGGTGTTACAGTGTATGGCTCTGCCTCCCACGGTCATCTAGTTTGTGAACTCTTCTTTTTCTTTTGAGTACTTGTTCTCCTGGTGTCAAGGGAACTGCAGGGGCATGTTGATTGCAATTCCTTTCCTGCCTCTGTCTTGCTTGGGACAAACTTTTCTCCACACATTCTTGCACTTTGCGGTATTGTTGCTGCCGCTCTGTATCCCAGTCTGCATCTGGTGATGTTGTCTCAGGTGTTAAGACTCCCATGTCTAAATCAATGGGTAACTTGCCAGGTCTTGCTCTCATCAGGTAGGCCGGAGTGAAATTGGTGGAATTTACCGGTAAAAAAAACCTCCAAAAAATTTTTTTGGGGATCAAAAGACAAAGCGGACACCAAGGTAGCAACAGAAAAAAAGATCCCTAAAACTTTACTTTTAATCAATATATAAAAACTAGACAATCCCAGTTCATATGGACTAGGGTAATAAACAACACCAGACACAGAATAATAAATACTACGGGCCACTAAACTCGCCCTAATAAGCCCTGGTAGTCCCTGCCTGGCCGCGGAGGTTGGCACCCTAATTGTAGACGATAGTGGCGCCCCCGCTCAACGTCGGTGACCCTAATACACCCTAAAAAACCCTAGTCCACGGCGAGGATACACAGAAAAACACAACCACACAATAAACACCCGAAAAAGACCCCTGGTGGAGAGACTGCATAACGTCTCTAAGATAATTAACTTATCTCGTACTAGAATCATGGGCAAATATACCCACCCTAGATAGTATCTCGTAGTAAAAAATACTGATATATAGCAGCTTTTGTTAACTTATCTCGTAATGAAAAAGGCTTATGCTGCAAAAAGGGATAGACCAGATATACCCCCCCAAAAAAAGGGGAAAAAAAGAAAAAACGTTTATACAGAAAAAAGTGCAACCACAATAATGCACACAGCACTTCAGATTAAATAACCACAAAAAATTGTATCCACCAGATGGAAATTAGTGGCATATAAATGATATATATAAAACGCTTAGTGGACATAATAGTCCTACATATAGACAATAGCCATTGGATGGCTGATAAGTATCAATCTCACAACGCTATTGTCTATATGTAGGACTATTATGTCCACTAAGCGTTTTATATATATCATTTATATGCCACTAATTTCCATCTGGTGGATACAATTTTTTGTGGTTATTTAACCTGAAGTGCTGTGTGCATTATTGTGGTTGCACTTTTTTCTGTATAAACGGTTTTTCTTTTTTTCCCCTTTTTTTGGGGGGGTATATCTGGTCTATCCCTTTTTGCAGCATAAGCCTTTTTCATTACGAGATAAGTTAACAAAAGCTGCTATATATCAGTATTTTTTACTACGAGATACTATCTAGGGTGGGTATATTTGCCCATGATTCTAGTACGAGATAAGTTAATTATCTTAGAGACGTTATACAGTCTCTCCACCAGGGGTCTTTTTCGGGTGTTTATTGTGTGGTTGTGTTTTTCTGTGTATCCTCGCCGTGGACTAGGGTTTTTTAGGGTGTATTAGGGTCACCGACGTTGAGCGGGGGCGCCACTATCGTCTACAATTAGGGTGCCAACCTCCGCGGCCAGGCAGGGACTGCCAGGGCTTATTAGGGCGAGTTTAGTGGCCCGTAGTATTTATTATTCTGTGTCTAGTGTTGTTTATTACCCTAGTCCATATGAACTGGGATTGTCTAGTTTTTATATATTGATTAAAAGTGAAGTTTTAGGGATCTTTTTTTCTGTTGCTACCTTGGTGTCCGCTTGGAATTTACCGGTATAGGATTATATAGATCTACCAGATCTGGCAACTTCTCTGGCCACTGGTTTCGTTCTTCCAGAGGTAAGGTCTTCAATAAGTCAATGACCACCTGGTTCATCTTCTCACACATGCCATTTGTCTGTGGATGGTATGGCGTCGTTCTGATTTTCTTGCAACCATACATGTTACAGAACTCCTGGAACACTTCTGCCTCAAAGGCTGGATCTTGGTTGGTGAGCACTTGTTCAGGATATCCGTGCGGTCGACAAAAGTGTTGCTGAAATGCCTTGGCTGCTGTCTTCGCTGTTTGGTCTTTAACAGGCACGACTACCAAGAACCTTGACTAATGGTCAACCATGGTCAAAGCATAGGTGTAGCCATTCCTACTCAGAGTTAACTTCACATGATCCAAGGCTACCAATTCAAGCGGCTGTTTTGTGATGATCGGCTGTAATGGGGCTCGCTGGCTGTTTTGGTCTTTTCTACGCAGGTTGCATAGGCCACATTCTCGGCACCACTTCTCAATGGAACTCCTCATGCCAACCCAGTAGAATCTTTCACGAAGTAGGACCTACAACTTCTTCCAACTGAAGTGTCCTGCTAAATTGTGGTACGCCTCCAAGATCATTGGCACATCCCTCTTCGGGACTACCACCTGCCAGACCAGTTCGTGTGTGCGTGAGTTCATGTTCCTCCGACACAGTTTACCCTCGTAGATGAACAACTTGCCTCTTTCCTTCCATAACTGCTGTGCTTCCTGTGGATCATCTGGACCAGGGTGTGAATCAGCTTGTGCCAGCCACTCCTTTACTAGGCAAACAGCAGGGTCACTATCTTGTGTCTCTGCCCACTCATGATGGGGTAATGGGTTCAACGTTACCTCTCGTACGATAAAGAGCTTATTCTTCACCCCTTGGGAGCGCTGGGCTGCAATTGAACGGTGGAAGGCTGGTAACTTGATTTCTTCGAGTTCTTCTGGATCTTCTCCCCCGTCAGGTGAAATGGGCATCCTGGATAGCGCATCCGCACTAGCGTTCTTATGTCCTGCTCGGTACTTAATGGTGAACTCGTAGTTGGACAGCCGGGCCATCCATCGCTGCTCAAGTGCCCCAAGCTTTGCCGTTTCAAGGTGGGTTAGCGGATTATTGTCCGTGTAGATGGTGAACTTTGCTGAAGCCAAGTAGTGCTTGAAGCGCTCTGTTACCGCCATGACGATGGCGAGGAACTCCAGTTTAAAGGAACTGTAGTTGACAGGGTTCCTCTCAGTGGAACGAAGCTTCCTGCTGGTGTAGGCAATCACTCTCTCTCTCTGCCTTTCTGCACTTGTGAAAGAACTGCTCCCAATCCCATGTTGCTGGCGTCAGTGTAAAGTATAAATGGTTGGTCATAGTCAAGGTAGGCCAGGACCTCATCTCCTGTGAGGGCCACTTTCAACTTGATGAAGGACTCTTCTATCCTTTTGTTCCACTCAAACAGAAGACTCTTTTTCTTGACCTTCTTGGATTGGCCCACTAGAAGATCTTGCAGGGGTGCAGCTCGACTAGGTGCTTCAAATGGTTTTCATAGGTTTTGGAGAAGACGATGATGTCATCCAGGTACAGCAGAATGGTTTCAAAGTTTTTATGTCCAGGGCAGCATTCCATTAACCGCTGAAATGTTCCTGGTGCATTGCTGTGCCCGAACGGCATGTAGTTGAACTCGCAGAGGCCCATTGGTGTTGTAAATGATGTCTTCTCTTTGTCTGCCTCTGCCACAGGAACCTGCCAATATCCACTAGTGAGATCTAAGGTAGAGAAATAGTTAGCAGTTCTCAGTGCAGCTAGTGATTCCTCAATTCTAGGCAATAGGTAAGCGTCTTTATGTGTAATGCTGTTAATCCGCCTGTAGTCTACACACATTCGCATAGTACCATCTTTCTTTTTAACGAGGACTAATGGAGCTGCCCAGGGGCTACAACTATCTCTGATTACCCCAGCCTCCTTCATCTCCCGTAACATACTCTTGGCACATTGATAGTGTGCTGGGGGTACAGGCCGGTACCTCTCTTTAATGGGTGGATGATCTCCAGTGGGCATATGGTGTTGGACCCCTTTTGCCTGCCCAAAGTCTAAAGGATGTTTGTTGAAGACCCGTTAAAATTCTCGAGCCACCCGGTAAGCCCCATGCTTTTGGTGTCAATGGGGTGGAGTCAGTGCCTACGTGTAGCTGCTGACACCAATCCTCCTGCTGCCCTTCAGAGCCATTCTCTTCCACCTTGTCAGACAGAAGCAAGGGTTCTAGTGCCTCTATTGCATTGCTGCTGACAGTGAACAGCTTAGCAAGGGTGGCATACCGGGGTAATTGGACCTCTCTCTCTCCACAATTTAAAATGCGTATTGGTACTACTCTCCCTTTGCAGACATCAACTACCCCTCTGGCTGTCAGGATAGTGGGCCTACTATCAGAACACATGGGTTCTACCAGGGCTTGGTAATCTTGACCCCTTAGGTTTATTGCTTCAAGACACCAAATTAACATTTCACTTCTGGGAGGTACTGCAATGGGGAAAGGATAACTTACTCTGACACTGCCGACTTCTCCACCAGACAGCTCTACCTGTTGTCTCTGCATCAAGGCTCTGATCTCCTTTTGCAGGACCCGCTGCTGACTGGAGCTGGCAGTCTCGGCTACCTGTTGTAACAAAACAATAATTTCTCCAAGACAATTTTCAATTACATTAGTGCCTAAAGTGATCATAGGATGGCATTCTCGTTTGTCAATATCAACTATTATCAAACCTTGCAAATTGCAATTCTACTCGGCCAATCTTGATGGTCACCTCTTTATTGTCATGATCCAGGTTGGATTATGACAGATTTTGCACAAGTAACCTTTTTTTTTCCTTTAAGCTGTTTGCTTAAAGTTAGTTTTGCCCCCGGTGGCCATTAGGGTCATTACACTGTGGTTGTTTCAGTTCTAGTTTTGCCCCCGGTGGCCGTTAGGGTCATTACACTCTGGTTACTTTAGTTTAGTTGCCCCCGATGGCCGCTAGTGTTATAGCACATGATTATGAAGCAGGTGTGATTCTTTGGCTCCTACCTATAAATGAGTTGCAGGTGGTCTCACTCACTGTTGGTGATATTGCTCATTTCCAACCAAGTCTGGTGAAGGAAGGAACTACAGAGAGGAGGTCCTGGCAGCTCAGGGGAGCTCTGGTGTAATAACTTCAGGCGGAAGCTGAATTCAGGTGTCGAGCTTCAGGGGTGAAGCTTAACTTTGGTGTTGTACTCTGTTGCTGGGAGCAATAGCAACAGAGCAAAGCTAAGTGGCGTTTTTCCCTGTTTGTGACTTTCCTTGTGTGTGTATTAGTGCAGTGGTGGGATTAGTTTCTGCACCGTCCAGTTCACTAGAAAGGGATAGGTGCATGGCGAGCTAGGGATTTGAGGTATCCAGCTCGTTGCCAGGTGCGGAACTTGCCTAGGGATCATAAGGAGTGTAGATACACTGACTCAGGGGAGTGCAGGAGGTCCCCAAGTCCCAGTTCCCTATTGCAGAGCCCTCCATTGTAACTGTTTCCCCGGTGTTTCCCTTAACTCTGTTTAAATTCGCCCTGCTGGAGGCGGTGTATCCAGTCACACGTGACATTACATTTATATTCCATCTGAGGCAAGGGCTGATCATTGCTGCTCAATATGGCAAGGTCTTTATCTGGGCGGTGAGTAATACCTGAATCAGCCCAGTACTGGTTAAAAAGAACATATGACATTGTTGTCACCTGGGAACCGGAGTCCAGTAAAGCGTTCATCGGAAAGCCGTCAATCACGACGGGCAGGACTGGCCGTCCTCCTACGTACTTGGTGGGCCTGGTCATCTTACTCCTGAGGGTTGGCCCTTTGCCCCAGGGGTTGCTTGTTTAAATGACAGGATCTTGCTAGGTGTCCCGCCTTGTTGCAGCGGCGATAGATGGGCTGTCCGTCCTCGTCATAATGATCGCTGTCTCTCCCTCTGGTCGGTGGGATCCTCTTCTGCTGTCGCTACGGGACGTCATCTGGACTGGAGGCCAGCTTGATCTTCATCTTTGGAATCACTTGCAGGGACTGCACAGTTTTTGTGAGTGCAGCCACACTTTTGGTTAGTTCCTTGACTTAGAGACGTAAGTCTGCAGCAGAATCGTCATCTTGGGACGGGTTGTCAGTCTCAATAGAGGTCTTTGGAAAGGATGCTGTCTCCTGCCGGTATGTAATTGCTGGATGCTTAGAGGGCTCTGTGCTGCTAGGATTTGGTTCACGCAGCACCCGGATGGCTCTATCCTTAAAGTGTGCAAAGTCCATTTCAGGATTTTGTAGGGCCGTTATACGCAGCTGTTTCCTTTGGTTGTTAGACTGGAGTCCCTCTATGAACTGCTCCGTTAGTAATCTATCTTCATCTTGCACGCTCTCAGGGTCAGCCTGCTTTAAGGCCCATAGAGCCTCCTGAAGGTTAAGAGCATAGTCCCGTATACGGTCCTGCACTCTCTGTTTGCACCCAAGGAATCTCATTTTTATCTCTGCTGCAGTGCGGGTTTCAAAACTGTCCTTCAGTCTGGCCAAGATTTGTTTGACAGTTCCTTTATCAGTGTCCGGCCAGGACTTTACTTCCCTCTGGGCCGCACCAGTTAACTGGCAAATGAAGATACTGACTTTTTGACTCTCAGACAGGCGGTACACTTTGAACAAACTACATAGTCTTTCTTTAACCCCTTAACCCCCAAGGGTGGTTTGCACGTTCACAACCGTGCCAATTTTTGCAATTCTGACCACTGTCCCTTTATGATGTAATAACTATGAAATGCTTCCATGGATCCCGGTAATTCTGACACTGTTTTCTCGTGACATATTGTACTTCATGCTAGTGGTAAAATTAATTCATATAACTTGCGTTTATTTGTGAAAAAAACGGAAATTTGGCAAAAATTTTGCAATTTTCCAATTTTGAATTTTTATGCCCTTAAATCACAGAGATACGGCACACAAAAAACTTAATAAGTAACATTTCCCACATGTTTACTTTCCATCAGCACAATTTTGCAACCAAAATTTTTTTTGTTAGGAAGTTATTAGGGTTAAAAGTTGACCAGCGATTTCTCATTTGTGCAACACCATTTTATTTTTATGGACCACATCACATTTGAAGTCACTTTGAGGGGTCTATATGATAGAAAATACCAAAAAGTGACACCATTCTAAAAACTGCACCCCTCAAGGTGCTCAAAACCACATTCAAGAAGTTTATTAGCCCTTCAGGTGCTTCACAGGAATTTTTTGAATGTTTAAAAAAAAATGAACATTTAACTTTTTTTCACCAAAAAATTATTTCAGGTCAAATTTTTTTTATTTTACCAAGGGTAACAGGAGAAATTAGACTGCAAAAGTTATTGTGCAATTTATCCTGAGTACGCTGATACCTGATATGTGGGGGGAACTACTGTTTCGGCGCATGGCAGAGCTCAGAATGGAAGGAGCGCCGTTTGACTTTTTCAATGCAAAATTGGCTGGAATTCAGATTGGACGCCATGTCACGTTTGGAGAGCCCCTGATGTACCTAAACAGTGGAAACCCCCCACAAGTGACCCCATTTTGGAATCTAGACCCCCCAAGGAACTTATCTAGATATGTGGTGAGAACTTTGAACCCACAAGGGCTTCACAGAAGTTTATAGCGTACAGCCGTACAATTAAAAAATCATATTTTTTCCACAAAAATGATCTTTTCACCCCCAATTTTCATTTTCCCAAGGGTAACAGGACCCTAAAAGTTATTGTGCAATTTGTCCTGAGTATGCTGATACCCCATATGTGGGTGTAAACGACTATTTGGGCGCATGGCAGAGCTCGGAAGGGAAGCAGCGCCATTTGACTTTTTTGGCTGGAATTGAGATCGGACACCATGTCGCATTTGGAAAACCGCTGATGTACCAAAACAGTGGAAACCCACCACAAATGACACCATTTTGGAAACTAGACCCCCTAAGGAACTTATCTAGATGTGTGGTGAGCACTATGAACCACTTATCTAGATGTGTGTTGAGCACTTTGAAACCCCAAATGCGTGAAAATAAAAAAATCATATTTTTTTCCACAAAAATGATATTTTTGCCCCCAATTTTTAATTTTTCCAAGGGTAACAGGAGAAATTGGACCCCAAAAGTTGTTTTACAATTTGTCCTGAGTAGGCTGATACCCCATATGTGGGGGTAAACCACTGTTTGAGCGCATGGCAGAGCTTGGAAGGAGCAACATTTGACTTTTTCAACACAGAATTGGCTGGAATTGAGATCAGACGCCATGTTGCGTTTGGAGAGCACCTGATGTGCCCAAACAGTGGAAACCCCCCAATTCTAACTCCAAACCTAACCCCAACACACCCCTAACCCTAATCTCAGCCCTAACACTAGCCCTAGCCCTAACGCTAGCCCTAGCCCTAGCCCTAATGGGAAAATGGAAATAAATACATTTTTTTAATTTTGTTATTTTTCCCTAACTAAGGGGGTGATAACGGGGGGTTTGATTAACTATTTATGGCGGTTTTTATGTTTGGCAGCTGTCATACGCTAAAAGACGCTTTTTATTGTAAAAATAGTTTTTGCATCACCACATTTTGAGAGCTATAATTTTTCCGTATTTTGACCCACAGAGTCATGTGAGGTCTTATTTTTTGTGGGACGAGTTGACGTTTTTATTGGTACCATTTTCGGGCACGTGACTTTTTTGATCGCTTTTTATTCCAATTTTTGGGACGCAGAATGGACAAAAACCAGCATTTCAAGAATTTCTTTTGGGGGGTGCGCTTACACCGTTCCACGTGCGGTAAAATTGATAAGGTGGTTTTATTCTTCGGGTCAGTACGATTACAGCGATACCTCATTTTGGTCTTTTTTATGTTTTGGCGCTTTTATGAAATGAAAACAATTTTATATAAAAAATAATTATTTTTGCATCGCTTTATTCTGCGAGCTATAACTTATTTATTTTTTTGCTGATGATGCTCTGTGGTGGCTCCTTTTTTGCGGGACAAGATGACGTACCATGGGTATTTATATCCGTCTTTTTGATCGTGCGTTATTGCACTTTTTGTTCGGCGGTATGATAAGAAATCATTATTTTTTGCTTCGATTTTTATTTTTATTTTTTAAGGGGTTCGCTAAAGGAGTTAACTAGTGGGACACTTTTATAGGGCGGGTCATTACAGACGCGGCGATACCAAATATGTGTACTTTTATTGTTTTTTTTTTTTTATTTCCAAAAAATGAATTTAGTAGGGAATATTTTATTTTTTAATTTATTTAGCGATTTTTTATAAATTATTTTTACACTTTTTTTTTTACTTTATTACAATGTCCCAGGGGGAACATCACTGCCATATGACAAATCGCTGATCTGTCATGTTTGATCGCAGTGTGCCAGTGGTTAATGTGTCGGGGGCGGTCTGTGACCACCCCTGACACATACTGCCAGGTGTCAGCTGCGATATAATCAGCTGACACCCTGCTGCGATCAGCGGCGCTCACGCTGTGAGCGCTGCTGATCGCTATGACGTACCATCCCGTCCATGGGCATAGGGGCCCAGGTACTATGGACGAGATAGTACATCAGATGGCAGAAAGGGGTTAAAATCGCTCAGGGTGTTCGACTCCTGAGTACTCTGGTAACCAGGCCGCTCCTGGTATATATGGCATTGCTTGCGGCATTATGGAAGCTGCGGCTGCGACCGCCGCTGAATCTTCACCTGCGTTGGGCATTTTCTTCGTTTTTCACTTGCTCACAAAAGAGCGCAGTTCCAGCTTCACTGGCATGCCCCTCTCTGCTCGCACACACTGTGTGACGCAGTTATGGCGCTTATTTGAAAGCTCAGTAAAGTCTTTAGCACTCAATTTAATAAAGTCTATGGCGCACAGTACCCAGCTTTGCCAGGCTCCTTGTACCCAACTTTGCTAAGCTCGCTAAATCCTGTTCGTAACGCCAGTTGGAGTGCCCCGCGCAGAGCCGTGGGGTACTTGGTACCGGGCCCGTTAACTTCAATGGGGGATGGCGCGACGGCGGTGACCCGGTCCATGGCCCTGGGTAGACCAGTAAATAGAATAGGCGAAAGTTGTGTGATATTAAAGTGTGGTAAAAATGAAGATAAAGTTTATAGATGGTTAAATACGTGATGCCACCTGTGGTATTCTGGTCAGAGGCGACTAGCGCTGCAGTGTTGTTTCCCTGAGACTGTTGATGTGTCGCAGCTGAGGTGAAAATAGCTCCACAGGTAGAGCAATAGTCCCAGGGCAAATATATTTGATTAATAGTTAAGATGGCGGTGGACGTTGGGGTACAGAGAAATGAGAGAAGGACACAGAGAGGTGCAGTTTCTTTACCTTTTACTGGCAATTGGTTGCAATCTGGAGTACCACATACAGGTGATGGATTGAGTCCGGCTCGCCTGCAGGCATTCAGGGGATCCACCTTGCCAGGTGGGGATTTGGGACCTTCCTTCTGCGCTTTGTGTGCAGGTCTCTGCTGTTTGTAACTAAGCTGTCTTATCTATTGCATTTTTTCTAGGCTGTATTGTGCATAAATATGTGACTTCAGATTTTGTATTAGTCTAGCCTGATGAAGAGACCTGAGTAGTCTCGAAAGCTTGCAATGTATTACCATCTTTTCAGTTAGCCATTAAAAGGTATCAACTACTGAGGACTCTCAATCCTGAATATTTTTCTATCTACTGGCTAACACGGTACAAAGATATACATCTTTCCTGTATGTAACTAAGCTGTGACCCTCTATTTCTTGATGCTTTCTCTAACCTGTACGGCTGACAGCGTGAGCCTATTCCACAGGTACCGTCCTTTTCAACGTCAGCCCCGGGCTCCTTACCTGCTGCCATGACCTCATGTGTTCAATGTCATACAGGAACTTACAGTCCCCTGTACGTTCAGATTCGGCGATCAGGACATACATCTCCTGACCACCCAGGTCTCTGGCGTCCCTTTTTCTCTCTATTAGCGCTTCGCTCTGGGGTCTGCTATATGCAGTTTTTTAGCTTCCCCAGAGCCTCTCTTGTTGTGAGTTCATTTTCTGGTCCACCAGTTGTGAGTTCTCCTTCCAGGCTCCCTCTGGAGGTAACAGGAGGTAGTGAGGCTGATTTAATCAGTAGAGATCTGCCACCTGATAATGGGGATGACGATTGGACCTCAGGAATCTCAGACTGGATTTAAGACAGCCAACACCCTATTCTGGTGCTGGTGATTCCTTCTGGCTTGTCAGGTCTTGGTTTTCAGCTCTGTTCCAGTCATCTAAAGCTAAGTTTTTCTGCTAATGTTCACACTTGATTTTGTTGGTCTATTCAGTTTTTTGTGTGGTCAGCCAGCCCCGGCTGGGGTTGTGCTGAATTTCCACTCTTATTTACCTGTATTTGCCAATTTGTTTTTTGTCCCTTATTAGATTGGCCTCTTTTTGCTCTGTCTCAGAATATTTCAGAGTGCTGATATAGTGGGAGAAGTCTAGTGACTTCAGGGTTAATTTTGCTATCAGAAGTGTTGGACATTATTTTTGTAGGGTTTTTGGCAGATTGCAGACAGTGTCTTTCCTTTCCTATCCTTTCTAGTCAGTTTGGGCCCCATCTTTTGCTCAGCCTATTTTCCTGCCTGTGTTTGTGCTTTCATCTTGTTTCACCGTCAATACATGTGTGGGGGCTGTCTTTCCTTTGGGGCCTGCTCTGGGGCAGTTAGTTTTCCCCTTTTCTTGCTTCAGGTTTTTGTAGTTCTCTGGCCGTGACGAAGCGTCTAGGATCATCGTAGGTACGCTCCACGGCTGTTGCTAGTTGTGTGGTTAGGATCAGGGATCTGCAATCTGCATAGTTACTGGTTTTCTGTGACTTAGCTTGTTTTGTTTTTTTCTCCTCGGTGACCCATTCATAACAGAATCACCAGCCATACCGCAGATTCTAGGGTACTCAAAAGCAGGAAAAAGTTGTTAAAAAAGAAAAAAAAAGTGTCAGAATTTTTATATATATATATATATATATATATTTTTTTTTTTTTTCCTCTTTTTCTCTGGGGCCGTAGGAGGATTTTTTTTTCCTAATGGAGATTGAGCAATTGTCTGATCGTGTGGATCAACTTGCTGCTGAAGTGCAGGGAATTTCCACCTACCTCATTCAGTCACATGCTGCTGAACCTAAGATCCCTACTCCTGATGTGTTTTCTGGGGATCGGTCTAAATTACTGAATTTTAAGAATAATTGTAAATTATTTCTGGCCTTGAAGCCTAATTCATCGGGGAGCTCTGTGCAGCAGGTTAAAATTGTCATCTCCTTGCTGCGCGGCGATCCCCAGGATTGGGCTTTTTCTCTGACACCTGAAAATCCTATTCTGACTAAAGTGGATGCATTTTTTCAAGCCTTGAGGTTGTTGTATGATGAACCTAATGCTGTTGATCAAGCTGAGAGAACCCTGTTGGCATTAAACCAGGGTCAGGATTCTGCAAAGTTATACTGTCAAAAATTCCGAAAGTGGGCGGTCCTTACTACATGGAATGATAGTGCATTGGCAGCTCTCTTTCGGAAAGGTTTATCAGAGACCGTAAAAGATGTTATGGTGGGTTTCCTGTTCCCTCTGGTCTGGATGATTCTATGTCATTAGCCATTCAAGTTGATCGGCGTTTACGTGAACGTAAAACTACACGGAAGGCACTGCCACCTTTTGAACAAATGTCTGAACCTATGCAATGTGATGGGGTTTTGTCTAGGGCGCAACGTCAGGAGTTTAGAAGGTGTAATAAGCTGTGTTTTCTCTGTGGAGACGTCTCTCATACTATTTCTGTCTGCCCTAAACGAGAGAAACATTTTGCACACACATTTGCTGTGGGCAGTGTACAACCTAAGTTTCTTTTGGCAATTACACTGATCTGCTCCTTATCCACGTTTTCCACAAAGGCTTTTGTGGATTCAGGAGCAGCGTTGAATCTGATGGATTTGGACTTTGCTAAACGTTGTCGTTTTTCCATGACGCCTCTGCGGATGCCTATTCCTTTGAGGGGTATTGATGCTACTCCTTTGGCGGAGAATTAACCTCAGTTTTGGACCCAGGTGACAATGCGAGTTGCACCAGACCACCAAGAAAATTGTAAATTTTTGGTGCTGCATACTATTGTTCTTGGTTTTCCTTGGTTGCAAACTCATAATCCAGTTTTGGATTGGAAATCTGGATCTGTGGTGAGTTGGAGTTGTCAGTGTGTTTTTAGGGACACTCCTGTTTTCTCCACCTCTCCTCAGTCACATGATATTCCTGATTATCTGGCCGATTTTTCTGATGTATTTAGTGAGAGTAAGTCTGCGTCTTTGCCTCCTCATAGGAGTTATGACTGTGCAATTGAGTTGATGCCTGGGTGTAAATTTCCCAAGGGTCGGCCATTCAACTTATCAGTACCCGAACATGATGCTATGCGATCCTATATTAAGGAGTCGTTGGAGAAGGGTCATATAAGACCATCCTCGTCACCTTTAGGTGCTTTTTTTTTTGTGGCCAAGAAAGATGGTTCATTAAGACCGTGTATTGATTATCGTTCCCCTAACAAGATGACGGTTAAATATCAGTTCCCGTTACCTCTGATGTCTGATTTATTCTCCAGAGAAGAGTGCCTGCTAGTTTACTAAGCTTGACCTCAGGGGGGCGTATAACCTTATTCGCATCAAGCACGGGGATGAATGGAAGACGGCGTTTAATACTCCGGAGGGACATTTTGAGTACCTGGTGATGCCTTTTGGGCTCACTAATGCCCCTTCTGTCTTCCAGTCCTTTATGAATGATATTTTCCGTGACTTTGTGGTTAAGTTTTTGATCATCTATCTGGATGATATTTTAATCTTTCTAGTGATTGGGATTCTCATGTGGAACACGTCCGGACTGTGTTCCGGATTTTGAGGGAGAATTCCCTGTTTGTTAAGGGATCGAAATGCCTCTTTGGTGTACAGAGGATTTCATTTTTGGGATTTATCTTGTCTCTATCGACTATTGAGATGGACCCGGCCAAGGTACAGGCCATTTATGATTGGGTTCAGCCTACTTCTTTGAAGGCCCTCCAGAAGTTTTTGGGTTTTGCTAATTTCTATCGCAAATTTATAGGTAATTTTTCTGGTATTGTCAAACCACTGACTGATCTGACCAAGAAGGGCGCTGATGTGCTGAATTGGTCTCCTGAGGCTGTCTCAGCATTTCAGGAGCTTAAGCAGAGGTTTTGTCATGATCACGTGTGTCAGGACACAGATGTTACCGCAAGGCGGACCCATAACACACGTGACCCTGGATACATCGCCTCCAGTGGGGCGCATTTAAATAATAATACGTGCAGGTGGATACGCCGCCTCCACCTGGCGAATTTAGGTATTACACGTTAATAAACATTCTGGAAACCCCGCCTCCAGTATGGCGAATTTAAATAATAAGGGGGACCTGGGAAACATTAACAATGGTGGGCCCTGCAATAGGGAAAAGGGAATTGGAGACCTCCTGAGCTCCCCTGAGCCAGTGTCCCTGCACTCCTAACGTTCCCTATGCCGGTTTCGCACCGGGCGCCGCACGCGTACCTCAACGCCCTAGCTCGCCCTGACCCTAAACCCTCACTAGGGAATAGGTCGGTGCGGAAACTAATCCCACCACTGCACTAATAACACACATGAGGAAAGAGACAATACAGGGGAAACACCACTTAGCTTTGCTCTGTTGCGTGCGCTCCCAGCAACAGAGCCCTCCACCTGAGTGCATCTTCTCCTCCACCTGGATCCTTCACCATAACAGGATCCTTCACCTTAGTGCAGCCTTGGAGCAGAGTCCAAAACCAGTTGCAGCTGCTTAGAACCAGAGTCCCAAGGATGAGTTCAGCTGCTGACACGAAGTCGAGCATGCTTGAGTCCAGCTCAGCGGCCAAGTCCCACATGGTGAGTGCCACTCTCCATAGTCGCCACTCCACCAGCCCATGCAGACACTTCCCGCTGACACCATCACTGCGACTCCACCACGCCATGCCAGCCCTTCGTCCAGACACCATAGCTGACACTCTTCCCCCCTGGCTAAGCTGCGCAGGACCCCTCACCAGCTCCATCCTTCATCCAGGCTCTCCAAACTCAGAGTGAACACAAACTCACAATATCACAGGCAGTGACTGCACCCCCCAGCACACCTCCATAGGGTGTCACACCTGATCCCCAATCAAGTGCACAAAAACCTAAAGTGCAATACTGCCAACCACCACCGGGGACAGTCAAGACACCTGGGAACTTTCCAAAGTAAAAAAAGTTCACCCAGTGCAATTAATACCGCCAGATCCCACACTGGATCATGACAGGTTTACTTCAGCTCCAGTTTTACAGCAACCTGATGTCTCACTTCCATTTCAGGTGGAGGTAGATGCTTCTGAGATTGGTGCAGGAGCTGTTTTGTCCCAAAAAGACCCTGTGACTTCTAAGATGAATCCCTATGCCTTCTTTTCTCGAAAGTTCTCCCCATCTGAACGCAACTATGACGTGGGGAATCGGGAATTGTTGGCCATGAAATGGGCATTTGAGGAGTGGAGACATTGGTTGGAGGGAGCTAGACATCAAGTTGTGGTCCTCACCGATCACAAGAATTTGATTTATCTGGAGTCGGCCAAACGCTTGAATCCTAGACAGGCTAGATGGGCCTTGTTTTTCACGCGTTTTAATTTTGTGGTCTCTTTTCTTCCGGGCACAAAGAATGTTAAGGCAGACGCCCTTTCTAGGAGTTTCTTTGCCGATTCCCTTAGTGTGACCGAGCCTACTACCATCCTAGGTGAGGGGGTAGTTCTATCTGCCATTTCGCCCGATTTGAGACGCGCCCTGGAGGAATTTCAGGAGGATAAACCTGAGCATTGCCCTATGGGAAAATTGTATGTTCATGACCAGTGTAGAAAGAGAGTGATGTCTGAAATTCATTGCTCCGCATTGGCTGGTCATCCAGGTATTTTTGTTACCAGAGATTTGGTGAGTCGGTCTTTTTAGTGGCCTGCCTTATCTCGGAACGTCAGGAATTTTGTACAGTCCTGTGGGACTTGTTCTCGGTCTAAAGCCTGCTCTCGTTCTAGTGGGTTGCTGATGCCCCTGCCGGTGCCCAAGAGGCCATGGACCCATATCTCAATGGATTTTATTTCTGATCTTCCTGTCTCTCAGAGGATGACTGTTATCTGGGTGATTTGTGATAGATTTTCGAAGATGGTCCATCTTGTACCACTCCCAAAGTTGCCATCTTCCGCTGAGTTGGTGCCCTTGTTTTTACAACAGGTGGTTCGGTTACATGGGATTCCTGAGAACATTGTGTCCGACAGAGGAGTTCAGTTTGTTTCCAGATTCTGGAAAGCCTTTTGTTCCAATCTGGGAATTCAGTTATCCTTCTCCTCCGCGTTTCATCCCCAGACCAATGGACAGACTGAGAGAACAAACCAGACCTTGGAGTCTTATTTGCGGTGTTTTATATCTGCTGATCAGGATGATTGGGTCTCATTTTTGCCCTTGGCCGAATTCACACTGAACAATAGAGCTAGTTCTGCCACTTTGATGTCACCCTTTTTCTGTAATTTTGTTTCATCCTCGATTCTCTTCAGGGCAAGTGGAATCTTCGTCCTGCCCAGGTGTGGACACTGTGGTTGAGAGAATGCAGCAGATATGGGACCAAGTGGTGGAAGAGTTGTCACTCTCTCAGGAAAAGGCCCAGCGATTTTCCAACCGGCATAGGACCCATTGGTCCCCAGTTTAAAGTGGGTGATATGGTTTGGTTGTCCTCTAAGAATATTCCTATGAAGGTTGCATCTCCAAAATTTAAGCCAAGATTTATTGGACCTTATAAGATTTTGGAGATTCTTAATCCTGTTTCTTTTCGATTGTCTCTTCCAGTTACGTTCAAGATCCATAACGTATTTCACAAATCTCTTTTGAAGAGGTTTGTTGAGCCAGTGGTGCCTATGGCAGCATCTCCTGACCCTGTGTTGGTTGAAGGCAATGTGAAATATGAGGTAGAGAAAATATTGGATTCTCGTTTGGTTAGATGGAGACTCCAGTATTTGGTCAAATGGAAGGGTTATGGCCAGGAGGATAATTCTTGGGTCTCTGCCTCTGATATTCATGCCAATAGATTGGTTTGTGCTTTTCACCGGGCCCATCCTGATCGGCCTGGTGGCGTGGATGAGGGTTCGGTGACCCCTCCTCAAGGGGGGGTCCTGTTATGAGTTCATTTTCTGGTCCACCAGTTGTGAGTTCTTCTTCCAGGCTCCCTCTGGTGGTAACAGGTGGTGGTGAGGCTGATTTAATCAGTAGAGATCTGCCACCTGATAATCTCAGACTGGATTTAAGACAGACGACTCCCTATTCTGGTGCTGTTGATTCCTTCTGGCTTGTCAGGTCTTGGTTTTCAGCTCTGTTCCAGTCATCTAAAGCTAAGTTTTTCTGCTAATGTTCACACTTGATTTTGTTGGTCTATTCAGTTTTTTGTGTGGTCAGCCAGCCCCGACTGGGGCTGCGCTGAATTTCCACTCTTATTTACCTGTATTTGTCAATTTGTTTTTTGTCCCTTATTAGATTGGCCTCTTTTTGCTCTGTCTCAGAATATTTCAGAGTGCTGATATAGTGGGAGAATTCTAGTGACTTCAGGGTTAATTTTGCTATCAGAACTGTTGGACATTATTTTTGTAGGGTTTTTGGCAGATTGCAGACAGTGTCTTTCCTTTCCTATCCTTTCTAGTTAGTTTGGGCCCCATCGTTTGCTCAGCCTATTTTCCTGCCTGTGTTTGTGCTTTCATCTTGTTTCACCGTCAATACATGTATGGGGGCTGTCTTTCCTTTGGGGTCTGCTCTGGGGCAGTTAGTTTTCCCCTTTTCTTGCTTCAGGTTTATGTAGTTCTCCGGATGTGACGAAGAGTCTAGGATCATCGTAGGTACGCTCCACGGCTGCTGCTAGTTGTGTGGTTAGGATCAGGGATCTGCAATCTGCATAGTTACCAACCTCTTTGGTTTTCTGTGACTTAGCTTGTTTTGTTTTTTTCTCCTCGGTGACCCATTCATAACACTCTCTATTTCTGCCCTTGTCCCTTTCCTTCTTCACAGATCAGCTCCCTCTCCTCAACTCCTCACAGATCAGCTCCCCGTCCTGAACTGACTAGACCTTCCAGAAAGATCCTTTTACCTCAGCTCAACTGTCTTGTCATTCTCCTCACAGCTGCCCTCGCTTCCATGACAACTCCTCAGCTCACTTCTAGCTGACTCACCAACCCCCTCTGCTGGCCAGAATTTATAAAGCAGCTCCCTTTTCTGACCTGCAGCAGGAATTGTGATTTAATCTATGTTACCTGGCATGGGGGCCACCTTCTGCCTCCAAGCATGACTTTACCCATTAGAGGGAGGTAATGTCACTGTGACAACCGGACTCTGGGGTGTCACAAAGCCAGTCCAGGGAGAGGAGCTTAGGAGAAAGAGAAGAAACGAGGAGACGGACAGAGAAGAAGCTCCGGCAGGGACGGAGAAGGAAGACAGTCAGGGGGGTGGCCCTGACAGGAGAGCCGCAGGACAGAGAAGGCCCCAGGGGTACCAGACAGACGGACTCGAACCGGTGAAGCGTTGTGGTGGTAGGCCTAGGGCAGCTGTGGCACCCCTGAGGCTCAGTCGCCAAAGAGGTACTGCACCTACTCCTAAGGTGTAGTGCCCCACCATCCAGGTAAGGTGGGAACTCCTTTCCATGCTCCAACACTCACACCCCACACACCAGGGTAGTTCGGCACAACCACATTGCGGCTCAGTGCTTAGAGAGTAGCAGAGCACCTTTGGTGGTTTCCTTCTTGGAACACTGGACGTGCTGGGAGGTGGGCAGAGTTAGAATACATAAAAGACCAGGGAGGTTTAGAATTAGAGGTCAGTCTGCGAAGTCAGTCCCTTAGGGGAGTCCATCAGGGAAGTCTGAGAAGGAAGCCACTCGGAGAGGAGTGGGGATCCCTGGAAGAAGGGATGGAGGAAGGAGTGCTGCAGCTGCCTCAGGGACCTGAGCCAGCTGGCATGTGAAAGGAAGGAAGGAAGAAGGACAATGATCTGTAACCTAAGCATCCATAAGAAAGAGAGAATAGTACGGAACGAAGGAGAATAGAACAGAGAGGACGTGGGTTGGAAGGAAGCACCCTGCCTATAGGTTCTAAGCGCAAGGCCGGGGCCCGGTCCCCGAGGTTGTATGGACACTTATGGTTCTGCAGCAGACCCCGGTGGAGTAGTTGGCTGTAAATGCACTACACCCATCTAAGACTTGGGGCACAACAGCTTTTGGATAGAGAGCCGGGACTCAGGAGAAGGGAGTCCCCGAAGCAGGCTACAACTGTCTGCCATGCAAGTAGAGTTCTTGGGAACATCTGATGAGAGGAACTCCAGTGTAACTCAGTACTAGGAGATCTTCACACTTTAAGGTGCTATAGAGGAGATGTTCAGAAAGGTACATGTTGGCGGAGTGTTGGAGGGGAGCCTACCATCTTGCCTGGAGGTTGACTGAGTCTCTGACCCGGAGGACACGGCCCGGAGGCAGGCACCTGTGTGCACTACAGAGTGTGAGTAAAGCTTTGGAACTACAAGCCCCGGTGTCCTCCATTCATTATCGCGCCTACACTCTCAGCACCACTACATCTGGGTACCAGCTCCTACACTGCCTGTGACACTCCTCATCCATTACACCTACACTGCCCTCGGGCTACAGCTCCACCTGTGGGGAGCTTCACCATCTTGGCTGCGACATACCACCAGCCCCAGAGGATCTGCAAGCAGCGTCGGCTTAACACCTTACTTGCCAAACACCACAGGTGGCGTCATGAACTATTCATTCAAACTAACTACAATACAAATTCCCCCATTACTTGGACGGCCAGGGCCACGGACCGGGTCACCGCTGCTGTGACACATCCCGCTGACACCGGCCCGGTACCGAGTACCCCACAGCCCTGGGAGGGCAACCCACAGCCACAGTGAAAGAGCCGCAAGGGACGTTAATTAGGAAAAGGAAGAAAGTGAAGGTACCCGGGCCTGTGTGCGGAAGGTGTCGTGCAGCTGCTGTGTGGTGCTGCGGTTGTCGAGAGGACGGCCAATAAAGAGGACCTGTTGAACGCACATCAGGGTCTGTCTCAAGTCTGTTCGCGGCAGAAAAAGGGACCACCCCCCCAGTCAGCACCCGTACAAGGACAACTTGTTACCCAACATCTGGCCTTCAGCCAGAAGCTTGTATGGAAACATTGAAATGCATCAACATAGTTATGCCACAGAGTCAGTGATTTTAACCCTCCTTATAAACTTCCTTCACAATTTAGTGTTTCTGATAGAAATGTTGTAGTTGTTTTGGGGAGGACGTGCAACATTTTCAACTCCATGTCCATATTTTGCATGTAGTCTAGATTTCAAGGGACTATTGTAGATTAAGGCTATTTGCCCACGATGCGATTAAATCCGGACACTGAAAACCGGACCCCTTCCCAGAAATCGCGCGTTTTTTTCCGCGCGATTTTACCGCGATTGTGTTCGCGATTTTGCCACGATTTTCGCGTGCGATATTCAAGCACTTTCCAAGCGATTTGAAGCATCGCTTGGAAAGTGATTGACAGGTTGGTCACACTCATCAAACATAGTGTTTGACGAGTGTGACCAGCTTTTTACTATTGAGGCCGCCTATGCGGCATTAATAGTAAAAGATAGAATGTTAAAAATGATAAAAAAATAAAAAATCGGAGTATATTTACCTTCCGGCGTCCCGCGCTGCATTCCCGGGCCTCAGCGTTCCCAGTAATGCCTTGCGAGACCTGTGATGATGTTAGTCTCGCATTGCTATAGCGATCTCACGAGATCGCTAAAGTCACGCGAGACTACGTCATCACAGGACCTTGTGGCAAGGCATTACTGGGAACGCTGAGGCCCTGGAACGCAGCGCGGGACGTCGGAAGGTAAATATACCCCGATTTTTTATTTTTTATTCTTTTTTTTTACAGGGGTATGGTACCCAGGGCCTGGAGGACAGTCTCCTCTCCTCCACACCGTGGCTACCAACCGCACATGAGACGCTTAACTTCCCGCATGGTGGGCATAGCCACATGCGGGAAGTAAGCGATTCTCATGCATTCCTATGGGTGCGGAATCGCGGCAATTCTTTGCGATTCCTCACAAAAGAATGAGCATGCTGCTATTTTTTCCATGATGTGATTCCGCCGCGGAAAAAAGCGCAGCATTAGCACAGCATGTGCGGAATGCCATAGGAATGCATGGGGTGCGTTCTGTAATAGATTTTTAAATGTTTTCGCAGCGTTTTCGCGCCAAAAATCGCAGAAAAAAAAAATCAAAAATCGCATGGTGGGCACACAGCCTAAGAGGCACCATCCCATTCCACTATTCCAGTAAGGCCCCTTTCACACGTTCAGTATATGGTCAGTATTTTACAACAGTATTTGTATGCCAAAACCAGGAGTGGAACAATCAGAGGAATAGAAACACATCACCAATTCTGTATTTATCACCCACTCCAGGTTTTGGCTTACAAATACTGATGTAAAAAACTAACCAAATACTGTACGTGTGAACGTGGCCTTAGGCTGCATTCCCACATCTGTATGACACTTCTGTGTGCTGTCCATTTTTTTCTCAATGGACAGCACACTGACCCAAGCAATTCATTGATCCATACACACATCAGTTTTAAAAATAGATCCGTGTGTCCGATCCATGAGATTTATAGCAGGCCCTATATGAGCGCCCTGCGCAGGGCCGTGGGGTACTCAGTACCGGGCCCATTGAGTTCAATGGGGGACGTCGCGGCGGCGGTGACCCGGTCTGTGGCCCTGGGGCGTCCAGTAAATAGAATAGGGGAAAGTTGTGTGATGTTGAAGTGTGGTAAAAATGAAGATAAAATTTATAGATGATTAAATACGTGACTCCACCTATGGTATTTTGGTCAGAGGCGAACCAGCGCTGGGGTGTTGTTCCCCTGAGACTGCTGGTGTGGCGCAGCTGAGGTGAAAATAGCTCTCCACAGGTAGAGCAATAGTCCCAGGGCAAATATATTTGATTAATAGTTAAGATGGCGGTGGACGTTGGGGTACAGAGAAATGAGAGAAGGACACAGAGAGGTGCAGTTTCTTTACCTTTTACTGGCAATTGGTTGCAATCCGGAGTACCACATACAGGTGATGGATTGAGTCCGGCTTGCCTGGAGGCATTCAGGGGATCCACCTTGCCAGGTGAGGGTTTGAGACCTTCCTTCTGCGCTTTGTGTGCGGGTCTCTGCTGTTTGTAACTAAGCTGTGACCCTCTAATTCTTGATGGTTTACCTAACCTGTACGGCTGACAGCATCAGCCTATTCCACGGGTACCGTCCTTTTCACAGTCAGCCCCGGGCTCCTTATCTGCTGCCGTGCCCTTAGGTGTTCAATGTCGCACAGGAACTTACAGTCCCCTGTACTTTCAGATTCGGCGATCAGGACATACAGCTCCTGACCACCAAGGACTCTGGCGTCCCTTTTCTCTCTATTAGCGCTTCTCTCTGGGGTCTGCTATGCACAGTTTTTAGCTTCCCCAGAGCCTCTCTATTTCTGCTCTTGTCCCTTTCCTTCTTCACAGATCAGCTCACTCTCCTGAACTCCTCGCAGATCAGCTCCCCGTCCTGAACTGACTGGACCTTCCAGAAAGATCTTTTTACCTCAGCTCAACCATCTTGTCAGTTTCTCTCAGCTGCTCTCGTTTCCATCACAACTCCTCAGCTCACTCCTAGCTGACTCACCAACCCCATCTGCTGGCCAGAATTTATAAGGCAGATCCTTTTTCTGACCTGCAGCAAGAATTGTGATTTAATCTATGTTACCTGGCATGGGGGCCCCCCTTCTGCCTCCAAGCATGACTTTACTCATTAAAGGGAGGCAATGTCACTGTGACAACCGGACTCTGGGGTGTCACACTATTCTCATCTGTTTTATGGATCAGAGACGGTCATTAACCCCTTTACGACATGCATTTGATGTGGGCTCTCCTGTTCAGCCCGCATCTGTCATGTCGGACGCTGTTCACACCACAGCGTCCGGCAGGCAGCGGTAGTTCCATCTCCGTCCACTATTGCCTCAGTGGCGCCGGCTTGATTTTACTCAGGTTATCTGAGGTTAATCTAGCTGGAAATCAGGTGGGATGTTTGGTCACGCCCACGGTCTTTAAATAGTCGTGCTGGCCTGTGGGCGTCGCCGATTATAGCTTGTGTTTTGTGCCAAGTGGTTCCGGTCTGGAGTGGAGGTGTTGGAGAGAGAAATTCATATCTGGTGTCGTATGATCCGTTGTTACCTTTTCGCCTTCCTATATTTGTGCTTTGTTTTGCCCTGTTCACATTATAGTATTGTCCTGTGTGTTTGCGGCGCGGTGTGGTTTGAGTTCTCCCTGTCTGTCATTACTGTGTGCGTTTTGGTGGTTTGACAACTCACTGGGTGGAGGGTGGAGGGTTCAGCTTAGGGCTGAGCAGGAGATAAGGAGAGGCTGGAGGCTCAGGCATTTGCACCTTTAGCAAAAACCCTGGGTTGAGGGTCAGACAGGGTTTTCCCTAGTTTGAGGGACTCCGCAGGGGCCCGGGTTTTGTCAGCCTCCTTCGACCTAAGCCTCGCATAACATTATAATCGGCCCAACATTTTTCCATGGATTCCATGACTTCCATAAACCGCCAGTTGGCGGCGCTGTCCGTACAGGTCACCGAGTTGAAGGGGGCAGTTCAGCAGCAGGGCCTGGTGGTAGCTAATGTACAAGCGGATTCTGCTGGTGCAGGTGCAGAGCCTAAGATTCCGCTGCCTGAACGATTTTCTGGGGAACGCAGCAAATTTGTCATCTTTCTGGAGGCCTGCAAGTTATACTTTCGCATGCGCCTGGTCTCCTCAGGTAATGAGACTCAGCGGGTGGGTCTGGTGTTATCATTACTGAGTGGGGACCGCCAAGCATGGGCGTTTTCCTTACCAGCCGACTCTGCTACGTTTCATTCGGTTTAGAATGTTTTTTCAGCACTCGGGCTCATTTATGATGACCCTGACAGATTGGCTTTAGCAGAATCTAAAATCCGCGCCCTCCGTCAGGGGGAACGTATGGCGGAAGACTATTGTTCAGAATTTCGCCGTTGGGCAGTAGACACACAGTGGAACGACCCAGCGCTGCGGAGTCAGTTTATTCATGGGGTCTCAGAAAGAGTTAAACAGGCCCTCCTGATGTATGAGACTCCTGCATCGTTAGAATCTGCCATGAGTTTGGTTATTCGTATTGATCGCCGTTTGCGTCAAGGGGCGCAGGAGACGCTGCCTCTGAGGGAAAGCAGGGGTGCCAGTGTGGTTGCTGCAGATGAGCCCACGGAACCTATGCAAATCGCTGGGGTATCACATGTGCAGCGTCGCGTTCCTGGGTTCAGGAAGCATGGAGCATGTTTTTACTGTGGTAAAAGAGATCATTATGTAAATGCTTGTCCTGTGCTACCAAAGAAAGTCGCACCGGCGGAAAACTGGTAAGCTCAGAGGGTATGGAGGAGGCCCAACTGAGCGTATGCATATCCTCCATGATGGTATCTCAATGTATGCTCCCTGCCAGGGTTATTATTGCGGGCAGAGAGCTACCAATATCAGTGTTTGTGGATAGCGGTTCAGCCACCAATCTCATGGATGAGGAGTTTACACGCATGGCAGGTTTCAAGATCGAAAAACTCCCTCATCCTATTCGCGTGGTTACCATTAATGCCGCTCCCCTCCCACAGGGGGAGATTACTGAGTTTGTAGCTGAGGTTAAACTCCACATTGGGGTCCTACATTCTGAGTGGGTTACATGTAAGGTACTCAATAATCTCCCAGCACAAATAGTCCTGGGTTTCCCATGGTTGTCTAAGCACAACCCGGTGATTGACTGGAGAACCCAGGACATAGTCCAGTGGAGCAGTTTCTGCTAGGAAAATTGCTTGGCCACATGTGTGTCCGCCGTGAAGCCCAGCCTTCCGGAGGCATTGCTGGATTTTGCGGACGTATTCTCTGAGAGGGGTTGCTCAGAACTACCTCCACATCGAGCCTATGACTGTCAAATTAGGTTAAAACCCGGGGCTAAATTGCCAAAGGCGAGGATGTTTAGTATTTCTGGTCCGGAGAGACAAGCTCTTAAGGACTACATTGCGGAGAGTTTAAGTAAAGGGCACATCCGGCCTTCATCCTCACCTGTAGCAGCGGGGTTTTTCTTCATTAAGAAAAAAGATGGGGGGTTACGCCCGTGTCTGGATTTCCGGGAGTTAAACCAGATTACGGTCCGTGATTCCTACCCGATGCCACTGATCCCTGATTTGTTCAACCAGGTGGCTGGTGCGAAGTGGTTTTCCAAACTTGACCTCAGGGGGGCATATAACCTCATAAGGGTCCGTCAGGGGGATGAGTGGAAGACGGCATTTAATACCCCTGAGGGTCATTTTGAAAGCCTAGTTATGCCATTTGGGTTGACAACCGCGCCTGCTGTGTTCCAACATTTCATAAATGCTGTATTTGCTCATGTGCTGGGGAAATTTGTGATTGTGTACCTGGATGATATCCTTATTTATTCGAGCGACCAGGACACTCATTTAGAGCACGTCAGGCAGGTGTTACAGCTGCTCCGTGAGAATAAGCTCTATGCTAAGCTTGAAAAATGCGTGTTTTTTGTTCAAGAGTTGCCTTTTTTGGGATATATTGTGTCCGCCGCAGGGTTTAAAATGGATGCCGCGAAGGTGCAAGCGGTGCTGCGATGGGAACGGCCTGGTAATCTAAAAGCGCTCCAGCGGTTCCTTGGGTTTGCCAACTATTATAGGAAGTTTATTAAGAATTTCTCTACTATAGCCAAACCGCTCACGGGCATGACGAAAAAAGGTACCAATCTCGCTATCTGGTCTGAGGATGCGGTGCGTGCATTTGAGCTTCTGAAGAACCGTTTTGCTTCAGCCCCCATTCTGGTGCAACCGGACGTATCTAAACCTTTTATGGTGGAGGTCGATGCGTCTGAGGTGGGAGTGGGGGCAGTACTGTCACAGGGCTCGTCCTTGAGCAATTTGCGTCCATGCGCCTACTTCTCCAAGAAGCTGTCGCCGGCCGAACGGAATTACGACATCGGCAACAGGGAGTTGTTGGCCATCAAATTGGCTTTTGAGGAATGGCGACACTTCTTGGAGGGGGCGGCCCACCAGGTCACAGTCATCACCGACCATAAAAACCTGCTCTATCTGGAGTCGGCCAAGCGTCTGTCTCCCAGGCAGGCTCGCTGGGCATTGTTTTTTACACGTTTTAACTTTCTGGTGACTTACCATCCTGGGGCGAAAAACACCAAGGCGGATGCCTTGTCCAGGTGTTTTCCGGGGGGAGAACCTCGGGAAGAGCCGGTACCCATCCTCCAGGAAGGTGTAGTGGTTTCGGCTCTCACGACTGAGGTAGAGGCGGAGATTGCCGAGGCCCAGGAGGAGGTACCACCAGGACTTCCCGCTAATAAGTCGTTCGTACCCCTTCATCTTCGTCTTAAAGTGTTGGGGGAACACCACGACTCGGTCCTGGCCGGTCATCCAGGGGTTAGGGGCACCTTGGAACTGGTATCGCGCCGCTTCTGGTGGCCAAAAATCCGTCAGGATGTGGTTTCCTACGTGACAGCTTGCATCACGTGCGCCAGGGCCAAGTCGCCCAGAACCCGTCCTGCTGGCACTCTACAGCCTCTGGGGATACCTAGTAGGCCATGGACAGAAATCTCCATGTACTTTATCACAGACTTGCCTGCCTCGGCGGGGAACACGGTCATCCTGGTGGTGGTTGATCGATTTTCGAAGATGGCGCATTTTGTGTCGTTGCCTTCCTTGCCCAACGCGAAGACGTTGGCTCAGGTCTTTGTGCAGGAGGTGGTCAGACTGCACAGAGTTCCGTCGGACATAGTGTCTGATAGGGGTACCCAGTTTGTGGCGAAGTTTTGGAAAGCTTTTTGCTCACGATTGGGGATCAAGTTGTCTCATTCGTCGGCATTTCATCCGCAGTCAAATGGTCAAACTGAGCGCATGAACCAAAATCTGGAGCAGTATTTGCGATGTTTTGTGTCTGACAACTAAGATGAGTGGTCGACGTTCCTTCCCTTGGCCGAGTTCGCATTAAATAATCACCGCCAAGAATCATCGGGAGAGTCTCCGTTCTTTTGTGTTTATGGGCACCATCCTCAATTTTGTACCTTGCGTCAGGGGGGCTCCGGGGGCGTCCCAGAGGAGGACCGGTTAGGAGTTCAACTATCATCGGTCTGGAGGAGTGTGAAACAGCGATTGCTGAGCATGAGTGCAAGATACAAACGTGTGGCTGACTCTAGACGCGTGCCAGGTCCGGACCTGTGTGTGGGTGATTGGGTGTGGTTAGCTACTAAAAACATAAAACTCAAAATTCCATCATTGAAATTGGGTCCAAGGTTTATATTGGCCCTTTTAAGATTGCTGCCATCATAAACCCGGTTGCTTATCGGTTGGAGCTTCCTGCAGTATACAAGATACAAAACGTGTTTCACAGGTCTTTATTGAAAAAGGTGGTAGGCTCTGTGGACACGACGCCGATGCCACCTCCAGTCATGGTGGATGGCGATTTAGAGTTTGAAGTCTCCAAGGTGGTGGACTCTCGAGTACTGCGCCGTACTCTTCAGTATTTGGTGCACTGGCGGGGGTATGGTCCGGAGGAGAGGTCTTGGGTACCAGCCTCGGACATACATGCGGATCGGCTGGTCAGTTCCTTTCACCGCCGTCATCCGGACAAGCCGGGTCCTATGAGTCTTGAGGGCCCTGGGGTCCCTCGTAGAAGACGGAGTACTGTCATGTCGGACGCTGTTCACACCACAGCGTCCGGCAGGCAGCGGTAGTTCCATCTCCGTCCACTATAGCCTCAGTGGCGCCGGCTTGATTTTACTCAGGTTATCTGGGGTTAATCTAGCTGGAAATCAGGTGGGATGTTTGGTCACGCCCACGGTCTTTAAATAGTCGTGCTGGCCTGTGGGCGTCGCCGATTATAGCTTGTGTTTTGTGCCAAGTGGTTCCGGTCTGGAGTGGAGGTGTTGGAGAGAGAAATTCATATCTGGTGTCGTATGATCCGTTGTTACCTTTTCGCCTTCCTATATTTGTGCTTTGTTTTGCCCTGTTCACATTATAGTATTGTCCTGTGTGTTTGCGGCGCGGTGTGGTTTGAGTTCTCCCTGTCTGTCATTACTGTGTGGGTTTTGGTGGTTTGACAACTCACTGGGTGGAGGGTGGAGGGTTCAGCTTAGGGCTGAGCAGGAGATAAGGAGAGGCTGGAGGCTCAGGCATTTGCACCTTTAGCAAAAACCCTGGGTTGAGGGTCAGACAGGGTTTTCCCTAGTTTGAGGGACTCCGCAGGGGCCCGGGTTTTGTCAGCCTCCTTCGACCTAAGCCTCGCATAACAGCATCTTTCTGGGCATATGACAACTGATTTGATCAGCTGTCATGTGCCCCTAACATTCACGGGTGGAATCGCGATCCACTCGCTGCTGTAGCATGTTAAATGCCTCTGTCAATCTCTGACAGCAAAAAAAAGGGGGGGAGACAAAAAGCGCAATAGGGTCTTATCCATGTTACAAAGGACAGTATATCTTGAAATATGCTCACCTGGTTAGGATGAGATAAGAGCGTGTAGGTAGCGGCTGCTGCAGATCCACAGGTCTTCAGTGACCAGAAGAAATGATAAATCCAAAGGGAGTTCGTAGCTATATTCCGCGCTGCCGCTTTAAACAAATTCCAGGAGAATGCTGTATGATTGCAGTGGTTTTATTTTACGCGCTTCAGGGGTCTCATGCCCCCTTCATCAGGAAATACCACAAAATACATACAGGTATCACAGACATAAATAGGTTTGAAAGGATGCTGGATTTCAAAAAAATGAGCGCCAACAAGTCAGATGATGCAGTGTCAAAGTTCAATGACACCACATGGTTAACAGTTCACCTAGGATATATTACAAAAGTATGCGTATTTTAGAAGATTTTTTGATTAAATTTACATTTCCAAAAGAGATAATAAAGTCAAATTTATGATTTTAACATGGAAAAAAAGAAAAACTGAATAAAGAAATCAAATAGTGATTCGGGTGGATCTAGCCCACAACCCTTCCATGTCAAAACTCATTCTACTAATCTGGATAATAATTCTGTTTCTAGTATCCCTCCAGATAATATGAGTACTCCAAAATCTTCCGGTAAAACTCTTAATAAGAGTTTCCTTAATCACTCCAAAACCCTGCTTGAAGCAAGGGAACACCTTGAAAAGATTAAAACTCAGATTAACAAAAACAATGCTGATAAGGAAACTGAAAAAGTAAAAATGTCCTCCACCTTCAAAAATTCCTGTCCACCCATGAAAGGGGGCAATGTTTCCCTGTCTGCATCTTCTCCCCTCCCCATTTCACTACTGGATTTATCTATACATGATACTACACCAAGCATGCTTTTACCCTCTCAACCTTCCAATACCAATGAGCTTGATATTGTGAATACTCCCACAATTAGTGCTATTACTTCCTCACAAATTAGTAATACCATTATACTAGATAACTCTAACGTTTCCAAAAATGGTACCGTGCCTTTTTTACCCTGTGCTCTCAAGAACACACCTCAGGTAAATCAGTTCTTTCTTCCAAAAAAAGGAAAAAGAAAAAATGTTTTAGAGGAACAAGAGGTGGGAGAAAAAAAGAAAGGAAAAATACTACCTTAACAAATAGTGAGGAGGGTCATATTTCCAATATTTTTAATTTATCAGATTATGACCTTACTAGTAGTGAGACAGCCCTTCTTTCCAAAGGATTATCCTTCTGCCCTAATAATAAATCGAAGGATTTTGACCTCTTTCTGGACCTGCAGATTTTTATCAGAAAATTAACTCTCAAAAGACATTTTGCTAAAAAACCACAAATGATTCTGCAGAAATGGATGAAGATGTTCATGATCTTTTTCATCTCGATGTACCTTATAAATCTAATTTTTATCCCCTGGAGGACAAAAGTCATCAGATTAATGCCTTCAGCGATATCGTACAAAAAGAGTTTGAAAAAATTACACGAAGGGGCACTAGTAAAAGGAAGAAACCTAATCTTAATATGCAAGAGAAACAAGCATTGAAATCCCTTTCTCTTAACAGTTTGATTTTGATCAGACAGGCTGATAAAGGTGGTGGGATTGTAATCCAAAATCGATGTGATTACATTAATGAAGCTCATAGAATTTTATCTGATAGTGACTACTACATCAAAAGCTCATTTAGCGATTATTCTAAGGCTGAGTTCACACGTAGCGTTTTTTTCGCGTTTCCGCGGCGGTTTTAACCGCGCGATTTTGCCACGAAAACACGAAAAATAAGCTTTCCATGCATTCCTATGGGATTCCGCAAAGCTGTGCTAATGCTGTGGTTTTTACCGTGGCGGAATCGCTTTGCGGTAAAAAACGCAGCATGCTCATTAATTTGCGGAATCGCGGCGATCCCGCACCCATAGGAATGCATTGTTCCGCTTACTTCCCGCATGTGCCTGTGCACACCGTGGGGAAAGTAAGCAGAACAATTGCAGATGGTACCCATGGTCCGGAGGAGAGGAGACAGTCCTCCGGGCTCTGGGTATCATATCCCTGTAAAAAATAGAATTTAAAATAAAAAATATTGTTATTCTTACCTTCCGGCGTCCCGCGCAGTATTCCCGCCTCTCTCCACGCATCCATTCCCAGTAATCCTTTGCGAAAATGCCCGCGATGACGTCCGTTCTCGCGGTAATTTGCGCAACGTCATCGCGAATTACCGCGAGACATCGCCATCCCGCGAGAACGGACGTCATCGCGGGCATTTTCGCAAAGGATTACTGGGAAAGGATGCGCAGGACGTCGGAAGGTAAGAATAACACTATTTTTTATTTTTTTTTACATTCTATCTTTTACTACTGATGCTGCATAGGCAGCCTCAGTAGTAAAAAGTTGGTCACACTTGTCAAACACTATGTTTGACGAGTGTGACCAATCTGTCAATCAGTTCTCCAAGCGATGCTACAGATCGCTTGGAAAACGCTAGCATTTTGCAAGCTAAATACGCTTGCAAAATGCTAGTTTTTCCTCGGGAAAATCGCGGGAATTTAAAATGCAATTTTCCCGCGGAATGGAATTCCGGAACTCTCGCGGTAATTTCCACGAGAGTTCCGGTACGTGTGCACTTAGCCTAAATCTATCACAGCCTATAATGCTTTAATCATGGAGGGTCTTTCCCAGAATATTTTTAATAATAAAGAAAAAAAGTTTTTAAGTATTAAAAACCCAAGCATTCCTTTTTTTTACCACTTATCTAAAGTACACAAAGGTCTTTGCAATCCCCCTGGCAGACCGATAATTGCGGGTATTAACTCTTTAACCTCTAATCTAGCCCATTACATCAATAGGATCATGTTACCGCACGTATTTGAATTAAAAAGTCACCTCAGAGATTCAACTCATTTATTGTATCTACTCCAAGAAGTCACTTGGAAACCGCAATATGTTTTCATTGCTATGGATGTGACTGCACTTTATTCTAACATTTCACATGATGTAGGTGTAAATTGTTTTCATCATTTTTTAAAATCTGATATTAGACTTTCTTTGGCTCAAAAGGATTTTATTTTAAAAGGTATTGATTTTATATTGAAAAATAATTTTTTTACCTTTGAAAAAATATTTTTTCAACAAATTAAGGGGACTGCAATGGGCTCAAAGGTAGCACCTACTTTCGCTAACCTTTTTATGGGGATTTTTGAAAAAATTTTTTATCTTGAATGAAAATTGGAGCAAAAATATTATTTTTTATAAAAGATTCATTGATGACCTATTTTTTATCTGGGACAATTCTACTAATAATGTTGAAACTTTTATTCAGACAAATATTCAGGATTGAGAGTCCTCAGTAGTTGATACCTTTTAATGGCTAACTGAAAAGATGGTAATACATTGCAAGCTTTCGAGACTACTCAGGTCTCTTCATCAGGCTAGACTAATACAAAATCTGAAGTCACATATTTATGCACAATACAGCCTAGAAAAAATGCAATAGATAAGACAAGTGACGTGAAGCAGAACTATCAATATGGGAGAGGGAGAAACATAAATATAAACATTGGACCAGTTCATAGATAAGGAGTCTGGATGTTTTATGGTCCTCTGATTGGGGTCTAGTTCTGTGTTGCCCCGCAAGGTTTTAAAAGGAAATTCCTTAATTGATGTAAAAAGACATAAATCCATGCGACACATTCATTCCAGCACTGAGAGTGTCAAAGTTCGTCATAAATTTGTACTCCCAAACTCGTCTCTCTCTCTGAGATGTGAAGTTACCTTTCAATACCAGTAATTTCATATCCATGCTGCTGTGATCAGGGATACAGAAATGTTTTGCCACAGGTAGATCCATTCTTTTTTCTCTTATTGTGTGACGATGAGCATTCATCCTTGTTCTAAGCTTTTGCCCTGTCTCCCCCACATACAGACCCCCAGTTGGACATTTAGTACAAATAATTAAGTACACCACATTAGATGTAATGCAGGTGAAAGTACCTGGGATCTTGTAGTCCTGATGTGAATTGGGGATCTTTATCTTGTCCGTGGTCATTATAAATGGACAGGTTTTACATTTTTTCTGGTTGCAAGGAAAGGTTCCTCCAGCTGTTGGAGAGGACAGGGAGCTTCTGACAATGATGCTTCTTAAATTTGGGGGCTGCCTAAAACACAGAAGTGGGGGGTCTGGAAAAATGGATTTTAATCGGGCATCTTTTTGTAGTAAAGGTTGTAATTTCCGTGCAGCTCCCCTTAGCACCTCCAGATTTGGGTTGTAGGTGACTACTAGAGGCACTCGGTTATTTTCTTCTTTAGCTTTGTAATGTAGCAGGTGATTCCTTGACAATCTGGTGGCTCTTGTAATTTGGTTTTCAATTGTTCTTGGATGGTAACCCTGATTCAAAAAGGTCTTTTTGAGGCGACCAAGGTGTTTGTCTCTATCCATGGGGTTGGAACATATACGATTGTATCTGATGGCTTGGCTATAGATAATAGAGTTCTTTATGTGTTTTGGATGGAAACTGTCCCATTTAAGGTATGTTGGACGGTAGATTGGCTTCTGATACAGGGATGTCTCTATTTCATTGTTTTTTAGCCTTTTAGCTTACAGGGACTGATGCTGATGCTGTGGTGAAACTTATAAAATTCATCCTCACCCACAATTACTTTGAATTTGACAACAGGATCTATCTACAGGAGACTGGCACAGCTATGGGAAGTAAAATGGCTCCACAGTATGCAAATCTTTTCATGGCCAAGCTTGAAAGCGATTTTTTGTCCTCATGCCCCATCAGGCCCCTGGCCTACTACCGCTTCATTGATGATATTTTAATCATCTGGACGGAGTCTGAGCAACAGCTAAAGACGTTCCACGAACAGTTTAATCAATTTCATCCCACCATCAATTTAACACTCAACTACTCCAGTACCGAGATTAATTTTTTGGACACCATCATTAAGCTAAAAAACAATGAAATAGAGACATCCCTGTATCAGAAGCCAATCGACCGTCCAACATACCTTAAATGGGACTGTTTCCATCCAAAACACATAAAGAACTCTATTATCTATAGCCAAGCCATCAGATACAATCGTATATGTTCCAACCCCATGGATAGAGACAAACACCTTGGTCGCCTCAAAAAGACCTTTTTTGAATCAGGGTTACCATCCAAGAACAATTGAAAACCAAATTACAAGAGCCACCAGATTGTCAAGGAATCACCTTCTACATTACAAAGCTAAAGAAGAAAATAACCGAGTGCCTCTAGTAGTCACCTACAACCCAAATCTGGAGGTGCTAAGGGGAGCTGCACGGAAATTACAACCTTTACTACAAAAAGATGCCCGATTAAAATCCATTTTTCCAGACCCCCCACTTCTGTGTTTTAGGCAGCCCCCAAATTTAAGAAGCATCATTGTCAGAAGCTCCCTGTCCTCTCCAACAGCTGGAGGAACCTTTCCTTGCAACCAGAAAAAATGTAAAACCTGTCCATTTATAATGACCACGGACAAGATAAAGATCCCCAATTCACATCAGGACTACAAGATCCCAGGTACTTTCACCTGCATTACATCTAATGTGGTGTACTTAATTATTTGTACTAAATGTCCAACTGGGGGTCTGTATGTGGGGGAGACAGGGCAAAAGCTTAGAACAAGGATGAATGCTCATCGTCACACAATAAGAGAAAAAAGAATGGATCTACCTGTGGCAAAACATTTCTGTATCCCTGATCACAGCAGCATGGATATGAAATTACTGGTATTGAAAGGTAACTTCACATCTCAGAGAGAGAGACGAGTTTGGGAGTACAAATTTATGACGAACTTTGACACTCTCAGTGCTGGAATGAATGTGTCGCATGGATTTATGTCTTTTTACATCAATTAAGGAATTTCCTTTTAAAACCTTGCGGGGCAACACAGAACTAGACCCCAATCAGAGGACCATAAAACATCCAGACTCCTTATCTATGAACTGGTCCAATGTTTATATTTATGTTTCTCCCTCTCCCATATTGATAGTTCTGCTTCACGTCACTTGTCTTATCTATTGCATTTTTTCTAGGCTGTATTGTGCATAAATATGTGACTTCAGATTTTGTATTAGTCTAGCCTGATGAAGAGACCTGAGTAGTCTCGAAAGCTTGCAATGTATTACCATCTTTTCAGTTAGCCATTAAAAGGTATCAACTACTGAGGACTCTCAATCCTGAATATTTTTCTATCCACTGGCTAACACGGTACAAAGATATACATCTTTCCTTATTCAGACAATAAATTCTAACGACTGGGATCTTTCTTTTACAGCAGCTTATAACAGTCTTTTAATTAATTTTTTAGATATTACCCTCTTTATCAAAGAAGACAGAATATGTAGCAAAACATTTTTCAAAAAAGTAGATACCAATGGCTACATTCATTTTAATAGTGGGCACTACAACAAATGGTTGAATAACATTCCTAATAATCAATTTCACCGGATTAGAAAAAACTGCTCATTGGATACTGACTTTAAAGATCAGTCCAATATTTTAAAGAAAAGATTTTTTGCTCAAAAATACCCTTCACATTTAATTAAGAATGCCTTTAAAAACTCTATCAAAGTAAATCAGAGAGCATTACTGGAGACAAAAGAGCAAGTAATTACTGATAAGAACTTTTCATTGAATTTTATAACGCAATTCTCCTTTGAACATAATGAAATTCGTAGAATTTTTCATAAGAATTGGCATATATTATTGAATGATCCCATTTTGAACAATATCCTTCCTAGGAATCCAGGGATTACATTCCGTAGAGCCCCTACAATCAAGGATCTAATAGCCCCTAGCCGCCTGAGAGCCCATGTTAGCCCCATTGGTGGTTATACCCTGAATTCAACCAAAGGAATCTTTAAATGTGGCGCTAGGAACTGCTTGTGCTGTTCTAATATAAATCATAAAGCTGACTATATAATTTCATTTTCTACTAAAGAGAAATTTATGATCCCTTTTGTTCTAAACTGTAACTCTGACTTTGTTATTTATGTCATTGAATGTCCCTGTGGTAAGCAATATGTGGGGAGGACCACACAACCCCTACATCTCAGATTGAACTCCCATTGGCATAATATTAAAAAAGGCCTGCTTACTCATGGGCTGTCCAGACATTACGCCTTGGTACATAATAAGAATTCGAAATTATTAAAAATTAGCCCTATCGATCATATACCTAAATGTGCACCGAACAGATCAACGAAACTAAATAGAAAGGAAGCCTATTGGATCTACAAATTAGGGAGTCTGAAACCACAGGGTCTAAATGAAATAACTGAGGTTTTTACCTAGACAGTGGAATATTTGTTTATATCTATATTCACATGCTCTGCAACCTATGAAAAAAATTGACCATGTGTATAGATGGTTTCTGAGATCTTTGCGATAATTTCTCTTTTTTCTATTTAAAATTTTATATGCATTATTTGTGACAGTTGCCCTTTTTGATAATTTTCACCTAATTATGCAGTCCCCGCCTTGTGGTTTTTATATTTTTATACCAATGCAGTTTTATATTTATATTTATAATTAATTTCACAATACTGTGCTTCCTTGGTTTAATGCATATTCATTTATTTCTATTATATTTATATGATTTTTTAACTATTTTTAAATTATTTATGGATTTGCTCACATATAGTTTTTGCGTTAACTCCAAAAAATAGTTATATATATGAAAATCCTGCATAGCCTCCTTTGGAATGAAACTCCCTTTGTATCGGTTTAGTTCCCCTTTTTCTTTTGCTCTTGGGAGTAATCACTTTCACACCCCTGTCTTAAACATTATCTCTGTTATTTGCATATTCTGAAGAGTTCCTTTCTTCTTTAATTAAGTGTTACTAACTCTACTAGTCAAACATGAAAGAATGACCCCAGCTGATAATACTTCCTTCTTCCTTCACTCAGCTTTTATCTACATACTGCTGAGCCATAGCGATTAGTGAGCAGTACAAGAATGTTACTGCCTCTCCTGTGCAGTGGAAAGACTTATGTGTCACACGTTGAACACAAAAGCTGCCTGCGATCTTATCTATTAATGAAGCCACTTGTTCACTTTGCTGGTTTATCCTGCACTTTTACTTTGAGCAGTAGTCGGCTCCTGTACAGCTTCCGGTGTGTTGCTGTCTTTGATATATTAACCCTTTTTTATGTGCCTCATGCTAAATATAGAGTTTGCCCGCGATCCTTGTGCCAATGGGGCAGTGAATCTATTTTGTCGGCTTGTCCTGCGTTCTCATTCTGAGCTGCTGCTGTACAGTTTCTAGTGTGTTGCTGCATCTAGCATCTTTTAAACCCATTTTCCTTTTTTATACTTAAAAATAACTTCATATTTATTTTTTCAGCGTTTAACTAAAATTATATTATATTTTTTATTGGTAAAGAATTAAAATTATGCTTTTATTTTCTCCCCTTTTTTTTTAGAAAGATTGCAATACTTTCCTTGAGAAAAGGTAGCTTGTTGCTTCTATACGGTAGTCCTCTTGTAAGGCATCCACCTCTGAACAAGAATAACCCCTTTTTTTGCAGGTTCGTGTCCACCTGAGCAGATGTCCGGTTCTTTCTTTCTTTCAGTTTTTCTTTTTTTCCATGTTAAAATCATAAATTTGACTTTATTATCTCTTTTGGAAATGTAAATTTAATCAAAAAATCTTCTAAAATACGCATACTTTTGTAATACATCCTAGGTGAACTGTTAACCATGTGGTGTCATTGAACTTTGACACTGCATCATCTGACTTGTTGGCGCTCATTTTTTTGAAATCCAGCGTCCTTTCAAACCTATTTATGTCTGTGATACCTGTATGTATTTTGTGGTATTTCCTGATGAAGGGGGCATGAGACCCCTGAAACGCGCAGAATAAAACCACTGCAATCATACAGCATTCTCCTGGAATTTGTTTAAAGCAGCAGCGCGGAATATAGCTACGAACTCCCTTTGGATTTATAATCTCTGACAGCGGCATTTAACTTGCACTCAAGCAGAAAAACACGCCCACCCCATGGGTTGTCATGACAGCTTGCATTCATAGGAGATCAGCATTTACGCTACACATAGCAGGGCTGGAGCCCTGCTATGTGTAGCACAAGCGATCGGAAAATCGCAGTTTCAAGTCTCCTAAGGTGATTATAGAAGCAAGTAAAAAGTAAAAAAAAATTGTTAAAAAAAGTTTAAAAAGTACATAAACTTTCACATACCTCCAATTTTGCCCCATTCAAAATAAAACAATCAAAAATACACATTTGGTATAGTTGCATTCAGAAAAGCCCAAATGTATCAAAATCTAAAATGAATTAGTATGATCAGTAAACACCATAATGAGAAAAAAAATCAAAACTTCAGAATTACGTTTTTTTGGTCGCCGCAACATTGAAGTAAAATGCAATAATGGAGACAGTACAGGTATTAGAAACTGGCGCCATTTTTTTTTCTTACAAACTTTGGATTTTTTTTTCACCACTTGAATAAAAAAGAACCTATACATGTTTGGTATCTGTGCACTCGTAATGACCTGATGAATCATAATGGCAGGTCAGTTTTACCATATAGTGAACATAGTAAATATTAAACCCAAAAAACAATTGTGGAATTGCCCATTTTTTGCAATTTCATCACACTTAGAATTTTTTTTTCCCGTTTGCCAGTCCACCACATAATAAAATCAATGACTTTACTCAAAAACACAACTTGTCCCACATGAAACAAGCCCTCATACGACTATATTGACAGAAAAATAAAAAAAGCTATGGCTCTGGGAAGAAGGAGAGAAAAAAACTGAACATCTCAAGGTGAAGAGGTTAAAATCATTAGGAATCCTTTAAAAATGCATAAAGCACAGAAGACAGACTTTATACTTCAAAGTTCTAGGCGAGTTTCATCCATTGTTACGCTTCCTAGAGTGGACCCCCTGGGTCGTGATACAGAAACACCCCGGAGTGAGCTAACCTAGTGAGACCTACCCCTATACAGGGAGCGTCAGGGGCAGGCCCAGGGAGCTCTAATACCACCACTGCTGGTACCGAGAGTGAGGCTCGTAGGGGACCAGGGAAGCAAGATGTAGAGCTGTAAGTAGATTGGACGCACAGGAGAACTAAGAGACAAAACAAAGGACAGAAGGAATAGTGGGAAAAGATGGTGGGGAGCTGAGAAGGTGGGACCGGATCGGAAGACAAGGGCCACGGAGACTGGAGAAGACCTGCAGACCGGGAATAGAGGAGACGTAATGAGATCTTGACCTCGGGACTGGGACAAGTAGGATGGGATCCAGAGGGTCAGGGACAGAGGAGACAGGGTGGAATCTTGTGGGCTTGAGACTCAGGTAGGAATAGGTACTGAAAGAAAAAACAATCAGAGACTGGGTTAGAGAGAAGCACCGAGGTGCTCACAGAGAGCCTGAATACTGACCATGACTAAGAGAGAGCAGAGCAGTAATCAGGCAACTCCGTTAGGGAAAGGCAACCTGAAATACCAGGTCTCTAGCCGCGATTGCACAGAAACCGCTTCCAGGTCAGGACACCGCAGCTTAATCAAAATGCTGGAGCTGCGCGCGGTCGCATCCTCAGCAGAGCAGGGTGGGTGCGCGAGCAGTGGAATCTCCGGCCTGACGGGGAAGCCGGAAGTGCCGGAGCGCGATGGCGAAGTCCCTGCCTCGCAGCACGCAGGGGCACAGGAGCAATGGGGTGAGTGGCGGCACCAACCGTTACATCCATTTTTAACTAATCCATTGATAAGTCAATGGATGAAAAAAATCAGCCTACCGGTTTCAGCGGAAAAAACAGATGAGAAAAAAAATGGATGCAACAAGTAAGGCCTGTTTCACACATCAGTTTTTCACCATCAGTCAAAATCCGCCAAAAAGGGAAAATGGTGGATTCGCTAAAAATGTGTAAAAACGGATGCAAGTGGATGGTACGAATCCGTTTTTTGACGGATCCGCTATACGGATTTTTGTACGGATCCGTCAAAATCCGGATCCGTTCCATCCGCTGGCATCCGTTTTTTTCCATCCGTTGGATCCGTTTTCTGACGGATCCGTTTTTCCACACCTCCAAAATGAGATGCTCCCAAATATGATTGGCTCTTGGAAAATGCTCCCAAATGTGATTGGATACTGGAAACTAGGGAAAACTATATCTATGGTGTTGTAAAATAATATCTTTGAAAGGTTTTAGAGCTAGTGGCAGAGATGGAAGGAGTTATTGCGAGTATTAACAGCTTCTGTGTGGAATTTGATCTTCACTGCAATCGGTTGGCAATTATTGCTCTCCAGAGGGAGAAAAGAAGACTGCGAATCCTGCGTCTCCAACGCATGAAGAGACAACGGCACTGGATTCATCCGATAAATGCACAGAGATTTACCCTTGGCGTGTTTTCTACACTGTATCTGGAATTGAGGGATAATCCGGACAAGTTCTTCAATTATGTGCGGATGAGGCACGACCTGTTTGAGATATTGGTGGAGCGTGTCGGAGTGCAAATCCGGAGACGGGACACCTACATGCGCTTTTCTGTATCACCGGCGGAGCGTTTGATGGTGACCCTTCGGTAAGTTATCTACTTTTTAAAATGTTTCAGATTCTGCAGGCTTTTATTGTTATGTTATGGCTTGTAGCTTGCATTAATTTTACTTTTTCCCCTTTTTTTACCAGATTCCTGGCAACTGGAGAATCCTTCACCTCCCTCCATTCCCAGTTCCGGCTCGGGATTTCAACAATATCTGGAATTGTCCAACAGACCTGCCGGGCATTGTGGGATTGTCTACAGGAGGAGTTCATCCCACAGCCAAGACACAGGAAAGGTGGCTGGAGATTGCGGACAACTTTCAACAAATCTGCCAGTTTCCAAATTGCGTTGGTGCCTTGGATGGGAAGCATATAAGGATTGTGAAACCCATTGGATCTGGATCAGAATTTTTCAACTACAAGAAATTCTTTTCAATTGTACTGATGGCCATTGCAGACGCAAAACGCAAATTTATTGCGGTGGACATTGGTGCGTAGGGTCGTTCAAATGATTCTCAAGTCTTCAAGATGTCCGCAATGGGCCGTCGTTTGTATGGAGACAATTTTGATTTCCCACCTCCAACACCACTCCCTGGAACAACAGGCCCACCAATGCCATCTGTGTGTGTTGGTGACGACGCATTTCAACTGTCCAAACATCTTCTCAAGCCATATGGAAGTCATGGATTGACACACGGGAAAAAATATTTAACTATCGATTGACAAGAGTGCGAAGAGTGGTGGAGTGCGCTTTTGGGATTTTAACTGCAAAATGGAGAGTGCTGTTAACTGCCATAAAAATGAAAACTGAGATTGTGGATGAGGTGGTGAAGGCATGTGTCATCCTGCACAATTTCATACTTTCAAAGGAACCTGTTTCCATGGAAGAAAATGTTTGTGAAACCACCTTGTGGGATTATCAGCAGACAACTGTTCGGAGTACTGTGTCAGTGTCAAGAATGAGGGACACATTTGCGGATTATTTTCTGTCACCAGAAGGAAGAGTTGACTGGCAAGATGACAAGGTATAATTTTTTTTATACCAATTGTGGGTAATAACAGCGTTGTGTTTTTTGACCTTTACACCAACGGTGTACTTTGAAATGTTACCAAGTGTTGTGGTTTTTTACCTTTACACCAACGGTGTACTTTGAAATGTTACCAAGTGTTGTGGTTTTGACCTTTACACCAATGGTGTACTTTGAAATGTTACCAAGTGTTGTGTTTTTGACCTTTACACCAACGGTGTACTTTGAAATGTTACCAAGTGTTGTGTTTTTTGACCTTTACGCCAACGGTGTACTTTCAACCTTTACCAAGAACTAAAGAAAAAAAGTAAACTACACAATAAAGTTCTTTTGAAACAAAAACTTGTTTATTATTGCAATGTTTTTCAAAATTATATACTGTTATTTTAGTAATTTTGAGAACTGTTCTTTTAATATTTTTTTTAGAAAAATAGATATAACAAATTTTTTTAGAACATAAATTTTTTACAACATTACAGATGCCGGTATTGTTAGGTGGAGATATCATCAGAGGGGTTACCAGGGTTGACCACATCGAGGGGGGGGTGGAGGACTGGGAACGGAGTTGGTGAGGATCAGAAGTGGAAGGGGGGGTTGAAAACATGAGGTTGGGACTGGAGTTGATTGAGGTTTGTGGGAACATTGAAGGTGTGTGGGGGTGGGTATGGTGAGGGCATTGGGGTATAACGCAATGGGGAAGGAAGATACTGGGAAGAATGGGATGGGGAACTAGAGAAAGGAGAAGGAGTGGTAGGAGAATGGATGGACGTGGGAAGGATGGACAGAGGGAGGATGGACGGTGGAATGAGGTGATGGAATAGGTGCATGGGATGCTTCAGACACTGCATCAACTAGAGCATTGTGACAGGCTTACATCACATGGATCTGCTGGTGAGTATTTAAACCTTCCATTTGCCAGACAACTGAATGAAAAAAAATGTGTCTCGGCATCTGGTTTGACTCTGCATTTATCCGTTCCACGTAGCTTCTGAATTCCATGATACTTTGATTTATCATGTTCAACCCAGAAGCTAACTGCTGACCATAAACGTGGAAAGCATTCTGGACGGATGAGTTCAGACTCAAACAGTCAGACATGGTCATCCTTTCCAGACCTCTCAGACGCTGCCATCCAGAACCAAAAGTTGGTCGAGATGTTGCGGCAGTGTCAGAGGGGTGGGGCAAAGGGTACTGTAAATCGTCACCAGCAGCTTCATGTGATGAAGTCTGCCCTGCTGCTGCAGTGCTGGTGGAGGGGATAGAGGGACGAGACAAGAGAGAAGGTAGAGAGGGGTCGGATACCTCGATGTGGTCACCGGTGGCGGTCTCCGAAGGGATCCCTCCAGAGGGAGGCAACTCAGAAGCAGGCTCCCGAGTGCTGCAGACGGTGTTAAAAAAAGAGAAAAAAATATATATTGATATTTCATTTAACATTGCTGAAAACAAAATAGGTTAAACATGTAAACATTTGTACTACAGAAATGGTGTGTGGAATATTTACCTTCTTCTCACCATCGTCGACCGGAGGAACGACAGGGCACTGTAATGTTTATACGGGGTGCTCCTGCGTCCTCCCGATCCACTCGGGGCCTGCGTCTCCTTGTTGAAGTCCCTCTTGAAGCGATCCCTGAGCGACCGCCACCATATGATAACCCTGTCACCTGTGAAGAAAAATAAAAAAAGGGGTTAGTATTCAACACGACACATGCTGTAATATAAGTTACTGAAATTGGAATACTTACGCACAAAATCCCTGGCCCTCGCATCGAGCTCCTCCCAGTTCTCAACAACCTCCGAACACACCTCATCCCATAGCTGTCGGGTGGTTGGTTGGTCGGCATGTAAGCGGTTTGCCATGTTCCACAGCGGCTCCCGTTGTTGGACAACCTCAATGAGGGTGTCCACATCGATGATGATACCCTCTTCCACATGTCTGTGGGGAACACGCTGTGAAACCTGTGAAAAAAAATAAACAAAAAAAAATGATTACATTCAAACACATGAGGTTCATTAATCAATCACCCAAATAAAGGGTTACTTACCGTTCGCCAACCACCAGGGGCATGATCTCGATGACGCTGGGATGTCCTGGGAATCGCTTTAGTGCGGGCACCGGATTCTGAAGACTGTTAAAAAAAAAAAAATTTGGGTTGGATGGATGCGTAGTTATTGTGTGTGCTGTGATGAATGTTTGTGTGGGGTGTAGCATTATGTATGTATGTATGTATATGAGTTTTTGTATCTGCTAAACTTACACTCTACGCGCCCCCTCCTTGCATTTCTCCACCCTGCATGTCTCCTCCTGGAAGCTCCTCAGATTCAGCTTCCTGTGAAAACATAATACATGCATATAGGGTTAAAAAAAAAAGTAAAATAAGAGTAAAAAAAAAATATATATATATTTATCTCAGTTCGCTGATGATGTGAGGGGGAGCTCTCAGAAGAAGACATTGCTGCGACCTGGCTGGCGGGTCTCTGCTGTGGCCTGTCTGGCGGGTCTCTGCTGCGGCCTGGCTGGCGGTGCTTCCTGAATGGATCTGCAAGTATAAAGACACTTGTAAGGCTACTATACAAAGGATCAGAAAAAGCTTTCAGGTCAATATACTTACAGAGAAAATATAACTAGTGGCCTAGTGTTCTCTGCTGCGGCCTGGCTGGTGGGTCTCTGCTGCGGCCTGGCTGGCGTTGCTTCCTGAACGGATCTGCAAGTATAATGACACTTATAAAGCTACTATACAAAGGATCAGAAAAAGCTTTCAGGTCAATATACTTACAGGGAAAATAGAACTGGTTGCCTAGTGTTCTCTGCTGCAGCCTAGCAGCTCCTTCCTGAACGGATCTGCAAGTATAACGAGAATTTTAATAACATAGGAAAAGAAAAATCTTCATTGGTATTAATGTGTGTAATTCCCTGAAACTCTCACTGAGAGTATACCCAAGTGTTTGCGTGTGTAAATTCCCTGAAAATCTTACTGATAGTATAACCACACTGTGATTGCATGTGTGTAATTCCCTGAAACTCTCACTGAGAGTATACCCAAGTGTTTGCATGTGTGTAAATTCCCTGAAAATCTCTCACTGAGTGTAACCACACTGTGAATGCATGTGTGTAATTCCCTGAAACTCTCACTGAGAGTATACCCAAGTGTTTGCATGTGTGTAAATTCCCTGAAAATCTCTCACTGAGAGTAACCACACTGTGATTGGATGTGTGTAATTCCCTGTACTCTCACTGAGAGTATACCCAAGTGTTTGCATGTGTAAATTCCAATCTCTCACTTGAGAGTATAACCACACTTGTATACCAAAAACCAACACTTAATGTACCTTTTTTGTACGTATACCCATACTTAATTTTACCTGGCTTTAAAATAATACTACGGACAGTTTTTATAAACAGTTTTTATTAATTTTTTTTTTTTTTACACAATTCGGAGCTACTTTGCTCTTTATTTTAAATACCACAATAAATTAAAAATAAAAAAACAGTCATATACAACAGAAACACCACATACAACACCACAGTTACACCACATACAATACACAACACAATCACAGCACAATTGCAAATATGGAAATAAAATTACAGTACTATGAAAATAAAATGCAGTACACATGCAACAGAAAAACAATTAAAAGTATGAAAAAAGCATAATAAAAATACACACACACACAGACATGCAACACTGGGAGGCCACGAACATACATGCAGGAAGGCAGACCACACACACACACAAACATGCAGGCCACAGACAGGCCACACACACAGGAAGACAAGCCACAGACTCACACTGACATGCCCCACACAAATAGCTTTAATAATCACACAATTGCAGGCTTTGGTAGCAGGCCTCTCCGTCCTGGCTTGGTACTGGGCAGCTGGGCAGGTGCTGGCAGGTCTCTTGCTCCAGGGGTCTTGCAGCTGGGGGTCTTGCTGCTGGGCAGGTTATGGCAGGCTGGCAGGCTCTGTCTCTTATCAGCTGGGGGTCTTTCTGCTGGGCAGGTGCTGGCTGGCTGACTCTGTTTCTTCAGTCTGGCTGGTGCCGGATGTCTGGGCCCAATGATTAATTAGCCCACCTTTATATAGTTTTTGGACTGTCTGGAAAAGTATCTTTTTTTCTGAGCATGCTCAGTGCGATTTAGCGGATTTCCCCGGCGGATTCCGCAAAATAGCGGATCCCAGTGGAACCGCCGCCCATAGGCACCCATTCTACCACATGGCGGACGATGGCGGATCCGCCATCTCCTGCCATTTTGACGGCGCAAAAAAAAACGTTGCAAAGTCCGTTCACCTTAGACAGAATCCGCCAGAAATCTGTCGGATCCGCCGAATAGCAGACGTAACGGACGACCATCCGCCAAAATCCGCCACTAATGTATCTCAATGGGAAAAAATGGCGGATCCGCCACAAGAAAAGCGGATCCGCCATTTTCACTTTTTGGAGGATTTTGACTGATGGTGAAAAACTGATGTGTGAAACAGGCCTAAGACACCCGAAAACAACTGTTTCTCTCGGATGGTAACACTCACATGAATGTGTGAATTCAGCCCAAGTCATGCTTTTTTTCTCTCTCCTAGAGCATTCCTGTCCTCCTTAGTGAAATACTTAAATATTTTTGAGCTAAGCTCAAGTACTACAATAAGTCCTGGAAAATGTGATAAATCTTTGATGTGGTTGATCTTAAAGAAGCATTTACAGCTATTTTTGTTATCCTTTAGAAACATGTTGGAAGTGTAGTGTTAGTGCATTAAAATACTTACCAGTTACAGTCTTCTACTATTCCCAGCACCACTTGGGTCCTCTGCTGCACCATGTGACTACTCTTCATCTTTGCCAGCTCATGCAGTGTCTATTGTATGTACGGGTAATTGCCTTCCCAATGTTAATGTCTAAGACTGAGAAAGAGGATTTATAGACTCACACTGAGAAAACGATTTCCATTTCAACCATAAACTCTTTTTCTGAGCCGGCTGGAATGGATTGAGGTCTAGTTTTCCAGAAGACAACCGGACCGGCGCTGGAAACCAGAGAAGACAGGGACCAGGAATTATTTCACAATTACACTACATAATTATTCAGGGACAATTATAAGGAAAAAAAACAATGTACAGGGAACACTTCATTAGTTTCATATTCTGAAATACAGTGAAGGAAATAATTATTTGATCCCTTGCTAATTTTGTAAGAACAGTCTAAAATTTTAAGGGAAGGTTAATTTTAACATTGAGAGATTGAATATCAAAAATAAAATCCAGAAAATCATAATGCATAAATTATATAAATTTATTTGCATTTTGCAGTGAGAAATAAGTATTTGATCCCCTACCAACCATTAAAGAGTTCTGTCACCTACAGACCAGTTAGACACTCCTAATCACCTTGTTACCTGCATTAAATACAGCTGTCTTACATAGTCACCTTTATAAAAGACTCCTGTCCACAGACTCAATCAGTCAGACTCTAACCTCTACAACATGGCCAAGATCAAAGAGCTTTATAAGGATGTCAGGGACAAGATCATAGACCTGCAAAAAGTTGGAATGGGCTACAAAACCATACATAAAGCACTGGCTGAGAAGGAGACAACTGTTGGTGCAATAGTAAGAAAATGAAAGAAATACAAAATGACTGTCATTCAACATCGATCTGGGCACCATGCAAAATCTCACCTCGTGGGGTATCCTTGATCATAAGCAAGGTGAGAGATCAGCCTAAAACTACATGGGGAGGACTTGTTAATGATCTCAAGGTAGCTAGGACCACAGTCGCCAAGAAAACCATTGGTAACACATTACTCCTTAAAGGTTTAAAATCCTGCAGTGCTCACAAGGTCCCCCTGCTCAAGAAGGCACATGTGCAGGCCCATCTGAAGTTTGCCAATGAACACTTGGATGATTCTGTGAGTGATTGAGAGAAGGTGCTGCGGTCAAATGTGACAAAAATTGAGCTCTTCGGCATTAACTCGCCATATTTGGAGGAAGAGAAATGCTACTTATGGCCCAAAGAACACCATCCCCACTGTCAAGCATGGAGGTGGAAATATTATGTTTTGGGGGTGTTTCGCTGCTAAGGGCACAAGACTAATTCACCGCATCAATGGGAGAATGGATGGAGCCATGTACTGTAAAATCCTGAGTAACAACCTCCTTCCCTCCGCCAGGACATTAAAAATGGGTCAAGGCTGAGGCTTTGAGCAAGACAATGACCCAAAACATACAGTAAAGGCAACAAAGCAGTGGCTCAAAAAGTAGCACATGAAGGTCATGGAGTGCCCTAGCCAGTCTCCAGACCTTAATCCCATAGATATCTTATGGAGGGAGTTAAAGCTGCGAGTTGCCAAGCGACAGACTCAAAATCTTAATGATTTAGAGATGATCTGCAAAGAGGAGTGGACCAAATTTCCTCCCGACATGTGCGCAAACCTCATCAACTACAAAATAGGGTTTTGCAACCAAGTATTAAGTCTTGTTTGCCAGAAGGATCAAATACTTATTTCTCACTGCAAAATGCAAATAAATGTATATAATTTATACAATGTGAGTTTCTGGATTTTATTTTTTATATTCTATCAATGTTAAAATTAACCAACTCTAAAAATTATAGACTGTTCATGTCTTTGTCAGTGGGCAAACTTACAAAATCAGAAAGGGATGAAATAATTATTTTCTTCACTGAATGCTGTCTTTGATCTTGATGTCATGATTCAAAGCTTTCAGGGTTAGACTTTCAGTCATGACAATATACCCTAGTTTATGAATGTGTCATCTCTCATCCTACTATTATCGATGCGATCATAAAGTAGATTATAGTAATTACATTTTCTTAACATTACTAAAATAATAAGCCTGTTTGCTGCTTAGGCAGAAATAAAAATGCATTTGTAATTGATACAATGTATTGAAAAAATATTGTTGACATATACCAAACTTTAAAGGGGTTATCTGGGACTACAGTGGGTTCGGAAAGTATTCAGACCCCTTTTAATTTTCATTCTGTTTCAGTGCAGCCATTTGGTAAATTAAAAAAAAAATCTTTTTTTTCTCATTAATGTACACTCTGCACACCATATTGACTGAAAAAAAAATAAATGTGGAAACTTTTGTACATTTATTATAAAACAAAAACTGAAATATCACATGGCCATAAGTATTCAGACCCTTTGCTCAGTATTGAATAGAAGCACCATTTTGAGCTAGTACAGCCATGAGTCTTGGGAATGATGCAACAAGTTTTTCACTCCTGGATTTGGTGATCCTCTGCCATTCTTCCTTGCAGATCCTCTCCAGTTCCGTCAGGTTGGATTGTGAACGTTGGTGGACAGCCATTTTCAGGTCTCTCCAGAGATGCTCAATTGGGTTTAGGTCAGGGCTCTTGCTGGGTCAGTCAAGAATGGTCACAGAGTTGTTCTGAAGCCACTCCTTTGTTATTTTAGCTGTCTGCTTAGTGCCACTGTCTTGTTGGAAGGAGACCCTTTGGCAAAGTCTGAGGCCGCATTCATGTTTCCTTCAATTGCAGCCAGTCGTCCTGCCCCTACAGCTGAAAAATACCCCATAGCATGATGCTGCCACCACCATGTTTCTCTGTTGGGATTGTATTGGGCAGGTGATGAGCAGTGCCTGGTTTTCTCCACACATACCGCTTAGAAAAAGCTCTATCTTCGTCTCATCAGACCAGAGAATCTTATTTGTCATAGTCTGGGAGTCCTTTGTGAGTTTTTTTTTGGCAAACTATTCGGACTTTCATATGTCTTGCATTGAGGAGAGGCTTCTGTCGGGCCCCTCTGCCATAAAGGGCTGCAGTAATCGTTGACTTTGAGGAGCTTTCTCCCATCTCCCTACTGCATCTGTGGAGCTCAGCCACAGTGATCTTGAGGTTCTTCTTTACCTCTACTTCTCTCACCAAGGTTCTTCTCCCACGATTGCTCACTTTGGCTCTACAGCCAGGTCTAGGAAGACTTCTGGTGGTCCCAAACTTCTTCCATTTAAGGATTATGGAGGCCAATGTGCTCTTAGGAACCTTGAGTACTGCAGAAATTCTTTTGTAACCTTGGCCAGATCTGTGCCTTGCCACAATTCTGTCTCTGAGCTCCTTGGCCAGTTCCTTTGACCTCATGATTCTCATTTGGTCTGACATGCACTGTGAGCTGTGAGGTCTTATATAGACAGGTGTGTACCTCTACAAATCAAGTCCTATCAGATTAATTAACCACAGCTGGACTCCAATGAGGGAGGAGAACCATCTCAAGGAGGATCACATGGAAATGGACAGCATGTGATTTAAATATGAGTGTCTGAGCAAAGGGTCTGAATACTTAGGACCATATGATATTTTGGTTTTTCTTTTTTAATAAATTTGCAAAAATTTCTACATTTTTGTTTTTTTTCAGTCAAGATGGGGTGCAGAGTGTACATTAATGATAAAAAAAAGAACTTTTTTTGAATTAACCAAATGGCTGCAATGAAACAGAGTGAAAAATTTAGAGGCGTCTGAATACTTCCATACTCACTGTATTTTATTGGTTTTCCTTATGACCATACAGAGAGGTGATTGCTAACGCTCTGTGACCATTCTGCATTCATTCGATATCTGCCGGCACAGTGCGGTCATTGACACCTTCTGCCGGTGATTCTGTGCCTTCTGGTGACATCGCGTCGACAGAGTAGCAGCTTCTTTTCCATTCTGCTCTGTTGATGCCATGTTGATCGACAGCTGGCTGGCCACTGTCTAACTGCGGAGAACCATCAGTCAATCAGCTTGACATTGGCAGTCACAATGCATCGACGGAGGAGCCTGGAAAATGAAGAGCTGCTATGTTGGCATGAAGCAGTGGAATCACTGACATTCGTGGTCCGTTACCGCTTTGAGCCATCAGAGATGGGCGCCGGATAGTACTGATAAATAGTTAGCAACTACCTGCCTATAATAATATTCTTTATTTTTATATAGCGCTAACATATTCTGCAGCTCTTTACAGTTTTGCACACATTATCATTGCTGTCCTATAGGTCTTAGGCAAAAATTAAACTAGTCCCGAATAACCCCTTTTAAAAAAATATCACTCTTTTAGCAGTACCTTGATACTCAATATAGGAATCTTATAAACACCCATTTACTGTTTTAACCCCTTAGCGACAGAGCCAGTTTGCAGCTTAATGACCAGGCCAATTTTTACAATTCTGACCACTGTCCCTTTATGAGGTTATAACTCTGGAATGCTTTAATGGATCCCGCTGATTCTAAGACTGTTTTTTCGTGACATATTGTACTTCATATTAGTGGTAAAATTTCTTCGATAAGTCTTGTTTATTTATGAAAAAAATGGAAATATGGCGAAAATTTTGAAAATTTTGCAATTTTAAAACTTTAAATTTTTATGCCCTCAAATCAGAGAGATGTGTCACACAAATTTCTTAATAAATAACATTTTCCACATGTCTACTTTACATCAGCACAATTTTGGAAGCAAAATTTTTTTTGTTAGGAAGTTATAAGGGTTAAAAGTTGACCAGCGATTTCTCATTTTTACAACAAAATTTACAAAACCATTTTTTTAGGGACCACATCATATTTAAAGTCATTTTGAGGGGTGTACATGACAGAAAATACCCAAAAGTGGCACCATTCTAAACACTAGACCCCTCAAGGTGCTCAAAACCACATTCAAGAAGTTTATTAACCCTTTAAGTGCTTCACAGGAACTAAAGCAATGTGGAAGGAAAAAATTAATATTTAACTTTTTTTTGCAAAAAATTTACTTCAGAACCAATTTTTTTTATTTTCACAAGTGTTAAGAGAAAATCAACCACAAAATTAGTTGTACAATTTCTCCTGAATACGCCGATACCCTATATGTGGGGGTAAACCACTATTTCAGCACACGGCAGAGCTCGCAAGGGATGAAGCGCCGTTTGACTTTTTCAACGCAGAATTGGCTGGAATTGAGATCGGATGCCATGTTGCATTCGGAGAGCCCTTAATGTGCCTAAACAGTGGAAACCTCCAACAAGTGACCCCATTTTGGAAACTAGACCCATTAAGGAACTTATCTAGATGTGTGGTGAGCACTTTGAACCCCCAAGGGCTTCACAGAAGGTTATAACGTAGAGCCGTGAAAATAAGAAATCTATTTTTTTCCACAAAGATGATCTTTTCGCCCCCAAATTTTTATTTTTTACAAGGGTAACAGGAGAAATCATACCCGCACAGTTGTTATGCAATTTGTCCTGAGTACGCTGATACCCCATATGTGGGGGGGAACCACTGTTTGGGCACATGGGAGAGCTTGGAAAGGAAGGAGTGCCATTTTGGAATGCAGACTTTGATGGAATGGTCTGCGGGCATCATGTTGCGCTTGCAGAGCCCCTGATGGGCCTAAACAGTGGAAACCCCCCACAAGTGACCCCATTTTGGAAACTAGACCCATTAAGGAACTTATCTAGATGTGTGGTGAGCACTTTGAACCTTCAAGTGCTTCACAGAAGTTTATAACGTAGAGCCGTGAAAATAAAAAATCCATTTTTTTTCCACAAAAATGATCTTTTCGCCCCCAAATTTTTATTTTTACAAGGGTAACAGGAGAAATAATACCTGCACAGTTGTTATGCGATTTGTCCTGAGTACGCCGATACCCCATATGTGGGGGGGAACCACTGTTTGGGCGCATGGGAGAGCTCGGAAGGGAAGGAGTGCCATTTTGGAATGCTGACTTTGATGGAATGGTCTGCGGGCATCATGTTGCGCTTGCAGAGCCCCTGATGGGCCTAAACAGTGGAAACCCCCCACAAGTGACCCCATTTTGGAAATTAGACCCCCTAAGGAACTTATCTAGATGTGTGGTGAGCACTTTGAACCCCCAAGCGCTTCACAAAAGTTTATAAACGCAGAGCCGTGAAAATAAAAAGTCTTTTTTTATTTCCACAAAAGTGATTTTTTAGACCCCCAAAGTTGGCAAATAGTGGAAACCCCTCAATTCTTGCTCCAACCCTAACCCCAATACACCCCTAACCCTAATCCCAACCCTAATCCCTAATCCTAATTCTAACCTAATTCTAGTTCGCCCTAAACCTAATTCTAACCCTAGTCGTGACCCGAACCCTAACCCTAGCCCTAGCCTAACCCTAGCCCTAACCCTAGCCCAACCCTAACCCTAGCCCAACCCTAACCCTAGCCCAACCCTAACCCTAACCCTAGCCCTAACCCTACCCTAACCCTAACCCTAACCCTACCCTAACCCTAGCCCTAACCCTAGCCCAACCCTAACCCTAACCCTAATGGAAAACTGAAAAAAAAAATATTTTCTTTATTTCATTATATTGGCCTATATAAGGGAGTGATAAACGGGGGGGTTATGTACTATTTTTTTTATTTTGATCACTATGATCGTTTATCATAGTGATCAAAATAATGAATGGAATCTGCCAGCCGGAGCCGGCAGATTCCCGGCGGGCGCACTGCGCATGCACCCGCCATTTTCAAGATGGCAGCGCCCATCGGAGGATGCCGGCGGGACGTGGGACCACCGGGAGGGGACGGAGGGCCACGGAGAGGTACCGGGGTGGGATCGGGGACCCTATTTCTCTCCTCTGATGTGCGATCACATCAGAGGAGAGAGAAATTAAATGTAAAATCGCGGCTTTTTTTTTTTTTTTGCGGTCGCCGTTATAGGGTTAATAACGGCGATCGCAAAAGCGGGGGTCGGTAAAAACCAACCGATTCATGTTCTCTGGGGTCTCGGCTACCCCTGGCAGCCGAGACCCCGGAGAAAATCCGACACTGGGGGGCGCTATTCACTTAAATCACAGCGCCGTGAATTAACGGCGCTGTGGTTTTAGTACCCTTAATTACCGCCGTTAAAAGGCGTATCGGCGGTCGTTAAGGGGTTAAAGTAGGAAGCTAATTAGTATCTACATGGTGCCAATATATTCCTAATCAGTGGTCTCCTGCTATTTAAAAATTACCATTACTCCTCTGATATCATAGATCTGGCATATTACTGATGTATGACATCACTTGGTGATTGTCGGGGCTCTAACCTCAGAAAGGGGCCACAGCTATGATTCAGTGGAGTACAGATTTCTAGGTCATTTCCAAAACACAATCCATCGTCATTTATTAATAGGTGTGTTTTAACAGCCCTATAGTCAATTGGGTATAATCTGAAAGCTATAAAACAAAAGATGACCGAAAAGACAAAATGAAGAAACAGCAGTGGCATAAGGCAATAAAACAGAGAAAAGAAAACAGAAACATACAGGAAAATCAACTACTAAGCCCGACGCCAAACGGTCTGCAAACCCCAAAAACGTTAGTGCCACAAATCCAAGTACCTCTATTAAAATATAATAGTATCTGCCCTTTTTTAGAACACTCATGATATCGTTGCAGATGATGAAAAGAATAACTATTTTTTGCTGACTTTCACAGAATCCTGACTATTCTTGGCCGTGATGGTGCAGCATGTGACATTGAAGAGACAGGTCGGCCTGCAGGCAGAGTAGCTACCACAGTGCCACCATTTTTGAAAGCAAGTACTGTCCCTTAAGATTGCTCATGCTCACGACTCATGTAAATCATGCAATGATTAAGTCCCTCTCAGCTTGAGCTCAAAAACTGCCAGACAAAATGAGGACCCCTAAGACTGCAATAAACTCAGCTTAGAGTAAAGTGAATGGAGTCTAAGGGATTGTCTTGTTTTCACTCTTTAACGCTTTGCTTTGTAATCAGAGAGCAGCATGATGTAGGGGCTGAGATCCTGATTCCAGCTGTGTGTCACTTACTAGGCTATGTTTTGATGTTCCAATAAAATAAGTGTTTTATCAACAGAGGATTATTACTACAGGACTAGGTGTCTTGTGCCTCCTAGTCAACTGCTCTGTGTAACTCCACCTCCACCACTGATCAACAGCTTTATGTCACTGCACAGTGTACACAAAAAGCTGCCCGAGTTGTGGGCGGGGTTATACTCTGATCAGCATTTGAGCCTTGCTAGTTCTTCAGCAGAGAAAACTGCGATTGTTTCAAAATGACAGCATGCAGACCAGTAAGTGACATCACTAGAATCAGGGTCTCTGCCAGTACATCATGCTACTCTCAAATTACATATCAAAAACCTGGTGACAGATTCCCTTTAAAGGGAGCTGGAATTGGCTGCAGGGAGTCCTTAAGTCATGCCCTCTATTAACCACTGCAAATAAGTTGCAGAGTCCAATATAGGGTGCAAAATAGAAAACATGAAGTTTAGACAGACAGGCAGGTGGACTTCTCTCACAACAGTGAATAGGCAGATGGTCGAGGCAGGCAGCAGATACGTGGTTAAAGGGAATCTGTCACCTAATTTTTGCCCTATGAGATGCGGCCACGGCCATCAGGGGCTTATCTACAGCATTCTGTAATGCTGTAGATAAGCCCCTGATGTAACTTGAAAGATAAGAAAAACGAGTTAGGTTATACTCACTCGGGGGTCCGGTCCGATGGGTGTCACGGTCCAGTCCGGCGCCTCCCTTCTTCTAGCGATGATGTCCTCCTCCTTGCTTCCCGTCGCGGCTCCTGCGCAGGCGTACTTTATCTGCCCTGTTGAGGGCAGAGTAAATTACTGCAGTGCACAGGCGCCGGACCTCTCTGACCTTTCCTGGTGCCTGCGCACTGCAGTACTCTGCTCTGCCCTCAACAGGGCAGATATAGTACGCCTGTGCAGGAGCCGCGGCAGAAGTAAGATGGAGGACGTCATCGCTAGAAGATGGGAGGCGCTGGACCAGACCGCGACACCCATCGGACCAGACTGGACCCCCGGGTGAGTATAATCTAACTCATTTTTCTTATCTTTCAGGTTACATCGGGGGCTTATCTACAGCATTACAGAATGCTGCAGATAAACCCCTGATGGCGGTGGCCGCATCTCATATCGGAAAAATGAGGTGACCGATTCCCTTTAAGGTGATGAAATAAGTTGGGTCAGTAAACGGAACTGAAGAACCTTTTAGCTTCGACATGAACCTAGTGAAACTTATTCCTTAGACAATGAGTGATTGTCCAGACAACCTTAAGTTGACCTATCACTGGGGAGTAGAAAGTTTTAGCATGAGCTGGATGAAAATACAGTTAGCAAGTACACTAACAACAGCTATTACTTAACCCTGGCTTGCCAGCGACCTCATGGCTGACCAGGAGAACCCTTTTCGCTTTTGCAGATGCAACACTCACCCACATATGCCATAGTTAGGGCTACAACAAGTAGTCAAGGCATTAATAACAACAGCCATAGTATATTTAACATAATAGACCAGCAGGGCTGAAACACGGGGTAGACAGGGTAGGCACCTGCCTAGGACGCTACCTTCTGCCTCCCCGAAGGGGCCGCACTATGGGAGAAAAAGTAACAATGCTCAAATGCCTGCAGCTACACCACGGCATCTTCCTCTGGCTGCAGGCATTCAGCCCATTGGGGACATACAAACATTGGGCTGGCTGTTGGGACATACACGTCGGGCTTGCTGTGGGGACATACACACGTGAGGGTGGCTGTGTGGACAAATATAAGTGGGGCTGGTTGTGGGGAAATACGTGGTGCTGACTTTAGGGACATAACAGCGGCTGGCTGTGGGGACATACACACATGGGGCTGACTGTGAGGATATACACATGTGGGGCCGGCTGTGAGGACATACACACTTGAGGCCGGCTCTGGGAACATACACACATTGGGCTGGCTGTGGTGAAATACACACGTTGGGTCGGCTGTGATTAAATATATACGCTAGGGTGGCTGAGTGGACATATATATGTGGGGCTGACTGTGGGAAATACGTGGGGCTGGCTGTAGGGACATATGAATAGCTGGCCTTGGCTCTGGCAGTCGAGATATAAGAGGGGCTGTGTAGGACTGCATCCTAGCTTCTATCACTAACCACTTCCCTCGGCCTCTCACAGCTGTCAACCTCTCAAACACACAAAGATGGTAACACCATTGACCTGGTCTTTGTCCGGCTCTGTTCAATCTCCTACCTAGATAACTCACCGCTTCCACTCTCTGACCACAACATTCTCTCCTTCACACTCACAAATCCTCGCCCACCCCAGCACACTCCTACCTACCACACATTCAGAAATCTACAAGTCATCAACCCTCATACACTTTCAGACTCCCTACTCTCATCACTGTCCGCAATCTCCTTTTTCCTGTCCTGATCTGGCTATTCATCGCTACCCTCTTAGAAGCACTCTTGACCAAATTGCTACCCTCACCCTCAGAACACTAAGCACAGAGTAAAACAGCCCTGGCTCACATCGCAAACTCTACTTCTCTAGTGATGCTCTAGGAGTGCTGAAAGCTTATGGAGGAAAACCCACACACCAGAAGACTTCATCCACTTCAAATTTATGTTAAGAACTTAGAACTCTTCCCTTCACCTCGCCAAACAGACCTACTTCACCACCCTGATCTCCTCACTATCCTACAACCCCAAGAAACTCTTTGACACTTTTCATTCCCTCCTCAGGCCAAAAGCACAAGCCCCTATCACAGACATTTGTGCTGATGTCCTAGCCTCCCACTTTATAGAGAAAATAGATAATATCCATCATGAAATCTGCTCCCAGCCACCAGGTGCCGTGACTCCAATTCCTCCCTGCATCTCCCCTGGCTCACTCTCCACATTTGATGCCATCACAGAAGAAGTCTCCAGGCTCGTCTCTTCTTCTTGTTCGACTATGTGCACTAATGACCCCATTCCCTCACATCTCCTCCAGTCTCTCTCTCCAGTCGACACAACAACTCACCCAACTACAATCTTTAATCTCTCCCTCTCCTCGGGCATTTTCCCCTACTCCTTCAAACACTATCATTACTCCATTATTAAAGGAACCCGTTCTCGGCCCATCCTGCACAAACAACTACAGACCAGTCTCCAATCTCCCCTTCATCTCTAAACTCTTGGAGCGACTGGTTTACTCCCGCATTACCCATTACCTCTCCCACTCACTCCCTCCTAGACCCATCACAGTCCGGTTTCCGCACCCAAAACTGCACTCATCAAGGTGAACAACGACCTTCTGACAGCTAAAGGTAACAGTGACCACTGTCTGCTCATTCTTCTTGACCTTTCTGCAGCCTTCAACACTGTTGACCACCATCTCCTACTCGCTAGGCTCCAGTCACTAGGCATTAAGGACACTGCTCTCTCCTGGTTCTCTTCCTATCTTTCTGACCGCTCCTTCAGCGTCTTGTTCACTGGCTCCACTTCATCTCCTCTTGCTCTCACTGTTGGGGTACCTCAGGGCTCAGTCCTTGGCCTCCTTCTCTACTACCTCTACATGGCCCCAATTGGACAGACCATCAGCAAATTTGGCTTTCAGTACCATCTTTATGCTGATGACACACAACTATATATGTCATCCCCTGACCATACCCTCGCTGTACTACAGAACGCCAGTGACTGACTGTCCGCAGTCTCCAACATCATGTCCGCTCTCTGTCTGAAACTCAACCTTTCCAAAACTGAACTTCTACTCCCGCTGTCTACCAACCTCCCTAAATTTGACATTTCCCTCTCCGTGGGTGGCACCATAATAACACCCCTGCAGCAGGTGTGCTGTCTGGATGTTATGTTTGACACCAATCTCTCTTTCACCTCCAATATACAATCTCTTGCCTGCTCTTGCCGCTTGCACCTAAAGAACATCTCTAGAATCCGCCCTTTTCTCACCATGGAAATAACAAAAGCCCTCACTGTCGCCCTGATCCACTCCTGCCTGGACTACTGCAATGCTCTATTAATTGGCCTCCCCATCAATCGACTTTCCCCTCTCCAGTCCATCCTTAATGCAGCAGCCAGGGTTATCCATCTGGTTAATCGGTACTCGGACGCGTCCGCTCTTTGCCAGTTATTACACTTGCTGACCATTCATTATAGGATCCAATTCAAAGTACTTGTTCTCACCCACAAATCTATCCACGGTGCGGCATCCCATTGCATCTCCTCCCTCATTTCTGTCTATCGGCCTAGCCGATCGCTTCGCTCTGCAAATGACTTTCGACTAACCTCTGCACTAATCCGCACCTCCCACTCCCGACTCCAAGACTTCTCTCGCATTGCCCCAATCTTCTGGAATGCTCTACCCCAAGAAATTAGGACCAGCCACAACTTGCACAGTTTTAGGCACTCACTCAAAACACATTTGTTCAGAGTGGCCTATCATGTTCCCTAATCAGTCATTTTATGTGGAAGTGTGCGTGAGTAGCCCATTTACTATCTCTATCTATCCCCCACTCCCTCAAGATGGCTGGACCATCATTGTAAATACATCACTGTAAATACACACCTGTACTTTGTATCTCCCCCACCTCATTGTAGATTGTAAGCTCTCACGAGCAGGGTTGTCTTATTCTGCTTTAATCATTGTATTATTGTTAAAGTTGTTACTTTTGACTGTTGTGTTTGAAACTGTTAAATTGTAAAGCACTGCGGAATATGTTGGCGCTATATAAATAAAGATTTTTATTATTATTATATGGGAGACTGTGGGGGACATTATACCTGGACTGTGGGGACATCATACTATATGCGATATAAACAGGGCAACATATTGTATATGAGGCTGTGGGGGACATTAAACTGGGGACTATGGAGGGCATCATACTGAATAGTGAGCTGTGGGAGACAATGCATAGTGGATTGGTGGGGACATTATACTGAAAGTTGTCGAGGCAAAATACTGTTCAGGGGCAGGGGTGACCATATTATATAGAGGGTTCTTGAAGACATCATACTGTATAGGGGGCAGTAGTGACCATCTAATATATTATTACCTTGTAATGTCTTCACATCCTATTCCATCCAGATGTCTCCGCATCCCAGAATTCCAAGTGGCGGAAGTTCACTGACCGCCATATTGGGACACCCAAGTGATGGATGTCTCAATATGGAAACTGCTGGTGGTACCAGCCTCTTGCATGGAACCACCATCGGAACACCATTGCACCACACACACACACACTGTACACGCCGTATGCACCACACACACACACACACACAGTATATGCCGTACGCACCACACACACACACATACACAAACACACTGTATATGCCGTACGCACCACACACACACTGTATACTCCATACGCAGCCTCTTGCGCGGTACCACCAGCTGAACACCGTCGCAAACATGCCGCCGCTTGGATCAGCCGAATGATTCACTGACCGCTGCCATCTTTGTACATGAAGAGCGCATGCGCAGTTTTAATATGACCACCGCTATCTGTCTGCACAAAGATGGCGGCAGTCTGATTTACTGCGCCTGCGCAAATTCCGCGGAGGCTCAGAGAATCATTCGACTGATGACGTGTCTACAGGCAGAGGAAGCCAGTCACATTAAAGGGGTTTTCCCACAAATGAAAGTTCATTTTAGAAATTGTCTGTATCTGACCGTGTATGGAGCATACCACATCTCCTGGGCAGGGGAGGAAGCAAAAGACAATACTGACATTAAAGCAGGGGATCACAGAGGATTCATTTTGTGAGGTAAAATATTTCACTGACTGTTTTTAAACAATATTTTACCTCGCAAAATTTATCCTCTGTGATCTCCTGCTGTAATGTCAGTATTGTCTTTTCTTCCTCCCCTGCTCAGGAGCTGTGGTATAGACAGGTTAGAGAAGAGAGCACAGATGGGAGAAGTCAGCACATGGGGAAAGAGAGAGTTGATAGATGGGTGAGCAATTCTCAACGCTGCATAGCCTGCCCCCATCGTGACATTACTGCCCTCGCATCAGGTCTCCATTGAGTACTTTATAAGGAGCTGTGGTGGACATCATACTGTATATTAGGGGTTGTGGTACACATTATACTGCATGGGGGACTGTGGTGTATATCAGTGTATATTAGGGGACTGTTAACAGTAGAGAGGGGACAGCCATGATATAGGTCGGGGTTCATAGGGTGGATGGTGTGGTGGTTATATCAGATAATGGCAGACAGTGGGGTGGTTATAGATCATTAAGGCGGACAGTGCGGAGATCTTAACATTGGAGGGCTTATTTAGGGCATAGTATAAACAAATATTTTATACAGCGGGCACTACAATGATAATCGTATTTGTAAGGTCACTGTGTCAGAATGTGCTGAAGAAGACTGGAGAAGAGACAATCAGGAGAGAAGAGCTGTGGATGTGAAAAGACATCATGGCGTCAGGACAAGAAGGCGAAAAGAAAAACTACTTGGAGAAGATGTCATCTATAAGGTACCTGGATGTAAATTTTTACTTGTTGATATAATACAGACTTCATCTCATCAGAACTGTGGTTCCTGTATAGTCCGCAGCCTTAGTAGACTGATAACAACAACTCTCAGTATCTCCTTACCATTATTAAGGATATCCTAGGAGTTATAGGTTCATGAGATACAAATGTATATGGGCCTGACTTGACATTACAATTGATTGTAGTACTAAGCTTGGTGATGAATTCATGTAATGATGGTAGTTTTGTGACATATGAATCTACGGGTGTTGTACTTCTTTACCGATAGTGGTTCTTGTGATGTATTCATGTACTGATTGAGGTTCTGATGATGCCTTAATGTACTGATTGAGTTTGCGGTGACGTATAAATGTGTTGGGTTGTATTTATCTACTGACTGTGGTCCTGGTTCCGTATTCATGTACTGATGATGGCTCTAGTGACCTATTTATTTACTGGTTATAGTTAATTTGCTGTATTTATATACCATCGATGCATCTGGTGTTCTATTTATGTACTGATGATGATTTTGATTTAGTATTCATGTACTGATGATGGTTCTGATGATGAATAAAGCACAAGAACCATTATGACTACATGAATACATTATGAAAGCCATCAGTAGTATATGACAGCACCAGAATCACGTTCACAAGAGGAATATGACACCAGAACCACCATTAGTACATGATCTATGGCCCCAGAACCACCATCAGTACAGCTATGTGGCACCAAAGCTAGACTATGGAATTAAATAGAGATGTAAAATGAAAATTAGTTTGTGTTTTGGAATAAACTTGTAAGGCTTTAAGTAATAGTTCAGGGAAACAGTATAAAGACTGCAGTGGCACAGGTTGGGTCAAGCCTCTACATGACCTCTGCATGTGAAAGGTCAGCCTTTCAATGTTCCTACCAAAAATTGTATCTGAAAAGGTATAAAAAAGTAAAAACCGTTTCATGCAATTTGTTCATTCATGTCAGACCAGCAAAGACTAGGTTGCCAATGTCATACCCTGGGTTTTACCAAAATAATGTTTTGGTTTTAAACCAATAAATGTGGATTGTTCATTTAGTGTGTCTTTATTTTGTCTTTTGACCTGGTCTCTAAATGAAATGCACTAAAACCCAAATGGGCTAATCAATGTCAGTAGCGTTCTCATGTTTTGCTTTGTTTAAACAATTTTTCTCAAACAAAACTCAGATTGCGCAAAAAATGTTGTCTAACCAGTAACAAATGCGTCAATCTTTACATCAGGGTTCTAAAAAATTCATGTGACCATAGCGATATATGGTCACAGAGCTTGTGACCAGGCACGTGCAAGAGAGTGGGTGCTGACACCAATTTAACCTGCATGTTCATTCTCTGATGCTTTGCTTCTTTTAAATAACTTGGTTAATAAGCTCTTAGTTTTTTAAATCAAGTAATATAGAACCAAGTATGATGGAACTCCTATTGGTTCTTTTGGAGTTTGTACTGACACATAATTGCTTCACCTTTAACAAACAAATGTCCCTCCAATTACAAGGTACCGCCATGGGCGCATGTTATGCACCATCTTATGCAAATTCGTTTTAAGGGTATTGGGAGAGGAGATTTTTCTTAGTAACCCAATACCTGGAACTGAAAATATACATCACTGGATGAGATACTTCGATGATGTATTGTTTATCTGTTAGGGCATGGAACCACTGTCAGTTCAGGAATATGGCACCAGAACCACCATTAGTTTTGTTGTAATTTCTATTTGTCACATGACGGACATAATACCATCATAAATATCCTTTATCTATAGTGGGGTCTGTTTAGTTTCCATTAGGGTATCCGCCATATTACCCTCCACAAGCTTGGAAAACATTACATATTTCAAAATGAATCAGGCATGTACTAGTGTGAACCTACATTTACCTACTGTTGATCCAAAGATTATATACCATGTGCATTCCTGTCTCTCTGTTGTCTTCTACACTGTTCTGTTGCTGCAAAAGTCGATGGCCCTCATCTAGCTGGGCATTTACTTCCTATCCATCATGTCATCTATACTGTACAACTTTTGCCAGGGCTACCATTGCTGGCTTCAAGCTACGAGTCATCTCCTTGCCTATCATTCCGTTCTACCCTGCAGCTTTTACCGCTGCCATTCCACAACCATTAAAACCAACACATTTCCAGCAACAAAAAGTAATAGATATAATGAATCATAAGAAATAGAAAGAAATGCAGCACTCACCAAATTCTGTATGAATTTGTGGTTTATTCCATTAAGTAGATAACATGGTTACATGTGGTGGTGCAGGTGTCAGGGGAGTGATTCATAAGAATAGGAGACCTGACAGACTTTGGACATTTCATGCCTTTTTGGCATGAATTTTTGCATTGTCTAACTGTATGCTAATTTCTGTTTCACCTGCACTATGTTGGAATCACTCCCCTTTTCCCCTTCCCCATTAAAGGAAGTGTGGCAACGTCTCCGACCTTTATGGACCCGTAGAAGCGCCAGAAAGGTGTGAAACGGCCATAGTCCGTCTGGTCTCCTATTCTTATGAATCACTCCCCTGACTCCTGCACCACCACATGTAACCATGTTATCTACTTAATAGAATAAACCATAAGTTCATACAGGATTGGATGAGTGTTGCAATTCTATTTCTTACGATTCATTATATGCATTGCAAGCATTTGCACCAGCCAGAAGATTTCCTGTGAGGCTAATTAAGAGGACACAGGTAGTGTCAACACACTCTAATGATGGATCTTGGTGCCTGAAATAACCCTTCTTTTTTCATTTCAGTAATAGATATAATGCTAGAGATACACCAACAATAAAATGAATACCCAACTAAATGAAACGGTGCTACAAATGTTCCATATGAAAGAGTACTTTATTAAGATAATATGCAATTGACAAAAATACAATAAATAAATAAAAGACAAAGTGACTCAATGGAGGGCCATATCAATAGACCCAGGCAACATCCTCTATCCATAGGTTAAGTTAGTACCTGCAGTTACCAATAACAGTGAATACTGTGGCACTAAACTAAAAGAAAATCATTATTATAAAATATTGATAAAACTATGTGTACACTATTGGCCTATTAAGACAGTGGAGAATATTAATGCATATAGTGTAAGCCTTTGTGGGTCATGTAACATACAGCACATCTAAACATATCATTTGCATTTCAGTAAAACCTGGTTCACCCTGTGGCCCTGACGCCCCAACGCGCGTTTCACCCTTGCTTCTTCAGGGGCGTCAGCCACATATCTCTTGGCTGCCTACTATGTTTTATAGTGCTATGCTTTACTGCAGCTGCTGTGGTCGCTGTATCAATAAAGAGATAATGTTTGGATAGCATGATTAAAAAAAAGCTATTGTAATTGTTTATGCGTATTGAGAATAGCAAACTGAAAATCCTTAAGGAGGAATAATCTTTTTTCATTCCTAGATCTTTTTGCAATTTAAAAACCACATAGGAGTCTGCTCTACCTCAATAAAAACATCGCTTTTTCACAACTAGCCTAAAAATTATCACTTCTTCCCTTGCCAAGTGAAAAAGCTCTAAGTGCTCCCCAAACAGGGATTATTCTTGCACCAACTTGTGTGAAAAAGACACAGCTTCTTTTATTTGCACTGTCTGTGTATAAGCAACAGAAAAGCAGACTTCTGTCCCAAAGAAAGGATGATTTTTAGTCTATTTTTACAGTTTAAGAAGCTTAGAGGCTGTACGTACAGCACGTTATTAGGAAGGCTATTTATTACTACTACTATGGTTGTGGTCAGTTTACCTATAGCCGGCTGTGTTTGCACTTAAGAGCTTGAAAGGAATTCAAAACACTATTTGTAGACCTCAGAGTGTTACATACGTCTTTTCTGAGAAAACAATAGCGGGAAAATAGTGGGGAAAGACGTCAGCTCCCATCTGTTGCGGGTACGTGCCGGATGCAATAAAGGGGGCCTTTATTGCATCCGGCAAGTACCTGCAACAGATGGTGAGCTGACGTCTTTTGTGACACAACGGCGATCTCACCAGCGAGATCGCTGTGTGTGACAGCAATCAGCGACCGGCCCCCCTGCCGATATCGCTGATCGCTCTTGGAAACTTCTGGACATTTCTTCCATCGCTGGTCTCCCGCCGGCCAGCCCGCATCGCTGCGTGTGACAGGCGGGAGACCAGCGATCAGCTGGTAACTAACGTACACAGTGATGCCGGGCGCTCGGCGTCGCTGTGCTGATCGCTGGTGAAGCTGTCTGTGTGACAGCTCACCAGCGATCACATATCGTTGATATCGTTGTTGGGATCGCTGGTGAGTCGCTATGTGTGACTCCAGCTTAACATCACCAGGAGCCGCCTCAGTCTTGGATGTGGTCGAAACAGAAAAGGTGGAGGAAGAAACCTCCAGCGATGAAGTCAAGAAAGAAAGTTGTTGAGATCCACCGCTAATTGAATTTTTTGGGAAAATTCATTGAACCCATTAAATTAAAATTTGAAAAGATTAATTCAGCTCTATTCCACAGTCCTTAATGAGGTGGTCTAAAACACAAATTAATTTTCATTCTAAATGCCCATCTTAAATCCATAATCTAAATTATTCTCTAATATACTTGAATTAAACAGTTATACCACAAAAAAATGGAATGAAAAAGTCTGAGAAAAGTAATATTGTATCAAAACTGAAAAAAAATTATTAGAAAAACCAAGTAGGCAGCACATGAGCTAAAAAGTGACAGACAAATTCTGCATGCAAAAGGCGGTGGAACAGTGAGAGGTACCTAACTGTAAATTTATCAGTTAAATCCCAATTGTATAAGGGGCCCTATACATATGGCAAGCAAATAACATATGTGCAGAATTACATAAAGTGCATAAAAGAGTATCAGAGCTGACTTACACAAATCACAGCCAGCATATTGATTGTAGCCATATGAACAGTCACACAAAGGGGAGACACATTATATGAAGTACAAAAAATAGTATCAGGGCTGACTTAAGGGGCCCGTTACACACAACGATGTCCCAGTGATCCCACCAACAATCCGACGTGGATGGGATCGCTGGGACATCGTTAGGCTGATCGCTGGTGGCTCTTAGAAACCCGCTGTTTACCTTAGATACCAGCGTGCAGCGTCGCTGATTGTTCCTCTCCCGCTACCACATGCAGCGATGCATGCTGGCCAGCGGGAGACCAACGATCAAAAAATGGCCCAGGACGATCCTGCACGATCAGCGATACCTGGTGTGGGCGGTCGCTGATGTGTGTCACACACAGCGATGTCGCTGGCGAGATCGCTGTGACGTCACAAAATCAGCGATCTCACTAGCGATCTCGCTGTGTGTGACGGGGCCTTTACACAAATCACAGCCAGCATACTATTTTGTAACCATATGAACAGGCACACAAAAGGGAGACACATACCAGGAATGTAGATAGAGGCACCACGCTGTCCACCGCCCACCCCAACACACGTTTCGGAGATTTCCTTCCTCAGGGGGCGTGTAGTGTTGTCCGTGCTATGGCTATTTATAGATGCCGCTATAGAATTATGTCCACTCACAGAATGGGTCATGGTCGCGACCCCATCCCCTTACCGCCATGCCAGCCGCCGCTGACACACACACACAGGGCCCCGTGAAGTCAGATGCCGGACGTGGGGCGGAAGTGAGGGAGGCGCAACCTAGACCAAGCCGCGCATGCGCAATGAATAATAGGCATCCGGCGGCCATATTGGATAGGGGCTGAAATGATGGAAAGAATAGCAATATATTCTAATAAGTGGAGAAGCGGGGCAAATCGTAAAATAAAAATTAAGGCACACAGTATGTTGTGGAGCAAAAATTAGTTCATGTATATAGATGAAAACACTCCATATCGGTTGGAATCAATAAACGGAAGCCCATATGTCCACTTTATGATAGAATAATGGGTCGCCCTCCCAGGGGTGTGGGGTACTCTGTACTGGGCCGGTCTCTCAGAGGGGATTGTCACAGCAGCGGTGACCCGGTCCGTGGCCCTGGGCGCCCATGTAAAAGGGGTTGAGTTGGAAATAAAGTTTATAAGTGATTTGTGACGCCACCTGTGGTGTTCGGCAAGGGAGGTGTTAGGCCGACGCTGCAGACAAATTCTCTGGGACAGATGGTGTGGTGCAGCAATGATGTTGTAGCCCTCCACAGGTAGGGCTGTTGGTCTCAGGGCAGCGTAGCGGAATGTTTAGGAAGAGGGTGCAGTGTTTGGCACAGAGATGTAGCAGTGCTGAGGATGTTGCAGGAAGGAGGCAAGGACACAACAGGGTGCAGTTTCTTTACCTTTACTTGGCAAAGGCAGACCAGGGTCCTGATTACAGATGGCACAGGAGCAGGCTAGCCTGGAAGCAACTCAGGAATCTCTCTATCAGATGGGTTGTGTAGTCTCCTTCCTAGAGCTGGCTTGAGGTACATGCAGTACAGTGTTACACTGAAGTTCCTCCTTCTTATGGTCTCTTAGAACTACCTCGTATGGCAGACAGCTGTAGCCCTCTATCTCTCTTGGCTCACCCGTCGCTGTTGTGCCTCAGAGTCTTAGTTGGGAATAGAGCATTTACAGCTTCCTATTCCTCTGGTTTCTGTTGCAGGACCTTCAGTATCCATACAACCGTGGAGACCAGGCTCCAGATCATGCGCTCTCACTGGGAGGGAGCTCTCTTTCCTCAGCTCAACCTCCAGCTTCTCTCCACACATCTACACACGTTGCCCTCCTCACACTAACTGACTATTTCCCCTCATAGCCCTCAGAGCGCGCTCCTCCCCCAATCCTGGTTCAGAGCTCCCTCTGCTGGCCTGGAATGGGAACTGTGTTGCATGTAAATGATTAACTGCTAGAGAGACCCTTCCTTGTTTCCAAGCATGACATCACCCACCCTGGAGGAAGGTAATGCCACTGTGGCGACCATACTCCTGGGGGCTCCACATTCCCCCTAGTGCAAGTCAGCACTCCTGGGCTGATGAAAGAAAACATGAATAACATATAACCATGTAAACAGTATGAAGGTTACAAGATTTTGAAAAATGAAAAATGTACAAAAACCAAATGCTCCAAAAATAGTCCTATGATGATAATTCCAAGCATCAATGTCCATGGTCCATTGATGGGCAAATGGTGAACTATATACAAATTGGTGATCACACAAGTCCTGTGGTCCAATGTCCATCAAAATGAAACAAGAACGTCAAAAACGCTTCTTACAGGTTATCTGTAGGCATAAAACTTGAGAACAGTTACATATAAACACAATTTCAACATTCACATAAACTTAGCTATATACGATATCTGATGGGTGGTATACCTTGTGTAGTACGGGTAGACCTACGTAACACTGGTGTGACTGGGGATCTTACTGGTTGTCTAGTGCTAACTACTGGTGTAGTTAAACTAGGTAGTATTCTCCTACTGACTCATAGTCTCACCATGGGTATGACAGATTCACCATTGGAAGGGCAAGGGTTCTCTGGCTCCACTGCTGGTATGGCATCTGCTACCTGATCTTCTTGATTTTCAGAGTTCTCTGGAGTCACTTCTTCTTGTTCTACCTGTTGGGGAAATGTGAACACTGGCACCACTATAGCATCATTTACTTTAGTCCAATTTGCAGGGAATTCTCCAAGTATGGTGCTGACCTTTTCTTCTTCTATGGGTTGAATGTTATCTTGTTCTTCCATTCTTTCTCTTAACTGATCAGGGCATAATTTCAAATGATCCCTTGATACTGCTGCTGAGGTTTCTCCTCCATCTTTACTAATAAGGAACACCTTGGTATTGTCAAAATTTGAGGGTAGGATGGTGTAGGGTTCAGCTTCCCATTGGTCATCCAATTCATGCAGTCTTCTTTTCTTCTTGAGGACTTGTTCTCCTGGTGACAAGGGAACTGCAGGTGCATGCTGATTGTAGTTCCTCACTTGCTTTTGTCTTGCCTGATCTAGACTCTTCCACACATTCTTGTACTCTTCTGTACTGTTGCTGCCTCTCTGTATCCCAGTCAGCATCTGGTGATGTTACTTCAGGTGTCAGGACTCCCATATCCAAATCAATAGGCAGTTTACCAGGCCTTGCTCTCATGAGGTAGGCTGGAGTGCAGTTGGTGGAATTCACAGGAATGTGGTTGTAGAGGTCTACCAGATCTGGCAACTTTTCTGGCCACAGATTTCTCTCTTCCAAAGGCAAGGTCTTCAGCAGGTCGATCACCACCTGGTTCATCTTCTCACACATGCCATTGGTCTGTGGGTGGTACGGTGTTGTCCGGATCTTCTTACAACCATACAAGTTACAGAATTCCTGGAACACTTCTGCCTCTAAGACGGGACCTTGATCTGTAAGCACTCGCTCAGGATATCCATGTGGTCTACAGAAATGCTATTGGAATGCTCTGGCTGCTGTCCTGTTTGTTTGATCTTTGACAGGCACAACTACCAGGAATCTTGAGTAGTGGTCCACGATGGTAAGAGCATAGATGTAGCCTGACCGGCTTGGGACCAACTTCACATGGTCCAGGGCAACCAACTCAAGTGGCTGCTTGGTCACTATTGGCTGCAGGGGAGCTCTCTGGCTGTTTCGATCCTTTCTGCGCAGGTTACATTGTCCACACTCCCGGCACCACTTTTCAATGGCTTTCCTCATACCAGCCCAGTAGAATCTCTCCCGGAGCAATGCTTCTAACTTCTTCCATCCGAAGTGTCCAGCTCCATTGTGGTATGCTTCCAAGACCATTGATGCGTCTCTCTTTGGGATTATCACCTGCCAAACCAGCTCATGAGTGCGGGCATTGATACTCCTCCGACACAGCTTTCCTTCATAAATGAACAGCCGGCCTCTCTCCTTCCACAACTGCTGGGTTTCCTCAGGAGCATTCGACCATGGGCGTAAGTCAGCTTGTGACAGTAGCTCCTTCACCAGGCGGACTGCGGGGTCATTATCCTGAGTTTCTGCCCAGTCATGATGGGGCAATGGATTTAGGGTGACCTCTTTCAAGCCAGACCGTCTGTTTCTCACTCCTTGGGCACGTTGGGCTGCAATTGGCTGGTGGAAGGGAGGTAACTCTATTTCTTCAAGAGCCTCAGGGTCTTCTCCTCCATATGGCAGATTAGGCATTCTGGACAGCGCATCAGCATTCTTGTGCCCTGCCCGGTACTTGATGGTAAACTCATAGTTAGACAGCCGAGCCATCCATCGCTGCTCCAGTGCACCTAGTTTTGCAGTGTCCAAGTGAGTCAACAGGTTGTTGTCCGTGAAGATGGTAAACTTGGCTGAAGCTAGGTAATGCTTGAATCTTTCAGTCACAGGCCAGACTATGTCGAGGAACTCCAGCTTGAAGGAACTGTAGTTGTCTGGGTTCCTTTCAGTGGGACGAAGCTTCCTGCTGGCGTAGGAGATCACTCTTTCTTTGCCATTCTGTACCTGCGACAGTACTGCTCCAAGTCCCACGTTGCTGGCATCAGTATACAACACAAAGGGTTTGTCATAATCTGGGTAGGCCAGAACTTCATCTCCTGTGAGAGCCATCTTCAGTCTGGTGAAGGATCTCTCCAACTCCTCAGTCCATTCAAAGGTGGAACTTTTCTGTTTGGCCTTCTTGGACTGCCCCACCAGAAGATTTTGCATAGGAGTGGCTATTTCAGTGAAGCCTTTGATGAACCTTCGGTAGTAGTCTACCAACCCGAGGAATTGGCGTACTTCGTGGAGGTTGCTGGGCTTCGGCCAGTCCCGGATGACTGTGACTTTGTCAGGATCTGGTGCCACACCTTCTGCACTCACTACATGACTGAGGTACTGTACCTTGGGCTTCAGGAGGTGGCATTTGGAAGGCTTCACCTTCAGGCCAAAGTTGAACAAGGCTGCAAACACCTCAGCCAGGTGCTCCAGATGGTCTTCATAAGTCTTGGAGAAAACAATGACATCATCAAGGTACAACAGGACTGTCTCAAAGTTCATGTGTCCCAGGCAGCACTCCATCAGCCGTTGAAATGTCCTTGGGGCAGTGCAGAGCCCGAATGGCATATAGTTGAACTCACAGAGACCCATTGGAGTGGTAAATGCTGTTTTCTCCTTGTCTGCCTCTGCCACGGGAACCTGCCAATACCCACTAGTGAGATCTAAGGTGGAAAAGTAGTTAGCAGTTTTAAGTGCATCTAATGACTCTTCAATTCTGGGTAATGGGTAGGCATCTTTATGTGTAATGCTGTTAATTTTTCTGTAATCAACACACATTCTCATGGTACCATCCTTTTTCCTTTCAAAAACTATTGGGGCTGCCCAGAGGCTACAACTGTCTCTGATAACCCCTGCTTCCTTCATCTCTTTCAACATACCCTTAGCACATTGGTATTGCGTGGAGGGGTATAGGCCGCTACCTTTCTTTAATGGGTGGATGATCTCCAGTGGGGATATGATGTTGAACCCCTTTTGCCTTCCCGAAATCTAGTGGGTGTTTACTGAATACCCGCTCATACTCCTTGGTCACCCTGTAAACCCCATTTTTCTGGTATGAAGGTGTAGAGTCAGTCCCCACCTGCAGTTGCTGGCACCACTCCTCCAGCTGCTCTACAGAGCCATTGTCCTCCACCTGGTCAGATGAGACCAAAGGCTCTGCTGCCTGCATTGCATTGTTACTGACAGTGAGCAGCTTAGCAACTGTGGCATACCGAGGTATTGTGGCCTCTTCCTCCCTACAATTCAAAAGGCGTACAGGTACTCTCCCTTTTCGTACATCAACTACCCCTCTGGCTGTCAGGACAGTGGGCCTGCTATCAGAGTATACTGGCTCTACCAATGCCTGGTAATCAGTCCCTCTGAGGCCTATGCCCGACACCAAATCAACATTTCTCATCTGGGGGGTATTGCAATGGGGAAAGCATCACTCACTCTGACACTGCCAATTTCTCCGCCAGAGAGTTCTACCTGTTGTCTTTGCATCAGAGCCTTGATCTCCTTCTGCAGGACTCGTTGTTCACTGGAACCAGCAGTCTCAGCCATCTGTTGCAACAAGACAATTATATTATTATATGGGAGACTGTGGGGGACATTATACCTGGGCTGTGGGGACATCATACTATATGCGATATAAACAGGGCAACATATTGTATATGAGGCTGTGGGGACATTATACTGGGGACTATGGAGGGCATCATACTGAATAGTGAGCTGTGGGAGACAATGCATAGTGGATTGGTGGGGACATTATACTGAAAGTTGTCGAGGCAAAATACTGTTCAGGGGCAGGGGTGACCATATTATATAGAGGATTCTTGAAGACATCATACTGTATAGGGGGCAGTAGTGACCATCTAATATATTACCTTGTAATGTCTTCACATCCTATTCCATCCAGATGTCTCCGCATCCCAGAATTCCAAGTGGCGGAAGTTCACCGACCGCCATATTGGGACACCCAAGTGATGGGTGTCTCAATATGGAAACTGCTGGTGGTACCAGCCTCTTAAAAAATCCATACAAAATCATTTGAAAGGTAACTCACCAAACCCTGACTGATGCACTGGCAGGACGCAGCAGAACCCCATTGATAAAGGTTTAGGCAGCACAGGTGCATTCCACTGATGAGGACAGCCAGTAACCATTTGTGGTCCGGCTGCCCAGTGGAAATGCACACAGATGAGGCTTGCATAAGGCATAAGTCACACTGATAAATGTGATGCAAAAGTGTCTGAGCAGCCTATTGATCACGCCCATAGTATTAGCAGGCGGGCCGCTCTGCACTATAGATACATGCATCACACAAGGAACCAAGCCAAATATAAAGGGCTCTGGCTGCGTCCTGCTGAAAAGTGCAAAAAAGATAAATAGATATGGGGTATTGGTTACTATTTTGGCCAAAGCAGATAAGCTCACAACCCAACGTCAAGGGTCCCCAGATATTGTGAGTCCCTAACACTAAATCTAAACAAACACTAATCAGAAAAAAATCCATAAAAAATCATTTGAAAGGTAACTCACCAAACCCTGACTGATGCACTGGCAGGACGCAGCAGAACCCCATTTTAGATTTAGTGTTAGGGACTCACAATATCTGGGGACCCTTGACGTTGGGTTGTGAGCTTATCTGCTTTGGCCAAAATAGTAACCAATACCCCATATCTATTTATCTTTTTTGCACTTTTCAGCAGGACGCAGCCAGAGCCCTTTATATTTGGCTTGGTTCCTTGTGTGATGCATGTATCTATAGTGCAGAGCGGCCCGCCTGCTAATACTATGGGCGTGATCAATAGGCTGCTCAGACACTTTTGCATCACATTTATCAGTGTGACTTATGCCTTATGCAAGCCTCATCTGTGTGCATTTCCACTGGGCAGCCGGACCACAAATGGTTACTGGCTGTCCTCATCAGTGGAATGCACCTGTGCTGCCTAAACCTTTATCAATGGGGTTCTGCTGCGTCCTGCCAGTGCATCAGTCAGGGTTTGGTGAGTTACCTTTCAAATGATTTTTTGTGGTACCAGCCTCTTGCATGGAACCACCAGTGGAACACCATCGCACCACACACACACACACACACACACACACACTGTACACGCCGTATGCACCACACACACTGTATATGCCGTACGCACCACAAACACACTGTATATGCCGTACGCACCACACACACACTGCATACTCCACCAGCTGAACACCGTCGCAAACACGCCGCCGCTGGGATCAGCCGAATGATTCACTGACCGCAGCCATCTTTGTACATGAAGAGCACGTGCGCAGTTTTAATATGACCGCCGCTATCGGTCTGTACAAAGATGGCGGCAGTCTGATTTACTGCGCCTGCGCAAATTCCGCGGAGGCTCAGGGAATCATTCGGCTGATCCCGGCGGCAGATGAGCGACGTGTCTACAGGCAGAGGAAGCCGATCACATTAAAGGGGTTTTCCCACAAACGAAAGTTCATTTTAAAAATAGTCTGTGTCTGACTGTGTACGGAGCATACCACATCTCCTGGGCAGGGGAGGAAGAAAAAGACAATACTGACATTACAGCAGGGGATCACAGAGGATTCATTTTGTGAGGTAAAATATTTCACTGACTGTTTTTAAACAATATTTTACCTCACAAAATTTATCCTCTGTGATCTCCTGCTGTAATGTCAGTATTGTCTTTCTTCCTCCCCTGCTCAGGAGCTGTGGTATACACAGGTCAAAGAAGAGAGCACAGACGGGAGAAGTCAGCACATGGAGAAAGAAAGAGTGGATAGAAGGGTGAGCAATTCTCAACGCTGCAAAGCCTGCCCCCATCGTGACATTACTGCCCTCGCATCAGGTCTCCATCGAGTACTTTATAAGGAGCTGTGGTGGACATCATACTGTATATTAGGGGTTGTGGTACACATTATACTGCATGGGGGACTGTGGTGTATATCAGTGTATATTAGGGGACTGTTAACAGTAGAGAGGGGACAGCCATGATATAGGCCGGGGTTCATAGGGTGGATGGTGTGGTGGTTATATCAGATAATGGCAGACAGTGGGGTGGTTATAGATCATTAAGGCGGACAGTGCGGAGATCTTAACATTGGAGGGCTTATTTAGGGCATAGTATAAACAAATATTTTATGCAGAGGGCACTACAATGATAATCGTATTTGTAAGGTCACTGTGTCAGAATGTGCTGAAGAAGACTGGAGAAGAGAGAATCAGGACAGAAGAGCTGTGGATGTGAAAAGACATCATGGCGTCAGGACAAGAAGGCGAAAAGAAAAACTACTTGGAGAAGATGTCATCTATAAGGTACCTGGATGTAAATATTTACTTGTTGATATAATACAGACTATGTCTCATCAGAACTGTGGTTCCTGTATAGTCCGCAGTCTTAGTAGACTGATAACAACAACTCTCAGTATCTCCTTACCATTATTAAGGATATCCTAGGAGTTATAGGTTCATGAGATACAAATGTATATGGGCCTGACTTGACATTACAATTGATTGTAGTACTAAGCTTGGTGATGAATTCATGTAATGATGGTAGTTTTGTGACATATGAATCTACTGGTGTTGTACTTCTTTACCGATAGTGGTTCTTGTGATGTATTCATGTACTGATTGAGGTTCTGATGATGCCTTAATGTACTGATTGAGTTTGCGGTGACATATAAATGTGCTTGGGTTGTATTTATCTACTGACTGTGCTCCTGGTTCCGTATTCATGTACTGATGATGGCTCTAGTGACCTATTTATTTACTGGTTATAGTTCATTTGCTGTATTTATATACCATCGATGCATCTGGTGTTCTATTTATGTACTGATGATGATTTTGATTTAGTATTCATGTACTGATGATGGTTCTGATGATTAATAAAGCACAAGAACCATTATGACTACATGAATACATTATGAAAGCCATCAGTAGTATATGACAGCACCAGAATCACATTCAAAAGAGGAATATGACACCAAAACCACCATTAGTACATGATCCATGGCCCAAGAACCACCATCAGTACAGCTATGTGGCACCAAAGCTACACTATGGCATTAAATAGAGTTGTAAAATGAAAATTAGTTTGTGTTTTGGAATAAACTTGTAAGGCTTTAAGTAATAGTTCAGGGAAACAGTATAAAGACAGCAGTGGCACAGGTTGGGTCAAGCCTCTACATGACCTCTGCATGTGAAAGGTCAGCCTTCCAATGTTCCTACCAAAAATTGTATCTGAAAAGGTATGAAAAAGTAAAAAGCGTTTCATGCAATTTGTTCATTCATGTCAGACCAGCAAAGACTAGGTTGCTGATGTCTTACCCTGGGTTTTACCAAAAGAATGTTTTGGTTTTAAACCAATAAATGTGGATTGTTCATTCAGTGTGTCTTTATTTTGTCTTTTGACCTGGTCTCTAAATGAAATGCACTAAAACCCAAACGGGCTAATCAATGTCAGTAGCGTTCTCATGTTTTGTTTTGTTTAAACAATTTTTTCAAACAAAACTCAGATTGCGCAAAAAATGTTGTCTAACCAGTAACAAATGTGTCAATCTTTACGTCAGGGTTCTAAAAAATTCATGTGACCATAGCGATATATGGTCACAGAGCTTGTGACCAGGCACGTGCAAGAGGGTGGGTGCTGACACCAATTTAACCTGCATGTTCATTCTCTGATTCTTTGCTTCTTTTAAATAACTTGGTTAATAAGCTCTTAGTTTTTTAAATCAAGTAATATAGAACCACGTATGATGGAACTCCTATTGGTTCTTTTGGAGTTTGTACTGACACATAATTGCTTCACCTTTAACAAACAAATGTCCCTCCAATTACAAGGTACCGCCATGGGCGCATGTTATGCACCATCTTATGCAAATTCGTTTTAAGGGTATTGGGAGAGGAGATTTTTCTTAGTAACCCAATACCTGGAACTGAAAATATACATCACTGGATGAGATACTTCGATGATGTATTGTTTATCTGTTAGGGCATGGAACCACTGTCAGTTCAGGAATATGGCACCAGAACCACCATTAGTTTTGTTGTAATTTCTATTTGTCACATGACGGACATAATACCATCATAAATATCCTTTATCTATAGTGGGGTCTGTTTAGTTTCCATTAGGGTATCCGCCATATTACCCTCCACAAGCTTGGAAAACATTACATATTTCAAAATGAATCAGGCATGTACTAGTGTGAACCTACATTTACCTACTGTTGATCCAAAGATTATATACCATGTGCATTCCTGTCTCTCTGTTGTCTTCTACACTGTTCTGTTGCTGCAAAAGTCGATGGCCCACATCTAGCTGGGCATTTACTTCCTATCCATCATGTCATCTATACTGTACAACTTTTGCCAGGGCTACCATTGCTGGCTTCAAGCTACGACTCATCTCCTTGCCTATCATTCCGTTCTACCCTGCAGCTTTTACCGCTGCCATTCCACAACCATTAAAACCAACACATTTCCAGCAACAAAAAGTAATAGATATAATGAATCATAAGAAATAGAAAGAAATGCAGCACTCACCAAATTCTGTATGAATTTGTGGTTTATTCCATTAAGTAGATAACATGGTTACATGTGATGGTGCAGGTGTCAGGGGAGTGATTCATAAGAATAGGAGACCTGACAGACTTTGCACATTTCATGCCTTTTTGGCATGAATTTTTGCATTGTCTAACTGTATGCTAATTTCTGTTTCACCTGCACTATGTTGGAATCACTCCCCTTTTCCCCTTCCCCATTAAAGGAAGTGTGGCAACGTCTCCGACCTTTATGGACCCGTAGAAGCGCCAGAAAGGTGTGAAACGGCCATAGTCCGTCTGGTCTCCTATTCTTATGAATCACTCCCCTGACTCCTGCACCACCACATGTAACCATGTTATCTACTTAATAGAATAAACCACAAGTTCATACAGGATTGGATGAGTGTTGCAATTCTATTTCTTATGATTCATTATATGCATTGCAAGCATTTGCACCACCCAGAAAATTTCCTGTGAGGCTAATTAAGAGGACACAGGTAGTGTCAACACACTCTAATGATGGATCTTGGTGCCTTAAATAACCCTTCTTTTTTCATTTCAGTAATAGATATAATGCTAGAGATACACCAACAATAAAATGAATACCCAACTAAATGAAACAGTGCTACAAATGTTCCATATGAAAGAGTACTTTATTAAGATAATATGCAATTGACAAAAATACAATAAATAAATAAAAGACAAAGTGACTCAATGGAGGGCCATATCAATAGACCCAGGCAACATCCTCTATCCATAGGTTAAGTTAGTACCTGCAGTTACCAATAACAGTGAATACTGTGGCACTAAACTAAAAGAAAATCATTATTATAAAATATTGATAAAACTATGTGTACACTATTGGCCTATTAAGACAGTGGAGAATATTAATGCATATAGTGTAAGCCTTTGTGGGTCATGTAACATACAGCACATCTAAACATATCATTTGCATTTCAGTAAAACCTGGTTCACCCTGTGGCCCTGACGCCCCAACGCGCGTTTCACCCTTGCTTCTTCAGGGGTGTCAGCCACATATCTCTTGGCTGCCTACTATGTTTTATAGTGCTATGCTTTACTGCAGCTGCTGTGGTTGCTGTATCAATAAAGAGATAATGTTTGGATAGCATGATTAAAAAAAAGCTATTGTAATTGTTTATGCGTATTGAGAATAGCAAACTGAAAATCCTTAAGGAGGAATAATCTTTTTTCATTCCTAGATCTTTTTGCAATTTAAAAACCACATAGGAGTCTGCTCTACCTCAATAAAAACATCGCTTTTTCACAACTAGCCTAAAAATTATCACTTCTTCCCTTGCCAAGTGAAAAAGCTCTAAGTGCTCCCCAAACAGGGATTATTCTTGCACCAACTTGTGTGAAAAAGACACAGCTTCTTTTATTTGCACTGTCTGTGTATAAGCAACAGAAAAGCAGACTTCTGTCCCAAAGAAAGGATGATTTTTAGTCTATTTTTACAGTTTAAGAAGCTTAGAGGCTGTACGTACAGCACGTTATTAGGAAGGCTATTTATTACTACTACTATGGTTGTGGTCAGTTTACCTATAGCCGGCTGTGTTTGCACTTAAGAGCTTGAAAGGAATTCAAAACACTATTTGTAGACCTCAGAGTGTTACATACGTCTTTTCTGAGAAAACAATAGCGGGAAAATAGTGGGGAAAGACGTCAGCTCCCATCTGTTACGGGTACGTGCCGGATGCAATAAAGGGGGCCTTTATTGCATCCGGCAAGTACCTGCAACAGATGGTGAGCTGACGTCTTTTGTGACACAACGGCGATCTCACCAGCGAGATCGCTGTGTGTGACAGCAATCAGCGACCGGCCCCCCTGCCGATATCGCTGATCGCTCTTGGAAACTTCTGGACATTTCTTCCATCGCTGGTCTCCCGCCGGCCAGCCCGCATCGCTGCGTGTGACAGGCGGGAGACCAGCGATCAGCTGGTAACTAACGTACACAGTGATGCCGGGCGCTCGGCGTCGCTGTGCTGATCGCTGGTGAAGCTGTCTGTGTGACAGCTCACCAGCGATCACATATCGTTGATATCGTTGTTGGGATCGCTGGTGAGTCGCTATGTGTGACTCCAGCTTAACATCACCAGGAGCCGCCTCAGTCTTGGATGTGGTCGAAACAGAAAAGGTGGAGGAAGAAACCTCCAGCGATGAAGTCAAGAAAGAAAGTTGTTGAGATCCACCGCTAATTGAATTTTTTGGGAAAATTCATTGAACCCATTAAATTAAAATTTGAAAAGATTAATTCAGCTCTATTCCACAGTCCTTAATGAGGTGGTCTAAAACACAAATTAATTTTCATTCTAAATGCCCATCTTAAATCCATAATCTAAATTATTCTCTAATATACTTGAATTAAACAGTTATACCACAAAAAAATGGAATGAAAAAGTCTGAGAAAAGTAATATTGTATCAAAACTGAAAAAAAATTATTAGAAAAACCAAGTAGGCAGCACATGAGCTAAAAAGTGACAGACAAATTCTGCATGCAAAAGGCGGTGGAACAGTGAGAGGTACCTAACTGTAAATTTATCAGTTAAATCCCAATTGTATAAGGGGCCCTATACATATGGCAAGCAAATAACATATGTGCAGAATTACATAAAGTGCATAAAAGAGTATCAGAGCTGACTTACACAAATCACAGCCAGCATATTGATTGTAGCCATATGAACAGTCACACAAAGGGGAGACACATTATATGAAGTACAAAAAATAGTATCAGGGCTGACTTAAGGGGCCCGTTACACACAACGATGTCCCAGTGATCCCACCAACAATCCGACGTGGATGGGATCGCTGGGACATCGTTAGGCTGATCGCTGGTGGCTCTTAGAAACCCGCTGTTTACCTTAGATACCAGCGTGCAGCGTCGCTGATTGTTCCTCTCCCGCTACCACATGCAGCGATGCATGCTGGCCAGCGGGAGACCAACGATCAAAAAATGGCCCAGGACGATCCTGCACGATCAGCGATACCTGGTGTGGGCGGTCGCTGATGTGTGTCACACACAGCGATGTCGCTGGCGAGATCGCTGTGACGTCACAAAATCAGCGATCTCACAAGCGATCTCGCTGTGTGTGACGGGGCCTTTACACAAATCACAGCCAGCATACTATTTGTAACCATATGAACAGGCACACAAAAGGGAGACACATACCAGGAATGTAGATAGAGGCACCACACTGTCCACCGCCCACCCCAACACACGTTTCGGAGATTTCCTTCCTCAGGGGGCGTGTAGTGTTGTCCGTGCTATGGCTATTTATAGATGCCGCTATAGAATTATGTCCACTCACAGAATGGGTCATGGTCGCGACCCCATCCCCTTACCGCCATGCCAGCCGCCGCTGACACACACACACAGGGCCCCGTGAAGTCAGATGCCGGACGTGGGGCGGAAGTGAGGGAGGCGCAACCTAGACCAAGCCGCGCATGCGCAATGAATAATAGGCATCCGGCGGCCATATTGGATAGGGGCTGAAATGATGGAAAGAATAGCAATATATTCTAATAAGTGGAGAAGCGGGGCAAATCGTAAAATAAAAATTAAGGCACACAGTATGTTGTGGAGCAAAAATTAGTTCATGTATATAGATGAAAACACTCCATATCGGTTGGAATCAATAAACGGAAGCCCATAAGTCCACTTTATGATAGAATAATGGGTCGCCCTCCCAGGGGTGTGGGGTACTCTGTACTGGGCCGGTCTCTCAGAGGGGATTGTCACAGCAGCGGTGACCCGGTCCGTGGCCCTGGGCGCCCATGTAAAAGGGGTTGAGTTGGAAATAAAGTTTATAAGTGATTTGTGATGCCACCTGTGGTGTTCGGCAAGGGAGGTGTTAGGCCGACGCTGCAGACAAATTCTCTGGGACAGATGGTGTGGTGCAGCAATGATGTTGTAGCCCTCCACAGGTAGGGCTGTTGGTCTCAGGGCAGCGTAGCGGAATGTTTAGGAAGAGGGTGCAGTGTTTGGCACAGAGATGTAGCAGTGCTGAGGATGTTGCAGGAAGGAGGCAAGGACACAACAGGGTGCAGTTTCTTTACCTTTACTTGGCAAAGGCAGACCAGGGTCCTGATTACAGATGGCACAGCAGCAGGCTAGCCTGGAAGCAACTCAGGAATCTCTCTATCAGATGGGTTGTGTAATCTCCTTCCTAGCGCTGGCTTGAGGTACATGCAGTACAGTGTTACACTGAAGTTCCTCCTTCTTATGGTCTCTTAGAACTACCTCGTATGGCAGACAGCTGTAGCCCTCTATCTCTCTTGGCTCACCCGTCGCTGTTGTGCCTCAGAGTCTTAGTTGGGAATAGAGCATTTACAGCTTCCTATTCCTCTGGTTTCTGTTGCAGGACCTTCAGTATCCATACAAACGTGGAGACCAGGCTCCAGATCATGCGCTCTCACTGGGAGGGAGCTCTCTTTCCTCAGCTCAACCTCCAGCTTCTCTCCACACATCTACACACGTTGCCCTCCTCACACTAACTGACTATTTCTCCTCAGCCCTCAGAGCGCGCTCCTCCCCCCTCAGAGCGCGCTCCTCCCCCAATCCTGGTTCAGAGCTCCCTCTGCTGGCCTGGAATGGGAACTGTGTTGCATGTAAATGATTAACTGCTAGAGAGACCCTTCCTTGTTTCCAAGCATGACATCACCCACCCTGGAGGAAGGTAATGCCACTGTGGCGACCATACTCCTGGGGGCTCCACATTCCCCCTAGTGCAAGTCAGCACTCCTGGGCTGATGAAAGAAAACATGAATAACATATAACCATGTAAACAGTATGAAGGTTACAAGATTTTGAAAAATGAAAAATGTACAAAAACCAAATGCTCCAAAAATAGTCCTATGATGATAATTCCAAGCATCAATGTCCATGGTCCATTGATGGGCAAATGGTGAACTATATACAAATTGGTGATCACACAAGTCCTGTGGTCCAATGTCCATCAAAATGAAACAAGAACGTCAAAAACGCTTCTTACAGGTTATCTGTAGGCAAAAAACTTGAGAACAGTTACATATAAACACAATTTCAACATTCACATAAACTTAGCTATATACGATATCTGATGGGTGGTATACCTTGTGTAGTACGGGTAGACCTACGTAACACTGGTGTGACTGGGGATCTTACTGGTTGTCTAGTGCTAACTACTGGTGTAGTTAAACTAGGTAGTATTCTCCTACTGACTCATAGTCTCACCATGGGTATGACAGATTCACCATTGGAAGGGCAAGGGTTCTCTGGCTCCACTGCTGGTATGGCATCTGCTACCTGATCTTCTTGATTTTCAGAGTTCTCAGGAGTCACTTCTTCTTGTTCTACCAGTTGGGGAAATGTGAACACTGGCACCACTATAGCATCATTTACTTTAGTCCAATTTGCAGGGAATTCTCCAAGTATGGTGCTGACCTTTTCTTCTTCTATGGGTTGAATGTTATCTTGTTCTTCCATTCTTTCTCTTAACTGATCAGGGCATAATTTCAAATGATCCCTTGATACTGCTGCTGAGGTTTCTCCTCCATCTTTACTAATAAGGAACACCTTGGTATTGTCAAAATTTGAGGGTAGGATGGTGTAGGGTTCAGCTTCCCATTGGTCATCCAATTTATGCAGTCTTCTTTTCTTCTTGAGGACTTGTTCTCCTGGTGACAAGGGAACTGCAGGTGCATGCTGATTGTAGTTCATCACTTGCTTTTGTCTTGCCTGAGCTAGACTCTTCCACACATTCTTGTACTCTTCTGTACTGTTGCTGCCTCTCTGTATCCCAGTCAGCATCTGGTGATGTTACTTCAGGTGTCAGGACTCCCATATCCAAATCAATAGGCAGTTTACCAGGCCTTGCTCTCATGAGGTAGGCTGGAGTGCAGTTGGTGGAATTCACAGGAATGTGGTTGTAGAGGTCTACCAGATCTGGCAACTTTTCTGGCCACAGATTTCTCTCTTCCAAAGGCAAGGTCTTCAGCAGGTCGATCACCACCTGGTTCATCTTCTCACACATGCCATTGGTCTGTGGGTGGTACGGTGTTGTCCGGATCTTCTTACAACCATACAAGTTACAGAATTCCTGGAACACTTCTGCCTCTAAGACGGGACCTTGATCTGTAAGCACTCGCTCAGGATATCCATGTGGTCTACAGAAATGCTATTGGAATGCTCTGGCTGCTGTCCTGTTTGTTTGATCTTTGACAGGCACAACTACCAGGAATCTTGAGTAGTGGTCCATGATGGTAAGAGCATAGATGTAGCCTGACCGGCTTGGGACCAACTTCACATGGTCCAGGGCAACCAACTCAAGTGGCTGCTTGGTCACTATTGGCTGCAGGGGAGCTCTCTGGCTGTTTCGATCCTTTCTGCGCAGGTTACATTGTCCACACTCCCGGCACCACTTTTCAATGGCTTTCCTCATACCAGCCCAGTAGAATCTCTCCCGGAGCAATGCTTCTAACTTCTTCCATCCGAAGTGTCCAGCTCCATTGTGGTATGCTTCCAAGACCATTGATGCGTCTCTCTTTGGGATTATCACCTGCCAAACCAGCTCATGAGTGCGGGCATTGATACTCCTCCGACACAGCTTTCCTTCATAAATGAACAGCCGGCCTCTCTCCTTCCACAACTGCTGGGTTTCCTCAGGAGCATTCGACCATGGGCGTAAGTCAGCTTGTGACAGTAGCTCCTTCACCAGGCGGACTGCGGGGTCATTATCCTGAGTTTCTGCCCAGTCATGATGGGGCAATGGATTTAGGGTGACCTCTTTCAAGCCAGACCGTCTGTTTCTCACTCCTTGGGCACGTTGGGCTGCAATTGGCTGGTGGAAGGGAGGTAACTCTATTTCTTCAAGAGCCTCAGGGTCTTCTCCTCCATATGGCAGATTAGGCATTCTGGACAGCGCATCAGCAGTCTTGTGCCCTGCCCGGTACTTGATGGTAAACTCATAGTTAGACAGCCGAGCCATCCATCGCTGCTCCAGTGCACCTAGTTTTTCAGTGTCCAAGTGAGTCAACGGGTTGTTGTCCGTGAAGATGGTAAACTTGGCTGAAGCTAGGTAATGCTTGAATCTTTCAGTCACAGGCCAGACTATGTCGAGGAACTCCAGCTTGAAGGAACTGTAGTTGTCTGGGTTCCTTTCAGTGGGACGAAGCTTCCTGCTGGCGTAGGAGATCACTCTTTCTTTGCCATTCTGTACCTGCGACAGTACTGCTCCAAGTCCCACGTTGCTGGCATCAGTATACAACACAAAGGGTTTGTCATAATCTGGGTAGGCCAGAACTTCATCTCCTGTGAGAGCCATCTTCAGTCTGGTGAAGGATCTCTCCAACTCCTCAGTCCATTCAAAGGTGGAACTTTTCTGTTTGGCCTTCTTGGACTGCCCCACCAGAAGATTTTGCATAGGAGTGGCTATTTCAGTGAAGCCTTTGATGAACCTTCGGTAGTAGTCTACCAACCCGAGGAATTGGCGTACTTCGTGGAGGTTGCTGGGCTTCGGCCAGTCCCGGATGACTGTGACTTTGTCAGGATCTGGTGCCACACCTTCTGCACTCACTACATGACTGAGGTACTGTACCTTGGGCTTCAGGAGGTGGCATTTGGAAGGCTTCACCTTCAGGCCAAAGTTGGACAAGGCTTCAAACACCTCAGCCAGGTGCTCCAGATGGTCTTCATAAGTCTTGGAGAAAACAATGACATCATCAAGGTACAACAGGACTGTCTCAAAGTTCATGTGTCCCAGGCAGCACTCCATCAGCCGTTGAAATGTCCTTGGGGCAGTGCAGAGCCCGAATGGCATATAGTTGAACTCACAGAGACCCATTGGAGTGGTAAATGCTGTTTTCTCCTTGTCTGCCTCTGCCACGGGAACCTGCCAATACCCACTAGTGAGATCTAAGGTGGAAAAGTAGTTAGCAGTTTTAAGTGCATCTAATGACTCTTCAATTCTGGGTAATGGGTAGGCATCTTTATGTGTAATGCTGTTAATTTTTCTGTAATCAACACACATTCTCATGGTACCATCCTTTTTCCTTTCAAAAACTATTGGGGCTGCCCAGAGGCTACAACGGTCTCTGATAACCACCGCTTCCTTCATCTCTTTCAACATACCCTTAGCACATTGGTATTGCGTGGAGGGGTATAGGCCGCTACCTTTCTTTAATGGGTGGATGATCTCCAGTGGGGATATGATGTTGAACCCCTTTTGCCTTCCCGAAATCTAGGGAGTGTTTACTGAATACCCGCTCATACTCCTTGGTCACCCTGTAAACCCCATTTTTCTGGTATGAAGGTGTAGAGTCAGTCCCCACCTGCAGTTGCTGGCACCACTCCTCCAGCTGCTCTACAGAGCCATTGTCCTCCACCTGGTCAGATGAGACCAAAGGCTCTGCTGCCTGCATTGCATTGTTACTGACAGTGAGCAGCTTAGCAACTGTGGCATACCGAGGTATTGTGGCCTCTTCCTCCCTACAATTCAAAAGGCGTACAGGTACTCTCCCTTTTCGTACATCAACTACCCCTCTGGCTGTCAGGACAGTGGGCCTGCTATCAGAGTATACTGGCTCTACCAATGCCTGGTAATCAGTCCCTCTGAGGCCTATGCCCGACACCAAATCAACATTTCTCATCTGGGGGGTATTGCAATGGGGAAAGCATCACTCACTCTGACACTGCCAATTTCTCCGCCAGAGAGTTCTACCTGTTGTCTTTGCATCAGAGCCTTGATCTCCTTCTGCAGGACTCGTTGTTCACTGGAACCAGCAGTCTCAGCCATCTGTTGCAACAAGACAATTATATTATTATATGGGAGACTGTGGGGGACATTATACCTGGGCTGTGGGGACATCATACTATATGCGATATAAACAGGGCAACATATTGTATATGAGGCTGTGGGGACATTATACTGGGGACTATGGAGGGCATCATACTGAATAGTGAGCTGTGGGAGACAATGCATAGTGGATTGGTGGGGACATTATACTGAAAGTTGTCGAGGCAAAATACTGTTCAGGGGCAGGGGTGACCATATTATATAGAGGATTCTTGAAGACATCATACTGTATAGGGGGCAGTAGTGACCATCTAATATATTATTACCTTGTAATGTCTTCACATCCTATTCCATCCAGATGTCTCCGCATCCCAGAATTCCAAGTGGCGGAAGTTCACCGACCGCCATATTGGGACACCCAAGTGATGGGTGTCTCAATATGGAAACTGCTGGTGGTACCAGCCTCTTAAAAAATCCATAAAAAATCATTTGAAAGGTAACTCACCAAACCCTGACTGATGCACTGGCAGGACGCAGCAGAACCCCATTGATAAAGGTTTAGGCAGCACAGGTGCATTCCACTGATGAGGACAGCCAGTAACCATTTGTGGTCCGGCTGCCCAGTGGAAATGCACACAGATGAGGCTTGCATAAGGCATAAGTCACACTGATAAATGTGATGCAAAAGTGTCTGAGCAGCCTATTGATCACGCCCATAGTATTAGCAGGCGGGCCGCTCTGCACTATAGATACATGCATCACACAAGGAACCAAGCCAAATATAAAGGGCTCTGGCTGCGTCCTGCTGAAAAGTGCAAAAAAGATAAATAGATATGGGGTATTGGTTACTATTTTGGCCAAAGCAGATAAGCTCACAACCCAACGTCAAGGGTCCCCAGATATTGTGAGTCCCTAACACTAAATCTAAAATGGGGTTCTGCTGCGTCCTGCCAGTGCATCAGTCAGGGTTTGGTGAGTTACCTTTCAAATGATTTTTTATGGATTTTTTTCTGATTAGTGTTTGTTTAGATTTAGTGTTAGGGACTCACAATATCTGGGGACCCTTGACGTTGGGTTGTGAGCTTATCTGCTTTGGCCAAAATAGTAACCAATACCCCATATCTATTTATCTTTTTTGCACTTTTCAGCAGGACGCAGCCAGAGCCCTTTATATTTGGCTTGGTTCCTTGTGTGATGCATGTATCTATAGTGCAGAGCGGCCCGCCTGCTAATACTATGGGCGTGATCAATAGGCTGCTCAGACACTTTTGCATCACATTTATCAGTGTGACCTATGCCTTATGCAAGCCTCATCTGTGTGCATTTCCACTGGGCAGCCGGACCACAAATGGTTACTGGCTGTCCTCATCAGTAGAATGCACCTGTGCTGCCTAAACCTTTATCAATGGGGTTCTGCTGCGTCCTGCCAGTGCATCAGTCAGGGTTTGGTGAGTTACCTTTCAAATGATTTTTTATGGATTTTTTTCTGATTAGTGTTTGTTTAGATTTAGTGTTAGGGACTCACAATATCTGGGGACCCTTGACGTTGGGTTGTGAGCTTATCTGCTTTGGCCAAAATAGTAACCAATACCCCATATCTATTTATCTTTTTTGCACTTTTCAGCAGGACGCAGCCAGAGCCCTTTATATTTGGCTTGGTTCCTTGTGTGATGCATGTATCTATAGTGCAGAGCGGCCCGCCTGCTAATACTATGGGCGTGATCAATAGGCTGCTCAGACACTTTTGCATCACATTTATCAGTGTGACCTATGCCTTATGCAAGCCTCATCTGTGTGCATTTCCACTGGGCAGCCGGACCACAAATGGTTACTGGCTGTCCTCATCAGTGGAATGCACCTGTGCTGCCTAAACCTTTATCAATGGGGTTCTGCTGCGTCCTGCCAGTGCATCAGTCAGGGTTTGGTGAGTTACCTTTCAAGTGATTTTTTGTGGTACCAGCCTCTTGCATGGAACCACCAGTGGAACACCATCGCACCACACACACACACACACACACACACACACACACTGTACACGCCGTATGCACCACACACACTGTATATGCCGTACGCACCACACACACACACAAACACACTGTATATGCCGTACGCACCACACACACACTGCATACTCCACCAGCTGAACACCGTCGCAAACACGCCGCCGCTGGGATCAGCCGAATGATTCACTGACCGCAGCCATCTTTGTACATGAAGAGCACATGTGCAGTTTTAATATGACCGCCGCTATCGGTCTGTACAAAGATGGCGGCAGTCTGATTTACTGCGCCTGCGCAAATTCCGCGGAGGCTCAGGGAATCATTCGGCTGATCCCGGCGGCAGATGAGCGACGTGTCTACAGGCAGAGGAAGCCGATCACATTAAAGGGGTTTTCCCACAAACGAAAGTTCATTTTAAAAATAGTCTGTGTCTGACTGTGTATGGAGCATACCACATCTCCTGGGCAGGGGAGGAAGAAAAAGACAATACTGACATTACAGCAGGGGATCACAGAGGATTCATTTTGTGAGGTAAAATATTTCACTGACTGTTTTTAAACAATATTTTACCTCACAAAATTTATCCTCTGTGATCTCCTGCTGTAATGTCAGTATTGTCTTTCTTCCTCCCCTGCTCAGGAGCTGTGGTATACACAGGTCAAAGAAGAGAGCACAGACGGGAGAAGTCAGCACATGGAGAAAGAAAGAGTGGATAGAAGGGTGAGCAATTCTCAACGCTGCAAAGCCTGCCCCCATCGTGACATTACTGCCCTCGCATCAGGTCTCCATCGAGTACTTTATAAGGAGCTGTGGTGGACATCATACTGTATATTAGGGGTTGTGGTACACATTATACTGCATGGGGGACTGTGGTGTATATCAGTGTATATTAGGGGACTGTTAACAGTAGAGAGGGGACAGCCATGATATAGGCCGGGGTTCATAGGGTGGATGGTGTGGTGGTTATATCAGATAATGGCAGACAGTGGGGTGGTTATAGATCATTAAGGCGGACAGTGCGGAGATCTTAACATTGGAGGGCTTATTTAGGGCATAGTATAAACAAATATTTTATGCAGAGGGCACTACAATGATAATTGTATTTGTAAGGTCACTGTGTCAGAATGTGCTGAAGAAGACTGGAGAAGAGAGAATCAGGACAGAAGAGCTGTGGATGTGAAAAGACATCATGGCGTCAGGACAAGAAGGCGAAAAGAAAAACTACTTGGAGAAGATGTCATCTATAAGGTACCTGGATGTAAATATTTACTTGTTGATATAATACAGACTTCATCTCATCAGAACTGTGGTTCCTGTATAGTCCGCAGTCTTAGTAGACTGATAACAACAACTCTCAGTATCTCCTTACCATTATTAAGGATATCCTAGGAGTTATAGGTTCATGAGATACAAATGTATATGGGCCTGACTTGACATTACAATTGATTGTAGTACTAAGCTTGGTGATGAATTCATGTAATGATGGTAGTTTTGTGACATATGAATCTACTGGTGTTGTACTTCTTTACCGATAGTGGTTCTTGTGATGTATTCATGTACTGATTGAGGTTCTGATGATGCCTTAATGTACTGATTGAGTTTGCGGTGACATATAAATGTGCTTGGGTTGTATTTATCTACTGACTGTGCTCCTGGTTCCGTATTCATGTACTGATGATGGCTCTAGTGACCTATTTATTTACTGGTTATAGTTCATTTGCTGTATTTATATACCATCGATGCATCTGGTGTTCTATTTATGTACTGATGATGATTTTGATTTAGTATTCATGTACTGATGATGGTTCTGATGATTAATAAAGCACAAGAACCATTATGACTACATGAATACATTATGAAAGCCATCAGTAGTATATGACAGCACCAGAATCACATTCAAAAGAGGAATATGACACCAAAACCACCATTAGTACATGATCCATGGCCCAAGAACCACCATCAGTACAGCTATGTGGCACCAAAGCTACACTATGGCATTAAATAGAGTTGTAAAATGAAAATTAGTTTGTGTTTTGGAATAAACTTGTAAGGCTTTAAGTAATAGTTCAGGGAAACAGTATAAAGACAGCAGTGGCACAGGTTGGGTCAAGCCTCTACATGACCTCTGCATGTGAAAGGTCAGCCTTCCAATGTTCCTACCAAAAATTGTATCTGAAAAGGTATGAAAAAGTAAAAACCGTTTCATGCAATTTGTTCATTCATGTCAGACCAGCAAAGACTAGGTTGCTGATGTCTTACCCTGGGTTTTACCAAAAGAATGTTTTGGTTTTAAACCAATAAATGTGGATTGTTCATTCAGTGTGTCTTTATTTTGTCTTTTGACCTGGTCTCTAAATGAAATGCACTAAAACCCAAACGGGCTAATCAATGTCAGTAGCGTTCTCATGTTTTGTTTTGTTTAAACAATTTTTTCAAACAAAACTCAGATTGCGCAAAAAATGTTGTCTAACCAGTAACAAATGTGTCAATCTTTACGTCAGGGTTCTAAAAAATTCATGTGACCATAGCGATATATGGTCACAGAGCTTGTGACCAGGCACGTGCAAGAGGGTGGGTGCTGACACCAATTTAACCTGCATGTTCATTCTCTGATGCTTTGCTTCTTTTAAATAACTTGGTTAATAAGCTCTTAGTTTTTTAAATCAAGTAATATAGAACCACGTATGATGGAACTCCTATTGGTTCTTTTGGAGTTTGTACTGACACATAATTGCTTCACCTTTAACAAACAAATGTCCCTCCAATTACAAGGTACCGCCATGGGCGCATGTTATGCACCATCTTATGCAAATTCGTTTTAAGGGTATTGGGAGAGGAGATTTTTCTTAGTAACCCAATACCTGGAACTAAAAATATACATCACTGGATGAGATACTGCGATGATGTATTGTTTATCTGTTAGGGCATGGAACCACTGTCAGTTCAGGAATATGGCACCAGAACCACCATTAGTTTTGTTGTAATTTCTATTTGTCACATGACGGACATAATACCATCATAAATATCCTTTATCTATAGTGGGGTCTGTTTAGTTTCCATTAGGGTATCCGCCATATTACCCTCCACAAGCTTGGAAAACATTACATATTTCAAAATGAATCAGGCATGTACTAGTGTGAACCTACATTTACCTACTGTTGATCCAAAGATTATATACCATGTGCATTCCTGTCTCTCTGTTGTCTTCTACACTGTTCTGTTGCTGCAAAAGTCGATGGCCCACATCTAGCTGGGCATTTACTTCCTATCCATCATGTCATCTATACTGTACAACTTTTGCCAGGGCTACCATTGCTGGCTTCAAGCTACGACTCATCTCCTTGCCTATCATTCCGTTCTACCCTGCAGCTTTTACCGCTGCCATTCCACAACCATTAAAACCAACACATTTCCAGCAACAAAAAGTAATAGATATAATGAATCATAAGAAATAGAAAGAAATGCAGCACTCACCAAATTCTGTATGAATTTGTGGTTTATTCCATTAAGTAGATAACATGGTTACATGTGATGGTGCAGGTGTCAGGGGAGTGATTCATAAGAATAGGAGACCTGACAGACTTTGGACATTTCATGCCTTTTTGGCATGAATTTTTGCATTGTCTAACTGTATGCTAATTTCTGTTTCACCTGCACTATGTTGGAATCACTCCCCTTTTCCCCTTCCCCATTAAAGGAAGTGTGGCAACGTCTCCGACCTTTATGGACCCGTAGAAGCGCCAGAAAGGTGTGAAACGGCCATAGTCCGTCTGGTCTCCTATTCTTATGAATCACTCCCCTGACTCCTGCACCACCACATGTAACCATGTTATCTACTTAATAGAATAAACCACAAGTTCATACAGGATTGGATGAGTGTTGCAATTCTATTTCTTATGATTCATTATATGCATTGCAAGCATTTGCACCACCCAGAAGATTTCCTGTGAGGCTAATTAAGAGGACACAGGTAGTGTCAACACACTCTAATGATGGATCTTGGTGCCTTAAATAACCCTTCTTTTTTCATTTCAGTAATAGATATAATGCTAGAGATACACCAACAATAAAATGAATACCCAACTAAATGAAACAGTGCTACAAATGTTCCATATGAAAGAGTACTTTATTAAGATAATATGCAATTGACAAAAATACAATAAATAAATAAAAGACAAAGTGACTCAATGGAGGGCCATATCAATAGACCCAGGCAACATCCTCTATCCATAGGTTAAGTTAGTACCTGCAGTTACAAATAACAGTGAATACTGTGGCACTAAACTAAAAGAAAATCATTATTATAAAATATTGATAAACCTATGTGTACACTATTGGCCTATTAAGACAGTGGAGAATATTAATGCATATAGTGTAAGCCTTTGTGGGTCATGTAACATACAGCACATCTAAACATATCATTTGCATTTCAGTAAAACCTGGTTCACCCTGTGGCCCTGACGCCCCAACGCGCGTTTCACCCTTGCTTCTTCAGGGGCGTCAGCCACATATCTCTTGGCTGCCTACTATGTTTTATAGTGCTATGCTTTACTGCAGCTGCTGTGGTTGCTGTATCAATAAAGAGATAATGTTTGGATAGCATGATTAAAAAAAAGCTATTGTAATTGTTTATGCGTATTGAGAATAGCAAACTGAAAATCCTTAAGGAGGAATAATCTTTTTTCATTCCTAGATCTTTTTGCAATTTAAAAACCACATAGGAGTCTGCTCTACCTCAATAAAAACATCGCTTTTTCACAACTAGCCTAAAAATTATCACTTCTTCCCTTGCCAAGTGAAAAAGCTCTAAGTGCTCCCCAAACAGGGATTATTCTTGCACCAACTTGTGTGAAAAAGACACAGCTTCTTTTATTTGCACTGTCTGTGTATAAGCAACAGAAAAGCAGACTTCTGTCCCAAAGAAAGGATGATTTTTAGTCTATTTTTACAGTTTAAGAAGCTTAGAGGCTGTACGTACAGCACGTTATTAGGAAGGCTATTTATTACTACTACTATGGTTGTGGTCAGTTTACCTATAGCCGGCTGTGTTTGCACTTAAGAGCTTGAAAGGAATTCAAAACACTATTTGTAGACCTCAGAGTGTTACATACGTCTTTTCTGAGAAAACAATAGCGGGAAAATAGTGGGGAAAGACGTCAGCTCCCATCTGTTACGGGTACGTGCCGGATGCAATAAAGGGGGCCTTTATTGCATCCGGCAAGTACCTGCAACAGATGGTGAGCTGACGTCTTTTGTGACACAACGGCGATCTCACCAGCGAGATCGCTGTGTGTGACAGCAATCAGCGACCGGCCCCCCTGCCGATATCGCTGATCGCTCTTGGAAACTTCTGGACATTTCTTCCATCGCTGGTCTCCCGCCGTCCAGCACGCATCGCTGCGTGTGACAGGCGGGAGACCAGCGATCAGCTGGTAACTAACGTACACAGTGATGCCGGGCGCTCGGCGTCGCTGTGCTGATCGCTGGTGAAGCTGTCTGTGTGACAGCTCACCAGCAATCACATAGTGACTTACCAGCGATCCTGACACGTTGATATCGTTGTTGGAATCGCTGGTGAGTCGCTATGTGTGACTCCAGCTTAACATCACCAGGAGCCGCCTCAGTCTTGGATGTGGTCGAAACAGAAAAGGTGGAGGAAGAAACCTCCAGCTTTGAAGTCAAGAAAGAAAGTTTTTGAGATCCACCGCTAATTGAATTTTTTGGGAAAATTCATTGAACCCATTAAATTAAAATTTGAAAAGATTAATTCAGCTCTATTCCACAGTCCTTAATGAGGTGGTCTAAAACACAAATTAATTTTCATTCTAAATGCCCATCTTAAATCCATAATCTAAATTATTCTCTAATATACTTGAATTAAACAGTTATACCACAAAAAATGCAATGAAAAGTCAGAGAAAAGTAATATTGTATCAAAAGTGAAAAAAAATTATTAGAAAAACCAAGTAGGCAGCACATGAGCTAAAAAGTGACAGACAAATTCTGCATGCAAAAGGCGGTGGAACAGTGAGAGGTACCTAACTGTAAATTTATCAGTTAAATCCCAATTGTATAAGGGGCCCTATACATATGGCAAGCAAATAACATATGTGCAGAATTACATAAAGTGCATAAAAGAGTATCAGAGCTGACTTACACAAATCACAGCCAGCATATTGATTGTAACCATATGAACAGGCACCCAAAGGGGAGACACATTATATGAAGTACAAAAAATAGTATCAGGGCTGACTTAAGGGGCCCGTTACACACAACGATGTCCCAGCGATCCCACCAACGATCCGACGTGGATGGGATCGCAGGGACATCGTTAGACAGACTCAGCAGCGATCAAGACCAGCGAGCAAGCTGGTATCTAAGGTAAACAGCGGAATTCTAAGATCCGCGCGGTTCTTGAATACCCGCTGTGTACCCTGGAAACCAGCATACATGCTGGTATCTAAGGTAAACAGCGGGTTTCTAAGAGCCGCGTGGCTCTTAGAAACCCGCTGTTTACCTTAGACACCAGCGTGCAGCGTCGCTGATTGTTCCTCTCCTGCTGCCACACGCAGCAATGCATGCTGGCCAGCGGGAGACCAACGATCAAAAAATGGCCCAGGACGATCCTGCACGATCAGCGATACCTGGCGGAGGGGGGGGCGGTCGCTGATGTGTGTCACACACAGCAATGTCGCTGGCGAGATCGCTGTGACGTCACAAAATCTGCGATCTCACTAGCAATCTCGCTGTGTGTGATGGGGCCTTTACACAAATTACAGCCAGCATACTGTTTGTAACCATATGAACAGGCACACAAAAGGGAGACACATACCAGGAATGTAGATAGAGGCACCACGCTGTCCACCGCCGACCCCAATACGCGTTTCGGAGATTTCCTTCCTCAGGGGGCGTGTAGTGTTGTCCGTGCTATGGCTATTTATAGATGCCGCTATAGAATTATGTCCACTCACAGAATGGGTCATGGTCGCACCCCCCATCCCCTTACTGCCATGCCAGCCGCCGCTGACACACACGGGGCCCCATTTTGGATAGGGGCTGAAATGATGGAAAGAATAGCAATATATTCTAATAAGTGGAGAAGCGGGGCAAATCGTAAAATAAAACTTAAGGCACACAGTATGTTGTGGAGCAAAAATTAGTTCATGTATATAGATGAAAACACTCCATATCGGTTGGAATCAATAAACGGAAGCCCATATGTCCACTTCATGATAGAATAATGGGTCGCCCTCCCAGGGCTGAGGGGTACTCGGTACCGGGCCGGTCTCTCAGAGGGGATTGTCACAGCAGCAGTGACCCGGTCCGTGGCCCTGGGCGCCCATGTAAAAGTGGTTGAGTTGGGAATAAAGTTTATAAGTGATTCGTGACTCCACCTGTGGTGTTCGGCAAGGGAGGTGTTATGCCGACGCTGCAGACAGATCTTCTGGGACAGATGGTGTGGTGCAGCAATGATGTTGTAGCCCTCCACAGGTAGGGCTGTTGGTCCCAGGGCAGTGTAGCGGAATGTTTAGGAAGAGGGTGCAGTGTTTGGCACAGAGATGTAGCAGTGCTGAGGATGTTGCAGGAAGGAGGCAAGGACACAACAGGGTGCAGTTTCTTTATCTTTACTTGGCAATGGCAGTCCAGGGTCCTGATTACAGATGGCAAAGCAGCAGGCTAGCCTGGAAGCAACTCAGGAATCTCTCTATCAGATGGGTTGTGTAGTCTCCTTCCTAGCGCTGGCTTGATGTACATGCAGTACACTGTTACACTGAAGTTTCTCCTTCTTATTGTCTCTTAGAACTACCTCGTATGGCAGACAGCTGTAGCCCTCTATCTCTCTTGGCTCACCCGTCACTGTTGTGCCTCAGAGTCTTAGTTGGGAATAGAGCATTTACAGCTTCCTATTCCTCTGGTTTCTGTTGCAGGACCTTCAGTATCCATATAACCATGGAGACCAGGCTCCAGATCATGCGCTCTCACTGGGAGGGAGCTCTCTTTCCTCAGCTCAATCTCCAGCTTCTCTCCACATGTCTACAAATGTTGCCCTCCTCACACTAACTGACTATTTCCCCTCCTGGCCCTCAGAGCGCGCTCCTTCCCCAATCCTGGTTCAGAGCTCCCTCTGCTGGCCTGGAATGGGAACTGTGTTGCATGTAAATGATTAACTGCTAGAGAGACCCTTCTTTGCTTCCAAGCATGACATCACCCTCCCTGGAGGAAGGTAATGCCACTGTGGCGACCATACTCCTGGGGGTGCCACATTCCCCCCTAGTGCAAGAAAGCACTCCTGGGCTGATGAAAGAAAACATGAATAACATATAACCATGTAAACAGTATGAAGGTTACAAGATTTTGAAAAATGAAAAATGTACAAAAACCAAATGCTCCAAAAATAGTCCTATGATGATAATTCCAAGCATCAATGTCCATGGTCCATTCCTGGGCAAATGGTGAACTATATAAAAATTGGTGACCACACAAGTCCTGTGGTCCAATGTCCATCAAAATGAAACAAGAACTTCAAAAAGGCTTCTTACAGGTTATCTGTAGGCATAAAACTTGAGAACAGTTACATATATACACAATTTCAACATTCACATAAACTTAGCTATATACGATATCTGATGGGTGGTATACCTTGTGTAGTACGGGTAGACCTACGTAACACTGGTGTGACTGGGGATCTTACTGGTTGTCTAGTGCTAACTACTGGTGTAGTTAAACTAGGTAGTATTCTCCTACTGACTCATAGTCTCACCATGGGTATGACAGATTCACCATTGGAAGGGCAAGGGTTCTCTGGCTCCACTGCTGGTATGGCATCTGCTACCTGATCTTCTTGATTTTCAGAGTTCTCAGGAGTCACTTCTTCTTGTTCTACCAGTTGGGGAAATGTGAACACTGGCACCACTATAGCATCATTTACTTTAGTCCAATTTGCAGGGAATTCTCCAAGTATGGTGCTGACCTTTTCTTCTTCTATGGGTTGGACGTTATCTTGTTCTTCCATTCTTTCTCTTAACTGATCAGGGCATAATTTCAAATGATCCCTTGATACTGCTGCTGAGGTTTCTCCTCCATCTTTACTAATAAGGCACACCTTGGTATTGTCAAAATTTGAGGGTAGGATGGTGTAGGGTTCAGCTTCCCATTGGTCATCCAATTTATGCAGTCTTCTTTTCCTTTTGAGGACTTGTTCTCCTGGTGACAAGGGAACCGCAGGTGCATGCTGATTGTAGTTCCTCTCTTGCTTTTGTCTTGCCTGAGCTAGACTCTTCCACACATTCTTGTACTCTTCTGTACTGTTGCTGCCTCTCTGTATCCCAGTCAGCATCTGATGATGTTACTTCAGGTGTCAGGACTCCCATATCCAAATCAATAGGCAGTTTACCAGGCCTTGCTCTCATGAGGTAGGCTGGAGTGCAGTTGGTGGAATTCACAGGAATGTGGTTGTAGAGGTCTACCAGATCTGGCAACTTTTCTGGCCACAGACTTATCTCTTCTAAAGGCAAGGTCTTCAGCAGGTCGATCACCACCTGGTTCATCTTCTCACACATGCCATTGGTCTGTGGGCGGTACAGTGTTGTCCGGATCTTCTTACAACCATACAAGTTACAGAATTCCTGGAACACTTCTGCCTCAAAGGCGGGACCTTGATCTGTAAGCACTCGCTCAGGATATCTATGTGGTCTACAGAAATGCTGTTGGAATGCTCTGGCTGCTGTCCTGGCTGTTTGATCTTTGACAGGCACAACTACCAGGAATCTTGAGTAGTGGTCCATGATGGTAAGAGCATAGATGTAGCCTGACCGGCTTGGGACCAACTTCACATGGTCCAGGGCAACCAACTCAAGTGGCTGCTTGGTCACTATTGGCTGCAGAGGAGCTCTCTGGCTGTTTCAATCCTTTCTGCGCAGGTTACATTGTCCACACTCCCGGCACCACTTTTCAATGGCTTTCCTCATACCAGCCCAGTAGAATCTCTCCCGGAGCAATGCTTCTAACTTCTTCCATCCGAAGTGTCCAGCTCCATTGTGGTATGCTTCCAAGACCATTGATGCCTCTCTCTTTGGGATTATCACCTGCCAAACTAACTCATGAGTGCGGGCATTGATACTCCTCTGACACAGCTTTCCTTCATAAATGAACAGCCGGCCTCTCTCCTTCCATAACTGCTGGGTTTCCTCAGGAGCATTCGACCCTGGGCGTGAGTCAGCTTGTGACAGTAACTCCTTCACCAGGCAGACTGCGGGGTCATTATCCTGAGTTTCTGCCCAGTCATGATGGGGCACTGGATTTAGGGAGACCTCTTTCAAGCCAGACCCTCTGTTTCTCACTCCTTGGGCACGTTGGGCTGCAATTGGCCGGTGGAAGGGAGGTAACTCTATTTCTTCAAGAGCCTCAGGGTCTTCTCCTGCATATGGCAGATTAGGCATTCTGGACAGCGCATCAGCATTCTTGTTCCCTGCCCGGTACTTGATGGTAAACTCATAGTTAGACAGCCGAGCCATCCATCGCTGCTCCAGTGCACCTAGTTTTGCAGTGTCCAAGTGAGTCAACGGGTTGTTGTCCGTGAAGATGATAAACTTGGCTGAAGCTAGGTAATGCTTGAATCTTTCAGTCACAGCCCAGACTATGGCGAGGAACTCCAGCTTGAAGGAACTGTAGTTGTCTGGGTTCCTTTCAGTGGGACGAAGCTTCCTGCTGGCGTAGATCACTCTTTCTTTGCCATTCTGTACCTGCGACAGTACTGCTCCAAGTGCCACATTGCTGGCATCAGTATACAACACAAAGGGTTTGTCATAATCTGGGTAGGCCAGAACTTCATCTCCTGTGAGAGCCATCTTCAGTCTGGTGAAGGATCTCTCCAACTCCTCAGTCCATTCAAAGGTGGAACTTTTCTGTTTGGCCTTCTTGGACTGCCTCACCAGAAGATTTTGCATAGGAGTGGCTATTTCAGTGAAGCCTTTGATGAACCTTCGGTAGTAGCCTACCAACCCAGGAATTGGCGTACTTTGTGGAGGTTGCTGGGCTTCAGCCAGTCCTGGATGACTGTGACTTTGTCAGGATCTGATGCCACACCTTCTGCACTCACTACATGATCGAGGTACTGTACCTTGGGCTTCAGGAGGTGGCATTTGGAAGGCTTCACCTTCAGGCCAAAGTTGGACAAGGCTTCAAACACCTCAGCCAGGTGCTCCAGATGGTCTTCATAAGTCTTGGAGAAAACAATGACATCATCAAGGTACAACAGGACTGTCTCAAAGTTCATGTGTCCCAGGCAGCACTCCTTCAGCCGTTGATATGTCCTTGGGGCAGTGCAGAGCCCGAATGGCATATAGTTGAACTCACAGAGACCCATTGGAGTGGTAAATGCTGTTTACTCCTTGTCTGCCTCTGCCACGGGAACCTGCCAATACCCACTAGTGAGATCTAAGGTGGAAAAGTAGTTAGCAGTAGAGTTGAGCGAAACGGGTCGAAAAATTTCAAAAGTCGCCGACTTTTGGTAAAGTCGGGTTTCATGAAACGAAACCCGACCCTAGGGTGAGGTCGGCCACGAGCTCGGCGACTTTAGCGCCAAAGTCGCGTTTCAAAAGTTTGTTTTCCGCCCTTTTTCAGCCAATCAGGATCCACGGACACTGTGGGCAATGTGATGACATAGGCAGGGGTCACCACCTTCTTTGAGAAGGGCATGCAAGTGATTGGCTTGCTTTGGGGGGCGTCACAGGGGGTATAAAAGGGCGTGCATGCCGACCGCCATGTTACTCATGCTAATCTCAGAATAGGGAGAGCTGCTGCTGCTGATTCTGTAGGGAGAGCGTTAGGCAGGGAAGAAGACACCAAAAACTGCTTCTGTTGCTAGCGATTTTGCCTGTACAACACACCAGTCACTGTATGTGCAGTGCAAGTGGAGGCCATATTTTGCTGGATCAGCTGTGTTGGTTGTGAGGCTGCCTTATAAGGCTTCCTGATAGCTGCATTGCTGTTTTCCCACTGCTCTGCAAACTGCTTTTTTAAAAGCAATCCAAATTTTTTTTTGTCCTGGTGAGGTACTGAGCGTGCATTTTTTCACACCATACAGCGGTGTACGCTCCTCACACAGTACCGTGTAATGGCTGTTATCACGGCCACAGTGAAGCTATCTGTGTGTCACTCTGTAAGAATAAGTCGAGGACATGTTCTGTTCTTACAGACCTACACCTTCTAGTTTTGTCTGCTTTTCAAACAGTTAAGTATATTTGCTGTTTGATCACATTCAAAACTATAGAGAGACAGCGTGTGTCAGTCCGTATACTTAAAAAACACGGAGCTTGACAATTTTACTGACACCGGACAGTGGTGTATGTTCACGCTCCTCTCTCAGTACCGTGTAACGGCTGTTATCACGGCCACAGCGAAGCTATCTGTGTGTCACTCTGTAAGAATAAGTCGAGGACATGTTCCGTTCTTACAGACGTGCACGTTCTAGTTTTGTCTGCTTTTCAAACAGTTAAGTATATTTGCTGTTTGATCACATTCAAAACTATAGAGAGATAGCGTGTGTCAGTCAGTATACTTAAAAAAACACGGAGCTTGACAATTTTACGGAAACCGGACAGCGGTGTACGTGCATGCTCCTCTCTCAGTACCGTGTAACGGCTGTTATCACGGCCACAGCGAAGCTATCTGTGTGTCACTCTGTAAGAATAAGTCGAGGACATGTTCCGTTCTTACAGACTTACACTCTAGGGAGATTCCTATTCTGCCCAATTCTATATACACCTTGTAGTTTGTCATACACTAGCCAATTTCTGCCTGTGACATAGCGGTGTGATATTCACTGGGCCTCACACAATCCAACAGTGTCCACAAGTGTGTTCAGAAATTCTACATCTCCCCTGTCCTATAGTGACATTTTTCACACCTGCGACATTGAGCCTGTGACATAGCAGTGTGATATTCACTGGGCCTCACACAATCCAACAGTGTCCACAAGTGTGTTCAGAAATTCTACATCTCCCATGTCCTATAGTGACATTTTTCACACCTGCGACATTGAGCCTGTGACATAGCGGTGTGATGTTAACTGGGCCTCACACAACAGTGTCCACAAGTGTGTTCAGAAATTCTACATCTCCCCTGTCCTATAGTGACATTTTTCACACCTGCGACATTGAGCCTGTGACATAGCGGTGTGATATTAACTGGGCCTCACACAACAGTGTCCACAAGTGTGTTCAGAAATTTTACATCTCCCCTGTCATATAGTGACATTTTTCACACCTGCGACATTGAGCCTGTGACATAGCGGTGTGATATTAACTGGGCCTCACACAACAGTGTCCACAAGTGTGTTCAGAAATTCTCCTTCTCCCCTGTCCTATAGTGACATTTTTCACACATGCGACATTGAGTCTGTGACATAGCGGTGTGATATTAACTGGGCCTCACACAATCCAACAGTGTCCACAAGTGTGTTCAGAAATTCGACGTCTCCCCTGTCCTATATACACCTTGTACCTTGTTTTACATTACTGTATAGTTTGTGGGATTTTGTGTACATTTTTACCAAAAATGAGGAAGGCTGGTGGAAGAGGTCGTGGAATTGGGCGGGGGTTGCCAGCTGGTAATGATGGTGTTGGTGGTGGATCTGATGGTAGTGGCAAAAGCAAAATAGGACTGAATGCAAGAGGTGTTAAGCCTGCGTCATCGTCTGGCTCCACAAGGCCTCGAAGGCTTAGTTTTCTAGGAGTTGGCAAACCGCTTTTAAAGCCAGAGCATCAGGAAAAAGTTTTGGCTTGCATTGCTGACTCAGCCTCCAGCTCTATCGCCTCCGCTTCTGAAGTTGTAAAAAAATAAAAGCATTGAGTCGTCATTGGAGTGTCATGTTCATGAACCACAACTTTCCTTGTGTCCTTCACCCCAACCAGGATTGAAGGATGACGCAGGCCATACAACTGATTACTCCATGGAGCTGTTTTCATATACCATGCCTGGGTTATCAAGTGAAATGGTGAATTACCCAGGCCAAGATGAATCTGACATGGAGTGCACTGATGCACAGCCACTGATAGATAATTCTGCTGGTACATTCAGTCAGAGCACTACATTGTCCTCGCAGTGTAAGAAGCCAGATTCTGACCCTGATGAGACTCAGTTGCCCCTTCCCGCATACTATACCACCATACACGGTGACACAGAGGAAGGTGCACATGACATTGAAGAGGAGGTGATGGATGACCCAGTTGTTGACCCAGATTGGCATCCATTGGGGGAAGAGGGTGCTGCTTCCAATAGCTCAGATGAGGAGGAGGAGCATCCACAGCAGACATCGACATCGCATCAGCTGTTATCTGGCAGGCCCGGAGCACTCCAAAGACAGGTTCCAAAAATTAAAAGAGTTGCTGGACAGCTTGTCCAGACGGTCAAAATAGCACAGCGTGCTAGGCCGCAAAATGTCTTCCAAAGTAGGAAGAGTGCAGTGTGGCACTTTTTTGAACCAAATCCTCATGATCAGGCCAAGGTTATCTGTAAGAAGTGTGCAAAGACCTTTAGCCGAGGGAAAAATCTGAAAAATTTGAATACCAGTTGCATGCTTAGACATTTAACAAGCATGCACTTGCAAGCGTGGACACAACACCAAATCTCAAGTACCACATGTGCAACTGATCACAAAGAAGGTAGTCAGCAATGCTACATTGTTTCCTCCACTATAAGTCCACCAGTTAGCACAGCAGCAAATGTTGAGGTGTCGTTGCAAGGCCAAAGCAGTCAGGGAATCCCACTGTTATATCAACGAAAGACTGAATCTAGGCCATCAGAAAGAACACCAACTCCATCACCATCATCAACCCTCTCTCAGTCCGCCCTGTCCACCGCTAGTTCCACTATATGCAGCTCTCAAGTCCAGCTCACCCTCCCAAAGACTATGAGTAGGTCAAGAGAGTACTCAGTCTCTCATCCGCGTACACTGGGTTTGAACGCCCACATTGCCAAACTAATCTCGTTAGAGATGATGCCCTATCGGTTGGTGGAAAGCGCAGCTTTCCGCGAACTCATGGCCTATGCAGTACCACGCTATGACCTACCCAGTCACCACTTCTTCTCTCGCAAAGCCATCCCAGCCCTCCACCATCATGTGAAAGACCGCATTGTCCATGCACTCAAGCAGTCAGTGAGTGGAAAGGTGCACCTCACAACAGATGCATGGTCCAGTCGGCATGGCCAGGGCCATTACGTGTCCTTCACTGCGCCCTGGGTTAATGTGGTGGATGCAGGGGACAGCGGTGGTGGGGCAGTGCTGCCTAGCCCACGGTATAGGAAGCAGTTGGCTGTAGGCGTTCGACCCTACTCCTCCTCCTCCTCCTCCAGAAGCGAAAGCTCGTCCACAGAGCGCAGTCGTACGAGCACTCCATCTGCAGCTGCCACTGTTGCACACGAGGTATCCCCCTATCGAGCAGCTAGTGGAAAGCGTCAGCAGGCTGTGTTGTAGATATTGTGTTTGGGCGACAGACACACCGCGGAGGTGCTAGCCGAGTACTTTCAGGCTGGGCAGTATACTTCTTGAGGCAGGCAAGGTAGTTAGTGATAACGGCCGTAATTTTGTGACAGCCATAGCCCTTTCAAAACTCAGACACATACCTTGCTTGGCTCACACCTTGAACCTGGTGGTGCAGTGCTTCCTCAACAATTATCCGGAGTTAACAGCCCTGCTCCAGAAGGTGCGAAGACTGTGCGTGCACATCCGCTGGTCGCCTGTATACTCCATTCATATGCAGAAGCTGCAGCGATTGCTCCACCTTCCCAACCACCGCCTCGTTATTGACATTGCAACAAGGTGGAACTCCACCCTGCAGATGGTTGAGCGGCTGTGCGAACAGAGGCAGGCCATAATGGATTTGTGGGAGGATACACGGCCAGGCACTTTGAGAGCAGACATGGAGTTGACAGGTGTGCAGTGGTCGAAGCTGAAAGACCTCTGTAAAGTCCTTCAGTGTTTTGAGGAATGCACACGGCTGGTAAGCGCAGACGACGCCATCCTAAGCATGAGCATCCCACTTATGCGTCTGCTCATGCAAACTTTGATGCACCTTAAGGAGCAGGCGTCTGCAGCCAATGTTGACGAGGAGGAGGGAATCCTTGATGACATTCAGCCATTGTCTGCTCAGGGACCTCTCCTGGACGAGGTGGAGGAAGAAGAGGATGAGGAGGATGATGATGGGGATGATTACTTAGGGGAGGAGGATGTATCTCGTGGGGCAAGTGAAAATGTTGGCATGGCAAGGTCTGGTACAGGGTTTGTGCGTGACTGGAGGGATGTGGATTTGCCAGAAAGTGCTCCTCCAAACAGCACTCGCAGTGCATCATTGACACCGGGAACATTGGCCCACATGTCAGATTATGCCTTGCAGATCCTAAAAAGGGACCCCCGCATTGCCAAAATGATGAACGATGACGACTACTGGCTGGCCAGCATCCTGGATCCACGCTATAAAGGCAAATTACAAAACATCATGCCACACAAGAACCTTGACCTAATATTGGCTAATAAACAAGCAACTCTGGTAAACCGGTTGGTTGAGGCATTCCCAGCACACAGCAGCGGTGATGGTTCTCACACGAGCCATACGGGCTGGGGGCAGCTTGGCAGAGGTGTTCGTGGTGCACACAGCAGAAGTGGCCTTGGAGACAGGGGTTTCATGACAATGTTGTGGACTGATTTTTCAAGTACCGCTCACACAACTGGTAATACTGCATCGATGGAAAGTGACAGGAGACAGCAGTTGTCAACTATGGTTACAAACTACTTTTCCTCCCATATCGATGTTCTCCCGCACAGGTCATTCCCCTTTGACTATTGGGCTGCTAAACTGGACACCTGGCCTGAATTGGCACAATATGCCTTACAGGAGCTCGCTTTCCCAGCTGCAAGTGTGCTATCGGAAAGAGTCTTCAGTGCAGCTGGATCAATCCTGACAGAAAAAAGGACCCATCTGTCAACCCAAAATGTGGATGATCTAACCTTCATTAAAATGAACCATGCATGGGTTTCCAAGGATTTTGTCCCACCTTCCCCTGATGACACATAGGATGACAGAAAAATGGCTTGCTTTGGTCCTCCTCTTCCTGGGACTTCAACAATTTTGCCTTTTGCATCAGCTGAATGTCCAACATCAACATATGCCACTTTCTAAAACTCCCTAACTGTGCTGCCTCCCCTCCCATAGCCGGGGTCACCACCTAGCGCATGAAACCGTGCTAGTGCCGTTGCCCTGGACAGGTGGGTAGGCCGACTCTTGGGCGCGGGCACTGGCACAGGGTCCTTCATAGTGCAATCAAGTGTCTTTGACGGTGGTGGTGCACACCCGCCGTCAAACACACCGCCGTACTATGAGGGGCCCAGTGCCAGTACTGACGCCCACGAGTGGGCCCCCCTTGCTTGGGCAGGGCCCCAGCATTTGCAATCTTTACCTCTCCCTGCTCCTCCGCTGTGTGGTCTGGGCCGTCAAATCCATACTGGGCCTGACACCGTCTGAGCCTGCCTCCTGATCTATAGACATATATTTTGAATGTGTACACTATGCTATCCATACATGTTATCCGGGGATACGGTACCCTTTCTCACCTTTGTGCAATCACGTGTAATCCATACTGGGCCTGACACCGTCTGAGCCTGCCTCCTGATCTATACACATATATTTTGAATGTGTACACTATGCTATCCATACATGTTATCCGGGGATACGGTACCCTTTCTCACCTTTGTGCAATCACGTGTAATCCATACTGGGCCTGACACCGTCTGAGCCTGCCTCCTGATCTATACACATATATTTTGAATGTGTACACTATGCTATCCATACATGTTATCCGGGGATACGGTACCCTTTCTCACCTTTGTGCAATCACGTGTAATCCATACTGGGCCTGACACCGTCTGAGCCTGCCTCCTGACCTATAGACATATATTTTGAATGTGTACACTATGCTATCCATACATGTTATCCGGGGATACGGTACCCTTTCTCACCTTTGTGCAATCACGTGTAATCCATACTGGGCCTGACACCGTTTGAGCCTGCCTCCTGATCTATACACATATATTTTGAATGTGTACACTATGCTATCCATACATGTTATCCGGGGATACGGTACCCTTTCTCACCTTTGTGCAATCACGTGTAATCCATACTGGGCCTGACACCGTCTGAGCCTGCCTCCTGATCTATAGACATATATTTTGAATCTGTACACTATGCTATCCATACATGTTATCCGGGGATACGGTACCCTTTCTCACCTTTGTGCAATCACGTGTAATCCATACTGGGCCTGAGAACGGCTTGCGAGCTGTTAAGCAAGCTACAGCACCTGTGGTTTGCACACGTAAGTTTTTCATTTTTTCAGGAATGACGGTTAGGCCTAATTCCGGAACTGCGGTTGACCTGCACTTACTGGGAAATCATCGTTCTCGGGTAATAATTGTAATCCCAGATCCCCATCACTAACGCTGTTCAGCGGGTTATCTGCACCTGTAAGCGACAAACGCTGGCCTTTTCAGTGTAGCGCACATACAGCCACGTACATGTAAGGGCATGACACACCAGTTATTGGCCAATCTCACGTGCCAGAGCCTCGCGTGTTCCTCTAGTAAGCCGGACTCGGACTGTGGGGCATGTCGGAGTCTCGTTCGTTAACGGAATTAAGCTTGCAATGTGTGCATCTTTTTTGTGTCTGGATGGTTGAGGTTGCCCATGTTGAGTCAAATTACGCCGTAGGCTCCACTCCTGGTGGTGCCCTTCTGGACATTCCTTTAAGGTTCAGCTTTGCAACCATACTGCCCACGTAAAACAAACACTTTGCCTTCATGAACGCTGTTTGGAGGGTCGTGACTCGTGGGAATAACGCCGCCCAATAAGTTAACCTGCTAGAGAGATCCTTCATTGCTCCCAAGCATGACATCACACTCCCTAGGAGGAAGGTAATGCCACTGTGGCGACCGTACTCCTGGGGGTGACACAAGTGCACTGATGCCCAGCCACTGCTCGATGAATCTGCTGGTACATTGACCCAGACCACTACATTCCCCTTGCACGCTACACGGCCTGAATCTGACCCTGATGAAACTCAGGTTACCCTTCCCATATACAGTTCCATCTTACACGATGACAAAGAGGAAGCTGCAGTTGAAAGTGCAGGTTCGGCACACCCGCCGTCAGACACACCACCGTACTATCAGGGGCCCTGTGCCAGTGCCGTCGCCAACGAGTGGGCCCCCTCTGCTTGCTCAGGATCACAGCACTTGCAAGGTTGAAATACTGTGCAGTGAGATGGAAGATGGGGACGACGAGGAGTCCAGACTAGTACAGGGATTCCCTAGCGAGGAGACTTATTTCATTGTTTTCAATGTTGGGACAGCAATTTTTGGGGAGCACTATACTCTGGAGAATGATAGATGGGGCCCACCATACACTGGAACATTCCAAAGGTGGACATCAGACACTGGAGCTGCATTTACAGGGCCCATTATACACTAGAGCATTAGAAATGGGGCCCATTATGTTTGGAGCATTATTTGGGCCCATAAGACAGTGGAGCTTCATCCATGGGGACCAACATATACTGTAGCATTATGTGGAGCTCATCATATACTGTTTCAAACATTATATGGGACCAATGATTCTATATGGAGAAATAGATGGGCCTCGTCATGAGATGTAAAAAGTGAAGTATTTTTCATTGTACTATACCGCTATTTCTCTGCCGTATCGGAGCATCATGAGTTGTGGTATGTGTTAAAGGTGCGCTCTTTTGCCCAGGGCACATGAAAACCTGGAGCCAGCCCTACCCCCCCACAACTTTAGCCAAATAACCCCCATTTTTCAGTGCGTAACTAGTATTATGAAGTTAATTAAGGTTGACAAGCTTAAGTAAGAAGAATTGATGCTTTTGGCATTCAAATGGGCACTGTAGGTGTGTTTCCTGTCCTCCTCTCACTGCCGACTTTAGTTCCCCATTGACTTACATAGGGTTTCGTGTTTCTGTCGGACCCCCGACTTTTCCCTATAGTCGGCCGATTTTGCTCGACCCAACTTTTGGAAAAGTCGGGTTTCATGAAACGAAACTCGACCCTAAAAAAGCAAAAGTCGCTCAACTCTAGTTAGCAGTTTTAAGTGCAGCTAATGACTCTTCAATTCTGGGTAATGGGTAGGCATCTTTATGTGTAATGCTGTTAATTTTTCTGTAATAAACACACATTCTCATGGTACCATCCTTTTTCTTTACAAAAACTATTGGGGCTGCCCAGGGGCTACAACTGTCTCTAATAACCCCTGCTTCCTTCATCTCTTTCAACATACCCTTAGCACATTGGTATTGTGTGGGGGGTATAGGCCGCTACCTTTCTTTAATGGGTGGATGATCTCCAGTGGGGATATGATGTTGAACCCCTTTTGCCTTCCTGAAATCTAGGGGGTGTTTACTGCATACCCGCTCATTCTCCTGGGTCATCCTGTAAACCCCATTTTTCTGGTATGAAGGTGTAGAGTCAGTCCCCACCTGCAGTTGCTGGCACCACTCCTCCAGCTGCTTTATAGAGGCATTGTCCTCCACCTGGTCGGATGAGACCAAAGGCTCTGCTGCCTGCATTGCATTGTTACTGACAGTGAGCAGCTTAGCAACTGTGGCATACCGAGGTATTTTGGCCTCTTCCTTCCCACAATTCAAAAGGCGTACAGGTACTCTCCCTTTTCGTACATCAACTACCCCTCTGGCTGTCAGGACAGTGGGCCTGCTATCACAGTATACTGGCTCTACCAATGCCTGCTAATCTTTTCCTCTGAGGCCTATGGCTGCCCGACACCAAATCAACATTTTACATCTGGGGGGTATTGCAATGGGGAAAGCATCACTCACTCTGACACTGCCAATTTCTCCGCGAGAGTTCTGCTGTCTTTGCATCAGAGCCTTGATCTCCTTCTGCAGGACTCGTTGTTCACTGGAACCAGCAGTCTCAGCCACCTGTTGCAACAAGACAATAACCTCGGAAAGACAATTTTCAATTACATTTGTACCAAGAGTCATCATGGGATTATATTCTCATCGATCAATATCCATAACTATCAGACCTTGAGATTTCAACTCCATCCTCCCCACTTTAACAGTAATCTCTTTACATCCCACTTGTGGTAACGACTGACCATTACTGGCAACTACTGATAGTTCATCAGTTGGGCCACGGGTGAGTTCAGAGTCAGCCCAATACCGCTTGTAGAGGATATAGGGCATAGTGGTCACCTGGGAGCGTTCATGGGGATGCCGTCAATCACCACTGGAAGGATCGGTCTCCCTCCAACATACTTGGCTCGCCAGTTCCTTGGGCCTAGTGGTCCTACTCCTGGGGGTTGGCCCTCTGCCCCAGGGGTTGCTCGTTTAAAGGACAAAATCTTGCAAGATGACCTGCCTTGTAGCAGCGACGACAGATGGGACGTCCATCCTGGTCATAGCGATCGTTGTTCCTCCCTCGGAGTGGCGGGGTTCTCCACCTCCGGAGCCAAGGGACATCCTCTGGACTGGAAGCAAGCTGGATCTTTTCCTTGGAGGACACCTGCAGGGACTGCACGGTTTTAGTAAGTGCAGCCATCCCTTTGGTCATCTCCTGGACCTGAAGACGTAGCTCTTCTGTAGGATCTTTATCCAGAGTCTGTGCATCAGCCTCCACAGGGATGGAAGGGAAAGATGTTGCTTCCTGGTGGTAGGTGATCACTGGGCGCCTAGGGGCCGCTGGACGGCTGACAGTTGATTCCTGCAGCACCCGAATAGCCCTGTCCTTGAAATCAGCAAAGTCCAGGTCAGGGTTTTGTAGGGTTATGATGCGCAACTGCGCTCTATGGGTGCTGGATAGGAGTCCTTCAATGAACTGCTGTTTTAACAGTTTGTCTTCCTCTTTCACACTGTCAGGATCAATTTGCTTGACGGCTCGCAGTGCCTCCTGCAGGTTAAGAGCATAGTCCCTTATACTGTCCTGCACTTTCTATTTACATCCAAAGAACCTCATCTTGATTTCAGCTGCAGTGCGGGTGTCAAAGGTGCTTCTTAGCTTGGCCAAAATATTTTTAACAGTCTCTTTGTCAGTGTCCTGCCAGGCTTTTACTTCTCTCTGTGCTGCACCTGTTAGCTGCCCAATCAGGATGTTCACCTTCTGGCTTTCAGATAGAGGATACACCTCAAGCAAACTGCACAGTCTCTCTTTAAATTCACTCAGGGTATGGGACTCACCCGAGTACTGCGGTAGCCAGGCCACTCCCGGTATGTAGGGCATAGACAGCAGCTTTATGGGGACCACTGCGGTGAGTGCTACCGGAGCCGCAGCCACGTTGGGCACTGCATCTTGTGGTGCATCTTTCACACACAGTCTATAGCACACAACAGTCTCTGGCACACAGGACCCGGGGATACCGGGCTCCGTAATCCTGTTTGTGACGCCAAAATGCGTCGCCCTCCCAGGGCTGTTGGGTACTCGGTACCGGGCCGGTCTCTCAGAGGGTATTGTCACAGCAGCGGTGACCTGGTCCTTGGCCCTGGCCGCCCATGTAAAAGTGGTTGAGTTGGGATTAAAGTTTATAAGTGATTCGTAACGCCACCTGTAGTGTTTGGCAAGGGAGGTGTTAGGCCGACGCTGCAGACAGATCCTCTGGGACAGGTGGTGTGGTGCGGCAATGATGTTGTAGCCCTCCACAGGTAGGGCTGTTGGTTCCAGGGCAGTGTAGCTGAATGTTTAGGAAGAGGGTGCAGTGTTTGGCACAGAGATGTAGCAGTGCTGAGGATGTTGCAGGAAGGAGAAAAGGATACAACAGGGTGCAGTTTCTTTACCTTTACTTGGCAAACGCAGTCCAGGGTCCTGATTACAGATTGCACAGCAGCAGGCTAGCCTGGAAGCAACTCAGGAATCTCTCTATCAGATGGGTTGTGTAGTCTCCTTCCTAGCGCTGGCTTGAGGTACATGCAGTGCAGTGTTACACTGAAGTTTCTCCTTCTTATTGTCTCTTAGAACTACCTCGTATGGCAGACAGCTGTAGCCCTCTATCTCTCTTGGCTCACCCGTCGCTGTTGTGCCTCCGAGTCTTAGTTGGGAATAGTGCATTTACAGCTTCCTATTCCTCTGGTTTCTGTTGCAGGACCTTCAGTATCCATACAACCGTGGAGACCAGGCTCCAGATCATGCGCTCTCACTGGGAGGGAGCTCTCTTTCCTCATCTCAACCTCCAGCTTCTCTCCACACGTCTTCACACGTTGCCCTCCTCACACTAACTGACTATTTCCCCTCCTGGCCCTCAGAGCGCGCTCCTCCCCCAATCCTGGTTCAGAGCTCCCTCTGCAGGCCTTGAATGGGAACTGTGTTGCATGTAAATGATTAACTGCTAGAGAGACCCTTCCTTGCTTCCAAGCATGACATCACCCTCCCTGGAGGAAGGTAATGCCACTGTGGCAACCATACTCCTGGGGGCGCCACAATTAGATGACAAAACGTTTTTTTCAAAGCCTCCAGGCGCCCACCAACACAAAAATGAGCAGTATGTATAGGCACTAGAAATAAAAATACATGATTAAAATACACATAAAACCAAAAGTAAAGCAAAGCAGAAACACTTCCACTAAAAGATGGTGTAGGAGACGAGTAATCAAAGAAAAAGAGCGATGCTCCACAACATCTGTCCATGTATTGCTATGCAATTGTTATATACTTTTAATATTTATATTATATTTCTTTATATGGATTTATTTATGTATATGTGGCGCCCCTGAGGGTCCAGTCGCCACAGAGGTACTGCACCTCACCCAGAGGTGTGGTATCCCAAAACCAGGTAAGGTGAGTGCACCCGACCAGATTCCAACAACCACAACCCACACACTCCAGTAGTGTAGCAGAGCACCCTTTATGACTCCCTGCTTGGAACACGAAGAGTGCTGGGAGGTGGGCGGAGCGTAGTTTAGGCGGGAGAGTCCTAGGGTTGAGAGCAAGATTAGATCCCTCTGAGGGAGGGAAGCAGACAGACGTGCTCTGAGCAGCCCCTGACTTGCACCAGGAGTTGCCGGATGAAGTGGACTTAAACGGAAGGTTCTCCATAGGAAAGATTGGTTCTTCTAGAGACACAGTTGGAAAGTGTATCCCGTGGGTCTTGTTCCACGCTGACCGCCGTCAGGTGGGGGAAGGAACCAGACTGGTCACAAAGGGACCGGCCCCTAGCCTAGATCTCATTCTTCAGGCTGCCACTAGCAAGCCGACAGCTTTGGTTACTTTACGGACCATCGCCCCCTACCACAGTTACTCTGACTGGAAAGGCGCTATATAGAATCACAGAAACAGTGAGGTGTTGTCTGAACAGGATTCGGAGCTGGTGGCCCAGAACGATAACTGTGAAGGGCTGGAGAGGAAGGAAGGAGTTTAAGCAGCAAATTGTTTGGTAACGACCAGGAAAGGCACACACTGACAGGGAAAGCTGGAAAGGTGCATTTCATCTTATCTGGAAGTTGGCTGGACCCCTCGCCTGGAGAACACAGCATTGAAGCGGGCATCTGTGCGCACCAGAACTGTGAGTAAAGCCCATTGAACTACATGCAATTATGTCTTCCACGTTCTTTCCGCGCCTCACACCCAGCTCTGCTACATTCTCCACTCCTCACTTCCTCACAATCTACCAACTAACTTCATCTGCCCTGGGACTACAGCTCTACCTGTGGAGAGCTTCTATATCTCAGCTGCATCACAACATCTGTCCCAGCGAAGCAACCATGCAGCGCTGGTCAATCTGACCAGGAACCACAGGTGGCGTCACGGATCACTTATTAAGCTTTATTCCCACTCAATTCTACCCATTTTACATTGACTGTCTGAGGCCACGGACCGGGTCACTGCCACTGTGACATTTCCCATTGAAGTTAATGGGTCCGGCGCCGAGTATCCCACGGCCTCTGGGACAAGTCATATATATATCTGGACATTTCTATTGGGCCATTATAAATAACTAGCTGAAGAGCCCGGCACTGCCCGGGCATAGTAACTAACTGTTAGTTTTAGCAAATCATAATTATCCTCCAGCCCATAGTCCTGTGCCCATATACCATCATACATATCCACAATCCCATAGGCCCGTGCCCATATACCCATCATACATATCCTCCATCCCATAGTCGAGTGCCCATATACCCATCACACATCCTCCATCCCATAGTCCCATGCCCATATACCCATCATACATAATCTCCATCCCATAGTCCCATGCCCATATACCCATCATACATATTCGCCATCCCATAGTCGAGTGCCCATATACCCATCATACATCCTTCATCTCATAGTCCCATGCCCATATACCCATCATACATATCTGCCATCCCATAGTCCTGTGCCCATATACCCATCATACCTATCCTCCATCCCATAGTCCAGTGCCCATATACCCATCACACATCCTCCATCCCATAGTCCCATGCCTCTATACCCTTCATACATATCCTCCATCCCATAGTCCAGTGCCTATATACCCATGACACATCCTCCATCCCATAGTCCCGTGCCCATATACCCGTCATACACATCCTCCATCCAATAGTCAACCATTATGACATTATAGTGAGCGGCGGGGCTTGCAACCTATGATGACATCAGCATCGCCATGGCAACCATTATGACATCATACTGAGGGGCGGGGCTTGATACACACACACTTTTCCCCATTATGTAGATAGGGGCAAAATTGTCTGGTGAATTGGAACGCGCGGGGTTAAAATTTCACCTCACAACATAGCCTAGGACACTCTCGGGGTCCAGACGTGTGACTGTGCCAAATTTTGTGGCTATAGCTGTGACAGTGCGGATGCCAATCCCGGACATGCATACATACATACACACACTTGAGCTTTATATATTAGATATGTATATGTCATGATATAGGACATGGTTAATGTCCTGCTCTCTCAGGGTTAACTTTTGCTGGCCTCCCTTTGGACCTGGGAGGGGTATTTATACTTACTCCAGACTAGGATTCCCTGTCAGCTATACTGTTGTTCTGGCTGTGTGTCTGACCCCCTGGTGTGCATGTATATTGCATTGCTTAATTGCTTCCCGTGTATGACCTGGTCTGTCACCTCACTAAGTTCTCTGTCTCCCGCTTTGGTACTATTGTTTTCTCTGGTTCTGACCTCCTGGCTTGGCTATTGTTACTCCGTTACAGTTTGTCCCTATTGTACCGTCTATTGCCAGTTCTGGTTTACTGATGCTACGTCCTAACTATCCGTTCTGTCTAATCCTTTAGTACTGTCATGCTATCTCATGCTTTGACCCCGGCCTGATCTGGTTTACGTCCCTGTCTATGCCCCTTGGTAACCTTGTCCTGTAGTTACCCTTCTAGGAGTTTTCCTACAGCTCTTAGCTCTCTAGAGTTTAGACCACGCCCCCAGCAGTCACGTGCTTCAGGTCCTGTTTGTCTGAAGCACGCATCTTCACCGCTGCTGCCTCGCTCCACAGGTATTTTTGGGCACAGTTTGTTTTACTCAGGACACGCGCACTGGCTCAGTGAGCAAGTGCAGTGCGGTGTTCCTGACAGTATATCCTCTCCTGGTTGAATGGAGAGTTACTACCTGCCCTTATCTGGTTCATCTGATCCATCCTTCTCCAAATGCCCCCTCTCCCCGCTTGGTTATTTATGGTGTACACTTATATATGATGCATTATACCATATATTGTTTATTTTAAACATACTGTGTGCCTTAATTTCTATTTCACGATTTGCCCCGCTTTTCCACTTATTAGAGTATATTGCTATTCTTTCCCTCATTTCAGCCCCTATCCAATATGGCCGCCGCATGCCTATTATTCATTGCGGATGCGCGGCTTGGTCTAGGTTCCGCCTCCCACACTTCCGCCCCACTTCCGGCGTCTGACCTCACGGGGGCACGTGTGTGTCAGCGGTGGCTGGCATGGTGGTAAGGGGATGGGGGGTGCAACTGTGGGGAGGTTGAGCTGGGTACGGTTCTGTCTGTAATGGAGACAGAGAGATTGACAGAGGGTGTCATGTGGCAGACTGCCCATCAGAGGTCACTAGAGAGCACCAATGGCAGTGATTATGTAACTGTCATTTGAGTGTTACATAACTGCCAAAGGGCAAGGTGACTCTGATTGGGCAGAGGTGACTGTCAGGTGACAGAGGGTGGGGCTACCTGGTCTGTCTGAATAAATACTGAGGTAAGCTTCCAGAAGCTTCAGTCAGCCAGGGGAGCTCACAGGTTAGGAGAATCTGTCACACAAAGGAGACCCCTCAGAGATTTTGGACAGTGGAAATGGTCACGGGGGGTGACCCTATTGGACATTGGTCACAGGCAGAGACGGCCTGTGAGGACCTGGATTATTGGTGGACTTTGTAAGGTGAAACGCCGTGGTGGATTGGCCTAGGGCAGCCACGGCAGATAGAGCCACGAAGTACGCCTGACGGAGAAAGTGTACAAGTGAAGGTACCCGGGCCTGTCTGCAGAAGGATAACAGTGTGAAACATCTGTCATGTTTTGTTGCCAATAAAAGCAAACTTGTTGAATACAATTCCTGCCTCTGTCTCATGCCTGTCGATGTCAAGAAGCGGGTCACCCCCCATTCCTGTGAGTACAGCACACCTCCGCCGCCTACTAGCTACACCACCTAAATACCACAGCACGCTATGCTCTGCCCCAGCCTGCCACCGGTCCCTACACAACCATGACCCATTCTGTGAGTGGACATAATTCTATAGCGGCATCTATAAATAACCATAGCGCGGACAACTCTACATGCCCCGAGGAAGGAAATCTCCGAAACGCACGTTGGGGTGGGCGGTGGACAGCGTGGTGCCTCTATCTACATTCCTGTTATGTGTCTCCCCTTTGTGTGCCTGTTCATATGGTTACAATCAGTATGCTGGCTGTGATTTGTGTAAGTCAGCTCTGATACTCTTTTATGCACTTTGTATAATTCTGGACATATGTTATTTGCTTGCCATATGTATAGGGCCCCTTATACAATTAGGATTTAACTGATAAATTTACAGTTAGGTACCTCTCACTGTTCCACCGCCTTTTGCATGCAGAATCTGTCTGTTACTTTTTAGCTCATGTGCTGCCTACTTGGTTTTCTAATACAGTTTTTTCACTTTTGATACAATATTACTTTTCTCAGACTTTTTCATTGCTTTTGTTTTTGTGGTTTATCTAGTAGATGTGCATTGTGTCCGACACTGTCCGCAATGTGAGCTAGGGATGTATTTTTCACTATAGTGATTTATAAATATCTACTTATGTCATGATTTTGCTTCATCCCATTAGCCTTTTGTGTTGTCATCTTCTCTTTAATTAAATAGTCCCTATCCTGCTCCAACTACACTAACTGCTTTCTTTTTTCTACCACTTCATTTTTGATGATGCTTTGAGAATACCAGTGCATGTTGGGATACTCAAAAGAAGCTTAATCAGGGAGCAGAAGCTGCGGTCACTGCCACAGCGCCTTCCCTGAAAGAAGTGACATCAATTACCTCCGTTTCAGGGGCTGGACTAGTCCCTGCTCTACTGAGCATGTGTCGGCTGTCAATTCGGACAGATGCTCAGTAGATTGTTGTTTCTGTGTGACGTGCACAAGGACAGTTCACACTTTTGCCAACTCTCTTGCAAGTGATGTCACCTGTGGGGATGGGGATGGTCTCTGAATGCCAGGTAATCCTCTTACACTGTCCAGTAACAGTGTACTTTGTTGCTAGCTCGTTACTTCTGATCAGAGCTAGCGAGAGAGTGCACTGTCATTGTGCACATCGCACAGTGACAAGAATCTACTGAGCTTCCTTCAAAACTAACCAACATGACATGCTCATTAGAGAAGGGACTAGCCCAGCCCTTGAAATGAAAGTCACTGATAACACTTCATTTCAGGGAGGGGGTAGAGGCTTCATCACTGATCGCATCCTCTGCTGCTCCTGATGATGCCTCATTTGAGTATCCCAGCATGCACTGGCATTCTTAAGCCAAGCAACATCAAAAAGGAAGTAGTACTTTGCTTAAAAAAAAAAAAATGTGTGAAGTGAAGGAAGGATTGGGACTTTTTAAAGTTTATTAGAAAATAGAGATTTAAAATGAAAATTAATTTGTGTTTTGGAATAAACTATGGGTTAGGCAATAGTACCGGGAAAGTATAAAGACTGCAGTGGCAAAATGAAAGCCACTGCATGACCGCTGCATGTGAAAGGTCAGCCTCCCAATATTCCTACCAAAAGTTTTATCTGAAAATATAAAAAAAGTAAAAGTCGTTCTATGCAACTTGTTAATTCATGTCAGAACAGCAAAGACTAGGTTGCTGAGGTGATACCATTTTTTTTTTTAATGCAATAAATGTGCATTGTTCAGTCTGTGTCATTATTTCTTTTGACGTGGTCTCTAAATGAAATGCACTAAAAACTCAACAGGCTAAATCAATGTCAATAACATTCTCATGTTTTGTTTAAACAATTTTTCTCAAACAAAACTCAGATTGCACAAAAAAAAGCTGTTTAACCAGTGACAAATGTGTCAATCTTTACGTCAGGGTTCTAAAAAATTCATGTGACCATAGCGATTGCTGTCTTTAGAGAGAGCAACCAGGCATGTGCAGGAGGTGGGGCGCTGATGCCAATTTAACCTGCATGTGCATCCTGCGATGCTTTTTTTCTTTTAAATAATTTGGTTATTAATCTTAGTTTTTAAAATCAAGTAATATAGAGCCACGTGTGACAAAACTCCTTTGGGTTCTTTTGGAGATTGTTAAAGGTGAAGCAATTATGTGTCCGTACAAACAAATGTACCTCCAATTACAAGGTACTGCCATGGGCGCATCTTACGCACCATTTTATGCAAATTTGTTCTTAGCGGCATGGGAGAAGGAAATTTTTCTTAGTAACCCAATACCTGGAACTGATTCAAAGAAGGAATTTTTATGGATTAAGCGTGCGCTGCCAGACCATCACTCCTCACAAGTTGTGTGCTTTATACATTTAATTCCCAACGCGTTTCAAAGTTAAAAACTTCTTCCTCAGGGGATGATATGTACAGACAGGTATAGACATCGCCGGTTTTATATATGCACAGTTCAAAAATTGGCGCCAAGGGTCACGTGTTGCGAGGGAGACAAGAGTCAAAGTTCATCAGTATTGCAATGTCAAAGGTTATTAAAAACGTATTACTTCCAACAAAATTAATTCATTTAATATATTTCCAGGTGAAAAAGGAAGAAAAAAGAGGAAAGAAAAAAGAAAAAAAGAAAAAAGAAAGAAAAATGAACAAGAGAGAACTTGAACAGAACCAGAAAAGCGGAGTCGGAAGAGAGCAATAGCCAGTGCATAGACCACCACTCTAAATGAACAGATTACGTGTTACAAAGAAAAAAGTGAATGAACATCTTTGTGTGAAATATATAAATATTTATAGAAGTTTAAAAAATTATATATAATTAATAAATTTTAAAAACTTAGTAAAAACAAATTTATCAAAAACTTTATTGCATATAATAAAAATGTAAAATAAAAAATGTGTCTAATCAATTAAAAACGCGATGGAAAATGGAACACTGTATAAAAACTGGCAAGTTTGTAAAAACAAGAATAAAAATGTATGCATGTCAGGTACACATAAAAAACAGGTATAAGAAAAGTATGTCTGGTAACAGATTGTGGAGAACAGGAGGACACGCTGGGAGAAAGATGTTTCCATAGACAGTCACGAAGTCAGTGGCACGCAGAAGAGGGAACCGAATCCGAGAAGGAAGGACACCCGGAGCACTCAAAGGAGAAGGATCGCATCCAGAGGGGGGGAGAGAAAAGAGAATGAAGAGCGGAGAAGTCCCACACATTGACCGCGTGAAACAAAAAACACTGAACATGGGGAGACTAATAAAATGATAAGCAAGGAATAATTTTTAAGCAGCAAAGCTGCACATAACAGAACCTAAAAAGGTTTTAGGCACATAACAAGTACAGAAAACAGCGACCAGAATTAAACATAAAGTCGCAATCATAAAAATACATTACAGATAAAAGATAAATAAAAATCAGCATTACTAGACAGGATATCAGCCCAAAATAATTATTCAAACCGGGAGAAGAGGTAATAGTTTAACTTCACAGAAAAACCTCAGTAATTTCGTTGAGACCATTAGGTCTTAAGGTATTCAGCCTATAGATCCAGAAGACCTCCTTCCTATTTAGTGACACTATTCTATCAGCAATATTGTCCGGAATATGTTCAATGGGACTGATTTTCAGACTATTTGAATTTTTGTTATGTTCAACCGTACAGTGTCTAGATAGACCATGCTTTAAAAAACCTTTTTTGATATTGAATCTGTGGGAATTAATTCTTAAATGCAGTGGTTGGACTGTCCTACCCACATATTGTTTCCCGCATTCACACTCAATCAGATAAATCACAAAGTCAGTGGTGCAGCAAAGAAACTCCTTAATAGGGAAAACTTCGTTAGTGCTAGTAGATTTGAAGTTCTTATCTTTATGTGCGATACAAGTACAGCATAAACAGTTCCTCTTGCCGCATTTAAAAATACCCTTGGGGGGAGCTTTATATGCAGATAAAAACTCGTTACTATTTTTTGCATTTTTTAACCGGCTAGGAGCCACTACACTTTTAATGGTGGGGGCTTTTCTGAACGTTACACCAGGGTGGCTTGGGAGGAATTTCTGCAATATGGGGTCGTTTAATAAAATATGCCAGTTACTACTCAAAATCTTCCTAATTTCTATATGTTCAAAACAAAATTGCGTAATAAAGTTAGTCATGAATTTATTGTTTTTAGGTTTAACCGTTTTAGTGCCATTGATAAGACTATCTTGAGATAAATTAATGCAGTTATTAAAGGCATTCGTAAGTAAATTATCAGGGTATTTTTTATCAATAAACCTATTTCTTAATATTTCTGCTTGATCCTCAAAAACCTTCGTATCTGTACAATTTTTTCTTATTCTTCTATATTGGTTTTCGGGAATGTTCCTCAACCATTTCCCGAAATGACCGCTACTGAAAGGAATATAGCTATTTGTATCAACATTTTTAAAAAAGGTTTTCATTAAAATTCTATTATTCTCAATATAGTTAAATCCAAAAAATTAATATTTTCCTTATCATAAATTGCTGAGAAGTTTAGACCCCAAATATTGTTATTAATATCCCGAATAAAATCACCAATATTATTTCCAGAGTTGTCCCATATAAGGAACAAATCATCTATATATGGAACAATAGGAAAATAGCTATATTCCTTTCAGTAGCGGTCATTTCGGGAAATGGTTGAGGAACATTCCCGAAAACCAATATAGAAGAATAAGAAAAAATTGTACAGATACGAAGGTTTTTGAGGATCAAGCAGAAATATTAAGAAATAGGTTTATTGATAAAAAATACCCTGATAATTTACTTACGAATGCCTTTAATAACTGCATTAATTTATCTCAAGATAGTCTTATCAATGGCACTAAAATGGTTAAACCTAAAAACAATAAATTCATGACTAACTTTATTACGCAATTTTGTTTTGAACATATAGAAATTAGGAAGATTTTGAGTAGTAACTGGCATATTTTATTAAACGACCCCATATTGCAGAAATTCCTCCCAAGCAACCCTGGTGTAACGTTCAGAAAAGCCCCCACCATTAAAAGTGTAGTGGCTCCTAGCCAGTTAAAAAATGCAAAAAATAGTAACGAGTTTTTATCTGCATATAAAGCTCCCCCCAAGGGTATTTTTAAATGCGGCAAGAGGAACTGTTTATGCTGTACTTGTATCGCACATAAAGATAAGAACTTCAAATCTACTAGCACTAACGAAGTTTTCCCTATTAAGGAGTTTCTTTGCTGCACCACTGACTTTGTGATTTATCTGATTGAGTGTGAATGCGGGAAACAATATGTGGGTAGGACAGTCCAACCACTGCATTTAAGATTTAATTCCCACAGATACAATATCAAAAAAGGTTTTTTAAAGTATGGTCTCTCTAGACACTGTACGGTTGAACATAACAAAAATTCAAATAGTCTGAAAATCAGTCCCATTGAACATATTCCGGACAATATTGCTGATAGAATAGTGTCACTAAATAGGAAGGAGGTCTTCTGGATCTATAGGCTGAATACCTTAAGACCTAATGGTCTCAACAAAATTACTGAGGTTTTTCTGTGAAGTTAAACTATTACCTCTTCTCCCGGTTTGAATAGTTATTTTGTGCTGATATCCTGTCTAGTAATGCTGATTTTTATTTATCTTTTATCTGTAATGTATTTTTATGATTGCGACTTTATGTTTAATTCTGGTCGCTGTTTTCTGTACTTGTTATGTGCCTAAAACCTTTTTAGGTTCTGTTATGTGCAGCTTTGCTGCTTAAAAATTATTCCTTGCTTATCATTTTATTAGTCTCCCCATGTTCAGTGTTTTTTGTTTCACGCGGTCAATGTGTGGGACTTCTCCGCTCTTCATTCTCTTTTCTCTCCCCCCCTCTGGATGCGATCCTTCTCCTTTGAGTGCTCCGGGTGTCCTTCCTTCTCGGATTCGGTTCCCTCTTCTGCGTGCCACTGACTTCGTGACTGTCTATGGAAACATCTTTCTCCCAGCGTGTCCTCCTGTTCTCCACAATCTGTTACCAGACATACTTTTCTTATACCTGTTTTTTATGTGTACCTGACATGCATACATTTTTATTCTTGTTTTTACAAACTTGCCAGTTTTTATACAGTGTTCCATTTTCCATCGCGTTTTTAATTGATTAGACACATTTTTTATTTTACATTTTTATTATATGCAATAAAGTTTTTGATAAATTCGTTTTTACTAAGTTTTTAAAATTTATTAATTATATATATTTTTTTAAACTTCTATAAATATTTATATATTTCACACAAAGATGTTCATTCACTTTTTTCTTTGTAACACGTAATCTGTTCATTTAGAGTGGTGGTCTATGCACTGGCTATTGCTCTCTTCCGACTCCGCTTTTCTGGTTCTGTTCAAGTTCTCTCTTGTTCATTTTTCTTTCCTCTATTTTCTTCCTTTTTCACCTGGAAATATATTAAATGAATTAATTTTGTTGGAAGTAATAAGTTTTTAATAACCTTTGACATTGCAATACTGATGAACTTTGACTCTTGTCTCCCTCGCAACACGTGACCCTTGGCGCCAATTTTTGAACTGTGCATATATAAAACCGGCGATGTCTATACCTGTCTGTACATATCATCCCCTGAGGAAGAAGTTTTTAACTTTGAAACGCGTTGGGAATTAAATGTATAAAGCACACAGCTTGTGAGGAGTGATGGTCTGGCAGCGCACGCTTAATCCATAAAAATTCCTTCTTTGAATCTGATGATTTTATGGCCACGGCGTGGTCATTTGGATGTGCAGCAGGCTGACCTTGTTCCTTTATGTCTGATACTCTCCTGCATAGGGTGAGTATAACTAATTGTTTTATATTCTTATTTTCTCGGGTAAGACCCTATTGCGCTCTTTTTCTTTCAGTTTTCACTAATACCTGGAACTGAAAATATACATCACTGGATGAGATACTTTGATGATGTATGGTTTATCTGGGAGGGCACGAAAATGCAATTATATCTTCATATGACAAAACTCACCGTTAATGACAAACACCAAACTGACATACAATGCAGGCAGAAGCTTGGAATTTTTGGACATTTAAAATAATACTTTGAGAAATGGTGACATCTCTACAGATGTCTACTGAAAACCTACTGAAACAAATTCTTTATTTCATCCATCTTCCTAGCATCTTCCCCCAACCATTTGAGGTATACCAATCAGACAATTCTTGCAAATTAAGTGTATATGCTCTGATTAAGAACTGTTCGAAAATCAGTCCAAAGACCTATATAGGAGATTTAGGAACAAAGAGTACAGTTGCAAAGTAATCCAAAAAGGATAAAACAGAGCTAAAAATACCACCAGGGATGAATTGTTGTACAGTAACAAAAAATACGAAGCAAAAGGAGCAAAAATGAGATGTGACTCATTACTACATAGAGCCAATGGCCTGAATTGGTCAAAAAAAGTCAACAAATATTGGCAAGTATTGTTGGTTGACCCCATTTTGCAAAAAATGTTTACCAGATACCACCAGGATCACAGCAAGAAGATCCAAAAATCTCAAGAAACTATTAGTGCAGTCATTACGAGGCACCCAGAACCAATGAAGGCAAAAATTGATTGGAGATAAAGGGTTTGTGTTACGAGCTCATTTTCTGCTCCACCAGTTGAGAGTTCTCCTTCCGTTCTCCCTCTGGTGGTGACAGGAGGTAGTGAGGTTGGTTTAATTGGTAGTGATCTGCCACCTGGTGAGGAGGATAATGATTGGATCTCTGGAGTATCAGACTGGATATAAGACAGCCGACGCCCTATCCTGGTGCTGGTGATTCAGTCTGCTTCTCAGGTCTTGGACTCAGCTCTGTTTCAGTCTTCTCAAGTTAAGTTTGTTTTTGCTAATGTTCACACTTGCTCTTGTTGGTCAATTCAGTTTTTTGTGTGGTCAGCCAGCCCGGCTGGGCTGTGCTGAATTTCCACTCTTATTTATCTGTATTTGCCAATTTGCTCTTTTTTTTGTCCCTTATTAGATTGGCCTCTTTTTGCTCTGTCTCAGAATATTTCAGTGTGCTGATATAGTGGGAGAAGTCTAGTGACTTCAGGGTTAATTTTGCTATCAGATGTGTTGGACATTATTTTTGGTAGGGTTTTTGGCAGATTGCAGACAGTGTCTTTCCTTTCCTGTCCTTTCTAGTTAGTTTGGCCCCATCGTTTGCTCAGCCTATTTTCCTGCCTTTGTATGTGTTTTCATCTTGTTTCACCGTCAATACATGTGGGGGGCTGTCTTTCCTTTGGGGTCTGCTCTGCGGCAGTTAGTTTTCCTCTTTTCCTGCTTTAGGCTTATTTAGCTCTCCGGATGTGACAAGGCATCTAGGACCAACGTAGGAACGCTCCACGACTGCTGCTAGTTGCGTGGTTAGAATCAGGGATCTGCAGTCTGCATAGTTACCAACCTCTCTGGTTTTCTGAGACTTAGCTTGTGTTGTTTTTTTTCCTCGGCGACCCATTCATAACAGATTTCATTCTGTGTGGTCACTGTAAGGCCTGTTCCAACATGGTCAAAAGCAAAACCTTCCAGAATGCTAAAGGTGACCCCCCCCCATACACCAGACACTATTTTTCATTTTCCTCAAAGGGTGTTATTTATGGTGCAGAATGCCCATGTGGCAAGAAATGTGGGCTTAACAGTGAGAAAATTAAGAGTGAGAACCAGGGAACACAAGGGATATTGAGAAGGGCATGACAGTTGACGATCACGCACTCCTTAAAATCCTACAAAGATACTTTAATCTCTATCACCAAGACAATGCTTACTTGCTAAAAGTTAAAAGGTATTGATATGGTGTCATTGGGATATAGAGGAGGTAATCTGAGCAGATCTCTTGCTCAAGTGGAGAATAAGTTAAATGAGAATTTTGGGTTCAGCGCTTTCCTGTAAAATACATTAGACCATAGTATATCTATAGGGGTTGTTTTTTTTGTTTTTTTTTTGGGGGGGGGGGATTTTATGTTTAATGTTCTTATAAAAAAAAATTTGTTATTTTAACATTGTTTGTAATTAAATCTATAGTCTCTCATTACACACGTACCTATTCCCGACCTTTCACGATTTCTGAATGATGACTTTTATTAAGCAATGGAAGCATACCGGAATGATTGGCCGTTATTCACCGTTATTCACAATTGGCATAAAATTCCATCACCTGCTATCTGTACTTCTCCAATTGTCTTCAAGCAAGATATGACCATCCGTACAGAAATAGAACAATTGTCTGACTTTATTTACCTATCAATACCGCCTTACATGTGCGTGTGAGCAGGTGTTATTTGTTCTTTTATATGCAGGTCACTTTTGTTGACAGTCATTATATTATATCGTTTGTTCAATCGCATCTCAGCTTCTATAATATGCTTTAAATAAGATCAGACATGTTCAGGCATTCATTCCACTTATTTTATTGATGTTAATATCCACTTTATTTATTTTCACAAAACTCAGCACCATCTTATCGCCTACATCCAGTCTTCACTTATCTTCACATTCATCACAAAAGACTCTTCACAAGCAATAATCACCAACACATCTATATTCAGAACTGGCATCTTGATCCGGCTGATATGATCTGTGGTTTGAGGAGTTGGAGCGCGCACTTTACCTGGTGTTGATCCAGAACTCTAACGGCCCCCGGCGCACAGACCCTGCTGGACCTCACTGCCGTCATATCCATGACTGCACTGCAAGCTTGCGGGTCACTCACCGGAAGCAATGAGTCACATGACTGACACACAGGATGTTGTGCGCCGCTATACACTTACCAGAAACCCGGCAGCCTATGGTCAATGTCACGTGACGCGCCATACCAAATTCTATTGGGAAGGAAGATGTTTAAAATGTCCCACCTCTCCGTCCCTGACACGCTCCCCTGAGGAAGTGTTTACGAAACGTGCGTTGGGGCAGAGGGAGGTACAAAGACTATGTTGCAGTTTACAGGTCATCCATTTAATTTCACCATTAGGTAATGTAAAAAAAAATTTCTTATAGACTTATGTTAATCTCTAAATCAATATAACAGCCACAGGGCTTATAATTGGGGAGAAATTTAAACCCTTAACTATATGCACTAGCACCTTAATATTGAGAGTTTACATGGCACTGCACTCCAAACATGTTTAATCTTACACTGAACAATGCTATAACCCTATAATTATTGATTATATATGATTGCCTGATTTTATTTTTGTTCTACTTTTGTCGAACTTCTATTAAAGTTTAACTTCTATTAAACCCTTTGAATCTATTAGGGGTTTCTTACCCGTTTATATTGAAAAAAGTCATGATATTAATCATATAGTTAAAACAAAAATTCCCACAGTACAAAGGTAATAAGCTCAAAGATAATTAAATAAGCAAGAAAAAAGAAGCATAGATACCAAAAATAGACAATAAATTTTATTTTTCAAATATCATAAATACAGTATGTTGTATATTAAAAACAATTTATAGCCAAAGAAAACAGAGGCAATGAACAAAACAATATAGGGAGATCTTCATGTATATACTGGATCACAAAAAATGCACAAATGTAACATTTTTACTATTAATGACAAGCTCCATAAATAAATATAATACTAAAACATCATAATCCTAAATCCTTAATAAATCATGGCCATGCAGAAAATCTATAATATAACGGGCTAAGCGTAACTCTGTCTGAAGCCTCTACAGACTGCGCAAGCGCGACGCGCCTGCGCAGTCTTGATCCAGACAGAGTGACGAATCCCCCCCAAGAGATCGCGGTATGCGTAAGCACTGAACGTATACCGCAATCTCTGCAACACCTTACCGAGCTGGTGTTGCTGTTGCCGAGGGGTCTTGCACCATGTGACGTCAGGAAAGGGCGGGTTGTGGTGCCGGAATCGGCGCAGGCTCAGTTCACGCTTCACTGCAATGTGTCTTCAACAAAATGGTAGTAGAAAGTGAGGACTGTGCAGGCGCCGAGCCCAGCACCACAACACATCCACTGAAGACATGAATCGGCGCCTGCGCAGTCCACGCTTACCGCCGCCATTTTCAAGAACATGGCGGCGGAAAGCGCGGACTGCGAAGGCGCCCAGTCCGGCACCACAACACATCCAGAACAGGACAGCGCTGCACACAAGGAAGAAAGGTGAGTATAAATGTTTTTTTTGCGTGTAGTTTAATAGGGGTGAGGGACCATGCATACCAGGATTGAGGGGGGGTGAGGGGACCATGCATACTGGGATTGGGGGGTGAGGGGACCATGCATACTAAGATAGGGTGGTGAGGGGTCCATTCATACCAGGATAGGGGGTGAGGGAACTATGCATACCAGGATTGGGGGGTGAGAGGACCATGCATACCAGGATTGGGGGGTGAGGGGGCCATGCATACCAGGATTGGGGGGGGAGGGGGCCATGCATACCAGGATGGGGGGTGAGAGGGGGGTGAGGGGACCATGCATACCAGGATTGGGGGGTGAGAGGGGGGTGAGGGGACCATGCATACCAGGATTGGGGGGTGAGGGGACCATGCATACCAGGATTGGGGGGTGAGAGGGACCATGCATATCAGGAATGGGGGGTGAGGGGGACCATTCATATCAGGATTGGGGGTGAGGGGACCATGCATACCAGGATTGGGGGGTGAGGGGACCATGCATACCAGGATTTGGGGGTGAGGGGACCATGCATTCCAGGATTGGGGGGTAAGGGGGCCATGCATACCAGGATTGGGGAGTAAGGAGACCATGCATACCAGGATGGGGGGGTGAGAGGGGGGTGAGGGGACCATGCACACCAGGATAGGGGAGTATGCATACCAGGATTGGGGGGTGAGGGCAACATGCATACCATGATAGGGATGAGGGGGTGCCATGCATACCAGGATTGGGGGGGTGAGAGGACCATGCATACCAGGATTGGGGGAGGTGAGAGGACCATGCATTCCAGGATTGGGTGGTGAGAGGACCATGCATTCCAGGATTGGGTGGTGAGAGGACCATGCATACAAGGATTGGGGGGGGTGAGGGGACCATGCATACTGGGATTGGGGGGTGAGGGGACCATGCATACTAAGATAGGGGGGTGAGGGGTCCATTCATACCAGGATAGGGGGTGAGGGAACTATGCATACCAGGATTGGGGGGTGAGAGGACCATGCATACCAGGATTGGGGGGTGAGGGGGCCATGCATACCAGGATTGGGGGGTGAGGGGGCCATGCATACCAGGATGGGGGGTGAGAGGGGGGTGAGGGGACCATGCATACCAGGATTGGGGGGTGAGAGGGGGGTGAGGGGACCATGCATACCAGGATTGGGGGGTGAGGGGACCATGCATACCAGGATTGGGGGGTGAGAGGGACCATGCATATCAGGAATGGGGGGTGAGGGGGACCATTCATATCAGGATTGGGGGTGAGGGGACCATGCATACCAGGATTGGGGGGTGAGGGGACCATGCATACCAGGATTTGGGGGTGAGGGAACCATGCATACCAGGATGGGGGGGTGAGAGGGGGGTGAGGGGACCATGCACATCAGGATAGGGGAGTATGCATACCAGGATTGGGGGGTGAGGGCAACATGCATACCACGATAGGGATGAGGGGGGTGCCATGCATACCAGGATTGGGGGGGTGAGAGGACCATGCATACCAGGATTGGGGGAGGTGAGAGGACCATGCATTCCAGGATTGGGTGGTGAGAGGACCATGCATTCCAGGATTGGGTGGTGAGAGGACCATGCATTCCAGGATTGGGTGGTGAGAGGACCATGCATACCAGGATGGAGGGGTGAGGGGACCATGCATACCAGGATGGGGGGGTGAGGGGACCATGCATACCAGGATTGGAGGGTTAGGGAACGGTGAATACCAGTATATGGATAAGGGGGTACCATGAATACCAGGATTGGGGGGTGAGGGTACCATACATACCAGGATTGGGATGAGGGGTGCAGCACATACCAGGATGGGAGACCATATACCAATAAAAATGCCCACCACCCGGGCGTAGAACGGGTTCATAGCTAGTTATAATATATGTCCATGATACACTAACTCAATAGATAATAATCATTTAAACTGCCAAGTGACAATGTATGCAAAAACGCAATCAGTAGAACTGTGCAAAAAAGTGCAAGAAAGTGCAAAGACTATGTCAAAAATGTAATGAATCAAACAAAGTCGCATGAGATTTAATTAATATTAACAGTAAAGTGCAAAAAAAAAAAAGTGTATACTGATGTGGTAAAAAAAAAAAAAAAATCTAAAACTGAATATACTCATGAACTGTTTTAAAATTTTGCAAAAAAACATCGCAGTGTTGAAAATACCAAAACAGGTGTACTTGGTAAAATTAATCATTAACCCCTTTACTACCAAGGGTGGTTTGCACGTTAACTCCCAGGAAAATTTTTACAATTCTGACCACTGTCCCTTTATGAGGTAATAGCTCTAGAACGCTTCCATGGATCCCGGTGATTCCGACAATGTTTTCTCATGACATAATGTACTTCATGTTAGTGGTAAAATTTAATTGATATAACTTGCATTTACTTCTGAAAAAACGGAAATTTGGCGAAAATTTAGAAAATTTTGCAATTTTCCAACTTTGAATTTTTATGCTCTTAAATCACAGAGATATGGCACACAAAAAGCTTAATAAGTAACATTTCCCACATATTTACTTTACATCAGCATAATTTGGAAACCAAAATTTTTTTTTGTTAGGAAGTTACAAGGGTTAAAAGTTGACCAGCGATTTCTCATTTTTACACCATTTTATTTTTACGGACCACATCACATTTGAAGCCACTTTGAGGGGTGTATATGATAGAAAATACCCAAAAGTGACACCATTCTGAAAACTGCACCCCTCAAGGTGCTCAAAACCACATTCAAGAAGTTTATTAACCCTTCAGGTGCTTCACAGGAATTTTTTGAATGTTTAAAAAAAAAATGAACATTTAACTTTTTTTCACCCAAAAAATTACTTCAGGTTCAATTTTTTTTTTACCAAGGGTAACAGGAGAAATTGGACTGGAAAAGTTATTGTGCAATTTGTCCTGAGTATGCAGATACCCCATATGTGGGGGGGGGGAACCACTGATTGGGCGCATAGCAGAGCTCGGAAGGGAAGCAGTGCCATTTGACTTTTTTGGCTGGAATTGAGATCGGACACCATGTCGCGTTTGGAAAGCCCTTGATGTGCTAAAACAGTGGAAACCCCCAATTCTATCTCCAACCCTAACCCCAACACACCCCTAACCCTAGCCCTAACCCTAATGGGAAAATGTAAATAAATACTTTTTTTTATTTTATTACTTGTCCCTTAACTAAAGGGGTGATTTACTATTTATGGCAGGTTTTTATGTTTGGCAGCTGTCATACGCTAAAAGACGCTTTTTATTGTAAAAATAGCTTATGCATCACCACATTTTGAGAGCTATAATTTTTCCATATTTTGACCCACCGAGTCACGTGAGGTCTTATTTTTTGCGGGACGAGTTGACGTTTTTTTGGTACCATTTTTGGGCATGTGACATTTTCGGATTGCTTTTTATTCCGATTTTTGGGACACAGAATGAACAAAAACCAGCGTTTCAGGAATTTCTTTTGGGGGGGTGTGTTTATACCGTTCCGCGTGCGGTAAAGTTGATAAGGCAGTTTTATTCTTCGGGTCAGTACGGTTACAGCGATACCTCATTTATGTTTTTTTTATGTTTTGGCGCTTTTACGCAATGAAAACAATTTTATATAAAAAATAATTATTTTTGCATCACTTTATTCTGCGAGCTATAACTTTTTTATTTTTTCGCTGATGATGCTGTGTGGCGGCTCGTTTTTTGCGGGACAAGATGACGTTTTCAGCGGTACCATGGATATTTATATCCGTCTTTTTTTTTTTTTTTAAACTTTATTACAATGTCCCAGGGGGACATAACTGTCATGTCACAGATAGCGGATCTGTCACATCACAGATAGCTGTGACAGATCAGTGATCTGTCGCAGGCTTCCTTATGCCGGCGCTTTGCAGGCATGAGGAAGCCGCCTCCCTGGAGGCCCCCGACGCAATATTGGATCTGGGGACCTGTAGGCAAGGAGACCCCCCGCAGCAGCGCTGCACATTGCGCTACTCCGGGGGGCTCAGGGAAGCACAGAGGGAGCCCCCTCCCTCCCGATGCTTCCCTAAGCCCCCGATACACTGCGATCGTGTTTGATCGTGGTGTGCCAGGGGTGAACGTGTCGGGGGCGGTCCGTGACCATCCCTGACACACAGTGACGGGTGTCAGCTGTGATAATCAGCTGACACCCGGCCTCGATCAGCTGCGCTCCCGCCGTGAGCACAGCTGATTGCGCTATACGTACTATTCCGTCCATAGTAATTAGGTCCCAGGTCACATGAATGGAATAGTACGTCTAATGTAGGAAAGGGGTTAAAAACAGACTAACAAAATATTATGGTGAATATAATCATGGACTATGCAGAAGATTGCACCAAAATGTGGCTGCAGCGTTTAAAAATGTGAAACAGATGTAGTTAATATAAAGACAAAAAAACACTGAGGCTTAAACAATGAATATAAATTGTGCACGATCCTGCAAAATCCTGAAAAACAGGGCAGCCGCTGTATTGAATTTTGCAGTGAAATGCCACCACATGGAGCCAGATAAAGTTAAATGAAATAATAGTACACATTGATAAATATGGAGTGATGTAAAGCTACGAAACGTACGTTGGGGCGAAGGGAGACTCTTTATAAGAGCTCTGGCCAGTAAGTTGTTTTTTTAATATGTTTTGACGTTGCTCCATATACTTTAAATGATTATTATCTATTGAGTTACTGTATCATGGACTTGTATATTATAATTTTCTGGATGGCCATGATTTATTAAGGATTTAGGATTATGATGTTTTAGTATTATATTTATTTATGGAGCTTAAGTCATTAATTGCAAAATTTTTAAATTTGTGCATTTTTTGTGAGCCAATACATACTTGAAGATCTCCCTATATTGTTTTGTTCATTGCCTCTTGTTTTCTTTGGCTATAAATTGTTTTTAATGTACAGCATATTTATGATATTTGAAAAATAAAATTTATTGTCTATTTTTGGTATCTATGCTCCTTTTTTCTTGCTTATTTTATTAATCATATAGACCCGATAGATCAATTTGAATTAATGGATGAATATTACTGCTACCATACGCAGAGGTTATATTTTGTGCAGTCCCTCACACAAGAGGCACCTTTTGATTTATGAAACTATGTTTTGTTTCCTTTAAATAAATTTGGTTAATAAAATATGTAATTTTAAAAAAAAAATAATTCCATTGATATTCTTTAGTATTGGGCACAAGTGATTGCCCGGCCACTGCAGGAAGCCAGTGGCTACGACTACTGTGGTCACTTATAAAAGATCAATGGATATTCACTGCTCTTCACACCCATGGTAGTGGATAGCAGTGAATATTAATTCTATTAATATTCTAATATTCACACTTCAGAACCCAGCTACTGCAGGAAGACGTCAGCTGCGGCTAACCGTGTGTTTGCTATTAAAGAGAAATTAATATTCACTGCTCTCTACTCCAATGGGCGTGGACAGCAGTGAATATTCATTTCTCTTTAGCAGCAGGCACAGGTGTTAGCCAGGGCAGCCAGCTCCTGCCACCTGTGACGCACTGCTCAGCCGCTGCAGCTTCTCCACCTCTCCATCCAAAGCCACAAGAGGTACATCTGGACTATAAGATGCACCCCCCATTTTCCTCCAAAAAATGCGCCTTATAGTCCAAAAAATATGGTAATCTGTTCAGTTAAGAGCTTCTGAAGCTTCCCTGCTTTGATGCTTTGGTCTCAGGTGTTTAGTGTTAGCAACTCCTCTCTGCTATATACTTTATACTTGCCTCTGGCATTCAGGGATTGCCAGTGATACTTCATACAGCCTGGTTCTGGAGTTGGTTGCTTGAGGAAGCATTTTGGAGTATTGTTCAGAAGACTGAAGTTTTGTCTGTGTCCACATCCTTATCCTCTCCTATTTTGTTTCTCCTTCCTTTACTCCCCAGTAGAGATGGGCGAACCTGAGCAGTAAAGTTTGGCGTCCAATGAACAGTGGGAAAAGGAGAGTGTGGAGCAGGAAGACATTGTGGAGCCTGTCATAGGGGAACCTACATTGAAGGATGTACAGTGGGGAAAAAAAGTATTTAGTCAGTCAGCAATAGTGCAAATTCCACCACTTAAAAAGATGAGAGGCGTCTGTAATTTACATCATAGGTAGACCTCAACTATGGGAGACAAACTGAGAAAAAAAAATCCAGAAAATCACATTGTCTGTTTTTTTTTCATTTTATTTGTATATTATGGTGGAAAATAAGTATTTGGTCAGAAACAAAATTTCATCTCAATACTTTGTGATATATCCTTTGTTGGCAATGACAGAGGTCAAACGTTTTCTGTAAGTCTTCACAAGGTTGCCACACACTGTTGTTGGTATGTTGGCCCATTCCTCCATGCAGATCTCCTCTAGAGCAGTGATGTTTTTGGCTTTTCGCTTGGCAACACAGACTTTCAACTCCCTCCAAAGGTTTTCTATAGGGTTGAGATCTGGAGACTGGCTAGGCCACTCCAGGACCTTGAAATGCTTCTTACGAAGCCACTCCTTCGTTGCCCTGGCGGTGTGCTTTGGATCATTGTCATGTTGAAAGACCCAGCCACGTTTCATCTTCAATGCCCTTGCTGATGGAAGGAGGTTTGTACTCAAAATCTCACGATACCTGGCCCCATTCATTCTTTCATGTACCCAGATCAGTCGTCCTGGCCCCTTTGCAGAGAAACAGCCCCAAAGCATGATGTTTCCACCACCATGCTTTACAGTAGGTATGGTGTTTGATGGATGCAACTCAGTATTCTTTTTCCTCCAAACACGACAAGTTGTGTTTCTACCAAACAGTTCCAGTTTGGTTTCATCAGACCATAGGACATTCTCCCAAAACTCCTCTGGATCATCCAAATGCTCTCTAGCAAACTTCAGACGGGCCCAGACATGTACAGGCTTAAGCAGTGGGACACGTCTGGCACTGCAGGATCTGAGTCCATGGTGGCGTAGTGTGTTACTTATGGTAGGCCTTGTTACATTGGTCCCAGCTCTCTGCAGTTCATTCACTAGGTCCCCCGCGTGGTTCTGGGATTTTTGCTCACCGTTCTTGTGATCATTCTGACCCCACGGGGTGGGATTTTGCGTGGAGCACCAGATCGAGGGAGATTATCAGTGGTCTTGTATGTCTTCCATTTTCTAATTATTGCTCCCACAGTTGATTTCTTCACTCCAAGCTGGTTGGCTATTGCAGATTCAGTCTTCCTAGCCTGGTGCAGGGCTACAATTTTGTTTCTGGTGTCCTTTGACAGCTCTTTGGTCTTCACCATAGTGGAGTTTGGAGTCAGACTGTTTGAGGGTGTGCACAGATGTCTTTTTATACTGATAGCAAGTTTAAACAGGTGCCATTACTACAGGTAATGAGTGGAGGAAAGAGGAGACTCTTAAAGAAGAAGTTACAGGTCTGTGCGAGCCAGAAATCTTGATTGCTTGTTTCTGACCAAATACTTATTTTCCACCATAATATGCAAATAAAATGAAAAAAAAACAGACAATGTGATTTTCTGGATTTTTTTTTCCTCAGTTTGTCTCCCATAGTTGAGGTCTACCTATGATGTAAATTACAGACGCCTCTCATCTTTTTAAGTGGTGGAACTTGCACTATTGCTGACTGACTAAATACTTTTTTTCCCCACTGTATATGACTTGGTTAGATTCTGTAAGACTGCACTAACAACCCTTACACAGAGAGTTGATGGAGTTACAGAAGAAATGTCCAGCCTGAAGGCAGCCATAAATAAAGCTGATGCCAGGGTGGTGGCAGTGGAGGAGAGAGTGAGTGTGCTGGAGGATCAACTTGCTAAAATGCAGAAGTATCACACTCAATGTTTGCAGAGATGTGCTGCCCTGGCTGATAAAAATGATGACTTGGAAAACCGCTCAAGGCGGAATAATGTGAGATTAGTGGGCATCCCCGAGTAGGCAGAAGGAACTGATCCTACAGCATTTATTGAGACTGGCTCCTCACTAAAATTGGCACCGATAGCTTGACCAAACTTAAAGCAGTGGAGAGAGCTCACCGCGTCCCCATGAGACCCCCTCACGTACTATCCTTGCTAGGATCCTTAATTATAGAGACAGAGATATTATACTAAGGAAAGCAAGAACGGACAAAGATCTGGGCTTTAATGGCCAAAAGATTTCCATTTATCCTGATTACTCAGCCGAGGTGCAAAAGCAAAGGATGCAATATGGTGCAGTGAAGAAAAGACTGAGAGACTTGGCTTTGGCTTACTCAACCTTATATCCGGCAAAGCTCAGGGTTGTGGCCCTGGGAACAGTGCATTTTTTCCAAACACCGGAGGAGGCTGTGAAATGGCTTGACTTAAACAACAAGCGGCTCCAGGCGGATAAGGACAGAGGGAAGTGAGCGTAGTGAACTGCCACGCTGTGTCATGTCGTTTCTTGACAAGAAGAAACTAAAAGACGGTGCTGTTATATGGAGGCTTCTGGTTCCTGCATATTAACCGATTTGAACTATGGAGGGACTTATTGTAATAATAATGTCTATATGCATATGCGGAGGAGGTGTGGGAGAGTTTTCGACAGACAGTGGTTCAGAGGTAACGTTTATAGGGTAGCTAGACATTGGAGTACCCACTCTCTGGTAAGAGGGGAAAATACAAGGGGAGAACGGTTATGGTTTGTTGGGTTACTGTATATGGGGGGAGGAGAGGAGTTAATTGTTTAGGGAAGAGTTTTATTGCATACGGAGAGCTGCAAGATATTTTCAAGGGTCGGGAACTTGTATGTATAGAATTGTATGATGGGTGATAGAATTAAAATTCTTAGTTGAAATGTAAGAGGAGATGGTGGATTGGGAGAGCATATCATTCCACGTACTCTTCATATGCTAGAGGGGTCTCTTTATTAATAGAAGCGTCTACGCCATTTGAAGAAATTGAAAGCCATGTTGATAGTGGACAGTATACAGTTGTGGCCAAAAGTATTGACACCCCTGCAATTCTGTCAGATAATACTCAGTTTCTTCCTGAAAATGATTGCAAACACAAATTCTTTGGTATTGTTATCTTCATTTAATTTGTCTTAAATGAAAAAACACAAAAAGAATTGTCCTAAAGCCAAATTGGATATAATTCCACACCAAACATAAAAAAGAGGGTGGACAAAAGTATTGGCACTGTTCGAAAAATCATGTGATGCTTCTCTTATTTGTGTAATTAACAGCACCTGTAACTTACCCCTGGCACCTAACAAGTGTTGGCAATAACTAAATCACACTTGCAGCCAGTTGACATGGATTAAAGTTGACTCAACCTCTGTCCTGTGTCCTTGTGTGTACCACATTGAGCATGGAGAAAAGAAAGAAGACCAAAGAACTGTCTGAGGACTTGAGAAACCAAATTGTAAGGAAGCATGAGCAATCTCAAGGCTACAAGTCCTTCTCCAAAGACCTGAATGTTCCTGTGTCTACCGTGCGCAGTGTCATCAAGAAGTTTAAAGCCCATGGCACTGTGGCTAACCTCCCTAGATGTGGACGGAAAAGAAAAATTGACAAGAGATTTCAAAGCAAGATTGTGCGGATGTTGGATAAAGAACCTCCACTAACATCCAAACAAGTTCAAGCTGCCCTGCAGTCCGAGGGTACAACAGTGTCAACCCGTACTATCCGTCGGCGTCTGAATGAAAAGGGACTGTATGGTAGGAGACCCAGGAAGACCCCACTTCTTACCCCGAGACATAAAAAAATCCAGGCTGGAGTTTGCCAAAACTTACCTGAAAAAGCCTAAAACATTTTGGAAGAATGTTCTCTGGTCAGATGAGACAAAAGTAGAGCTTTTTGGGCAAAGGCATCAACATAGAGTTTACAGGAGAAAAAAACAGGCATTCAAAGAAAAGAACACGGTCCCTACAGTCAAACATGACGGAGGTTCCCTGATGTTTTGGGGTTGCTTTGCTGCCTCTGGCACTGGACTGCTTGACCGTGTGCATAGCATTATGAAGTCAGAAGACTACCAACAAATTTTGCAGCATAATGTAGGGCCCAGTGTGAGAAAACTGGGTCTCCCTCAGAGGTCATGGGTCTTCCAGCAGGACAATGACCCAAAACACACTTCAAAAAGCACTAGCAAATGGTTTGAGAGAAAGCACTGGAGACTTCTAAGGTGGCCAGCAATGAGTCCAGACCTGAATCCCATAGAACACCTATGGAGAGATCTAAAAATGGCAGTTTGGAGAAGGCACCCTTCAAATATCAGGGACCTGGAGCAGTTTGCCAAAGAAGAATGGTCTAAAATTCCAGCAGAGCATTGTAAGAAACTCATTGATGGTTACCGGAAGTGGTTGGTCGCAGTTATTTTGGCTAAAGGTTGTGCAACCAAGTATTAGTCTGAGGGTGCCAATACTTTTGTCTGGCCCATTTTTGGAGTTTTGTGTGAAATGATCAATGTTTTGCTTTTTGCTTCATTCGCTTTTGGGTTTTTTCATTTAAGACAAATTAAATGAAGATAATAATACCAAAGAATTTGTGATTGCAATCATTTTCAGGAAGAAGCTGAGTATTATCTGACAGAATTGCAGGGGTGTCAATACTTTTGGCCACAACTGTATTTATGTTTGTAAAATCTATGGGCAATCACTATGTATAGTAGCAATGTACATACCACCGCCATATAGCGGGAAAAAGTTATGAGAGGTTATGTGTGGCGCTCCTGAGGCTCGGTCGCCACAGAGGTACTGCACCTTCTCCTAAGGTGTAGTGCCCCACCATCCGGGTAAGGTGGGAACTCCCTGCCACACTCCAACACCTGCATCCCACACACAGGATAGTTCAGCAGGGATACCTAGCAGCTTCATGCTGGGGGTAGCAGAGCACCCTTCGTGGAACCCTGCTTCGTAACACGAGATGTGCTGGGAGGTGGGTGGAGTTAGTATAAAAAGACTGGGAAAGATAGAATTACAGGTCAGTCTGACCTGGGCCCGTCTGGGCAAGTCCCAGAGGAGAGGCCCATAGAGGAAGAGATCACTCAGACAGGAGTGGAAGGTCCCTGGAAGAAGGGATGGAGGAAGGAGTGCTGCAGCTGCCTCAGTGACCTGAGCCAGCTGGTACGGGAAGGAGAGAGAGAGACGAAGAACTGTAACCTGCATTTCCATAAGAGAGAGAAAGACAAGTACGGAACGAAGTGGAAGGAGACCAGAGAGGCGGAGTGGGTTGGATAGGAACCCTGCCTATAGGTTCTCAGTGCACGGCCGGGGCCCGGTCCCCGAGGTTGTATGGACATTTATGGTTCTGCAGCAGACACCGGTGGAGTAGTTGGCTGTAAATGCACTGCTCCCAACCAAGACTTGGGACACAACAGCGAAACGGATAGAGAGCCGGGATTCAGGAGAAGGGAGTCCCCGAAGCAGGCTACAGCTGTCTGTCATACAAGTGAGAGAGTTGTTAGGAACATCTGACAGGAGGAACTTCAGAGAACCACGGTGCTGGAGCTCTTCACACCAATAGGCGCAATAGAGGAGTCGTTCAGCAAAGGCACATGTTGGCGGGGTGCTGGCGGGGAGAGCCCTATCTTGCCTGGAGGTTGGCTGGGCCTCTGTCCCGGAGGATACGGTACCAAAGCGGGCACCTGTGTGCACTACGAATTGTGAGTAAAGCTTTGAAACTGCAAGCCCTGGTGTCCTCCATTCATTCCCGCATCAGCACCGCTACATCTGGGTATCAACATCTACACCATTCTGCGCCCCTACTCCTCCATCGCACTTATACACTGCCCTGGGACTACAGCTCCACCTGTGGGGAGCTATACCATCTTAGCTGCATCACACCATCAGTCCCAGTGGATCTGCAAGCAGCGTTGGCTTACCATCTTACTTGCCAAATACCACGGGTGGTGTCACAAACTTTACATTACAACCAAACATCACCGCCATTGATATTGGGGCCCAGGGCCACGGACTGGGTCACCGCTGCTGTGACACATCGTCCCCCTGACACCGGCCCGCTACCGAGTATCCCACAGCCCTGGGTGAAGCCAGCGGGGGCGACTCATATGGAATTATGTAAGCGGGGTACGGGATTACCATTACTTAATATTGGTGATTTCAATAATGTTATAGATGAGGGGTGGGATAGACATAAACAGAGTGCAGGTAAAAGCATTAGGAAATTGATGGCATTTGGGAATTATATTAAAGAGATTGGAATGATGGACCTGTGGAGCGTGAGAAATGAGAATGCGGTGTGCTAATCTTGTTATTCTGCGACGCATGGGTCTCTCTCACGAATAGATATGGCACTGGGAAATGAACTAATGACACAACTGGTCTGTGGAGTGGAATACCTCCCAAGGGTGATTTCGGACCATAAGCCTATAGAATTGTCCATTAGACGGATGGGGGGGGGGGGGGATTGGGAAGGGAGGTGGGTGGAAGTTGAACCCAGTGTGGCTGGAATATATTGATATGAATATTATCAAGGAAGAATTGGAGGAGTATTTGCGGACTAATGAAGGGAGTGCTGATAGTCGGATTGTGTGGGACGCTATGAAAGCGGTCCTAAGGGGTCTTTTGTTTTGAGAGATTTCCAGGTGTAGGTCGAAATCTCAGCTAGAAGACAGGAAAATAATAGAAACCTTAGAGAGGGTGGAGAGGGATATGGTACTGGACCTGTCAGCAGAAAATCAGAGTAGGCTAAGGGGTGCACAGGAAGATGTATCTGAGGAATAAGGTGTGTCTGAGGAAAGCAGAGAGGAGGAGGCCTTCCAGAAAACGCAATTTTATGATGGTGAAAAAGTGGGGCATCTGTTGTCAATGGTGGTAGCGGCGCAGAGGGAATCGTCTTATGTATATAAATTGAAGACTGATGAGGGAAGGGAGGTGGGGGACACAGTGTATTTTGGAGGAATTTAGACGATTCTATAATCAGTTATATTCTTCGGGATCGGGGGATTCATTTGGGGACATAGAGGGTTTTTTTTCAGGAAGCAGGGCTCCCGAGGATTAAAGACAGTGATAGGGGGAGACTGGAGGTGCCCATAACAAAAGAAGAGATAGAAATGGCTATTACATCTATGGCTAATAATAGGGCCCCGGGGGCAGATGGTATCCCGAGTGAAATTTACAAACAATTAATTGAGATGGTAACACCCAGACTGCAAAAGGTTTTTGAAGAGGCTCTTCGGGAGGGTGAATTACCGGCATCCATGAGGGAGGGGGTGGTCATTCCAAAAGAGGGAAGAGATCCGGGGTTTGCAGAATCTTATAGGCCCATCTCGTTGCTGACGGTGGATGTAAAGATTTTGGCAAAACTTTTGGCTAGCTGTTTGGTGAGTATGGTTCAGGATCATGTCCATCCGGTCTATGGCGATTAATTTGCGTAGACTTTTTCTGAATTTGCAGCTGCCGTCAGACAATAGGGGCAGTAGGGTTGTGGTTTCATTGGATGCGCGTAAAGCGTTTGATAGTGTTGAGTGGCAGTATCTTTGGAGGGTATTGGAACGCTTTGGTTTTGCGCCGACCTTTATTTCATGGATACGGTTGCTATAAACTTCCCCGACCGCTAGGTCAACTTAACGGGCAAATGTCTGGGAGTTTTGCGCTTCATAGGGGAACTAGGCAGGGGTGTCCGCTGTTCCTGCTACTTTTTGCTTTGGCAGTGGAGCCCCTGGCACAGAAAATTAGGAGGACGGCTTCGGTTAAAGAGTTCAGATATGGCTTGGTAGAAGAAAAAGTATCACTGTATGCAGATGATGTGTGGCTTTATTTGGAGGATTCCGGAGAGTCGTTGTTGAGAGCAATGGAAATGATTAAAACATTTGGGTCTATATCGGGATTAGAAATTAACTGGGAAAAATCTACTGGCATGGCTGTAGAGGATTGAGTTGTTGATTTGCCAGTGTCGGGGGAGGGTAGTAGGTTGGTTGGTAGTAGTGCGACAGTTTAAATACCTGGGCATTCAGGTGGCACTTCCAATTTCGAGCTATGCAGATTTGAATCTGATTCCACTGCTGAGTAAGTTTAGGAGTAAAGTAGAGGCGTGGTGTAAACTGTATCTTTCAGTAGTGGGAAGAATTAATCTGATTAAGATGATTTTGATGCCCCAACTGCTATACGTCTTGCACAATGCCCCTGTTTGGTTCCCTAGGCTGTGGTTTTGTACTATTGACTCTATATTTAGGGATCTTGTGTGGGGGAAAAAAGCAGCCAAGGATCAGACTTGAGATATTGCAGAGACCCAAGTATGGAGGGGGACTGGCGCTTCCGAACCCTTGGATTTACTACTTAGCTGCTCAGGGCCAACAGATGAGAGGGTGGAAGGATATGTCTGGGGCTGGTTCAATACAAAGGGTCTTGGTTCAGGTGATGGGGAGGGATCCCTTGGTTCAGGGGTTGGAGGCAGGAAGTTTTAGGAAGCTAGGTTTGATGTACCTACTTTAGCGCTGATACATAAAGTCTGGGAGGCAATTAAAAAGATTAGTGGTTTGGACCACTTGATAAATTTTTCTCCGATATGGCAAAACGAGACTCTACCGGAATTTGTTAAAATGGGAGAATTTAAAAATTGGATGAGACTGGGAATACAGTACATGGTTCAGGTGCAGGATGCACAGGGACTGGAGCCCTTTGGAAAGTTGCAGGAAGATTATGGGCTACCGGAGGTCTGCAGATTTCAATATGGGCAGTTTAGGCATGCTTATGTTACGCAGAGTAGGACAATGAATATGGAGAATCACAAGGATATATTGATTATGTCTGTGCAGAGGGGGGACCAAAAGTGGTAGTGTTGGGCATTTATAAGGATCTAATACATACTTTTTTAAATAATTATCCTATTAGAGCACAGGGAAAATGGGAGGAGGAGTTGGGTAGGATGGAGGAAGATAAATGGGAAGTGATTATGGAATATATACCCCAATTATCGCTGAGTGAACCAGGCAGACTCTCGCAGATATATGTACTCCATAGAGTATATAGGACTCCTGAACGGCTGTATAGAGCGGGTCTGAGACAGACTTCTGAGTGTCCTCGGTGCCGAATGGAGGGGGATGGAATTCTCCATATGTTATGGCAGTGTCCAAATCTGAACCCATATTGGACGGCCGTGCTTAATGCGATCGGAGGCGCGTATGGTTATAGGATTGAGAGGGATCCTGTGGTGTGTATACTGGGAAATGTGGAGGAGGTACATAATAAATATAAGGTGGCTATAGCTAGATTATTATATATTGCATGAAAACTGATCGCCAGGTACTGGATAAATGAAGATCCGCCGACATTGAGGGAATTTTTCAGACAGTCTGACTATTGTGAATATGGAAAAAGATATTTACGTTAAGACAAAAAGCACAAGAACATTAGAGACACTGTGGACACCTTGGGTGGAGAGAAGATGACCCTGAACTTAGGTTACACCATGCATTATTTGCTGCTCTTGTATGTAAGGGGGGGGAGGGGAAGGGAAGGAGGGAATTTCTGAAACTAATGACCATTGTTAATGTTTTCATTGCAATTTTTGTTCTATTGTTTTGTACCTTGAATTTGGTTAAATAAAAATTTCTGATTTAAAAAAAAAAAAAGTTTGGCGTCCGTACAGAACACCTACTGTTCGGGCACGGACATCAAACGCGGACTTCACCAGTAAGTTTGTGTTACTGTTCGGGTTCAGCAGCCCGAACACCGGGTGTTTGTCGCACTGTCATGCCCATGGCGGCGCGGTAATCACCCTTCTGATTGGCGATTAAATTATCCCTGCTGGTCAGGGAGCCGCGTGAGTGCTCAGCTGTGATAGAAGGTATAAATTTTACCTCCGGTCACTGGTGTCGGCCGATGGGACTACTGATCCCATCATCCGACACCCGAAACCGCTAATTACAGTGAGAGCAGGAGAGGCAGATGATAGCATTCATCAGCCGCTGCTGTGCGGACGATAATTTTTTTTTTTTTTTTTAAAAACTGTGTGTACCCATGTATTTTTGCTAACCAGTCAGGCAAAACTCACAGCTGGGGGCTGTAACCCTCAGCTGTCATCTTCAGCAAGGCTAGTTATGAAGAATAGAGGGGTCCCCATTTTTTTGTTTTTTAATTAAATGAGTAATTGAAAAAAAAAAAAAAAGGCGTGGGGTCCCCATTTTTGACAACCAACCTTGCTAAAGCAGACAGCTAGGGGCTGTTATTCTCAGGCTGGTGAAGGGCCATGGATATTGGCCCCCTCAGTCTAAAAATAGCAGCTCGCAGCTGCCCAGAAAAGGCACATCTATTAGATGCGCCAATTCTGGCACTTTGCCCGGCTCTTCCCACTTGCCCTGTAGTGATGGCAAGTGAGATTCATATTTGTGGGGTTGATGTCACCTTTGTATTGTCAGGTGACATCAAGTCCACGGCTTCGTAATGTAGAAAGGTCTATAAGACACCTATCCATTACTAATCCTATAGCTGTATGGTAAATAAACACAGCCAGAATAAAGTCCTTCATTTGAAATAAGACTAAATACAGTTTTCCATTTTTATTTAACCCCTTAGCGACGGAGCCAAATTGCAGCTTAATGACCAGGCCAATTTTTACAATTCTGACCACTGTCACTTTATGAGGTTAGAACTCTGGAACGCTTTAATGGATCCCACTGATTCTGAGAATGTTTTTTTGTGACATATTGTACTTCATGTTAGTGGTAAAATTTCTTCGATAAGTCTTGTGTTTATTAATGAAAGAAACGGAAATATGGTGAAAATTTTGAAAATTTTGCAATTTTAAAACTTTACATTTTTATGCCCTTAAATCAGAGAGATGTGTCACACAAATTTCTTAATTAATAACGTTTCCCACATGTCTACTTTACATCAGCACAATTTTGGAATCAAAATTTTTCTTTATTAGGAAGTTATGAGGGTTAAAAGTTGCCCAGCGATTTCTCATTTTTAGAACAAAATTTACAAAACCATTTTTTTTTTTTTTTTTTTTTAGGGACCACATCATATTTAAAGTCATTTTGAGGGGTGTACATGACAGAAAATACCCAAAAGTGACACCGGTCTAAAAACTAGACCCCTCAAGGTGCTCAAAACCACATTCAAGAAGTTTATTAACCCTTTACGTGCTTCACAGGAACTAAAGCAATATGGAAGGAAAAAATTAACATTTAACTTTTTTTTGCAAAAAATTTACTTCAGAACCAATTTTTTTTATTTTCACAAGTGTTAAAAGAGAAAATGAACCACAACGTTTGTTGTGCAATTTCTCCTGAATATGCCGATACCCCATATGTGCAAGTATACCACTTTTTCAGCGCACGGCAGAGCTCGCAAGGGATGGAGCCCGTTTGACTTTTTCAACGCAGAATTGGCTGGAATTGAGATCGGATGCAATGTTGCGTTAGAGTCCCTGATGTTCCTAAACAGTGGAAACCCCCAACAAGTGACCCCATTTTGGAAACTGGACCCCTTAAAGAACTTATCTAGATGTGTGGTGAGCACTTTGAACCTTCAAGTGCTTCACAGAAGTTTATAACGTAGAGCCGTGAAAATTAAATATATTTTTATTTTACTCAAAAATGATTTTTTAGCCCGCTATTTTTTATTTTCACAAGGCTAACAGGAGAAATTGGACCACAAAAGATTTTGTGCAATTTGTCCTGAGTATGCTGATACCCCACATGTGGGGGGGAACCACTGTTTGGGGGCATGGGAGAGCTCGGAAGGGAAGGAGTGCCATTTTGGAATGCAGACTTTGATGGAATGGTCTGCGGGCGTCATGTTGCGTTTGCAAAGCCCATGATGTACCTAAACAGTGGAAACTCCCCACAAGTGACCCCATTTTGGAAACTAGACCCCCCCAAGGAGCTTATCTAGATGTGTGGTGAGCACTTTGAACCCCCAAGTGCTTCACAGAAGTTTTTAACGCAGACCCATGAAAATAAAGTCTTTTATTTCCACAAAAGTGATTTTTTAGCCCCCAATTTTTAGACCCCCAGAGTTGGTAAATAGCAGAAACCCCTCAATTCTTGCTCCAACCCTAACCCCAACACACCCCTAACCCTAATCCCAACCCTAATACCTAATCCTAATTAACCCTAACCCTAATGGAAAAATAAAAAATATATATTTTCTCTATTTCATTATGTTTGCCTAACTAAGGGGGTGATAAACAGGGGGGTTATTTACTATTTTTTATTTTGATCACTATGATAGTTTATCATAGTGATCAAAATGAATTAATGTAATCTGCCAGCCGGAGCCTGCAGATTCCCAACGGGCGCACTGTGCATGTGTCTGCCATTTTCTCCGGATCCAAGATGGCGGCGCCCACTGAAGGACGCCGGCGGGACTCAGGACCACCGGGAGGGGACCCAGGACCACGCGAGGTACCGGGGGGGGATTGGAGACCCTATTTCTCGCTCCTCTGATGTGTGATCACATCAGAGGAAAGAGAAATGAAATGCAAAAATCGCAGCTTTTTTTGCGATCGCCGCTATAGGGTTAAAAACGGCGAGCGCAAAAGCGGGGTCGGTAAAAACGAACCCGATTCATGTTCTCTGGGGTCTAGGTTTAAGTGGCCTTAATTACCGCCGTTAAAAGGCGTATCGGCGGTCGTTAAGGGGTTAATAATGCAAAATCTGAAGAATCTCATTTATACACATCACAGCAGAAAAATAGCGCAATAGACAAAAGGTTTGAGGAGCAAATTCCTTAATAAGAGAAAAAAGAATGGATCTACCTGTGGCCAAACATTTTTGTACCCAGACGTCCACAGATGGGGGTTGTGCTCACAGCCCAACACCATGCAGGACGCTTGGAATTTGCCACAGAACACAAGGATTGGCAAATTCGCCACTGGAGCCCTGTGCTCTTCACAGGTGAAAGCATGTTCACACTGAGCACATGTGACAGACGTGGCAGAGTCTGGAGACGCCATGGAGAGTGATCTGTTGCCTGCAACATCCTTCAGCATGACCGGTTTGGCAGTGGGTCAGTAATGGTGTGGGGTGGCATTTCTTTGGAGGGCTAAGCACAACTCCCATCTGTGGACGTCGGGCACTCAGACCATCCTCATTGAGTCGGTTTCTAACTGTGCAGACAGAGGGGAGCCCTCAATCATGTTACTGAGCTCTCTCTTAACTGCAATGAGGATTAAAACACACTAAAACTGAAAAAGGAGCGATGTTGAGCCCTGCCTGAACAGTGCAGAGGTTGCACATGTGCATTACCACTCCATACTTTATCTATGGGAATGACACTCAAACAATGAATGGAGTCGATTGGATTCTACATTGCCCCATTATTAGCATTGATGGGGTCCTAGTGATATTACCCCCAGCAAACAGTAGGTTATCACGTATCCCAACGTGTTTGGATTGGTAAGAACACTGTAATCTCTGCAAATCTTCAAAATTGAAAAGCTAACACAGGCTTAAAATAAACAGGTAAAGCAAATGCACATTTATGTGGGTTTAAAGCTGAATATATGGTTTAAGGAATGCCATTAAGGAGTAAAAGAGCAATAAAGTCTCTACAATCAATCAAGCATGAAGGCTAGACTACACCTTGTTTATCACATGGCATGCAATTGTAAAGGAACATTGGTCATGCATGTCCTGCGTTTACGTTCACTTAAATATTTATTTTCAAGCCAATGGATAAACTTAGACATCTGTGTATTTCTATTGATATAAATAACTAAGCTGAAAATTAACAACTAGTATTTCTAAATTGTACAATAACAATTTACATTGTGGTACCGTGTTAGCCAGAAAAATCGATGTGAATACTTTTCTGCCCAATGATGACAAAAGTATTCTTGGAGTGATATCTTTATTGGCTAACCAGAAAATAATAGGTTTACAAGCTTTCAGAGGACGGAGGCTCCTTTTTCAGGCTGGATTACAAAAAGATTAATAAGAAAAAAGCACAACATTTAAGGGATACTACATTAGGACATTTGTTCAGGAGGTGGGAGGTGTGATGCCTTAGCCAGAAAAATCGAATACTTTTCTGCCCAATGATGACAAAAGTGTCCTGTCTGTCCTAGGAAAAAATTGGGCAGGTGCACAGCCCCATAGTATAATATTGGTCCATGTGCAATCCAATACTTTGTTGGATCACACTCAGAACAAAAATATGGTCATCTGCACGAGCCCTAAACATGAACAAATGTCCTAATGTAGTATCCCTTAAAGGGGGGAACCTGTCACCTCTTTTTTCAGTTATAAACTGCGGCCAGTGCCTTTCGGGGCTTATCTACAGCATTCTAGAATGCTGTAGATGAGCCCCGAAAGGCACAGGCCGCAGCTTATAGCTGAAAAAAGAGGCGACAGGTTCCCTTTAAATGTTGTGCTAATAATCTAATTGCAACTGTTCTGTGTCCGACATTTAATTCAGAATCCCTGATTATCTGCTTGTTGAATGTTTTCAGTGTTTCCTGGCGCCATCTAGTGACAGATTCATAACCGCAGTGTTATTGTGAGTTTTACTTTCGTTTTGCAATTTCCCTCCATTGCAATGCACCCTGGTAGCCTTTTGCAAAGGATTATGGTTAGTTCAGCCCCCATTTTCCCTCAGCCTGCCTCCTGGAAGCATCTCATTTCTCTTCTCCCCTTGTGACAGCATTGCTGGTATGTAATCATGCTTCCCGTGTCTAATTTCTGTCCCATATTAGCCTGCCTAGTTAGGTCATATTCTGATCAGGGAAAAACTATTGTTTAAATCTGGCTAAGAATATTTTTTTAAAAAATTTTCTTTCAATATTCCGCATCAATATTTATTGATACATACACAGTGATATAAGAAATCTATACACCCTTGTTAAAAAGACAGGATTTTGTCATGTAAAAAAAAAATCATACTAACAAGAATCCTTTCAGAACTTTTTCCATGTTTAGGGCTCGTGCAGACGACCGTATTTTTGTTCCGAGTGTGAACCGACAAAGTATTGGATCGCACATAGACCAATATTCTCTATGGGGCTGTGCACCTGCCCAATTTTTTCCTAGGACAAAAGTTGGTCAGGAGGGGTGGAAAAAAAATAATAAAAAAATAATATATATATATATATATATATATATATATATATATATATATATATATATATATATATATATATATATATATATATACACACATATATATATATACACATACAATGACAAAGCAAAGTCCAGCAAAAACGTGAGCAATCCAGGATGCTGTTAAAAAAAGTTTTCTTTTTATTCATAAATCCATTAAAATGCAATGGTCCAAGCAGTTCAAAACAGCAATAACGCAGGAAAGTCGTGCAGATAGGACTACGCGTTTCAGCGGTAGAACCCACCTTCTTCACGGTCCATAATCTGCACGACTTTCCTGAATTATTGCTGTTTTGAACTGCTTGGACCATTGCATTTTAATGGATTTATGAATAAAAAGAAAAAAATTTTTTAACAGCATCCTGGATTGCTCACGTTATTGCTGGACTTTGCTTTGTCGTTGTTCACATTTGTATGGATGGACTCCTACATCCAGATCCGGGCACAACGGAGTTAACCAGGTCAGCTGAGGTTCCAGGTGGTTCACAGGAGTGAGCTGGTCTACATTGTTGGAGATATATATATAAAAAAAATATATATAATAATATAATTATATTATATATATATATATATATATATATATATATATATATATATATACACACACACACACACAGTATATATATATATATATATATCACAACAACATACATTATATATATATATATATATATATATATATATTATATACTGTATATATAAATCGCAGTGTGGGGTGCAGCAGGCAAGCATCCCATAAGTAAAGCATCACAGAAGTTAAGCATCAAGAAAACGGCAGTTATACATGGCATGGAATTAACATTCATCTCTCTTCACACAGGTAATCAACTGATCCACCCTGCATGTATTTACTCCATTCAATGCTAGCAAGCAGCCTGAATGGTACAACTTCCCACCTCTGCTGCCTACTTTCTGCTGCAATATATCCAAATGGTACAACTCCATACTTCTGCTTGCTGTCTGTCCTCTGCTGCTTTACCATTTTGCTGCATATTTTAATGTGCTTGCTAAAGCTTTGGTATAATTCATTTGTTGCACTGTATGTAATACTTACTGCTTTAGATCCATGACTGGGGCCTCTCTAGATCTCATCAGGTGGAAGGTGCTATAGCATATCGACACAGCCTGGTCTGGTGCCTTTGATCATCTAACCACCCCCTGGTGTGCTGGCCCCAGCTGCCAAATTATACCTAACCAGCTCCCACAATCCCTCTCTCCTGACCCTGTAGAGTGGCCTATATATGTAGTAGTTCCTAAGGAGAAGCACGCAGTGTGGGGTGCAGCATGCAAGCATCACAGAAGCTAAGCATCAAGAAAACGGCAGTTATACATGGCAGTTAGTCAGGGCAGGAGTCAGGTAACCCACACTTTGCACTCTCTTTTATCCATGTGCTTTATTTCTATCCTCCTGTGTTCCCTTGCCATCCACATTCACCACCCCATCCCCCCTCCATCATGACTCATACACATCAGCCCCTCTATACTTCCCTCTCCCATGTACAGCTCCCATGCACTCCTCACCTTCCTGAGAAACCTCAGCCCATCTTGCCCAAACACATTGCAGAAAAAAACTACTTACAATTCCAACAACTATTTGCTCTTTATCTTCCTACTGATTTCAGGGGACATCTCCCCCAACCCTGGTCCACCATCCCCCACCCTCAACCCCTACCCTACCTCATATCGAAACCATAATAATCTAATTAATATTACTTGCACTCCCTCATCTCCATCTTTTAATTGTGCCCTCTGGAATCCATGGTCTGTTTGTAACAAGCTTCCTTTCCTACACAACTACTTTCTGAACAACTCTCTTAATCTGTTGGCCCTCACTGAAACCTGGATTCAGGATTCTTACACTGTCTCTCCTGCTGCCCTTTCCTATGGTGGCTTACAATTCTCTCATTCCCAGAGACCCACAAACAGACATGGTGGTGGAGTCGGCATACTCCTGTCCCTACAATGCACTTTCCAGGTCATCCCCCCAGTTCCATCACTCATATTCCCTTCTTTTGAGGTCCACATCATGAGGCTCTTCTGTCCCCTCTCCCTCAAAGTAGCGGTCATATACCGGCCCCCAAGCTCACCCACCCACTTCCTTGAACACTTTTCAGCCTGGCTGCTGCACTTCATGTCCTCAGAACGTCCAACCCTTATCCTGGGAGACTTACATCCCCACTAACAGCCCCACTTCCAAATGTGCATCCCAGCTTCTATCACTAACCACCTCTCTAGGCCTCTCACAGCTTTCAACCTCAGACACACAAGGACGGTAACACCTTGATCTGGTCTTTGTCCGGCTCTGCTCAATTTCCCACCTAAATAACTCACCACTTCCACTCTCTGACCACAACATTCTCTCCTTCACGCTGACAAATCCTCGCCCACCCCAGCTCACTCCTACCTACCACACATTCAGAAATCTACAAGCCATTAACCCTCAGACACTTTCAGATTCCCTACACTCATCACTGTCCCCAATCTCCTCTTTTTCCTGTCCTAATCTGGCTGTTCATCACTACAACGACACTCTTAGAAGCACCCTTGACCAAGTAGCTCCCCTCACCCTCACAACCTCCAAGCACAGAGTAAAACAGCCCTGGCTCACATCACAAACTCGACTTCTTCAGCGATGCTCTAGAAGTGCTGAACGCCTATGGAGAAAAACCCGCACACCAGAAGACTTCATCCACTACAAATTTATGTTAAGAACCTATAACGGTGCCCTTCACCTCGCCAAACAGACCTACTTCACCACCCTGATCTCCTCACTAGCCAACAGCCCAAAGAAACTTTGACACTTTTCACTCCCTCCTCAGGCCAAAAGCACAAGCTCCTATCACAGACATTTGTGCTGATGACCTGGCCTCTCACTTTACAGAAAAAATAGATAATATCCATCAGGAAATCTGCTCCCAACCACCAAGTGCTGTGACTCCCTTCCCTTCCTGCATCTCCCCTGGCTCACTTTCCACATTTGATCCCATCACAGACGAAGTCTCCAAACTCCTCCTCTTCTCGTCCGACCACATGCACTACCGACCCCATTCCCTCACATCTCCTCCAGTCTCTCTCTCCAGTCATCACAACCCACCTAACTACAATCTTTAATCTCTCCCTCTCCTCGGGCATTTTCCCATCCTCCTTCAAACACGCCATCGTTACTCCATTACTAAAGAAACCCGCTCTCGACCCATCCTGCACAAACAACTACAGATCAGTCTCCAATCTCCCCTTCATCTCCAAACTTTTGGAGCGCCTAGTTTACTCCCGCCTTACCCGTTATCTCTCCACTCACTCACTTCTAGACCCTTCACAGTCTAGCTTCCGCCCCCTACATTCAACTGAAACTGCACTCAAAGTGACCAATGACCTTCTGACAGCAAAACAACGGTGACCACTCCCTGCTCATTCTTCTTGACCTATCTGCAGCTTTTGATACCGTTGACCACCATCTCCTACTCTCTAGGCTGCAGTCACTAAGCATTAAGGACACTGCTCTCTCCTGGTTCTCTTCCTCTCTCTGACCGCTACCTTCAGTGTTTTGTTCTCTGGCTCAACGTCATCTCCTCTTCCTCTTGCAGTCAGGGTACCTCAGGGCTCAGTCCTTGGCCCCCTTTTCTCTCTCTACACGGCCCCAATTGGACAGACCATCAGCAGATTTGGCTTTCAGTACCATCTTTATGCTGATGACAACAATAAACGTCTTCCCCCGACCTTACCCCCGCTGTACTACAGAACACCAGTGACTGTCCGCAGTCTCCATCATGTCCGCTCTCTGAAACTCAACCTCTCCAAAACTGAACTTCTGCTCCCGCCATCTAACCTCCCTAAATCTGACATTTCCCTCTCTGTGGGTGGTACCACAATAACACCCCGGCAGCAGGCGCGCTGTCTAGGTGTTATGTTTGACACCAATCTCTCCTTCACATCCCAAATACAATCTCTTGCCCGCTCTCGCCACTTACACATAAAGGACATCTCTAGAATCCGCCCTTTTCTCACCATGGAAACGAAAACCCTCACTGTAGCATTGATCCACTCCCGCCTGGATTACTGCAACGTTCTATCAATTGGCCTCCCCGTCACTCAACTATCCCCTCTCCATGCTTAATGCAGCAGCCAGGGTCATCTATCTGACTAATCGGTACTCGGACGCATCCGCTCTTCACCAGTCCTTACATTGGCTGCCCATTCATTATAGGATCCAATGCAAAGTACTTGCTCTCACCCACAAAGCTCTCCACAGTGCAGCACCCCCCTACATCTCCTCCCTCATTTCTGACCATTGGCCTAACTGACCACTGCGCTCTGCAAAATACTTTCGACTAACCTCTGCACTAATCCGTACCTCCCACTCCCGACTCCAAGACTTCTCCCGTGCTGCTCCTATCCTCTGAAATGCTCTACCCCAAGAAATCAGGACTATCCACAACTTGCATAGTTTCAGGTGCTCCCTCAAAACACATTTGTCCAGAGCGGCCTATCACGTTCACTAATCAAAGTAATTCTACAGTTGTGGCCAAAAGTATTGACACCTCCGCAATTTTGTCAGATAATACTCAGTTTCTTCCTGAAAATGATTGCAAACACAAATTTTTTGTTATTATCTTCATTTAATTTGTCTTAAATGAAAAAACACAAAAAGAATTGTCCTAAAGCCAAATTGGATATAATTCCACACCAAACATAAAAAAAGAGGGTGGACAAAAGTATTGGCACTGTTCGAAAAATCATGTGATGCTTCTCTAATTTGTGTAATTAACAGCACCTGTAACTTACCTGTGGCACCTAACAGGTGTTGGCAATAACTAAATCACACTTGCAGCCAGTTGACAAGGATTAAAGTTGACTCAACCTCTGTCCTTGTGTGTACCACATTGAGCATGGAGAAAAGAAAGAAGACCAAAGAACTGTCTGAGGACTTGAGAAACCAAATTGTGAGGAAGCATGAGCAATCTCAAGGCTACAAGTCCATCTCCAAAGACCTGAATGTTCCTGTGTCTACCGTGCGCAGTGTCATCAAGAAGTTTAAAGCCCATGGCACTGTGGCTAACCTCCCTAGATGTGGACGGAAAAGAAAAATTGACAAGAGATTTCAACGCAAGATTGTGCGGATGTTGGATAAAGAACCTCGACTAACATCCAAACAAGTTCAAGCTGCCCTGCAGTCCGAGGGTACAACAGTGTCAACCCGTACTATCCGTTGGCATCTGAATGAAAAGGGACTGTATGGTAGGAGACCCAGGAAGACCCCACTTCTTACCCCGAGACATAAAAAAAGCCAGGCTGGAGTTTGCCAAAACTTACCTGAAAAAGCCCAAAACGTTTTGGAAGAATGTTCTCTGGTCAGATGAGACAAAAGTAGAGCTTTTTGGGCAAAGGCATCAACATAGAGTTTACAGGAGAAAAAAGAGGCATTCAAAGAAAAAAACACGGTCCCTACAGTCAAACATGGCGGAGGTTCCCTGATGTTTTGGGGTTGCTTTGCTGCCTCTGGCACTGTACTGCTTGACCGTGTGCATGGCATTATGAAGTCTGAAGACTACCAACAAATTTTGCAGCATAATGTAGGGCCCAGTGTGAGAAACCTGGGTCTCCCTCAGAGGTCATGGGTCTTCCAGCGGGACAATGACCCAAAAACACACTTCAAAAAGCACTAGAAAATGGTTTGAGAGAAAGCACTGGAGACTTCTAAGGTGGCCAGCAATGAGTCCTGACCTGAATCCCATAGAACACCTGTGGAGAGATCAAAAAATGGCAGTTTGGAGAAGGCACCCTTCTAATATCAGGGACCTGGAGCAGTTTGCCAAAGAAGAATGGTCTAAAATTCCAGCAGAGCATTGTAAGAAACTCATTGATGGTTACCGGAAGCTGTTGGTCGAAGTTATTTTGGCTTAAAGTTGTGCAACCAAGTATTAGGCTGAGGGCGCAAATACTTTTGTCTGGTCCATTTTTGGAGTTTTGTGTGAAATGTAGAGTTGAGCGACTTGTTTTTTTAGGGTCGAGTTTCGTTTCATGAAACCCGACTTTTCCAAAAGTCGGGTCGAGCAAAATCGGCCGACTATAGGGAAAAGTCGGGGGTCCGACCGAAACACGAAACCCAATGTAAGTCAATGGGGAATTAAAGTCGGCAGTGAGAGGACAGGAAACACCTACAGTGCCCATTTGAATGCCAAAAGCATCAATTCTTATTACCTAAGCCTGTCAACCTTAATTTACTTCATAATACTAGTTACGCACTGAAAAATGGGTGTTATTTGGCTATAGTTGTGGGGGGGGGTAGGGCTGGCTCCAGGTTTTCGTGGGCCCAGGGCCAAAGAGCGCCCCTTTAACACATACCACAACTCATGATGCTCCGATACGGCAGAGAAATAGCAGTATAGTACAGTGAAAAATACTTCACTTCTTACATCTCATGACTGATATCCATTTTAAATTCTCCAATACCTCCAAAAACGGACAGTATACTGTATAACTCCATACAGTATTATGGCCAGCGCTTAGTGCGCTATACAGAGTAATGAGGCCCATATATTTCTCCATATGGAATCATTGATCCCATATAATGTTTCAAACCGTATATGATGAGCTCCACATAATGCTATAGTATATGTTGGTCCCAATGGATGAAGCTCCACTGTCTTATGGGCCCAAATAATGCTCCATATATAATGGGCCCCATTTCTACTGCTCTAGTGTATAATGGGCCCTGTAAATGCTGCTCCAGTGTCTGATGTCCACCTTTGGAATGCTCCAGTGTATGGTGGGCCCCATATATAATTCACCAGAGTATAGTGCTCCCCAAAAATTGCTGTCCCAACATTGAAAACAATTACATAAGTCTCCTTTCTAGGGAATCCCTGCACTACTTTGAACTTCTTGTCGTCCCCATCTTCCATCTCACTGCACTTGGCTGTTTAGGCCCTCCCACCGGCGGAGACACTTTTGCATACTATGCGGTGCCCTGTGCCAGTGCCATCGTCCATGAGTATGCCTCCTCACCTGCTCAAGGAACCTGCACTTTCATCTGCACCTTCCTCTTTGTCACCGTGTAAGGTGGTATAGTATGTGGGAAGGGGAACCAGAGTTTCCTCTGGGTCAGATTCTGGCAGTGTAGAGTGCGAGGGGAATGTAGTGGTCTGGGTCAATGTACCAGCAGCATCATCCAGCAGTGGCTGGGCCTCAGTGCACTTGTGGCGTCCCCAAGAGTACGGTCGCCACTGTGGCATTACCTTCCTCCTAGGGAGTGTGTTGTCAAGCTTGGGAGCAACGAAGGATCTCTCTAGCAGTGAAACCAACACACAACACATTTCCCACTCCAGGCCAGCAGGGAGGCCTCTGAACCTGACTGCTGAGGAGCTGCTCTCTGTGGTCGGGAGGTAAGTTAGGGCACTCTGTGCAGGGAAGGGGAAGTGTGTGGACGTGAGGAGGGGAGCTGGAGGATGAGCAGAGTTAAGGCTCACTCCTAGCTGGAGCGCATGGTCCTGATTCCGGTCTCCGAGTTTGTAGGGACACTGACGTTCCTGCAGCAGAAACCGGGGGAAGTAGCAGCTATAAATGCTCTATACCCAACTAAGGCTCGGAGGCCCCAGCATCGACGTGTGGGAGCCAGAAGGAAAAGGCTACAGCTGTCTGCCATACAAGTAAAGTCTGAGGAACATCTATTAGACAGGAGGCGCTTCAGTGAACCACGGTCCTGTGAGTGCTTCCCCCACAAAAGCTAGAAAGGAAACGTTCAGGAAGGTACATGTTGGCGGAGTGTTGGAAGGGAGCTTTCCATTTTGGTCCCGGAGGTTGGCTGAGGTCCTGACCCGGAGGACACAGCACGGAGGCAGGCATCTGTGTAACCTGCAGACTGTGAGTAAAGCTTTGGAACTGCACGCTCTGGTGTCCTACAGTTATTCCAGCACCGCTACATCTGGGTACCAGCACCTACACTGCCTGTGCCTTTCCCCCATCACTACATCTACACTGCCCTGGGACTCCAGCTCCACCTGTGGGGAGCTTCACCATCTTTGCTGCACAACACCATCAGTCCCAGAGGATCTGCATGCAGTGTCGGCCTAACATCTATGTTGCTGAACACCACAGGTGGCGTCAAACTATCTATATAAACTCTTTACCATTATACCTAGCCATTTACATGGGCGCCCAGGGCCACTGCTGCTGTGACACATCCCACTGACACCGGCCCGGTACCGAGTACCCCACAGCCCTGGGAGGGCGACCAATATGCCGACTGCTGATTGGGCGGCGTTATTCCCACGAACCTCCAAACAGTCTATGAAGGCAAAGTTTTTGGTTTCCGGGGGCAGTATGATTGCAAAGCTGAACCTTAAAGGAATGTCCAAAAGGGCACCACCAGGAGTGGAGCCTGTGGCTTAATTGGACTCCACCCGGGAAACCACAACCATGCCACCTAAAGAAAAGATGCACACTTTGAAAGCTTTGTCGATTCTGTGTGTGGTGTGGTATGTGTGTTTGTAGTTGTGCTAGCGATTTCTCAGCTTTATTCCATTAACAACGGAGACTCCGGCATGCCCCCGCAGTACGCGTCAAGCTTACTAGAGGGATAAGCGAGGCTCTGGCACGTGAGATCGAGCAATAACAGGTCTAGCATTCCCGTACATGTCCAGGGCTGCATGCACGCTACACTGAAAGGACCAGCTTTTGTCGCTTGCAGGTGCAGATAACCTACTGAGCTCTGTTAGCGATGGGGATCTGGGATTCAGATTATTCCCCGCGAACGATGATTTCCCAGCAAGTTCAGGTCAACCGCAATTCCGGAGTTAGGCCTAACCGTCATTCCTGAAAAAAATTACGTGTCCAAACCACAAGTGCTGTAGCTTGCTTAACAGCTCGGCAGCCGTTCTCAGGCCCAGTATGGATTCAACAACATTGTAGAAAGTTGATAAAGGGTACAGTTTCACCGGATAACACGTATATATGTAGCCTAGTTTACACATTAAAAATATATGTCTATAGATCAAGAGGCAGACTCAGATGTTCTCAGGCCCAGTATGGATTTGACCAGATTGTACAAAGTTGAGAAAGGGTACTTTATCACTGGATAGCAGGTATATATAGTATAGTTTAAACATGTAAAATCTCCGTGTTCTCAGTATGGATTACACAGCAATCTAAAAAGTGGAAAAAAGGAAGTGCATTTGAGGCGTACACAACTATATACTTTTGGTGTTATTTTTAAATCTTCATATATATTTCTGTCTCAGTAATACAGTCCAGCCTCTCCACAATAGGAAATGAGATGCATACAATTACTGACATAAAGGCTATTGATTGCAGAAATCTAGGAATTACTATTCACGGGAAAAACTTCCGTCAATTCTCATAGGCGATGCTGACCCTCAATTAATTTGTGTGTTGAGACAGTGAAAACATTTTTTTGTGAATAAAGTCTTGCTGTATCGCACTTCCGTTGATTCCATCACTGTTACTCATTTCAAATCAAATTTTTATCACAGGGAGCGATGTAAACATGGTGCTCACTGGCTATCATGATCTGTCACGTAACTTTGGAGTGCAAAAGACAGAAGCCACAGGCCGTAGGCGATTCTATTTGATTGGCATGATAGGGCACATTTTAAAATGTGCGCCGGAATGTCACACGTTTGTGAGTAGGAAAACTGTGAAAGTTGATGATAAAAGACCACTGCATGTCATTGTGAGTCGATGTCCATAAGAAATGGAAGCCATTGATCATCTGGAGCTAGAGCCCGGCCAGCAGGACAGGGCATTGCTACATCTTAACCATCATCTTTCAGTTCAATCAATTTGTAGTGGCACGCCCAGTGATGGATTTGACAGCCCAGACTACACAGCGGAGGAGCAGGGAGAGGTAAACATTGCAAATGCTGGGGCCCTGCCCAAGCAAGGGGGGCACACTCGTGGCGGCGGTACTAGCACCGGGCCCCTCATAGTACAGCGGTGTGTCTGACGGCGGGTGTGCACCACCACCGTCAAAGACACTTGATTGCACTATGAGGGACCCTGTGCCAGTACCCGCGCCCAAGAGTCGGCCTACCCACCTGTCCAGGGCAACGGCACTCACACGGTTTCGTGCGCTAGGTGGTGACCCCGGCCATGGGGGGGGGGCAGCCCAGTTAGGGCGGATTACAAAGTGGCATATGTTGATGTGGGACATTCAGCTGCTGCAAAAGGCGAAATAGGTCAAGTTCGCGGAATAGGAGGAGGACCAAAGCAAGCCATTTTTCTGGCAACCTATGTGTCATCAAGGGAAGTTGGGACAAAATCCTTGGAAACCCATGCATGGTTCATTTTAATGAAGGTTAGATCATCCACATTTTGGGTTGACAGACGGGTCCTTTTTTCTGTCAGGATTGATCCAGCTGCACTGAAGACTCTTTCCGATAGCACACTTGCAGCTGGGAAAGCGAGCTCCTGTAAGGCATATTGTGCCAATTCAGGCCAGGTGTCCAGTTTAGCGTCCCAATAGTCAAAGGGGAATGACCTGTGCGGGAGAACATCGATATGGGAGGAAAAGTAGTTTGTAACCATAGTTGACAACTGCTGTCTCCTGTCACTTTTCATCGATGCAGTATTACCAGTTGTGTGAGCGGGATTTGAAAAATCAGTCCACAACATTGTCATGAAACCCCCGTCTCCAACGCCACTTCTGCTGTGTGCACCACGAACACCTCTGCCAAGCTGCCCCCGGCCCGTACGGCTCGTGTGAGAACCATCACCGCTGCTGTGTGCTGGGAATGCCTCAACCAACCGGTTTACCAGAGTTGCTTGTTTATTAGCCAATAATAGGTCAAGGTTCTCCTGTGGCATGATGTTTTGTAATTTGCCTTTATAGCGTGGATCCAGGATGCTGGCCAACCAGTAGTCATCATCGTTCATTTTGGCAATGCGGGGGTCCCTTTTTAGGATCTGCAAGGCATAATCTGACATGTGGGCCAATGTTCCCGGTGTCAATGATGCACTGCGAGTGCTGGTTGGAGGAGCACTTTCTGGCAAATCCACATCCCTCCAGTCACGCACAAACCCTGTACCAGACCTTGCCACGCCAACATTTTCACTTGCCCCACAAGATGCATCCTCCTCCCCTAAGTAATCATCCCCATCATCATCATCCTCCTCTTCTTCCTCCACGTCGTCCAGGAGAGATCTCTGAGCAGACAATGGCTGAATGTCATCAAGGATTCCCTCCTCCTCGTCAACACTGGCTACAGACGCCTGCTCCTTAAGGTGCGTCAAAGTTTGCATGAGCAGAGGCATAAGTGGGATGCTCATGCTTAGGATGGCGTCGTCTGCGCTTACCAGCCATGTGCATTCCTCAAAACACTGAAGGACTTCACAGAGGTCTTTCAGCTTCGACCACTGCACACCTGTCAACTCCATGTCTCCTCTCAAAGTGCCTGGCCGTGTATCCTCCCACAAATGCATTATGGCCTGCCTCTGTTCGCACAGCCGCTCAACCATGTGCAGGGTGGAGTTCCACCTTGTTGCAATGTCGATAATGAGGCGGTGGTTGGGAAGGTGGAGCAATCGCTGCAGCTTCTGCATACGAATGGAGTGTACAGGCGACCGGCGAATGTGCGCGCACAGTCTTCGCACCTTCTGGAGCAGGGCTGTTAACTCCGGATAATTGTTGAGGAAGCACTGCACCACCAGGTTCAAGGTGTGAGCCAAGCAAGGTATATGGCTGAGTTTTGAAAGGGCTATGGCTGCCACAAATTACAGCCGTTATCACCAACTACCTTGCCTGCCTCAAGATGTATACTGCCCAGCCATGACTCAGTTTGTCGCTGAAAGTACTCGGCCAGCACCTCGGCGGTGTGTCTGTCACCCAAACACATCATCTGCAACACAGCCTGCTGACGCTTTCCACTAGCTGCTCGATAGGGGGACACCTCGTGTGCAACAGTGGCAGCTGCAGATGGAGTGCTCGTACGACTGCGCTCTGTGGACGAGCTTTCGCCTCTGGAGGAGGAGGAGGGTCAAACGCCTACATCCAACTGTTTCCTACACCGTGGGCTAGGCAGCACTGTCCCACCACTGTCCTGTGGACCCTACATCCACCACATTAACCCAGTGCGCAGTGATGGACATGTAACGGCCCTGGCCATGCCGACTGGACCATGCATCTGTTGTGAGGTGCACCTTTCCACTCACTGACTGCTTGAGTTCATGGACAATGCAGTCTTTCACATGATGGTGGAGGGCTGGGATGGCTTTGCGAGAGAAGTGGCGACTGGGTAGGTCATAGTGTGGTACTGCATAGGCCATGAGTTCGCGGAAAGCAGCGCTTTCCACCAACCGATAGGGCATCATCTCTAACGAGATTAGTTTGGCAATGTGGGCGTTCAAACCCAGTGTACGCGGATGAGAGACTGAGTACTTTCTTGACCTACTCATTGTCTCTGGGAGGGTGAGCTGGACTTGAGAGCTGCATATGGTGGAACTAGCGGTGGCCAGGGCGGACTGAGAGAGGGTTGATGATGGTGATGGAGTTGGTGTTCTTTCTGATGGCCTAGATTCAGTCTTTCGTTGATATAACAGTGGGATTCCCTGACTGCTTTGGCCTTGCAACGACACCTCAACATTTGCTGCTGTGCTAACCGGTGGGCTTACAGTTGGGGAAACAATGTAGCGTTGCTGACTACCTTCTTTGTGATCAGTTGCACATGTGGTACTTGAGGTTTGGTGTTGTGTCCACGCTTGCAAGTGCATGCTGGTTAAATGTCTAAGCATGCAACTGGTATTCAAATTTTTCAGATTTTTCCCTCGGCTAAAGGTCTTTGCGCACTTCTTACAGATAACCTTGGCCTGATCATGAGGATTTTGTTCAAAAAAAAGTGCCACACTGCACTCTTCCTACTTTAACATAGTAACATAGTTATTAAGGTTGAAGGGAGACTTTAAGTCCATCTAGTTCAACCCATATCCTATCCTAACTTGCCCTAACATGTTGATCCAGAGGAAGGCAAAAAAAACCCATGTGGCAACAAGTAAGCTTCACATTGGGGAAAAAAATTCCTTCCTGACTCCACATACGGCAATCAGACTTGCTCCCTGGATCAACGCAATATTAAGGAAACTAGTGTACATACCCTGTAATATTATACTTTTCAAGAAAGGCATCCAGTCCATTCTTAAATTTTAGTAGGGAATCACTCATTACAACATCATATGGCAGAGAGTTCCATAGTCTCACTGCTCTTACAGTAAAGAATCCGCGTCTGTGAGTATGCTTAAACCTTCTTTCCTCCAGACGTAGAGGATGCCCCCTTGTCCCAGTCACAGGTCTAAGAGTAAAAAGATCATTAGAAAGCTCTTGGTATTGTCACCGCATATATATATACATTGTAATAAGATCATCCCTAAGCCTTCGATTCTCCAAACTAAATAACCCCAAATGTAATAACCTGTCTTGGTATTGCAGACCCCCTAGTTCCCTAATAACCTTGGTCGCTCTTCTCTGCACCCGCTCCAGTTCAGCTACGTCTTTCTTATACACCGGAGACCAGAACTGTACACAGTATTCTAAGTGTGGTCGCACTAGTGACTTATATAGAGGTAAAATTATGTTCTCCTCATGAGCATCTATGCCTCTTTTAATGCATCCCATTATTTTATTTGCCTTTGCAGCAGCTGCCTGACACTGGCCGCTAAATGTGAGTTTGTCGTCCACCCATACACCCAGGTCTTTTTCAGTGACTGTTTTGCCCAGTGTTTTACAATTAAGCACATAATTATACATCTTGTTCGTTCTACCCAAGTGCATGACCTTACATTTATCCCCATTAAAGCTCATTTGCCATTTATCAGCCCAAGCTTCTAGTTTACATAAATCCTCCTGTAATATAAAATTGTCCTCCTCTGTATTGATTACCCTGCAGAGTTTAGTGTCATCTGCAAATATTGAAATTCTACTCTCTATGCCCCCTACAAGGTCATTAATAAATATGTTAAAAAGAAGCGGGCCCAAAACTGACCCCTGTGGTACCCCACTGCTAACCGTGACCCAGTCTGAGTGTGCTCCATTAATAACCACCCTTTGTTTCCTATCCCTGAGCCAGCTCTTAACCCACCTACACATATTTTCCCCTATCCCCATTGTTCTCATTTTATGTATCAACCTTTTGTGTGGAACCGTATCAAAAGCTTTTGAAAAGTCCATGTACACCACATCCACTGCATTCCCTTGGTCCAGTCTGGAACTTACCTCTTCATAAAAGCTTATCAGATTAGTCTGGCAGGAACGGTCCCTTGTAAACCCATGTTGATATTGGGTCATGAGGTTATTCTTCTCCAGATACTCCAGTATAGTATCTTTTAGAAAACCCTCCAGGATTTTACCCACAGTTGAGGTTAAACTTACTGGCCTATAATTTCCAAGTTCAGTTTTTGTCCCCTTTTTGAATATTGGCACCACATTTGCTATACGCCAGTCCTGTGGTACAGACCCTGTTATTATGGAATCTATAAAGATTAAAAATAATGGTCTATGACTCTGCTTAATTCCTGCAGTACTCGGGGGTGTATCCCATCCGGGCCCAGGGATTTGTCAATTTTAGTGATTTTTAGACACCGCCGTACTTCCTGCTGGGTTAAGCAGGTGACATTTAACAGAGAATTTTTATCCCTGATCATGTTATCCGTCATGGGATTTTCTTGTGTAAACACTGTTGAAAAAAAGTCATTTAGCATATTGGCTTTTTCCTCATCCTCATCCACCATTTCACCCAGACTATTTTTAAGGGGGCCAACACTATCATTTTTTAGTTTCTTACTATTTATGTAGTTAAAGAATATTTTGGGATTATTTTTACTTTCTCTGGCAATGAGTCTCTCTGTCTCAATCTTTGCTGTCTTGATTTGCTTTTTACAGAATTTATTTAATCTTCTGTATTTAGTTAATGCCTCATCACTACCTATTTGCTTTAATTCGCTAAATGCTTTATTTTTGTCCCTTATTGCGCCCCTTACAGCTCTATTTAGCCATAGTGGTTTCTTCCTATTTCTCGCATGTTTATTCCCATATGGTATATATTGTGCACAGGTCCTATTCAGGATGCTAATAAACGTCTCCCATTTTCTTTGGGTATTTTTATGTCTCAGGATATCGTCCCAGTTAATTCCACCAAGATCATCTCTCATCCGTTGGAAATTTGCTTTCCTGAAGTTTAGTGTCCTTGTAACCCCTCTACTACACATCTTATTAAAGGATACTTGAAAACTTATTAATTTGTGATCACTGTTACCCAAGTGACCCCCAACCCTTACATTTGATATGCGGTCTGGCCTGTTGGTTAATATTAGGTCTAGCAGTGCCCCCCCTCTTGTTGGGTCCTGAACCAGTTGTGAAAGGTAATTGTCTCTCATAGTTGTCAGAAACCTATTACCTTTGCTGGAACTGCAGGTTTCAGTTCCCCAATGTATTTCAGGGTAGTTGAAGTCCCCCATAATAATGACTTCTCCTTGAGTCGCAGCTTCATCTATTTGCTTTATGAGGATATTCTCTGTTGCTTCCATTATTTTTGGAGACTTATAACAAACCCCTATCAGTAATTTATTATTTTTCCCCCCTTATCTCTACTCACAGGGACTCTACATTTTCATTAGATTCACATATATTATCACGAAGGATGGGTTTTAAGGATGATTTTACATATAAACACACGCCACCCCATCGCTTATTTGTTCGGTCATTTCTGAACAGACTATAGCCCTGTAAATTAACCGCCCAGTCGTGGCTCTCGTCCAGCCATGTCTCAGATATCCCCACCATGTCATAATTATGTTCCAACAACATTAACTCCAATTCCTCCATTTTGTTGGCAAGGCTTCTGGCATTAGTATACATGCACTTTATGTATCTCTCTGTACCTCTATTCTTTCTTAAATTATTAACTGTTCTAACCCCACCCCCCATGTCATTATTTGTGCCCAGGTCTCTAGCTGCACTGTCTTCCCCTCCTATAAAAGGAATACCCTCCCCCCCCGTCCCTAGTTTAAACACTCCTCCAACCTTCTAGCCATTTTCTCCCCCAGCACAGCTGCACCCTCCCCATTGAGGTGCAGCCCGTCCCTAGCGTAGAACCTGTAGCCAACTGAGAAGTCGGCCCAGTTCTGCAGGAACCCAAACCCCTCCTTCCTACACCAATTCCTGAGCCACATATTAACCTCCCTAATCTCCCGTTGCCTCTCTGGCGTGGCACGTGGTACAGGAAGTATTTCCGAAAATACCACCTTGGAGGTCCTTGCTTTAAGCTTACAGCCTAATTCCCTGAAATCATCTTTAAGGACCTTCCACCTACCTCTAACTTTGTCATTTGTGCCAATGTGCACCATGACCGCTGGATCCTCACCAGCCCCTCCCAGTAATCTGTCAACCCGATCAGCGATGTGTCGGACTCGAGCGACAGGTAGGCAGCACACCGTTCGACGATCCCTGTCTTTGTGACAGATTGCCCTATCTGTTCCCCTAATAATTGAGTCTCCCACTACCAGAACCTGTCTGGCCTGCCCTGCTCTCCTATTTCCCCCCTTACTGGAGCAGACACTCCTCCGGCTTTCAGAGGACATGCCTTGCTGCAGCAGTGCTACTCCTGCACTAACACTCCCCTCATCTGCCAACTTAGCAAACTTATTGGGGTGTGCCAGATCAGGACTAGCCTCCCTGGTGCTCTACCCTCTACCCCGCCTTCGAACTGTCACCCAGCTAGCTGCTTCATTGTCCTGCAGCTCCAACCTAGCATCCCCCCCCTCATCTATCCCATTGAGCGTCTGCTCAGTGAGCAGAAGACTCCTTTCCATATTGTCTATGGATCTCAGTGTTGCCAGCTGCACATTTAGATCCAGTATCTGGGCTTCCAAATGCACACCGTGCTCTCATCTTGCACAGCAGTATGCACCCTCAACCGGCTGTTCAAGGATTTCATACATGCGGCATGACGTGCACTGGATGGCATTGGCAATAGTGGAGCACATCCTAATGGGGATTGCACCAGACAATAAGATAAGCAAAAATAAATTAAAAAAAAAAAAAAGTATTAATATAATATAACAGCAATTCAGTAAGACCTCCCTTGGAAACTCCCTGAATCCAAAGTCACAGAATCTCAAGTCACACACTTACCACAGTTCGCACTTACGCTCAGGTCACACTCAGCTCGTTCACACTCGCTCAGGTAGAAGATTTAAAAGAGTTTTTTTTTTTTTTTTTTCTTCCCCTTTCACCAGCACACCACCTTGCTGCTCAATGCACTTCCAAAAGGAGTTGAGCCCCAACCAGCTGCCCCTTATAAACCCTTAATTACTGTATGAACTCCCACCCTTAATTAACCCCTTGTGAATATAGTTACACCTCAAGATTTAAATGCAATATAGTTAACCCTTAAAACAGATAGTAAAATAAGAGATTAACCCTGTAGAGAGAAAAAATAGGTTAAACAAGCCCCCAAGCCCCCCAAAAATTGAACAGGTAGAAAGCACTCAGTAACCTACAATTCAGCAACTCACACAGGTATTTGTTATAGGTTTTCCAAACACCTCTTCACAGAATCTCAAGTCACACACTTACCACAGTTCGCACTTACGCTCAGGTCACACTCAGCTCGTTCACACTCGCTCAGGTAGAAGATTTAAAAGTTTTTTTTTTTTGTTTTTTTTCCCCTTTCACCAGCACACCACCTTGCTGCTCAATGCACTTCCACCTTGCTGCACAATGCACTTTGGAAGACATTTTGCGGCCTAGCACTCTGTGCTATTTTGACCGTCTGGACAAGCTGTCCAGCAACTCGACTTTTGGAACCTGTCTTTGGAGTGCTCCGGGCCTGCCAGATAACAGCTGTTGCGATTTCGATGTCTGCTGTGGATGCTCCGCCTCCTCATCTGAGCTATTGGAAGCAGCACCCTCTTCCCCCAATGGATGCCAGTCTGGGTAAACAACTGGGTCATCCATCACCTCCTCTTCAATGTCATGTGCACCTTCCTCTGCGTCACCGTGTATGGTGGTATAGTATGCGGGAAGGGGCACCTGAGTCGCATCAGGGTCAGAATCTGGCTCATTACACTGCGAGGACAATGTAGTGCTCTGACTGAATGTACCAGCAGAATCATCTATCAGTGGCTGTGCATCAGTGCACTCCATGTCAGATTCATCTTGGCCTGGGTAATTCACCATTTCACTTGATAACCCAGGCATGGTATGTGAAAACAGCTCCATGGAGTAATCAGTTGTATGGCCTGAGTCATCCTTCAATCTTGGTTGGGGTGAAGGACACAAGGAAAGGTGTGGTTCATGAACATGAGCCTCCAATGACGACTCAGTGCTTTTATTTTTTACAACTTCAGAAGAGGAGGCGATAGAGCTGGAGGCAGAGTCAGCAATATAAGCCAAAACTTTTTCCTGAAGCTCTGGCTTTAAAAGCTGTTTGCCAACTCCTAGAAAACTAAGCCTTCAAGGCCTTGTGGAGCGAGACGATGATGCAGGCTCAACACCTCCTGCATTCGGTCCTATTTTGCTTTTGCCACTACCATCAGATCCACCACCAACACCATCATTACCAGCTGGCAACCCCCGCCAAATTCCACGGCCTCTTCCACCAGCCTTCCTCATTTTTGGTAAAAATGTACACAAAATCCCACAAACTATAGGGTAATGTAAAACAAGGTACAAGGTGTATAAAGGACAGGGGAGATGTAGAATTTCTGAACACACTTGTGGACACTGTTGGATTGTGTGAGGCCCAGTGAATATCACACCGCTATGTCACAGGCAGAAATTGGCTAGTGTATGACAAACTACAAGGTGTATATAGAATTGGGCAGAATAGGAATCTCCCTAGAGTGTAGGTCTGTAAGAACGGAACATGTTCTCGACTTATCCTTACAGAGTGACACACAGATAGCTTCACTGTGGCCGTGATAACAGCCGTTACACGGTACTGTGTGAGGAGCGTACACCGCTGTATGGTGTGAAAAAATGCACGCTCAGTACCTCACCAGGACAAAAAAAAAAAAAATTTGGATTGCTTTTAAAAAAGCAGTTTGCAGAGCAGTGGGAAAATAGCAATGCAGCTATCAGGAAGCCTTATAAGGCAGCCTAACAACCAACACAGCTGAACCAGCAAAATATAGCCTCCACTTGCACTGCACACACAGTGACTGGTGTGTTGTACAGGCAAAATCGCTAGCAGCAGAAGCAGTTTTTGGTGTCTTCTTCCCTGCCTAACGCTCTCCCTACAAAATCAGGAGCAGCAGCAGCTCTCCCTATTCTGAGATCAGCATGAGTAATATGGCGGTCGGCGTGCACGCCCTTTTATACCCCCTGTGACGCCCACCAAAGCAAGCCAATCACTTGCATGCCCTTCTCAAAGATGGTGGTGACCCCTGCCTATGTCATCACGTTGCCCACAGTGTCCGTGGTTCCTGATTGGCTGAAAAAGGGCGGAAAACAAACTTTTGAAACGCGACTTTGGCGCTAAAGTCCCCGAGCTCGTGGCCGACCTCACCCTAGGGTCGGGTTTCGTTTCATGAAACCCGACTTTACCAAAAGTTGGCGACTTGAAAGTTTTCGACCCGTTTCGCTCAACTCTAGTGAAATGATCAATGTTTTGCTTTTTGCTTATTCTCTTTTGTGTTTTTTCATTTAAGACAAATTAAATGAAGATAATAATACCAAAGAATTTGTGATTGCAATCATTTTCAGGAAGAAACTGAGTATTATCTGACAAAATTGCAGGGGTGTCAATACTTTTGGCCACAACTCTATGTGTAAGTGTGCATGTGTAGCCCATTCACTATCTCCATCTATCCCTCACTCCCTCAAGATGGCTGGATCTTCATTGTAAATACACACCTGTACTCTATCTCCCCCACCTCATTGTAGATTGTAAGCTCTCACGAGCAGGGTCGTCTTATTTTGCTTTAATTATTGTATTGCTAACGTTGTTACTTATGACTTGTGTTTTGAAACTGTTAGACTTTAAAGCGCTGTGGAATATGTTGGCGCTATATAAAGATTATTATAATATATATATATATATATATATATATATATATACACACACACACACACACACACACACATATATACATACACACACACACACTAATTATATATATATATATATATATATATATATATATATATATTTATATTCGTATATATTAATATATATTAGTAATTATATATAGTAATATATTATATATACACACACACTTAATATATCGTATATATATATTATACACACACACACAGATATTTGATTTCCATTCAACACCTGCAGATGTGTGCCAAAGAGCACATGAAATACTAGGGATACTATTGAAGAGAAATAGCGCAATACTGCATTATCCAGTGTAGGTATATCAATTTAAAAATAATACACTCACCAGATGGAGCTTGTAATAAGCATGGAGGATTCGCTGCTGCAGGAACCACAGATCCACGAGGGACCGACGTAGAAGATGAAGGATAGGAAAAAAAGTGGTCAATCCGTGCAGCAAATCACTATGAACAATTATTACAGTGGTCTTTATTCAATTATTGAATAAAGACCACTAATAATTGTTCATAGTGATTTGCAGCGTGGATTGTCTGACCACTTTTTTTCCTATCCAGCACCAAAGAACATGTGAAAAACACACGTCTTCCCATGCAAACATGCTCATTTTTATAAGCACCACCCGACACCCACCGATGAAGGTGGGAATAATCTTTTAACAAGGTCGCATATAAAATTAGAAAACTAGGTTAATGAAACTACTTATTAATATTCTGGAATACTGCAGACTTTTACAATAAAGGCAGCAAAACTGTGGTGTTCTGAAGAATAGAAATAGACGCACAAATGGCATTATTCAATAACCTCAACTTTAATGCAAATCTTCAGCATAATATATACAATAAATAAAAAAAAATAATACACAAGTTTAGCTTATTTTCTTACAGCAATTCAACACAATTTGGAAGGCATTATATAATACAATTTACACATGGAATCATAAGTTGGGGTATTCAGTGGAACAAAATACAACTGGGATATACATCTTTGCTAGGACCTTGAAATATCAAAAGGGTTAATGAGGTTAGACTGCTGTTCGGAATGTCCATTTGGAGACAATGGACCTTAGAGCCCCAATACACGATACCTGTCAACCAAACGATTTCTCCTTACCCGTCTATACACACAAGCACTCGGCTTTGGTTGACTTTAACATTAGTCTATTGTGTATGGCGGACTTTAGTTACAGGAAAAAAAAAAAATTAAGGCAATGCCAACCTGACGGCTTATCTCCCGTAGTCTGAAATCAAAGACGTGTGATCCTTCTCTTCCCAGACATCTACCGGGGAGAGGAGAATAGGGAGGTCCCCATACACACACTACTGGCGGGTTTGATCAATGTTAGTTTAAACTTTATGGGGGCCCTTTAAAAGAAACCACATTGTTCCCGAGCCACTGCTTGACCGATCCGAAAGCACAGGCGGTTTAAATCGGTTTTTCTATAGGCTGCATTCTTGCCATTAAACCAGACAGATCTGTCAATCAAAACTTCCATTCCAGATAAGAATGGCCCATAAGCGATACCATGATAATTCGTAAAATGTAGATTTACATTCATCCATGTTCCATATGGAAAACAGACATTGTGCTTAATACTGGCTAATGGGACACATCCATGCAACATGGACCTTGCTCAGTCTGCCGGGTCTTCTCATCCGAACTAATCAGCTCATAAGCATATATGAGGCAGTAGGTGATCTGGCAGACAAGCATAATCTGTGAAACTGGCCTTACAGAGCAAGCTGGTGGGCTAAAGCCAGCTCCACAAAAGGTATAGATAGAATCCAGGGGGAAAAAATACAAAGCTTAAAAAAAAGGAGTGGTCTCATGTCAGAGCGCCGCTTTCTAAGTGTGCCATGGAGTCAATTATCTGTTAACCTGGATCCCACTCCAAAAACTCCAGGCAAACAGCTGAACTTACATGAAATACAGAATGTTTTCATCTCAGAACACCTTCAGCCATGCGACTATAATTGGCAGCATCAAAAGTTAAATTAACCTAATTATAGAACATAGAAACCTTCAATAGGACTTGGGATGAGTTCAAATAAAAACTAGGGTGATGGGGCATTGTGATTATTGAAGGGAATCTGTCAGCAGGTCTTTGCTATGTAATCTGAGAGCAAATTATATAGGGATAGAGTCCCCAATTCCAGGGATGTGTCCCTTACTGGGCTGCTTGTTGCAGTTTTGATAGAAACCCTTTTCTCTTCTGTAGATGTAGCATGGGTCAGATGCTGAACACAGTATAACCCCACCCACATCCCTGATTGGCAGCTTCGTGTGTCCACTGTGCATTGTTAGCAAGCTGCCAATCACTGATGGGGTGGGGTTACACAGTCTAGTTGGACTACCTGGCACATGACACTTAGTCCTGCAGCGATAATCTCCTGCTGATAAAACATGGATTATAGTGAAACTACAGCAGACACCCTTATAAGTAACACATTTCTGGAATCAGAATCTGTGTCCCTACATTATGCCAATATCAGATTAAATAGCAAATTCTGCTAATCTTCCGCTTTAATTTTAGGAACAGAAAAAATGAATTTGAAAAACAGAATTCCAAATGGGGGTGTGAGGTACAGTCTTCAGATTAGCGGCCATCTCAGTAAAGAAAAAACTAATTTACCTCAGAGGAAAGTCTTTGTCATGACTCAAGAGACAAAAGTAGATTTCTCAATGAATGGATCATGTGTCGACAGAAAAATGCAGTTAGAAACAGATTGTCTGTTGGTAAATGATTCAACACCTGACTCGGGGTAAAGGCACCTGGATAACTATTGTTATGAATATGTACAAGCTAAATGATTTACAAAAATAACACAAGCATGACAAGAGATCTTGTGATCTAACATGGCAGCACAAGGTGGGGGGGGGGGGGGCGAATAATAATCGGGTTACATGAGTAATTTTAAAATCAGATGCCAGAATGATACAAGAGTGGCATTTTCTAAACACAATGTGGTTCTTGCAATCTTGTACAATACTTTATCATCCTCCTTTCTTCCATTCCTTTTCTATAGAACGAATTCTGCGTGGGTCCAAGATCACGTTCTTAAACTCCTCTCTTTCTGCCACAGAAGTACCGTAAGTTCCTGATCCGTCAGAGCTCAGACCAGACACAATTGGCCCGGTTAACCCATTAAAGGGGTAAGGGAGCATTAGTAAAAATGTCCCATCGATAAGTTATATTTAACACGAAAAACCTATTTTTTTTAAAAAAAATTGACAATGTTTTTTCCCCCCATATAACGATTTGCATTTAAAAAAAAAAAAAAATATAGAAAACTATAGTAAACTATCAGAAACCTGCATTCGCAAGGAACCAATGGTCGACAGAGGGAGCCTTCTTCCTCTGTCAAACACTTTAAATACCATGTTTGCTACTGAGCATAGCATTTAAGGGGGTTAAGCTGCTGGTAACGGCAGAATCTTTAGTGCCGGCAGTTGTGAATGGAACATGGCTGTGCATTACAGCCGGACTTCAGCTGCGACCTCATGAGTACAGAGATCTTCCTGACGGGAACTAGCACCGTAATCATGATGGTACATTCATTGGGTGTTAACAGGTTAAACCGTAGGAAAGAGCAGCAAACCACACACCAAAAAATAAAAATACTGTATACTATTGTTTTGTTTGTTTTCGGCCAGTGACCGAAGTAAGCAGCTATATGGCTATACACCCTAGTCATAAGTCGAGGGAATGGAGCCCAGGTGAACATACCTGAACACTATGTAATGTAGGCTAAAACATTAACGGTCTTTCACCCTATCAAACCGGCTCGGCTAGGTTAACCAAAATAGAAACAAGAGTGAGAAAAGGAAATGCATTCATCATCAATCATTTTTATGATATATTTAGCCTAGCTCCTTTTCCCAACAACTTCTAAGATGACAGATACTTGAGAATAACGAAGACTTAAAATTACACCTTTAAGTCACTTTCCAAATTGTCTATAAGGTCTTTTTAAATTATTTTCATTGTAATAGACAATTATGAAGTATGTGAATAGACATATTGAAAGAAAGTAAAATTCTTTACTTTGGGACAAATCAGTGACATGACATGTTAATACGAGGCCCCTTGGGCATAATATATTATATTATATTATAATATATATATATATATATATATATATATATATATATATATATATATATACACACACACATATATATGTTATATATATATATATATATATATATATATACATACATACATACATACATACACACACACATACACCCCCCCCTACATTCTATGCTGGACCAGGTTACTCATCCAAAAGAACCATGATAATGATACTAATATCAGTACCCTTAGAGAACTAGATCCATTGAGTTGCCAAACAACAGTCACGTCATCAACCCTTTTGATGGAATGAATACTACCTGTGGTATACACTCGGCTCATCCAGAAGACAAATACATTCCTGGATGTGGAAATCAAATACCCAGGTTAATCATGTTTGAGTCTGTACAGACAATTCTTCACAGAAGGCTCGATGTCTTCCAATCTCTTTGAATACTTATCCACCCCGGTATCTGGAAGGTGGCTGGAGGAGCAGAATAGGGGCAACATGTTCAGGTCAGGCAGTGACCCGCGATCCTAGTAAAGGAGAAATGTACAGGAGATTCATTAAAAATCTTCGGGGGAAAAAACAAAAACAAAACTTCTGTTTTGTTTTTTTTTTAAGCTGCTGGAGGCTACACCGAAGATTTGGGGACCACAAAGCAAACATGAACTGGGACCCCATTTTTTGGCTGGTTCCAGAACACAGGAGGGCCTTCACCTACTTTTAATGACCCGTTGTCCAATTTCCCACATTTGTTTGCTTAAATAAAAAATAAAATGCAGCTTCTCAGGAAAGGGGGAGCTCTGTTCAATTCCTTGCCAAAAAGTATTGAGCCTACATCTTTCCCAGGACCAAAAGGTCAGTGGACTGCATTTATGTCGGTGGCATTGCTTACTCCAAAGATTAGGGGCCCAGGACTGTTTGCTTGCTGCCCCATATCTTCGGTGAGCACCACTTCGAATTATATCAGAGTCAACATAACAATACAGTTTAATTATTTAATTTTTGGGGGTTAAGATTATTTTGGTGTACAGGGGTTACCGAGGGACGCTGTTACAGGAGAGGCCTTTTTTCTTTTTTAAACTGGGGGAAGGCAATATTACTGAATAGAGAGACTTGGATGGAGGGTAATGCAGGAGACTGTTTTATGGAATAGGGCACCTTGGGGTGGGGGGGGTTGAGAATCTGCCTCAAAAGCTTGTTTTAATTAAACGGGGACGTTACCAGTGTGAGACATGTAGGTCAGGCGATTGGAGAACAGTCATTACTTGTCTCACACTGGTACTGTCCTGTCTTCAGCTAAATGAACGGGATTCATATAGCTTAACAAGCAGCTAAACCGCTATAGCCTGGTCCAATAAGGGAGACTGTAGTTGAATCTGTGGTTTATTGAACGTAGGTATATAGCTGGTGAAACTACAAGCAAACACAATCAATGAGTATGGGTAAATAAAATACATTATACAGATTACCTGTGCTAATAACTAACCAGGGGAGAGCTAACTAAGGGGTGATCTAAGACAGGGATAAATGTGGGAGCGTGGTTACTCACCGACGATGCTGACGCAGGGGGAGAAGAGGGATGAGGTGTTTCCAGTATGCAAGCATGATAGAAAATGGAAGGGAAAATGGTGGACTGGAGGGAAATGGGCTGAGCTAACCCACAATCCCTTGCAAACCTACCCAGGATGCATTGGGAATTGGAGGGAAATCAAGGAAACCAGGAACAGAATAACACTGCAGTTATTAGTTTGGCCACTAGATGGAAGCTGGAAACAATGAACATTAAAATGTATGGCAAACTGAGCATTATAACTGAATTTGTGTTATAAAAAAAATAGAATTAGACTTACCGCTAATTCGGTTTCTAGGAACCTTCCACGACAGCTACATTGGAGGATGTCTTCCCCGCCCTAATAGGGGACAGGAACAGGAAGAGGTTAAATACCCCTCCCCTTCCTGCAACCACCAGTGTTTTCCTGGACACCAGTATGAATAGTTACCACCAAAGTGCAGGAATCATCCAATAAGAATATCAGATAGGGAGGGAAATTAGTGCTGTCGTGGAAGGTTCCTAGAAACCGAATTACCGGTAAGTCTAATTCTATTTTCTCTAGTCACCTTCCACGACAGCTACATCGGAGTAATACCAACAGCTAATTTCTCTAGGGGGAATCATGGCCTGCAGCACTCGTCTGCCAAATGTTAAATCCCCATTGAAATTTAGCCTGTAACACCTGGTGAACGTGTAGATGGACGACCAGGGGCAGTTCTGCATATCCGCTCTGACGAAGCATTCCCCTTTTTTGCTCATAATGTTGCTATCGCATGGGTAGAATGTGCCCTCAGTGAGGCGGGTGGAGCCAGCTTCTGTGATGTTTGCGTAAGTCAGGCAAATAGATTATGTGATCCAATTCGCGATCGTGTTCTTTGACGCCTTCTTGCCTTATTTCGTCCTGAGAACTGGACGAACAAATTCTGGTGAATCCGCTAGGCTTCACTCTATTGTCGGTAGACAGGACCACTCTGCAAATGTCGAGAGTGTGGAAGGTCCTTAGGGTTGGAAGAGCTTGGGCCGAATGAGGACAGTACAATGTCCTGATCCCTATGAAATTTTGAGTAGAAAGGCGTGATCTAATCTCAAGATAATATCTGTAATGATTGCAAGGTAAGCTTCTTGAATTGACAGGGCCTGCAATTTTTTTATACGTCTAGCCACAGTAATTGAGACTAAGAGGACAGTTAAAGGGTTAGGTTTCCATGGTCAAGGAATCTTAGGTTTGAGCACGGTGTTGAGATCCCAAGGAGGACCCTGACTGCGGAGTATAGGACGAATCCCGGCTGCCGAAGCCATAAACCATAGGATCCAGCGGTGGCTGGCCAGGTCATGGTGCTAAGAGCTGATAGTTCTACCTTTAGTGTGCTGGGGATAAGACCAGACATTCTGTAAACGTCTACGGTCTGTGCTGCACTGAGATGGAAGGGATCAGGGGTGCCTGGAGAGTACCAGGGCGTAAACCTTTCCCAGACCTAGGCATAGATGGCCTTGGTTATTGGCTTTCCTGAAGGGTTTGGATTACCCTATCAGAGAGCCATTTGGCTCTTAGGAATTCGGCCTCAACCATGCTGCCAGGTTCCCTTTGCCTACATCCGGGTGTAGCAGAGGACCTTGGTGAAGGAGGTCACCCTTTTTGGGGCAGAAGTCAGGACCTTCCTGGGCCATGGCAGGTAGAGCACTGTACCACTTCTTCCGGGCCACAGTGGGGCGATTAGTATTGTGGGAACCCGGTCCGTCTGGATTTCCTGAGATGTTTTTTGCCCGCATCGGTATGGGTGGGCAGGTATATGCGAGGTTGGAATCCCACCATTGGGTGAAGGGCACCTATTCCTTGTACTCCGTCCATGTGGTTGAGGGAGACGAATACCCCTGTCTTTGCATTTTGCCTGTTGGCGACTAGGTCCACCTCCGCCCCATCTTGAGGCTAGGGACACGAATACCGTCTGGTCCAGGCGCCACTCCTCCGGATGAACGTCTTCTTGACTGAGGAAATCTGCCTGGGTGTTGTCTGATCCTTTCAGACGCACTGACCAGGAGAAGATCCTTGCTGCTATTGCCTTCAGGCCGGCGTACTTTGTACCCCCTTGGCTGGAGATAGGCCACTGTGGTCATGTTGTCCGAGTAGATGCAGACGTGGCGATTTTGTATTAGCGATGATGACGTCTTTTAGCGCTTTCCCTACCGCCTTCAGTTCTCTCAGATTTGAGGAACTGGTGCTGATGCTCGGCAGCCATCGTCCCTGAAAATAGGATCTCTCTACTACTGCACCCCAGCCTCGTTGGCTGGCATCTGAGAGGAGTGTTTTCAGGGGAAGCTGAATCCGGCTGACTCCCTTCTGAAGATTTCGGTAGTTCAACCACCACCTCAGGGCCGGTTTAACCGACCAGGGAGGGGGAATCCTTCAGGACAATGAAATTTGAAGCCACGTAGGCCAGGCAGATCCTGGAATGTAAAAGCACGTGGCTTTGTGGGCCTGAGCCCAAGAAACCGCCTGGGTGCATGTGGTCTGAGATCCTAGAGCATACATTGACTCTGAGGGTCAGTGCCCGCTAGTCCTGAACCAGGTTCTTGGTGGACAAGGTCGACCTCACAAACCATAGGTAGGAAGGATGTCTTTTCCCCTTGAGTCCGAGAGAACTCCCAGAAGCTTCCTTCTCGTGGAGGGATAGACCAGGTTCGGTATCCAACCCAGGGATCTTTATATCCCCGGGGTCTTTCCTACGTCCATCTTCTGGCATGAGATAGATGGTATAGAGAAGAGGAAGTCGTCCAGATATGGGATAACGCCTATACCCTGGCGCTGGATGAAAATCACTGCTTCCGCCATGATCTTGGAGAGATACGTGGTCGGATGGATTGGCACATGGTAATATGCACCATTCAGCTCTACCGTTGCCATTACCCAGCTCTGTCCGATGAGCGGGACTGCCCGATTGACTCCATTTTGAATTGCCTGTACCGGACCGATTCGTTTAATGGCTTCAGGTTTATGATGATTCGGTTCTTCTATGATGGCTTCCTCACCAGGAAAGGACGTGCGTAATGGCCGTGTCCTTCTCCCGCTTTGGCACCCGCGCGTTCTACCGGAGCAGATCTTTGGTAAGGAGCCCAGTAGGGAGGTTACCCCTAAGCATTACTGGGAAGGACTCTCAAAACCAATTTTTAGTCCATCTCATATGGTACGATGGACCCACTGATTTGTGGAGATGGACTGCCAGCGGGTGAAAAAGAGCAAGAGACGACCCCCAACTGGCGTCATTGCTTATCTGGGGTCTGTTGATGGTTAGGGACAAGGATGTTCCTGCCCTTGCCCCCCTATACTCTTCCTGAGTATGTCAACAGGACCAGGGATTCCCAGGCAGTCTCTCATGCCGGTACTGGCCTCAAGCTGCTTAGTGGCTGTTATCTGATGAGGGCATGCAAATTCAGCTTAGATTAGCCGTTGACTCCTAGGATTTCTATGTTTCGGAAGATTTCTATGTTTCGGAAGAGATCCTTTTGTGCGAAGCTGTGTCCAGGATGTTATCCAGGACAGGCTTGAACCCATAGTGGCCCTGGAAGGGGATGGCGCACCATTTGGAGATAAGTCGCCTCCCTTAGGATTTTAACCAGGGCACTCCTCTAGAGGAGTTAGAAAGGATGGCCGCTTTTGCGGCTACCCGGACCTGGTGAGAGCAGCAACGCTCAGCCTAGAAGAGCCGGTGCATTAAAGAATTACCTGAGACCTGCGAATTACAGGCTGGTCTTCCTGGTCCCGGCCTGGTCTCAAGTCGTTTAGCAACCGCCAGCGGAAGCATCGGCTAGGAACCTCGTTGCTTTCTGCAGTAGGGGTAGGGCGTCAGGTATCTTTCCCCCTAAGGTGCCCTGAGTTTGTGCATAATCACAGAGACAGGGCATGTGAAAGCCATATTAGCTTCTAGCAGATTTGTAGAGGTGTCCCAGGACTTCCTTAATAAGTTCTCAAATTATATATATATATATATATATATATATATATATATATATATATATTTTTCCTCGATCCAGTACGTTTTTGTGTACAGGACACCTTCTTTGGGCTTCAGCCCAACATCTCTTCCTGTACAGTGTATTTAACTTCTTCCTCCTCCACCCCTATGGTGCCCTTAACCATACTGATTAGCTCACCCACATTCTCGGAACCAAGTGATATTTCTTGTTCCCTGGTTTTAGGGGTGGACGTGGAAGAGGAACCCTCAATCTCCCGAGCGTCCTCTGAATCAGAGGACTGAATTTCATCTGAGTGAGTCAGATTCTATCAGAGCTTTCTTCCTCCTCCTAGAGGGAGGCGGTCTGGGAGAAGGGAGCCATGGAGGAGTGAACCAACTGTGTCATGAGGGATTTTATGCTATCCAGGAGAGAGGACTGCTCAGCACGAAGGACCTCGCCATACAGGACGGGCAGAGCTTTCCCCATATGTCGAGGGAGTCTGGCAGCACACACTTTACACTTGTGGCTGGTTCTCATAGGGTTAGGGACCTTTTCTCCCCATATCAGAGAGAGAGGTATGCTACGCCAGTTTAGTAAATAATGCTGGATAGCCAGGGCCGACGCCTGCTACTTACAGTAGGAGGGGGTACGCTGGGCTCTGTCGATGCAGAGAGAGAGGGCTTGTCACCGTCCATGCCGTCTACAGTCAGTGTCAGACAGGTGTCTTACCTGGTGATCTCCTCACCCGGACCTTGAAAGATCGAGGGTCCAGCGTTGTTTGTGCACCTCCTCCTCCCTTTGGCCCAATGGGGGGAACCACATGAGGACGCCCCAGAATGTGACCACCGGTCCCAGGAGCAACGCGCCCTCCACCGTGAAACGCATAGGGACAGACCGGAAGTGACACGCGCCCCTAAGCGACGTGCGCCCCAGTGGAAAGCCTAGTAACGCCCAAAGTGGAAGAACACCACCCCCGGCCAGCGTGAGCCCCCGGGAACCGGCAGCACGGTGGAGAAGGAAGCCGGGGAGCTATCTGGAGGACCCCGGCGCGCACATCACCGCCTCGCTTTACCCCCGAAGGAGGCGCAGGAGAGGCGGGAGGGTCCAGAGTCCCACCATGCAGGCGGAGACGGGAGCTCCCACTGGAGGAGAGCAAGGCCCCCGACCTCGGCTGCCCGGCATCTGACAGGTATCCCAGCTGATACTGGGCGTGGGGTGCTCCCAATCGCCAGCCACGGCAGCACCATCGTAGACCTCTTCATGTCCCATAGGGGACAGGAAAACACTGGTGGTTGCAGGAAAGGGAGGGGTATTTAACCTATTCCTGTTCCTGTCCCCTATTAGGGCGGGGAAGACATCCTTCGATGTAGCTGTCGTGGAAGAGGACTAGAGAAATAAACAGTTAAGAGTCATCGATTATAGGTACAGCCCCACTAAAATAAGCTCTGGAGGCAGATTCTCAGGGAGATCTATGTCGGGCCCATAGATCTTAACAGCTCACTTATATATTAAGGAAAATGTGGATTTCTCTGAATAAAATGACACATTGATATCTGGGATCCAATGTTTTATTCCAGTTTCCTATGACCAACATGCCCATATAGACGGCTTAGAATGGCTGATACTACTGACAGATTCCCATTAAAAGAAACCAATCAGCTCGGAAATGCAGTGCAATCTGGCAGCAGCATGTAATAAAGCAGGAGGAGCTATATAGGACAGCTATATAGTTTTGTGGGAAAATAATCAGTATAAATTGCATTTCAAACAATGAAATCCCTGTTTTTTTTTTTGTTTTTTTTTGTTTTTTTTTTAAGCCGAATGGGTGTCCCTTATCAGTGATTGATTTTTCCCTTTGTTAGGCTGGTTTCACATTTGCGTTTTTTTTCGCGGTATTTTAGCTCTAAATAGCGCATGCATTTTTTTTTCCTATACTTTGCATGGGATGCGCTTATGTGCGCATACACATGCGTTTGTACGCGTTTTTCCGCGCATGCTTTTTTTGCGGTATGCGCTCGGGCGCACAAAATGCAACCTGTTGCATTTTTTGGGCGTCCGACTTGCCTCAAAAAAACGCATGCGCGCGCAATGCGTTTTTTTACAGCAAGACACCCATTATAAGTCTATGGTGAGCATATGTGCGCATTGGCATGCTTATGTATGCGTTTTTTTGCACATGCGTTTTTTTTTTTTACCATTAGTTTAGACAATGGAATTTGGGGGTTTAGGGTTAGGGTCAGGATCAGGGTATGGTTGGGTTAGGGTTAGGGTCAGGGTTAGGGTTAGTAAAGTCATGGTTTGGGTTAGTGTGAGGGGTCACCTAATGTTGGAAAAAAACGCAAACGCGGTAAAAACGCACTAAAAACGCATACAAACGCATAAAAACGCTGCTTTTTTTCATGCATGCTCATAAAAATGCTTGAAAAAAAAGCAGCATCTGTATGCGTTTGTATGCGTTTTTTCAATGCGTTTTTTTGCGGGAAAAACGCGCTGCAAAAAAAAGCAAGTGTGAAACTAGCCTTAGGGTTCAAGCAGCGATCAGGGTCACTCATTGATTAAAACCGTCCACTGGACCTTTGAGCATAGAAAGAACAGTGATTTTTTATTGACTAAAATATAATAATTTATACTGAGTCTTTTCCCACAAAACTGTGTGGTATATCAATGTGTTCAGCTCTTCATGCTCTATTACATGATGATTGCAGAATACACTGCATTTCCAATTCCTTTATGCGGGAGGGGAGGGCTGATCTTTTAAGACCCTAGCAATGTCCTGCTCTATAGTATTTTTTTCCCTTAGTTTTATGGCTGCAATCTATTTGCGGAAAGGTTTCTACTTAGAAAGAATAGTTCCAGTAAATAGCTCCCTCTTGAGGCAAAACCCACCTATTACATCAGACTGTACATTTTATTTAACCCCTTAACGACCAGGGGTATTTTTGGTTTTGCATTTTCAGTTTTTGCTCCCCTTCTTCCCAGAGCCATAATTTTATTTTTTTGATCAAAATGGACATGTGAGGGCTTGTTTTTTGTATGGGATGAGTTATACTTTTGAACAACACCATTGGGTTTTACCATGTTGGGTAACAGAAAACGGGAAAAAAATTCCAAGTGCGGTGAAATTGCAAAAAAAGTGCAATCCCACATTTGTTTTTTGTTTGGCTTTTTTACTAGGTTCACTTATTGCTAAAACTGACCTGTAATTATGATTCTCCAGGTCATTACGAGTTCATAGATACAAAACACGTCTAAGTTCTTTTTTCATCTAAGTGGTGAAAAAAATAAAATTCTAAACTTTGTTGAAAAAAAAAAAATATTGCACCATTTTCCGAGACCCATAGCATCAATTTTTGTGATCTGGGGTCGGGTGACAGCTTATTTTAAGCGCGCCGAGCTGATGTTTTCATTGATACCATTTTGGTGCAGATACGTTCTATTGATCACCTGCTATTGCATTTTAATCCAATGTTGCGGCGACCAAAAAAAAAATGTAATTCTGGCGTTTCGATCTTTTTTCATGCTACGCCGTTTACCGATTTGATTAATTTTTTTTATATTGATAGATCAGGCGATTTTGAACGCGGCGATGCCAAATATGTGTATGTTTGAGTTTTTTAATTGTTTTATTTTGAATGGGGCAAAAAGGGGGGTGAATTGAAGTTTTATATTTAAAAAAATATATATTTTTTTTTTTACATGTTTAAAATTGTCTTCATGGGAGACTAGAAGCTGCACTTGTCCGATCGCCTCTGATACATAGAGCAGGGCTGCAGCCCTGCTCTATGTATCAGAAATAGTGTTGAGCATTCCAATACCGCAAATATCGGGTATCGGCCGATATTCGCGGTATCGGAATTCCGATACTGAGTTCCGATACTTTTTGCATATCGAATACCGGAATCGGAAGTTCCCATAATGCTATGAGCCAGTTTGATTTGATTCAGCCAATGAGTAATCCGCAGAAGTGTGGGCACATCCTGTTAGGCATGTAGACATGTTAACTAATGGCATGGCTGTGATTGGCTGCTGAAATGATGTCATGATGCACTATAAAAGCCGCCGCCGCCATTTTGGGTTCACTCTGCTGTGAATTCAGTTAGAGACAGGCTGCTTTTCAAGACTCTGAGGGACAGTTAGAGATAGCGATTTGCTATATAATATTGTGCTTTACCCAGGCTACATTATCAACCACTGTAGCTTTCTTTTGCCTTGCAGCGCTGTTCACAGCTGTCTGCAAGGTCTGTGTGAGTGCAGCTCACGCTGTGTAGTGTGCCCTGCAGCCACCTCTGGTTGTAGACCGCTCAGCGTGCGTCACTGCCTCATACATTTTTTTTTGTTTTATTGCTGCTCATTTTTCATTAGTTCTCCTATTAGTGTGCATCCATCCGTATCCATCTACATTGGTTGCAAACACTATAGGAGTAGACAGCGGAGCCTTTCTGCAGCCTTTCAGTGCTAGTGCACAGTTCTCTGCACTGCTCACGGCTGTCTGTGAGGTCTCTGTGTGCGAGTGCAGCTCACGCTGTAGTGTGTTCTGCAGCCACCTCTGGTTGTAGTCCGCTCAGTGTGCGTCACTGCCTCATACATTGTTCTTTTTTGCTGTAGTGCTGCTTATTTTTCCAGAATTTCTCCTATTAGTGTACTTCCATCTGTATCCAGCTAGATTGGTTGCAAACACTATATAGGAGTAGATAGAGGAGCCTTTTTTCTGGCTTGTGCCCTGCAGCCGCAGCCAGATTAGTATTAGCCAATTTTTTGGAGCCTCATCTATTGCATTGTAGGTTACCTTCCTGCATTGTAATAGCTCCAAAAAGTTTGATACTATCGCTTTCACATCTTTGGTCACATCCTTTTTGGGTTTTTTTAAAAAAAAAAGACGTAAAAGTTCACCAAGCACTCCACTTGACAGTTGTGTAGTCCACACACTTTATAAAATTAGTGTTTCTTATACCTGTTAGCAGCTGTTCCGGAATAAGCACACTAAGCTCCCCCTTTGTATTTTCTGCCTATCTTTATCAGTCTACCAAGATGAAGAAGGCAGGGAGTAAAGCCCCCTGCGATATCGCTAGCAATGCTCCAGTGTTAGTGGGGTTCAGTAATGTCAGTTGATCCCCTGCTGTGTGTCCGGCAATTCGCCTGCTCTGTCCACATTCACACTACTCCAGATTTTAAACTTGCTCCAATTAGGCCTGTGGCTACACTCTGTTTCTACTGTAATCCCTGGGCTCCAACACTGCCAGTTGCTGCTCAGAAGTGTCTTTGGCACAGGTACTCCCTCCTGCCCAGCCTGGTTCCAGCACGCCAGCTGTTTCCGGGTAGTGTCAACGTCACTTTGCCACCAATACGTTGTCCTGTCGTGTTGCAGTCGGGTTAGCCGACTCTATGGTGCCTGCAGTTTAGGTGCTTCCTATGTAGGCTGCGGGATCTGGCAATAAAGGCTGGTTCCGTAGTGCCAATAGGACAAGCACCCCTTGTAGGACTGTGGGTTTCTGTAACTGCGGCCAGCTCACAGCCTTGCAACTTTGTTTTTCATGGGTACCTTCTGCTACCCATCCGGGTTCCAGCACCGTCAGCTGGTCCTCGGTAGTTCCATTGCCTCATGTTCCTTCTGCTGCCCCTCCGTGTTCCAGCACCGTTAGCTGGTTCTCGGCAGTGCCTTTGGCTTAGGTGCCTCCATCTCGGTATCCGAGTTACAGCAACGTCTGCTGGTCCTTGGTAGTGCTTTCTAGCACAGGTACCTCCTGCTTAGTCACCGGGTTCCAGTACAGTCAGCTGGTCCTCAGTAGTGCCATTGGTTCTTGTTCCTTCTGCTACCCATCCGTGTTCCAGTACCGTCAGCTGGTTCTCGGCAGTTCCTCAGCCTTCTTGTACCTTCTGCTACATTTTCAAGTTCAAACTTTTTTAAATGATTTTTGGTAATCACTCTGGATCTCCCTGACAACGACCCTGAAGACCACCCCAAAGACGACCAAAAAGATGACCCTGAAGAAGATGACCAAGAGGACAAAGAACATGAAGACAACCACCAAGATACAGAACAACAAGAGACAGAAGACCAAGAAGCAGAAGAACAAAAAGCAGAAGGACAAAAGGCAGAACAACATTAAGCATAAGACTAAAAATCAGAGCAAAAGATATCTAAATTATAAGCAGAAGACGACTAAGCAGTGTATGTTCCTCCTCGTGGTGCCCCTGGAAAATGCCTGCTGCTGCAGGCCAAACTGAACACGGACAAATCCTGTTGTAAATCTTTTGTGACAGGCAGAACGTAAGGTGTAATCTTCAAACTTTTATAGATAACTACAGGAATGCCTGTCACAAATAAGAATATGATGAAGAAGAAGAATAGGAAGAAGATGAAGTAGAATATGAAGAAGAATAATAGTTTAATAACGAGAATATGAAGTAAAAAAAAAAAAAAAAAATAGGAAGAAGGTGAAGAAGAAGATGAAAAAGGTGAAGAAGTAGTTGATGAAAAAGATGCTGCTGCTGAGGATCATGAAGGAGAAAGTGTGGGAGAAGTAAAAAAGAATGTGAAGAGTATGGAAGTAGTGAAACATACATATGTGACAAAATATAAAAAAGGTTAACAGTCAATATCTTTGTAACTCTGAACGTCTTAAAAAAAAAAAAAAAAAAAAAATTAATTCCCGCTATTCCATTTGATTGGGCTAAACCTCTATGCCTTTAATGTCTCCTCCACCTCCCCCAATACATTCTACATTATTATTAGTTGTTTTTCTTCATGTAGAATTAACCTACAAGGAAAGAAAGGGTTTATTTTTATTCCGATATTTCTGTCCCATTGACTTGCATTGGTTTCCGGTATCGGAATCAGCGATACCCGATACTTTTTGGGTATCGGTCTGATCCAATCCGATCCTTCACGATATCGTATGGTATCGCTCAACACTAATCCGAAATGCTCACTTGCTATGAGAGCAGACCCCCAGGCAGCGATCGGTGCTGCGATCCAGCAATGACAACCCCAGGGGTCTTCTCCTGACCTCAGGTTGTCATTCCAACCCATCGGCGACCTGCGGTCATGTGATACAGGCGCCGACGGGAAAAGGAAAGGATGCGCTTCGTGCATGTTAAATGGGTCTGTCAGAGTTTGACAGCGGCATTTAACATGTTAACATCCGTGGGTGAATCGCCATTTCACCCGCGGCTGTTCCGGGCATATGTCAGTTGATCAGATCAGCTCTCATGTCCTGGAAAAGGTGCAGACTCATTGCCGGAGCCCGCACCAAACAGGGGGAGGCATTCAATGCTGGACTGGGTCCATCATTGGATGTTAAGGGGTTAAAGAAGCACTCCTATTAAATGGAATCTGTCAGCAGGTTATTGATGTGTAATTTGCAGACAGTAGGAGATGTGTCACTTGTCAAAGAGCTGCTATTGTTTACTAACTATGCAGGATTTATCACAAAAGAGATTAAGATTGCCAGACTACATTAGTCCAGCAACACTTCCTTCCCCTGTGATAAAACCCTCACTGTCTATGGATTTTTTACATGGAGAGCCTAGTGCGGGTGGGGTTAGCTTTCTCAGTTCTGCTTCTTTCTAAACCTAAAAGTTCTGATTTTGTCATAACTGCTGCAGCCAGTAATCTAAGTGATACATAGCAGGTTTTTGCTACATCATCTGACAGCAACATGATGTAGGCAAAGAGAAACAAACTAAGATTCTCTTTAACATTTACACAGTGTAGCATAGCAAGTTTGCAGCATTATGATGCGACGGCATTGGTAGTGCAGTGTGAACTATGAGGCGTGTGTCTGCAGAGCAGTATGGTACTTGTGCAAGTGTTGTGAGGTTGCTTGTAGTACTGGACTGACTGCATGTTGCAGGCAGCAGAGCCGATGTGTGGGCAGAAGAACCTGTGTGCGTGATATAGGCCGGGGCCACACTTGCGAGTGTGATGCGAGAAACTCATGCGAGAAACTCACGCGAGAAACTTGCGCATCAATACCCGGCACTGCCGCCGACACTCAGAACCGGAGTGTGCGGCTGCATAGAAATACATGCAGCCACACACTCCGGTCCGAGTACTGGCAGCAGTACCGGGTATTGATGTGCAAGTTTCTCACATTACACTCGCAAGTGTGACCCCAGCCACAGTCTGAAGGTAGAAAAGCATTGCATGTAGTCTGTAGGTAGCAGAGCTCTGTGTGTGAGGTTGTGTGCCTGCAGAGCCTTGTGTGAAATGTGAATCGTGTTCCCCAGAAGCTGGGAGCCTATAAAGTTTTGGTAGAGTGACCTTCTTTTGGCACTGTAGGTTGGCAGATGTAGCCCAATTTTCTGCTTCGGACAGGGGGGGGTATGTAACATAGAAGGGAAGATCCCAGCTCAGCAGTGTTTGATTAGAAGTACCTGCATGGTTTCTCTAAGAAACAGAACTGCAAGTATCAGTGGTTGCTGTGGACAACAGCTGTCTTGTTTGACCGAGCTGGGACTAGCTCAGCCGAATATGAGTAGCCAAAGTCTGTTCTGTTTAGTTAGCACCTGGATAAGGTTGGGATTTAGGTTTACAAGTTTGTTTTTGATGCTGTGCAACCTGTGGAAAGTAATAAAAACTGCACAGATTTGGGCCAAAACTGCATTGCCTGTGTGAACGCTACCCCAAGACCTAATGCTTACCAAAGAGTGTGAAACCCTACAATAGGTTTAGGGTAAAAAGTTAGTGTAGCGTTAGTGTTAAACAAACCGATCACAGTCTTCTACTGTATCCAGCACAGTTAGACTCATGTGATGGAGATTCAGACTCGGCAGATCACACTACGCTCGATGTATGACCCTAAAGCAGTGTTTCTCAACTCCAGTCCTCAAGACCCACCAACAGGTCATGTTTTCAGAATTTCCATAGTATTGCACAGGTGATAATGTCATCATCTGCTCAAGCATTAATTCCATCACCTATGCAATAATAAGGAAATCCTGAAAACATGACCTGTTGGTGGGTCTTAAGAAATGGAGTTGAGAAAGTGTCTTTTACAAGGAAAACCTATCAAGAGTCAGAACAGGGTTCCATAGGCTTACATTGTAAAATAGACTTGCAGATCAAAGAGTACAGCTGGATCAGGAGAGTTACCATCACGACGCATCTCAGAAGATGGCGATTGGTCAAGAAATATTGATAAGAATCCTGTTTGAGAACAAATGCCACTGACTTTCGTCTTACCATGGTCAGGATACAACGCACTTGCAGTTCAGACACCCCTTCTCGCTCTCGTCAGGGGGATTGAGTTTCCGTAACTTATGCTGCCGGATCTCTCTCACTAATGTGTAAAAGGCATCTTCTACTCCCTGCGAGATACAGGAGACAGCAAGACACAGAACCGATTACAGATCATTGTGCTATCTGGAAGGGCACATTTAATAGGCAAGTCTCAGCACTGTAAGTGATAATCAATAGGATCTAGGTACGAAAGGAGTCGTTCAATGCCTGTTGTCGAATGTCTATGGGCTGTGACCATGTGTGGCGTCATTCTGATTTACATTGGAAAAGGCCTCCAAGGTTAGGATCATACTTGCATCAAAACCTCAGTTAGAAGACTCCACCACAAGTTCTGCCATTTTTGCTAGTTTTTTCTTTACAGGCAGTTTTTACAGGAAAAAAAATTCTAATGTGAACCTAACCTAATCTGCAAAAATACAACAACGATCCCATGGGAAACCGCTCACAAAGAGGGTAAAACCCCAATATAAGAGGGTGAAATGACAAGTGGTGCTGACCGGAGGAGGTAGTGTGAGACAATCACTATATGATTATTTAAAGATGCCTGACCGCTGCTGAACCTCGCAGTGCAACTAAAGAACTTTCAATACTACTGCAAGAGACTTCTTTCCAACAGCGCAGCCAATATTCAATGTGTTTTTATCCATATTTGGACAACAATACCTTGTCAGATGCAGTTTTTCATTTAGACAAAAGGGTTTTCTGGGGCCTCAGATAAAGTAGAAGTTTCTCCATGTTACTTAAATGGATCACTAAGGCTATGTGCACACGTAGTGGAACTCTCGCGGAAGTTACTGCGAGAAATCCAGAATTCCATTCCGTGGGGGGGGGGAAAAAATTTTCGCATTTTAAAGTTCCCGCGATTTTCCTGCGGAAAAACTAGCAATATGAAAGCGTAATTAGCTTGCAGAACGCTAGCGTTCTCCAAGCGATCTGGAGCATCGCTTGGAGAACTGATTGACAGTGTTTGACGAGTGTGACCAACTTTTTACTATTGAGGCTGCATATGCAGCATCAGTAGTAAAAGATCTAATGTTAAAAATAAAAAAAAAAATAAAAAATCGGGTTATATTCACCTTCCGGCGTCCCGCGCAGCGTCCCCAGGCCTCCGCGATGCCTCCGTTCCCAATAATGCCTTGCGAGACCTTTGATGACATCGCGTCTCGCGATAATGTAGCGGTCTCGCGAGGAATAGGGAACACTATGTTATCGCGAGGCCGCGACATCATCAAAGGTCTCGCAAGGCATTATTGGGAACGGAAGCATCGCTGAGGCCCGCAAAGGCTGCGTGGGATGCCGGAAGGTGAATATAACACCATTTTTTATTTTAATTCTATTATTTACAGGGATATGGTACCCACAGCCCGGAGGACAGTCGCCTCTCCTCCGGACCATGGGTACCATCCACAAACGTTCTGCTTACTTTTTGCATGGTGGGCACAGCCACATGCGGGAAGTAAGCGGAACAATGCAATCCTATGGGTGCGGGATCACCACGATTCCGCAAAATTAATGAGCATGCTGCCTATTTTTCCGCGATGCGATTCCACAGCGGAAAAATCCGCAGCATTAGCACAGCATTGCGGAATCCCATAGGATTGCATGGGATGCTGTTTTTTTTGTGTTTTTGTGGCAAAATCGCGAGTTAAAAAACACAAAAAAAAAGCGACGTGTGAACGCAGATAGTGATGAGCGAGTAAACTTGCTCGGGTTTTCCTGAGCATGCTCGGGTGTCCTCCGAGTATTTTGGCGTGCTCGGAGATGTAGTTTCTGTCGTCTCAGCTGCATGCTGCTGGACAGTCTGAATACATGTGGGGATTCCCTAACAAACAGGCATTCCTCACATGTATTCAGGCTGTCTAGCAGCCGCAAATCATGCAGCTGAGACGACAAACTAAATCTCCGAGCACGCCAAAATACTCGGAGGTCACCCGAGCATGCTTGGGAAAACCCCAGCAACGAGCATACTCACTCATCACTGATCACTATTTAGCGCGAGCATGCTCCGTCGGATAAGGCTCCATCACGAACATGCTCATGTGCCAACAGAGTATCTTCGGCGTTTTAGAATACTCTGCTCGAGTTGCCGCAGATACATGAAGGAATCTCCTGTTCGTTAGGGGTCCTGGTGTGCCGCTATGACACCGATACCCAATGTCCCTGTGCTTATATCAATCCCAGGGGCCACTCGTAGAGACGTTACTCGCCGCTTCAGTTGCCACAGCAAGACACTACCTTTTCCCAAGGTCCCCTTCTCGATGGACAGTATGTTTCCTGGACTTCTAAGATGCTTTCCTCTTGCAGGGGTCACAACGCCTTTAGGACTGTGGAGACTTCACACTAGACCTCAAGCAGCTTGGATTGTCAGCCTCTCCACTCTTCATCCAGACTTGGACCTTGATTTCCAAGGTCTAGTGCGAAGTTTCTCCACAGTCAGTGATGGTTTGGGGAGCCATGTCATTTGCTGGTATAGGAACACTGTGTTTTATCAAGACTAAAGTCAGTGCAGCCGTCTACCAGGAAATAGAGATGTCCACACTGCCAAAAGTACCAATACCTGGTTTACAAACAGCAGTATCACTGTGCTTGATTGGCAGCAAACTCGCCTGACCTTAACCCTATAGAGAATCTATGGGGTATTGTCAAGAGGAAGATGAGAGACACTAGAAACCACAATGCAGACGAGCTGAAGGCTGCTATCAAAGCAACCTGGGCTTCCATAACCCCTCAGCAGTGCCATAGGCTGATCGCCTCCATGCCACGCCGCATTGATGCAGTAATTGATGCCAAAGGAGCCCCGACCAAGTACTGAGGGCATTTACTCAACATACATTTCAGTAGATCAACATTTCAGATAATGATTTTAAAATCATTTTTCAAGCTGGTGTTATAAAGTATTCTAATTTACTGAGATAATGACTTATGGGTTTCATGGGCTGTAAGCCATAATCATCAACATCAACAGAAATAAACACGTGAAATAGATCACTCTGTAATAACTCAATATGAGTTTCACTTTTTGTAATGAAGAACTGAAATAAATTAACTTTTTGATGATATTCTAATTTTGTGAGATGCACCTGTATAATGCTAACCATTAGTGCAATTTATTTTAATTTTACTTCCAGTCATATTCTGTGCAGGGTACAGGATTTGCATACCCATATTCCTCATTTACATTATACATGTGTGGATCTACAAATATTGTTATGCCTTATTTTTCCATCTATCAATATTGGTCATAATTTTGTGGCGTGTGGAGTATAAAAACACTTATTTTTCATATTTGTATTGTATCTACGTGAACGTATAAATATTGGTATCTTTCATCCCCATATACTGCTCTAATGGTGATAAATTATTGACACTTTGTAGAAGTACACAATATATACCTTATAAATATGTTACCATGTGATCGAATATTTATTTTCTCCTGTACATCTTATCTCGCCATCTAGTGGCGTTACTTGATATTACATGGTATCGTGCCCCCTCTCCTTCTCTGTGACTACACGTGAGCTATTGAGAGAGTGCTAAAGACATCGTCAGACACTCCGATACGTCTGGTCTGGTCTCAGGCTCGTGATGTGACGGCCACCCTCAGCTGATTTTTATCCCAGGTAATGACTGATACACTAAATGTACAAGCAGCACACAACACTGCTACACCTGCCCCTGATGAAGCCGCATTGTTAGCGGTGATACGTGGGGGGGGGGGGGGAAATCACCTCTACTGTCCCATATGCATTTTCTGGATTTCCCAGTATGGCATCTTTCACTTACTAATGCTCCTTTCAGGCTGGAGATTTGGTCACCATGCATATGTACACATCTTAGGCATGGTTTTAGCATTATAGATTCTATCTATCCGATATGTCACTTCAATATTTGCTAAATATGTATTTTTAGTTTGCACTTTTTACGTGCATAGATAAACTCTGTATGTGCCGACCAGCATATAAAAGATTATTCTTTATTATTACAAATCATCAATGTTCACGTTACTCTTCCACCTTGTGTGTATAGCTACATTGCAGTTATTACATTGGTGTCGTCCATTTGGGCAGTTAGGGTCAGACCCAAGTCCTACAGTATTTTTGTGCTTTGCATTATGGTAATTCATGGTCTTTTTTTTAACTGTCTTTGTCATGTTTTTAACTGTCTTTTAGCTTTTTACTGTAGTAAAGTCTAATATTTTTAGGTGATCACCTTTGTTTGCATATTTCTTTTTCTTCTTTATATATATTCCTGTCATCTCTGTAACTAGTTCCTTCCCATGCTTAGCTACAACCAATAAATCTGTCCTCTCCCTTACACCTCCCCTCCAACACTATTTACTTCCTATTTCCCTAAACATTCTCCCTCCTGTTCCCTATAGGGCCGCCTTTTCTCCCTCCCAGGGGCCAGCCTTGCAGTTAACACTGCAGGAACCTGACACAAACAACGGCCATAGGGATCAAATACTTTTAATCATATGCACAAATATAACCAGACAAAGTAACTTACATCCTCTTGCTCATCTCAGATATAACCTAGGTCCGGAGCTTCTTTTCTCATGTGCATAGTATGGTTGCGGCAAAATCATGACCTCACAATGCACACTCTAGGCTTGGGACTACGGGCAGCAAATAGGCAGGCGCAGGGACAGGGACATCCTGAGCCTAGTCACGGCCAGTCGTCCCCAAACAGCATGAAGATACCCTGGGGTTCTGTGCATGGCGGCAATAAAAAGTGGTGCCAAGGACCATAAGTGGAACAGTGAGCAGCAGAGGCAAGCAATATGGGGAATATTAGTTTTTTTTATTTTTCATCCCGTCATCTTACATTCATTATGCCCTCAGGTGTCTTTACACCCCAGAGCAAAATAAGGGGCATTCAATTCACGGAGAATAAAATTTGCTGCAAATAAAAGTTCTTGGTAAAATCCACAGATTTGGTGAATTTAAATCCCGGAAGATCCACTCATCTGCGATATCTTTTAGCCTCTCAAAAATCTAAAATTCCCAGTGTCAAAAAAAAAAAAAAAGCCCCTTAAACACTTAGTTGCAATGGGGTCAAAGTCATCTTGGATAGGTTACATATTGAGATTTTGGTTTTGGATTTTATCCCAAGTCATATGACAAGGCTCGTTAGAGGGTCGATACTGACTTTTAGCATTGCCACGTCCTATGGTGGCACTAGAGTTCTAGTCCTCTTCCACTCTGAAGAGAGTTTGCATACTTGTAAATAATCATCCATTATCAAAAGTGATAGAATTGCCATAACAGTATTGTGCACAAAGCTTTTCAGCAATGGGTAAAGCAGCAAAAAAAAAAAAAAAAAAAAAAAATATATATATTTACAGTATACCAGAGTACATTGTATAATCCACAACAAGGCCCATGACATCTTGCACTTACCTGCCTGGTTTTGGCAGATGTTTCAATATAAGGAATGCCATAACTTCTGGCCAAGTCTTGAGCTTGTCGGGTCTCCACAGTTCTAGCTGGGAGGTCACATTTGTTTCCCACTAACACCATTGGAACATCATCAGAGTCCTTTACCCGTTTTATTTGCTCCCTGTATAAAACAAATTGCAAAAGATTAGTGTGGGGCAATTTCACCAGATTCTCCCTCTGATGGCTTTTTTTATTCAACTTGCAATTTACGCTGAGCTAGTGGGAAGAAAAACTACAGTACTGTAAGGTTTCCAATACAGAATATAGCACACAGATGGATTCCGGCTCTTCAATCCATAGCACACAGAGAGAAGTCGCATGGAGTAAGTTATACTAGTAACACTGAGCTGTGTAGATGTAAATTCAGCTCTGGGGCGAGGTAAAAGACTTGTCAGAAAGCTCAAAATGAAATTTGCCATCCTCTGTTAATTTTTTTTGTGTTCTTGATGCCAACTCTGCCCTCCCTTTTATATCAAAAGAAGTTGACCTGTGATTGGTTGCTATGACCAACAGTTTTCCTTGCAACCAATCACTAAGCATCTCTCATTTCACCAGAGCTGGTTAAAAGTAGCTGAGCTGCGATTGGTTGCTATGAGCAAGTTTTCCCACTTGACAACACCTCAGCAGACACTGACATGGTGGGAGAAATCTAGCATCCCTGGGAACATAAGCTCCCAGCCATTGTCTGCCCCCCTGAAAGGAGCAGAGAGCACATGTCAGAAATGAATCCCCACCTCTCTGCCCATATACACATCACACATCCTGCATCCCGTAGGCACATCTTCCCTCTTAAAGGGATCATTGGTATGGAAGTCAGGGCAAATCCATCCAGCGCTTTGGTTCTGACCCCAGGGTCTCTTAAAGGGATCTCCTGTATGGAAGTTAGGGCAAATCCCTAAACACTCTGATTCTGACCCCAGGGTTCTATTAAAGGGATCATTGGTATGGAAGTCACAGCAAATCCATTCAGCCGCTCTGGTTCTGACCCCAGGCTGATGGGATGATGTGGGATATTAGTGGTAGTAGTCCAGTGGCTCTGGCTGATGGGATGATGTGGGATATTAGGGGTAGTAGTCCAGTGGCTCTGGCTGACGGAATGATGTGGGATATTAGTGGTAGTAGTCCAGTGGCTCTGGCTGACGGGATGATGTGGGATATTAGTGGTAGTAGTCCTGTGGCTCTGGCTGATGGGATGATGTGGGATATTATGGGTAGTAGTCCGGTAGCTCTGGCTGACGGGATGATGTGGGATATTAGTGATAGTTGTCCGGAGGCTCTGGCTGACGGAATGATGTGGGATATTAGGGGTAGTAGTCCGGTAGCTTGGCTGACGGGATGATGTGGGATATTATAGTGAATGTGGCTATGCGGAGTGGGCAGGGCTCTACACTCAGCTTTATATAAAAAAATATATATATATATATATATATATATATATATATATATATATATATATATATATATATATATATATATATATATATATATACACACACACAAATTTATAATGAGTATATATATATATATATATATATATATATATATATATATATATATATATATATCATTATAAATTTGTTATAACTAACCGTAGTGAGTTACTATGCCCGTGTTAGTAGAGTATAAAAACCCTCCCTGAGTCAAGCATTATTTTATTTTTTCCACCAGAATGGATGGAGAATTCAAGAAGGATAACATATATTACAGAGTTTCTTATATTCGACTTTGCTATTAAAGTAAAGTTTCTTAAAAGTGCAGTTCCCATTTAAATGTCTGTATTCTGGAGATGGGGACATCACAATGTTACCTGCTCTTGACCCATCCTTTATGAGATGGGGTGGAGAGAGTTTACATCAGACAGCCACTAGTGATGTCCGATATCACTAAGAATCATGCTTCCCTGAATAGCTGATATTGGGGTACCCATTACAGGCACCGTAGAGGTGAAACGTTTTGACAGTTTCATGGATAAGCCATATGTCAATACCTGACATTGCTTCTTGCAAGAGTAAGATTACGTTATAGGAAACTATGATTATCTCATAATCAAATGTTTTCACTTTGCATTGACTTTAAAGGGGTTTTAGGCCACTTTACTAATGAGAAACTATCATTAGGATAGGACATCAGGGTCAGAAACGTAGGGGATCTAACACCAGGCACTGTATGGAGAGCTTTGAGCTCCATACATTGTTTCAAGGAAGTGGTTAGTACTGCAAGCAGACTCCCAGAATAAAAAAAAAAAAAAAAAAAGCTAGAAAAGTCACTAGCACTAAGACATAATTGATTGATCCTTTATTTATAGTGTGGCCCTAGTGTGTATGGCAAATGCAGGTTAAATGACTCAATCTCTTATGCTTCCTAATTGGACAGACATATTTCCAAAATGTAACCTCTTACAGACAGACCCATTTTGGGTCTTTAGGTCCACGCAGTTTTTTTTTTTTTCCATCTTTTCATCACATTCCATGAGCTATAATAAAAATATAACTTTATTCCATCAAGCCTTTTTTTTGCAGAATGAACATTTAATGTCAGTGGCACCATTTTGAGGGTTTTTTTTTTTTTTGTTTGTTTTTTTTTTTTAAGTGGATGAATGAAGATAAATAGTACCGTAATTCTGGATTTGTTTTGTTTTAAAAACACCGTTCACAATTTAGTCTAGTGTGCAACTTTTTTTTTATTTCTATTTATTTTCTCCTGCATAAAAATTTATCAGAGTTTGCAAAACATTTTAGAGGATTTGACTTCATTTCTGTAATAAAAAAAAAAAAAAAAAATCATCATGAAAAATGGTTTCCAAGTCTATTTGCCTGTCTTTAACAGTATTGATATCAGAACACACTCATTTGGAGTACAGATGATAGCAGTAAAAGGGTCAGCCCCTGTGTCGTCCACCGAGTTTTGCTCTAAGGGCTCGTACACTCGACCGATTATGTACACAACTGATATTTGTAGTAGCACTCGTATCAGTAACCACTATCAGAATCGGATCAGCATATTTGGGAAAGCTTTCCTAAGGGAGGGAACGGTCGTACGCACCTGGGTAGTTTTTTTGTGTAAAAGTAGTAAAAAAAAAACAAAAGAAAAAAAAAAAAAAAAAAAACACAGCGCTCACTGTGTGGGTTAAGGATTTTATTTTATAGTACCGTTGCAAAAAATTACAGTGATGCCCATTTTATTTACGGTATTTTATCTACTTTTGCACAAGTAAATCACTTTGAACAAACAAGGTTTTTCAGAACACGATGCAAAAAACAGTAATTAGAACGGTAATTGTGTTTCCAGGAATCCATCCTGACAGCACCATGGAGGACGTCCTAGTTCTTACCCTCAGTGGGACAGGAACAGCGAGCGGTTAAAAGGACCCTCCCCTTACCACCCCTCGTGATTTTCCAAAGTACCACATGTGGATGGATGCAAAGAGACTTTATTAACAATTCTTATACAAATGTTATTTCACATCAGTATGCAAAACACAACTTGCAGTAGGGAGGGAACGAGTAGTGCTGTCAGGATGGATTCCTGGAAACACAATTACCGGTAGGTCTAGTTACGGTTTTCCAGTTCACCATCTGACAGCACCATGGAGAAGTACCAAAGAATGGTAATTTTAGGGCGGGACTACAGCATGTAAAAGGTACGGTCACACTTAGCGATGTACCAGCGATCCCGACCAGCGATATGACGCGGTCCGGATCGCTGGTGCATCGCTAAGTGGTCGCTAGTGAGCTGCCACACAGGCAGATCTCACCAGCGACATCGCAGGGGTTGGGAGTCGCTACTTACCTGTCAGATGAGGCGATCCTGACGTCCTCCCGCCCGCGTCCACGCGTCGCTCGTGGTCACAGCAGGAAGCTGACGACGAGAAACGGTCCTGGACGTTCTCGCACGATCAGCGATAACCAGCGGGGGAGCGGTCGGAGGCAAGTAACACACATAGCGATATCACTAGCAATATCGCTATAACGTCACAAAAACCAGTGACATTATAGTGATATTGCTAGCGATATCGCTTAGTGTGACAGGCCCTTAAGACCTTCCTGCCAAAGGCTAACTCTTCTGACACTACATCTAGCTTGTAATGCCTAGCAAAGTTACTAAGGATTGCCCATGTTGCGGCCCTGCAAATTTGTTCTGCTGAGGCCCCCCCTCTTTCTGCCCATCACGTAGCTATGGCTCGAGTTGAATGGGCTCTAAGACTGTCTGGGGAATCTTTTCCTTGAGCTCTATAGGCTAAGTCTATTGTGGTTTTAATCCACCTTGCAATTGTCACTTTTGCCGCTTTACAGCCCATATTTGGTCTCCCATACTGGATCAACAGATTTTTATCTCGCCTCCAACCCTCGGTTGCTTTTAGATATTTCAGCACTGTCTCTCTGACGTCTAAATTATGATAGACCCCCTCCTTTGGATTTCTGGGGTGTTGGCAGAATGAGGGAAGAACCACCTCTTGGTTTATATTTTTGGAAGATACCACTTTGGGGAGAAAAGTTGGGTCAAGCCGCAGGACTAACCTATCATCAAAAATCTGTAGGTACGGGTCCTGTATAGACAGGGCCTGCATCTCCCCCACCTCTTGGCCGATGTAATGGCTACGAGAAAGGCGGTCTTAAAGGATAGTTTGGCTATATCCATATCTTCTGATAGAAGATACGGGGATTTACACAGCACATTAAGGACCAAGTTAAGGTCCCAGGGTGGAGAGGATTTCCTTACGAGGGGCCTCAATCTCTGTGTGGCTCTAGAAAACCTTGCTACCCAGGGATGGGTGGCTAGGGAGAAATCAAAGAAGACACTAAAGGCCCCGTCACACTAAACGATGTCCCAGCGATCCCACCAACGATCCGACATGATGGGATCGCTGGGACATCGTTAGACAGCCCCAGCGATCAGGACCAGCGACGCTGGTTTCTAATGTAAACGTCGGGTATCCAGGAGCCGCGTGACTCCTGGATACCCGACGTTTACCTTGGAAACCAGCGGGTATCCAGGAGCCGCAGCTCCTGGATACCCGACGTTTACATTAGCAACCAGCGTCACTGATCGCTGGTCTCTCGCTGCCACATGCAGTGATGCGCGCTGGGCAGCAGGAGACCAGCGATCGAAAAACGGCACAGGTCGGTCAAGCATGATCAGCGATAACCGGCAGGGAGGCCGGTCGCTGATCCCCATCAAACTCAGCGATCTCTGATGTGTCACAAAATCAGCGATCTCGTTAGCGAGATCGCTTAGTGTGACGGGGCCTTAAGGGCTGATATCTGTACTTTTAACGTACTAGGCCGAAGACCCCTTCTAAACCCCAGCTGGAAGAAGTCAAGGATTCTGGGAATGTCCGGACTTGACGTATCTATCGGGGCTCCCCCCCCCCCCCCCCCCCGAGAAGGTACAGAACCGCTTCCAGATTTTATTATAAATCGCTGATGTCACCGGCTTCCTACTTGATTGGAGTGTGGCGATAACGTCATCTGAGAGGCCTCTGGATCTCAGGGTTTGGAGCTCAGGATCCAAGCCGATAGCTGCAGTGAGTCCGGATTTGTGTGCAGTACCAGACCCTGGTGTAGCAGATCCTGTCTCTTTGGTAAAAGGCTGGGTCTTTCCACCGCCATTCTGTTCAGAAGGGAGAACCAGCTCCTCTTTGGTCAAAAGGGAACTACGATTGCTGTTTCTCCATTGTCTAGTATCTTCCTGTGTCTCCTCGGAATTAGTGGAGGAGGTGGAAACGCGTACAGGAGCCCTTCTCCCCAGGGCTGTGACAGAGCATCGACTCTCAGCTGCCCCTTTTAGGGGATTTAGCGAATAGAAGGTTCTGACCTTTGCGTTGGTTCTGGAGGCAAAGAGATCCGCCTGCGGTGTTCCCCAACGCTGGCACAGCATGTGGAATATTTCCGGATTTAATTCCCAGTCTGTGGGGTTTATCGATGTCCTGCTTAAGTAATCTGCCAGCTGGTTCCTGACTCCCTCCATGTGAACCGCCGAGATGGACTCAACCGAGTTCTCTGCCCATTTCAAGATCTGATTCGCCAGATGTTGTAATGACGGATGTCTCGGGCCTCCTTGGTGTCTTAGAAGCGCCACAGCGGTCACGTTGTCGGAGAGAACATTCACATGTCTGCCTCTGATCTTTTTCGGGCCTGGTACAGCACCTTCCATATGGCGTATAATTCCTGAAAATTTGATGACCTGGTCATCATTTCTGGGTCCCAATGACCTTGATAGTATTCTCCCTCTGTCTGCCCAATCCAAACTGACTAGCGTCTGTGGTCACTGTGACAGAGAACCCATGGTACCCCCACCTTCAGGTTTTCCGGGTTGGTCCACCATTCCAGTGATTTATTTACTGAATGCGAGTGTCATATTCTTGTCCAATGAAATCTGTCTCCTGTCCCAGGTTCGCAGAACCTGCTCCTGTAACTTCCGTGAGTGGAACGGACTCCACTTCACTGCAGGGATGCAAGCTGTCATTAGGCCCAGTATCTTCATTGCCTCCCTTATGGAACATGGTTTCTTCTTGAACTGACGGACCTTCTCTATTAGGGTGATCTGTCTTTCTTCTGGTAAGAAAGATGTTTGGATGTGGGAATCTAGCATGACTCCTAGAAATTTTATTCTGGGCTGAGGGATTAAATTTGACTTTCCCCAATATATGACCCACCCCAATTCCTGTAACGTGGAGGATGCGAGGTGGCAATCGATTTTTAGCTGCTCTACCGAACCTGCCATTAGTAAAAAATCGTCCAAATATGGTACTATGGTGACGCCGTGGTTTCTCAAGTAAGCGACTACCTCTACCATTAGTTTGGTAAAAATTCTGGGGGCTGAGGCCAGGCCAAAGGGTAGGCAACGGAATTTGAAGTGATGGATTGTATCCTGGTTTCTCAAGGCAAATCTCAAATATTTTTGGTAGGCGGTATGGATTGGGACATGGTAGTATGCATTTTTTAGGTCCAAAAGTGCACATCACCATGTCCCTGTCTATTAGTGGAATTGTAGACTTTATGGATTCCATTTTGAACCTCTTGTAGGCTATCCCATTTGTTCAGGTGTTTGAGATTTATGATCGTTTGAGAGTCTCCTGATGGTTTCTTTACTGAAAAGAGACTCGAATAGTGACCCCTGCCTTTTTCTGGTGTGGGAACTGGGATGACCGCGTTTATCTCTATTAGCTCCTTGATGTCTGTCCACATAGAGGTGGCTAGTGTAGGTTGGGGTCTGGTTACTATGAACCTCTCTGGGGGAAGGCCGGTGAATTCTAGCCTGTAGCCCTGGTTGACTGTACGCAGAATCCAAGGGTTTTGTGATACTTTCTGCCAACCCCCTAGAAATTGTTGTAGCCGACTTCCCACTCTGACGGCGTCACTTTCTTTGTGACCCTGAACCAGAGATAGAGAAGATGGAGTTTTTACCCTTAAGCCCCCGTCACACAGTGATCTTGCTAGCGAGATCGCTGCTGAGTCACAAATTTTGTGACGCAACAGCGATCTCACCAGCGGGATCGCTGTGACACTGCCCCCCCCCCCCTGCCGGTTATCGCTGATCGCCCTGGAATGGCCAGGACATTTTTTGGATCGTTGGTCTCCCGCTGGCCAGCACGCATCGCTGCGTGTAACAGGCGGGAGACCAGCGATCAGCGCGCTGGCAACTAAAGTAAACGTCGCTGCTTAGAAACCTGATGTGTACCTTGGTTACCAGCTCCCTGCACCAGCACGCTGGTAACTAAGGTACACAGTGGGTAACTAAGCGACGTGCGTCGCTTGTTACCCTCCTGTCGCTGGTGCTGATCACTGGTGAAGCTGCCTGTTTGGCAGCTCACCAGCGATCCTGACAAGGTAATATCGTTGTCGGGATCGCTGGTGCATCGCTATGTGTGACGGGGCCCTTACCGCCTTTGGGATAGCTCCATCTCCCTGTCTTCCCTTTCCCTCTGTAATCTGTCCTTTGATTAGGTCGGGACCTACGAAAGGGCTGGTATTTCTTTGTTTTTTCCTCGGGGAACCCTTTTTTTTGTTATCTGAGGATTTTTCTAGTATGTCATCTAGAATGGGCCCAAACACTTTACCCCCCGGAAAAAGGAATGGCATAGAGTTTGTTTTTGGACTGGGTAACCCCAGACTAAGTCTTTAGCCAGATTGCTTTTCTGGCTGCATTAGATAAACAATCGCTCCTGGCACGAATCGTACGGACTCCGCCGATGCATCTGCCATGAATCCCGTTGCGAGCTTCAGTAATGGCAGGGACTTGAGTATAATATCTCTGGGGGGGGGTTTTGCTTTGAGATGTTCCTCTAAATCATCCACCCATAAATGCATTGACCGGACCACCGACGTCGCTGCAATGTTGGCCCGGATGATGGCTGCCAAAGACTCCCAGGATCTTTTTAGGAGACCATCTGCGTTACGGTCCTTTGGTTCCTTCAGCCTAGAGGAGTCCTCAAACGGGATTGCAGTCTTCTTTGCCACTTTGGCCAAAAGGTACATTTATTTTGGGCGTTTCATTGCAAGTTTTTATATCCTTTGGATTGAAGGGTAGACGGCGCATGAAATCTCTTGGAACCACCAGTCTCTTTTCCACATCCTCCCACTCTTCTAGGATCATGGATCGGATGTGGCTATTTACTGGGAACACACTAGTGACCTGGGTACGTAGGCCCCCAAACATTTCATCCTGGATGGATACTTCTTCCGGGGTGTCCAGTAACTCAGGGTTCCCCAACTCCAGTCATCAAGGCCCTCAAACAGATCATATTTTCAGGATTTCCTGTTATGAATGAGTCACCGTAGGAGGCAAAAACAGAAATACTAGCAAAGTCCAGAAAACCAGAGAAGTTGGCAGCTATCGGATTGCAGACCCCTGAACCTATCAACAACAACTAGCAGTAGCCGTGGGGGGGTTCCTATGGTGCCCTAGACCCCTCGATCACAGCCGGAGAACTAAATAGCCTAAAGACAGAAAGGGAAATCTAAACTGCCCCAGAGCAGACCCCAAAGCAATAGGCAGCCCCCAACATTTAATGACGGTGAAGCAAGATGAAAAAACTCTCACACAGATAGAAAGATAGGCTGAGCAAATGATGGGGCCCAAGCTAACTAAATAGGACAGGATAGAAAGGCTGCTGTCTGCAATCCGCCAAAAACCCTATCAAAACAAGAGCCTACAGACTGATAGGGAAAAAAGCCCTGAAGACGCTAGGCTTCAAAAAGACTATATCAGTACTCAGTTATTTTCTGAAGACAGAGCAAAAAGGAATTTAGCTCAACCAGCAGGGAATGGCAGAAATCCAGAAAAACAAAGCAAAACAAAACCAAAACACAAATGCAAAAAGTAGAGCAGAAAACTTAGCTTTTGAGGAGCAGGAATCAGACTGGTCTCCTAGAATCCCTCAGAGAAATCACCCGCAAGGCAGAAGGGCGTCGGCTGCCTTATATCCAGTCAGCAATTTCAGTCACCCAGTCATCATCATTCTGCTCAGGTGCTTGGTAATCAGACTCACTACCTTCCTTCACCAGAAGAGGGAGTTCATCAGACCTCAATGGTGAAGGGGAAAATGAACTCACAACAATTTCCTTTGTATTGCACAGGTGAAGCAATTATCACCTGAGCAATACTAAGGAAATCCTGAAAACATGACCTGTTGGTGGGCCTTGAGGACTGGAGTTGGGGAACCCTGCTGTAACTGCATCGTGTCACGTACTGCCTGCAGGAGCTCATCGTTGTCTGCTGACGAGAAGCTGTATCTTTTCCCTCTCCCCATCGGATCTTCTTTTTCTTCCTGATCCAAATATTCCGAGCCGTCCTCATCCAAGGAAGGACTGGATTCCCTAAGCCTTTTCCGTGGCCTCTGGGTTTCTAGCTGGCTGGTCTGAGGGAGGTTTAGGCCTGCTATGGAGGCCTGCACTTCCGGCCTTATCATTGACCTCATATTGGTCATTGTGATGTCTGCTCCTCTCCGACGATTTTAAAGGCACAGGCTTTACAGAGCGGTTTCCGCCAGCTTTCTGGCAGTTTTGTGGCACAAATGGGACATTTAGGCTTTGCGGGCTTCTTTTTCTCCCCTGACAGGGTGGATGACTCCCCCTATAAACACAGAGAGATCCTGGTATTGTCTCAGTGTGTGTAGGGTATGTAATGTGGCTTTGTGGTACAGCTTTGTTCGCAGCCCACTCATGTGCCCCTGGCTCAGCTCTGGTCCCTCAGGCTTGGCTGTGTCCTCCATCCCCAGATTGCACACTAACCGGGATTGTTCCTATTCAGGATGGCCGCCGGTGGGTTCTGAGCCCTCCCCCCTTTTATCCAAACTGGTTGATCCAGCTCCTCCTCGACCGCACCTCGCACAGCATGGCTATGCTAAAGGGCCTTTCCTGGCGCCCGCGCCGCCGCTGGGTTCTGCCCGAATGATCCTGCTTCCTGGTTGAGTGACGCGGGCCCCCCCCCCCCCATCACCCGCGCCCGGAAATGACGCGGCCGCTGCATCCGGACGCGGCCCCATGGATTCTGGACTGCCGGCCTCCCGTCAGCTGACGCTGCCGCCCCCGGGCCTCGCATCTCTCGGCAGCGACGGCCCGCTCCTTCAGTGATGCGGGCGCTGCCCGCGGCCCGGATCTTCCTCGACGGTTGTGGGAGATTGGGGCCTCCCAGAGACCTGGCGCGCAGCCAGAGATCCCCCTGGAGATGGAAGCGGAGTGGAACCCAGGAGCAGCGCTACACTGGGGCTGGCTGAGGGACCCCACATCGCAGGTATCAGCCGCAGATTTCTTGCGATGGGGAAGGGAAAGGCTAGCCCCCCCCGATCCCCATCATCGGCTCAGCACCACCGGATACGCTCGCCGGTCCTATCCTCAGTGGGACAGGAAAAACACTGAGGGGTGGTAAGGGGAGGGTCCTTTTAACAGCTCGTTGTTCCTGTCCCACTGAGGGTAAGAAGGATGTCCTCCATGGTGCTGTCAGGTGGTGAACTGGAAATTATAACTTTGCTTTTCCCCTTAGCGTCTTATAAGGGCTTGTTCTTTTGTGTCATTCACCATGTGGGATAAATAATGATATAGTTTTATAGTAACAGTTGTTACGGATGCAGCAAAATCAAAACATGTATGTTTTTGGAGTCAATTACTTTGTGATCGATAATAAGGGTCACTTATTGGTCACACACCTGTATTGGTGAATATCCTCAAAAGACTTTGTGTTGTTAATGGCAAATACACATAAAAACCCCTCTCCTGTTCTCATGTACTGGTCTCTCATTGCACTGTATTCCTCTTGACCTGCAGTGTCCAAGATGTCCAACAAGCAAGTCTCTCCATCTATGACAACTTGTTTCCTATAGGAATCCTGAACAAAAAATAAAAAAAAATATAATTGGAAAAAAAAAGAAATACAGGCAAGTTAAAAGCAGGAGCATTCACTCAGGCAGTTTTTGGTTCCTATTCCAGTTCTGCATCCAATTTTGATCAGTTTTCAGACAGTGAGCTCCTTTTGACCATCAGTGTATTAGTGAAAACGACAATGAAACGGTCCAGAAGGCATCCTGCACTGTTTTTGTTTTTTTCTTCCACTGACCCACAGGCTTAAATTGGCAATTTTGAGCCAAGAACGAAACCACGACATATGTTTATTTTTTTAGTTTATTTTGTGAAAAAGAAAAAACATCTATATATAAAATTATATATAAAACATCTATTTTATATATTTTCTTTCACAAAATAAACTAAAAATATATACACACTATACACACACACACACACACACTAGAAAGCTATTATAATAGATTTTACATACATTTTTAATATATATAACGTACAATAAGTTGTATTATGGTACATAAAATATATATTGCACACACAAATGTATAAAAAATATGTAATATACATTTATTTTAATATATTAAAATATATGTTAAAATAAATTTATATATTAACAAATATATTTTAATATATTAAAATAAAAAATGTATATTAAATATACAATGTAACCCAAGTTAGTATTTAGAGTGGATCAACATTTGTTATCACAGAATGCAAAGAAATTCGTTAGCTTTGATTTAGCTTTGCAATCATCACACCTAAGGGGAAAAAAAAAAAATAGGGGTTAATGTTCTGTAACTAAACACAATAACTTTTACACTTTTTTTTTTTTTTTTTTTTTTTTTTTTAACTCCTCATTATGTTGGTAAAGTACTACAAAGTACAGGATGCAGCCCAGCTGGATAAGTGACCCTGCCTTAGAATTAAGCATTTAGTAAAATACACCAGCAGAGAACATACTTTGTGGAGCACAGAGACATCTTGTGGCAATTTCAAGAATTGCATGAAGGTATGACTGACACTGAAGCAATTACTCAGACACTAACCTTTTATCCTTGGGGCATTACTACCTCCCAAAATAGCAACTGGTCATTAAAGGGGGGGGGGGTGTCTATAAAGCATATATATTCCTCCAGGGTCTCTGGTTTCCTCCAAATACATAGCAATAGGGAATTTGGATTGTGGAGACAGCGATGGCAGTATCTGTAAAGCATTTCCAGCCATGGCACCATTTTTAAAGGAAAACTAACAACTATTTAAAAAGGAATCTGTCAGTAGGATCAACCCTCCTAAGTTGTCTATATGGGCATGTAGGTCATAGGAAGCTGACAAAATGATGCCTTGATATCTGCGATCTGACATCTTACTCCAAAGAAACCCACATCTTTGTAAATATGTAAATGAGCTGTTCAGATCTCCCTGAGAATCTGCCTCCATAAATTCTTATAAATGTAAGGCGGCGTTACCAGTGTGAGACATGTAGATCAGGACAGTGGACTGTCAGTCGTTACATGTCTCATACTGGTATCTCTCCCTTTCATTTATAATCAACTCTGGAGGCAGATTCTTAGGGAGATCCATGTCTGGCCCATAGATCTTAACATCTCATTTACATATTAAGAAAAATGTGGATTTCTCTGGACATGTGAGGTCACTGATGTAGCCCTGTAAACGGACTAATAAGCACTGGCATAGCTGTGGGGTGTCTCTGCTGCAGGCGCCAACAAGGAACGTTGCCTAGTACAAAGGGTTTAGAAACTCAGTGAAAGAAAAGTATTGAACCTCTTGTGCTAAGTAAAGGAAAAACTTGCTACAGTTCTGCAGTGGAGAGGCGGAAAGGAGCACAAGGAGATTTGACAGGTAAAGTAATGCTTATTCTGTTATTTTAATTCATTTTAGGCCGGATCTGCTGCAGCAACATTTGTAGATGTATCTGGCGAGTTACTGCTCTCTGCTTTCTTCATCAACCTTTTAATGCAACATCACAAAAACCTTCTGTCTGGAGAGAACAGTGCCTGGGTTTTCACTTACATGCTCCAAAAACTATATGAAGCGTTTGAGTTTCCCTTTTTGGAACCTCTGGTGCAGTGTGAGGAGTGTAAAAAAAAAAAAAAGAAAAAAAAAAAAAGGTCACTTTTTTCAGTACTGGGGAATGTCCCGTTAAATCTGCAATAAAGTTTTCGTATATTTTTTAATCCCAATAATGGCTGGATTCTCCCTATTTTCTACGTCCTTGTTTCCACAAAGCAGTTTTTTGTTTTTTTTTTTATTGTACAAGCCGAGGATTGCAGGCAACTTCAACTTGGGCACGTTGGATCACAATTTCTTCCTTGTAGCAGGGCAGGGCTGACCAACATTCAACCGAAGTTTTCTCATATCCAACCTTTACTTGCTCCATTTGTGCATGCGCTCAGAAAAACTAGACGGCCTGTCATTGTATGGTTTATGTTGCGCTGCTATGCAATCAGGTTTGCTCTTTTTAGAAGTCTGTCCTCCCTTTCTCCCTGTAGCCCAGCTCTTTTATCTGCTGTGCCAGCGTTCGTCAGCCATATTAGTCTGAGGATCATCTCTATACACCTGAACTTCAGATTTGGTTTTTTAGCTACTGCAATGGTGTATAATACAACAATTCAGCTTGAAAATAAGCCACCTTCTGGAACCTTCATACGTGCCTCTGCAGTCGAGTTGAAGCTATCTGATGAAATCACTGTGCGAGTACTGGCTCAATACAGACATCCATAGAAACGCTGTCTTAAGAGCTCGACTCTCAAAGACTAGTTATGGAGTCAGAACAAAGCCCTTCTCGTATAGGAACACGATAAATAACTCTTGAGTCAACAGGGATACAACAACCAGAAGTTGAAGTCACAGTATTAAATCTGAGACCTCTCGAGTTGACCTTTTGTAATAAATTGATGCAAAAAGAAAACAATGTATATTGTATATGTACATACCCCCGGCCAGTGGGCGTAGCCCCTCTCCATACACTTATATTGAGCAAAGGACATGCACCGACCAGTGCCTCACTCCATACAAGCGCATGCCTTGGGATGGGGGTGAGAATCCTAATGTTTTTGATAATAAAATGTCAGATTCATTTATATTCCATTGTGAGGACTAGTAGAACAAAATTGAATGTAGTGATCAGAATTTGGCAAATGTTTTAGACCTACCTCAATAGTTGGGTCATACTCATCAACAAAGTGGTTCTGTATAAGCTGAATGGTTAAGGCACTTTTCCCCACGCCTCCTGCTCCCACCACCACCAGCTTGTACTCGGTCATTGTCTAGAACCCCCTGTAGAAAGTTAGACAAAAACATTAACAAGTATTCTGTTATACACATCTTCCAAACATTGACCAAGCTTTTCTGTACCCAGGCTTGTACTGTACATAAAACAGTTGTAACCCTTCATACATATCCAAATGTATAGATCGTATAGGACTGGGGACAGTTAGGCTGGTTTTACACTTACCACATTTTTTGGCGGCCCGCATCGCCGCAATAACGGGACGCAAAACATCTTGCGGTTCGCCGTTTTTTGTTTCAATACTATGGAAATAAAGGCGTTCTGCAAAACCGGAGATCACAGTGTGCCACCAAAATAAACTTCTGTTTGTTTTTGCGGCCCCATTGTTTTTCAATGTGGGCCGTGTCCGAGCAAGCTCGATCTTTTATCACGGCCGCAAATACGGCCCCCACGGTCGTACGGCACGCCATGGAATTTTTGCGGGACGATTTTACGGTCCCATAGGAATCTATTGGGGCTGCAAAATCGGCCCGCAAAAACACAATAAGTGTAAAAGCAGCCTTTAAAGGAATTGTCAGCAGGTTTTTGCCATGTAATCTGACAGCAGCAAGATGTAGAAGCCGAGACCCCGACTCCATCAGTGTATCATTTTCTGAGCTGCATGCTGTCATTTTGATTCAATTACAGTTTTCTCTGCTGAAGATCTAGCAAAACTCAAGAATGCTGAGCCCTGAATAACCCCGCCCACAACAGTGATTGGCAGATTTGGTACTGTGCATAGGCAGAAAAGTGCTACTCAGTCCTGGAAGAGTGGTTGGACCAAGAGGCATGAGAAACCTAGTCTGTAATGATAATCTCCTGCTGATAAAACACTTTATTGAAACAGAAAGCTGCTAAGCAAATGACATCGCTGGAATCTGGCAATCAGCCCCTACATCGTGCTGCGCTCAGTTTTTATAGCAAAAGCCTGCTGACAGATTCCCAATAAGTGCATTTAAGTTTCTAACAGCAAACATAGAATATTGTGTCCAGTTTTGGGCACCACATTTTAAAAAAGACATCAACAAACTGGAGCAAGTTCAGAAAAGAGCGACCAGAATGGTGACCGGTCTGCAAACCCTGTCTTATGAGGAAAGGTTGCAGGATTTGGGAATGTTTAGTTTGCAAAAGAGAAGACTGAGAGGAGACTTAATAGCTGTCTACAAATATCTAAAGGGCTGTCACATTGTAGAAGGATCAACTTTATTCTCATTTGCACAAGGAAAGACTAGAAGCAATGGGATGAAACTGAATGGGAAGAGACACAGATTAGATATTAGAAAAAACTTTTTGACAGTTAGAGTGATCAATGAGTGGAACAGGCTGCCACGAGAAGTGGTGAGTTCTCCTTCAATGGAAGTCTTCAAACAGAGGCTGGACAGACATCTGACTGGGATGATTTAGCGAATCCTGCTTTGAGCAGGGGGTTGGACCAGATGGCCCAGGAGGTCCCTTCCAACTCTACGATTCTATGATTCTATGATTCTATAACACAGGGTGATCCAATACTATTATAGGAATGCAATTAGACTGCACATGAATAATAACTAAAGATTAATGGATAACCATACTTAAATCTGTGTCCTCCCCTCAATAGGAATACCCTTTTACAGAAATGTTTCTATTGGTTAAATGCACATTACCTTAATATACAAATGGTAAAAATAAGTGACGTCACAAACATGCACAGAATGACAAATCAATGTACCATTCTGGTAAACTACATTTCTCCAGTATGGGAAATTACAGCAAATATCATTAACGTCATCTAAATCCCTTCCTTTACAAGTTAGAATTGAAATGCAAATACACTTAAGGCTGTGTGCCCACGTAGCGATTTTTAAGCGTTTTTGCTGCGATTTTCGGCGCGAAAACATTTAAAAATCGTGTACAGAAGGCCCCCCATGCATTCCTATGGCATTCCGCACATGCTGTGCTAATGCTGCGCTTTTTTCCGCGGCGGAATCGCATCACGGGAAAAAAAAAAAAAAAAAAAAAAAAAAAAAAAAATCGCAGCATGCTCATTCTTTTGTGCGGAATCACAAAGAATTGCAGCGATTCCGCACCCATAGGAATGTATGAGAATCGCTTACTTCCCGCATGTGGCTATGCCCACCATGCGGGAGTTAAGCGTCTCATGTGCGGTTGGTACCCACGGTGTGGAGGAGAGGAGACCGTCCTCCAGGCCCTGGGTACTATACCCCTGTAAAAAAAATAAAAAATAAAACAATCGGGGTATATTTACCTTCCAACGTCCGGTGCTGCCATCCCGGGCCTCAGCATTCCCAGTAATGCCTTGCGGCAAGGTCCTGTAATGACGTGGTCTCGCGAGATCGCTATAGTAACGCGAGACCAACGTCATCACAGGTCTTGCAAGGCATCGCTGGGAACGCTGAGGCCCGGGATGGCTGCGCCGGACGGTAAATGTACCCGATTTTTTATTTTTTTATTATTTTTTACATGACGTTGGTATTGTCAAGTATTTACCTCGTAAGGGGATATCAAGCGTCTTGACTTACCCCCAAAAACCCCACCGTGACCATAAAATGACCACCCCCACCTCGGCGCCAACTAATACACAGACACCGGTATTTCTTTTGGAATTTTATGGCCACAGCAGCCTTTTATTATAAAATAAACAAACAAACACTGTATCATAAACAACATGAGTACAATGAATTTAACCCTGGAAGGAGAAGTCCTTGAAGCCACAAGATCGTGGTGAAATAGTCCAAATATCGTGGACAACCCCCGACCATTTGCTCCCAGCCGTTACCCCACAGGCTCGGGAGCACCAGCACACCAATAGATGTTGTCCACAAACTCCTTGGGGATCCGCCCTCTTCCGACGGAAAACTCCCCATCCACCTTTCACCAGATCACGACCAGCATACCTTTAAACGAAGGAGACCCTATCCAGAGAGTCTCCAAAACCAAATTTCCATCGACTTCAAGACTCCCCCTCCCCCAAAACCGCCACAACGAGGGGCCTTTGAACACCTCAATGACCCGAGACCCCCACAACCCACCAAGCGACAGCCTTCTCTATACCCTCCTGAAGGGCAAGGGCCCAAATATCGGAACCCACTGCATTCAAGTGAATCCCGTCCGCCAACCAGTAATCGCCCTCACCCTTCTCCAAATCAAAATGTCGCACGGCAACTCCCCCGTTTTTAACTATAAAAGCGGACACCGCTCTGTTAACCTTGATCCTGGCCCAGTTGACCTTCTCCAACGATCTCATGGACCGCCAACGCCTGCGTGGCACGATCTCCGACCACACAATCGTGACTTCCCGATAAGTCACCCACAACCGCAAGCAATCTTGCTTAATGTCCTTGATCAACTCCCGGAAGGGACGGACAGCCAGATCATTACCCCCAGCATGAATAACGAGAACATCTGGTGCCCGGTCCAAACGAACACACTCGTGAATTTCCGGCAACACCCGACGCCACACCAGGCCCCGAAAACCGATCCACTGCACCACTGCCGCCGATCTGGAAATTCCCAACTGTCTGCTGTTAGACATCGGCTCTCACCGCTCCCCAGTAAACAAAGGAGTGACCAAATATCCAGACCAGCAGCGGTTCCATACTTGAAACACAAAACGACACTCACAGAAACATATCGCAAAGAAAACGCTCCAATACTTGCAATATTTAATCTACCCCATGGACCACGCCAACCGGACACACCTTCTGCACGCCTTAAGGCCGAACATAACTACGATAACGATTAGACCTCCACCCTCCGATACGCTGAATGAAAGAGGGACCCAAACCACGCTCAGCTGCCTCAGTCGCCGCACCAATCCGTAAAGAATGCGAAGCAAACCTAGAATCATCCAATCCCAAACACCGAATTGACTTCTTAAACACCGCACCAAACTGATATCGAGACAGACTTCCACCGTCTGCGTGACACAACAAAGATCCGCTTAGACTAGGACGAAGGTCCCAAAATCTACGCAAACACTGAACCGGGCACATCCCGGAACCAGAGACAACCCCCAACACAACTCGACAGCCATTCCCAAACTGGTCCGTTTTTTACCTACGTAGCCAAAATTCGACGCCCTGAGCGGTCAAAGTCACATCCCTGGCTAACAACCCGCCCACAGACTCTTTATTGTGAGACACGAGTTCCCCAATCCGCAGCGCCCCAAAAAATGCAAAGGAAAAAGCCAGACGAAACAACGCAACCTCATAACCATCCGCGCATACCAATCCCAAAACCAGACCCAATTGCTCAAGCATATTAAACGACACGGGCCGCCTTAAATCACCCCCCCCCCCCCGAAAGCGGTGAAAACCTTTCGCCGCCTGTCTTACCAAAAACGTCTTTGTCAAATCCCTGTACCCACGCAACTGAAAACCGAAAGACAATACGGCCAAACGTGTCACCTTTGCCCGAGACCAACCTTCGTTTGCGCCCTGCCCCAACCATGACAACAACAGACCCTCTTGCTCAAGCCTGGCCCCACTGGTGGAGCCAGCCGTAAGGACCTCTTCCCACGCACACCACACATTCCGGTAGGCCTCCCAGGTTTTTGGTGCCAAAGACGATACGATCAGTGACTCCGCGGCTCGTAAGCCACCCTCCACAATTCCTCCGGACAAATCAGACCCTCGAACTCTGCCTCCGGGGCCAAGGAACGAAAACGATCCCACTGTAAGCGAGAGAGAGAGTCAGCTATCTCGTTCTTTACTCCAGGCACATGTGTCGCCGTCACATGCGCATTCAAAGACAAACATGCTAGCACCAACTTCTGCAAAACTCTGACCACTGGAGGGGACAATGCAGTAAGACCATTAATCGCGCTCACAACCCCCATGTTGTCGCAATTGAAACGAACGCGCCGATTCCGAAACTCCTGACCCCACAAATGAACAGCCACCAGAATCGGAAAAATCTCCAACAACGTGATGTTACGCACCAACCCCGCCGAAACCCAAGCAGCAGGCCACTGTGCGGCGCACCATTGCCCTCCAAAATAGGCACCAAAACCGAATCCGCCTGCCGCATCCGTAAACAAATCCAAAGCATCGTTGCAGACCACATCAGCCATCACCAACGAACGACCGTTGTACTTCTCCAAAAAGGACTCCCAAACCACCAAATAGGCCCTGAGCTCTGCCGACAATCTCACAAAATGATGAGGAGCCCGAACCCCCGAAGTAGCACTAGCCAGCCTACGTGAAAAAACTCGACCCATCGGCATCACCCGACAAGCGAAGTTAAGCTTTCCCAACAGCGACTGAAGGTCCCGCAACGATATTTTCCGCAACCGACGTGCACGAACCACCTCAGACCTCAAATCATCAAGCTTGTCCTCCGGCAACCGAAATTCCCATTCAACAGTATCGATGACAATCCCCAGAAAACGCAAACACGTACTGGGACCCTCAGTTTTTCCGGGCACCAGCGGAACCCTGAACCGATCCGCCACCCACTCAATCGCTTTCAAAATCCTGAGACAACGTGAAGAATCCGCTGGGCCAATGCACAAGAAATCATCCAAATAATGAACTATCGAATCACAACCAGAGACGTCGCACACGACCCACTCAAGAAAAGAACTAAAAGCCTCAAAATACGCACAAGACAAAGAACAACCCATAGGTAAACACCTATCTACAAAAAACCTGTCTTCCCAGAAACAGCCCAACAACCTCAAGCTGTCTGGGTGAACCGGAAGCAAACGAAAAGCGGATTCAACATCAGTCTTAGCCATAAGGGCCCCGCGACCACACTTCCGGACCCAACTCGCCGCTTCATCAAATGAAGAGTATACCACTGAACAAATCTCTGGATCAATACAGTCGTTAACCGACCTCCCCCGTGGGTAAGACAAATGCTGAATGAGCCGAAACTTATTGGGCTCCTTCTTCGGAACCACCCCCAACGGGGAAACTACCAAATTCGGAAAAGGAGGAGACACGAAAGGGCCCGCCATGCACCCCAATGAAACTTCTTTTTGGATCTTCTCCGAAACAACTGGCGGATGCTCCAAAGCAGAGCGCAAATTTTTCAAAACAAACAGGATTTCAAACGGAGGATCCGGAATCCGAAAACCCTCCTGAAAACCAGACTACAACAGCCCCGCTCTTACCCTATCAGGGTATCTATTTAGATAGGGGACCATCCTTTCCAGATTCACTGGAGTCTCCCCCTTGCGAATTACCCCCGCCGGATTTGGACTTCCCTTTCTTGAAACACTTTGATGCCCCATGTGAAGTACCGTTGCAGTTTGAGCAGAGGTGTTTAAATTTACAGTTGGCCCCAAACTTGCACTGGCCGTCATTAACCTCTTCACGACCGCCCACAGTAGATAAACGTTGGCGCTTGCTGGGCTTTGTGCAGCGCCGACGTTTATCTACTGTCGGCGGTTTTGTGCCCCCCGGGACCCCCACATACCTTACAACGCGGGGATCCCGGTGCGCAATGCATGCTGGGACCCCCGACGTCATCGAGACCTGATTGGTTCAGGTCCCGATGACGTCAGCGTCACAGCAGCCAATGGGAGCGATCACTGGGAAAGCTGCTTGTTTCCCGACGATCTCCCTCATTGTAACGCGGCTTCTCCCTCTGATCTAACACTGACAGCTGATCAGAGGTGAAGCAGCGTTATTGTGTGACTAGATCGCTGCCTGGCACAGCTGATCGCTGCCTGGCACAGCTGTGCCAGGCAGCGATCTTGTCACACAGTAACGCTGCTTCACCTCTGATCATCTGTCATTGTGAGATCAGAGGAGAAGTCGCGTTATTATGTGCCAGGCAGCGATCTTGTCACATAGTGTGAGATCAGAGGAGAAGCAGCGTTACTATGTGACAAGATCGCTGCCTGGCACATAACGCGACTTCTCCTCTGATCTCACACTGACAGATGATCAGAGGTGAAGTGGCGTTACTTTGAGTCAGATCGCAGGGCAGAGATCTTGTGACAAAAATAAAAAAAAAAGTAAAAAAAAAAAAAAAAAATGCAGGGGCTAGGGTTAGGGTTAGGGCTAGGGTTAGGGCTAGGGCTGGGATTAAGGTTATGGGTGTGTTGGTGTTAGGTTTGTGGTTAGGGTTATGGTTAGGGCTGAGATTAGGGTTAGGGGTGTGTTGGGGTTAGGGTTGGAATTAGAATTGGGGGTTTCCACTGTTTAGGTACATCAGGGGCTCTGTAAATGCAATATGACGCCTGCAGACCATTCCATCAAAGGCTGCATTTCAGAACGTCACTACTTCCCTTCCGAGCCCCACAGTGTGCCCAAACAGTAGTTTTCTCCCACATATGGGGTACCAGCGTACTCAGGACTCAAGACAAATTGGACAACAACTCTTAGGGTCCAATTTCTCCCGTTACCCTTGTGAAAATAAAAATTGGGGGCTAAAAGATCATTTTTGTGGAAAAAAAATGATTTTTTTATTTTCACGCCTCTACATTATAAACTTTACTGAAACACTTGGGGGTTCAAAGTGCTCACCACACATCTAGATAAGTTCCTTGGGGGGTCTAGTTTCCAAAATGGGGTCACTTGTGTGGGGTTTCCACTGTTTAGGTACATCAGGGGCTCTGCAAACGCGACATGACACCCACAGACCATTCCATCAAAGTCTGCATTTCAGAACGTCACTACTTCCCATCCGAGCCCCACCGTGTGCCCAAACAGTAGTTTTCTCCAACATATGGCGTACCAGCATACTCAGGACAAATTGGACAACAACTCTTAGGGTCCAATTTCTCCTGTTACCCTTGTGAAAATAAAAATTGGGGGCTAAAAGATCATTTTTGTGGAAAGTTATAAACTTTAGTGAAACACTTGGGGGTTCAAAGTGCTCACCACACATCTAGATAAGTCCCTTGGGGGGGTCTAATTTCCAAAATGGGGTCACTTGTGGGGGGTTTCCACTGTTTAGGTACATCAGGGGCTCTCCAAATGCGACATGGCATCCGATCTCAATTCCAGCCAATTCTGCATTGAAAAAGTCAAACGGCACTCCTTCCGTTCTGAGCTCTGCCGTGTGCTCAAACAGTGGTTTAGCCCCACATACGGGGTATTGGCGTATTCGGGAGAAATTGCACAAAAAATTTAGTTGTTCATTTTCTCTTTTTACACTTGTGAAAATAAAAAAAAAATGGTTTTGAAGTAAAATGTTTGTGAAAAAAAGTTAAATGTTTATTTTTTCCTTCCATATTCCATTCATTCATGTGAAGCACTTGAAGGGTTAATAAACTTCTTGAATGTGGTTTTGAGTACATTGAGAGGTGCAGTTTTTAGAATGGTGTCAATTTTGGGTATTTTCTGTCATATTGACCCCCCAAACTCACTTCAAATGTGAGGTGGTCCCTAAAAAAAAATGGTGTTGCAAATTTTGTTGTAAAAATGAGAAATCGCTGGTCAACTTTTAACCCTTATAACTTCCTAAAAAAAAAAAAAAAAATTATGTTTCCAAAATTGTGCAGATGTAAAGTAGACATGTGGGAAATGTTATTTATTAACTATTTTGTGCGATATCACTCTCTGATTTAAGGGCATAAAAATTAAAAGTTTGAAAATTGCAAAATTTTCTAAATTTTTGCCAAATTTTGATTTTTTTAACAAATAAGTGCAGATCATATCTAAAATTTTTTACCACCATCATGAAGTACAATATGTCATGAGAAAACAATGTCAGAATCAGTAGGATCCGTTGAAGCGTTCTAGAGTTATGACCTCATAAAGTGACACTGGTCAGAATTGAAAAAATTGGCCCGGTCACGAAGGCAAAAACAGGCTCGGGTGCGAAGGGGTTAAACTGCCAGCAAACACCCGCCTTGTGCGTTCCCGACTGCCCTTGACCCCCACCACCCGTAGAGCCGGCAGTGCCGCTATTCTGGCTGGTGCTTCCAGCCCCCCCAAGAAAGGAACTCCCAGACTTATTTTGCGCTATCACACGCATCCAAAAGCCAATGTCTTTTTGGTCCCAGCGGATAGCCGGACGCACAGCTTTCCTCTGACGAAACTGCTCGTCATACCGCAGCCACGCCTGACCGCCGTAAACTCTATAAGCCTCCCCGATAGCATCCAAATAACAAAATAACGTGGAGCAATTATCAGGGGCCTGTTCCCCGATAACACTCGCCAAAATAGCAAACGCCTGCTGCCAATTTACAAATGTCTGAGGAATCAAGCGCCACCTCCGCTTTTCTTCCTCTTCCTTTTTGCTATTTTCTTTCTTACTTTTGTCCAAATTAAACTTCTCAAGAGACAATAGCGAAAATATTTCCACATATTCATCCTTCCAAATCCGCTCTTTCACCTCCTTTTTCAAATGGGCCCCCAACGAACCCTCAAAACACACATACACCTCGCCATGCGCCCGATCATCCAGATGCACACGACACTCCTTTTCCTTCTCAGTTTGCACCGACACTGGCGTACTGACACAAGGGCCCGACGCAGCCGCGCCCTGACCCGCCAACCCGCCACCCTGTGGCCCAACCCACGCTGCTACCGGCGACGACCCCACAAAACCCTGCTCCAAACGTAAAAGCAAGCTACGCACATCCGCCAACATATCATACACTCCCCCAGCCGACCCTGAACTGCTAAAACCAGCCTCAACCCCACCGCCCCCGGACTCTGCTAAGGGGCCCCCTACCACCGCAGATGAAGACAAAAGCGGGTGACAAACAGGGGACATAGACGCATACTCACCGGGCTGCGAGGGGGCTGTGTACCCTCCAGCCGGAAATCCTGGATCCCCAGACAATGACGCCTCGTGGACCTCGCGCCTCCCGGCGGCGAACTCACCGCTACGTTGTTGCGGCCCGAACACCGCTGCAGACTGAGCCGGGGTGGGAGGCCTGAACCCCCCAACGGAACTGGGCCGCGACACCCCCACAAATGAAGGCTCCTGCCTCCCCCCGCCGAGAGTCAATTCGGCCAAGCCATCGTGAGGCACCCGGTCGCTCGGGGCCCCCCACGGCAACTGGGAGCCCGACAGTGTCCTCCGCTCCAATCTTCTGGCAGCCGGCACCGACTCCGCCGGGCTGCCCTCCGGTCCCGCTGCAGCCATAGGGCTGTGGCACATTCTCGGGGGGGTCAGAGACAAGCGCCGCTGCAGGGGCTTCCAGCAAGTTCCCCCCCACCGCCGGGGGACGCGACCCGGCTCGGCCCTGCCGCCTGGCAGGCCGCCACTCTGCCCGCGGCTGAAGCGCCCACCGAGGCAGGCCGCGCGGCTCGTCCACCACCGCCGCGGCCCCCCGAAGGACCTGGTGCTGCCGGAAGTCGGGCGCGCACCGGCCCCGCCCCGGGGCGAAGGTCCGGACGCCGCAGCAGGGCCTCGCCGCGTGACAGGATTCCTCCCAGGCCTCGCACCCCCGGACGGGGAAGGCTGCGTCGCGCGGCCTGGAGGGTCCCGGGAGGGGCTCCGGCGGCGACGCGAGGCCCGGGGAGCGGTGTCGGGGGACAGCCGCTCTGGAGGCCGCACCCGCCGGGGCCTCCGTTCTCTCACCTCGGCCTGCCGCGGCGCTCGTTGAAGCAGGCCGGCCACCTGCGCCTCCAGCCAGCCAGGAGGCTGCCCTGCTGCTGCCGCCCGCATTCTGTCCAGGGCCTGGTCCACTCCCGACATCCCGGTAAGTTGTGGGACTGCTCAGGAGCTGGGACAACAGAAACAGAGGGCGGGCTCCCCCCAGACCCTGCCTTAAATACCCCCTAGCTCCCCCTCCCCTTTAACCCTTCCCCTTCCCTCACTAACTTCCAACCCCCCGTCATGTTGGCCTCCGCCCACGCCTACTCCAGGGGGTTGGGAGGTTCACGCCGGACATTTCTTTCTATCTTTTACTATTGAGGCCGCATAGGCGGCCTCAATAGTAAAAAGCTGCTCACACTTGTTAAACAGTATGTTTGACGAGTGTGACCAACCTGTCAATCGCTTGGAAAGTGCTTGAATATCGCACGCGAAAATCGCGGTAAAATCGAGAACATAATCGTGGTAAAATCGCGCGGAAAAAAACGCGCAATTTCTGGGGAGGAGTCCGGTTTTTAGTGTCCGGAATAAAACGCTACGTGGGCACATAACCTAAATCTACATAGGCCCAAGATGTTGATAATGGTCTACACTCAAATGCAGGCACTACTGGGGGGAAGCTTAGGAGTGTACCGGATGATGTGTATGCATTAACTCAATGAAACCATGTGCAGTATCTGAAGAATATTGGAGATATAATTTAATGTCAATCATTTGTTTCCTATTTGGCATGGGATTATAAAACCCCCTTGCTTTGTGCAGCTGTAACCGAACACCTAACTTCACAGGTGGTCAAGCCTAAAAAGGCTGTGAATGACAGATCTCACATCCTGAGTCAGCAAAGCTCAGGACAAAAGGCCTGCTTGCAATATGGAATCCATGCAGTGTAACTTTGTTCACACAACTGGGATTTCTCTAAAGGAGAAAAGGTTTTTCCACCAACACAGAAGAGGATTCTTTACTGTTAGGGAAGCAAGAATCTGGAAATCCCTGCCTGAGAAGGTGGTGATGGCGAACTCAGTCGAAGGGTTCAAGAGAGGCCTGGATGTCATCCTGGAGCGTAACAATATTGTATCTTACAGTGATTAGGTTCTTTAGAAGGACGTAGATCTGGGGATTTATTCTGACGGAATATAGGCTAAACTGGATGGACAAGTGTCTTTTTTCGGCCTTGCTATGTTAGAATATGGACTCATTGTACATTCTAGCGACACACCAGTTACATTTTCGAGATCTCTGGAATGGGCCAAATGCCTTCCAGGATCTCAATCCGCTCTAGCACTCCAGGGTCAGGAGATATGTAGTATGGCCAATAGGGGCCAGGTAGCAAAGCTGTGTTGATCTCAGTGAGTTGCAGGGGGCCGGCCAGATCTGAAAGCGCCAAAACAGCCTACCAAGGACCGTACTTTAAGGCGTTATGATGACTCATCTTAGATTTGGCGTTTCTAGCCGCCAGAGGCAAGGGGAGGCGATTTTGATTTAGCCCAGAGGGTCGTGACCCAAAGGGGATAAATGCTCAGGTAAAAAACATAGAAGTATAAGATAGGTAAGGTTTTGTCCCGAGGAAGAGGTCCTGCATGTCCTCAAAACTCGTTGACTATTAACCGGTTTTGAAATAAAGCTTTGAAGAATATCGTCTGCCATCCATCTTTATCAGCAGCGTAGATTTGGACATCTACACCCGGTTTCACCATGTAAAAAGCATTGCAGATTGCTTTTTCTGTGGGGAGGTCACGACGACACATTGTTCCTTGATTTCTCCCCACACAGAGGGGACCACAAGCCTCCCACATGGCAGCCACTCCCCAACAAGCCAGGTCTTTCATCTGACTGGTAACAGACTCTTATCTTCTGCATACTTTGTCCTAACACTATTGTATGTACATATGTGACCATTGCTTACGTATAACTTGTGTATATATATATATATATATATATATATATATATATATATATATATATATATATATATATATATATATATATATATATATATATATATATATATATTTATTTATTTTTTATTTATTATGTGGTGCAGTGACCGCTGTGTCCACTAGGGGGCGCTGTGTGGGTGTCCCAGGACAGCAGTATAAGCATTTCCATTACCCTGATAGGTGTAGGATACTGAAAGATCATAATGATCAGCAGAGGTACTGCTGAGTAGTACGTTCCGTTACAATGTGTCAGGGAAGCCTGTGTGTGGCTGTATGCAATAGGACCTTGTGTGAGGTCATAGTCATGTGATCACCTGTGGGTGTGGTTATGGACCATATAAGGTACCTGAGGTCTGGTCACAAGGGGTGAATGCTGAGACCTGATTGGTCCAGTTTGGAAGGTCCCGTGAGGAGAAGGATCTCCTCACTAACAGCAGCCTGTGGAGCGGCTGTGTGTGTAATGGCGGCCAGTATCTGAGAGTCCCTGAGGAGTGAGTGGACTTCTGCGGCCTGGAGAAACAGCCATATGGGAACCCTGACGTGGGTGAGATAACCCTGGGGCTAAATAGCCTGTATAATGGACGCTCTCCTGTAATGCTGTGTATATTGCTGCTGGAGGTTTATGAAGGATGAATAAACCTCATAGACTATGATTTGTTGGAAAATCCTGTGCCGGATGTGTTTTCGATCGCTGCAAGCGAGAACCCCTTACTTACATGACAGCGCTACCTCACAAATGGTGGAGAATTGCTAAGGGCAATATAGGAGCCTTGTTGCTGGGGGCAACGGAAAAGGACTGCCAAAAAAAAAAAAAAAAAAAAAAAAAAAAAAAAAAAAAAAAAACTTTGTTGCTAAGGGCTGCGGTTCCAACAGCACATGTTGCAGTGCTGGCAACGCCGAGCCAGGAGGGCTGATGGTTGTGGAAGCCGTATACTGACAGCAGCTCAGTGGAAGAGACTGGTGATTGCTAGGGCGCCTCTGCGGATAAGAGGTACCCGAGGACCTGTGTGGCCGACACAGGTAACGACAGGTGTTCGTTGTTGTACTGACCTGGGTCAGTGAGCAAGGTCCTGGAGGGTCAGTGTTGGGAGGTTCTGGGAGAGGAATCGGATCCCTGGAACACGTGATATGACCTTGGACCTGGTGAAGCCGGTGTGTTGGGAGACCCTGGGAGGAGGGTTGGCTCCCTGAATAGCACCCGGTGTGCCCTGTGTGTTGGACGGTCTCAGGCGGAGATGGTACGTCCTGGATAGCGCACAGACAGGATACGTGAGTTTTTTTGGAGTTTTTTCGTGCATGTGTTTTTTCTTTTTTTCCTCTGCAAAACCTGAAGGTGCTTGCTGTGGCTCAGTGGGGTCACGAAGATCTCGCAGCACAGGGACCTGGTGTTTTTTCTTTTTTTTTGGGATCTCCTCTTTCAGCATTGGTAGCAGACGCTGTCTGTCTACACCATCCTGCTGCAGCTTTATTGCATGATACAGTAGTTGTGGCTTTACACAACTATTAAGGGTGTGTACCCTGTATTATTTCTTTATACCCATTATACCTGCACTGGTAAGGCCCTATGGGCGCGCTTTTGTGGTTTCTTTTATCTTCGAGGGTGACAAGCGGCTTCCGGTAACCCGGCGGGGTTACGAAGGGGACAAGCGGCTTCCGGTGGATCGGCGGGTCCACGAAGACGGTGCAGCAGGAGCTGCAGTGACACCAGCAGCTGTGTGTGAACAGCCGCCGGTGGTGCCGGTGATCGGTGACAGCAGGAGCTGTGGTGGTGCCAACAAATACTTGTGTGGTATCGTAAGAGACACAAACTGTGTGGTGTGAACTGTGGTCTGAGAAGACCAGTATAACAGACATGGGGAGATCCCGAAAGGGGGTGGAGTCCCAAAAGGGGGCAGTGACCCAAATCAGGGTAGTAGCACAAAAGGGGGTGGAGTCCCAAATTGGCACGGTAACCCAAAAAGGGGTGAAGTCCCGGGAGGGGGCGGCAACCCAAAGTGGGGTGGTGGTCCAGAAAAGGGCCAAGTTTGAAGAAATGACAGCACTAGATGACTCAGTGGGTATGTCTGGAGTACCGCAGTGTGTGTGTGTATGACTTGGTCAGAATGTGGGATATCCTTTCCGGATAGTGATGATGGGCCGCAGGTGTGTACCGTGATGCTGCATCGGGAAGGAGTCCCTGGTAGGCTGGACGCAAAGAGTCAGGTGACTCTCACAGGAACTCCGCTCGTTTTAGATCTGACCGAGGAAAACGTCAGAGTTCGCTGCCTCCACGGGGTCATCGTGAATTATAAGGTGGACAGAGTCCTAATTGAGATGACAAAGGGGGAGTGCCAAGGTGGTAGTATGCCACCAAACTTAGTGCATACCTTTGAGAGGCGCCAGGACTTTGTCATGTTTAAAGATGTGGGGCAGGAGGATAGAGACGTTTTTACTGTAGGGCTAGCAGACACTGAGACGCTGACGCCTCCTAACGTGGACAGGCCAGACGTAAGGGCGACCGGAGAAAGAATTGCGTCAGACGAATTTACTGACCTGACGTCACCTGAAGCGTTCCACAGTGTGAATCAGAATGGTGTGGTAAACAAAAAGAGCGGAGCTGACACATGGAGAGAGTGTCTTGGGGGTTCACCGTACGGTGTGGTGTGACTGTGAAGTGTTATTGCCAGTAGCCACCACTAGGACAGAATCTAATGCTGTGCTGACTGAAACTCATGACAGGACTGGTGGTAACCTGATTGAGAGGATAACGGGAATAGAAACACAGTCAGAGGGTAACCGGGGGGTTCATTCGACTGATAGGACTGACTCAGTGGTACCCTTTGACGATATAGTTAAAGAATTAGTGGTGCGACATGTGCTGGCCAAAAGAGAACAAGATCAGGAGATACAACTAATAAAAGAAACAGTGGAAGAACATGTCAAACAAGAGAGAATCTTGAGACAATTGGCCGAGCACAAGGTGGAGGGGCTCGAGAAAGAAGTCTTGGAGCTCAGAGGTCACCTGTCCACCTGGCAAAGTGTGAACAAGAGCCTTAAGGAAGAGATTGAGGAACTCAGAGGAGTAGTAGAAGGTTTTCTGCGGGAGAAGAGCTTGGACGGAGATGTGCAGCAGCTGGGTCCGAGTGATAACAAGACGGAACTGCCGGTAACTATCTTGGCAAAGGCTCGCAAAGAGATAAAATCTCCTGAAGTTGGTGAGCAAAGAGCTGAAGAAGACAGTCACCTGGTCGGGTCAACTGTAGTGAGGGAAGTGTCCATGGTAAAGCCAGAGTCTTCTGTCCAGGAAGAGAGCAAGACCACGACCTTCAAATCTGTGATCGAGGTACCCGAAAGCATGCAAGAAGCCTGTGCGGAGGAAGGGGTACATGAGGCTTTCAAAGAGGCGGTCAAAGCGTGTGAGGTGCACTGGGCACCTGAGACTCGGCAGTTGGTGATAGTATCAGCCAGGGAAGATACATCAAACCGAGTAGCTGTACTGAAAGAGATGCATTTGCAGTGTCTACGTGTCAAACAATTGGTTAGGCAGAGTAATATGAAGGCTGCTCGACGCCTAGAGATAGCAAGAGAGGCTATGGATCGGTTGGGTTTGAGGAAAGATGTGGTTCCGGTACCCAAAACTCTGATTGGGAGAATCATTGGAAGGTCCGGGAAGGTAATGCAAGACCTTGTGAATATCTCCGGTGTGGTGAGGGTGAGGATCCCTCCTGATGATGACCAGGTATCCAGAGAAGTGGATAGGATTTCCATCATGGTGGTTGGCTCCGTAGAAAGCCTAAGAGACTTTCGGATGCTCGTGGAGTATCGAGCGGAGTACCTGCAAGAAATTGAGCAGTTGAGGCTGGACAGTCAGCGAATTAATAAAGAAATACAGAATACCAGGTGGCGGCCGCCTCTAACCCAGAATGTAAGGACCCGAACGGTTCCTCCAAGAAGTGACATGGCAGGTGGCAGAAGAGTGTCAGCAAGGGGTAGTTCGACTGGCAGGATGACGTTGAAAGACCATAGTTCATGTGAGATGCTGACTGAGTCAGACTCAGACCAGACAGCAGGCTCTACTAAGACTTTTGACCGCACCAACCGAGAGAGACGGTCAGGGAGAGAAAGATCAGGTGACGAAGCGTACTGCAGACAGGTGGAGACTAGAGAGTGTCTGATGACGCAGACAAACCATGACTGGGGGGTCAAAGACAATTACCGGTATCATGACCGCTGGGAGCGGGGGAGGCCTAACCTAGAGATGAGGCCGTATGACAAATGGAGATGCTTCTCTCGACCTGGTGGGCAAGGTTTAGTCAGTGCCCAGTCTCGAGAGCCGGGGGTTATGCTGTGTGTTCAACCCCACAGGTTTGAACATAGGGGGGAGGTATGTGGTGCAGTGACCGCTGTGTCCACTAGGGGGCGCTGTGTGGGTGTCCCAGGACAGCAGTATAAGCATTTCCATTACCCTGATAGGTGTAGGATACTGAAAGATCATAATGATCAGCAGAGGTACTGCTGAGTAGTACGTTCCGTTACAATGTGTCAGGGAAGCCTGTGTGTGGCTGTATGCAATAGGACCTTGTGTGAGGTCATAGTCATGTGATCACCTGTGGGTGTGGTTATGGACCATATAAGGTACCTGAGGTCTGGTCACAAGGGGTGAATGCTGAGACCTGATTGGTCCAGTTTGGAAGGTCCCGTGAGGAGAAGGATCTCCTCACTAACAGCAGCCTGTGGAGCGGCTGTGTGTGTAATGGCGGCCAGTATCTGAGAGTCCCTGAGGAGTGAGTGGACTTCTGCGGCCTGGAGAAACAGCCATATGGGAACCCTGACGTGGGTGAGATAACCCTGGGGCTAAATAGCCTGTATAATGGACGCTCTCCTGTAATGCTGTGTATATTGCTGCTGGAGGTTTATGAAGGATGAATAAACCTCATAGACTATGATTTGTTGGAAAATCCTGTGCCGGATGTGTTTTCGATCGCTGCAAGCGAGAACCCCTTACTTACATGACAGCGCTACCTCACAATATATATATATACGTACGAATATTATATACCCATATATACGCAAATATATATACAGACACAAACACCGCTCTTCAAGATATATTGGGGCTTTAGAAATAAATTGTGGTTTTCTCCTTAAAAGGGAGCCCTATTACACTTAAAAGATAAGGGTAGGTTTGGTTTTTTTTTATTATTATATTATTATTATTAGGACTTACAGTAATTTATATCTGGACCTATGATACCCAAGTTTGGAGGTTTCCAGTTTTAGAATACAAGATAACCCGGTAAACCTTGTCTCATTCATTGGCCTTGGTCTGTATCACTTCAAGATCTTCTGTAATGCAATCTCAGTAGACCCATGTTAAACCTTATCAAAAAGGTCATTTCCTTACAAACACTCTCCAAGGAGGAAGCTAGACCAGAAGTTTCCTCTCCAGCAGACTTGCAAGGATAAAACCACACTCCATTGACAAGGTCCAACCTCATACCCAAAGAATGACATATCGCAACAAAAACGTCCAAAAATTAGCCCGGATTCGAAACGCAAAGTGTCCCAATACTTCTTAATGAACAAGTTATGAAGAAGCTTAACTTTTATCTTAAAAAGGGAAGCTATTAACACCTATGGTTTTATAGGGCTTGTCCAAGTAAAAAATTTATAGGTTTTTGTTAGAGATCAGGAGAAATCTAGCAGAAAAACTGAAGTGCACTGAAGTCAGCCATTTGAAAGAAGCCGTCCCACCGTGCGCTTCCAGCCTGATTGGCATACGACTTCTACACTCGATTTCTCATCACTTGATCTTACCTGCAGTCTATATCTACAAATTCCTGTTTCAAGGCTCAAACCCATTAATATATTTTAAGGGTTAATGAACGTTTTCACCAAGAAGCAGATCCAGAATTCCCTATGGCAATCCCGTTCTACGAGTCTAACATTCCTGAAGTATTGTAGAAAAAAGAAAATGGACAATCCTTTCTTTGTATTCTCCCTCTGTCTTGTGAATGTTGAAAAAAATGTTTCAGTAAGATGATGGGGAAATCTAAGGATGTTAAATTAGGAGAAAAAAAAAAATTATCCATTCCTTTTCTCTTTGTAGTCCAGATAGGAAATCCTAACAAATGCAGCAGACATAGGGATTGGGTATCAATACCCAGGAACCAAATGAGAATGGGGATAAGGTCTACCACAGATAAACAGTCATGACCCAGGTTACTATGTACCGGAAGAGTTACTTGGAGAGACCATACGTCAAGATGGAAAACGCGAAGAGGCTAATGGTAAAGACGTGGACATATGCCATGTAGTGTGGGTGCTTGGGGGGTTTTGTGGAGAGACTCTACTAGAGGAGGACACAAATCTCTCTAAAAGTAATGCAATATTATTAAACAAGTATCGGGATCACCATTCCCATGATATTCGAGGGGTGTTCTAGGCAGAACAGTTTTTTTCCTTGTTGAGACTGCTAGCTGGCACAGGGAGTCTTGTAAGCCACGCAATTCTTCCCGGGAAAGGTCAAATTAGCTCTTCTTCATGGAGGAAGGAAGCTGGCTCTCTAGTGCCAACGAGCAAACCTGTAAGTCATTGTTCATTCCTCCAATGAGAATTTCAACATGATATGGAGATTTCTCAACAGTAAAAATATATATGGCTTATAAGTCTCCCTATATCAATTAGGATACTTAAAGCAAAAGAAGCACTTCCTAGATGTCAATAACAAGCATTCACCCAAGCCAACCTGTACTACACTTACATGGGTCAAGAACCCTAAAATGGCTGTGCATAAGGAGAAATATAGAAAATCTGAACTGATATAGGGAGACTTACAAGCCATATAATAAACATTTTTAACTGTTGAAAAGTCTCCATATCACATTGAAAGGTTCATTGGGAGGAATGAACAATGCCTTCTAGATCTGCTCGCTGGCACTAGAGAGCCACCTACGTTAGAGGCTAGTTCCATTAGTATAAACCAGCACTGATTGGAAAGGAGATTTTATTGTAATACATAACATTGGGAGCTTGGTTAACTTTTTTTTATTAATCAAAAATCCAACCGAATGGTTCTGATCGCTAGTAATCAACCTCACTATGTGCCAGCAGGCATCAAAATAAACAGGGTGGTGGGTGACGGAACAGGACCAGTGTCTGACTGTATTGGGACCTGCTCTGCCCTTGTTTATTTTGAGGCCTCCAAGAACATGGAGAGGTGAATTACTAGAGTTAGGGACCGTCCTCAGTGAGAACACCTTACGGTGGGATGGCTTTTATGCTTTTTTGATTAAAAAAAAAAAAAAGTTAACTAAGTACCCTATGGTTTTTCCATGCGTTACTATTTCATGTGAAGGCACACTGCAGTATATATTTTTCTCGGCTAGGTCACTTAATAGTTAATGTAGACCAGAACAGTCCTTTATTTAGGCCCCGACAAGCCACGTTTTCACTTGTGACAATACAGAACAGTTGACATGAATGTGACAAGCTTTCCGTCTCAGAGATATTACTCTGGACAGTGACGTGCAGCTTTCTCCAAGGTCAGCAGAAGCCGACGATGATTGTATATCACATGCCATCAAACTGCAGCCATGTCAGCAGTCACCGCGCTCAGATTTCTCCTGACCGATCGAAGTATTTTCAATTAGAGGAGGCAGAGAAAAACGGGGCCAATGCAGCTAAAAATAACAGGAATGGGCTTATTAAATGGCTTTGCCTGCCAAAGAACATATTGATTTGGAGAAATGCTTCCATTAGCGGGGACAGAGAAAATGCATCTGATGTTCCCATGTCATAATTGCTGTAGCGCTCAGTCCTCTTCAAATCAGACTGACACACTGGCCTAAAGAAAGCAGCAAACTGACAATTGGGGGGTTAGTTACTAACATAATGGCCAAAGTGCCTATAGAAAGGGAAGGTCCATGGTTATTGCTCCCTTCCCAGCCATCCCAGAAGTGGCACATCACATTAGATACTCTAATTCTGGCGCATCGCCTTGGCTCTTTCCGCTTGACCTGGTGCTTAGCCGGGAAAGGTCAGAAAGGCCCAGGGCCTGCACGCTGCAGTACTTTGCTCTGCCCTCAACAGGGAAGATAAGTACGCCTGCGCATGAGCGCAATGCCGAGGAGAATGTGTGGATGATGTAGGGTCACGTCATCTACACGAACCAAGAAGGAGGACGGCGATCATAAGAAGATGGGAGGCTCCGGGCCAAGAAGAGCGACACCCCTTGGACCGGACCGCCAACTCAGGTGAGTATAATAAAAGTTATTTTTCAGTTCTTCTGGGTCGGGGTTGGGGGCAGATATACAGCATTATAGAATGCTGTGTATCAGCCCTGAAAGGCCTTTTTTTTGGTAGACAGCAGATTCATGGCTTCATTTCCCACAGCCAGTCTTCCAGGCACTGAAGCAGCGCAACAGCCCCAGACCATCACACTACCTCTGGCGTGCCTGACTCAGAGCTGGTATGATGTTGCTTTTCTGAAGTGCTGTTTTACTTCTACGCCAGATGTTTTAGGACATACACCATCCAAAAAGTTTAACTTTTGTCTCGTCAGTCAAACAGAGTATTCTCACAAAAGTCTTGGAGATCATCCAAGATGTTTTCTGGCAAAGCTGAGACGACAATTCATGTTTTTATTACTCAGCAGCAGTTTTCTTCTCGGAACTCTGCCATGCGGGCCATTTTTGCCCGGTCTTTCTTAAGGTGGAGTCATAGAATCATAGAATCGTAGAGTTGGAAGGGACCTCCTGGGCCATCTGGTCCAACCCCCTGCTCAAAGCAGGATTTGCTAAATCATCCCAGTTAGATGTCTGTCCAGCCTCTGCTTGAAGACTTCCATTGAAGGAGAACTCACCACTTCTCGTGGCAGCCTGTTCCACTCATTGATCACTCTGTCAAAAAGTTTTTTCTAATATCTAATCTGTGTCTCCTCCCATTCAGCTTCATCCCATTGCTTCTAGTCTTTCCTTGTGCAAATGAGAATAAAGTTGATCCTTCTACAATGTGACAGCCCTTTAGATATTTGTAGACAGCTATTAAGTCTCCTCTCAGTCTTCTCTTTTGCAAACTAAACATTCCCAAATCCTGCAACCTTTCCTCATAAGTCAGGGTTTGCAGACCGGTCACCATTCTGGTCGCTCTTTTCTGAACTTGCTCCAGTTTGATGATGTCTTTTTTAAAATGTGGTGCCCAAAATTGGACACAATATTCCAGATGAGGTCTGACCAAAGAGGAGTAGAGGGAAATAATGACTTCACGTGATCTAGACTGTATGCTTCTGTTAATACATCCTAGAATTGCATTTGCCTTTTTTGCTGCTGCATCACACTGTTGACTCATATTCAGTCTGTGAGCTATTAGTATACCCAAGTCTTTTTCACATGTGCTGTCACTTAGCCCTATTCCTCCCATTCTATATATGCTTTTTTCATTTTTATTGCCCAGATGTAGTACTTTGCATTTCTCCCTGTTAAAAACCATTCTGTTAGTTGCTGCCCACTTCTCCAGTTTATTTAAATCTTTTTGAATCCTCTCTCTCTCTTCTCTAGTATTAGCTATCCCTCCTAGCTTTGTGTCATCAGCAAATTTAATCAGTTTACCCTCAATTCCTTCATCTAAATCGTTGATAAAGATGTTGAACAATACAGGGCCCAGGACAGAGCCCTGTGGTACCCCACTTGAGACATTCTTCCAACTGGATGTGCAGCCATTTACGACCACTCTTTGGGTCCGATCACTAAGCCAGTTATGAATCCACCTAACAGTTGCCTTGTCCATTCCATACTTAGTCATTTTTTCAATAAGGATTGTATGAGAGACTTTGTCAAATGCTTTGCTGAAGTCAAGATATACTATATCTACAGCATTTCCTTGATCCACCCAATCAGTTATACCATCATAGAAGGAAATTAAATTAGTCTGACATGACTTATTAGTTACAAACCCATGCTGACTCTGTTTAATCACTTCATTCTTATCCAGGTATTGACATACATGTTGTTTAATAATTTGTTCAAAGATCTTTCCTGGTATAGAAGTCAGACTCACCGGCCTATAGTTGCCTGGGTCCACCTTCTTCCCCTTTTTGAAGATAGGAACAACATTTGCTCTTCTCCAGTCTTCTGGCACTTCTCCTGTTCTCCAAGAATTTTCAAAGATTATGGAGAGGGGTTCAAAAATTTCTTCTGCTATCTCCTTCAGTACTCTGGGGTGTAATTCATCTGGACCTGGAGACTTGAATACATTTAGGTTAGCTAAGTGTTTCCTCACTATCTTTCTGTTTATAGATATCCTGGATTCTTCTATTCCCTTAATAGGACAGTGAATAACAGTTGATGTTACATTTCCTTTCTGAGAGAAAACAGATGCAAAATAGGAATTTAAAAGTTCAGCCTTCTCAACATCCTGTCTTACCATTTCATCATTTTCATCCTGTAAAAATCCTATAGAATCTTTGACTTTTCTATTGCTTTTGACATATCCCCAAAATCCTTTTTTATTGCTTTTGACATCTCTTGCAAGCCTCAATTCATTTTCAGCTTTAGATAATCTGATTTGTGCCTTGCAGGTTCTGCAGACAGCATTATATTCTTCTTTAGATATGCCTCCTTTCCATTTTATAAACTTTTTTGCTTCCTTTTTAGCATGTGCTTAAGTTCTGTGTTCATCCATCCTGGTTTCCTTAAATGCTTCCTATTCTTCCCTCTTTTCGGAATTGTTAACAACTGTGCTTTGAGAATTTCATTTTTCAAGATTTCCCATCCTTCCTGGACATTTTTGTCTTTAAGGATATCCAGCCATTGGATCCCTCCAATTCTCTTTCTGAATCCCTTAAAATGTGCCTTTCTGAAATCTAACCTTGACGTCTGAGTCTTCACAGGTCTTCCGCCTCTAGTTATCCAAAATTCTAAAATAGCATGGTCGCTACCTCCTAGGGTCCCAGCCACTTTTACTTCCTCAACCATTTCCTCCCTGTTTATAAGGATTAGATCCAAGGTAGCAGTTCCCCTTGTTTTCTCCTTTACCTTTTGGAAGATAAAGTTGTCAGCAAGAGAGGATAAGAATTTCCTTGACCTGTTAGTTTTGCCTGAGAGAGATTCCCAACAAATGTCTGGATAGTTGAAATCTCCCATGACAACTATGTCATATTTTTTGGAGAACTTGGCCATTTGATGCATAAAGAGTTCATCCATATCTTCAGCTTGCACAGGCGGCCTGTAGTAAATGCCTACAATGGTGTCCTTTCCATTGTTCTGTCCTTGTATTCTTACCCAAACAGTTTCCACAGAACTCCCAGTCTCTGAAGCTTCAATCTCTGTGCAGATATACGCATTTCTAACATACAATGCGACACCCCCTCCTCGTTTATCAAGTCTGTTTCTTGCAAATAAGTTGTATCCTTCTAGTCTTGTATTCCAATCATGTGTATTGTCCCACCAAGTTTCAGTGATTCCAATGACATCATATTTATTTTCCTGTGTTAGTAGTTCCAATTCTCCTTGTTTGTTGCCCATGCTTTGTGCATTAGTATAGAAACATTTTAGTTTGTGATTGGTTTCTCTTTCTCCAATATTTTTTTTAATTAGATTCTTTCGTCTTTGTTCTTCTTTTCCACTTCTAATAGCAGAGTTCTCAGTAGCATTTGTCAGGTGTATGGCTTTTTCTGGTCTTTTGCTTCCCTTCCCATGTTGTTCTAGTTTAAAGCTCTCCTTACAAGTGTAGCAAGGCGACTTCCAAATACCTGCTTTCCAGTCTTCGTAAGGTGCACCCCATCTCTAGCAAGTAGTCCATCGTATAAGTAGTTCACTCCGTGATCCAGAAATCCAAATCGTTGCTGACGGCACCATCGACGTAGCCAGTTGTTCACCTGCAGAATCTTATTCCACCTCCTTGTTCCATGGCCATCCACTGGGAGGATGGAAGAGAAGACCACCTGCGCTCCCAGTTCTTTCACTTTCTTGCCTAAGTCTTCAAAGTCTCTGCAGATGGTTTCCAGGTCGTTTCTTGCGGTGTCATTTGTCCCCACATGTAGTAGCAGGAATGGGTAGTCATCTGTAGGTCTGAAGAGTCCTGATATCCTGTCAGACGCATCTTTAATTTTTGCACCTGGAAGACAGCACATTTCTCTTGAAGTTATATCCGGTCTGCAGATAACGGCCTCTGTTCCTCTCAACAGGGAATCCCCCATGACCACCACTCTCCGTTTCTTCTTCACAACATTTTTCTTTCTCCATCCAGGAGGACTCTGAAGGCGTACAAGGTTGCTGTTTGTTGGCAAAGTCTTATCCTGATGTATTTCTTCATCGTTTTCCTGCGTGAGAGCCTGGTACTGGTTCCTGAGCAGTATTGGTGCTGACTGCCTCCTGATCCTCCTGCTTCTCTGGGTCACATGTCTCCATTCCTCTGTTTCTTCAGGTGCACTTCGAATTTCTTCTCTTTCTGTAACATGAAGAGATAATTCTGCTCTGTCCAAGAACTCTTCACCTTCCTTAATGATCTTCAACGTAGCTAACCTCTCTTCGAGATTTTGCAACTTTTCCTCCAACAGGGTCACAAGCTTGCATTTGTGGCATGTGAAGTTTGGCTTTTCCACTGGTAAATCTGTGAACATGTAGCAAGAAATGCAGCTCAACAAATGGCTCCTGGCCTCTTCCATCTTGAGATTTCTTAAAAAGATGAAAGATGAGCCAAAATTTCTCCGATTTCCTCTTTTCAGCTGCAACGGCCAAAACCCAGTGATCGTTGAGCTCGCGGAGACTCTTCACTTATCCCAGAAGGCACTGGGAATATGCAAATGATCTCCTCAAGACTCTTCCCCTGGTTTCTCCGATTTCCTCTTTTCAGCTGCAACGGCCAAAACCCAGTGATCGTTGAGCTCGCGGAGACTCTTCACTTATCCCAGAAGGCACTGGGAATATGCAAATGATCTCCTCAAGACTCTTCCCCTGGTTTCTCCGATTTCCTCTTTTCAGCTGCAACGGCCAAAACCCAGTGATCGTTGAGAGACGCGGAGACTCTTCACTTATCCCAGAAGGCACTGTCATACACACTGAGCTTAACTGAGGCCTGCAGTTCATTGGATGTTGTTGTGGGGTCTTTTGTGACGTCTTGGATGAGTCTTTGCTGCGCTCCTTGGGGTTAATTTTGTTCAACCGGCCACTCCTGTTAAGGTTCACCACTGTTTCATGCTTTTCGTGATTTGTGGATAATGGTTCTCACTGAGGTTTGCTGAAATCCCAAAGCTTGAGAAATGACTTTATAACCTTTTCCAGACTAAAATCTCAATTACTGTTTCTCATTTGTTCCAGAATTTGGATCGTGGCATGATGTCTAGCTTTTGAAGATCTTTTGGTCTACTTCATTTTATCAGGCAGATCCTATTTAAGTGATTTCTTGATTAAGAACAGGTGTGGTAGTAATCGGGCCTGAGTGTGACTGAGGAATTTGAACGCCGACTCCCAAAGATATATGATGAACCACAGATATAACAAAATTAATTGAGGGAAGCAATCACTTTTTCACACAGGGCCCTGCAGGTTTGGATTTCTTTTTCCCTTAATAAAGACCTTCATTTAAAAACTGCATTTTGTGTTTACTTGTGTTATCTTTGCCCAATATTTACATTTGTTTGGTAATCTGAAACATTTATGCGTTACAAACATGCAAAAGAATAGGAAATCAGGAAGGAGCAAACACTTTCATACAACTGTCTGCCTTCTCGCCCCCAACTAAACTATGTGACGTCACTTTTGGTTAATAATATGAAGGGGGGGGAAACCTTATTCATATAAAACTCATTCACATGGGTTTAGAGATTCTAGGATACGTGATCATTTAAACACCAATCCAAACAGGACAAGCCGATATTTCCCTTTGGTACTGTATGTAATACACCCTTTCAAGAAAGTGTCCTCCCTGTGCATTTATGCTCATGAACTGCTTGCACTTCAGCATTTACGTGAATATATTGAGGTGTATATATAGACCGTGCATGTGGAGTTGTAAGGAACATGTGTATCTCCAGAGTGTGTGATGGGAAGTGGAGCTGGGAAGCCTATTCCTTCCTCCCGGCCCCTCCTGTTATTCCCAAACAATTTCTTGTTCTTCCTGAGGTGGGCAGCTTAACTCTTTCCTTGTTAACGGGCTCCATGAAGAAAAATTTAGGGAAAGGTCCTTAAGGAGAGCAGCACACCTCCAGTACTGAAACTATTCCATACATACAATGATGGTATCATTGTTTTGTTAACGTCACTTCTTTATGCATTTTGCCTAATGTTTAGAGACTTTTCCTTGGAATTAAGGAACCCATACAGATCACGATAAACAATTTCCAAATATTATAAAATGTGAATAAAATAAAAGATGCGAATAAAATAAGACTGAAAGCTGATCACTTTGAGCTGGTGACTGGTACCATATAGCTAGGCCAATAATCAGGGAATTACAGTAGAGTTCTTCAAAGAAGGTTGGGAGGAGTATCTCCTGAGACCTATGGTACTTTGTTGATACCTTAGGCAGGTATGAGGGATCTGGCTTTAATATTAATCTATCCCGGTATACCTGCAAAAAGGGTGGATCTATGGACAGGGCCTGGATATCACCCACTCTCCTAGCGGATGTCAGTGCTACCAAGAGGGCCGTCTTAAATGATAAATATTTAAGGGATATCGTATCTATCGGTTCAAAAGGTTTTTCTGTCAGGGCGTCTAACACCAAGTTCAAGTCCCATGTAGGGATTGTGGGTATGTGAACCGGAGTTATTCTTTCACATGCTGTAATGAATCGTGATATCCACTTATTCCCTGCTATATTATGGCCATACAGCGCCCCCAACGCAGACACCTGTACTTTCAGTGTGTTTACTGACAATCCCAATTCCTTCCCTTTTTGTAGGAATTCTAAGATAGGAACTATCGGGACTTCTGCTGTATGAGATGCTGTATGAAACTGTAGAAATTTCTTCCATATTCTTTTATAAATTTGGGTTGTGGACTGCTTCCTGCTCTGTAGGAGCGTAGTAATTAATGATTGCGAAAACCCTCTTGATCTTAATAGGTGCCTTTCAAGTTCCAAGCCGTCAAGTGTAAGTTGTCCACTTGAGGGTGGAAGAAAGGGCCTTGGGAGAGTAGGTTGGGGTTTGAGGGGAGAACCCAAGGATCTGTCACTGACATAATTTGTAGCCACGAGAACCACGGTCTCTTGGGCCAGAATGGTGCTATCAGGATTACTCTCGCCTTTTCCGCTCTGATTTTCCGAATCACTTGTGGCAGGAGAATCAATGGAGGGAAGGCGTATGCCAGCTTGAATTTCCATGAGGCCTGGAGGGCATCCAGTATGTCTGGGTGATCTGCTGGAGACAGGGAAGCAAAGGTCTTTGTCTGTTTTCCCTTGTGGCGAAGAGGTCCACTTGAGGATGCCCCCATAGAGCTACTATGTTCTGGAAGATTTGGCGATTGAGGCACCACTCCCCTTGCCGAAGTGTGTGTCGGCTTAAGAAATCTGCTTCTTGGTTGTCCTCTCCTCTGATATGAAGAGCTGAGAGGGACAACAAATTGCTTTCGGCTAAGCTTAAGATTCTTGCCGCAGAAGACATCAGAGTCTCTGATCGAGTACCTCCTTGTCTGTTTATGTAGGCCACTGTGGTGGTGTTGTCCGACAGGATCCTGACATGTTTCTGTTGGAGCTGTGGAAGGAAATGATGTAGAGCATAGTATACTGCTGTCAGTTCTTTTAAATTAGACGAGTATTCTCTCTCCTCTCTATTCCATCTTCCTTGACAAAAGCTATTCCCCATATGGGCTCCCCAGCCTTGGGGGCTAGCGTCGGTGGTTAGGATACCAGATGGTACTATGACCCATGGGACTCCTGAGGATAGATGGTCATCATCTAACCACCATTCCAGAGAAGTTAAGACCTCCTGAGTTAGAGTTATCTTGCTCTCGAGGTGACCACCATGTCGCCTCTCCTCCTGGAGGATCTGATGCTGAAGTGTGCGGACATGATAATGGGCCCACCGGACTGCAGGGGCACAGGAATCTAGCAACCCCAATAGCGACATTGCCCCTCTCGGAGACATGCGTGGTCTATGGCTGCCTCTACTTTCTCTTTTGTTAGTGAAATCTTTACCTGAGGAAGTAGACATTTCTGGGTTATGGAGTTCAATTGGAACCCCAAAAACATCTGGAGGGATTGCGGAACGAGCCTGGACTTCTGTATATTGATGATCCAGCCTAGGTCCTGCAAAGATGAGATTGCATCAGCCACTCTTTCGGTACATTGGGTATCCGAGTTCCCGATTATTAGGAAGTCGCCTAAGTAAGGTACGATTAAAGTATCTTTTTGACGAACATAGGCCATCACCTCTGCCATCACCTTGGTGAAGATTCTTGGCGCTGTTGAGAGGCCGAAAGGCATGGCTGTGTACTGAAAATGACGGACCTTGCCATCGAACACCACTGCGACCCTTAGATATTTTTGGTATCTATTATGGATAGGAAGATGATAATAAGCATCTTTTAAGTCAATTCCCGCCATCACACAATTTGGAAAGAGAAGCTTTATGGTGGATCTGATTGATTCCATCTTAAACTTATTTTTTATAAACGTATTAAGCTTCCTTAAATTAATAATTGTTCTAAACGTACCATCTGGTTTGGAAATTAAAAATAAAGGAGAGTAGAAGCCTCTACCTTCCTGTCCCTCTGTGACGTCCACTAAAACCCCCTTGCATAGTAGGCTCCGAATTTCTTCTTCGAGGGCCTTTTGTTGGGCCATAGAGTTAAGGCGGGTTAGGATAAAGAAATCATAAGGGTTTTGAAGGAATTCTATTTTCATTCCTTCTTTAATAATACCCAAGATCCATGGGTTTGAGGATATTTGTTCCCATTTTGGATAAAAGAACCGTAATCTACCCCCTACAGGTGGGTCTGATTTTTTAATTTCTATTTTCCCTTCGGAATGTTGGACCCCTGAACATGGTACCCTTTTGTTTCTCTTCTTTTGCGGCCCATCTATTTGATCTTTCCGTTTGCCTCCTTCTTCCAAACGGTCGCCTCTTAAAGGTTCTCCTATAGAAAATGATAGAAGAGTCAGGGAACGCCTTCTTCCTCTCCTTTGCTTTGGCGAGTATCTCGTCTAGGGCTTTCAAGAAGAGAAACTCGCCCTCACACGGGGTTGCACAAATCTTAGCCTTTGATTGCGCGTCCCCCTTCCAGCTCTTCATCCACAGCGCCCTTCTGGCGTTGTTCACAAGAGCTGCTGATCTTGCTGCCAGCCGTAGAGTGTCCGCCGACACATCAGCCATAAAGGCAGCTGCCCCTCTAATTAATGGGATAGCGGCCCGTAATTTTTCTCTGGACACCTTTTGCTCGATTTGCTGATCCAGCTGGTCCAACCACACGAGCATAGATCTAGTGGTGCATGTGCTGGCTGCCGCTGGCTTAAAAATACCCGTGGTAGATTCCCAAGACCTCTTCAATGATGATTCTGCCTTGCGGTCTAACGGGTCTGCCAACAAGCCTGCGTCCTCTACTGGAATAGCCGATTATTTCGAGGTAGAGGATATAACGGCATCCACTTTTGGCACTTTGGTCCATTTTAATAGCTCCTCATCGCTAAATGGATACTTTCTTTTTGAGGCTGATGGGAGAAAACTTCTTTGGTCATGTTTTTCCCATTCCCTCTTTATTAGGGCCTTAATTGCCGGTATTACCGGGAACGCTCTCCTTTTCTTTTCCGCCAATCCCGCAAACATTATGTCTTGTGCGGTTTGGGCACCCCTTGGTTCCTTACACCCCATAGTGCTTCTCACCGATTTGACTAGGTTGTCCACACTATCCAGGGGGAAACATGACCGTCCCTCCATGTCTGATGACGACGAGGATGTGAGTGAGGAGTCAGAGATTAACCCCCCTTCCTCCTCTGACTCTGAGCTGAGGGTTAACTGCTTTTTGCTGCCAGTCTCTGAGGGAGTTTTGGCGCGGTTTATAGCCTGTATCTCCTCCCTGATTATAGCTCTAATATCTTGTCGACAATGCGGCCCCCTGCTTTGTCTCTCTGGTGCACTGCTTACAGAGCTTCTTAGGGTAGGAGTCAGGGAGAGGTTCAGAGCATAACGCACATTCTTTATGCTTGGATTTATCCTTTTTCTTGGTCTAGAGGGGGACACCAAGGCGGGGGGGAGGAGAGGTCAGCTTAGTAGGCAGAGTATATACTTTGCACACTCACCCAGTGAAGCCTTATATTACCGGATCAGATGGCTGAGATCCCATCCTAGGCCTTGATTCTCCTGCTTCATTCCTGCGGCCGGTGTTGCGGTCCCTGGTGGAGCTACCTTTTGCAGAATCTCCCGCTGGAGCGTGCGCTTCCGTTGGGGACGACATTGCTGCATCGCCGCTCAGCTGGGCCGCTGTTTAAATAATTTGCCTCTCTCTTTTTTTTTTTCCTGCAGTCCCCCCGGAAGTTGCCCCTCCTCCCTGGGATCACCGCGCGCATGCCTCGACGCGCTCTCAGCCAACCCGCCCCGGAAGTTCAACCATTACTTCCGGGGGGTCAGGAGACTCTGCGCCGGCCGGCTACCGCGCCGCTTTGATGTGCGGCCCCCGCTCTCTATGCGGTCCCCTCTATGCACCGCCACCGTTGCTGTTTTTTTTTTCTTTTGTTCTGCGCCACTGGCGCTCTTACCACTCCCAGTAGCGGTGCGTCCCGGTGCCTACCGGCGCTCTCCTGGGTGAGACGGGGCGGCCCTCCCCGGACTCCGTCATCGCCCTTCGTTCACCAGACGAGGGGGGAGCCGTCTAGCGGAATCTCCCCCGACGCTGCCTCCGGACCACAGCCCCTGCCGTTCACATGGAGACGGCACAGGCGGCATGCCTGGCCCAGGTATTCTTTCCTGAAGGATATCGTGGCTCTGTTTGGAACAGGAAACCAAAACTGAGGAGGAAAGGCGGACCGCCCCCTTTTATCTTTCCTGTAGGGTTTCCTGTTCCAAATGGGGCGGATCCGATACCTCCAGTGGGTGCTGTCGTGGCGAAGGGTAAAAAAAAGCGCTTTATCAATTTTACCGCACGCGGAACGGTGTAAACGCACCCCCCAAAAGAAATTCATGAAACGCTGGTTTTTGTTCATTCTGCGTCCCAAAAATCGGAATAAAAAGCGAACAAAAGATGTCACGTGCCCGAAAATGATACCAATAAAAACGTCAACTCGTCCCGCAAAAAATAAGACCTCACATGACTCGGTGGGTCAAAATATGGAAAAATTATAGCTCTCAATATGTAGTAATGTAAACTTTTTACAATAAAAAGCGTCTTTTAGCGTGTGACAGCTGCCAAACATAAAACCCGCCATAAATAGTAAATCAAACCCCCCGTTATCACCCCCTTAGTTAGGGAAAAATAATAAAATTAAAAGAAAATGTATTTATTTCCATTTTCCCCATTAGGGTTAGGGGTGTGTTGGGGTTAGGGTTGGAGTTAGAATTGGGGGGTTTCCACTGTTTGGGCACATTAGGTGCTCTCCAAATGCAACATGGCGTCTGATCTCAATTCCAGCCAATTCTGCGTTGAAAACGTCAAATGGTGCTCCTTCCCTTCCAAGCTCTGCCATGCGCCCAAACAGTGTTTTACCCCCACATATAGGGTATCAGCCTACTCAGGACAAATTGCAAAACAAATTTTGGGGTCCAATTTCTCCTGTTACCCTTAGGAAAATAAAATCGGGGGCAAAAATATCATTTTTGTGAAAAAAATTTATTTTTTTTATTTTTTTATGTTCACACCCAGGCGTTATAAACTTCTGTGAAGCACTTGGGGGTTCAAAGTGCTCACCACACATCTAGATAAGTTCCGTGGGGGGTCTAGTTTCCAAAATGGGGTCACTTGTGGGGAGTTTCAATAGTTTAGGTACATCAGGGGCTCTCCAAATGCACAGGACACCCGCAGACCATTCCATCAAAGTCTGCATTCCAAAACATCACTACTTCCCTTCCGAGCCCCGACGTGTGCCCATACAGTAGTTTTCTCCCACATATGGGGTATCAGCGTACTCAAGACAAATTGGACAACAACTTTTGGGGTCCAATTTCTCCTGTTACCCTTGGGAAAATAGAAAAAATAGGGACTAAAAGATCATGTTTGTTGAAAAAAAAATACAATTTTTATTATTTTCACACCCGGTCGTTCTAAACTTCTGTGAAGCACTGGGGGGGTTCAAAGTGCTCACCACACATCTAGATAAGTTCCTTAGGGGGTCTATTTTCCAAAATGGGGTCATTTGTGGGGGGTTTCCACTGTTTAGGTAAATCAGGGGCTCTCCAAAGGCAACATGACACCCGCAGACCATTCCATCAAAGTCTGCATTCCAAAACGTCGCTGTCACTCGGGGCTTAGGTCAACTAAGGCTGAAATACCTGGGGCCCCTGTGGTGTCCCTTTAACTAGGGGAAAACCTGTCTGACCCTCAACCCAGGGTTTTTGCTGATGGTGCAAATGCCTGAGCCTCCAACCTTTCCTTATCTCCTGCTCAGCCCTAAGCTTAACCCTCCACCCAGTGAGGAGACAAACCACCAAAGCCCCACACAATAATGACAGACAGGGAGAACTTAAACTGCACCGCGCCGCATACACACAGGACTATACAGTAATGTGAACAGGGCCAAACAAAACACAAATATGGGAAGGTGAAAAGGTAACAACGGATCATACGCCACCAGATACGAATCTCTCTCTCTCCAACACCTCCACTCCAGACCGGAACCACTTGGTATGAAACACAAGCTATAATCGGCGACGCCCATAGGCCAGCACGACTATTTAAAGACCGTGGGCGTGACCAAACATCCAACCTGATCTCCAGCTAGATTAACCCCCGATAGCCTGAGAAAATCAAGTCGGCGCCACTGAGGCTATAGTGGACGGAGGTGGAACTACCTCTGCCTGCCGGACGCTGTGGTGTGAATAGCGTCCGACATGACAGTCACTACTTCCCTTCCGAGCCCTGACATGTGCCCATAAAGTAGTTTTCTCCCACATAGGGTGGATACGCGTACTAATGACAAATTGCACAACTTTTGGAGTCCAATTTCTCCTAGTACCCTTGGGAAAATAAAAAAATTGGTGACTAAAAGATCATGTTTGTGGAAAAACTAAGATTTTTTTATTTTCACGCCCAGGCGTTATAAACTTCTGTGAAGCACTGGGGGGGTTCAAAGTGCTCACCACACATCTAGATAAGTTCCTTGGGGGGGGGTGTCTAGTTTCCAAAATGGTGTCATTTGTGGGGGGGTTTCACCGTTTTGGTACATCAGGGGCTTTCCAAAAGCGACATGGTGTCCTATCTCAATTCCAGCCAAAAACGTCAAACAGTGCTGCTTCCCTTCCGAGCTCTGCCATGCGCCCAAATAGTGGTTTACCCCCACATGTGGGGTATCAGCGTACTCAGGACAAATTGCACAATAACTTTTAGGGTCCTGTTACCCTTGGGAAAATAAAAATTGAGGGTGAAAAGATCATTTTTGTGGAAAAAATGATTTTTTAATTGTACTGCTGTACGTTATAAACTTCTGTGAAGCCCTTGTGGGTTCAAAGTTCTCACCACATATCTAGATAAGTTCCTTGGGGGTTCTAGTTTCCAAAATGGGGTCACTTGTGAGGGGTTTCCACTGTTTAGTTACATCAGGGGCTCTCCAAACGTGACATGGCGTCCGATCTGAATTCCAGCCAATTTTGCATTGAAAAAGTCAAACGGCGCTCCTTCCATTCTGAGCTTTGCCATGCGCCGAAACAGTGGTTCCCCCCCACATATCAGGTATCAGCGTACTCAGGACAAATTGCACAATAACTTTTCCAGTCCAATTTCTCCTGTTACCCTTGGTAAAAGAAAAAAATTGAACATGAAGTATTTTTTTGTGAAAAAAAAGTTAAATGTTCATTTATTTTTTTTAACTATTCAAAAAAATTCCTGTGACACACCTAAAGGGTTAATAAGCTTCTTGAATGTGGTTTTGAGCACCTTAATGGGTGCAGTTTTTAGAATGGTGTCACTTTTGGGTATTTTCTATCATATAGAGCCCGCAAAGTGACTTCAAATGTGATGTGGTCCGTAAAAATAAAATAGTGTTGCAAAAATGAGAAATCGCTGGTCAACTTTTAACCCTTGTAACTTCCTAACAAAAAAAAATGTTGGTTCCAAAATTGTGCTGATGTAAAGTAAGCATGTGGGAAATGTTACTTATCAAGTTTTTTTGTGTGCCGTATCTCTGTGATGTAAGGGCATAAAAATTCAAAGTTGGAAGATTGCGAAATTTTAAAAATTTTCGCCAAATTTCCATTTTTTTCACAAATAAACGCAAGTTATTTGAATGAAATTTTACCCTAACATGAAGTACAATATGTCACGAGAAAACAATGTCAGAATCACCGGGATCCATGGAAGCGTTCCAGAGTTATTACCTCAAAGGGACAGTGGTCAGAATTGTAAAAATTGCGCCGGTCATGAACGTGCAAACCACCCTTGGTAATGAAGGGGTTAAAGAGGTATTTGTACCTGGACATTTCCACTTAATACAACAGCAATAAAAGACTAGGCCTTCACTGCAGTATTTTACCATAAGGCTGGAGTCACACTAGCGTATGGCATCGATACGATATGTTAATGACCTTCAGCTCCTGCTCTGCTGCAGGCAGGAGCCGAGTGTAATGCTACCGTGCTCCGATACTCTTCGACAGAGAATCGGAGCACAGCTGCTGAGGAGGCGGAGAAAGTAATTTCTCCATCTCCTCCGTGGCTGGCGTATATCGCACCACACTCGGATGATATCCGAGTGCTGTGCATTGTGTCACTTGCTCCCAAATACTTATATGGGTGCGAGTGAGCCTAGACTCAGCCGAGTCTCGGTGCCAATTGCAGCATGCATGAGCTGCTTGCACAGAGCTATGTATGGGCTGATTAATAAGTCTACGGGTCTGTACATGAACTCTCGGAGCTGTATACGGACCCATAGACTTATTGGCTCCATACACCACCTTATGCGAGCAGGTCAGCAGGAACTGCTTACTTCAGAACATGGTTTCGACCCATTGGTGTGGGTTCCCGGAACCATCACCAACAAGCGATACTTTCACTGGCTTCAATATATAATTGTGCTCAAAAGTTTACATACCCCAGCAGAATGTTTGCTTTCTTGCCCCTTTTTTCAGAGAATATGAATAACACCAGATCTTTTTCTCCACTCATTGTTAGTGGTGGGGTGAAGCCATTTATTGTCAAACTACTGTGTTTTCTCTTTTTAAATCATAATGACAACCCAAAACATACAAATGATCCTGACCAAAAGTTCACGTACCCCATTTCTTAATACCATGCATTGCGCCCTCTAACATCAATGACAGCTTGAAGTCTTTTGTGGTAGTTATGGATGAGGTTCTTTATTTTCTCAGATGGTAAAGCTGCCCACTCTTTTCAAAAAGCCTCCAGTTCCTGTAAATTCCTGGGCTGTCTAGTATGAACTGCACGCTTGAGATCCCGAGAGTGGCTCAATGATATAGAGTTCAGGAGACCGAGATGGCCACTCCAGACCCTTCACTTTGTTCTGCTGTAGCCAATGACAAGCTGACTTGGCCTTGTGTTTTGGATCGGTGTCATGTCGGAACGTCAAAGTACGTCCCATGCGCAGCTTCCGGACTGAGGAGTGCAAATTTGCCTCCAGTATTTACCAAAAACGTGCTGCATTCATCTTTTCTTCACCTTTGCCCAAGTTTCCTGTGCATTTGTAACTCACATGCCCAAAACATCAGCAATCCACCTCTGTGCTTTACAGTAGGAATGGTGTTCCTCTCATCATAGACCTTATTGACCTCCCTCCAAATGTAACGTTTATGGTTGGGGCCAAAAAGTTCAATTTAGGTCTCATAACTCCAAATTACCTTGTTCCAGAAGTTTTGAGTCTTGTCTCTGTGCTGTTTTGTGTATTGTAGGCGAGATACTTTGTGGCATTTGCGCAGTAATGGCTTTCTTTTGGCGACTTGACCATGCAGCCCATTTTTCAAGTGCTTCCTTATTGTGCATCTTGAAACAGCCACAGTATTAGTTTTCAGAGAGTCCAGTATTTCAGCTAATGTTTTTTGTGGGTTTTTCTTTGCATTCTGAACAATTTTCCTGACACTTGTGGACAAATCTTTTGTTGGTCTACCTGACCGTGGATTTGTTTTTATATAGCCCCTGATTTTCTATTTGTTAATCACAGTTTGAACACTGCTGACTGCATTATCAATTCCTTGTATATCTTTTTGTATCCCTTTCCTATTTTATACAGTTAAACTACCTTTTCGCACAGATCCGTTGACAGTTCTTTGCTTTCTCCATGACTCACAATCCAGAAACGTCAGTGGCTGCATTAAAGATGCAACAGTCTGCCTGGATCCCAGAAACTCACTCAGCTTTTATGCACACACTGATTACAAGCAAACAGGTAACAGGTGAGGTTACCTTTAGTAGCCATCCAAACCCATTTGTGTCAACTTCTGTGCATGTTATCAGGCCAAAATCACCAGGGTATGTAAACTTTTAATCAGGGTCATTTGGGTGTTTTGGGTTGTCATTATGATATAAAAAGAGAAAGCACAGTAGTTTGACAATCAATGGCTTCCACCAACCACTAACCATGAGTGGAGAAAAAGATTTGGTGTTATCTATTTATATAATTGCCTTGTAATGTTTTCATTTACTGTTCTGTCCAGATGTCACCGTATCCCAGAATTTCAAGCGGAGGAAATTCACCGACCGCCATATTGGGACACCCAAGTGATGGGTGTCTCAATATGGAAACTGCTGGTGGTACCAACCTATTGTGCGGTACCACCAGCGGAACACTGTCACATTACACACTCTCACTCCCTCTTGAGCAGTACCACCAGCGGAGCACCTTCACACTGCGCGAATTCCACGCAGGCACAGTGAATCATTCGGCTGATCCCAGCGGCAGATGCGTGACGTGTCTACAGGCAGAGGAAGCCAGTCACATTAAAGGGGTTTTCCTACAAACAAAAGTTCATTTTAAAAATTGTCTGACCGTGTACGGAGCCATACCACATCTCCTGGGCAGGGGAGGAAGCAAAAGACAATACTGACATTACAGCAGGGGATCACAGAGGATTCAGGTAATGAGGTAAAATATTTCACTGACTTTTTTAAAAATATTTTACCTCACAAAATGAATCCTCTGCGATCTCCTGCTGTAATGTCAGTATTGTCTTTTGCTTCCTCCCCTGCCCAGGAGCTGTGGTATGTTCTGTGCATGGTCAGACACAGGGGTGAGAGAGACAGAGCACGGGGGGGGGGGGGGGGGAGACAGCTCAAACGGGACACCACGAGGGGAGAACACAGCACAGAAAGGAGAGAGACAGCAGACAAGGGGGATAGCACATGGGGTAGACAGGTGAAAGAAGAGAACACAGACAGGAGAAATCAGCACATGGGGAAAGAGTGGATAGGTGGGTGAGTACATGGGGGGGGGGGGATTCTCAACGCTGTAAAGCCTGCCCCCACCGTGACATTACCACCCTACTCCCGATGCGATTGACTCGATGGAGGCCCGATGCTTTCATATTCTCTGAAAAAAGGCCTAGAAAGCAAAGATTCTGCTAGGGTATGTAAACTTTTGAGCACAACTGTACAAAAGTTTAAAAACTAATGATTCACTTTAAAGAGATTCTAAAAGACATTAGAAAGCCAATTGTAGAGTTCTTTATGTGCTTGCAAGTGTAGGGAGGAGGACCCCCACAGAGTGTCCGGGCCGGAACCAAGGGGACCGCCATCCGAGTTCCTAAGGAAACAGTACCCGGGGAACAGAGGAGGAGAGTGGACTGTTGAGAGTGACAGGACAGCAAGGGGAGGGGCAAGTATAAAAGGGACAGGGAGCGCGCAGAGGAGTCAGTTGGTGATACGTCAGACACGGAGCAGGAGACGGAGGGGGCGTGAGAGAACGGGAAGGACCCTGACAGTTCAGAGAAGAGACAAGCAGCAGAGGGTAGATACGCAGTGGCCCTCAGGAAAGAAGCGCCAAGCTTACCAACAGGGGACTGCCTCTTCACCCCAATCCCGGGTTACGATCTGTCCCCGGTCATCCTTGGCCGTTACTGCTGAGCTCAAGCCCTCCGTGGCCTGTCCGCTCCCTCTCTTGGCTGCTGCCATCCCCCTTCAGCCCGCGGTTGCGGCCTGCCCGCTGCCACCCGCGGATGTTGCCGTTTCACGTCAGTCCGTGGTTGCGGCCTGTCTATCACCACTCACAGCCGCCTTCACCCCGCTGCAGTCGGCAGTTGGGGCCTGTTCCTCACCAACAGAGACACTCTACACACAGCCCCAGGCTGTGTGCACGGCCAGTAAACCGCCACTCTTGAGCACTGTGACACAATCCTGCTTGGGGACAGGAGTCCCATTGAACTCGATAACAAGCGCAACCCCGCTGTTACAACAGGGGGTTACTTCATCTCAGGACTCCATCAGGGCCTGTTGTGCCCCAACTCCTCTGGGCGCTGGAACGCCCGAAGACTACTCCAAATCTTCAGCAGCTGGGCCCAGCGGCTGCGATGCCAAGGCAGTCTCAAAGACGCCAAAGCCGCTTCATCAGCAACGCAGCTTCCACAGACGCCGAGGGACGTCAGGACGGATAAGTGACATTATAGGAGTATAAGGACCCGTAGACAGCCATACCGTGGCCACATAGTAACCGGCCTCGACCGGGTTAGTCGTGTTCTTTTCAAATAGTGTTTGGATGTACTGAGTCCATGCAAGGACAACTGTTATTCCTTTTTGGTTGCTTAGTATAGCCCTAGCGGCTTTAAATGATAAAAGTTTGCTTTTCAAAGTTCAACCAGTCTCGCGTCTCGTCACTGCATCCTGCGAGCCTGCTGTTACCTACACTTGCACCCTACAACTATACCTTATAGAGTGGATAGGCCTCTGCGCGCAGATTTCAGTCACTACAGATTCTGCTGTACAAATAACTTTTAATCTTTTGTAAAGGGGCATGTACTGTACTCCTGACTGTGACCTATATTTTCTGTGCAGTTCAGAAATTCAAAAGGATTGCCGTACTTACAGGAAGTCCCACTAATACATCTGCCCTACGATCAAGGATTTGTCTTCAGTTATTAATACTTCTGAGAACCTCTGGAAACATTCACATGGAGATTTGTGCATGGAAGTAGGAGCTCCTTATTTTAGTCTTTATTTAGATCAGTGTCAGATGCCCAATTAAAGTATTCTATGATGGTACAATTATACAATAGATTGAGAGAAAGTCCATAAACCAGACTAACAAAAGCAAATACCTAAAGGAATAGTGAGTACGATAAAGTAGTTTGAAAATTCAAGGAGTTGGCGGGCGGACAGAGCTTCCTCTTTTAGTTTGATGTCAAAAGACTTTGGATATGTAACAGGTATGCCAGTAAAGAGACAAGTTGCTTAACACTTCCCTTTATGGCAACCTTAAAAAAGTAAATTCTTAAAAGCTGAACTACACACTTAGTGGAGCCTACTATACCAGAGCTTCAGTAAATTTTTTTTTACAATAAAATGTTGACCGATAATGGTCAGTCTTTAGAGAGACAGTAGTAAAGTTTGACTTTTTCTTAAAGTGCAAACATTTATTTATTAATGTATAAAAGTGAAATGGTTTATATATACACATAATAGAATATATAAACAGCATGTCGCCTAAACTCTGCAAATGCTGAAGTCCCCAGACCATAGGAGACTGCGGTTGGTATCTCACCATATGTCCTATTTTGTGGCGCTATTAGTTGTGAAATGGGCACTACCTCTGGAGTGCCTTGTTCATGGCTGTAGATGGATGTTGGCAATACTTCATTATAGCCCAAAACTGAGTTACAATTTTCGACTGTCACGTGTAATTGCTGTGATCTGAGCCGAGTCGTCATGTCATAGCGGCGATCAGATCTCCGTAATGTTCGGTAGGTGCTCACGAGTGCTCTACTCAGATCACAGTAACTGTCCATGTATCTAATCCTCACAGGTTATTGAGCTAGTATCTAATTTAAACATTTCTCCTTGTGGAGAGTGACATGAAAGAGTAAAGGCCCCGTTACACGCAACGATATTGTGAACGAAATCGTTGGAACGTCACCAGTTTGGTGACGTTGCAGCGATGTTGAAACGACATCGTTGCGTGCGACACGTAGCAACGATCAACGATCAGTTGGCTGATCGTTAATCGTTGCCTAATGGTCTGGGCCATAAATCTATCATTGGTCTCCCGCTGGGCAGCACACATCGCTGCGTGTGACAGCGAGAGACCAACGATCAGCGAGCTCCCAGCGCCATACAGGAGACGCTGGGAGCTGGTATCCAGAGTAAACAGCGGGTAACTAAGCACCGCGCAGCTCTTAGTTACCCGCTGTTTACCCTGGATACCTGCGTGCTCGCTGGTCCTGATCGCTGGTAAGTCTGCCTATGTGACAACTCACCAGCGATCAAGCTATGTCCCAGCGATCCCATCCACGTCGGATCATTGGTGGGATCGCTGGCACATTGAAGCGTGGAACGGGGCCTTAAGGAGACTTATAGGCCATACAATACTTCTTTGGGATTTTAAATATGCTAATTGCCTCAGAGAGGTAGAGCATTTGAACTCTAGTGCCATCCATGGAAATAGCAATCCTAAAAGTCAACATAGACTCTTTAACGAGCCTTGCCACATGACTTAAGGCCCTGTCTCACATAGCAAGATCGCTAATGCGTCACCGATTTTGTGACGCGACAGCGATCTCGCTACATGTGACACATAGCGACTTCCTTCACACATTCAGTTTTTATTTCTGCAGAAGACATAGGTCTTAATTAGCCCTACCCTAAAAATGTGTTCGGAAATTAGTGAATAATTTTAGAATTTAAATTGTTTCCTTCAGCTGCAGGCTCCAAAGAAATCAATGGAAGTATAAAATAGCAGAATATTGCTGGTGCGGTACTGCAACGAAGTGTCACTATTCTTTCTGGCAACATCGCTTGTCCATGCCACTGCTTGAGAAAGTATAAACAGTGCAGATCAGGTCACATCTGTGTGTCAAAGTCCATGATTCAGACCAGCCATGGGTATCCCAACCCAAACTCAGTAGCCTTCTAAGCGTATAAGAGACTGTCAAGTTTGAGTCAGGAGATCCGAGATCAGTCCATGGATCCCGCTTCCTACTCTGACCACAATACACAAATATCCACACCCGGTCTTACTGAGGAGGGTTTATAATGTGTGCGCAACAAACACTTTTTCCATTTTGTCATAAACTTTCCAGGAGGCATAACAGAAGAACAGCGCAACGCAGACTTCTAGGAGAAAGTTCTCCAGAATTGGTTTTTAAAATTAAGATTGCAAGAATTTTACAACAATAGACATGTTTGGACTGGTGACTCTTCTAAAGGGGCAATTTAAGCAATCAAATTATTCTTCATTGGCTCAGAAACTAGAGCTTCATTTCTAAGAGGTTTTCCCACCACTGGGATATTAATATCACAAAGGTGGGGGTCCAACAGCCTGTGCCTCCACCCATCTGCGGTTTACATCTTGCTGCCAGAGCTGCTAACGGTGTGGAGCGCAGCGCCACAGCTCCATCACACTGGCTAGGTGACCAATATCCGAGAGGTGGAAAACCCCATTTAAAAAAGGTACTTTATATTATATAGACATTTCCTTATTAGAATATGTGCAGACGATCAGTAAACGCTGCAGGTTGGACGCAATGTACTTGTGCAGCGTCCAGATGTTACAGCATAGTGGATGGGATCTCAAGAAACCCCATGTCAACTATGAATGCAGAGACACCTGCGGCACACTCACGGAGACGGACATGTGGCGTGTCTTTCTAGACAGCAGCAGGTCAATTTCTCTTGCGGAGACAATAGTTTCCCCAAGAGAAATGAGATAAATAGAATGTATTGGACGCGGTGATTGCGCACGGTTCAGTGATCACATGCGGATTTACCTGCCTTCAATAGACGGCGGCGCTTTGGGCACAGCGATCATACGCCAAGTCCAAAGCACTGATCGTTCCGGATCGTGGGTACCCGGCCTACCCCAGGTACACATTATATAGATCATATTACAACCTAAACGTCTAGGATAAAGTGGCAGAACGGGTAGGCTTAAACAGCAGCAAAATTGAACAAGTAATTCAATTGAGAAGGCTCATTTACAGACTGGAATAGAAGCACATGTACAGATCTTGTAAAGTTAATTACGTAGATTTAACAAATTTACATAAAACGTTAAAAGGGGGTCTCCATCACTTGACAGACCCTTCTTAAAGCTCAGCTAAATAGCACAAAAACAGAGTATACTTATCTCCCCGACTGGTGCTATTCCCCCAATTTCCATACTGAGGCTAACAATATGGTCAGGTGACATTTGCTGATCGGCTGCAGCGGTCACCTAGTTTGTCACCGGTCTACTGGGGATACACATTGGATATGCTTGTGGCTCATTTGAGAAGACCACCTTGTTGCCCCCCCATCAGTTTTGTACAATTAAAAAGAAATGCAAAACAGCACCCCAAGTCTCAGCTTCTCTGAGTGACAAGTGAATATGAGAAAACTTGCAATATACAGTATCTTATCAGAGAATTTTTTTTTTTTTCTTACTAAACATTTTACACCAATCTCTGACGCTGAAGAGGAGGACAAAAAAAAAAAAACAAAAAAACAGACAGTGGAACTAGTGACAAATATAAGACACATAGTTAAATGGTTGCAAAACACTTTTTTGATAAATTATCTGCATTTCTTTCCAGCAAAGGCGAGATGAGGACATGAGCTAATAGAGACAGTCAGCGATCGATCTATCGGCCTTCACTATAATAAGTCACTCGTCCTCTACCGAGCCCCATCATCGGCACAGAACGGAAGGAAAGACATGTGGGCCTCTACAGCATTGCCTGAATACCCAGCTGATACTAGTTGCTGATTCAATGATTTGAAGCCATTTTACTGTATGAAAAGACCATTATAACCAATTTTACACTCACAAGCCATTATTGATTCCATTATGGAGACTTTACCTAATGCATCAAGTGACAGGTATGACATCATTGCTGATAATGTGATATCACTCCACAAATACATCCATTGCACAAGGTTCCAAAGCACAAATATGTACCGGGAACTATTAAGTCACTGCATCAAATGAGATTCTTACCACTGAAGTAGCATTTCTTGGTAAAAAGGAAGAATGAATAAGACAGTGATGAGCTGGTGGTAAGAAATTCCTATCATATGTAACAGTGTTTCACAGGACATTTCACAATTCTCTATTCCTGGAAGTCGAATAGCTGGAAAGAGAAGCCAATGAGGCAAATGGTTGTGACCAGTGTCGGAATGGGGCGCCATGGGCCCGCCAGTAACCAACTCCAGGGCCCCACTTTTCAACTACCGGTACATGCAATCTCGCTCCTCAATCACTAGTGTATATAACAATGAACAGGGGAAGATTGTTACAAGAATAAGATGCTGCCTGTGTCCGTACATAGCGATTGAAGTATATAGTGCTAAGTGCTGCTCATATAAGAGGGTGGTGGCCCACCAGAGGATTCTCCTGTTCTCCAGTGGGCCAGTCCGAACCTGACCAGGGGCCCATCGGAGGATTCTCCTGTTCTCCAGTGGGCCAGTCCGAACCTGACCAGGGGCCCATCGGAGGATTCTCCTGTTCTCCAGTGGGCCAGTCCGAACCTGACCAGGGGCCCATCGGAGGATTCTCCTGTTGGCCAGTCCAAGTCTGAATGTGACATGGGATTTATTACTGGCACCTAACATGTTGGTGTAACACTCATTGTTGCACGTTCCTTGGCTATTTTAGATCTGTCCACCATTCAGGTGTTGCTTCTTTCTACATCCTTAAGAAGATTGCCTCGCTGCTTCTCCATGTACAAACTGCAATTCATGATACAATTGAATATAGAAAAAAAACAAATAATGGAATGAACATATTTAAAAAAGGTTCACCAGTTGACAATTTTTTTTTTTTTTTTTTTTTTTTTTTTTTTTTTTTAAGAGTTCCAGTAGGACATAAAAATGAGACAACTGTGCCACAAGACGGCCTAATTTGGATCCAAATGGGCGATATCCTATTGGATGATATTTCTAATGATATGTCCTGTAGGTGCACTGATAATAAAGTCACAATGCAGTTACAAGTGGATCTGCACCTTTTTTGCATATATGGAATCACAGAATAATTTCCTCTGGTGAGCACAGGAAATCCCAGTGTCACAATGAGTACTCCTAAGCCATTATTTCACTTAAATGCCAGTTAATGGGAGATAAACCACAGGACTTGGCAAAGTCCACTAAGCAATATACTGAATTGCCGTGTTCCATCACGTACAATGATTCAAGTCGGCCGCTGTGGATTTCACCTGATCCATCGGAAGTTGCTACAGAAAACTAACAGTCTTTTTGCCGAGTTTTCGAGTGGAAACTGAGGAGTTTTGAGATTTGGGAGAGTTTCCACTCAGTTGCTGCTTCAAAACAAAACAGTCTCCATTTCCCAACAGGAGTTTTTCAAAACCTTTAAGTGTGGAAAAAAAAAAAAAAGAGAAATCTGAACGTATGAACACCAAAGTGATTTTACAAAAGAAATATATAGTTTTGTTCCAAGCATTTTTTTTTTTTTTTTTTGCTCGGGTCTACTCAAAGAAGAAACTCGTAAAATAAAAATGTGCACATAAGGGTGTGCGCTTTAAAGTACTATTAAGCAGATTCCATTTGGAACCTGCCTGAAAAAGTGCTCAATAGATGTGAAAAAATAAGAAAAATTAACAGATGCACAGCACTGTCAAAACAACTAGCTGGGCATACGTTTCATGTTCTCATATTTTTTTTAAATCACTTCAGGCTTCAGAAGCCACGAGGTAACTGAAAGAAGTGACCTGACCACAGGAAAAACGGCAAGAAAACATTTCAGGGAAAAAAAAAAAAAAAAAACTTAAAACACATCATGTACACATCCTAAGGCTCCAATTCTTCAAGGCAAATCTCTCACTGGTCTTGATTAGGGGGCTTAAGAGTCAGAGGATCCTCTTCATAAATCTGGAGCATCCGACGAATGGCGTACACCTCAGTGCGCCACGCCAGAAAACTTACTTCAGTCCCTGACATGCCACCGTCCCACCCCAGCTCTGCGTATTTTGGTGGCGCTGAAAAGACTGGCATCAAAGACGCCAATTTTTGTGCATCTCAGAGATGCATCAAAATGTCACTTTTCAAAACACTTTACACCAGAAATCTGGCAAAATTGCTTTGATGAATAGGTGCTCAAGTGTACACTGTATTTGTGCACTTTGTACGATCATTATGAATCAGACACTGGCTTCTACCATTTAGAATGCATTCTGAAACACACTTTAGAGAAAACATATTTGAAGAGCCAAGCAGGAACTGTGTCTCACATGACTAGTTCAAGGCAGACCCCCGGCGGTTTTTCCTCACTCAATTATTCTGACAAGTCTCTCTCTAAAATTGCACATAGGGTGAATACTGTCAGTATCGGGAAGCATGGCAAAGGTTTGGAGAAGAAACCAGCAGTATTGGGAAGCATGGTAGAAAATGGGAGAAGAAACCAGCACTGGCACGAAGCACAGTAGAGGATGAGAGAAACCAGAACTTGCGGGAAGCATGGCAGAGGTGGGGAGAAGAAACCAGCACTGGCGGGAAGCATGGCAGAGGTGGGGAGAAGAAACCAGCACTGGCAGGAAGCATGGCAGAGGTGGGGAGAAGAAACCAGCAGTATGGGGAAGCAAGGCAGAGGATGGGAGAGGAAACCAGCACTGGTAGGAAGCATAGCAGAGGATGAAAGAAGAAACCAACACTGGCAGGAAGCATGGCAGAGGATGGGAGAAGAAACCAGCACTGGCGGGAAGCAAAGCAGAGGATGAGAGAAGAAACCAGCACTGGCAGGAAGCATGGCAGAGGATGAGAGAAGAAACCGGCACTGTCAGGAAGCATGGCAGAGGATGAGAGAAGAAACCGGCACTGTCAGGAAGCATGGCAGAGGATGAGAGAAGAAACCGGCACTGTCAGGAAGCAAAGCAGAGGAGGGGAGAAGAAACCAGCACTGGCGGAAAGCAAGGCAGAGGTTTGGAGAAAAAAACAGCAGTATCTGGAAGCATGGCAGAGGATGGGTGAAGAAACCAGCACTGGTGGGAAGCAAGGCAGAGGTGAGGAGAAGAAACCAGGACTGGTGGGACGCATGGCAGAGGTGGAGAGAAGAAACCAGCAGTATCGGGAAGCATGGCAGAGGATGGGAGAAGAAACCAGCACTGGCGGGAAGCATAGCAGAGGATGAGAGAAGAAACCAGCACTGGGAGGAAGCATGGCAGAGGTGGGGAGAAGAAACCAGCAGTGGCGGGAAGCATGGCAGAGGAGAAGAAACCAGCAGTATCAGGAAGCAAGGCAGAGGATGGGAGAAGAAACCAGCACTGGCGGGAAGCATAGCAGAGGATGAAAGAAGAAACCAACACTGGCAGGAAGCATGGCAGAGGATGGGAGAAGAAACCAGCACTGGCAGGAAGCAAAGCAGAGGATGAGAAAAGAAACCAGCACTGGCAGGAAGCATGGCAGAGGAGGGGAGAAGAAACCAGCACTGGCAGAAAGCATGGCAGAGGAGGGGAGAAGAAACCAGCACTGGCAGAAAGCAAGGCAGAGGTTTGGAGAAGAAACCAGCAGAATCAGGAAGGATGGCAGAGGATGGGAGAAGAAACAAGCAATGGCGGGAAGCATGGCAGAGGTGAGGAAAAGAAACCAGCAGCATCGGAAAGCATGGCAGAGGATGGGAGAAGAAACCAACACTGGCGGGAAGCATAGCAGAGAATGAGAGAAGAAACCAGCACTGGCAGGAAGCAAGGCAGAGGTGAGGAGAAGAAACCAGCACTGGCAGGAAGCAAGGCAGAGGTGAGGAGAAGAAACTAGGACTGGTGGGACGCATGGCAGAGGTGGAGAGAAGAAACCAGCAGTATCGGGAGGCAAGGCAGAGGATGGAAGAAGAAACCTGCATTGGCGGGAAGCATAGCAGAGGATGGGAGAAGAAACCAGCACTGGCGGGAAGCATGGCAGAGGTGAGGAGAAGAAACCAGCACTGGCTGGAAGCATGGCAGAGGTGAGGAGAAGAAACCTGCATTGGCGGGAAGCATGGCAGAGGATGGGAGAAGAAACCAGCACTGGCGGGAAGCATGGCAGAGGTGAGGAGAAGAAACCAGCACTGGCTGGAAGCATGGCAGAGGTGAGGAGAAGAAACCAGCACTGGCTGGAAGCATGGCAGAGGTGAGGAGAAGAAGCCAGCACTGGCTGGAAGCATGGCAGAGGTGAGGAGAAGAAGCCAGCACTGGCTGGAAGCATGGCAGAGGTGAGGAGAAGAAACCAGCACTGGCTGGAAGCATGGCAGAGGTGAGGAGAAGAAACCAGCACTGGCTGGAAGCATGGCAGAGGATGAGAGAAGAAACCAGCACTGGCAGGAAGCACGGCAGAGGATGAGAGGAGAAACCAACACTGGCAGGAAGCACGGCAGAGGATGAGAGAAACCGGAACTTGCGAGAAGCATGGCAGAGGTGGGGAGAAAAACCAGCACTGACGGGAAAGCAAGACAGAGGTTTGGAGAAGAAACCAGCAGTATCAGGAAGCATGGCAGAGGATGGGAAAAGAAACCATCACTTGCGGGAAGCATGGCAGAGGTGGGGAGAAGAAACCAGCGCTTGCGGGAAGCATGGCAGAGGTGGGGAGAAGAAAGCAGCACTGGCAGGAAGCAAGGCAGAGGATGGAAGAAACCAGCGGATGAGAGAAGAAACCGGCACTTGCGGTAAGCAAGGCAGAGGTGGGGAGAAGAAACCAGCAGTATCAGAAAGCATGGCAGAGGATGAGAGAAGAAACCAGCACTGGCGGAAAGCAAGGCAGAGGTTTGGAGACGAAACCAGCAGTATCAGGAAGCATGGCAGAGGATGGGAGAAGAAACCAGCACTGGCGGGAAGCATAGCAGAGGATGAGAGAAGAAACCAGTACTTGCGGGAAGCATAGCAGAGGTGAGAAGAAACCAGTACTTGCGGGAAGCATGGCAGAGGTGAGAAGAAACCAGAACTGGTGGGACGCATGGCAGAGGTGGGGAGAAGAAACCAGGACTGGCCTTGGAATAGTCATTTGACACACAGAGCCCTCAACCGGCTTGCCAAAAAAAAAAATTCCAGCGTTTTTCGTGGGTAAAACGGTTGTCCACTGCCAAAAATGTTCTATTAAGAGGCAACCTAAAATTGTACCAACCACACATTATTTTTGGCCACTGGATTAAAAACATTACTTAAAAGTTGGGATTCATGAAAATGTAATACATAATAAGTTAACAATTGCACATGGATGCCGAGATAAAAAAAAAAAAATTCCTTTACTATAAAAGGGTGTATTCACATCGATAACCAACATTACGGTTCTCAGCAGGAGCGGACACAAACAGAAGCCGGCTCTTGGGCAAGAATATTATGTGGGCCCATAGCTCATCATAATGCACAATTTCACTTGCTTTGGAGCTAGTAGTGGTCCCCTTATCTTTTGGGCACTTTTGGTATGTCCGCCCTTGGTTCTCACAGAGGCTGTCGTGTCAATCAGCTTTCCAAGATTGAACACCAAACAAGTGACACTGTCATGCATTTCCTACTGACATCATATCACATATCTAGGCAATTTAGTATTATTATGGGACTCAGAAAATTATGTTACAATCCCATTTAGGAGTCGTAATAGTGGCAACAGTCACACGATTCTGCAGGTATGTACCCAAAGAAACCTTAACAGGAGGCAATATTGGAATTTTTTTCCATTTTGTATATAATATTTAATAAAAACTACTGTTCATATTTTTATATATAAAAAAATAAATAACTGTACACGCCAACAAGGGGCCACATATATATATATATGTATATATATATATATTGGCTGAACTGAGAATCACTGGTTGACACTTTGTCCATAATACAGTACGGAACCTTATAAACAAAATATTTGAAAAAAGGGAGGTGCACAAAGATTATAAAAAAAAAAAAAAAATGTAAAAAGAAAATCAGTAATAACTGCTGAGACGACATCCAGGAATCCTCGTTCTGTAGGTAAATTGGTCGCTATCGGGGCGCTAAATGCACAACACAATTGGGGTATCTATATGGGAGTCCTATGGGGGTACCTAATGAGCACATGGAGGGGGGTGAGAGCCCACTCCGCCCATGCACTTTCATTCTGGGAGTGAGGTCACACTAGGACTGGATGAGCTCATTCATGCAGAGCTGCTGTCTGGAGGTGCAGTACCCAACTGATTCATCCTGATACATTGTATCACATCGTGTACACAAGTCAATATTTACCACTACACAGATGCCCTGATACACTGCATCACACAAAGAAATCAATCTGATCAAAAGCACAAATGGCAGAAGATATTGCAGCTACAGATATCAACCACTCACCAGAGGTTCCTTGCAAGGAGCCCACCACAATAGGGGGAGAAGCACCCAGCTCCTGGCACTGGAGGAGGGGGATGAGTCTTGAAAAGTTTCAGCAATGCAAAAGTGGTGATGTCAACAGAGCAGCCTGCAGGATGTGATCCCAGCACCCTGTGAGATCCCATGCGATGGGGGGCTGCAGAGTGCAGATGAATGGGGGAATCTGGGCGTTGCTGTCTGTGCAGCTGCTGCATTGACTGCTCTCTGCTGCTCTGGAACAATGTGTGCAGCCCACGCCCAGGGAGCTGCTGGATGAGACGCCCATTGGGGGGAGGCAATCATCAGGTGCACCAGAGCTGGTATTGGGTGAGGGGGAGGACAAGTACGGAGAGACCCCGCCTGCAGCACAGTGACCATGAGGCTGCTGCATCCTGGTGACAACTGCAGGTTGTGGACGGTAGGGTCACACATGGAGGTGAGATGTCTGCAGGTCTCTGTTTCATCGGCACAGACATTGCAGAAATCCATCTACAAAATATTATACGTTCCTACTATAGCGCCATCATATTCCTCTGTCCCCATTGGGGCTCACAATCTAGCTTCCCTATCAGTATGTCTTTGGAATGTGGGAGGAAACCCACACAAACACGGGGAGAACATACAGACTCCTTGCAGATGTTGTCCTTGGTGGGATATGAACCCAGCACTGCAGTGCTAACCACTGAGCCATCATGTCAGCTAGGCTTGGACTGACCAACAGGTGAACAGGAGAATCCTCCGGTGGGCCCCTCTGCAAGAATGGACCACCACCTCTTATATGAGCACAATATACTCGAATCACTATGTACAGATAAAGGCAGCAACTTATTCATTTACCAATGTACCCTGCTCATTTTTATATCAATCTGTGATTGAGGCTATTGTCACATTTGCTTGTAGCCCAAAAGCGGGGCCCTTGGCACCCCAGTCCGACACTGATGTCATCCCATATATACTACAGTGCTGCTAACCACTGAGCCTCCGTGCTGCCTCAACCTCAGATGAATGGAGCTGATTTTAGTGGCAGAATTCAGTTTTGTATGAACTTACCCTAAGGGTGCTGCGTTCACATTTCGCCTAGGCACCCCTTCAGTGGTCCTGTCAAGGTTTACGTCTGGACCCCGGGATTCGGATGTATGCGCCGATAGGGCCATAGACCATAATAGTGCACGTTCGCCGTGCCGTTGGCGCATCCATCCGAATCCTGTTTTGTCGGGGGGGTGGGTGTTCAAACGCAAGCCCTGACGGGGCCAAGGAATGGCTGCCTGAATGCAATGTCAAAGCACCCTAAGAGCTCATGCAGATAGGGGTATAAATCAGACGGGTGCCGTGTGATTCTTCATCGGATAGCGCACTGACCCATATTATGCAATAGGTCTGTTTGGATGAACGTTTTTTACTTGGTCCGATTGTCCTTGAGTAATAAAATCGCAGCATGCCCTATTTTCTTCCAAGTCTCGGATGAGAGCCGCCCATTCAAGTCTATGGGTACGTATTAAATAAAGCCAACACAGAACGTCCGAGTGGCATTTGATTTTTTCGGATACATTTCTGTTATAAACCTATGAAACGGTATTTGATCATGTATATTTTTAAAATTAGCTGCCGTTGATGTATGAATACAGATTGCACACAGATGTAAAAAAAGGACACAGGGATGAAAACTATTTTAAAATCGTCCGAGTTTTCTAGATGAATCTTGGAGGATTTCTCACGCGCTCCTCCGCAGGGGCTCATTCACATGCCTGTTTTTGTAATATGTGCTGTCAGTGTTTTTCACTGATTTTAGGCTCATTCGGACGTCCAATTTTCACATACAAGCGCTGTTTTCCACGGATGTCATTCATACCTGTGTGATAGCCCATGGTACCATCCGCATGTCATGATTTTTCGTGGAGGTGAACGGAAAATCGCAGAGACGTCAAATTTTGATCCGACGGTTACGTCAAAATGGCCAATGCCATCAATGGATCTGTGAAAAAAGAAATCGGATGTCACTCGGACGACATCTTAGTGTGGTCCATTTTTCATTTACTGTCTGAAAGGAAAAGGGGGAAAAACTTATTTTTTTTGTTTATTTCTCCACGTACAATAAAAATGGACACTAGGACCATACTCTTGTCAAACTCTGATCAAAATATTGATTCATTTTTTTCATACATGAGAAAATCAGATGTCTGAATGAGCCCTTTGGGTACAACTCGATTGCAGGTATGGGCTTAATCTACAGGTTAGGCTGCTTTCAGACATCTAGCTTTTTGAATCTGGCATGATGCGGCGAAATTTGGAACAACCAGATCCGGTACCGGATCCAGTTTTGTCCCATAGAGTTGTATTGTCGCCGCACCGTGCCGGATGGGTATGCGGCGTTTTTGCAAAAAGTAGCCGTCCGGCGTCTGCAAAAAACGTTCGCTGCAACGTTTTTTGACAGTGCCGGACCGGTTTTTCTCAGAGCGCATGCGCGGAGACTCTGAGTCTCGCGCTGCTCTTTTAAATGTGGGCGCCACCTTATCCGGCCACACAGGCATCCGGTGTCTCCGGCACATCCCGGATCCGCCCCTACGGCTTTTCGCCGCACGGCGCCGGAGACACAAAGCCAGATGTGTGAAAGAAGCCTTAATTGTATTCTAAAGTCATGTGGCCACCGCGCTGAAAACCCGGTTGCCAGGAGGAAATTAACTTTATTGCCCCTGGCCGACTCCGGCTTTCAGTCAGAGAGGCACGGCCGGCTATAACCACGCCCTAGCACTGACTGACAGCCAGCTCTGATGCAGATTAACCCCCATATCTGCAGGTAAATTACATTTTTTCACATGACAGGATCCCTTTAAATTACAATTAATTATTGAGAGTGAAAAATGTAACAATGTTTGGCACACGGTCTTAATAAACATTTCCTATTGTGTGCTGTCTTCAGCTCCTATGGAGGTTTATATATTTCCCTATTGTAGCTGCTGCCAAACAAACCCTGATCATGCAGATGACAGTTGGAGCTGCCAAAGAGAGAGGAATGGAAAGCGGCCATATTGAGGAAAGCAAAAAACGGAAGAAGATTTTCTCATATAAAACAAAGGCCCCACCGATAATAATAATAATAATCAATGTGGATGAGAAATAAATGATACTACTCAAATCAAGCTGGTTGTAAATGAAAAAAAGAATTGTTTACCATGTAAAAGTATAAGGCTGGATAAAAATGTAAAAGCGCAATAGGGTCTTATCTAAGAAATAGAGGAAACAAAAGGTAAGTATACCTCATGGTGAAAAAGCGTCCCAAAAATGCTCAAAAGATGGAACGTATGCATTCCTATTGAAAAATGACTTGCTGTCATGTTGAGGCTTTCTTTTGCTTTGTGTTATCAAAGACGCCAAAATATTAGAAGAAGTGACCGGACCGTTCTGTGTGCGTCTCCTCCTTGGACGACACTACAAACTACATAGAAAACAGCCTATGGGGAGCCCAGAAAGGGTGAATAGAGACACCGTGACGTTTTAGAAATGCCGGCGTTTCCTGAAGTGGATTCTTAAATAACTCAACGGGTTTGGACAAGTTTTAACCCCGTTCCAAGGTTGGGTGTAATAGTACGCCCACGTCAGAATCCCTCCCTTTGATGTGGGCTCTGGCGGTGAGCCCACATCTTTCCCGGCACATGTCAGCTGTTTTGAACAGCTGACATGTGCCTCTAACAGCCGCAGGTGGAATCGCGATCTACTTGCGGCTGTTAACTTGTTGAATGCCGCTGTCAATCTCTGACAGCGGCATTTAACTCACGCTTACTGGAAGCGCGCCAGAAATCCCGCCCATCGTTGACCCTGTCTCGTGATCGCGGGTCACCGATGGCTTGGCATGACAATCAGAGGTTCCAGCAGACCTCTATAGTTGTCTTAGCCGGATTGCTATGAGCGCCGCCTGGTGGTCAGCGCTCATACCAAGTGAGCATTTCTGCTACATACAGGCGATCTGATCACCATCTTATGTAGTAGAGCCGAATAGACAATTGTAGCTTTTAGTCTCCCATGGAGACTATTGAAGCATGCAAAAAGTGAAATAAAATGTTTTTAAAAATATAAAAAAAAATGAAAAACATATAAAAGTTCAACTCACCCCCCCTCTCTCCCCATTCAAAATAAAACACTAAAAAAATCAAATATACACATATTTAGTAACGCTGCAATAAAATGCAATAACGGGCGATCAAACGATTGTATCTACACCAAAATGGTATCAATAAAAATGTCACCTCGGCCTGCAAAAAATAAGCCCTCACCCAGCCCCAGATCCCGAAAAATGGAGACGCTACGGGTCTTGGAATATGTCACAATTTTTATTTTTTCTTACCAAAGGTTTGGATTTTTTTTTTTTACCACTTAAATAAAAAAGAACCTAGACATGTTTGTTGTCTGTGAACTCGTAATGACCTGGAGAATCAGAATCATAATGGCAGGTCAGGTTTAGCATTTAGTGAACCCAGTAAACAAAAAACAACTGTGGAATTGCACTTTTTTTCCAATTTCACAACACTTGGATTTTTTTTCCGTTTTCCAGTACAGGATATGGTCAAACCAATGGTTTTGTTCAAAATTACAACTCGTCCCTCAAAAAACAAGCCATCACACCGCCATATTGATGGAAAAATAAAAAAAGTTATGGCCGAGGGAAGAAGGGGAGCAAAAAACAAAAATGCAAAAAACAAACTAGCTTTTCAGGAGTCTGGGAAAGCTGGAGAAATGGTAATGATAACCATATTGTTCATAACACACCTTTGGAAATTCATATATAAGAAAGAAATAATTAAAAATATATATATATATATATGTGAGTGTTAGGACAATAAAAGAAATACAACTAAATAAAATAGCTGTAATAACTTTTTCTTTCCCTGTGATGAAACAAGGGGTTAATATTTTCTGCTTCCTTACACAACTAAAGCCACAAAGCGAGCCCAGTCTCCAATTACCTTAGGGCCCGAATGTTTAGTTATGCTAATTCCAGCTTTTTGTTTGCCCCGTTGGCCGTTGCTGTGAAACAGTCGCCCATGGCAACGCGGCCTGGTAATGCAGCAAAGCCTTGGAGCTGAGAAAGTGACTGCAGCGTCCTGTAATACGGAGGTAAGTGCTATAGGGGGGGATACGGACCGAGGGCAATTGTAGTCGGACAGATGTAGCAGGGCCGTGTTTGTGCTTTGGAGCAATCCATCTTGGCATCACCGTGTAGGATCACTGCTCCTGTGTCTCTAATGCAGGATATCATTACACTGCAGCCTAAAGAGTTAAATCCGCTTCATCCGCACAGTCCGTACATCTGACCCTTAATTTAAGTTGCATATTCGCCACCGCCTTGTATGTTATTTTTTCATCTATATTGCCCCCATAGTTCATTTATATACAGAAGTGGTGACGGGTTTCTATTATACTTCCCCTCGGATTGTTCCACTCCTGGTTTTGGCTTATAAATACTGAGGTAAAATACTGACCAAACACTGAATGTGTGAACGCGGCCTAAGGACTCATTCCCACGTGCGAGTGTTATCCATGTCTGTGATTTTATGCGGACCCAGCGCTGTCCATGCAAAATGACAGAGACATGTCCGATGTTGATGTGGGAAATGAAAGCCTATGGGTCCGTGAAAAATCGGACAGCACTCTGATGCCATCCAAGTGCTGCCCGTTTTTCAATGACTCATAGATAAATGGAGAAGAAACCTTTTTTTCCCCCATCAGAGTTAAAAGACTGATGAAATTCTGATTAAAAAAAAAACACTGATGAAATCTTGGATTTTTTTTCTCTTATAAGAAAATCACTCGTGCGCATGAGCCCTAAGGGTGCATTCACATTGCATTTAGGGGCACGCTCGGTGGCCCTGTCCGGGCATATGTCCGAACCCCCCGCAAGACGGATGCAGACCCACAGGACCCACTAAATGTTAAAGCACCCTAAGGCTTCATTTAGATGTATTTTTCATTTGTCTGCTGGATCCGAGTTCCATCTAGTCTTGGTCCGAGTGTCCATTTTTACACCAGCACAGCATCTGATTTTCATTTTTCAAATACAAAATCCAAAAATTCCCAAATTTCTCCTATCAGACTGCAGTGGGATCCATGTCCTGTACTTTTTTTGCACTGAAAAATTGATTTGGCATATTTGATCCACAACTTGGATCAAAAACACACATATTTCCACTTTTTTTGCAGACACCCAGGTCCAGATTCATCAAGATCTTTGTGCATTTTTTTCTGGATTTAAAATAGTCCCAAGGCCTCATTTAGATATCGATGACTTTTCTCACTCATAAAATCTCGGACCGTTCTTCATCAGTGTTTTGGATCAGGTTTTCAACAGTGTTTGATCTGTGTCTCAGGTTTTTCCTTTAACGATTTTCGCCTATAAAAAAATTAATAGATGAATGACAAAGCTTCTGTCACACAATGTGTAGGAAAGGCTAAGTGCAACACGAATGGATTAGGGAGCGAGAACCTATAGAAGGGGGGAAAGGAAACCCCGAGACAGATCTAACATCACCCTGTCTGCCCTATCGTCCGTATATAGGTTGCACACCTATCGCCAAGCAGGATACCTAATTCCTGCCTGTCCCTGGTTATAAGCCCTGCATTGGGAAGGACAGGATTAACGCTACTCAATCCCCACTACCACTAAAGACAGATGGGATACACAAACAAGGGGGAACACTTAGCTTGAGTAGACTCAGAGAGAGACACGGCCGTCCTCCAAGCCACAACAGGGAACTGGAAATAGAAGTATCAATTGCTCTTACCAGCAGCAAGCTGGAAGTTATGTACACCCCAGTCCAGGTGTGTCAACTAGAGCCGGGGGGAGGATGCCACTGGGTCCTAAAGTCAGAAAGCCCAGGAAGAAGTCAGCACAGCAATCTGCTGAGACCTTCTGCAGCCAGATGCAGAGCGACGGTCTGCAGCCTTTGACACACCTGTGACAGCTTCTCCCATACATTACAGGGTTAGGGTACTGTCACATTCCGGCACCCTTTCGGTGGCGTAGACTATAAGGAGTAAGGGTTCTGGTTGTGAAAATCTTGACTTCATCACGTACGTAATTCATGGACGTCTGAATAAGGCCAGATAGTCACTTTGTGTCTTCTTATTTATTTAGAGCCTTTTCTAGTTAATATTCTTCGATTTGTCTGTGGTTTATTTTTTTGTTCGACAATGTGGGCTTGGCTTTCCTTATCCAGATTTTTCCACCCAATTTACCATTTGCAAATTTTCAGAATGTCCCAACATTTCTATGCTAAGGTGGCTCCAGTACCCTACGAGAGAACCAAATCGGTTTAATTTTATCTTTATGCTTTGAAACACGAACATGGAGCATTTTAATGGATCATGTGATGTTTTGCGCTAAAAAGGTACATAAAGGGGAAAAGAAAAAGCTCAAACAGTCAAAAAGACACAAAAATCATGTTTCAGAACAAATGGCAAAAGCATTCTTTTTAGCATTTTTGTGTCATTCTTTAGCATTATGTTTTTTTTACATTATGTGTACTATAGTGTGTGGCTTTCACGGAGAAGCCACCTGAAGAATGGTCAGATTTCTTCGTTTAACCACTTCACTGCTTTTGAACCTTAAAGCGGTTTAAGGGAACCTTCATGCAATCCAAAACGCATTCCCAATATTTAGAGAACAAGAGGATAGGAGGGTAAGTTGAACTTTTTATTTTCTGTAAATTGTCCTTGAATCACTGATAAGCTCGAACCCAAAGGGTGTGTGAAGACCACGTCTTTTTATGGCAAATTCCACCCATGAAAACCACCTGAAAAAGCGCTAACTAAACGCTCAAAAATATGAGCACGTGCATCTTTATGTAAAAACGACTTGCTGTCCATACGTTCAGTCTTTTGAGCGTCTTTTGACCGCTTCGGATTTGCAAAGACACCAACCGGTTAGAAGATGTGAGTGGACCATCGTTCAGGTATTTGCCGCTCTATACTTTATAACCGAAGTCAGTAGGCCTCATTTGGAGGTTTTTGCCAAAGCTTTTGTTTGAAAAACGACTAGCGGGTTCTTTACTGTTGAATGGAGTTTAAAAAAAAAAAATAAATCTGAAAAAAAAAACAGTAAAATGGGCACCATGAAAATGTTGGAAAAAAATGTAAAAGAAAAAAAAAAAAATTTAAAAACCTTGAAAAAATGGTCAGGAAACTACCAAATAGGATCCTTCAGGAAGAAAAACGTTGATGTTTCCTGTTGTGTCTTTCTTGGTCTTAAAAAGCTCGACGGTTTCAAAAAGACGATGTGTGCACAAGTCCTAATGGTTATTTCTATCACGCTTTGTCATTTGCATTTTTTATTTTGCTTTCAGTCCAGAATAAAGCAGAGAACGGGACAGGAATAAGACATTTCCATCTCAAAGCACATAACAGAGATTTATTGTAACCACTGAGAGGAGGGAAATTATGCAGCGGCGTTGGCGATGTGAAAAACATCTGCACTGATCAGGTTTTCTTGCTGGTACGTAGAAGACATGACTGAGACATTTCCTGCTCAAGCTTATTGTAGAATCCAGGCACAACTAATCGCGTCCAATTAAGATGCCATAAGAGACTTTTTATTATTATTGGACTGGTATAACATAATATACATGTGTCCTGTTGGGTTTTAACACTAGGAGCACTTATTACATATCCATAGTATGATAGGTTGGGTTCCCACCTCTATCACCCCTACTAATCGGAAGAACAGATGGCTTGGCTCTTTCTGTAATTCCTACACAGTAGGGTCAATGGAGGGTCGGACATACAACCATATATCGACTAAGTGTACAGATAAAATACATAATAAAATATTGTTCTGTGTATGAGGCCATATTCGTTCAACAGTAATATTTCTCCATAGCTTAGTGCTGCGTTACATATTTGCGGTGTCACAATGATTTGCATGCTTACCAATCACCTCATGTTCAGACATGCCTACTAATCCTGGCTAGCAAATTACCTTTGTTAGTCTCTTATTGATGGGTGCTATGATTATAGTCAGCGACAACTAGTCAGGATTAGTGATGAGCGAGTATACTCGTTACTCAAGATTTCCCGAGCATGCTCGGGTGATCTCCGAGTATTTGGATGTGCCCGGAGATTTCGTTTCTGTCACCACAGCTGCATGTGGGTCGCCTGCCAGGGCAGTGGGGTACTCAGTACTGGGCCGGTATCTCAGAGGGAAGTGTCACAGTAGCGGTGACCCGGTCCGTGGCCCTTGGCGTCCATGTAAAAGGGGTTAAGCGTGGCTGATTAAAGTTTATAAGTGGATGATACGTGATGCCACCTGTGGTGATCGGCAATGAAGGGGTTAAGCCGATGCAGGCAGATCCTCTGGGACAGATGGTATAAGGCAGCAAGATGTAATAGCTCCCCACAGGTGGAGCTGTGGTCTCAGGGCAGTGGCAATAGGTGTTGAGGAAGAGGGTGTAGTGTCTGGCACAGAGATGTAGAAGTGCTGGAGGGTTTGCAGGGAAAAATGCAATGACACAACAGGGTGCAGTTTCCGTTACCTTTACTGTGCTTTGTAAGTGCAGTCCAGGGTCCAGATTACAGATGGAACAGAGACTGGCCAGCTTGCAAGCAACTTAGGAATCTCTCTATGCAGATGGGTTGTGTAGTCTCCTTTCTAGTGCTTTCTGAGGTACTTGTAGTACTGTGCTACACTGAAGTTCCACTTGCTTGTTCTCTTTTAGAACTCCCTCGTGTGGCAGACAGCTGTAGCCTCCTTCTTCTGGCTCACACGTTGCTGTTGTGCCTCCGAGTCTTATGTGGGAACAGAGCTTTTACAGCTTCCTATTCCTCCGGTTTCTGCTGCAGGAACATCAGTATCCGTACAACTTCGGAGACCGGACTCCGGAGCATGCGCTACAGCTTGAAGTGAGCCTGAACTCTGCTCAGTCCTCCAGCTCATCTCCTCACGTCCACACACGTTTCCCTCCTCACACGAACTGACCTAATTTCCCCTTCCTGGCCCCCAGAGAGCAGCTCCTCCCCCAGTTTTGGTTCAGAACTCCCTCTGCTGGCCTGGAGTGGGAACTGTGCTGTGTGTGGCATTTACCTGATAGAGAGACCCTTTATTGCTTCCAAGCATGACATCACACTCCCTAGGAGGAAGGTAATGCCACTGTGGCGACCATACTCCTGGGGGCGCCACATTCCGCCCTAGTGCAATTCAGTCCTCCCGGACTGAGAAAACATGCAAACATATAAACAAATGAACAATTGTACCTGTTTACAAGATTTCAAAAATGAAAAATTACAAAAACCAAAGCTCAAAAATAGTCCTTGTGATGATTATTATGTACAAGATAGTTTTGGTCACACATAGTCCTGTGGCCCAATTTTCCATTAAAAACAAAATAAGATATTCAAAAAGTTCTTACAGAGTCTCTGTAGGCACATAAGCTTGAAAAGTTGCATATTTACATTTTAACATTTACATTAGTTATTTATATACGAAACCTTATGGGTGGTATACCTTGGGTACTACGGGCAGACCTACAATACGTAGCACTGGTGCTGTTGGGGACCTTGTGGGATGCCTTGTGTTAACTACCACTGGTGTAGTGTGTGTTGTACTGGCTACACTACTGGTGGTTCGGCGTAGCACAGGGATACTAGATTTCCTAGGACCACTTCTACTCATTGTGGGCATGGCAGATTGACCACTGGCAGGGTGAGAATTCTCTTGTTCCACTGCTGGTGTGGCATCCGCTGCCTGTATTTGCTGGTTTTCATGGTGGTCTTGAGTCACTTCTTCTTGCACTACCAGTTGGGGAAAGGTCAAAACTGGCACCACTATGGCTTGATTTGCTCTAGTCCAATTTGCAGGGAATTCTCCGAGTACAGTGTTGACCTTTTCTTCTTCTTCCTCTATGGGCTGAAGGTTGTTTTGCTCTTCCATTCTGTCCTTTAGTTGGTCAGGGCACATTTTCAGATGATCTCTCGATACTGCTGATGAGGTTTCTCCTCCATCCTTACTGATAAGGCACACCTTGGTGTTGTCAAAGTTTGATGGTAGGACGGTGTAGGGTTCAGCTTCCCATTGGTCATCCAATTTATGCATCCTTCTTTACCTCTTTAGGACTTGTTCTCCTGGTGACAAGGGAACTGCAAGGGGCATGTTGATTGTAGTTATTTTCCTGTTTTTGTCTCGCCTGAGTTAGACTTGTCGGGGACACCGCACTGAACTTGCTCACTGAGCCAGGGCGCGTGTCCTGAGTAAAGCGAACAGTGCTCAAAGATACCTGTGGAGCGGGCAGCAGCCGAGTAGATGCGTACTTCAGAGCCGCAGGACCTGAAGCACGTGACTGCTAGGGGCGTGGCCTAAACTCCACAGAGCTAGGAGCTGCAAGATAACTCCTAGCAGGGTAACTGCGAGACAAAGTTACCAGGGGGCATAGACAGGGAGAATAGTCAAGACATAGCCAATGAGTCACACACATAGATAGCTGCAAAGGTACAAGGGGGGCGAGCAGAGAGTAGTCAGGTCACAGGCAATGAGTCATACACAGAGATAATAACGCAGTACAAAATCAACAGGCAAACTCACAACGGGAAACAGAACCGGGTCAGAACCATATAAACAAGTTATAGCAACAAACAGGCACACAGGGGTCAGCACACTAGGCTAAAGGCAAAAGTATAACTGGCATGGATTGAAGTTTCCCAGGGGTTTAAGACGCTCTCCCAGAACCAGAAAGAGGCCACAATCATTAACCCCAGGTGTGCAGGTCAAAACCTGCACCGAGCTCCAGACATTAACCCCAGGTGTGCAGCTCAAAAACCTGCACTGGGATCATGACAGTACCCCCCTCTCAACGAGGGGCCTCTGGACCCCCAGGCTTCCCTGGATTCTTGGCATGGAAATGCATGTACCGAGCGAGCAGGGACCCATAAGCGCTCCTCTGGTCCATATCCCTTCCAGTGGATCAGGTACTGCAAAGAGCGGCGCACCCGCCGAGAGTCCACAATATGTCCGACCTCATACTCCAATTGACCCTCCACCAGTACTGGAGGAACAACAGACTCAGAGTTCTCTTTGACAGATCCTGCGGGTTTCAACAGAAATTTATGGAACACATTGGATATTTTTAAGGAGGCGGGGAGACGCAACCTATATGCCACTGGGTTGACTATCTCCATAATCTCGTACGGACCAATGAACTTTGGTCCCAACTTAGCTGATGGTACCTTTAAGTTGATGTTACGTGTGAAGAGCCAAACCTTCTCTCCCACCTGAAACATGTCTCCCGAGGCTCTCTTTTTGTCAGCAAAATATTTGTATCTCCCCTGGGCCCGAGAGATATTACGCCAGACTTCAGCCCAGAGGTTTTTTAACCGTTGAACGGACCTCTCTGCCCCTGGACAACTGGAATCCACCCGATAAAACTCCCCAAAATGCGCATTAAACCCATAGTTAATCAGGAATGGGAACATGTTGGTGGACTGACTCACCCGGTTGTTAAAAGCGAATTCAGCCAACGGTAACGCATCACACCAATCCTCCTGTCTGGCAGAGATCAGACACCTGAGAATTTGTTCCAGGGATTGATTGGTGCGTTCTGTCTGACCATTACTCTCCTGGTGATATGCCGACGAGAAGGAGAGTGAGATGCCCAATTTCATACAGAACGCCCTCCAAAATTTAGCCACAAACTGCACACCTCTGTCAGACACAACATTCAGGGGTACCCCATGCAATCGGACCACATGCTGCACAAACAACCTTGACAATGTTTCTGCTGAGGGTAATGCTGCCAAGGGAATGAATTGGGCCTGTTTAGAAAACCTATCCACCACCACCCAGATCACGGTATTGCCCCTGGAAGGTGGAAGGCCGGTAATAAAATCCATGGAAAGATGAGTCCATGGCCTATCAGGAACCGGTAAAGGTATGAGTTCCCCAGCCGGTCGGTTATGCGAGCTTTTGGAACAGGCACACATGCCACAAGCAGAAACAAATTCCTTGACATCGGACCTTAATGAAGGCCACCAAAAACCCCTGGCTACTGCCTCTCTAGTGGCCGTGAAACCTGGATGAGCACTCAGCCTAGACTCATGAAACTCCTGCAGAAGTCTAGGCCGCAATGAATCTGGAACAAACAGTTTATCCCCTAGTCTGGTTGCCGGAGCTAGGGTCTGAGCCCTTAGAATTTCTTGTTCCAACTCAGTTGAGACCCCCACCACTACCACTCCTGGGGGAAGAATGGAGGACGGCGGCTCAGGGGGAGACACTGGATCAAAACTTCTGGACAGGGCATCCGCTTTAACATTTTTGGACCCCGGTCGAAAAGTAATGGAGAACTGAAATCGTGAAAAAAAGTGACCAATGGGCTTGTCTAGGAGTAAGCCTCTTAGCAGATTCAAGGTATGCCAAATTTATTTGTGATCCATGACAACCGTGATAGGGTGAGCCGCCCCTTCCAAAAACTGCCTCCATTTCTCAAACACCAGCTTGACCGCAAGAAGTTCCCTATTGCCTACATCATAGTTTTTCTCAGCTGAAGAGAACTTCTTGGAGAAGAAGGCACAGGGTTTGAGATTGGTAAGCGTGGCCGGACCCTGGGACAGCACAGCCCCCACCCCCACTTCAGAAGCATCCACCTCCACAATGAATGGTTTGGACGGGTCAGGTTGTACCAACACCGGGGCAGACATGAAACATTTCTTAATCGCTGAGAAGGATTCCTTAGCGAGTACAGACCAATTTTTTACATCAGCGCCCTTCTGGGTAAGATCCGTGAGTGGTTTAAACACTTGTGAGAAACCTTTAATGAACCTCCGGTAATAGTTCGCAAATCCTAAGAAGCGCTGGAGCCCCTTGAGATCTCGAGGCTGAACCCAGTCAGTGATCGCCAGCACCTTCTTAGGATCCATACGAAACCCCTCACAGGACACAATCAACCCCAAAAAAGACAGCTCCTGTACAAAAAACGAACATTTTTCCAATTTAGCGAACAATTGGTTCTCCCTGAGTCTCTGGAGAACTGTCTTTAGATGTTGCAAGTGAGATTGACTGTCCAGGGAATACACCAAAATGTCATCCAAATAAATAATAACAAAACGGCCTATCAGATCAGAACACACAACATTGATGAAATTTTGTAAAATAGCGGGTGCATTAGTTAAAGTTAACCCAAACGGCATTACCAGGTTCTCAAAGAGTCCTTCTGATGTGAGAAATGCAGTTTTCCACTCGTCCCCTTCCTGAACCATTATCAGATTGTAGGCCCCCCGCAGATCTAACTTGGAGAACCATTGGGCCCCAGCTAACTGGTTACATAAGTCTGGGATGAGGGGAAGCGGGTAAGAGTTCCTAACCGTTATCTTGTTCAGTTCCCGAAAGTCGAGCCATGGCCGCAAACCACCATCTTTTTTCTTCACAAAGAAGAACCCTGCTGCCACAGGTGACACAGAAGGCCTGATATGCCCTTTGCAGAGACTCTCAGCTCTGTACTCCTTCATGGCTTGGCACTCAGGACCAGACAAATTGAACAATCGAGCCTTAGGTAACTTGGCTCCAGGTACTAAATCAATAGCACAATCGTAGGGTCTATGTGGTGGCAGCGCCTCAGCCTCACTTTCGGAAAAAAAAGTCTTCGTAATCCTTCAGGTACTCCGGAATACCTTCCAGACCGACAGACGACACAGACACGGATTTAACAGCGTTATCAAGATGTCCCAGGTTACCACATTTATTATAGCATCCCCATTGAGTGATTTCCCCTGTAACCCAATCAATGGTAGGATTATGGCGTTGAAGCCAAGGCATCCCCAGTACCAGTCCTGCAGGCAAGTTATCTAGCACAAGACAACTTAGTTTCTCCACATGAGTGGAACCCACTTTTAGAGAAAAAAGTTCAGACCTGCAACAGATACCATCTTGGGTAAGAGGCGACGAGTCAATTGCCACAAGTTTAACAGGATCGTGAACCCTGACTGTCCCTATCTTATTAAGAGTCATAACCTTGGTATCAATCAGGTTCACAGCAGAACCGCAGTCAATAAAAGAAGTAGTCTGAACAGGACCATAACCAAGTTCCAGTTCCACCTGCAGCACCATTTTTGCACATGAGGAAAATTGTACCTGAAGGTCTGGGTAGCCTCCTCGACTACTACCCAGACCTAGTCGTTTCCCGCCATCTTGGAGGATGACGGACAGGAGGGGCAGTCCTACTTCCAATGTCCAGATTTCTCACAATAGAAGCACAACTTCTTTTCCCGGCGGCGTCTTCTTTCCTTTCCCTCACAGGTGACAGCGCTCACCTCCATAGCCATAGGAAGAGTCCGGGTCTCATCTCCACTGAAGAATAATTGTGTTTCCCATTGCATAATGCCTCTGGCCCGCAGCCTGCGATCCATGCGAACCGCTTGGATCATGGCATCATCCAGGGAGTCAGGCAGAGGATGAAGTGCCAAAGCATCCTTCAGACGTTCACACAGGCCTCTGTGGAACAGCCCCCGAAGGGCAGTATCAATCCAGGAAATCTTGGCTGCCCAACGTCTGAATTCAGTACAGAACCTTTCGGCCGAGTGCTCCCCCTGACAGACACTCATCACCTTGTCCTCAGCCAACCGCACTCTATCAGGCTCATCATAAATAAAGCCCTAAGGCTTCAAAAAACGCATCCACAGACATTCTCTCAGGGGCTGAAGAGGAAAGCGAAAATGCCCAGGCTTGTGGGGACCCCCTAAGCAGGGACATCACCACCCCCACCCTCTGTTTCTCATCCCCAGAGGAGCGGGGTCTCAAAGAGAAAAAGAGCTTACAGCCCTCCATAAATGCCCTGAAATCATCCTTGTTACCAGAAAATGTATCTGGCAATTTAACCGGGGATTCAGGTGGGACTAAAATGACATCTCTATTCCCCACCTGCTGGAAGCCTGCGGAAAGCACCCCCTGAACTGAGTCCTCCACCCGCCGTTGGGACTGGGCCAGAGCTTGGTGTTCCAAACTAAGCTTCTGCAGCGACTGAGTCAAGCATTTCACCTGCTCAGATAAAGCACACATTGGGTCCATGCTGCAGAAGTGAGAAGAGAAAAAAAAAATTGTAGGCCAGTTATTATGTCAGGAACACCGCACTGAACTTGCTCACTGAGCCAGTGCGCGTGTCCTGAGTAAAGCGAACAGTGCTCAAAGATACAGTACCTGTGGAGCGGGCAGCAGCCGAGTAGATGCGTACTTCAGAGCCGCAGGACCTGAAGTACGTGACTGCTAGGGGCGTGGCCTAAACTCCACAGAGCTAGGAGCTGCAAGATAACTCCTAGCAGGGTAACTGCGAGACAAAGTTACCAGGGGGCATAGACAGGGAGAATAGTCAAGACATAGCCAATGAGTCAAACACAGAGATAGCTGCAAAGGTACAAGAGGGGCGAGCAGAGAGTAGTCAGGTCACAGGCAATGAGTCATACATAGAGATAATAACGCAGTACAAAATCAACAGGCAAACTCACAACGGGAAACAGAACCGGGTCAGAACCATATAAACAAGCTATAGCAACAAATAGGCACACAGGGGTCAGCACACTAGGCCAAAGGCAAAAGTATAACTGGCAGGGATTGAAGCTTCCCAGGGGTTTAAGAAGCTCTCCCAGAACCAGAAAGAGGCCACAATCATTAACCCCAGGTGTGCAGGTCAAAAACCTGCACTGGGATCATGACAAGACTCTTTTCTATGCACTCTTGTACTCTACAGTACTGCTGCTGCCGCTCTGTATCCCAGTCAGCATCTGGTGATGTTACCTCAGGTGTAAGGACTCCCATATCCAAATCAATAGGCAACTTGCCAGGCCTCGCTCTCATTAGGTAGGCTGGAGTGCAGTTGGTGGAATTCACAGGAATGTGATTGTAGAGGTCGACCAGATCAGGCAACTTCTCTGGCCACAGATTCCTCTCTTCCAAAGGCAAGGTCTTCAGTAGATCGATCACCACCTGATTCATCTTTTCACACATGACATTGGTCTGTGGATGGTACGGTGTTGTCATGATCTTCTTACAACCGTACAAATTACAGAATTCCTGGAACACTTCTGCCTCAAAGGCCGGACCTTGATCTGTAAGCACTTGCTTGGGATATCCGTGTGGTCGACAAAAGTGCTGTTGGAATGCTCTGGCTGCTGTCCTGGCTGTTTGATCCTTGACAGGCACGACTACCAGGAATCTTGAGTAGTGGTCAACGATGGTAAGAGCATAAATGTAGCCTGAACGACTTGGAACCAGCTTCACATGGTCCAGGGCAACCAACTCAAGTGGCTGTTTGGTTATTATTGGCTGCAATGGAGCTCGCTGGCTGTTACGGTCCTTTCTGCGCAGGTTACATTGTCCACACTCCCGGCACCAATTTTCAATGGCCTTCCTCATACCAGCCCAGTAGAATCTCTCCCGGAGCAAGGCCTCCAACTTCTTCCATCCGAAGTGTCCAGCTCCATTGTATGCTTCCAAGACCATCGATGCCTCCCTCTTTGGGACTACCACCTGCCAGACCAGCTCATGAGTACGGGCATTGATACTCCTCCGACACAGCTTTCCCTCATAGATGAACAGCCTGCCTCTTTCCTTCCACAACTGCTGGGTTTCATCAGGAGCATCTGGACCTGGGCGTGAGTCAGCTTGTGATAGTAGCTCCTTTACCAGGCAGACTGCGGGGTCGCTATCCTGCGTTTCTGCCCAGTCATGATGAGGCAACGGATTTAGGGTGGCCTCTTTCACGATAGACCGTCTGTTTCTCACTCATTGGGCACGTTGGGCCGCATTTGGCCGGTGGAATGCAGGTAACTCTATTTCTTCGAGTGCCTCAGGGTCTTCTCCTGCATTTGGCAGATTGGGCATTCTGGACAGAGCATCAGCATTGGCATTCTTGTGCCCCGCTCAGTACTTGATGGTGAATTCATAGTTAGACAGCCGGGCCATCCATCGCTGCTCCAGTGCACCTAGTTTTGCAGTTTCCAAGTGAGTCAAAGGGTTGTTGTCCGTGAAGATGGTAAACTTGGCTGAAGCTAGGTAATGCTTGAATCGTTCAGTCACAGCCCAGACTATGACGAGGAACTCCAGTTTGAAGAAACTGTAGTTGTCAGGGTTTCTTTCAGTGGGACGAAGCTTCCTGCTGGCGTAGGAGATCACTCTTTCTTTGCCATTCTGTACCTGTGATAGTACTGCTCCCAGTCCCACGTTGCTGGCATCAGTATACAGAACAAATGGTTGGTCATAATCTGAGTAGGCCAGAACTTCATCTCCTGTGTGTTAGGAACGGCGGAACGCACTAAATAAAAATAAATAATAAAGTGCGTTCGCCGCTCGGGGTCCACCGTGCAGTAGATGTAACACCGCTGCTAGGTAATGACAGACAAGCAATATGGCGATATAATGTGCACGGGTTAAACTTCACCCGAAGTGCGCAAAGCGGGTTCTGTTCATGCACAGAGGCGCCGCAACATAAACATACAAAAACACTGACCCTGTTAGTATCACAGGCCTCAGGTAAATGCACACACGGTATCAGTTCATAGGAGCAGGACCTAAGACAGAGGAGCTGCGTCCGTCTAGACCTACCCTGTGTGCGGCGTCGATACTGCGAGCGCCAAGAAGGGCTGCAACTGCAGTGCGGCGTAGAACACTGCCGCAGGACGACACAGCTACAAAGCAGGTGCAATGTCGGACGCTAGCGCAGAGGTACGGTGTGCACAGTGGCCTAAGGCCTGCAACTGACTGGCGCTGACTGCTGAACTAATTCCCTATCCACATGCGTAATATCAGAGGGAAGGGGTTTCTTAATAAGTCATTCACCAGAACCATACATCCGTCACCATTCACACATAGCAAGTATAGTCTATACTAGCGCATGGACAAACGGTCATACGCGCTTTTTATAGCCGTGCGGGACCTTCCAGATCTCCGAGATGGACCAATGAGATCTGGAGCAGGACCTGGGCACATGACTCCCGATCTCCAATGGGAGATTGTCTCATGAGCATGCCCAGTATGAGCACAGAGGAATGTTATGAGCTCATTTTCTCCTTCACCTTTGATGTCCGATGAACTCCCTCTGCTGGTGAAAGGAGGTAGTGAAATTGATTTGGATGGGAAAAACCTATCATCTGAACAGGTGGAGTGTGATTGGACATCCGGAATCTCTGAGTGGATATAAGGCCGCCGACGCCCTGCTGGGCTGCTGGTGATCCTCTCTGCTCTGAGCTCTGGCCTCCAGTTTAGTCTTGTCTACTAAAGCTAAGTTTTTGCTCTGCTATTTTTCCATGAGATTTTGTCTGGTTTACTTAGTGTTTGTGTTCAGCCAGCCCTGGTTGGGACTGGCTGAACTCCATTTTTGTCTCTGATCAGTTGATCTCTTTGCTCTGTTTTTGGAATATACCTGAGTGCTGATATAGTGATTTTGAAGTCTAGTGACTTCAGGGCTTTTTCTATCAGACGTGTTGGACATTATTTTTGGCAGGGTTTTTGCGTGATTGCAGACAGTTGCTTTTCTTTCCTGTCGTATCTAGTTAGTGAGGGCCCCATCGTTTGCTCAGCCTGTCTTTCTGTCTGTGTTTGTGTTTTCATCTGTTTTCACCGTCAATACATGTTGGGGGCTGTCTATTGCTTTGGGGTCTGCTCTGGGGCAGTTTAGATTTCCCCTTTCTTTCTTTAGGTTTATTTAGTTCTCCGGCTGTGAACGAGGTGTCTAGGACCACCGTAGGAACACCCCATGGCTACTGTTAGTTGTGAATAGGATCCGGGGTCTACAATCCGCTAGCTACCAACCTCTCCGGTTTTCTGGACTTAGCTTGTATTTTTGTTTTTTCCTCCTCCGGTGACTCATTCATAACAGAATCACCAGCCATACTGCAGATTCTAGGGTACTCAATAGCAGGAAAGAATTGTAAAAAAAAGTGTCAGAATTTTTTTTTATGTATATTTTTTCCTCTTTTTCTCTGGGGCCGTAGGAGGAATTTTCTTAATGGAGATTAAGCAATTGTCTGATCGTGTGGAGCAGCTGGCTGCTGAAGTGCGGGGAATTTCCGCCTATCTTGCTCATTCACATGCTGCTGAACCAAAGATTCCTACTCCTGATGTGTTTTTTGGGGATCGGTCTAAATTTTTGAATTTTAAGAATAATTGTAAATTATTTCTTGCCTTGAAGCCTAACTCATCGGGGAGCTCTGCGCAGCAGGTTAAAATTGTCATCTTTTTGCTGCGCGGCGATCCCCAGGATTGGGCGTTTTCTTTGACACCTGATGATCCTATTCTAACTAATGTGGACGCATTTTTTCAAGCCTTGGGGTTGTTGTATGATGAACCTAATGCTATTGATCAAGCTGAGAAAGCCCTGTTGGCATTGAGCCAGGGTCAGGATTCTGCAGTTATACTGTCAAAAATTCCGAAAGTGGGCGGTCCTTACTACCTGGAATGATGGTGCCTTGGCAGCTCTGTTTCGGAAGGGTTTGTCAGAAACCGTAAAAGATACTATGGTGGGATTTCCTGTTCCCTCTGGTCTTGACGATTCTATGTCATTAGCCATTCAGGTTGATCGGCGTTTACGTGAACGTAAAAGCACAAGAGAAATGTTGTCACCTGTTGAACAAATGTCTGAACCTATGCAATGTGATAGAGTTTTGTCTAGGGCGCAACGTCAGGAGTTCAGAAGGCGTAATAAGCTGTGTTTTTTCTGTGGAGATGCCTCTCATATGATTTCTGTCTGCCCTAAACGAGAGAAACGTTTTGCACACACATTTGCTGTGGGTGGTGTTCAACCTAAGTTTCTTCTGGCAATTACTCTGATCTGCTCCCTGTCCACATTTTCCGCTAAGACTTTTGTGGATTCAGGAGCGGCTCTGAACCTGATGGACTTGGATTTTGCTAAATGTTGTGGGTTTCCTATGACACCTCTGCGGACGCCTATCCCTTTGAGGGGTATTGATGCTACTCCTTTGGCGAAGAATAAACTTCAGTTTTGGACCCAGGTGGTAATGCCCCAGACCATCAAGAAAATTGCAGATTTTTGGTGTTGCATAATTTGCATGATACCATTGTTCTGGGATTTCCCTGGTTGCAAATCCATAATCCAGTTTTGGATTGGAAATCTGTGTCTGTGATGAGTTGGGGTTGTCGGTGTGCTCTTGGTGACGCTCCTGTTTTCTCCACCTCTTCCCAGTCGCATGATGTTCCTGACTATTTGGCTGATTTTTATGATGTATTTAGTGAGAATAAGTCTGCGTCTTTGCCTCCTCATAGGAGTTATGACTGTGCAATTGAGTTGAGCCCTGGGTGTAAATTTCCCAAGGGTCGACTTTTCAATTTATCTATACCCGAGCATGAGGCTATGCGATCTTATATTAAGGAGTCGTTGGAGAAGGGTCATATTAGACCATCCTCTTCACCCTTGGGTGCTGGTTTTTTTTTCGTGGCCAAGAAAGATGGTTCATTAAGGCCTTGTATTGACTATCGTTCCCTCAACAAAATTACTGTTAAATATCAGTATCCGTTACCCCTGATTTCTGATCTATTCTCCAGAGTTAAAGGTGCTTGCTGGTTTACCAAGCTTGACCTCAGGGGGCGTATAATCTTATTCGCATTAAGCATGGGGATGAATGGAAGACGGCGTTTAATACTCCGGAGGGACATTTTGAGTACCTGGTGATGCCTTTTGGGCTCACTAATGCCCCTTCTGTCTTCCAGTGCTTCATGAATGATATTTTCCGGGACTTTGTGGATACATTTTTGATAATCTATCTGGATAATATTTTGATCTTTTCCAGGGATTGGAAAATTGTATGTTCCTGACCAGTGGAGGAAGAGAGCAATGTCTGAAGTTCATTGCTCCGCATTGGCTGGTCATCCAGGTATTTTTGGTACTAGAGATTTGGTGAGTCGGTCTTTTTGGTGGCCCGCCTTGTCTCGTGATGTCAGGAATTTTGTGCAGTCCTGTGGGACTTGCTCCCGGTCTAAACCTTGTTCTTGCTCTAGTGGGTTGTTGATGCCTTTGCCGGTGCCCAGGAGGCCATGGACCCATATTTCAATGGATTTTATTTCTGATATGCCTGTCTCTCAGAGAATGACTGTTATTTGGGTGATTTGTGATAGATTCTCTAAGATGGTCCATCTTGTACCACTCCCTAAGTTGCCATCTTCCTCAGAGTTGGTGCCCTTGTTTTTGCAACAGGTGGTTCACTTGCATGGGATTCCTGAGAACATTGTGTCTGACAGAGGAGTTCAGTTTGTTTCTAGATTTTGGAGGACTTTTTGTTCCAAGCTCGGAATTCAGTTGTCCTTCTCCTCTGCGTTTCACCCTCAGACCAATGGGCAGACGGAGAGAACAAACCAGACTTTGGAGTCTTATTTGAGGTATTTTATTTCTGCTGATCAGGATGATTGGGTTTCATTTTTGCCCTTGGCCGAATTTGCTTTAAATAATAGAGCTAGTTCTGCCACTTTGATGTCACCTTTTTTTTGTAACTTTGGGTTTCATCCTCGATTCTCTTCAGGGCAGGTGGAGTCTTCTGCCTGCCCAGGTGTTGACACTGTGGTGGAGAGAATGCACCAGATCTGGGACCAAGTGGTGGATAAGTTGTCTCTCTCCCAGGAAAAGGCCCAGCGGTTTTCCAACCAGCATAGGACCATTGGTCCCCGGTTTAAGGTGGGTGATATGGTTTGGTTGTCATCAAAGAATATCTCTATGAAGGTGGCTTCTCCGAAGTTTAAACCTAGATTTATTGGACCTTACAAGATTTTGGAGATTCTTAATCCGGTCTCTTTTCGATTGGCTCTTCCTGTTACATTCAAGATCCATAACGTGTTTCATAAGTCTCTGTTAAAGAGGTTTGTTGAGCCAGTAGTTCCTGTGGTGGCACCTCCTGACCCTGTATTGGTTGAAGGTAATGTGGAATATGAGGTTGAGAAGATACTGGATTCTCGTCTGGCTAGACGGAGACTCCAGTATTTGGTTAAGTGGAAGGGTTATGGCCAGGAGGATAATTCTTGGGTCTCTGCATCCGATATTCATGCCGAAAGATTGGTTCTTGCTTTTCATCGGGCCCATCCTGATCGCCCTGGTGGCGTGGATGAGGGTTCGGTGACCCCTCCTCAAGGGGGAGGTACTGTTATGAGCTCATTTTCTCCTTCACCTTTGATGTCCGATGAACTCCCTCTGCTGGTGAAAGGAGGTAGTGAAATTGATTTGGATGGGAAAAACCTATCATCTGAACAAGTGGAGTGTGATTGGACATCCGGAATCGAGTGGATATAAGGCCGCCGACGCCCTGCTGAGTTGCTGGTGATCCTCTCTGCTCTGAGCTCTGGCCTCCAGTTTAGTCCTGTCTACTAAAGCTAAGTTTTTGCTCTGCTATTTTTCCATGAGATTTTGTCTGGTTTACTTAGTGTTTGTGTTCAGCCAGCCCTGGTTGGGACTGGCTGAACTCCATTTTTGTCTCTGATCAGTTGATCTCTTTGCTCTGTTTTCAGAATATACCTGAGTGCTGATATAGCGATTTTGAAGTCTAGTGACTTCAGGGCCTTTTCTATCAGACGTGTTGGACATTATTTTTGGCAGGGTTTTTGCGTGATTGCAGACAGTTGCTTTTCTTTTCTGTCGTATCTAGTTAGTGAGGGCCCCATTGTTTGCTCAGCCTGTCTTTCTGTCTGTGTTTGTGTTTTCATCTGTTTTCACCGTCAGTACATGTTGGGGGCTGTCTATTGCTTTGGGGTCTGCTCTGGGGCAGTTTAGATTTCCCCTTTCTTTCTTTAGGTTTATTTAGTTCTCCGGATGTGAACGAGGTGTCTAGGACCACCGTAGGAACACCCCACGGCTACTGTTAGTTGTTATGAATAGGATCCGGGGTCTGCAATCTGCTAGCTACTAACCTCTCCGGTTTTCTGGACTTAGCTTGTATTTTTGTTTTTTCCTCCTCCGGTGACTCATTCATAACAGAGGAACTTAGTCTCTGGAGCGGTCTGCTGCAAAGTAATCTTCTCTGCAGTAGATAGACAGCAGGAGACCACAGAATGTGAGGCTCTGGATTCCTGCAGAGCAGACGCAGAAACCTGATGCTTAACACTGTGAGAGCCATTTTCAGTCGAGTGAAGGACCTCTCCAGTTCCTCATTCCATTCAAATGTAGGACTCTTCTTCCTGGCTTTCTTGGGCTGGCCCACCAGAAGATTTTGCATAGGGGTGGCTATCTCAGTGAAGCCTTTGATGAACCTTCGGTAGTAGCCTACCAACCCGAGGAATTGACGTACTTCATGAAGGTTGCTGGGCTTATGCCAGTCTCGGATGACAGTAACTTTGTCTGGATCCGGTGCCACACTTTCTGCACTCACTACATGACCGAGGTACTGTACCTTGGGCTTCAGGAGGTGGCATTTGGATGGCTTCACTTTCAGGCCAAAGTTGGAAAAGGCTTCGAACACCTCGGCCAGTTGCTCCAGATGGTCTTCATAAGTCTTGGAGAAAACAATTACATCATCAAGGTATGACAGAACTGTCTCGAAGTTCTTGTGTCCAAGACAGCACTCCATTAGCCGTTGAAATGTCCCTGGGGCGGTGCAGAGCCCGAACGGCATGTAGTTGAACTCGCAGAGACCCATTAGTGTGGTAAACGCTGTTTTCTCCTTGTCTGCCTCTGCCACGGGAACCTGCTAATACCCACTAGTGAGATCTAAGGTGGAAAAATAGCAGTTTTAAGTGCGGCTAATGACTCCTCAATTCTGGGTAATGGGTAGGCATCCTTATGTGTAATGCTGTTAATTTTTCTGTAATCAACACACATTCTCATGGTACCATCTTTCTTTTTCACAAAGACTATTGGAGCTGCCTATTGAACAGTATCTTTATCAGTGTCCTGCCAGGCTTTTACTTCCCTTTGCGCTGCACCAGTTAGCTGCCCAATAAGGATGTTCACTTTTTGGTTTTCAGACAGAGGATATGGGTCGCCCTCCCAGGGCAGTGGGGTACTCGGTACCGGGCCGGTCTCTCAGAGGGGAATGTCACAGCAGCGGTGACCTGGTCCGTGGCCCTGGGCATCCATGAAAAAGGGATTAAGTGATGGAATAAAGTTTATGAGTGAATGATTCGTGACGCCACCTGTGGTGTTCGTCAATGAAGGTGTTAAGCCGGCGCTGCAGACAGATCCTCTGGGACAGATGGTGGGCTACAGCAATGATGGTGTAGCCCTCCACAGGCAGGGCTGTAGTCCCAGGGCAGAGTAGATGAAGAGGTTAGGTGTTGAGGAAGAGGGTGTAGTGTTTGGCACAGAGATGTAGCAGTGCTGGAGAGTTTGCAGGAAGAAGGCAAGGACACAACAGGGTGCAGTTTCTTTACCCTTACTTTGCTTGGCAAATGCAGTCCAGATTACACATGGCACAGGAGCTGGCTAGCCTGGAAGCAACTTAGGAATCTCTCTATGCAGATGGGTTGTGTAGTCTCCTTCCTAGCGCTTATTTTTAGGTACTTGCAGTACTGTGTTACACTGAAGTTCCACTTGCTTATTCTCTTTAGAACTCCTTCGTATGGCAGACAGCTGTAGCCTTCCTCTTCTGGCTCACACGTCGCTGTTTGCCTCCGAGTCTTATGTGGGAATAGAGCATTTACAACTTCCTATTCCTCCAGTTTCTGTTGCAGGACCATAAGTGTCCATACAGCCTTAGAGACCGGGCTCCAGATCCTGCGCTATAGCTGGGAATGAGCCTGAACTCTCTGCTCAATCTCCCAGCTCCTCTCCTCACGTCCACACAAGTTGCCCTCCTCACACGAACTCCTAATTTCCCCTTCCTGGCACCCAGAGAGTAGCTCCTCCCCAGTTTAGTTTCAGAGCTCCCTCTGCTGACCTGGAATGGAACTGTGTTGTGTGTTGTGGTTAACTGCCAGAGAGATCCCCTATTGCTTCCAAGCATGACATCACACTCCCTAGGAGGAAGGCAATGCCACTGTGGCGACCATACTCCTGGGGGCGCCACAGATACACCTCAAACAAACTGCTTAGTCTCTCTTTGAATTCACTCAGGATATGTGACTCCCCTGAGTACTGCGGTAACCAGGTAGCTCCCGGTTTATAGGGCATGGACAGCGGCATTATGTGGACTGCTGCGGTGGGCGCTGATTCTTGCGGTGCTCTGGAGGCAGCGCTGGCTGCTGCATTCTGCGGTGCTATTGGAGCCACAGCTGCCCTGGCCCCTGCATCTTGCGGCACTGTGGGGGGTGCGGTGGCGTCCACCGCTGCATCTGCTCTTGCCTCAGACATTCTCCTCCCCCCTAATTAATGTTGGCCAGGCCCTGGGTTGTGCTGGCTTACCGGTTGCCGCTTTGCAGGCTGGATGATCGGGGGGACGTCGGGACTGCAGGCCTCGGCTTCTAACTTCCCGCGCGCTGGCCTCTTCACGCGCAGCACTACACTTTTTCGTGCTTTTCGGCTGGCTCCGCCCATGACAGCCCGCCCCTTTGGCTCCCCACACGCGCCAAGTGGCGGGGTAATGGCGGCAACTGCGCAGATAGTCTATGGCACACAACACAGTCTCTGGCACACAGGACCCGGGAACACCGGGCTCCGTAAATCCTGTTCGTGATGCCAAAATGGGTCGCCCGCCAGGGCAGTGGGGTACTCGGTACCGGGCCGGTATCTCAGAGGGAAGTGTCACAGTAGCGGTGACCCGGTCCGTGGCCCTGGGCGTCCATGTAAAAGGGGTTAAGCGTGGCTGATTAAAGTTTATAAGTGGATGATACGAGACGCCACCTGTGGTGATCGGCAATGAAGGGGTTAAGCCGACGCTGCAGGCAGATCCTCTAGGACAGATGGTATAAGGCAGCAAGATGTAATAGCTCCCCACAGGTGGAGCTGTGGTCCCAGGGCAGTGGTATTAGGTGTTCAGGAAGAGGGTGTAGTGTCTGGCACAGAGATGTAGCAGTGCTGGAGGGTTTGCAGGAAGAATGCAATGACACAACAGGGTGCAGTTTCCGTTACCTTTACTGTGCTTTGTAAGTGCAGTCCAGGGTCCAGATTACAGATGGAACAGAGGCTGGCCAGCTTGGAAGCAACTTAGGAATCTCTCTATGCAGATGGGTTGTGTAGTCTCCTTTCTAGCGCTTTCTGAGGTACTAGCAGTACTGTGTTACTCTGAAGTTCCACTTGCTTGTTCTCTTTTAGAACTCCCTCATATGGCAGACACGTTGCTGTTGTGCCTCCCAGTCTTATGTGGGAACAGAGCATTTACAGCTTCCTATTCCTCCGGTTTCTGCTGCAGGAACATCAGTATCCGTACAACCTCGGAGACCGGTCTCCGGAGCATGCACTACAGCTAGAAGTGAGCCTGAAGTCTGCTAAATCCTCCAGCTCGTCTCTTCACGTCCACACACGTTTCCCTCCTCACACGAACTGACCTAATTTCCCCTTCCTGACCCCCAGAGAGCAGCTCCTCCCCCAGTTTTGGTTCAGAGCTCCCTCTGCTGGCGAACTGTGCTGTGTGTTGCATTTACCTGATTTAGAGACCCTTTATTGCTTCCAAGCATGACATCACACTCTCTAGGAGGAAGGTAATGCCAGCCTGAATACATGTGGGGACAGCCTGAATACATGTGGGGATTTCCTAACAAACAGGCAATCATGTATTCAGTCTGTCTAGCAGCCGCAAATCATGCGGCTACGATGACAGAAACTAAATCTCCAAGCACACCAAAATACTCGGAAACCCGAGCAACGAGTATACTCGCTCATCACTAGTCAGAACTAATCAGAAAAAGAAAAATTAGAAGGATTGCCCACCACCCAACCTATACACTAATAAGCGGGATAGCTAGTGATCGTTATAGAGTTGCTGCTAATCGAATTGAAGGAACCTTGTACAGAGGCTTGCGTGATCTGTGATCGCTGAATGAGAGCTCTTGGAACTGCCTCTAACCTGACAACAATCATGGCTCTACTTTTGAATAGCTTGGCTGTCACATCATCAAATGACATCATGGAAGGCTGGCTAATCAAAAGAGGAGCCAAGGATGCCGCCAGATAAGTGATGGTTTTCAAGGCTTCCGTCCAGCAGCCAAGGATTATTGACGTAACTGGTGAACCAGGTACGGCAAATGTATTCGCATCCACTGTAGATGGTTATAATATCATATCAATTAACAATCATCAATACAAGCTTTGTATGTCAGAGAAATGAGATCTTTATCTCATGACCTTTGTCAGATCAATTCCAATTAGTTGAAATCTGCAGACAACTGGATGTCTGTTTGGTTCTACACGTGAGCTTAAAGATAGCCGTATAACATTAATTAAGGCTATAACTATTCCTCCTAACTCCACCAGAAACATGCATGCTCAGCTGGGCCGATGTAATTCCAGTGTCCTTGCGTGCCTCCTAATCTCCATGGCAGGGATGCCGACACACTCACCGTCCAGGTCATGCTCCTATTGCAGTTATCTGGCATAGTGTATGTGTACGTGTGCTTCCTTTGTCTGAAAGGGGTAATGTGTGTTCCGAAGATGTCCCCAGTCAATACCTGGTTGGAATCTGGTATTTAAGGCACCCTCCCCTCTCGGGAGGTTCTTTGTTCAACATCTAGGACTTTAGTGTCTAGCTTATCTTTAAGCTGCTAAGTCTGTTCTCAGGTCCTGTCTTTCCGGAACTCCTTCATGGCTCTGTATGGCCTAGGCCTGAACTTTGAACCTGTACCTGTGTCTGGTCTTGTGTGAACCTGCTTCACTGGGTCTGCATGACTTAGGCCTGAATTCTGAATCTGTACCTGTGTCTTTCCTTGTCTGAACCTACTACCCTGGGTCTGGATGCCATGTCTGAACTTTGAACCTGTACCTTGTTTCTAATGCTCCCTAACCCTGTGGTGTGTGAATTAGGACCTGTCTCTTAACCTGTTTGTATCTAAGTCTTGATCTTTCCATGTACATGTTCTGTCAGATTCTGGATTTGTGTCTGAATCTTTCAGTCTGATTCAGTACATGCTTCCACACCTGCTGTGTCTGAATCGGTACTTTCCTCCTAAATCTGTTGTCTGATTCAGACCCTACTCTTAAATCTGCTGTTTCAGAAGCAGTATCTATTTCCAAACCTGCCATGTCTGAATCAGTATCTATTTCCAAACATATTGAAATACGACATGCTAGGGTCTGATTCTTTCTCCCACCCTCACCCTCATTGCCATCGGGAGAGATTCTAGTGATCAACATACATTAGATGGTCATCAATATCAGTCCAAAAAAAACAACACATCACCATTCCCTGGAATTTGTATCCCAGTATCAAAACAAATATTTTTACAGATAATTAGTCAATGCCAATAGTTTAAATTTAGACTTTGTGGAGGAGATATTCATCTGTAAGTCCACGCCAAGGTCTGCTGCATTGATTTCTGCATCTTTTTACTTTAGTACTTCTGTGATGCTCTCTAAAATTTCCCCAGGGAGTTTTAAGTATTTTAGAGCGTATTTGTGGTTAAGGACCCTGCAGAGACAGAGCTTAATGCACAGAAGCTTTTATGAGTGTGTGTCAGCAACCTGGTAGCTGTAACTGCCATGGGTCTATCCTCATGTGCTAGAACTCATGTGTCAAGTGATCTACTAGATACTATTCATTAAATCATCTCTTTGGAAATATATTAGTTGTGAGGAAAAGCTTCATGTCTTAAAGAGGATCTATCACGAGATCCAAAGTGGGCAGTTATTGGTCTTATTTTATTCCCACTGCTGTTTTTGTTTTGCAATAAATTCCAGAGATATCAGCCTGTTTATTTAGTGCTAACAGTTATGAGCTTTACAAGGGGGCGTGGCTTACAGGTTAATAATGCAGAGCAGTCTAAAGACATGCCCCAGAGGATCCTGTGAGCCACACCCCTTTGCAAATACCATAAAAATTAGTGCTAAATAAGAAGGTCTGTTATGAATGGGTCACCGAGGAGAAAAAAGCAAAACAAGCTAAGTCACAGAAAACCAGAGAGGTTGGTAACTATGCAGATTGCAGATCCCTGATCCTACCACACAACTAGCAGCAGCCGTGGAGCGTACCTAAAAAAGACCCCAAAGGAATAGAGAGCCCCCACACATGTATTGATGGTGAAACAAGATGAAGGCACAAACAAAGTTAGGAAAATAGGCTGAGCAAAAGATGGGGCCCAAACTAACTAGAGAGGAAAGAAAAGGAAAGACACTATCTGCAACCTGTAAAAACCCTACAAAAATAATGTCCAACACTTCTGATAGCAAAATTAACCCTGAAGTCACTAGACTTCTCCCACTATATCAGCACTCTGAAATATTCTGAGACAGAGCAAAAAGAGACCAAGCTAGTAAGGGACAAAAAGCAAATTGGCAAAATACTGATAAATAAGAGTGGAAATTCAGCACAGCCCCCAGCCGGTGCTGGCTGACCACACCAAAAAACTGAATAGACCAACAAAATCAAGTGTGAACATTAGCAGAAAAACTTAGCTTTAGATGACTGGAACAGAGCTGAAAACCAAGAGCTGACAAGCCAGAAGGAATCACCAGCAACTGAATAGGGCGTCGGCTGTCTTAAATCCAATCTGAGACTCCCGAGGTCCAATCGTCATCCTCATTCTCAGGTGGCAGATCTCCACCGATCAAATCATCCTCACTACCTCCTGTTACCACCAGAGGGAGTCTGGAAGGAGAACTCACAACTGGTGAACCAGAGAATGAACTCACAACAAAGGTCCATATCTCTGGAATGGTGTGGCAGATTAAAAAAAAGAAAAACACTGAATACTCAGGGGAGCAGTGTGAATAAAATAAGAACTGGACATTTTTTAACTCTTTAAATTACCAAATGTATAATTCATTTAAAGACAGTCACAAGCTGGGAGACATTTTCTCCTGTTAGGCGCTGGCGGAACGCACCAAATTAATAAAAATGACAATGAGGTGCATTCGCCATCTGGGATCCACCGTGCAGAGGTGTAGAACTGCTGCTCGGTAATGGCGGAGGTTATACGGCAGACAATAAATGAACACACTCGAGTTAGCGCCACCCAGTGTGTACAGACGTGAGTTCTGTTACTTCACAGAACCGCGGTGCCACACAAAGTAAATGCCGAAGCCTGTTAAGCTCACAGGACTCGGCCAGATGAGCACTAGAATACGGACACAGGACTCTGTCCCAAGGACACGGATTAGAGTCCTTCTAGTCCACTAGCGCTCGGCGCTGCACAGGCGGTCGCTGCCACTTGCCACGGTACAATAGTGCCCTGCAGTGGGCGACACTATCGGACGCTAGTGTGTGCAGTGTACTAGGTACACAGTGGCGTGAGCATAGCCACCCATTGGCGCAGACTCTCACTCTGAATCCCTAATGCAAACACAACCAGAGGGAGGGAATGTTAATGAGTCAGTCACCAGATACATGCATCCATCATCATACGAGTTGTGACGTCTGCCTGCGGGTCTGGGCTGCAGCCAGGCAACACCCCGAGAAACACTGATACCCTTTACCCCTATACAGGGATCTGGATTTATAGCAGAGCCCAGGAGGCGCTGTCTGAATAGGAGCAGTGACCAGAGCAGGACGGTCGCCAGAAAGGTGTTCCAATACGGGACACAAACGTGGAGATATGCAAGTCTAAACCAGTCGGACAGCAATGGTACAAAAACGGTAGACAGAAGCAGAGTCAGATTCAGGCCGAGAGTCATAAACCAGGAGAGTAGCAGAGGTACAGAATCGTTAGGCAGAGGCAGAGTCAGATTCAGGCCGAAAGTCATAAACCAGAAGAGTAGCAGAGGTACAGAATCGTTAGGCAGAAGGAGAGTCAGAAGTCCAGGTCAAAGTCAGAGTCAATCAGAAAGTAATTCACACAGTAACACACGGGGGAAACCAAGAATATATCCGGCGGCTTGCAAGACCAGTCCCAAGGTATTTCAGGGATCAGGTCACCCCTCATAGGTTCCTGAACTGATGATGTCATCAGTACCGCCCCCAGGACCAGGCCAGATGGAGATGCAGTAACCTCTTGATGACTGACAGAGGGGCGGAGCCTGCGTCCACCAGATGCCTGCGCAGGTGCCCTTACTCTGTCAGCACCATAACTCCCGGGCGAGCCATAGCGCCTCCTAGTGACCACGACAGGAGCAGCAGACCCAGAATTTAACGGCGACGTGACAGACCGGCGCCTCCTAGAGGCTAAAGGCGGGACAGTAGGCTCTGAGCCTGACGTGACAGAACCACGGCCCCTTCCAGTGGCCGAGGCAGGAACAGCCGTCCCTGAGTCTGACGATAAAGTGGCGGTACGGCGCCTCCTAGTGGCCGCGACTGGAACAGCAGGCCCCAAGTCTGGCGGAAACGTGACAGTACCCCCCCCCTCCAAGAGGGGCCTCCGGACCCTCAAAACCCGGTTTATCAGGGTGAAGGAGGTGAAACCTTCTAATCAACCCCTTGGCATGAATGTCACTAGCGGGGACCCAGGACCTCTCCTCTGGGCCATAGCCTTTCCAATGAACTAAATATTGCACAGACTTTCTCACTAAACGGGAATCAAGGATGCCCTGGACTTCGTACTCCAAGGCACCCTTGACCAAAACTGGAGGAGGAGGGGATTGGACGGGACGAATTGGGGAGCGGTACACCTTGAGAAGGGATTTGTGGAAAACATTAGGAATTTTAAAAGCCTGAGGGAGCTTTAAACGAAAGGCTACCGGGTTAATTACTTCTAATATCTCGTAGGGACCAATAAACCTGGGCCCCAGTTTGGCAGACGGCACCTTAAGCTTAATGTTTCTGGTAGACAGCCAAACTTTGTCCCCAACTCCTAGGTGCAGCCCCGTGGACCTCCGTTTATTTGCGGCCAAAGCCTGCCTGACCTGGGACCCTTTCAAGTTTGTGTTCACCTCTGACCAGATTGTCCTTAAGTTACGTATGGAATTCTCTACTCCCGGAAGCTCCGACATCTTGGCCGAAAAGGAACCAAAACGTGGGTGCAAACCATGATTGCAGAAGAACGGGGTGGTTTTGATAGATTCCTGGTATCGGTTATTTAGAGCGAACTCAGCTAATGGGAGATGTTCCGCCCAATCAGACTGATGTTCCGAGACATAGCAGCGAAGATATTGCTCTAGAGCCTGGTTGGTACGCTCCGTTTGACCATTGGTCTCAGGGTGGTAAGCGGAGGAGAAGGATAATTCAATACCAATACGTTTGCAGAATGCCCTCCAGAATTTGGAAGCAAACTGGGTACCTCGGTCGGACACGATATTCTCTGGAGCGCCATGCAGCCTTATCACATGAACAATAAACAACTTACTCAGAGTTTCTGAATTAGGTAATCCAGAGAGGGGAACGAAATGACATTGCTTACTGAACCTGTCCACCACCACCCAGATACATGTTTTCCCCTCTGAGGGTGGTAGGTCAGTAATGAAGTCCATGGAGATGTGGGTCCATGGACTCTCTGGAGCGGGCAAGGACTGGAGCCAGCCGGCAGGCCGATTGTGAGGGGACTTGGCGCGAGCACAGATTTCACAAGCTAGTACAAAATCCTTGCAGTCCTTAACTACCGTTGGCCACCAAAAACTCCTAGTCACAAGTCTGGCGGTATTATTGACCCCAGGATGGCCTGCCAGGACAGAGTCGTGCGACTCCTTCAGAACTTGTAGGCGAAACGGCGCTGGAACAAACAATTTCTGGGGGGGCGTCGAGTCAGGGGCTGGTTCTGGGGATCTACGGATCTCCTCCAGAAGGTCCAGAGACACAGCCGACACAACAATACCATTGGCCAGTATTGGAACTGGCTCCGAGTCCTCAGCCTGTGAGGGACAGAAACTTCGAGAGAGAGCATCAGCCCTCACATTTTTGGTACCAGGACGAAAGGTTATTAAGAAGTCAAACCTAGAGAAGAACAAGGCCCACCTCGCTTGTCTAGGATTTAATCTTTTAGCTGACTCCAGGTAAGTCAGATTCTTGTGATCTGTAATCACAGTGATCTTATGTTTGGCGCCTTCGAGGAAGTGGCGCCATTCCTCGAAGGCCCATTTGATCGCCAATAACTCCCGATTACCTATATCGTAATTTTTCTCAGTGGGAGAGAATTTGCGGGAGAAAAAGGCACATGGGCGAAGCTGAGTGAGTGATGCAGTGCCTTGCGACAGCACTGCTCCCACTCCGACCTCAGAGGCGTCCACCTCTACAATAAACGGGCGGTCCAGATCAGGCTGAACCAAAACTGGGTTGGCTACAAAGCACTCTTTTAACAAAGCAAAAGCCTGAATTGCCTCAGGGTTCCAATTGGTCACGTCTGCCCCTTTTCGGGTCAAATCCGTGAGTGGTTTAGCAATTTCGGAGAAACCCCTGATGAATTTTCGGTAATAATTTGCAAACCCTAAAAATCGCTGCAGCGCTTTTAGCGACTTGGGTTGCACCCAAGTTTTAATAGGTTGGATCTTGGCAGGATCCATACGGAAGCCTGTGCTTGAAACCACATATCCTAAAAATTGTACCTCCTCCGCAAAAAAAACACATTTCTCCAGTTTAGCGAACAGGGAGTGTTCTCGCAGTCTCTGCAGTACGGAGCGAACGTGCTGAGCATGTGTCACAGGGTCAGCAGAATAAATCAAAATGTCATCTAAATACACGACGACATACACCCCACAAATGTCCCTGAAAATGTCATTTACAAAGTGCTGGAACACGGCAGGTGCGTTACTGAGTCCGAAGGGCATTACCAGGTACTCAAAGTGGCCAAGAGGGGTATTAAAGGCTGTTTTCCACTCATCCGCGTCTCTTATGCGGACTAGATTGTATGCCCCCCGGAGGTCCAGTTTAGTAAACCAACGGGCTCCCATTAGCTGATTAAAAAGATCAGGGATGAGTGGAAGCGGGTACTGGTTCATAACAGTGATTGCATTCAATTCCCGGTAATCATACTTTCTGTGAGGGGGTAGCTTTTCAGATTTTGCAATAGAAAAGACATCCTCAAAATCTCTGAAGGCAAACGGTATGTGGAGGGGTTTAACTTTAACTTGATTTACTGTTAGCGACATGCAGTTTTCCTGACAGTGTGAACTCCAGCGTATAACATCGCCTAGGTGCCAGTCGATGACTGGGTTATGCTGGCGTAGCCATGGCATCCCCAATATGACTGCAGCAGACAAATTATCCATCACAAAAAATGACATAACCTCGGTATGCAATGCTCCCACCGACATAGTGATTTTGTCAGTAACAAATTTAACCCCCTCCTGGACAATAGATGTGCCATTAATAGCCGTAGTTTTTCTAGGGGCATTAAGTTTTAATAGGGGTACACCGAGACTTTTAGCAACCAAAGAATCCATAAAATTCCCTTCAGATCCACAATCCACATATGCGTTCACACACTGAGATTTCTGACCAATAGAAAGGGCAATAGGCAATAAAACTTTAGCCGCATCTGCGGGCAATACCTGTGCCCCTGGGCAACCATAGCCAGAGTTGCCCAGAGGCCGATGTCTCAGTAGTATGGATCTCTGACGCTCAGCTCTCTCTCTGAAGGCTCCAGACTGCAGCATACTGGTGCAGGAAGATGAAAGTGCTCCTTCAGGATGTGCACTGAACCAGGTGTTTAGGCCAGAAATCAGCTCAATCAGAAGAAGGGAGAGAAAAAAAAGTTCAGGGAGATTGCTTTTGTATATGGTGGATATATACACAAGAAGCAGTTTTTTTGTATGTGACCGGATATAATGTGACGTCTGCCTGCGGGTCTGGGCTGCAGCCAGGCAACACCCCGAGAAACACTGATACCCTTTACCCCTATACAGGGATCTGGATTTATAGCAGAGCCCAGGAGGCGCTGTCTGAATAGGAGCAGTGACCAGAGCAGGACGGTCGCCAGAAAGGTGTTCCAATACGGGACACAAACGTGGAGATATGCAAGTCTAAACCAGTCGGACAGCAATGGTACAAAAACGGTAGACAGAAGCAGAGTCAGATTCAGGCCGAGAGTCATAAACCAGGAGAGTAGCAGAGGTACAGAATCGTTAGGCAGAGGCAGAGTCAGATTCAGGCCGAAAGTCATAAACCAGAAGAGTAGCAGAGGTACAGAATCGTTAGGCAGAAGGAGAGTCAGAAGTCCAGGTCAAAGTCAGAGTCAATCAGAAAGTAATTCACACAGTAACACACGGGGGAAACCAAGAATATATCCGGCGGCTTGCAAGACCAGTCCCAAGGTATTTCAGGGATCAGGTCACCCCTCATAGGTTCCTGAACTGATGATGTCATCAGTACCGCCCCCAGGACCAGGCCAGATGGAGATGCAGTAACCTCTTGATGACTGACAGAGGGGCGGAGCCTGCGTCCACCAGATGCCTGCGCAGGTGCCCTTACTCTGTCAGCACCATAACTCCCGGGCGAGCCATAGCGCCTCCTAGTGACCACGACAGGGGCAGCAGACCCAGAATTTAACGGCGACGTGACAGACCGGCGCCTCCTAGAGGCTAAAGGCGGGACAGTAGGCTCTGAGCCTGACGTGACAGAACCACGGCCCCTTCCAGTGGCCGAGGCAGGAACAGCCGTCCCTGAGTCTGACGATAAAGTGGCGGTACGGCGCCTCCTAGTGGCCGCGACCGGAACAGCAGGCCCCAAGTCTGGCGGAAACGTGACACGAGTCTATACTAGCGCATGGCCGAGTGGCCATGCAGCTCTTTTATAGCGCCGTCCTTCCAGGACCTTCCCAGTAGTGGACTAATCAGAGCAGAAACGGGACCTGCGCATGTGACCTCCGACCTCCAATGAGAGGTTGTCCCATGGGCATGCTCAGAAGGCAGAATACAGGACTTAGTCCCTGGAGCGTCTGATTGCTGCTGACCCAAACATGATGCTACAGCAGAGCCTGAAAGAGCAACCAGCTGCCTAGCATTAGCCTGGGCAAGATTCTTGGACCGATGTCTCTGCTGAGCAGGAATCTCTGTGGCTGCAGAGGACATGGGTTGAGATTCCCCCTGTTCAGTGGGGAAAACTTGACACCTAACATTCTCCTTTCTGTCTACTCTGCCTTTAGGCTAGTTTCACACTTGCTTTTTTTTGCAGCGCGTTTTTCCCGCAAAAAAACGCATTAAAAAAACGCATACAAATGCATACAAACGCTGCGTTTTTTTCAAGCATTTTTATGCGCATGCAGGAAAAAAACGCAGCGTTTTTGCGCGTTTGTATGCGTTTTTTGTGCGTTTGCGTTTTTTTACAGATTTTGGAAAAACCCCACAAAAATGAAAAAACAACCATTCAACAACACACAAGACCAATGGGACTTCATTGTGGGTGTGGTATGTTAATATATAGACCCTGTCTACAGTATTCTTCACATTTGCTTGATTCTTCTCGTGACCATGGATCTGCGCTGGAAGAGTTTTCACTTCAACTTGGATTTGGACATCGCGATGGCTCAGGCGTATGCAGTTGCTTGCCATGAACAAAGGAAGAGAGAGAGGCAGCGAAGACGGCGGCGTATGTGGATACATCCGATTGTTGAACTCCGGGAGAGCCGTGGGGCATACCACACCCTCTACAGCGAGCTACAGGCAAACCCGGAGAAATTTACAGATTATATCAGGATGTCCCACGAAAGTTTCATGGATTTGCTTGCTCGTGTCCAACAATCCATCCGGAGACAGGACACACAGCTCCGTCGTGCGATTCCTCCTGAGGAACGGCTACTGGTGACATTACGGTGTGTTTTAAAAACCAAGGGGTGCGGTCTGCTGGGTTTTTTTTAAATTTAGTATTCAAAACCGTGGGTAATTAGTTTTCGTGAATGTACTATTATTTTATTTTATATTTTTTTAAAATAATATACATAAATATTAATTTTACTTCTTTGTCTGTTCACAGATTCCTGGCGACTGGAGAAACCCTATCTTCACTACACTTCCAGTACCGTATTGGAATCTCTACCTTGTCTGGAATTGTTGTTGACACCTGCCGGGCTCTCTGGAATGTTCTTTGCCCAGAATTTATGCCCCTGCCCACCGCTGAAAAGTGGATGGAAATTGCTGACAAATTCTGGACAGTATGCAATTTTCCCAACTGTTTGGGAGCTGTTGATGGTAAACACATACGGATCATCAAACCCCAAAGAACGGGATCTGAGTACTATAATTACAAAAAGTACTTTTCAATAGTACTCATTGCGATTGCGGATGCCGGATGTATGTTTGTAGCAGTGGACATTGGAGCATTTGGCCGTGGTAATGACTCACAGGCTTTTAAAAACTCAGACATGGGCCGTAGGTTGTATGGCAACCAATTTAATTTCCCTATGCCACGGCCTCTTCCTCACACCGAAGCTCCGCCACTGCCCTTTGTAATGGTTGGCGATGAGGCTTTTCAAATGTGCGGAAACTTACTGAAACCCTACTCCAGCCGGGACTTGGACCACACCAAAAAAATATTTAATTACAGGCTGACCAGGGCCAGAAGAACTGTCGAGTGTGCTTTTGGGATTCTTGTTTCCAGATGGCGAATTCTGGGCACGGCCATTAATCTTAAACGTGAAACAGTCGATGAGGTGGTGAAGGCCTGTGTGGTTCTACATAACTTTGTGATGGCTAAAGAGCACCCGACCTTTGAACTGGACGATGATGCTCCTAACCCATTGCCTGAATTCACTCAGCACACTCTCAGGTCATCCGTTGAAGTTGGCCAAATGAGGGACCAATTTGCGGCCTACTTTATTTCTGATGTAGGACGGGTGCACTGGCAAGATGAAATGGTGTAATGTTTTTGTTTGTTTATGGTAATAAAAAACTTTATTTGATACCATTACTGAGTGCACTATATTTTTTAAACTCCAATTTAATAAAAAACTTCCCATGTATAACTGAATTTTATGATGTTCACACACCTGGGCAGGTAAATAGACATATGAGTTAAAATGCAGCATTGCTAGTCTGCGTGAAATATATTGGAACGAGCAAAGCTGCAGGCCATGAATCAGGAAACCATTTTTTTTCAAGAGAAAATTGTGCAACTAGTTGAAAACAAAGTATGTGATTTTCTCAAAACACAACCCTCAAAACCCAACCCCAATGAAAGTCCATGGGGAATACAAGTCAGCATTGAGTGGATGAATGTAATCTGCTCCATTCCAACTTACAAGTTATTACACTAGGCCTTGGAATGACTATACTAGGCCGTGGTATTTCAAATATGAGTATAGTATGCCTTGGGCCTACTAGTATAGTCATATGTGAAATACCACGGCCTAGTATAGTCATAACAAGGCATACTCAATTTTTGCCAACTAGGATCTTGTTTCACGAAAAACAAACGGGTGAAACTTGAAACCAACAGTTTGCTTTTCATGAAACCAGATTCTAGTTGGTAAAAATAAAGTTATTACACTAGGCCTTGTAATGACTACACTAGGCCGTGGTATTTCAAATATGAGTATGTATAAGTAGGCCTTGGGCTAGTAGTATAGTAATATGTGAAATACCACGGCCTAGTATAGTCATACCAAGGCCTACTGTAATAACTCGATTTTTAACAACTAGCATCTTGTTTCACAAAAAACAAACTGGTGAAAATAGAAAGAAACTTTATTTTTAAGACAAGTTTCAACAGTTTGTTTTTCATGAAACCAGATTCTAGTTGGTAAAACTAGAGTTATTACACTAGGCCTTGGAATGACTATACTAGGCCGTGGTATTTCAAATATGAGTATAGTAGGCCTTGGGCCTACTAGTATAGTCATATGTGAAATACCACGGCCTAGTATAGTCATACCAAGGCCTACTGTAATAACTCGATTTTTAACAAATAGCATCTTGTTTCACAAAAAACAAACTGGTGAAACTAGAAAGAAACTTTATTTTTAAGACAAGTTTCAACAGTTTGTTTTTCATGAAACCAGATTCTAGTTGGTAAAACTAGAGTTATTACACTAGGCCTTGGTATGACTATACTAGGCCGTGGTATTTCAAATATGAGTATAGTAGGCCTTGGGGCTAGTAGTATAGTAATATGTGAAATACCACGGCCTAGTATAGTCATACCAAGGCCTACTGTAATAACTCGATTTTTAACAACTAGCATCTTGTTTCACAAAAAACAAACTGGTGAAACTAGAAAGAAACTTATTTTTAAGACAAGTTTCAACAGTTTGTTTTTCATGAAACCAGATCCAAGTTGGTAAAACTCGAGTTATTACACTAGGCCTTGGTATGACTATACTAGTCCGTGTATTATTTCACATATGACTATACTAGGCCTTGGGTTGGTTTTTAACATGTATTTACCCATCAGTGTGTGTGAGCGGCGCAAACAACATTAATGAAACTTAGTAATGGTGAACCACAAATGTAAATTTATTTTTTATCACAAAAATAAACCAAAAAATTATTTTTTCCGGCGTTTGGGGGCAGATGGTTTCAATTTGGGGGTGTGCAGGGAATATGCAACACTTGCTGTTGAAGACGGTGTTTGAGGGGAAGGGGCAACAAAACTTGTGGGGGAAGGTAGTCCAGTTAAGGGAATTAAACTAGGAACACTTGGAGGAGAGGAAATCTGTTCAGGTACATTAGTTGTAATGGCATGTCGCCGTAGGCTTGTGTGCCTGGACCGACTTTGGCCCAATGCCCGCCTTGATAGATTTCGCCTTGAACTAGGGGCAAATATTGAGTGTAGGTCCCCCGTCTGCAGGTGTGGCTGCTGCTGCTGCTGAGGTGGCGGCTGCTGCTGCTGAGGTGGCGGCTGCTGCTGAGGTGGCGGCTGCTGCTGAGGTGGCTGCTGCTGCTGAGGTGGTTGCTGCTGCTGAGGTGGCTGCTGCTGCTGAGGTGGTTGCTGCTGCTGAGGTGGTTGCTGCTGCTGCTGAGGTGGCTGCTGCTGAGGTGGCTGCTGCTGCTGAGGTGGCTGCTGCTGCTGAGGTGGCTGCTGCTGCTGCTCTTCGTTGTCAGTGCTCGTCCTTGCAGGAGGACTGGTGGCGGCAGTGATGGTCCAGGTTTGCAGAGTGGTGGTGGCAGGGCTACTACATGTTGTTGTAGCGGCAGGGCTGTTCCATGTTTGCCTAGTGGTGGCTGAGCTCCACGCATGCATGGGAGTGGCGGTGGTGCTCCAGACAGGAGCAGCGCTTGCCATGGTGGTGTCGGTGAAGTGACCAGCTGCACTCATACTTGTGGTGGTGTAACGGTGGGTGTCCTGGCTTTGAATAGAGGTGTCCGTGCAGTGGTATGCAGCACAAGTCGGTAGTGAGGTGAAGCGAGTCAATGGTGGCACAGGTGGAAAGGACACCACTGACTGCTGACCGTACCGATTATGCTGCATAGCCTGCAAGAAAGCATTGTTGCAGGCCTGCAGCACATTCAGCTGTTGATCAGGACTAAGGTGTTCAGCCATGCCCTTTTCAATCTTACTAAAAAAATGGTGTGCTGGTCTGTTGAGGTCGGCCTCCAGACGGTCAAGGCGCTGTTCTACAGAATTGAAGCGGTGTTCAAAGTGGTTAAAACCACGTTCCATGAGTGCAAAACCACTTTCAACTCTGTCGGACAGTGACTTGAGGCTGGAATTAAATGTCTCGCTCAAATGCATAAACTCGGGCAAGACATTCCTGTCCAAGGCCCTCTGCCGCTGGCGGGTAGTGCCCGCATAACCAGTGGCAGAGACCTGGGACAGGGGAACACCTGATGGCCCAGCTTCCTGGTCACCAGCTGTGTGTGTGGTTGACCTGCAAGGTGCTTCCTGGCTGTCGGATGGCTGGGACGGGTCAGAGGACGTCCGAGGAAGGACCGCTCCAGGGCCAGGTTGCAGGGTGCTGCTCCAGGTGCTGTTGAAGAAAGGAAAATCATTACTACCATGCCTTTACAAGAAGCATCAGCTGTGGATTAGAAAAACACAGATTAATAAAAATAAAAACCCAAAATTTATAATACTTACGATCTCGTGGCAAGGACCGGTCTTAGGAACTGCAACGCGTGATAGTGACGGTATCTAGTTCTGGTCCTTGACGCAGATCCACTGCGAACCTGGCCCTCAGCACGAACATCACTGTTGAAGCGGTCCTTGATCGAACGCCAACGTGTTTGGACTTTGTCCACTGTTGATAAAAAAAACAGTGCCGTCAAGGACAACAGTCACTGCGGCACAATGTAGCAATACAATACTCAAAGCAGTCACTGTAGACCCCGATGACACTGTTGGGTTTCCTGCTAGAATACACCTAGCACGAAACCCAACAGTGCCGTCAAGGACAACAGTCACTGCGGCACAATGTAGCAATACAATACTCAAAGCAGTCACTGTAGACCCCGATGACACTGTTGGGTTTCCTGCTAGAATACACCTAGCACGAAACCCAACAGTGCCGTCAAGGACAACAGTCACTGCGGCACAATGTAGCAATACAATACTCAAAGCAGTCACTGTAGACCCCGATGACACTGTTGGGTTTCCTGCTAGAATACACCTAGCACGAAACCCAACAGTGCCGTCAAGGACAACAGTCACTGCGGCACAATGTAGCAATACAATACTCAAAGCAGTCACTGTAGACCCCGATGACACTGTTGGGTTTCCTGCTAGAATACACCTAGCACGAAACCCAACAGTGCCGTCAAGGACAACAGTCACTGTGGCACAATGTAGCAATACAATACTCAAAGCAGTCACTGTAGACCCCGATGACACTGTTGGGTTTCCTGCTAGAATACACCTAGCACGAAACCCAACAGTGCCGTCAAGGACAACAGTCACTGCGGCACAATGTAGCAATACAATACTCAAAGCAGTCACTGTAGACCCCGATGACACTGTTGGGATTCCTGCTAGAATACACCTAGCACGAAACCCAACAGTGCCGTCAAGGACAACAGTCACTGCGGCACAATGTAGCAATACAATACTCAAAGCAGTCACTGTAGACCCCGATGACACTGTTGGGTTTCCTGCTAGAATACACCTAGCACGAAACCCAACAGTGCCGTCAAGGACAACAGTCACTGCGGCACAATACAGAGCAGGGAAATACTCACTAAACGCCTTTTTGGAGGATGCTGTGGCGCTGTCCCAGCCATCCATCAACGCTGCGGCCACCTCATTCCATAGCCGCCGGGTCACCACAATGTCCTTGTGCAGCCGGTCACGGCTGTCCCACAACGGCGAACGCTCCTGGACCAGGCTGATGAGCTGCTCATTATCCAGGTACACGTCTTCATCTCGTTGTGGAACCTAGACAAAACACATTCATTAGAATAATCCAATTTAAATTGAATAAAAAGTTACAAAAAAAGAAACATAAAAAAGAGTAAAAATAGAAGATAAAAAATAAAGAACATTACAAATCATTTGATACTTACATTCCGTATCACCACCGGGACTTGGCTTCGCTGCTCCTGCTCTTCGCCCTCACTAGTCCCGTCCACAGAAGAGGATGATGACGATGTCTTAAAAAAGTTGAAAAAAATGTAAGAGATTTGGAGAAGCAGCAGATATACTTACCAGATGCACAAAAATAATCACCTCACGGTCTGCTTGCGCCAATTCCTGCCGCGATGGGGAATACTCTGATTCTGAAGACATACTGCATGTAAAAATAATAAAAATCATTAGTACATACATAATTTAAAAGGACAGGCATATAATGTAATATACTCACATTCTTCGCTGATATAATGGGTTCTTGGTTGACTGTCTGCTCTTCAATCTGTCAGTGTAGTAGTGGCAGAGTTTTGGCAGGCACCTCCTTTATATAGACTTTTTTTTTTTGACTTTAGAAGATTATAACTAGGACAACAAGTGGACACCACCAAAAAAACGCAGCGCTAAAAAAACGCATACCTGCGCATGCCAGTGCGCACGTATGCGCATCCATAGGCTATAATGGCCATTTTTAGCGCAAAACGTGCGCATACGTGCGCATGCGCTTTTTTCAAGGGCCAAAAAATGCAACATGCTGCGTCTGGAAAATACCAACGCACACCCCAAAAAAACGCAGCGCATGAAAATCGCATACATGCGCTTACCAGCGCGCAGGTATGCGCACCCATGTTAAATATAGGGGAAAAAACGCATGCGCAGGTATGCGTTTTTTTCCAGCGCTAAAAAACGCAAATGTGAAACCAGCCTAAGCTAAACAAAATAGTTAAGAAAAAACTTGACATCAGGAAATGCTGGCAATGCATCAGAAATGATAAGGGTATGGAGAGTCAGGCTATTCATGATGAAATGAAGACAGTAAAATAAAACTTACACCCTCATGAGCTACTGCACATAAAGCATCATAATAATAGTAATTTATTAAAGGCAACCAAAAATAAAACATCTTTTAGCATCCGCACATTCTTTGTCATCTATCCATAATTTCTGTTCTACTATTTTTTATGATACAATCTGTGGACCTGTGGGAATTATATGGATTACCTGAGGCGGATGAGTTAGCCCCCTGGGCGTTTTTAAGTAAAAGAGCCACCTTCAGCAGCACTAAGGCTGCATTCTGTGAAGGTGGCTCTTCTGTTTCTGGCTCCCAGTAACGCCAAAATATTAACTTTTATAAATAGGTCCCCATACCTGTAATGTGTCCCATAGGTATGGTGTGTAGTGTCTGGGCCCCGCCTCCCATAGCCGTCCATCGTGCCCCTGCTCTGCCATCTGTGCCCCGCCTCCAATAGCCATCCATCATGCCCCTGCTCTGCCGTCTGTGCCCCGCCTCCCATAGCCATCCATCATGCCCCTGCTCTGCCGTCTGTGCCCCGCCTCCTTCTGTCACCTATGTTGACACCTGCTCTGTGAAAACAGTTCTCGGGCATGTGCAGTGCGTGCTGCCCGTGAACTGACATCAGGCTATCACGCCTGCGTGTTGTGGAGGCCCCAGATCCTGCCCCGCAGTGTGAATACATCATAAGACACACTTATTATTATAGTCTTGATGAAGATGTTTAACATTTCACAGAGGTCTACGTTACATCAGCACAATTTTGGAAACTTTTTTTTTGGTTAAGAAGTTATAAGGGTTAAAATTTGACCAGCGATTTCTCATTTTTACAACATTTGCAAAACCATTTTTTAGGGACCACATCACATTTGAAGTCACTTTGAGGGTTCTATATGACAGAAAATACCAAAAAATGACATCATTCTAAAAACTGCACCCCTCAAAACCACAGTGCAGGAATTTATTAACCCTTCAGGTGCTTCACAGGAATTTTTGGAATGTGGAAAACATTTACTTTTCTTTCACAAAAATTTTCCTTTAGACCTAATTTTTTTTTACTTTCACGAGGGTAACAGGAGGAAGTGAACTATACATATTGTTGTGAAATTTCTCCTGAGCATGCCGATACCCCATATGTGGGGGAAATCTACTGTTTGGGCCCACAGCATTGCTGGCATAGTTAGCGGAGGCCATGTCATGCTTGGAGAGCTCCTGATGTGCCTAAACAGTAGAAAGCCCAAACAAGTGACACTATTTTGGAAACTAGACCCCTTAGGCAACTTATCTAGATGTGTAATGAACACCTTGAACCCACAGGTGCATCACAGAAGTTTATAACTTAAAGCCGTGGAAATAAAAAAAAATCACATTTTTCCCAAATAAATCTTTTTTAGCTCCATATTTTGCATTTTCATAAGGGAAACAGGAGAAATTGCTCCATACAATTTGTTGTGCAATTTCCTCTGAGTACACCAATACCCCGTATGTGGGGGAATACTACTGTTTGGGCGCACGGCAGGTCTGGGAAGGGAAGGAACGCCATTTGACTTTTGAATACAAAATTTGATGGAATAATTAGCAGACACAATATCGCGTTTCGAGAGCCCCTGATGTGCCTAAACAGTGGAAACCCCCCACAAGTGACACCATTTTGGACTAGACCCCTTTGGGACCCCTTTCTAGATGTGTAATGTACATCTTGAACCCCCAGGTGCTTCACAGAAGTTTATAACTTTAAGCCGTGAAAATAAAAAAAATCATATTTTTCCCACAAAAATCTTTTTTAGCTACAAATTTTGTATTTTCACAAGGGCAAAAGGAGAAAATGGACCCCAAAGTTTGTTGTGCAATTTTTTCTGAGTTCACTGATACCCCATATGTGGTTGAAAACTACTTTTGAGGCACAGTGTAAAGCTCAGAAAGGAAATAGCGCCATATTACAGTGCAGATTTTGCTGCACTTGTTTGAGGGTGCCATATTACACTGGCAGAGCCCCTGAGGTGCCAGAACTGCAGAACCCCCCATAAGTTACCCCATTTTACCATTTCAACCTCTCAATGAATTCATCTAGGGGTGCAGTGATTTTATTGACACCACAGGTGTGTCACTAACTTTTATACCATTGGGCAGTGAAGAAAAAATAATTTACAGTTTTACCACCAAGATTGCATGTTAGCCCCAAGTTTTACATTTTCACACTGGGAAATGGGTAAAAATGGCACCAAAATTTGTCCCACAATTTCTGCTGAATGTAGAAATACCCCATATGTGGCTGTACTTTCTCTTACACTAGCGCCTGCCATATGAGCACCAACAATTTGGCCTCTTTGAAAATCCGAGAGGCCTGCCATTGGTATCAGGTTCTCATCAATGATCTTACAATTCTGCAAAACAAACAGTTAATTTACATACACATATCACATAACACAAATAATCAACTACAAAACATTACCATATGTCACGGCTTGCATGTTTATAACATGTTCGAAGACTATGATGCCAAAACGTTAGGTGTTTCCATTATTTTGTCCAACCCCTGTATATATATATATATATATATATATATATATATATATATATATATATTCATGTGTCAATGACATATATATATATATATATTGTGAGGTAGCGCAGTCATTTAAGTAGGGGATCACTCGCTTGGCAGCCACAAAATCAGATCCGGCATAGGTTTTCCATAAACCAGTATAGTCCATGCGGTTTATTAAACATCATAAACCATGACCAGCAATATATAAACGGCATAGCGTCCATGACAGAGCTTCACTCTGTTAGCAATGTCCAATACGCAGGCTTTTCAGCCTCACAGTTATATCTCACCCCGTCAGGGTTCTCTCTTGGCTGCTTCTCCATACTGCAGACATTCATTCCCTCCAGGGAACTCTCAGGCACTTGCAGCCATTACTCACAGCGTCCACACGTGCTGTCAGGCAGGAAGCCCCATCTCAGCGGGACCTTCCTCACTGGACCAACCGGGTCCAAGCATTCACCACCTGTGACCTACCCTGGCCACATTATATGGTCCATAGCCACGCCCACCGGGTCACATGACTGACCTCATCACAGGTCCTTCAAGCACTTACACACTCTTTCCAACAGTGCTTTAAACACACCCCCTGGGTGGGTTTGTAGGTAACCAGGCTCGCCCATCTCTCTAGTTACCTGGAGACTTCTCCCTTACACATTGAAACAACACCTCAGCAATATCATTGCTGAACAACACATAAGTCTTCATCCCAAAGCCACCCACTTTGGGATACATAACGGCCATTCTGTATTCTGCCATTCATCCTTTCTCTTGGGACAGCCACACAGCTCCCCCTAGCGGACACAGTGGTTACTACACCAGAATATGTATACCTATACTATGTGTATACATATATTCTATCTATTCATTATTAACCTGTCAATGTGATTTTACAGTATAAGGACCTGAATTGCCAGCTTTTCTAAAGGACACAGGTGCGTATTTCTCGCAAGTCACACGCATGGTCCATTGTGTAATCTGTTTTTTCCTCGCACCCATAGACTTGCATTGGCAAGTCTCGGACGAGAAACGCTGACAATCGCAGCATGCGGATTATGTGAGCTGACCCATAGATTAACATTGAGACGAGTGCTATGTGATTTTTTTTCTCGCATAGCACTTATCCGTATTTCTCGCTAGTGTGACTCCGGCCTAATAGTGAGATACATGGGAATGTACACTGCTCCATTCTATTGGGGCTACAAGTCACTTGTTCTGCTGATCATTGCAGGTCGCACTGTTGGGACCCCCACGGTCACGAAATTCTCACCTGTCCTATTAACAAAGCCTCTTGAATTGTAAGGGAGATCATAAGAGCTCTCTGCAATACATCTTAAGTATTAGAGACCTTATCTTCAGTGCAAAATTAAGAAGGTGAATTCTAGGGTGCTTTTACATAAGACGACTATAACCTCTGATTGGCTACATTTACCGAACATTGGTCAACCGCGTTTCCGATGCACACCGAATGAAAATAGATCTTTCAGTGCTCAAAGGCTATCCTTATATTCAGCAGCATGTGAATGAGGTGTATCTAGAGGGGCTGACAGGGCATCTGCCTGGGTGCGGCTCGCAGGGGAGCACGGCTGGGCCACCTGATGCGACGGTCCGAGGTGTCTCCCTGGCTGCTACATTTTGCCATCCCCCGGATTCAGTCACCCATTCTCTGAGCTGGCTGTCAAACTGACAGCCTGCTCAGAGAAGGTGCAGTGCTCCAGATCCCAGTGACGCGAGTACAAATGAGAACACAAGTACAATTGAAGCCCTCACTGACAGGTCAGGGTAACTTCAGCATTGTGCTCAAGTCATGTGATCACTCGGCTGACGTCACTTGCCAGTGGTAAGTGCTCCAGTGGAACTGAAGACACTGAAGATTTATTGTAATGTGGGGTGGGGAAATGAAAAAAGATTTGAGGACACAGTTTGAGGGGGGAAGCAATAAGATTTGAGGACACAGTTTGGGTAACAAGGAGTGGATGGGTGTGGACACAGTATGGGGAGGGAGAAGGGAAAGCCGGAGAAATTTGAGGATACAGTATGAGGAGCAAGGAAGGAGATGGGGCATGTATGATGAAACAGTTTGAGGGGATTGTGGGTGCAGACAGTATGGTGAATGGAGGGATGGGTATGGACACAGTGTGAGGATCGAGGGAGAATATATGCGAACCCACAATGGGGAGGGAGGGAAGGGATGGGTGCAGACACAGTATGGTGAGTGTGGGGGATGGGTGTGGACACAGCATGAAGAGCTAGGGGAAGATTGTATGTGGACACAGTATAGAAAGCAAGGGTGATGGGATGGGTACAGACACAGTGTGGGGAGTTGGGGGATATGGTATGAAGCAGTATGGAGAGCGAGGGAGTAAATATATTAGGAGACAGTATGATTAGCAGGGGAATGTGAGGGGAGACAGTATGAAAAGGGAGGGAGAATTGTGTGAGGACACTATTGAGGGGAATAGTGTAAAGAGACAGTATGGGAGAGAAAAGTCCGAGTGGGCATCAAATAGAGATTCATTAGTGTCGGGGGGGGGTACCTTGGGGGGACGTGTAAGGGCACAGTCAGGAGAGGACAGTATACCAAGGTGGGGGAATGTGATGAGGGGGCACAGTATAGAGACTGGGCCCAAAAGGGAGGCACAGTATGAGAGGACTGATTGAAGAGGGGGCCCAGTGTGGAAAGGAGGGGGCAGTGTGGAGAGCAAGTACCATAAGAGGAACAGTGTGTGAGGTCATATTTTGTGCGAGGAATATATTGAGAGGCAATTAATTATTCAGAGGCTCAGTGTAGGGCAGATATTTTTATTCAGGAGCATTATAATGACTGCTATTTTTAAGGGTATCCTGTAGGGACTTGATTCAGAATACTGGAGAAGATGGGAGTCTGCAAAGACAAGCTGTGGCTGTGAAAACTTATCATAGCATCTGGACAAGATGAAGAAAATAAGGAGAATGACTCTAATCAGAGTCAATGTCATCTATAATGTACCTAGATGTAAATTTTTGGGGTGATACTGACTAATTCTCATCAGTACTGTGGTTCCTGTGTGGTTCGCAGCCTGATGATGACTGATAGTAAAAGCACCCAATATCTCTTTATCATTGTTAAGGATGTACTGGAAGTTTTAGGTTCATGCAATACAAATGTATATGGGTTTGACCTGACATTACAAATCATGTACCATGTGTAGAAATCGAAGGAACGTGGGATGCAGTGACGGACGGGAGGCAGAGCAAGGGTAAACGGGTTTATTTACAGGGGAATACTCTACACAGAAAGGTAGAGGGTTAAACAAGAAATTCACAGTTTAAAGGCAAAGGGTATGGTGAAGTGGAAAAAACAACGTTACAGACAACGGCAGTTCGTTAGCACATGCATCAGGAAGTCCTTAAACTGCAGCTCCTGCTGCGAACTCAATAGCGCTGGTAACGATGGGCAGAGTGTCTTTTCCAGAATGATGCTGTAGTTGATGGTCCATCTTCTGGCGGCAGTTTATGGTCTCCGGTACAATCCACTGCCCCTAGTTCATATACTGCAGTGGTTAACAAAGGCACGGGCCACAGTCCTGTATGAGCCCAACGTGGCTCCTAAATTGTCTTCACTGGAGAAGTCAGGTGACAAATGCCGGGGCAACTTTCTGCTGACAACGTCAGGGCGCAAGTGTCAAGGCAACTATCTGCTGACAACGTCAGGGCACAAGTGTCAGTCTCGTATGCGGTCTCTCTTGGGCAGCTTGTGTGCGGTACTTGCAGTCACGTAGTGTACAGAACCCGGTTCTCTGGCAGTCACTGGACACACACTGCATGTCCCGCTCTCTGCGTGAAACTGGAGCTCCCAGGACAGATCACTTCTCTCTGTGGCTGCTGCAACACCCAGCTCGGCTCTGCTCTGTGTGCACAGCTCTGCACGGCTCTGCTTTTTCTGACTCTGTTCTGCTGTCTCTGGCTCTGCTCCACATGGCTCTGCTGTCTCTGGCTCTGCTCCGCACGGCTCTGCTCTCTCTGGCTCTGCTCCACACGACTCTACTCCGCTCTCTCTGGATTACTGCTGGGCACACTGCTTCCCTCAGCACAGCAGACCCTGCCCTTCTGGTCGACTGCAGCACTGCCTGTCGCAGTGCCGGTACTCTGTGTCAGGCTGGGGAGTGGAGCACACCACTCACCTGACTCCACGCTGCTCTGCCCTCGTGCCAATCTGACTTGCTTTGCCTGCATTTTCTTTCTCCTCTTCCGCCCCCCTCCAACAGCAGGAAGCCTTTCTTCTCTAGAGCTTCCTCCAGGCAACAGGGGGAGGTCTGCCTCCCTCAGGCTTCCCCACAGGAGCAGTGGATGCAACCTCTCTAGTTCCGGACCCAGCACGCAGGTACCCACTGCCTCGTCGACCCCCCTACACATGTACTGATGGTGATTCTTGTGATGTATTCCTGTACTGATGAGGCCCTTGATCTATAAGGATGATGCATATGTGGTGCCCCTGAGGGTTCAGTCGCCACAGAGGTACTGCACCTCCTTCTGAGGTGTGGTACCCCACTATCCAGGTAAGGTGGAGACACCTGACCATGCTCCAACACCTGCACCGCACACCACAAAGTAGTGTAGCAAAGCACCTTCGGCGGCTCCCTGCTTGGAGTGTAGCATAGCACCCCTTGGTGGCTCCCTGCTTGGAACACGAAACTTGCGGGGAGGTGGGTGGAGTTTAGTTCACATAAAAGAGCTGGAAGAGTTCAGTCAGTCAGTCAGTCTTTCATTCAGTCAGTGAGTGAGGATGTGGAAGGACAGAGTGTGAGAAAGAGAAGATCCCGGGAGAGGGATGGAAGAAGGAAGTGCTGCAGCAGGCCACAGTGATCTGGGTCTGCTGGCACAAGAAAAAGACAGGGAAAGGAAGCTTGATTCTCCATTGGGAAGAAGGATCAGCATGGAACGTAAGGAGAATAAGAGAACTAGGACCAGGGTTAGAGGAGAACCCTTTTCAAGTTCTAAGCGCAAGGCCGGGGTCTGGTCCCTAAGGTTGTACGGATACTAATGGTCCTGCAGCAGACACCGGAGGAATAGAAGTAGTGACTAGAGTTGAGCGAAACGGGTCGAAAAAATTCAAAAGTCGCCGACTTTTGGCAAAGTCGGGTTTCATGAAACGAAACCCGACCCTAGGATGAGGTCGGCCACGAGGTCGGCGACTTACGCGCCAAAGTCGCGTTTCAAAAGTTTGTTTTGCGCTCTTTTTCAGCCAATCAGGATCCACGGACACTGTGGGCAACGTGATGACCTAGGCACGGGTCACCACCATCTTTCAGAAGGGCATGCAAGTGATTGGCTTGCTTTGGTGGGCGTCACAGGGGGTATAAAAGGGCGTGCACGCCGACCGCCATCTTACTTCTGCCGATCTTAGTATAGGGAGAGGTTGCTGCTGATTCTGTAGGGAGAGCGTTAGGCAGGGAAGAAGACAAAAAAACTGCTTCTGCTGCTAGCGATTTGGCCTGCACAACACACAAGTCACTGTGTGTGCAGTGCAAGGGGAGGCTATATTGTGGTGTATCAGTGGTGTTGGTTGTTGGGCTGCCTTTTAAGGCTTCCTGACATGCTGGCATTGCTGTTTACCCACTGCTCCGCAAACTGCTTTTTTAAAAGCAATCCAATCTCCCTTATCCTCTAGTCACTTTTGTCACAGCTGTGCCATCGAGCCTGTCACATAGCGCTCAGATATCAGTGGGCCTCACACAATCCACAAGTGTCCAGTGTCCAAAAGTGTGTGCAAAGATTCAAAATCTCCATTATCCTCTCGTCACTTTGGTCACAGGCAGCTGTGCCATCGAGCGTGTCACATAGCGCTCAGATATCAGTGGGCCTCACACAATCCACAAGTGTCCAGTGTCCAAAAGTGTGCGCAGAGATTCAAAATCTCCATTATCCTCTCGTCACTTTGGTCACAGGCAGCTGTGCCATCGAGCGTGTCACATAGCGCTCAGATATCAGTGGGCCTCACACAATCCACAAGTGTCCAGTGTCCAAAAGTGTGCGCAGAGATTCAAAATCTCCATTATCCTCTCGTCACTTTGGTCACAGGCAGCTGTGCCATCGAGCGTGTCACATAGCGCTCAGATATCAGTGGGCCTCACACAATCCACAAGTGTCCAGTGTCCAAAAGTGTGCGCAGAGATTCAAAATCTCCATTATCCTCTCGTCACTTTGGTCACAGGCAGCTGTGCCATCGAGCCTGTCACATAGCGCTCAGATATCAGTGGGCCTCACACAATCCACAAGTGTCCAGTGTCCAAAAGTGTGCGCAGAGATTCAAAATCTCCATTATCCTCTCGTCACTTTGGTCACAGGCAGCTGTGCCATCGAGCGTGTCACATAGCGCTCAGATATCAGTGGGCCTCACACAATCCACAAGTGTCCAGTGTCCAAAAGTGTGCGCAGAGATTCAAAATCTCCATTATCCTCTCGTCACTTTGGTCACAGGCAGCTGTGCCATCGAGCCTGTCACATAGCGCTCAGATATCAGTGGGCCTCACACAATCCAAAAGTGTCCACTGTCCACAAGTGTGTGCAGAAATTCTAAATCTCCCCTGTCCTATAGACACCTTGTACCTTGTTTTACATTACTATATAGTTTGTTGGATTTTGTCTACATTTCTACCAAAAATGAGGAAGGCTGGTGGAAGAGGCCGTGGAATTGGGCGGGGGTTGACAGCTGGTAATGATGGTGTTGGTGGTGGATCTGATGGTAGTGGCAAGAGCAAAATAGGACCGAATGCAGGAGGTGCTGACCCTGCGTCATCGTCTGGTTACATAAGGCCTCGAACGCTTAGTTTTCTAGGAGTTGGCAAACCGCTTTTAAAGGCAGAGCATCAGGAAAAAGTTTTGTCTTACATTGCTGACTCAGCCTCCAGCTCTATCGCCTCCTCTTCTGAAGTTGTAAAAAGTAAAAGCACTGAGTCGTCATTGGAGGCTCATGTTCATGAACCACACCTTTCCTTGTGTCCTTCACCCCAACCAAGATTGAAGGATGACGCAGGCCATACTACTGATTACTCCATGGAGCTGTTTTCACATACCATGCCTGGATTATCAAGTGAAATGGTGAATTACCCAGGCCAAGATGAATCTGACATGGAGTGCACTGATGCACAGCCGCTGATGGATGATTCTGCTGGTACATTCACTCAGAGCACTACATTGTCCTCGCAGTGTACAGAGCCAGATTTTGACCCTGATGAGACTCAGGTGCCCCTTCCCGCACACTATACCACCATACACGGTGACACAGAGAAAGGTGCACATGACATAGAAGAGGAGGTGATGGATGACCCAGTTGTTGACCCAGATTGGCATCCATTGGGGGAAGAGGGTGCTGCTTCCAATAGCTCAGATGAGGAGCATCCACAGCAGACATCGACATCGCAACAGCTGTTATCTGGCAGGCCCGGAGCACTACAAAGACAGGTTCCAAACATCAAAAGAGTTGCTGGACAGCTTGTCCAGAGGGTCAAAAGATCACAGCGTGCTAGGCCGCAAAATGTCTGCCAAAGTAGGAAGAGTGCAGTGTGGCACTTTTTTGAACAAAATCCTCATGATCAGGCCAAGGTTATCTGTAAGAAGTGCGCAAAGACCTTTAGCCGAGGGAAAAATCTGAAAAATTTGAATACCAGTTGCATGCTTAGACATTTAACCAGCATGCACTTGCAAGCGTGGACACAACACCAAACCTCAAGTGCCACATGTGCAACTGATCACAACGAAGGTAGTCAGCAACGCTACATTGTTTCCCCCACTGTAAGCCCACCGGTTAGCACAGCAGCAAATGTTGAGGTGTCGTTGCAAGACCACAGCAGTCAGGGAATCCCACTGTTATATCAACGAAAGACTGATTCTAGGCCATCAGAAAGAACACCAACTCCATCACCATCATCAACCCTCTCTCAGTCCGCCCTGTCCACCGCTACTTCCACCATATGCAGCTCTCAAGTCCAGCTCACCCTCCCAGACACTATGAGTAGGTCAAGAAAGTACTCAGTCTCTCATCCGCGTACACTGGGTTTGAACGCCCACATTGCCAAACTAATCTCGTTTGAGATGATGCCCTTTCGGTTGGTGGAAAGCACAGCTTTCCGCGAACTCATGGCCTATGCAGTACCACGCTATGACCTACCCAGTCGCCACTTCTTCTCTCGCAAAGCCATCCCAGCCCTCCACCATCATGTGAAAGACCGCATTGTCCATGCACTCAAGCAGTCAGTGAGCGGAAAGGTGCACCTCACAACTGATGCATGGTCCAGTCGGCATGGCCAGGGCCGTTACGTGTCCATCACTGCGCACTGGGTTAATGTGGTGGATGCAGGGTCCACAGGGGACAGCGGTGGTGGGACAGTGCTGCCTAGCCCACGGTATAGGAAACAGTTGGCTGTAGGCGTTCGACCCTCCTCCTCCTCCTCCAGAAGCGAAAGCTCGTCCACAGAGCGCAGTCGTACGAGCACTCCATCTGCAGCTGCCACTGTTGCACACGATGTGTCCCCCTATCGAGCAGCTAGTGGAAAGCGTCAGCAGTCTGTGTTGCAGATGATGTGTTTGGGCGACAGACACACCGCCGAGGTGCTGGCCGAGTACTTGAAGCGACAAACTGAGTCATGGCTGGGCAGTGTACATCTTGAGGCAGGCAAGGTAGTTAGTGATAACGGCCGTAATTTTGTGGCAGCCATAGCCCTTTCAAAACTCAGCCACATACCTTGCTTGGCTCACACCTTGAACCTGGTGGTGCAGTGCTTCCTCAAAAATTATCCGGAGTTAACAGCCCTGCTCCAGAAGGTGCGAAGACTGTGCGCGCACATCCGCCGGTCGCCTGTACACTCCGTTCGTATGCAGAAGCTGCAGCGATTGCTCCACCTTCCCAACCACCGCCTCATTATCGACATTGCAACAAGGTGGAACTCCACCCTGCACATGGTGGAGCAGCTGTGCGAGCAGAGGCAGGCCATAATGCATTTGTGGGAGGATACACGGCCAGGCACTTTGAGAGCAGACATGGAGTTGACAGGCGTGCAGTGGTCGAAGCTGAAAGACCTTTGTAAAGTCCTTCAGTGTTTTGAGGAATGCACACGGCTGGTAAGCGCAGACGACGCCATCCTAAGCATGAGCATCCCACTTATGCGTCTGCTCATGCAAACTTTGACGCACCTTAAGGAGCAGGCGTCTGCAGCCAATGTTGATGAGGAGGAAGAGGAGGAGGGAATCCTTGATGACATTCAGCCATTGTCTGCTCAGGGACCTCTCCTGGACGAGGTGGAGGAAGAAGAGGAGGAGGATGATGGGGATGATTACTTAGGGGAGGAGGATGCATCTCGTGGGGCAAGTGAAAATGTTGGCGTGGCAAGGTCTGGTACAGGGTTTGTGCGTGACTGGAGGGATGTGGATTTGCCAGAAAGTGCTCCTCCACCCAGCACTCGCAGTGCATCATTGACACCGGGAACATTGGCCCACATGTCAGATTATGCCTTGCGGATCCTAAAAAGGGACCCCCGCATTGCCAAAATGATGAACGATGACGACTACGGGTTGGTCAGCATCCTGGATCCACGCTATAAAGGCAAATTACAAAACATCATGCCACAGGAGAAACTTGACCTAATATTGGCTAATAAACAAGCAACTCTGGTAAATCAGTTGCTTGAGGCATTCCCAGCACACAGCAGCGGTGATGGTTCTCACACGAGCCGTACGGGCCGGGGGCAGCTTGGCAGAGGTGTTCGTGGTGCACACAGCAGAAGTGGCGTTGGAGACAGGGGTTTCATGACAATGTTGTGGACTGATTTTTCAAATACCGCTCACACAACTGGTAATACTGCATCGATGGAAAGTGACAGGAGACAGCAGTTGTCAACTATGGTTACAAACTACTTTTCCTCCCATATCGATGTTCTCCCACACAGGTCATTCCCCTTTGACTATTGGGCCGCTAAACTGGACACCTGGCCTGAATTGCCCAATATGCCTTACAGGAGCTCGCTTGCCCAGCTGCAAGTGTGCTGTCGGAAAGAGTCTTCAGTGCAGCTGGATCAATCCTGACAGAAAAAAGGACCCGTCTGTCAACCCAAAATGTGGATGATCTAACCTTCATTAAAATGAACCACGCATGGGTTTTCAAGGATTTTGTCCCACCTTCCCCTGATGACACATAGGGTGACAGAAAAATGGCTTGCTTTGGTCCACCTTTTCCTGGTACTTCACCTATTTCGCCTTTTGCATCAGCTGAATGTCCAACATCAACATATGCCACTTTCTAAAACTCCCTAACTGTGCTGCCTCCCCCCCCATGGCCGGGGTCACCACCTACCGCACGACACCGTGCGAGTGCCGTTGCCCTGGACAGGTGGGTAGGCCGACTCTTGGGCGCGGGCACTGGCACAGGGTCCCTCATAGTGCAATCAAGTGTCTCTGACGGTGGTGGTGCACACCCGCCGTCAGACACACCGCTGTACTATGAGGGGCCCAGTGCCAGTACCGACGCCCACGAGTGGGCCCCCCTTGCTTGGGCAGGGCCCCAGCATTTGCAATCTTTACCTCTCCCTGCTCCTCCGCTGTGTAATCTGGGCCGTCAAATCCATACTGTGCCTGACACCGTCTGAGCCTGCCTCCTGAGACATATATTTTGAATGTGTACGCTATCTATACATGTTATCCGGGGATACGGTACCCTTTCTAACCTTTGTGCAATCACGTGCAATCCATACTGGGCCTAACACCGTCTGAGCCTGCCTCATGCTGTATAGACATATATTTTGAATGTGTACGCTATCCATACATGTTATCCAGGGATACGGTACCCTTTCTAACCTTTGTGCAATCACGTGCAATCCATACTGGGCCTAACACCGTCTGAGCCTGCCTCATGCTGTATAGACATATATTTTGAATGTGTACGCTATCCATACATGTTATCCGGGGATACGGTACCCTTTCTAACCTTTGTGCAATCACGTGCAATCCATACTGGGCCTAACACCGTCTGAGCCTGCCTCATGCTGTATAGACATATATTTTGAATGTGTACGCTATCCATACATGTTATCCGGGGGATACGGTACCCTTTCTAACCTTTGTGCAATCACGTGCAATCCATACTGGGCCTAACACCGTCTGAGCCTGCCTCATGCTGTATAGACATATATTTTGAATGTGTACGCTATCCATACATGTTATCCAGGGATACGGTACCCTTTCTAACCTTTGTGCAATCACGTGCAATCCATACTGGGCCTAACACCGTCTGAGCCTGCCTCATGCTGTATAGACATATATTTTGAATGTGTACGCTATCCATACATGTTATCCGGGGATACGGTACCCTTTCTAACCTTTGTGCAATCACGTGCAATCCATACTGGGCCTAACACCGTCTGAGCCTGCCTCATGCTGTATAGACATATATTTTGAATGTGTACGCTGTCCATACAAGTTATCCAGGGATACGGTACCCTTTCTAACCTTTGTGCAATCACGTGCAATCCATACTGGGCCTAACACCGTCTGAGCCTGCCTCATGCTGTATAGACATATATTTTGAATGTGTACGCTATCCATACATGTTATCCAGGGATACGGTACCCTTTCTAACCTTTGTGCAATCACGTGCAATCCATACTGGGCCTAACACCGTCTGAGCCTGCCTCATGCTGTATAGACATATATTTTGAATGTGTACGCTATCCATACATGTTATCCGGGGTTACGGTACCCTTTCTAACCTTTGTGAAATCACGTGCAATCCATACTGGGCCTAACATCGTCTGAGCCTGCCTCATGCTGTATAGACATATATTTTGAATGTGTACGCTATCCATACATGTTATCCGGGGATACGGTACCCTTTCTAACCTTTGTGCAATCACGTGCAATCCATACTGGGCCTAACACCGTCTGAGCCTGCCTCATGCTGTATAGACATATATTTTGAATGTGTACGCTATCCATACATGTTATCCGGGGATACGGTACCCTTTCTAACCTTTGTGCAGTCACGTGCAATCCATACTGGGCCTAACACCGTCTGAGCCTGCCTCATGCTGTATAGACATATATTTTGAATGTGTACGCTATCCATACATGTTATCCGGGGATACGGTACCCTTTCTAACCTTTGTGCAATCACGTGCAATCCATACTGGGCCTAACACCGTCTGAGCCTGCCTCATGCTGTATAGACATATATTTTGAATGTGTACGCTATCCATACATGTTATCCAGGGATACGGTACCCTTTCTAACCTTTGTGCAATCACGTGCAATCCATACTGGGCCTAACACCGTCTGAGCCTGCCTCATGCTGTATAGACATATATTTTGAATGTGTACGCTATCCATACATGTTATCCGGGGATACGGTACCCTTTCTAACCTTTGTGCAATCACGTGCAATCCATACTGGGCCTAACACCGTCTGAGCCTGCCTCATGCTGTATAGACATATATTTTGAATGTGTACGCTATCCATACATGTTATCCAGGGATACGGTACCCTTTCTAACCTTTGTGCAATTACGTGCAATCCATACTGGGCCTAACACCGTCTGAGCCTGCCTCATGCTGTATAGACATATATTTTGAATGTGTACGCTATCCATACATGTTATCCGGGGATACGGTACCCTTTCTAACCTTTGTGCAATCACGTGCAATCCATACTGGGCCTAACACCGTCTGAGCCTGCCTCATGCTGTATAGACATATATTTTGAATGTGTACGCTATCCATACATGTTATCCGGGGATACGGTACCCTTTCTAACCTTTGTGCAATCACGTGCAATCCATACTGGGCCTAACACCGTCTGAGCCTGCCTCATGCTGTATAGACATATATTTTGAATGTGTACGCTATCCATACATGTTATCCGGGGATACGGTACCCTTTCTAACCTTTGTGCAATCACGTGCAATCCATACTGGGCCTAACACCGTCTGAGCCTGCCTCATGCTGTATAGACATATATTTTGAATGTGTACGCTATCCATACATGTTATCCAGGGATACGGTACCCTTTCTAACCTTTGTGCAATCACGTGCAATCCATACTGTGCCTGACACCGTCTGAGCCTGCCTCCTGAGACATATATTTTGAATGTGTACGCTATCCATACATGTTATCCAGGGATACGGTACCCTTTCTAACCTTTGTGCAATCACGTGCAATCCATACTGGGCCTGACACCGTCTGAGCCTGCCTCCTAAGACATATATTTTTAATGTGTACGCTATCCATACATGTTATCCAGGGATACGGTACCCTTTCTAACCTTTGTGCAATCACGTGCAATCCATACTGGGCGTGAGAACGGCTGGCGAGCTGTTAAGCAAGCTACAGCACCTGTCCAGACAAGTACAGGGATTCCCTAGCGAGGAGACTTATTTGATTGTTTTCAATGTTGGGACAGCAATTTTTGGGGAGCACTATACTCTGGAGAATGATAGATGGGGCCCACTATACACTGGAACATTCCAAAGGTGGACATCAGACACTGGAGCAGCATTTACAGGGCCCATTATACACTAGAGCATTAGAAATGGGGCCCATTATGTTTGGAGCATTATTTGGGCCCATAAGACAGTGGAGCTTCATCCATGGGGACCAACATATACTGTAGCATTATGTGGAGCTCATCATATACTGTTTCAAACATTATATGGGACCAATGATTCTGTATGGAGAAATAGATGGGCCTCGTCATGAGATGTAAAAAGTGAGGTATTTTTCATTGTACTATACCGCTATTTATCTGCCGTATCGGAGCATGATGAGTTGTGGTATGTGTTAAAGGGGTGCTCTTTCGCCCAGGGCACATGAAAACCTGCAGCCAGCCCTCCCCCCCCACAACTTTAGCCAAATAACCCCCATTTTTCAGTGCGTAACTTGTATTATGAAGTTAATTAAGGTTGACAAGCTTAAGTAAGAAGAATCGATGCTTTTGGCATTCAAATGGGCACTGTAGGTGTGTTTCCTGTCCTCCTCTCACTGCCGACTTTTATTCCCCATTGACTTACATTGGGTTTCGTGTTTCGGGACGACCCCGACTTTTCCCTATAATCGGACGATCTTGCTCGACCCGACTTTTGGAAAAGTCGGGTTTCACGAAACGAAACGCGACCCTAAAAAAACAAAAGTCGCTCAACTCTAGTAGTGACCACTTTATTCCCACACAAGACTTGGGGGCACAACAGCAACATACCGTATTAGTGAGCCGGGACTTAGTAGCAAGGAGTCCCCGAAGCAGGCTACAGCTGTCTGCCGTACAAGTAGAGTTCATAGGAACATCTGACAGGAGGAACTCCAGTGTAACTCAGTACTGAGAGTACTTCATTCAAAGGCGCTATAAGAGGAGACGTTCAGAAAAGGCACATATGTTGGCGGAGTGTTGGAAAGGAGTACTTCATCTTGCCTGGAAGTTGGCTGAGCTCCTGACCTGGAGGACACGGCACGGATGCGGGCACCTGTACCTGCAACAGACTGTGAGTAAAGCTTTGGAACTACATGCACTACACCATCTAAGTGTCACTTCACCTACACTGCACTGGGACTACAGCCCTGCCTGTGGAGGGCTATAACATCACTGCTGCACCACACCATCTGTCCCAGAGGATCTGTCTGCAGCGTCGGCTTACATCTCTATTGCCGAACACCACAGGTGGCGTCACGAATCGCTTATCATAAGCACACCGAACATTCCCCTTTTACAATGGGCGCCCAGGGCCACGGGCCGGGTCCCAGCTGCCGTGACATCTCCCATTGAAGCTCATCGGGCCCGGTACCGAGTACCCCACAGCCCTGGGTGTGAGGGCGACCCACATACATATTCATTTTTAGTTGTGATAGTACAGAAGTGCTTACTGAATGCAAGGAGTGAGATTGCAATGCTTTCCCATAATATGTGGACATATAGTCACAAGCTGTTTTGTCTAGCAGCTCATAGGATGAAGCAATTGTTTGAATTTATAGATGAGGTCACAAATTGAAAGTGAATATATTAGTTAAATACTTTGGCACCAGTTTCCAATTCCAAGTGTTGACTAAAGACTGCAATCCTGCAACCCTGCCTTACTGCAGCATCAATAAATGAGGTCATAGCTGACACAACCATTTAACTGTTTAAATGGGTTGCAAGACAAAGGTGCAGGAACTTTGCTGCAAACTGGATAACGGGAAGCACAAAACTAGACGCTCATTTATTAACGTGATTTATTGTCTTCTGCGTGGTTAAGCACTTTAGTATACCATAATGCAGTAATTTCTGATGATGAAACTGGCTACAAAAAGGGTCAGAGATGCAGATGACTCTCTGACAGTGTTGATGTATCTCACTGATGATGACTCAAAATGTTTAACAAGCAATACAAATCATCCACAGCCATTTTATTTAAAGGGGCTGATCGGTCTTAAGCTACAATTCTGCAGTCACGCTATGTGACTGCAGACTTGTGAATCCTCACATCCTGCGCATGCTGGGAGTGGTCATTTGTGTGACTGCAAGAATGCGATATGCATACTTCTGGCCACATTCCGACAAGACTGTGCCCGGCCTCGCTCAATACAATTGGATTGAGGGAGGCACGTACGTCTAGTCGGCATGTGATCGCATGTATGCAAATCACTTACTTGCGGTTATGCGCTTGGCTTTGACTCCGGAGAACCCTCCCAGTGCGCGAGATGTAGGGATTCACAAATCTGCAGTCACATAGAGCGAATGCAGATTTGTAGCCGAAGGGCGGAAATCCCTTTAATACAACTAAATCATCTCTACTACGTTGAAGCATAGACTCCCCATGACCTGACATTAAGTTATTAGCAGCAGATCTTTTAAATTCTGCAAAGTAGGGTTCAAATAGATCAAATTTGTTTGTTCCAGCATAAAGATTGAGATCTGGGGTCTTTGAGGCCAAATTAATACATTTAAGGGTCATTCCAGTCCAAATAAGTTATTGTAACCTATCCACTGAATAGGGGATGGTTGTTAGATTGGTGTGGGGTATATCTTGTGCCCCCAGTCAGCAAACCAAGTGCCTATGACCCCTTTTCTTCCCTGGTAGCAAGAGCACAGAGAGGGGAAATTGGTGTGCCAGGCTGCACATGTGCCCTGCCGCTTCATTCAAGTCTGTGACAAAAACCAAGATTGCTGAGCCCAGAGCATGAATTAGGGCCCCGTCACACATAGCGACTCACCATCGATCCCAACAACGATATGAACTTGTCAGGATCGCTGGTGAGTCGCTACATGATCGCTGGTGAGCTGTCAAACAGACAGCTTCACCAGCGATCAGCACCAGCGAGGACGAGCGCGCGGCGTCGCTGTGTACCTTAGTTACCAGCGCGCTGATGCAGGGAGCTGGTAACCAAGGTAAACAGCGGGTTTCTAAGAGCCGCGCGGCACTTAGAAACCCGCTGTTTACCTTGGTTACCAGCTCCTGCTCGCTGGTCATTGCTCTCCCGCCTGCCACACACAGCGATGCGTGCCTGCTAGCGGGAGACCAACGACCCCAAAAAAGTCCAGAGCTTTCAAGAACGATCAGCGATACCTGGCAGGGGGCCCGGTCGCTGATACCTGTCACACACAGCGACCTTGCTGGTGAGTTCACTGTTGCATCACAAAACTTGTGACTCAGCAGCAATATCGCTGTGTGTGACGGGGGCTTCAGTTATCTTCTATTATCTTCAGTAATAGACTTGAATGGAGCAGCTTGGACCATGTTGCACTTTTCATCTCGCACTTCCAAATGTAGAATCCACACAATCTCCTGTGACTAGTGTTAGGCTCACCAGTAAGGGGATCCTCTAAGCCTTAGGTACGAGGGGGCACAAGAATCCTGTGCGTTGATGCAGCGAGCAGGAAAGTACATGGACAGTTTGGACAGATGAAGTGCAACCCATCAGAGATGAATGCAAGTAGAAAACACAGCAAAGCACAGGTAATGGAGCCAAACATGGAGTCCCAGCGTCCCAATCCCAAGGTATGTGCTAAAAAGAGAAAAGAAAACACTACCATAACATGCACACTACACCAATTAATAAGCAACGTAGTGATAACAAGGCTTTATTGGTACACACAATAGAAAAGTGCATGATAAAACACAATTAAAAACAAGGACCCAGAACCGGGTACCTGTCAATGTGCAGACATGTCGCATAATATAATACAATACAAAAAATCATGCTGGAGACCCAATGAGCAAATATGCAATGCAAAGAACAATGCTTGCTTAGGCTAAGGCTAATGCAAAAAATCCATCAGAGTAACATAATATATAATGGTACTAGCTGCTGAACTGCCAGGCTGCTTCAGGAGTAGGAACCAAAAGATTGCAAGTCATATATATAATAATATAGACCGCTATAAAAAAGGTTCACAATAATAGTGTAGATATGATCAATCCCACAAATGAGCATATAGAGATGAATGCATTCCAAGCCATTGCATGTGGGCTAAGTGTAGCCACAGAGCAGCGGTCACAATAGACCTGGGAGCAGTAGCCACAATAAATGATTCATGGTGAGAGCATAAAAGGCAAAAGGATTACCAGACCAAAATCATACATGCACAAGGAACGGCAGGACCCGAACGGTGGCCCCACGCGTATCGCCGTATCCATTTTGAGCTTTTCCAATGAAATTTTTTTAAAAAAAGGTAACGATATTTTAAAATGTGTCATCTACGGCTTGTCTGAGTTTTTCATCTATGCCTCATCTTATTATAAACTTTCTATAAAGTAATGGTATTAACAAAACTTGAGCAAGCTACTTAAAAAAATGCCATTTACTAAAAAAAAATAAAAAGGAAACATGATCACCTGAGTTGTCAAGATGTGAAGATTTGTGCTCAGTTGTTTCTTAGTTATACCAATGTGTGAGAAAAAGACAAAGTGACAACCCAAAATTCCAGCTTCGACCGGAATTGCAACCAGGCAACCCAAAACAAGCCTTTCAATATGTAGATATATCTTCCAGGATTTTAGGATGCCTTCTAGATGACAGCCTTTGCTTAGCTGCAGCAGCCCTTTATTAGTTCTTGATGTTGTTTGTGCTTTTCTTTGTAAATACTATTATATATAAGTTATATTTTAAAATTGTAATTTCTTTTTTTTCAGCGGTCAGAATTTTTTAAAGAAATGTGACCTATCCTTCCTTGATAGGTGAGTGATTTATCTCTCTCTGTATGACAAATATTAATTAACTAGATGGAGGCCCGCTGCTGTCGCATTGGGAGGGCGGTAATGTCACGCTGGGGGCAGGCTTTGCAGTGTTGAGAATCTCCAGCCCCCATGTGCTCACCCACCTATCCCCTCTCTCTTTCCCCATGTGCTGACTTCTCCCATCTGTTCTCTTTTCTTTGACCTGTCTACCCCATGTGCTGTCTCCTTTGTCTGCTGTCTCTCCTTTCTGTGCTGTGTTCTCCCCTCATGTGCTATCCCCCTTGTCTGCTGTCTCTCTCCTTCCTGTGCTGTGTTCTCCCCTCATGTGCTGTCCCATTTGAGCTGTCTCCCCCCTGTGCTCTGTCTCTATCACCCCTGTGCGCTTTCTCTCTCCCCCATCTGCTGTCTTATCCTCTCATGTCATCTCTTCTTTGACCGCTGGTGGTACCGCGCAAGAGGCTGGTACCACCAACAGTTTCCATATAAAGACACCCATCACTTGGGTGTCCCAATATGGCGGTCGGTGAACTTCCGCCGCTTGGAATTTTGGGATCCGGACACATCTAGACAGAACAGGATGTGAAGACAGATATTGCTCCTTTACAAGTTGTCACCCTTGAAGGTGCATTTACATCTGCTACTTGGATTTAGTTTTTATTATTATGCTTTGCTTATATAGCACTATCATATTTCAGCAGCACATTACAGACATTATCATCACTGTCCCCATCACAATCTAAATTCCCTATCAGTATGTCTTTGCAATGTGGGAGGAAACCGGAGAACCCAGAAAAAAAACACAAAAACATGGGGAGAACATACAGTACAAACTCCTTGCAAATGTTGTCCTGGGTGGGAATTGAACCGAGAACCCCAGCACTGCAATGCTAACCACTGAGCCACTGTGTTTCAACCTCTTTACAACATGTACTGTGCATTTCGTGTCTCTTCCTTTTGATGTGGGCTTCGGTGCTGAGCTCACATCTTTCCCAGCACATGTCAGCTGTTTTGAATAGCGGACATGTGCCCCTAACAACCGTGGGTGGAATTGCAATCCATACGCGGCTGTTAACTTGTTAAATGCCACTGTCAATCTCTAGCAGCGTCATTTAATGTGATCATGCTGGAAGCACGTCACCTAATCCCGCCCATCTGCGCCCATGTCACATGACCATGGGTCGCTAGTGGTTTGGCATGACAACTCGGGGTCTGCAGCAGACCCCTGTGGTTGTCATTGCGGGATTGCTATGAGCGCCTCCCAGCAGTCAGTGCTCATAGCAAGATCGCAGCTTCTAGTCTCCCATGGAGACTATTGAAGCAAGTGGAAAGAAAAAAATGTTTTTAAAAATATTAAAAAAAAATAAAAACTATATAAAAGTTCAAATCACCCCCCCCCCTTCGCCCCATTCAAAATAGTGTCGCGTTCAGTATCGTCCGATATATCAAGATATAAAGAGAATTATTATGATTGGAAAAGCGAAAAAAAGTCACAACGCCAGAATTACCTTTTTTTGGTCGCCACAACATTGCATTAAAATGCAGTAACGGCGATCAAAAGATCTGCACCAAAATGGTATCAATATAAACAACTGCTCCGCGCACAAAAAGTAAGCCCTCACCCAGCCCCAGATCCCAAAAAATGGAGACACGACAGGTCTCGGAAAATGACGCAATTGTTTTTTGTTTTGTTTTAACAAAATTTGGATTTTTTTTCACCACTTAAATATAAAAGAACCTAGACATGTTTGGTGTCTATGAACTTATATAATGACCTGGAGAATCATAATGGCAGGTCAGTTTTAGCATTTAGTGAACATGGTAAAAAAATAACAGCCCAAAAAACAGTTGTGGAATTGCAATTTTTGGGGGGAATTTCACCACACTTGGAATTTCATCCCATTTTCCAGTACACTATATGGTAAAACAAATGGTGTTTTTCAAAAGTACAGCTCGTCCTGCAAAAAAAAGCCCTCACATGTCCGTATTGGAGGAAAAATAAAAAAGTTATGGCTCTGGGAAGCAGTGGAGCAAAAAACAGAAATGCAAAAACGAAAATGGGGGTTAAAAAGAATCAGTCAGTTAGATTAACCTGCCCCTCCCTCCTGCTCCCAAAACCTCATATATGGGGAGAGGATGCAGGTCTTTGAAATGTAATTCCATCAACATCTTCTTTACATCACCACAAAAGTACGTTTCCAGCAGCTGGGCACCTTAAAAATTCAACATATTTATTAAAGGCAATCTGTCAGCAGGTTTTTGCTACTTAATCTGAGAGCAGCCTGATGTAAGCAAAGAGAAACTGAATCCAACAATGTATCACTTAGTTTATTGGGTGCAGCCGTTCTGACACAGAGTTTTTAGATTTAGCAATGCAGCAGTGCTGAGGAAGCTAACCCCGCCCACACCAGCCTCTTGTCCATAGACAATGAGGTGCCTGTCACTGTAGGGGGCGTGTCTGACTAGCATGCACGTGCTACTGTGTCCCAGCGATGATAGACTCCCGGTGCTAAAACAATCATTGCAGGCAAACAAAACCACGGATATTGCCGAAACCTGTGTTTTAACCCTGACATCATGCTGGCATCAGATTACATAGAAAAAACGTGCTGTTAGATTCCCTTTAAGAGGTGAGCGCATTTTAATTTAGCTCATCTTACTCAGGCACACACACTTCATTAAAATTGGCGTGCAAAATGGAAGTCTTGATAAATCGAGCCTTAATTTGTACAATGTCCCATCAGTTGGCAATAGTTTCATAATACACCATAGGGTCTCTGCACAAGCTCCAAACATGAGGTTTTTTGGCTTTATCTGTGTAAGTACCGATAAGTAATAAGTTGAGCAAGGCTGACTTTTATTTTAAACATACAAACCGTCTTACTATATTTATACAATTCTATAGTAAAAAAAAAATCTAAAATTAATATGATAACAAAATTCCTATGAATGGCCACTGTGAGAATCATGTGGGAATAGTGGATGAGGGCAGGTATATCTCGCCCAGATACCTTTCCTATGTGGCCTAGTCTGGTCAGTATCTCACCTGGTTGCTGATGAATAATGGGAGGGCGGATATAAAAGGATGCCAGGTGGTTGTGTGAGTGTCTCAGCCTGGGAACACAGAGAGCCTGTCTGTGTGAGAGACACAAGTGAGTGAAAGCAGTGCCCACTGCAACTGTGGTTTGGCTGGACGGGAGAAGCCCGCCAGTTGGTAGTTAGGTGGTACCTTGTTTAGTTAGTGCCGGACAGGCAAGGATTTGTTTTATGTTTTATTTCTTTTATGCATTGCTTTCACCTTTAATAAACCTGACCCAGTGTCAGTTACACCCGGACCCCGGCCGTGCGCCTGAGCTTCTTGCTGAATGCACGTGACCTTTGACCCCAGCAAAGGCGATCCCGGAGTGTTTTATCACATTGTGGTGGAGAACGCGGGCATCACGTTGGAAGCATGAGCATGGAGGACGTGGTGAAAGCGCTGGTACAGTCCACCACCGTCCAGCAAGAAGCTAATCGGGTGATGATGGCCCAGCTGAAAGAGTTGGTGGACATGACAGCTACCGATCGTTCGCTTCTCCAGCAGGTGGCGCAGCGCCTGGCAAGCTTACTTGAGCTTAACCTGGAAGCCGAGTCGAGAGTGATTCACGTGAGTCGGTACTGGCAGAAGATGGCGACCCAAGATGACGTCGAGGCGTACCTGACCACGTTTGAACGGACGGCGGTGCGAGAAAAATGGCCAAAGGCACGATGGGCCGGCTTGATTGCCCCGTTTCTTTCCGGTGAGGCCCAAAAGGCATATTATGACTTAGAGCCTGATGCTGCGCAGGGCTTTGACAAACTGAAAGCCGAGATCTTGGCCCGGCTGGGAGTGACGACCGCTGTCCGTGCACAGAGAGTGCATCAATGGACTTATCAGCTGGATAAACCACCGCGATCACAGATGTTCGACCTGATCCACGTGACGAAGAAGTGACGAGGTGTTGACAGCGCCAGAGATAATCCAGAGATTATCGTCATGGACAAGTACCTGAGAGCTCTACCGCCAGCCCTGAGGAAGTAGGTAAGTCATGGAAATCCTACGACGGCAGATCAACTTGTGGATCTGGTTGAACGTTACTCCGTGGCGGAAGGACTCCGAGACGACGCTACCCCACCTCGTTCTTCATCATCTCCACGTGGAACCGGTAAGACTGTTCCAGGGAGTAGGGGAGAAGGAAAAATCCCTAAGACAGTGGGGGAGGAAAACGGGACTGCCCGCACTGCGAGGCCAAGAGTAACGAACTTTGGTCTAAGCAAGGGGCCCGTTAGGTGTTTCCGCTGCCAAGAGATGGGACACATTTGCTGCGAACTGTCCAGTCACTACTGAACCCATGCAGTGCGACGTCACAGACTCTAAAAACCGCATGTCTATGGTTGCACGGGTAATGAGTGTGAATACCGGTCAAAAGGATGTGGAGAAACACTTGTGTGATTTAACTGCTGATGGAAAAAATGTGGTGGCATTGTTAGACTCGGGAAGTGTGGTGACTCTGGTGAAGGCCAGTCTGGTGTCAGCCCCGACTGGACCATCAGACAAATTTTCTGTAACATGTGTGCATGGAGACACCTGTTCGTACCTCACCACGGTCATATGCATTACTACTTCCTATGGGTCTGTGCAACATAAAGTGGGACTCGTCCCTGCGTTATTGCATGATGTTATCTTGGGCCGGGATTTTCCCCACTTCTGGCAATTGTGGGAGAATCAGTTGATACCCCAGGGTAATAGTGTACATGATTCTTCTCCCAGGGCGCGTGTGGGTCCTGAACCCCTGGAAGAGGTCTCCCCGGAAGCCTCGGGGGAAGAGTCTGCTGGAAATGACCTGCAGTTCCCATTTTCAGTCATGGCAGGCGATACGGAGGAGACCAGGGAAGAGGAGGAGGCCGACAGCCATCCACCTCCCCGTTTGCTGGATTTGGAAGTTCAGAAAGATGACTTCCAAAGCGAGCAAATAAAGGATCCTACCCTTTCTCAGTCTAGGACAAATGTAAAAGTGATAAATGGGGTACCCATAGAACCTGGCTCGAGGCTGGCATATCCTTACATGGTCCTGGAGAATGATTTACTCTATCAAATAGAGAAAAAGGGGGAAGACACGGTGCAACTATTAGTCATGCCAAAACCCTACCGGCGGCAGGTGCTGTACCTGGCCCATGGACATATGATGGGAGGTCACCTGGGAGTCCAGAAAACCACCGAAAGGATATTACATTGTTTTGTTTGGCCAGGCATGCATCACGTATTCGTGTATATTGTGAGTCTTGTCCTGACTGCCAAGTCTCTGCGCCTAAGCCCCGGTTCTGTAGCCCTTTGGTACCCCTACCTATTGTTGAGGTCCCGTTTGAGAGGATTGGGATGGATTTAGTTGGGCCCCTCCCACGGTCTGCACGTGGACACCAACATATCCTGGTCATCTTGGATTATGCCACTCGTTACCCGGAGGCCATCCCTTTGCGTAACACGGCTACCAAGACGATTGCCAAGGAACTGGTGGTGCATGTGTTTAGTCGGGTCAGTATACCAAAACAGATACTCACCGACCAGGGGACCCCCTTTATGTCCAGGGTAATGAAGGAGCTCTGCAGGTTGTTACAAATCGAACCGTTACGCACATCCGTGTATCACCCTCAAACAGACGGGTTGGTCGAACGGTTCAATAAAACTCTGAAGCAGATGCTGAGAAAGGTGATAGACAAGCATGGGAAGAACTGGGACTATTTACTTCCGTATTTGCTTTTTGCCATCAGGGAAGTGCCCCAGTCTTCCATGGGATTCTCGCCTTTTGAGTTATTGTACGCCTGCCCGACGTCCTCGCGGACTGTTAGACGTTGCCAAAGAAACTTGGGAGGGTCAGGTCACTCTGTTTAAAACGGTGATAGATCACATATCCCAAATGCAGGACCGTATTGCGGCTGTTATGCCTGTCGTCAAAGAACACATGATGCAGGCTCAAGGAGCCCAAAAAAGAATCTATGATAGGGGCGCCAAGATCCGTACGTTTGCACCCGGAGATAGGGTGTTGATCCTGGTTCCCACGGTGGACAGTAAGTTCCTAGCCAAGTGGCAGGGCCCCTTTGAGATTAAGGAAAGGGTTGGTGAAGTAAACTACAAAGTATACCAGGCAGGTAAACGGAAACCTGAACAGATTTATCATGTAAATCTGATAAAACCCTGAAAAGATCGGTCTGCCTTGTCAGCTGAGCTAGCCCTTCCCGTCTGCTCGCATACCGTACCGGAAGTACGGGTTGCCGAGACTCTATCGGAGCGGCAAAAGACTGAGGTCAGGCAGTTTCTACTTCACAATCAAAAGTTTTTCTCAGAAAAACCTGGGCAGACTACGCTAATGAAACATGACATCGTAACGGAACCTGGTGTTACAGTTCACGTAAAACCCTACCGAATCCCGGAAGCGCGCCGTGAAGCCGTTTCCCGAGAAGTGAAGGCAATGTTAGAGTTAGGAGTCATTGAGGAATCGCACAGTGCTTGGTCCAGCCCGATTGTGCTAATTCCTAAACCGGACGGCACCATCCGGTTCTGCAATGACTTCAGGAAACTGAATGCTGTCTCAAAATTTGATGCCTACCCTATGCCCCGGGTCGACGAGTTAATAGATCGGTTAGGAAAAGCCCGGTATATTACGACCCTAGACCTAACAAAGGGGTATTGGCAGATCCCTCTGGCGGAGGCTGCCAGAGAAAAGACGGCATTTGCTACGCCGGAAGGTCTATTTCAGTATGTGTATATGCCATTTGGACTGCACGGAGCACCGGCGACCTTCCAGAGACTGATGGATCGAGTCCTGAGGCCACATAGGCAGTACGCTTTGGCCTATTTGGATGACATTGTCATTTACAGCTTGGACTGGGAGACTCATCTCCAGAAGGTACAAGCTGTGATTGACAACCTGTGGGATGCAGGTCTAACCGCGAACCCCAAGAAATGTCACATCAGGCTAGAAGAAGCCCGGTATTTGGGGTATGTAATTGGGAGGGGTATTGTTAAACCCCAGCTCGATAAGATTCAGGCGGTTCAGGACTGGCCGCAACCTGTCAACAAGAAGCAGGTGCAAGCCTTCCTGGGGATCGCCGGCTATTTTCGCCGGTTCATACCCAATTTTGCAGCCATCGCTACCCCCCTGACGGAGCTTACAAAAGGGAAAGACTCCGTCATGATTAAATGGAGTTTAGCGGCTGAAGAAGCCTTCCATAGCCTAAAACGGGCACTTTGCTCTCAACCCGTACTGGTGACTCCGGACTTCTACAGCGAGTTTGTGGTACAAACGGATGCCTCTGATACCGGTATCGGGGGCCGTACTATCACAAGTGAGGGACGGAGTGGAACACCCAGTCCTCTATCTCAGCAGGAAGCTGAATAAACATGAGCAAAGGTATGCAGTCATAGAAAAAGAGTGCCTAGCCATTAAGTGGGCTCTAGAGGCCCTCAAATATTACCTGGTGGGCCGAAAGTTCAGGCTGATCACTGACCATGCTCCTCTCAAGTGGATGCACTTACACAAGGAACGGAATAGCCGGGTGACCCGGTGGTTCCTTGCCCTGCAGGCCTACACTTTTACGGTGGAGCACCGCCCAGGAGCACAGATAGGGAATGCAGATGCCCTGTCCCGAGTGCATTGTTTGGCGGGTGTCATTGCTCGACCGGAGTGGTCTGAGCAGAGGAGGGGGATATGTGAGAATCATGTGGGAATAGTGGATGAGGGCAGGTATATCTCGCCCAGATACCTTTCCTATGTGGCCTAGTCTGGTCAGTATCTCACCTGGGTGCTCATGAATAATGGGAGGGAGGACATAAAAGGATGCCAGGTGGTTGTGTGAGTGTCTCAGCCTGGGAACACAGATTGCCTGTCTGTGTGAGAGACACAAGTGAGTGAAAGCAGTGCCCACTGCAACTGTGGTTTGGCTGGACGGGAGAAGCCCGCCAGTTGGTAGTTAGGTTGTACCTTGTTTAGTTAGTGCCGGACAGGCAAGGATTTGTTTTATGTTTTATTTCTTTTATGCATTGCTTTCACCTTTAACAAACCTGACCCAGTGTCAGTTTCACCCGGACCCCGGCCGTGCGCCTGAGTTTCTTGCTGAACGCACATGACCTTTGACCCCAGCAAAGGCGATCCCGGAGTGTTTTATCACACCACAAAGTGACTCTAAGTTTTTAACGTTCAGCATGCTAATATGATTCTGTTGTATGGTGATATGGAAAATTATGCAAAATTTGATTATGTCATCTAACTAATTAGAATAAGAAACATTATTATTATTATTGTCATCACTCATTATTCGTTTACTATCAGGTAAACCATGGAACAGAGTTTTCAGAGATGCCCAGGTACTCCCAGTGTGAGGGTCCTTGATTTGGGATGGCAAGGATTGCTGAATCCAAATCCTGTAAACAGTGAAGAATATGAAACCCTTGTTGATGAATATCTCTCACCCACAAGACTGGTATGGGTCCACTGCAAAAACTATACAAACTATATTTCAGAATCTATACTTTATCCCCAGAATTTAATATTTTGCATTTTTGTTTTTCCTGCAGAAAGCACTTACCGGGGAGGATAATCTGCAAGATGTTACAACACTTCAAATGTGTGTGGACACAAGGGAACGCACCTTGGGGAATTTTGGTGAGGGATGCTTTTTAGGTGAGGGGGGTCAAACAGGTGGCCCTATGTGATGTGCAGTTTACATCTAACTCTTAAAAAGTTTTGTTTCTCAAAATGGCAAGTTAACCCCGAAAGTTAGAGGATAGCTTTCTGATTACTGTGGTCCGACTGCCAGACATTCAAAGAACAGGGTTCTCGACAACTCCATCTTGAATGAAGTACACCTGCACAAATTTCGCCTCCACTCTTTTCATTGTCAATGGGACTGATGATAATTGAGGAGAACGCTACTTGGCTTTCTCTGACAGGTCCATAGACAATAAATGGAGCAGAGTCGTGCATGCACATTGTCACTCCATCCAAGACGCGGCCTGCAGATGGAGCTCCAATCAAGACGGGGCTCCATTCAAGACGGGGCCTGCAGATGGAGCTCCATTCAAGGTGGGACTGCAGAGCCCTGCTCTCATGATTCCAGAGTCCCATTCTCTGGATTTCTGTCTCAGTAGTCGGACCCCCAGTGATCAGCCAGTTATCTCCTTACCCATAGATGAGGCAGAACTTGTCATTTTGGAAACAGCCCTTTAAACTAATACATCAGTCTAACTATGGACTGCCTTAAATGCACAGCTGGTATAATATAGGCTAGAGGAGTAATGTGGGTCTCAATGCAAAATCTGTAATTGGGCCCAACCATGGCATGTCATTTAAATTGATCTCCTATACTTTTGGGACCCCTTAGGCTCCTTGGCATAAGCATTATGTAGAGACCTTAATATGTATATGGCTACTGCTAATATAGACTCTGTTGGGACCAAACTATGGCCATGTGAAAGCTGGCACATTCTAAAATGTCAGATTTCAGCTAGTAGCAATACTGTATAGGCAACTTACATCAGATGTCGGCCCTGTTTTAATAAAGTTATGAATAAATAATAAGCAGAGAAAAGAAATTATGCAATTAGCCTCCCACAAGGATCATTTTCATCATAGTTGGTGAAATAAAACTGCTATACTGGAAATCTCATTGGATAAATTACATTACTGTAGTACAGAAACATCATGATGGTTGGTTTTTCGCAGGTAGACAGAGAAGTGTCAGCCACTGGCTCCATTAGCAGCCAGGTTTTAGTAACTGTAAAATTGGTAAAATTGTAAAGGAAGATTAAATTATTAGCTCTATGTAACAGAATCTTTCATGGCCATTCACTAGTTCAGAAGGTTTTTACAGGACAGGCATGAAAGACATCTGTGTCTTTTCTGCAGTTCTATGTATCTGTTGTAGGGTGTGAGGCAGCGACCGGAGTCATATGTGAGGGTTGCTATGTGTCCCCCAGGATGCGCTCAGAAGCGTATTAGATCCGCTGGAGTGCCCTGTCGTCGCAGCAGTGTGCCTGTGACTCACAGGGCAGAATAAAAGTGAGTTTGAGCCTGGTCAAGTTATTTGGACCAAGGAGTTTATTCAGGAAAAAACGGTATGGGCTTTTATTTTTTAAATGGACTGCAGGAAGGTAGTGGGGTCCGGTACGTTTCCTCCAGCCCAGGTCTTATAAGTGGCCTATGGCCACAGATTGGAGAAAGGAAAAAAACCCTGCAGGAAGGGTTTTGGGTGTGTCAGTTCTGACTTGCAGAGAGACAGAGCAACACAGGGCCAAGCTGAGCCAAGGTCTGGCACCCCTATCATACCCTGGCAACGCGGTCGCTCACGGCAACTGGCCACAGACTGTTTTGTTGCTTCCCGTCAGCGATCCTGAGGATACAGCATGCTGTGCACTGAGTGAGTTTTGTTGGACACTAAAAACCTTTTTGTTTTTGAACTTGTTTGGGTCACTGCCTCATAACTGCACAGCGTGGACACCGCCGCTTTACAAGGGGTTTTAGCTCTATGGAAGCTGGTTGATATACACAGACACGGGGGGGGGTTTATATCAAAACAGAATAAAGTTTATTGTCCTTTATATTCCTTATAACTCCAAAGTGAAAACTGCCTTTCTTCAAACACACTTCTGTTCAGCTACAGCACAACTTACTATGCTAACCCAGCTGCCTGTAATTAGACTTGTAGGATCCAGATAGGTTTATGGGAGCAACCTCTCCCACCCAGGCTCTTTTGGTCACTCCTAAATCCTGGACCAAAATCAGATCAAAATAAATTTATCTCAGTAACCTTACCTCTTGCTTTATTACACAGAATATTTAAAAAATATTGGAAAAACTATCCCTCTTTACACATCAACGCTATTTTGCAGATTACAGGGCTACCTGAATGTGTGTAGCAGATATTTCCTTTTTTATTATACCCTTATAGCCCAAATTGTATTAATCAGCTCAACGCCAGCACTATCTGTCAATACAGTATTGCATATATGTGCAACTCTTAAGCTACTGTCACACTTAGCGATGTACCAGCAATCCCGACCAGCGATATGACGCGGTCAGGATCGCTGGTACATCGCTAAGTGGTCGTTAGTGAGCTGCCACACAGGCAGATCTCACCAGCGACATCGCTGGGGACGGGGGTCGCTACTTACCTGTCAGACGTGGCGATCCTGCGTCCTCCCGCCCGGCTCCACGCGTCGCTCGTTGTCACAGCAGGAAGCACCGCAGGAAGCTGACGATGAGAAACAGTCCAGCCTGTTCTCGCGCGATCAGCGATAACCAGCGGGGGAGCGGGTCGTAGGTAAGTATCAGACACAGCGATGTCGCTAGCAATATCGCTATAACGTTACAAGTTAGAGCGATATTGCTAGCGATATCTCTTAGTGTGACAGTACCTTTACACTTTTGGCCAGGAAATGTGACGGGTTAGACGACAGCAAAAACAGAAAGCATATGTATCAAAGCAAAGGATCACCAGACTAAAGGGAAATGCAAAAGTTTTTTATTGAAAATCTTTTAGACGACAGCCCTGCATTCCTTTAAGGAAGATAACAAATTGCTATAATATTAAACAGCTCTAAAATGCCTTTAAATAGCATCATTAATATAAATGAATGTAGCTTTATTTAACCTGCTGCTGCAGACAATAAACTACTCTGGTAAAAAATATTTCCCTTGTCTATTAAATTTCATCTTTGTTTCAAAAGTGATATTAAATTCACTGTAACGTTTCGCCTGATTCAAACACCTTCAGGACTTAGAAATCCATACTCAACAACCTCTTAGGGAACCCCTGCTTGAGAGTAAAGGTAAAGAGCAGTATAATGCTGATAACATGGCTTTTACTATGTAAATCACATACTTACTCTTATTAATGCAGGTACACACATGCCAAACCTTAGAGAACTTAAGCTGAACAATAGTGTCATAGTTTCCATCAGGTAAGGACATCTTTTTTTATTAGGTCTATATTAAAGTTACAACTACAACTCGTGCCCACAGTATTTAAGGGTATCTATCATTACAATTTAATTTACAGGAAATCAAAATTGTAAGTGATTTGAATTATTTTACTAATATTGATAGGTAAATTTCTCTCTGTCTTTACCTCCATGCCTATGTTATCTTATTTTCATATAGCTTTTTCAGGTCTATGAAACTTATAAAGAGCTGTATAGCTTAATATGGTTTCCGTCCATCCCTCTTTTTTCCCCTCTTTATTTCACTTTTCATTACAAACTGAAATGGACTTCAGCCATGGATAATCTACCTATATATATAAAGCTGAGTGCATGTGTGTATGTATCAAGTCACGCCCACTCCACATAGCCCCGCCCACTGGCGGATGCGGGGTTGCAGCACGTGGGTGGAGAGTGGAGCTGCAAGGGAGAGAACCATATACAGATGGAGAGCGGGATGGCACGTGGAAAGCCGGGATGTGGAGGGATAGAACAGGACGGCGGGTGGAGAGTGGGGCTGCAGAAGGAGAGAGCGTGATGGCAGGTGGAGAGCGGGGCTGCAGAGGGAGAGAGAGGGGTGGCATTTAGCTACTATGCTCGGGCACGCTAAGCTCTTCAGCTAGTATACTATATATCTGTATTCAATTGTTAAGTCTAACTGTATTCTTAATGCCCCTCTTGCAAGCTAGACTTAGAGGGGCTGAGTAGGCCTGGGTTGTGGAGCAAGAAAGAAACTTTGCTATTTGCTGTACATAGTTACTTGCATCCTACATGAAACGGTCACTCCCACTACCATAATGATTCTAAATTAATTTTATTATTATTATTTATTATTAAAGCACTATTTATTCCATGGCGCTTTACATATCATGCACATTTAATAAAAACAAATTACTTAAAAAAGTGGAAAAGGAAAGCTCCAAATAAGATCATCTGAATGGGTAACTAGTCCATATATATGCATTTTTATCTCTAGTTAAACAGAATATAATCACTCAATATCAATTCATTTAAATCCCATTTTAAATAAGGTGCATAGCAAAAGGTAAGTAATTTAAAAATGTGTATTGTTTACTGAACATAACAAATTCATTTATGCAAATAATATTTGATGCACACATAAGGTATGATGTGTCTCTATTACCGTAATTATAAAGAGGCAGTAGTTCATAAGTTATTAAATCATTGCATCCTGAGACACTGTGAGATTAGTTCTTAAAAAGTCTAATATTTTAGACCATATTAAGGATGAGGTGAGCAACCCCTTGAGGAAGCAGAGGCGAAACGTGTTGGGTTACGCAGCAGCAAGGTAGTGGTCTGGTAAATATCACCTTATCCTTAATATTGTCTAAAATATGTACTACATAATAAAATTAATTTCAAATGATGATGTTTTATTTCCAGAGATCTTGGTACATCGCTCTCACATTTACAAGTGCTCTGGATGGCTCGTTGTAACCTTACTGATCTTGATGGCATATCCTCCCTGTCATCTTTAAAGGTATATTTTATTTTTTTATCCTAGAGTAATTATCATATTGCTTAAAGTGGAGATATCTCTTACGGGGCTAAGATTTTTTTTTTAATATTTAAGGTATTAGTGGTGCTGTTCTCCTGTATCTGATGTTGTTTTTCTCTTAATTTCCTGCACCTTTCCATTCCTAAGGTATTGCTCCAGCCTCCCTTTATATATAGATCCAGTCTTTTTAGCCAAGTAGGTGTAGTCCTCAATTCTTCTCCATGGGAGTCTGTTTAGACAACCATGCCCAGTTGTCTAAAAAGACTAGGTTTAAGTACAGGGACAAGGAGGCTATGTTTCAGGAACTTAGAGGTGCATGACGAAGAAATAAATAATGCCAGATTCAGGAGAACATCAGCATTTATTCTGGGTAAAAAATGGCATATTTATGGCAAGTAACAGATCCTTTTTAGGCTAGGACAACATGTCACACAGCAGCAAGTTTTAGAAAAGTCACACAACAAAAAACATCTGAGCAACTTATCCATGAGTTGCTGTCATGTTTTTTTTTTTTTTTTGCTGTGATTTTGCTGTAAAAAAGGACCAATCGCAGAGAAGTCACTCACATGTGATTTGTATTGATGTCTATGGAAAGTGAGTCGTCTGCGACCAGCAACAGAAAATCAAACACATTAGCGACTCTGTCACAGTCACAGGAGGTGGCAGGTCATGATGCGACACCACATTGATTGGCAGCAGGGATTGCATGACGTAACAATGTCACGCTATCCCTGGAGAGTCAGTTCCGACACTGCTGAAACGGTGCCAGAACCGGTGGTGAGTATAGGTGTTAAGGGGGAAACATAGGGATTGAGAAGGGGTTGTCCGAGTAGTGTACAAACCCTTTAAATATAGAGAACTGTGAAGCCACCCGAAGAATGAGCATGTCACTTCTTTTAATCGCTCCATTATTTCTGAACCCTGAAGCAGTTAAAAAGTAACATAACAAGGAATATGTGCACAGCAGTTTTGTTCTTACATTGCTGTACATTATGTTCATTTTATGAAGCGCTTTTTTAGGCGTTTTCCAGGCAGAATGTGCCTGAAAGAAGGCACTTTGTGCACATAGCCTTAAATTGACAAGTAATAATAAATCAGTAGCAAACAATTCTCCAAACAAAGTAAAAAATATAAAAAAGTGAGTTGCTTTTCTGTTTCCAAGAAGCGATGTGTGATGAAGCTGCTGCTGCAGCGCTGATGGCCAGATAAGGGTGATATAAATGGTGCGGTAGATAAAACATGGTAATTGGTGCCTCATTGTGTGGTTCTTCATCTTCTGGCATACTCTCTTGTCCACTACAGGAATTATACCTGGCCTACAATGCTCTCAGGGATCTCAGCCAAGTGAGCATGCTGGAAAATCTGGAGATCCTTGATCTTGAGGGGAACAACCTAGAAAATGTTAGTGAGCTGCACTACCTGGCATTATGCATCCAGCTTACAACACTTACAGTGGAAGGCAACCCCATATGTGCCCGACCCTGTCCTGAGGATAATGAGGTATGCTACCCAACAACTTACTGTATTTGTGATGGCGATTGACTGCATTGTTCATGAGTTGACCTTTATTAATGAAAGAACAAGTGCTCACTTTACACTCAATCGCCAGATAGAGTATATATCTGTGAGATACTGTTCTAACGGTGTGGTATGGTCATCCCTGCAACATATGGGTTAGGCCTGTTTCACACTTGCTTTTTTTTGCAGCGCGTTTTTCCCGCAAAAAAACGCATTGAAAAACGCATACAAAAGCATACAACTGCTGCGTTTTTTTCAAGCATTTTTATGAGCATGCATGAAAAAAACGCAGCGTTTTTATGCGTTTGTATGCGTTTTTAGTGCGTTTTTACCGCGTTTGCGTTTTTTTCCAACATTAGGTGGCCCCTCACACTAACCCAAACCATGACTTTACTAACCCTAACCCTGACCCTAACCCTAACCCTAACCCTGACCCTAACCCTAACCCTAACCCTTAACCAAACCATACTTAACCCTAACCCTGACCCTAACCCTTAACCAAACCATACTTAACCCTAACCCAAACCCTAACTAACCTTAACCCTAACCCTAACCCTGACCCTAACCCTAACCCTAACCCTGACCCTAACCCTTAACCAAACCATACTTAACCCTAACCCTAACCCTAACCCTGACCCTAACCCTAACCCTAACCCTAACCCTTAACCAAACCATACTTAACCCTAACCCTAACCCTGACCCTAACCCTTAACCAAACCATACTTAACCCTAACCCTGACCCTAACCCTTAACCAAACCATACTTAACCCTAACCCAAACCCTAACTAACCTTAACCCTAACCCTAACCCTAACCCTGACCCTAACCCTAACCCTAACCCTTAACCAAACCATACTTAACCCTAACCCTGACCCTAACCCTTAACCAAACCATACTTAACCCTAACCCAAACCCTAACTAACCTTAACCCTAACCCTAACCCTGACCCTAACCCTAACCCTGACCCCAACCCTTAACCAAACCATACTTAACCCTAACCCTGACCCTAACCCTTAACCAAACCATACTTAACCCTAACCCAAACCCTAACTAACCTTAACCCTAACCCTAACCCTGACCCTAACCCTAACCCTAACCATAACCCTTAACCAAACCATACTTAACCCTAACCCTGACCCTAACCCTTAACCAAACCATACTTAACCCTAACCCAAACCCTAACTAACCTTAACCCTAACCCTAACCCTGACCCTAACCCTAACCCTAACCCTAACCCTGACCCTAACCCTTAACCAAACCATACTTAACCCTAACCCTGACCCTAACCCTGACCCTAACCCTAACCCTAACCCTAACCCTGACCCTAACCCTTAACCAAACCATACTTAACCCTAACCCTGACCCTAACCCTGACCCTAACCCTAACCCTAACCCTAACCCTGACCCTAACCCTTAACCAAACCATACTTAACCCTAACCCTAACCCTGACCCTAACCCTAACCCTAACCCTGACCCTAACCCTTAACCAAACCATACTTAACCCTAACCCTGACCCTAACCCTTAACCAAACCATACTTAACCCTAACCCAAACCCTAACTAACCTTAACCCTAACCCTAACCCTAACCCTGACCCTAACCCTTAACCAAACCATACTTAACCCTAACCCTGACCCTAACCCTAACCCTAACCCTAACCCTGACCCTAACCCTTAAAAAAAACCATACTTAACCCTAACCCTAACCCTAACCCTGACCCTAACCCTTAACCAAACCATACTTAACCCTAACCCTGACCCTAACCCTTAACCAAACCATACTTAACCCTAACCCAAACCCTAACTAACCTTAACCCTAACCCTGACCCTAACCCTATCCCTGACCCTAACCCTTAACCAAACCATACTTAACCCTAACCCTGACCCTAACCCTAACCCTAACCCTGACCCTAACCCTAACCCTAAACCCCCTTAACTAACCCTAACTCTAACCCAAACCCCTAAATTCCATGGTTAACAAAAAAAAACGCATGTGCAAAAAAACGCATACATAAGCATGCCAATGCGCACATATGCGCACCCATAGACTTATATTGGGTGTCTTGCTGTAAAAAAACGCATTGCGCACGCATGCGTTTTTTTGAGGCAAATCGGACGCACAAAAAATGCAACAAGTTGCATTTTGTGCGCCCGAGCGCATACCGCAAAAAAACGCATGCGCGGTAAAACGCGTACAAACGCATGTGTATGCGCACATAAGCGCATCCCATGCAAAGTATAGGAAAAAAAACGCATGCGCTATTTAGCGCTAAATTACCGCGAAAAAAAACGCAAATGTGAAACCAGCCTTAAGCATGCAGTTTCAGAGTAGTAATGAAGGTCTATGCTGACCATGGCGTCTCTGTGTTGAGTTCCTTCTGTCCCCAGACACAGCCTCTTATCAACCCTTCTGTCTGCATCTGACTCTGCCGCCTGATCTGATTTCACCTTGGGTGAGATCATCTCCTCTGGTGATCTCATATCTAATATACCAAAAGCCTCATCATTTAGTTAACAGGAATGTGTCATCAAAAATGATTGTTTAAATCAAATTTTCGTATCAAACTGATTTTTTTTTAATTGATTTTTTTTCTGAAATTTTTCATACAACCATATTAAAAAAAAAAACTTGAGATTTTGCCATTTTCAATCCGGGCTACAGACTCATACTTAAAGGCATTGTCTGGTCCAAATCGATAAGCCTACAGTCACTCTGTGTGACTGCAGAGTGATAAATCCTCCTGATGCACACGCTGTGTGCTGCGGGAATTCGTTGGTTTCTGAGCTGGGACTGAAGGGTATGTATGCGTTATACATACTCCTGGCCAGGGCCCCTCTAGTGAGCGTGGACTTGCTCCATACCATTGTATAGACCAAGGCTGCGCCCAGTCTAGTGACGCAGTTGTCCAGTGGGCACAGCCATCTAGTGGGAATAGTCTCGCTCCATACAAGTATATGGAAGCAAGGCAATGCCCACTGGCCGGGATTATGTATAACACATACATACCCTCCGGACCCCGGGTAAAAAAAGAACAGCAAATCCCTGCAGCGGTCAGCGCGTACGCTTTGGGATTCATAAGTCTGCAGTCTCAGAGTGACTGCAGACTTATGAATTTGGACCACACAGCCCCTTTAAGAGGGTTGCCCCATGAAGAAAATACATTTTAATTACTAGATCTTGAAAAAATAATACGTTTCACAATTGGATGTGATGAACAAAAATGTTCCTCTACTGAGATAATCTTATTAATGTGCCCCTACTATGTACTGTGCAATGGCCCTGTCTACCATGCAGTGCTGCTCCAATTCATGGTTAGCTCCTGACCAGGAGGTGAGGGAAAATAAGTCATTTATAATAACTGAGTATACAGATTCTTAGGTAATACTTTTCCCTGCCTAAGGTAACACATTTTCCAGCTCGCCTGAGCGTCACACTGTGACGGGCTTAAGTAAAGCCCCCGTCACACACAACGAGATCGCTAGCGAGATCGCTGCTGAGTCACAAGTTTTGTGACGCAACAGCGATCTCACCAGCGATATCGCTGTGTGTGACATCTATCAGCGACGGGCCCCCCTGCCATGTATCGCTGATTGTGCTCGAATGCCCTGGACATTTTTTTGATCGTTGGTCTCCCACTGACCAGCACGCATCGCTGCATGTGGCAGGCGGGAGACCAGCGATCAGCGAGCTGGACGCTGGTTTCCAATGTAAACCACGGGCAACTAAGGGCGCGCGTCACTTAATTACCCGCTGTGTACCTTAGATTCCAGCGTGCTGGTGCAGGGAGCTGGTATCTAAGGTAAACAGCGGGTTTCTAAGTGCCGCACAGCGCTTAGAAACCCGCTGTTTACCTTGGTTAGCATCTCCCTGCACCAGTGCGCTGGTATCTAAGGTACACAGCGGGTAACTAAGCGACGTGCGCGCTTGTTACCCGCGTCGTCGCTCTCCTGATCGCTGCTGAGATCTGCCTGTTTGGCAGCTCACCAGCAATTATGTAGCGACACACCAGCGATCCTGACAAGGTCATATCGTTGTCGGGATCGCTGGTGCGTCGCTATGTGTGACGGGGCCCTAAGGGTGAGTGGCTTCAAACTGTCCCTGGAACTGAGACCCAAACTATCCCTGTCCTGGGGATACCCTTGAAGGTAAAGAGGCCTGGGTGGAGGACCTTACTATGCAGTAACCCTAGTCCGTCCCCTCCCCCACCCCAAGGGGCATGGGACAGAAATGTAAAGAAAACAAAACACAAAGACAAAACAGGGATAACAGAAAACCACTATCATACAAAAGCACTCACCAACAACAGAGATGAGAATAGGGGCAGGGAGGAATAAACTAAATGGGAATAGAGACCAGGAGATAAACACACGTACTTCAGCAAACAACAGATCACTACTACTACTCCAACTCCCACTCCAACTCCAACTTAGCACAGGAAGATGAATCTTTCACTGGCAAGGACTAAACACCCAGAGCTAGTATATATTGAGGGAGTAAATGATAAGCAGTTGCAACTGAGAACAACCAGGGTGAATGTTCTCAGCCAGCATGGAAAGAGTCCTTAACCCTCTCAGCATTAAAGAAAAGAAAATCCTTTTAAAATAGGACATAAATCACACCACCTCTAATAAGGACTGCAATTCATTACCCGACCTGACCTGCTAACTCCAGTTTCTCCATTGGGATGTGACACTCTTGTGACACTGAGGTAACATTTCCCTGTCTGAGGTGGCACAAGAACAAGTGCTTCTGCCATGTCTCTATTCCATTAAACTCATCAAAATCAAGTTAGAGAGGTATGAACTCCAGCTGCCACTGAGCTTACATGTCAGTAACTTGATTTATGATGAGCTCACAGGACTGGTCAGGTGGCAGAAACACTCGTTCCTGTGATAAAACAGGCAGAGAAATGTGTATAACTTTCAGAAGGCGGCAACTGTGTGACCCTCCTGTTTTGACTGTATGCTATCTTATCATAAATTGCTTATTCTTCCCTCCCCAGACCAGGAACTGTGTTATGTTCTGACGATGAACTGGAGCAGCTCTGCATGATTGAACACAGCCATTATACAGTAAATAGCAGTGTTACATTTATAAGATTATCTCAGCAAAGAAACATATTTTATCACATCCAATTTTGGAACTTATTATTATTATTATAAGATCTTTCATGGGACAACCACTTTAAGTATTCATGTCTACATCATCACAGACAAAATATAAAAAAACTAACATATATACAGAGGTAACAAAATTGTCATGACTTACATCGCACATCTGGACAACGTGTCACAAAAGATAACAAGTAAGATAACTTAACATTGAATAAAGCTAAAATGTCAAGTTATCTGTAGAATTACAGAATGCTGCATCCTGCTAGTGCATTTGTCACTTGGCTGGTTGTCAAGCTGTTTTTTTTTAATTATGTATTTAAATAATTTAAAAAACAGAGTGGGACCCCTTTTTTCTTGATAACCAGCCATGATAAAGCTGACCGCTGACGGTTGCAGGCCACAGCTGTCAGTCTTGCCTGCCCTGGTTATCAAAAATAGAAGAGACGCCACGTAATTTTATATTTATTTATAGCACATTCGCTGGCTGTTGAATACTCCCATCAGAAGTGCCTGCTCTCACTGTTATCAGTGACAGCAGGTGTACATTGATGAGAGTAGTATTCTCTCCACAGGCGACTCCCGTGACCAGCTTTAACCTTTCTACTGCCGGTCATAGCTGCTGGCTCATGCTGTCATTTGACAGTGTGGGAATCTTACCGCTGTTCAGTTCTTGTGTTTTCTTTGCTGTCATGCAGATGACAGCATGGCAAACAACTGATGTTTGTGCCCGCCATTCATCTGAATAGAGTCCGACTTCGGATTTGGGTATTGTTCTGGTACCCGAACCAAACTTTTTTTTAGATGTTCGGCCGAACCCGCCGCACCCAAACATCCTTGAGTTCGCCCATTACTACATTGGACAGTGCAGACACTCAGCAGGACTTTAATTTACCTTTTGGTGGGTGTCCGACTTTTGGAACCCGGACAAATAGTCAGAACAGGGAATACCTGACTGTCGATCCATTCATTCTCTATGAGACTGCCAGAAAAAAACAGACAGAAAAGTTGTACAGCCCGCTAACAGATGAATCCAGTGCAGTTCGCATATGTGTACTGCTACTTCATTCTAATAGGAATAAAAGTTCCCTGTACTGCTGTTTTGTGAAGGTCCCAGAAGTCGGACGCCCACAAATCAAGAACTTTTCACCTATTTTATGGCTAGGGAATCATTTGTTTTCACCAGACAACTCCTTTAAGTGAATCTTTTGACTTTAAGTGCTTGTCCAGCATCGCTCATTGTTGCACAAAAATGCAACACAGTGCATTTGGCGCACGTCGGCGCAGCGCGAAAAGGGCGGATGTGCCGGCAAAAGTGTGCCAGCGCGTGACCAGCGTACCCAACGCTGAATATAGGGTACGCTGATCGCATGCAGCGTCATGCGATCAGAGGAGGAGTTGACCGGAGGGGGTGTGGCCGGGGCAGAGCTTAGCAGTGGCTGTGCACTGCGCCCGGTAACACTAGTGTGTGGCGCCCCTGAGGCTCAGTCGCCACAGAGGTACTACACCTCCTCCTGAGGTGTGGTGCCCCACCATCCAGGTAAGGTGGAGGCTCCTGACCACACGCCAACACCTGCACCCCACACCACAAAGTAGTGTAGCAAAGCACCTTCGGCGGCTCCCTGCTTGGAGTGTAGCAAAGCACCCATTGATGGCTCCCTGCTTGGAACACGAAACGTGCTGGGTGGTGGGTGGAGCTTAGTTATATTAAAAAGAGCGGGAAGAGTTTAGCAGTCAGTCAGTCAGACGGTCAGTCTGACGGGGTGAGAGTTGTTGTTGAGTTGGAGAGAGAAGAAGATCCCCAGAGAGAGGGATGGATGGATGGAAGTGCTGCAGCAGATCCCAGTGACCTGGGTCTGCTGGCACAGGAAAGGAAGAGAGAGAGCAACATAGACTGAAAGCCTGATTTTCCATAGAAAGAAAGATTAGTACGGAACGTGAGGAGTAAAAGAGAACAGAGGACTTGGGTTAGAAGAGAACCCTTCCTAGAAGTTCTAAGCGCAAGGCCGGGGCCCGGTCCCCGAGGTTGTATGGATACTAATGGTCCTGCAGAAGACACCGGAGGAATAGAAGTAGTGACCGCTTTATTCCCACACAAGACTTAGGGGCACAACAACAACTGGATAGTGAGTCGGGACTTAGTAGCAAGGAGTCCCCGAAGCAGGCTACAGCTGTCTGCCGTACAAGTAGAGTTCATAAGAACATCGGACAGGAGGAACTCCAGTGTAACTCAGTACTAGGAGTATTTCATTTAAAGGCACTATAAGAGGAGACCTTCAGAGAAGGCACATATGTTGGCGGAGTGTTGGAAAGGAGTATTCCATCTGGCCTGGAGGTTGACTGAGTCCCTAACCCGGAGGACATGGCACGGAGGCAGACACCTATTTGTACAACAGACTGTGAGTAAAGCTTTGGAACTACATGCCCTGGTGTCCTCCACTTATTCCTGCACAACAAACCTGCCCAGCACGGCCACATCCCTCGAGCCTGACACTTCACCATCTAAGTGTCACCTCACCTACACTGCCCTGGGGCTACAGCCCTGTCTGTGGAGGGCTATAACATCACTGCTGCACTGCACCATCTGTCCCAGAGGATCTGTCTGCAGCGTCGGCTTACATCTCTATTGCCGAAAACCACAGGTGGCGTCACGAATCACTCATCATAAGCACACTGAACATTCTCCTTTTACAATGGGTGCCCAGGGCCACGGGCTGGGTCCCAGCTGCCGTGACATCTCCCATTGAAGCTCATTGGGCCCGGTACCGAGTACCCCACAGCCCTGGGTGTGAGGGCGTCCCATGTGAAACTAGCCTTAGGCTAGGTTCACATTAGCGGATGGACGAGCTGCAGACTTCCTCCGTGAAGCTCTGCCCACTGCCGCACCTCCTCTGGTCAGTTCCACCTACGTCCGCATGTGGACTGCGTACCTATCTTTACCATTGGGTACGCAGGCCGTGTGGATGTATGTGGATGCCTCCGCATGCTTCATTTTGACGATGCGGCGACCCGCTTCAAACGCAACAAGTTGCAATTTCGATACGGTCGCCGCATCATCAAAACAACGCATGCCAAGGCATCCACATACATCTGCACGGCCTGCGTACCCAATGTTAAAGATAGATATGCAGGCCGCATGTGGACGTAGGCGGAACTGACCGGAGGAGATGCGACAGTGGGCGGAGCTTCACGGATCAAGTCCGCAGCGCTCTGCAGCTCGGCCATCCGCAAATGTGAACCTAGCCTTATATATACATAGTAACAATAAGTGTGTCATAAGTATGACATCATATATATGCAAGTGTAAACAAGACTAATGCATAATGACCAATCTGTACAAAAAAACAAATAAAGAAACCAAAGTAAAGGCCAAATATGAATAGTATGTAAAAATATCTCAACTTTATTAATCAAACAATTGGTGCGCAGGAGTAATTGATGTTGTTGTCTTGCTGCTGCACATCAATTGTTTGATAAAGTTGAGATATGTTTACATACTATTCATATTTGAGCTTTACTTTAGTTTCTTTCTTTTAATACCAGACACAGCCTATGGTTAAGAGTTCGCTCACACTGATGTATATTCTCTCATGCAAGAGAATCGGGCCGATTGTGCTAATAATGCTTGGCTTAAACACTGTCGCAAGGAGGTTTTTGCAAGTGTCACCGACTGTCTTGGGGGTGTCAGGGTCGGTGGAATCCACAGTTTCTTAGACTCTTCCTTTTAACTCCATTGATAGTTATGATCAGTGCAGGGTGATTCTGGTGTCAAATTAAAGACCTGCAGCTCCAAGGCAGGTTAACAAAAGTTACATTTTTGTTGAGCTCGGGTTGTTAATCTCCTTTAGTCACATGCTGTGGGAGAACCAGTCAAGTCTGCTATCCTTCTATATACGCTGGCTTTGCTATGCAGGTAATGCTAGCTTAGGCTACTTTCACACTTGCGTTTTTTTGCTGCTCGTTTTTAGCGCACACAAACGCATGAAAAAATGCATCATGCGTTTGTGTGCGTTTTTTGTGCGTTTTTTTGCGCATACATGCGCATTACAATGCGCACGTATGTGCACCCATAGACTTTAATGGGTGTTTTGCTGTAAAAAAACGCATTGTGTGCGCATGCGTTTTTTGGGGGGCAAGTCAGACGCACAAAAAATGCAACAGGATGCATTTTGTGCGCCCGAGCGCACACTACAAAAAAACGCATGCGCATACAAACGCGTACAAACGTATGTGTATGCACACCCATGTAAAAGATAGGGAAAAAAACACATGCTTTTTTGCGCTAAAAAACTGCGGAAAAAAGCGCAAGTGTGAAACCAGCCTGAGTCTTTCCTGGTCTGGAGAGGTTAGCACATCCTGGTTTACGCTTGGCTATTCTATAGATGTTGCAAGCGTTGTTTGGTGAAACCTTTCCTTTTCCCTTGGTATCTTTATATTACTTTGTTGCCTCTATGGCTTTACACTTTTGTTCCTTAGTGTTTTTCCACGTGAAAGTGCTGTGTGATTGTGCTTCTGTTTTGCCCTGTCTGTCTTGTTTGTGTTCTCCCCATACACTTTACAGATTAGTGCTACTTAGGAACATAGTGCAAAAACAAGACCCAGCCATCACCACCATTAAGAGTGATTCTGGGGACAGGGATAGCTAGGGACCCCTAGCCTGAAGAACAGTATAGAAGTCCATTTGCTATTCCACAGTCCCACCGTGACACTCTGTCAGAGTGTGATTCAAGTGTCATCTGAGTGTGATCCAATTCTCTCGCATGAGTGAATCACAGCACAGATGCGGAGAAGATGCATGTATATCGGACTGCACCCGGACGACATCCAAGTGCAATCAGATGTTTCCCATGCACCCATAGACTTGCACGGATGCGAGTGATCAAAATAGACATGGGACAATAATCGCAGATCTGCGCTGCCCCATAGTATAACATTGGACCGAGTGTTATCCTATAAAAGATGATTCTTAAGTGCCCTTTCTTGGTGTAAGAATTGTGATTGATCATGCGTAATTAGATTCTGGGTAAGAATGATTTACACCAAACCATCCCAGGGTATAAGCTTGTGAGTGAGAATAAAATGTGATACTGGATGGTAGGTAGCCTGCAATATCATTATACAGACATCTAGGGCTGCGTTCACACGTTCAGTATTTAGTCAGTATTTTACATCAGTATTTGTAAGCGAAAACCAGGAGGAAGATACAGAAGTGGTGACGTGTCTCTATTATACTTTCCCTCTGATTGTTCCTCTCCTGGTTTTGGCTTGCAAATGCAAAATACTGACCAAATTCTGAAAGTGTGTACATGGCCTACTGTGGTCTTTTCTTTAAGCCATGATTTCACTATAGATGAAGAAGGAAATACATTATCAATTAGGCAATACAACAACTGCAATAAAGTTGCTTTCTTTTGTATATTTTTGAGACCTCTATCTTTAAAACAAAAGTTTGATTAAAAAAAAGACCAAAAATACAATCCTGTTACAAGTTAGTGGCTCAGAATATGTTTTTTATATCAGTCTTCAGATTACGATTACCGTGCAGTAGTGAAAAGAATGATCCCACAATTGCAATATCTTGATGATGCCCCCACTGATCAGCTAAACCCAAACACCCCCCGGACTCCAAATCAAGACTGGCTGATGGTGTTGGAGTCAATCAAGGAAGGTGCTATGAGCTTTGCGTGTGAAGGTAAGTGCTACTGAAAATAGAGAGATGGATGGTAATTAGCATATTAAACATATTGGTAAACTAGTATAAAGGAGAAAAGAATGGAGCGTATGAAGACTAAAAAGAATTTTTATTTACACACAAATTTTAACCAACCATATATATATATAAAACTGACAAACAGACAGGTAACCAAAAGGGAAAGTCATTAGCCGAAGGCCCTGAGGGTGCGGTAAAGCCCCCCGTCACACATAGCGATCTCGCTAGCGAGATCACTGCTGAGTCACAAGTTTTGTGACTGTGTGTGTGACAGCGATCAGCGACCGGCCCCCCTGCCGGTATCGCTGATCGTTGTTGGAAAGCCCTGGACATTTTTTTGATCGCTGGCCAGCACGCATCGCTGCATGTGACAGGCGGGAGACCAGCGATCAGCGCGCTGGTAACTAAGGTAAACGCAGGGTTTCTAAGCAGCGCGCTGATGCAGGGAGCTGGTAACCAAGCTGCTGCTTAGAAACCCGATGTGTACCTTTGTTACCAGCTCCCTGCATCAGCGCGCTGGTAACTAACGTACATAGCGACGCCACGCGCTCGGCGTCGCTGGTGTTGATCGCTGGTGAAGCTGCCTGTTTCACAGCTCACTAGCGGTCATGTAGCGACTTACCAGCGATCCTGACACGTTGATATCGTTGTCCGGATCGCTGGTGAGTCGCTATGTGTGACGGGGCCCTAAGGAGGGCAAAAGCAAACAAATAGACAACGATTTTTCTTCCAGGCTGCTCTGTTGACAGGGCGTGACTGCCGATGTCATGCTGATTGACAGCCAGCTCCCCACAGTTATGCTGCAGGAACCTGCTGTCAAGCAGCATGACATCGGCAGTCACGCCCTGTCAACAGAGCAGCGTGAAAGAGAAGCCACTACGTGATGTCAGCCAAATCCGCAGAATCACTAGCAGAGATCTGGTCTGGTTAGAACAGGCAGGTAGTTTTTTTGCAACTACTTGCTTGTTAGTTCTTTGGCCCGCAAGAAAAAAATTCATATGGTCCTGGATAACCCCATTAATTGGTGAAATGATGTCAGGCTAGCAGTTTATTCTTAATGAGGACTATGTCCTATTGTAAGGATTGTGTGTTAGGTCTAAACAGATATCTGATTGTCTTTAATTCAGTATATAATGAATGACCAAATTGATATTTGAAACATTTTTTAATCAAGAATATGGGAATTCCCAAAAAAAGAAAGCTATGAGACCCAGTACTGCCCAGCCAGTGCTAACCAGGCGACCAAACTCAGCCCCAAGGCTCTCAAGTGTGGGAAGAATTGTCCAGCCTCCCAAGACTAGCCACCCAAGTGGAAGTCCACTTGTGCCATCAGAGGATTCTCCAGTCGAGGATGAAACCAGTGATCTCACTCATGGTAACAATATTTTAAGAATACTGCTTAAACACAACTTAATATTGTCTTTCTCGCTATTGTGGAACCTCTGGGTATTGTACAATATATGAGGGTGCAAGCTGCTTGTTCAGTAATTGTACCCATAATTGTATGGGTTTATTTTTGATCACAGGGGTTAGCAAAGTCATCTGTGGAAACCCCGTCAAAGCTCTTCGTGCACGAAAAGAAAAGATAGAGGTAAGTGTCCGCACATAAAATTTTATACTGAAACATTGAAAATATTTGTAGTCTCAGCTATATTAGGACAGAGCACTAAGACACCAAGAGAGGAAAAACATCAAGAGGCATCGATAACCATTAAATCATATTCCATTTGGACAGCACTGATTTTATATAAAGGTCTACTTTTTTCAGGGTATTCCTGGAATATAAAGTGTTACTGTTGCTAAATATTTTTGACAATATTTATTTTCAGGCAACTCAAAGCTCAGGTGTGCCACCAAACGGATTCAAGCCTGAGGCCTCATATGATTCTGTTACTGTCTCTCAGAAGGATCGCGATGATGTGTTTGCAGAACTAAAAGCCTGGAGAGAAAGCCATCATGAGTAAGAGAAGATAACAAGGATGATTGATGAGAATGTCAGACATAGGCCAAATTCAGACATCGATGTACTGTATGCATGTCTGTATGGTCCAAGCAGGGGGTCTCTTGACATGAACTTGACATCCTCATAGCCATATTTGAGACTGTCAAGTTCGGGTCAGGAGACTCGTGGCCAGTCCCTGCACTGTGGTCTATACTTAGATCACCACACAAAGACATCTTGATTCAGCCATAATTGGAATGTCAGTATGATCAACCCTCCTAAGCCTATATGGGCATGTAGGTCATAGAAAGCTAAATAAAATAATACCTTGATAGCTGTGATCCGATGTCACATTCCAGAGAAATCTGCTTTTTCCTATATGTGAATGAGCTGCTAAGATCTATGGCCCGGACATGGATCTCCATGAGAATCTGCCTCCAGAGCTTATTTTCAATGAAAGGGGGCGTTACCATTGTGAGACATGTAGATCAAGAGAGCAGACTATCAGTCATTACATGTCTCACATTGGTCACACTGGTAACGTCGCCTTTCATTTAATATAAGCTCTGGAGGCAGATTCTCAGGAAGATCTACCCATAGATCTTAACAGCTCATTTACTGTACATATTAAGAAAAATATAAATTTTAATGGATTATCAGATCGTAGATATCAAGGTATCATTTTATCCAGCTTCCTATGAACTACGTACCTGTAAAGACGGTTTAGGATGGTTGATCCTACTGACAGATGCCCTTTAAAGGGAACCTGTCGTGCCCTTTTTAGCATGTAAACTGTCCCCAGTGCGTTGTTAGTGATGCAATGTGCATCGCTAACACATTTTTTCATTAGAAACGGCGCTGTAATCATGTGCAAAAAGCATTTTATATACGGTAGTTAAATTGTACCTGCTCATTTTGTCATAGGGGTGTGTGCTTCATTTCATTCAGCCACGGATGTCGCCACCCACACAATTTGAATGATGTTCCTGGGGTTACGCTGACGTCACTCAAATCTGCTTTGAAAATCTCGTGCTTGTGCAATATGTATCGTGGAACTGTACTTGCGCATGCGCCGTAACGAGCGGCACCCCACACATGCGCACTGAAGCTGTGTGTAGTACCCACCTCCACTGACTGGTGTGTGGACGGAGCCACTCATCACGGCGTATGTGCGGCTCTCCAATCAACAATAATAGGAGAAAGTAAAAAATAAGAGAAAATTGTTCTTGTTTTGGCTGCATATACTAAAGACTTTATACACTGCTATCTTGAGGATACGGTAATAATAAAATACACAAGCACTCCAAATGGGTAGTATGATCGAGTATTTTACTACAACTGCAGTACATATGTGGGGAAGGTGACTTGACGGACAGACGTGACTGGTAGTAGGAGGGGATGGTTTGTGCACTAGAGATGGAGATTGACAGGATAGAAGGGTGACAGCTGGGAAAGGTGGATAGGAGAGTGCAGTACCTAGAAATGACCACAAGATGGCAGGGAGGAGTAGCTTGGGACTCAACATCAGCTTATGGCTTGAGAAATGCTTAGTCATGGGGGGCGGGGAGATAGGAACCCAGGAGGGGAATTCCCGGTGAGAGAGGGGATAAATAGAGCAGGGTGGGGTTCCAGGCAGGCTAGTCCAGGGAGGAGCTCGGTAGAAGAAGGTGAAGAGAGAAGAGCTCGACCAGGGGACAGACAGCAAAGAGACAGTCAGGGGGGTGGCCCTGACCCGACGGACTGCAGGACAGGCGAGGCCCCGGGGTACCGATAGGACGACGATCTCGGGCAGGTGAAGCGCCGGCGGTAGATTGGTCTAGGACAGCCCCAGCAAAAGATCCGCGAGGGACGTTACTTCGACTGGAGCAAAGGTGCAGGTACCCGGGCCTGGAGACGGAGAACTGTAAGAAGCTGCGGTGCGTGGTTGTGGTCGTCAGGAGGACGACGAATAAATCCAGAACTGTTACTATTGAAATCTGTCTCCGCCTCGTCCTTGCATCGCCTGGTGTCTGTGTTATCCGGACAGGGTAAGCAGTGGACCACCCCCCAATCCCGGCCCCTACCACACATACAATCAGCTTGGACCCAGATTGCAATATAATATTGTGGCACAATTTTCTCTGTAGTTGAGAAGTAACGGTGCCTTGAGAGAAGAGTTATGAGTTTCATGTTTTGGGATTTTTTTAGGCCAATTAATACTTTTTGCAAGATACATTTGAACACAAAAAAAATACAAACGGTACATTGAATTTATCCTTGATGGCTTTGTGGGGAAAGACTCAAACTGGCTTTTAATTAATGTCACTAGGGTGCTGCAAAGGATAAAGGATGATCAAGCCCCACAGGTCCTCACTATAATGCACAGTGATGAAGAGGACAGAGAGAGCTTATGTTCCAGCAGTGAGGATGAAGATCTGGAGGACACGTGGGACTCGGCATGCCTTGTTAGAGTATCTCCCGAGACTGCTACTCATTCTCCTAGATCAACCTCAGGTAAGAGCTTCTTCAGTGTAGTTTAGAAATAATAGGATAAATTCAGCATATTACATACAATTTCTTTCATAAGCCAAATAGTTAAAGCCAGGGACTTGACCAAACCTTGCCTTATGAGATCAGGAAAGGTTCCCCCCCCCCCTGTAAAAAAAAAAAGGCTTTGTAATGTCAGATGACATCATGCCCGGGGGTTAATGATGGAGAGACGTCTATAAGACGCCTCCATTACTAACCCCATAGTCAAATGTAATAAACACACAGATTAAAGTCCCTTAATTGAAATGAACACTCCCCTCTTTTAACCATTTATTCACCAACAAATAAAAAAGCAAAGTTATGCTCACCTTTCCGCTGATAATTCATTAAAGCCCATGTCCCATAACGATCCAGATGGTTTGGTGAGCAGTAACATCATTGATGCGAACGCTTACCATACCAGCCGAAACGTGTGTCCATATTTGTGGTCCTTAAAAACGGACATAAAAAACAAACATGTTTTACTTTCTTAAATTTTAAGGTTAATTAACTTTTTGGAATGACTGACAGCATGGCAGTTGTTCCATAGAAAACTGAATCATCAAAATACAAATTGGCTGAAAATTCAGCATGCAGTGCATGTGATATACTGTATATACATATATGTAGTATATATTGTTATCCCCTTGCTGTTAGTGTAATAGGAAGAATGATGGTTATAGCCATAGAAAGGGAATTGGATCCAGTAAAGGAACAGAGCATTAATGTTATATCAATGGTGCTATTCTGGGGCCAAACACCATAACACTGGGGTTCTTAGACATGGAGGGAGTGAAGGAGTTCTTCATCTGAAGTTCAGGAGGAGGACCATATGAAGGGTCGATGCTCAGAGGTTTAGATGCAAGAAGAATAGAAGCCCATTTATTTTATTGGGAAGTGAAGGGAAATGACCATTTGGTTGGGAAACCACAGTGGTGCTATAAGACATCATGACCTGAGTTAGGATTAGTCTTTAAGAGTATGAATTATCCTTCAAGAATTGGTCCCTAGGTGAAAGTTCCACCAGGAATTTGCCAGTGACCATGCATGATGCAAGGGGGACCTACTGTGAGTGTACAGAGTGAGTAATCCCAACCACAGTCATTGCAGGAGACCTGGTATTATGTAGCAAGACTGGAATATAGCCACCAGTGACCTGCTCAGAAGAATGTGGGGCCATTGCTGAGTCGATGTGGGCTGTTGATGCGCCAGACCAAAGTATCGGTGAACAATATTTCTGCCCTGCTGCCTGTGGAGTGTCCTGTTTAACTACATATAGCCTACTCAGTTCACTGTGGTTAAAGAGGGAAAGTATCAAGCTAAGAAGTCAATCGGGCGACAGATTCAGGTTTGGCTGGTAATCCTCCTCCGTACCAAGTGATGGTTCAACTGTTGCACTGTATATTGTGTGTTACAGGTGCATTGCTGCTGCATAATGAGGTGGCATTTATAGTGTTTAATAAAATAATTGCATTATTTATAGTATTCATTAATATTATTTCTCTGTAATAGCCATCTCACTGAACAGTGCAGAGATTACATCACTTGATTCCCCACGTCAGCCATCTCCTCCTATGACTCCATGCCCACCAGGTTCAAACGGTGGAAACTCCAGAGTCAACAAGGGTGCAGACATTCGAGCAAGACGTTTATATAGGGTCTTCAATCCAAGCAAGACCACAGCAATGCCAACTAATACATACATGGGGGATGAGGCCTTTTTGCCAACCAATTTTGATGACAATGTTATTAGGACTCAGTCAGCTAGCCATCCATCTAGAGCACAAGTCGGAGAACTGAATAGAAGGCCTGTTTCTGGGCCTGGAATGCTACAACACAGTAGCTCCAGGTGAGTGTTTTGAGACATGTACTGTGTATGACTATTATGACAGCTCATTTCTACAGTGTATTGAAGGGGTTCACCCTTTCAATACAAGGTAGATGAAAAATTTATGACCACTGATCCTAAAAATATCTTAAGTCCCCTGTGATGATAGGACTGTAGGTCACATGCATGAACACTGCTCAATTTACTACTCTGGGACTGATGGAGATGGACATAATGTAAACCCAACAGAAGTAGATAAAGAGGTAGTTAAATGTGTGCTCCATTAACACAGGGATCTTGGGAAACCCCATTCATGGAAAATGCTGGGATCCCAACAATTAAAGTTTATCTCCATCCTTAGCTCAATTTTTCACCTTGGATAAATCCCCGTGAAAATAAAGATCTGAAAATTTTACGCAAATTTGCACATTAGAGTAACTAGGCAAGTGGATGAGATTTTCACTTTTAAAATGAGATTGTCGTCAGGTTTTTGCTATGTAATCTGACGTAGTGGCAGATATCCTGATTCCAATGATATGTTAATTAGTTTACTGGGTGCCGCAGTTTGTGACATATTCGCAGTTTTCTCTGCTGCAGAGCACTGAATGTTGAACCTGTTAACCCCACCCACACCACTGATTGGTTAGTTTTCTGTGTACATTGACAAAAGGCTGCTAATCAATGATGGGGGCGTGTTTGGCCCAGGAGACACCTAGTCCGGTAGTGATAATCTCTTACTGATAAAACCCTGGTTTTATAGAAACAACAACGCACAGCCAAGTATGTGCCACATGCTACTCTCAGATTACATGGAGAAAAAACTGCTGACAGATTCCTTATAATTTAAGAGATGAAATCCTTAGCTAATAAAAATGCAACACATGTGGATTTCGCTGCAGATTTGGGTTAGATTCGAAGCTAAATCTGCAGCTGAAAATTTCCATGTTGACCTATCTCTATCCAATGCAGGTTCTAGAAGGCCAATAGGAGAAAATATTAATCATTTTAAGGAAACAAGTTCTTCCGTTATCACCTGCTTTTTATATTTTTTAGAATAAGGCTGGGGGGAAGCTTTAGCTTTTGTTACTGAGGTGCATATATAAACATACAGTGCCAGGGATACATTATGTGACCCACCCGGGACTATTGCTCTAGTGAGGAATGTTTATCATTGTCCTTTCCTTCTTCCTGTCTAGACCAACAGTAGCCAGAATTATTTCCTCCCATCAGCCTGTCATCCGCTCCATTAAAACCCCAGAAAGACCCTCACCACCACACACTATCCGTCCTGTTACAGCCATGGGCGTCCTGCAAAGGCTGCCCAATCGACCAACCCTTGTACCAGCGAACAAAACTTCAAGTGGATAGCTAAAAGAATCATATTCTACAAAGGCCACCAAAGAAGATCCCACCCCTGTACCGGCAAGTATCCTGCTGCAATGGACTGCTGCATACTAGTTGAGTGAAACCCTTCACGGCCAACATGGAGAAGGAGAAGTTGTCCAAGTTTCTAAATTATTGATTTAAGTGTAAGTTTTGTAAGGGAAATATTTATTTAATATTTCAGGTAGTTACTATGGTTCGCCAATATACTGTTCCCTCCCAGGAAGCTGCTAAGAGATGGGAAATTGTTTGGTAATGTCCTTATAACTGGGGTCTCTTTGACTCGAACCAAAAAGATGGATGGGCACTACCAAATGTATAAAATGTAGCTGGGTGCTGCTAACTAACTTATCATAAGTGCAAAGATACACACTAAAAAATGAAACGTACAACACAAAATACAAACAGTATATAATTACTCCTGACAAAGCTGCCCTGGAGCGAAACACATGGGGATCCTTTCTTGTCTGGTATATGGACAGACTGCCTGACTGTTTATGATTTTTTTTTTTCTTTTTTGGATCTCACTGATGTTGCATTTTTTTTTTGTCTGTATGTCTGTGTATGTTTTTATGCTTTTTTATATATATATATATACACGTTAGTCTCTCAGGGCAATAGTTGTATATCTTCACCATACTATCCTATTAGAATGGGTTATGTACCTATACATTTTGGGATTTATTTATGTAAATGCTTGACTATTTTTTCACGATTTTACAATTTTTGTAAGCAGCATTTACTGTTTTATACGGTCACTTATCACACTCAGTAATCATATTGTTTGCTCATATGTTGCTTGCATTCTAAGGTTTTATTCCGCACTGACCTATATATTCTACACTTTTGTGAAGCAAGCAGATCACAATTATTTTGTGACAACCATAGAATTTGTAACCAGAAAAAGTCACTAATTCATGGAGATTAGAAAAAGACTTTGTGTACATACAAATCCCCTTAAAAAACAATTTATTAATGATCATAAAAAACACCTTCCCAGTGAAATTTGAAAAATATCAAAAATGAAGAAAGACCTGGTCTAAGGTGCTGCATAGCCCTACATTAAGGCCTAACTGATACCTTCCTAGCCGTGGAGGTTGGCACCCTAATAGTACGATATTGGCGCCCCCACTCAACGAGGACTATCCCTAGCTTCCCTAGTGATCCCTAATATCACAGAGGGGAAAACAATTTTCAAATAGAACAGTGGTGAAATAATCAGAATGCCCTAGGACTCATGCAGACCAGACAAATAAATTTAAGGAATACAGCGATAAAAACATTTCAACCATATCATGATCTCATGTGACCTACAAAAATAGAATGACCTCAATAAGGCCAGATCAGCAGCTATTCTCACTTGGAGAGATAAACATCCTCAAATACAATTACCAGATAATAAAAGGTCACTTATCATATCTTATGGGGGAACCCATATCTGGTATCTATTTTTGTAGGTCACATGATATCATGATATGGTTGAAATGTTTTTATCGCTGTATTCCTTAAATTTATTTGTCTGGTCTGCATGAGTCCTAGGGCATTCTGATTATTTCACCACTGTTCTATTTGAAAATTGTTTTCCCCTCTGTGATATTAGGGATCACTAGGGAAGCGAGGGATAGTCCTCGTTGAGTGGGGGCGCCAATATCGTACTATTAGGGTGCCAACCTCCACGGCTAGGAAGGTATCAGTTAGGCCTTAATGTAGGGCTATGCAGCACCTTAGACTAGGTCTTTCTTCATTTTTGATATTTTTCAAATTTCACTGGGAAGGTGTTTTTTATGATCATTAATAAATTGTTTTTTAAGGGGATTTGTATGTACACACAACCATAGAATTTATACAATTTTAAATTTTTCTATCTCAACCCTCCCAGACCTTTTTTGCATAATTAATAAAGCTTTCTATATTTTTGCCATTTTAGGTCTGCACCACATTTTCAATGTGTATCTTTGTACTTATGATGAGGAAGAAAATCTTTGTTCACTTTATTCAATGGCGTAAAATGTAAAAAAAAATGATTCCTTGACCCGACAGAGTCACAGGGTTGGTTGTTAAAAAAAGATTCACTGGTACATGTATTTTTTTCCCACCATGTTTCAGGCATGCATGGTGGCAGACAACTATGAGAAGCCCTCGAGTGGCAAAAAAAAGGGCAAACCTGTCGTAACTAAACTTCTTGTACAACTGGTGAGATGTGAGAGGAGTGAATATTGGGACGAACTGCTTTAGAAAACTATTATCAAATTCTCTATTTAGTGAATTGTGACTTGAAGGGTTTGTCCAAGACCAAAATATCGATGACCTCGGGATCGGTTATGATGAATATGAGATTGATGGGGGTCCTACACTTGGCACGCCCACCAATAAGCTGCTATCTGCTTTAGCAGCGGCCAAGTGTAAGAAATGTATGGAGCACAACACCACAGCTTTATACATTGCATTCATCTGGCAGCTGCCAGAGTAGATATCAGCTAATTAGTGGGGGTTCCAGGTGTAGGACCCCCTTTAATCTCATATTCATGACTGGTTCTTTGGATTGGTCATCAATATGTTAGACCATAGGGAGAGTTTCTTCCATTGCTGAGTGACTATAGTGAGTGTCTCTCTCTGAAGGACCCAACAAACCTGTTTGTTCCATGAACAGTATATTGATTTATATGGGCATTGTGTACTTGTAGTGCCTAATTCTCCCATGGGTGGCGCTAAAGGTGAGTTTAAAACTTCAGAGCCTCATTAGACAGTGGCCAGGATTATTTGAATGACAACTATTTTTGTGTTTTCAAAAGGGGAGCATGGAAGACCCTGCTGCCAGTCAGCTCTAGTGCTGGGTTATCTCCTGGAAGGCAGAAGGGCCAGACATTAAAACACACATTACCCTGATCTTCTCAAACATGATCTATCTGGGAGAATCAGGAGGCTCCCACACACATTAGACCATAGGATAATCCTGCCGATATCGGCGGGTAATTGACGACGTTAGTCTAATGTGTATGGGGGTCTATAAACAGCTGGAGTCCCAATGTTGGGAAAGTCAGTAGTAGAGGGAGTCTTTTTAAAGGGAACCTGCCAGGTGACCCATGCCCTCCATCCCAGCAGCATTCACCTATGTATGAGTAAATTCCTGTATTACCAGCCCTGTATAACTTTATTGAATGAAAACAAGTTATAAACAAAGCATTTATGATGTCCAGTTTTCTATGCTAATGAGGGCTTTGACTAGTCGATGGGGCATTAGCTGCCCCAGACTAATCAGCTCTCTTTCCGTGTCATCACGCTCCTATGGGTGTGATAAGATAGTTTGCACAAGCGGCGTCATTGTCGCTCATGCAAATTTCGTGCATGCGCTCGCTCATTCCTGCAGCATCTCTGTGTCTCTGAAGCCAGGTGTATGCCATTTCTAAACTTCTGGACATGTGCAGTGCACACCACTGAAGCCGGGAAGCATACATCTGACTTCAGAGACTCATTGACGTTACTGGAATTAGCGGCGCGCATGCGCTAGATTTGCATGAGCAGCGATGACGCCGCTCGTGCAAAGTATGTTATCACATCCACAGGGGTGTCGCAACATAGAAAGAGGGCTGACTAGTCAGGGGCAACTAACGCCCCATCAACTAGTCAAATTAGCCTCATTAGCATAGAAAATGGGGACATTATTACTTTTTTATACCTTGTTTTCACTCAACAACGTTATACAGGGCTGGTTAGGCAGAGAATTGCATCATACATAGGTGAATGATGCTGGGTTGGAGGGCATGGGGGACGGGACCTGACAGGTTCCCTTTAACAAAATGCATTTTATAGAATGTATGACCCTTTTAATAGCGATATACAGTCACTAAGTGACAGTGTACATATTTTCACACATGTATTATCTAATGGATGTTGTTATAGCCATGTATGCCTACTAGTGATGAACGCAACTACGGTACTCGTTACTCGAGTTTGCCCAGGGTGCTCCGGTATGCTTTGAGTATCGCAGGTGCTCGAGTGACATGTTCGAGTCCCCGCGTCCACATGTTACACAACCACAAAACATGCAGGGATGGCCCGTTTTTATCATGCAATCCCCTATTTTGAGGCTTTTTAACCACCATGAAACATGGGGACTCAAACATATCACTAGAGAACCCGCGATACTCCGTGCATACCAGAGCACCCTGGGCAAACTCGAGTAACGAGCCCTTGCACGCATCACGAATGCCTAGGCTTGAATAACACTGAAAATTTTTAAAGCAGCCACTATGAATGTTTTATTGCTCACTTTAAATGTCATATTGGCTGAAGATGTGTTTTTTTTCGTTATGAACAGTATCCAACAAAAAAGCAGCTCAAAATTGTAACATAACATGTAGCGCTAATGGGATGCAAATCCTGCCTCCATTGCGCTGACTAATACATTTTGTCTCAGCCAAAGCAAACGGTGTTCTTTTAGTAAAGCCATAAATCAATTTTTAATATATTTAAGTTTTATGTTAATCATTTAGTCTTTGCAGGTTTTTACTATATCACATTTTTTACTGTAATTTTCTAACACAAAATGTCAGATAATCTAATTCTCCGTGAATGAAGTGAAGTCCTAATGGAATGGCGAGGCAGAAACCCAGAGATGTCGCTGCACTAACGTCTGATTGACCTCTAGTAATGGGTTAAAGTCATGGTGTTTGCGTCTGCACAATTCTCTAGCTTATGTTGTTTTGTTGGTTGAGTTTGTTTTAATTTATGAATTTAATTTATGATCTTACACCAAAAATGTAAAAAAAATAGCACATTTATTGTGCAAGTAAATGCAATCTTTGCTATCAGCCCTTTACACTATGGAGAGGCTGATTACTGTGTTTTTCATTGAGATTCGATACAGGAATTTATATTTGTGCTTGCTAAGATTTACACAAATGTAGCCAGTTTGTGCCTTATGTCCCATAATAAAACCCTAAAGTGGTTCTCTAGCTGGGAAGAAAATCTACAGATGTTTTCAGCCCCATACTTTGCTTATATGCTGCCACTGCTGGAGGACTTTTCAGCTGATTGATGGTGGTGCCAGGTGTCGGACCACCACGTTCTCATACTGGTGATGACCTATTCACAGACATGTGATCAAATGTTAAAGGATTGTCCAGGCTTTTGGGGTTCAAGTCTGCAGTTACTCTATGTGACTGCAGACTTGTGAACCCTCTCAGTATGTAATGTGCGTGCTGTTTAGATTCTACGCTGCCGGTGTCGGGTACGACGGGCACGTGAAAGTACCGTAAGTATGCGATTTGCATACATGCAGTCACATGCCGACTAGACGTGCACAGCCTTGGTCAGTACAAGTGAATTGAACGAAGCTGGGCACGTCTAGTCGTAATGTGGCTGTAAGTATGCAAATTGCATTCCTGGGCTACATGACCATCCACTCCCTGGGGTCGTAAAATCCTGGCAGCAAACACTCTGTGTGCTGTGAGGATTCACAAATCTACAGGCACATGGGGGGGACTGTAGACTTGAGCCCCAAACCTGGACAACACCTTTAAAGAACTGCAAAATAAAAAGTTCACAGGTGCTTCAGAGCAGTAATAACAATCTTGGTCATTCATTTACATTTCTGCTCACATCTGGCTTAATGGTCAAGTGGGTGGTTCTATTGGTAATTGACAGCCTTCCCTGTATAACTGTGCATATAGAATCCATCGATGAGATAGACTGCCGATCGGACACCTATGCCTGAAATGAACTGGAATTAAAATAAAAAAAAATACAAATTATACTGAATCTATATCTATAAAATTGCCTATCATCTTGCTTTGCTCCTCATGCGCTATGACATGCTGCCCACAGATGGGACTGTGTGCCCAATGTTACAGGTTCCCTTTAATCAGTGGAATTAATGCTGGTTTATCCAACTAAGCTCTACCTCCACTGTGTAGGCCAATTACATCATTCTGTAAGCAGTATGGATATTTGGACAATTTACTAAGACAATCCTATTTTTCTATTCTTATTTTTGTAAGTTGAAATAAAATTAAAGTTTACGCCTTCCAGCCTTAAGTGAATTATTTTATTGGCACATTGGGGTATATGGTATCACTATAAGTTTTTTTTTGTTGTCATAAGTAAGATGTGTGGCTAGGGGTTCAATGCAATGTGGGGTGAAACACATCTGAGTGGGCCTCCAAATCAGGTAGCACGTTTCCAATGACTCACAGGTAATGTCCTTTCTCTTTTCCATCTGGCCCAGACCATCATGATGACTCCTTTCAGTCACAACTTATCTGTAGAGTTTGCAATACACTTTTCACTTCCCATATTTCCAGTATGATCCCCACATTTTACCAACCATCACAAACTCCCCATCCTGCTATCCCAAATTCTGTGCCTGTTGCCACCCTTGCTGTGTTATGTGGTACAAGACTGGAGAGGTGCGAGAGTGTTAGCAGAGAGGCCTCAGAAAAGGATGTTGCAGTAGTCGAGGCGGGAGATGATGAGGGCATGCACAAGCATTTTAGTAGATTGAGGGTTGAGGAAAGGACGGATTCTGGAAATATTTTTGAGCTGGAGGCGACAGGAGGTGGAAAGAGCTTGGATGTGCCTTTTAAGACTGGGATCTAGGAGGTAATGTTTCTCCCTGTCACTCTCCACAAGGAGAAACGTTACCCTTTAGATCATTATGAAGCAATAACACATTGAGTGCCCACTTCTGAAGTAAGAAATAATGCCATGAGTGTATCCTTACAAAGTAATTATGCTTTATAAGTAATAGTGCCCATTTAAAGCCCTGCTAAACATAATGCATCTTAAAAATGAATGTCCAGATTTTGACATTAATATTGTCCTGACTGCCACCCAAAAAGTAAAAAATGTCCCCTTAACACATTATAATGATCCCTGAGTACACCCATAACATGTAATAAAGCTCCTCATTGTCCTCATAAAATGATTTGCTAAAAAAAACAGCTTCAACTCTGTTATGTTGGTGGGTGTAGTTCCATTAGCTGCTCGCTTCAGGCTCTTTCACTACATTTCCATAGGATTAAGATCAGGACTTTGACTTGGCCATTCCAAACTTTTAACTCTATTCTTCTTTAACCATTCATTTGCAGAACGACATATGTGCTTTGGGTCGTTGTCTTGCTGTATGACCAACATTCTCTTGAGATTCAGATATCTGACAGATGTACAGACATTTCCTTTTAGGATTTGATGGCACAATTCAGAATTCATTGTTCCATCAATGATGGCAAGCAATCTTAGCCAAGAGGCAGCAAAACAAGACTAAACATTGTAATCCTGCCATGCACACTTTTGTTGTTCAGTGTCCTTTTGATGGGGAACTCATTTGAGAGGCCTTTAGTTGCTTAGAGGTTATCTTGAGTTCCTTTGTGACTTTGCGGACTATAATAGGTCTTTCTCTTGGAGTGATCTTTCTAGGTTAACTACTTATGGGCAGAATAATAATGGTCTTAAATTTCCTCCATTTATAAACAATCTGTCTGACTGTGGATAGGTAAAGTACAAACTCATTACATATAAGTAAACTTTTCAAGTCTGATGACTACCAACAACTCTTCTGCTAAGGTCCTCAGAAATCTCCCTTGTTCGTGCTGTGATACACAATCACAAATGTGTTGTCAAAATCAGACTTTGATAGATCCCTGTTCTGTAAATAAACCAGTTCCCCACTCACATCAGATTGTCATCCTTTTGAATGAAAACACTTAAGGCCCCGTCTCACATAGCGAGATAGTTAGTGAGATCGCTGAAACGTCACAGATTTTGTGACGCAACAGCAATCTCGCTACATGTGGCACATAGCGGCGACCGGGCCCCCGCTGCTATCTCGCTGATCGTGCTCGAATGTCCTGGGCCATTTTTTGATCGCTGGTGTCCCGCTGGCCAGCATGCATTTTTGTGTTTGACGCCGACGAGCGACCTCGTTGGCGACTCAGAACTCAGGGATGCAGGCGGGAGTCGTCAGAATAGCTGCAGTGTGACAAGGTCCCAACGACCGCCGAGGTCGTTATACGGATCGCTGGATCGTTGCTGCGTCGTTGATTAGATTTGTCTGTTTGACAGCTTGCTAGCGACCATGTAGCGACACACGAGCGATCCTTACCAGGTCGTATCATTGTCGGGATCGCTGGTGCATCGCGTAGTGTAACGGTACCCTTAGCTTAAGTTTTCACATAGTTTAGCCACGTACAGACATGAGATATTAGATCATTTTAAGAATTAAAGAAGAGAAAAAGCCCAATATTTTTAAATTATTGATTTGATTCATTTGATTTGGCTCTCTTTATTAATTTTTACGACTTATTTGACAACCCATTGTAGTTTTAGGTCAAATTTATGCTGAAATAAGGAAACTGAAAACTCCAAAAGTGTCACGAACTTACAAGCACCACTGTAGGTGAAAACATCTGGATAATGAAAATGACAAAACATTTTTGAGAAAAGCTAAAAAAAAAATCACAGGGACTGAAAATCTAGTGTAAAACTAGTATAAAAACCATGACAAATTTGCTGAAGAAATAAAAATGCTTAAAAAACAAACTTTAGGCAAAACAAAGGAGAAAAAAAGAATGGTGAACCAAGTATTAGGTACGGTATATTAAAAAGTTGTAAACATTTTTATTTTACAATATTAATGATTCCATTATCTAAAAGCAAAGTACAGGTCAATTTTCCAACAAAGCCTGTAAGAGTAAGTGGTCACTAGATTTTCAGGAGATCAAATGTAAAGGGTATGTGACTGAGGAAGTCAAATCCATGCTTGGATCGGGCAGTGTTCTGGACCAGAAGTCTGATGAGGGAGCTATTTCTATTGAACCGTTCCTGTTAATAAAAAAAAGTGATTAAACGTGTGTTGGTCCAAGTGGATTAGAGGTTATACATGCCTAAATTTTAAATTCAGCAATTTGTATTGTACTATTACTACTTACTGGCTGCCAGGTGACCGACACTGGATGAGGGTTCCTGGGTGCCAGTCCTGTAAAATAGGCATAGGAGCATTTAACCTAAGAATGACGCCACAAATATAGTCTTTCCAAGAAAAGATATATACACAGTAGCGTAGCTACCAGGGGAGGCGCAGAGGGTGCAGTCACCCCAAGCTTGGAGAAACGCACCCGGAGCTATCCTTAACTGTTCCGGACTCTGCCCTGGAGAGATTCCTGGTTGATACCTGCAGCTCAAGCCTAACCTCACCATCAGAGGCTCTAGGGTAAGCCTGGCCTGTGGCGCAGTGGGTCCACAATCCACCAACTTGACACAACTCACTTTGGATAAGTCTCTATGAGCTTTCTACATCTGGCCACCGGGATTTCAGCTAATTTCTCAAGGCAAAACTGCCTTCGCTCCTCCAAGTTAGATGGTTTCCTCAGGTGAACAGCAATCTTTACTTCTGACCACAGATTCTCAATTGGATTAAGGTCTAGACTTTGACCAGGTCACTCCAAAACATTTACACAATTATTAACAATTATTAGGGGCTTCATTGCAAAAGGGGTGAATACATATGCACATGCCAATTTTTAGTTATTTGATTCCATAAATGTAATTTATGCCTATATTTTTCTCTCTTCACTACACCAACTTAATCCAATTTAGTGCTGATGCTTCACACACACATCGGATTACAAAAATATTTAAACACAGGTTGTAATGTTACACTATAGGTTAAAAGCCAAGGGGGAGAATGCTTTCGCAAGCCACTGTATATGGTCACCGTATGGTGGTAATATCATTTTTGGTCCTGACATAGTGATTTACTTTCCGTCACAGGACGGTTATTTGCTGAGGTTCCCCTATACCTATTACTAGGGAGCGCCACCATAGCTACACCTCTGTATATACATCAAGGTTTCATGCCATGGTGGGAATGAGGACTGTGCAGTGATACCCAGCAAGCCAAGAGTGGGAGTTATAGTATGGGCGTACAGATTTGGAAGTTCTACAAAGCCACAGTATGGCTGCTAGATTGGTTAATCTTGTGGTGGCATGTGGGAATGTGTTGTCAGAAAATGACCTATTGATCAGGTTTTTGGATTATATGTGTTTATTTATTTGATCAATGTTTTTTTCATATCACGATCTATGTATTAAAAAATAAATATAAAATAATCTTGCAAAAGTCACACTGGACACCGGGGCTTTTTTAGACCCATGCTTCTTGTCCTTTCAGGAAGAATGAACAGTAGTTTCCTTATCATCAGAGGCCGGATTACAATGACAGGTAACGCCTCTATACACAGCTGATAACACAGGATCCACCAATCCCGATAGGCTATGTCACAGCTGACCCTGCTCCTCCTCCCTTAACAATGACCTGTGCACACACTCATTAGATGCCTGGATGCAAAAGACAGTTTCTGGGTCTGATCATTGTGGGTAATGTACATGTATTGTTTCCTGAAACATCAGGAAGTATACATCTAAAATACCACAGTGACTAGTTTAATACAAATTGTGACATGAAAAAAAAAACATTGCAAAAAATACATTTAACATGAAAACCTGATTAAAACAGTAAGTCATTCTCTGATGATAGCTGCATTGTACGGTAACATTTTTGAACTGTTTTATTTATATGTGTGTCTCTGGGGTATCAGACTACAAACAATAAGCACTGTGAGAAGTTTGGTAGTGTTCTTATGAATTTCAGCTGCGGCTCCTGCCTAGCAGGGAGATCTGTCATTTACAGTGGTCCAGTTGGTATAGGCCATTACTATGTTGAGCTGCCAAGGCATTCAACTACTAAAAATGGCATCATGCTTGGCAGAATACTTACATGTATATCGCCCTGTCATATCTTTGTCTGGTCATTGAGGTTTACTGTGTTTCTGTCTTGGATTACTCATACTTGTAGTGCCAGGGGTAGAAACAGGCTGATGAGGGCCATTATGCAAAACAGTACCTGGGCCCCTTTACATGTCTGCCATAGATGTGGGCCCCCTTACCTCATGGGCCCCTGTGCAGCCACACAAGTTGCACCAATGGTTACATGGGCCCCTTTACATGTCTGCCACAGATGTGGGCCCCTTTACCTCTTGGGCCTCTGTGCAGCCACATAGGTTGCACCAATGGTTACATGGGCCCCTTTACATGTCTTTCACAGACATGGGCCCCCTTACCTCTTGGGCCTCTGTGCAGCCACACAAGTTGCACCGATGGTTACATGGGCCCCTTTACATGTCTTTCACAGACATGGGCCCCCTTACCTCTTGGACCTATGTGCAGCCGCACAGGTTGCGCCAATGGTATGTCTGCCCCTATGTAGTACTACTCCTGTTCCATACTCGCAGCTTCCCTTCTCATTTCTTGGCCTGTCATATTCTAACTGCTCTCACAAAGATGACCCTTGTCTCTCTAAGACCTCACCTCACTCTGACAGAACCAACAATGTGTCAATCTATTCTTTACGCAAATTACCTTTTCAGAGAAGAAAAGAACAGAAATCCACTGCCACTTATTGGGGGTAGCAATACTAAGTCAATATTGACCATTTAAAGAGTCTTGCCACATGACTTAGCTTAAGAAGTCAAACCATAAATTCCATTTGCAGATACTTGTTTCTGGGTTTTTGCCCCTCATCAGTACAAAGCAGGAAAACGTCTTTGGCTGGATGAGATGTCTCTGACAGCGGGTGACGTTTCTCTTTGTAGAGAGATTCCTAGTTGGCATAACAAGGCTTGTAGGTCATACAATGCTCCTCTGGAAATTTAAATAATGAAATCATAGAACTGTGACCTGGGAATCCTTCCTTCAGTCTAGCCAGTACTCAATGGACTGCGGCTTACGGAGTCCAGAACCCAGTACTTGTGTGTAAAACATCTAACTAAATGTTTCTTGCTAGTCTGTAGAATGGGAGGGAGAAGAACTATGCACAGGGCTTGTAATCTGTACCCATATAAACACATTAGTTTGCATAACAGCTGTGAATGGAAAATGTTACGACATTTATAATCAAAAAGATTTGTAAAAAAAATTGATTCATGTTTTAGGGCAATACAATCTATAGCATCTAATATTTTTACAATTGAATAATTCCCACATAATAAATAAAATACATACCTGAATTTCTGAAGGCTAAGTACAGCTTTGGTCTAATGCAAGTTGAATAAGGCGACAGGTTCTGAGTCTTCCCAAAGTCAGGGGAACCACAGGTCCTATAATAAACACAATTAAGACCTGTCTAAGTGAAATTTACTTAAAGAGGTGGTCCGAAACTCATATTAATTTTAATGCTAAATGTCTATTTATTGTAAAAATAAAATCTCTTTTCTTATAAACTTTAATTAAAAAGTCCTTATCATTCCTTCTCTACTCTAACTGCTTTATTTTATTTTTACCTACTTCTGTTTTGATGACATTTTGTTTTGTTTAAGAACCCCCACCACATGCTGGGATACTTAAAGTATCATCAGGAGACAGAGGCTGTGGTCACTGACTTGGCCTCTGTCCCCACCCTGAAATGAAGTGTCATCAGTGACATCCTTTTCAGTGGCTGGGCTAGTCCCTGCTCTACTGAGCATGAGTGGGTTGCCCATTCCTATGTATGACAAGCGAACTCAACAAAGCACCACTGCACCCAGAGAGCTCCTTCCTGCAGCTTGGTCGCTGTAGAATGAACTAATACCGACAGTCAGCTGATGCATCAGGTGGCCTCTTGAAGGATTGTTGGAGTGGTCATGACCCACATCAGCTGACGCAGCAGCGATGCAATAACACCAGCAGGCCAAAGGTGAAAAACTGACATTAACCCCCGATGGCCAGAAAGGAAAAAAAATTTAAGTTAAAGAAATCAGATCTGCCACAAATCCAAAAATGGAATGTGACAGTACCCCCCCTTTCAATGAGGGGCCTCTGGACCCTCAACACCGGACCTCACCAGAAAACGGCATATGATGAGTATGCCTCGATCCACCAGAGTTCACCTCTGCAGGCACCTGACCCTCAGGTTTTCAGCGAATGCAGCACGATGTAGATGACAACAACATAGGCTCTGGAGGCGCCACAAATCTCCAAAGTGCTGACCTGTGGAATGAGTTGTGTATGGGCATTACTGGGGGTAACTCCAGCTGGTAAGTCCCCGGGCTGAGAATGGCCGACATCTAATACGGCCCGATTACCCAAGAACTCCAGATCCCAGTACCACACTTCCACCTGATGTTTTTTGTGGACACCCATATGTATTCATTCACACATAGGTCTGGACCTGAACGTTTATTGCCACGCACACGTTTGCCGCAAGATGCTGAACTCTTCGAGAAACCAACAACAGAGGCGTCTCCTGTATCGCCACACTCACACCCCCACAATGCTCAGAAGGAACCACCACCCTCCCCTGACCCCTCCTCCTAAGAGGACTTCGATACTCAGGGTTAGCTTGTGGTGAGGGTTGAGACTTGCCCCAACTCTCTGGCAGCACCTCTACTGCCTCCACCAGAGAAGAAGGGGACGGTTGTAGAAAGACGGCAGAGAAAGTAGCCCTCGGGCAGCAGCCCTCACAGGCTAATCCCAGCTGACTACTTCTCGGGACCAGCAATCTATGACCAGGTTATGTCTTTTCAGCCTAGGGATGCCTAAAATGATGGGTGTTGGCATTCCACCCAAGACGTAGCACGACAGGGACTCTTTATGATGATTCCCTATACTCAGGTATATATCATCTACAACTTGGATCACCCTCCCCTGGCTGAGTGGGACAGAGTTAATGGCCTGGACACTTAGGGGTTTTGCTAGTGTCCTACACCTCAAGCCATGGGTATGGACGAAGTGAGCATCCACCAGATTGACACCTGCTCCACTGTCCATCAGCACTGGTGTTCTCTCAGTTACCCCGCCAACCACCACTTCAGCAGACAAGGTACACAGATGGGAAAAAATGGAGGAAATATACACTCTCTGGTCGCCTCCCTCCACATGACCAGGGGGACGCGGCTTCTTAGATGGTACAACGTTGGCGCGAGCTATGAAGACCCCAATAAAATGACCAGACTGCCCACAGAAAAAACATGCCCCCACACCACGGCGAACCACAGGCAGCCCCGTTTGGGAACCAACTCCTCCCACCTGTATGGGTCTGCTCAGGTGTGTCCTCCTCCCTAGCAAGAACTACAGGGGGCACATTTGGTGTATGCCTCTCTCTCAAGCATCTATCCACCCAGATGGCAAGCGACATGGCGGCCTCAAACGACCTGGGGGCAGTGTACTGCACAAGAGTATCCTGCAACCTTGGGGACAGACCCTGCATACAATGGCTTCTAAGGGCAGGGTCATTCCACTGTGTGTCAATGGCCCACCTCCTGAACTCCGAGCAGTACTTCTCAGCCGGCCGGCCCCACTGCTTGGTTTTACAGAGCCGGGATTCCACCAGGGAGACATCATCAGGATCTCCATACACCAGCGTCAGAGCTGCGAAAAACTCGTCCACTGACCGTAACGATGGAGAACCAGTTGGCAGGGAGAAGTCCCAGGATTGAGGATCACCCTTAAGAAGGGAAACAATGATTCCCACCCGTTGTTGCTTACTCCCTGATGAAGAAGGCAGAGCCTGAAGTATATCTTACAGGCCTCCTGAAAAAATAAAAACTTAACTCTCCCTTCAGAGAACCTGTCAGGGAGAGATATCTTGGGGTCTGGTTGAGCCTGCACTGGAGCCAAAGCCCAGAACCCCACCAACTGATGCAGCTGCTGCAACACCTCACCACGCATCACCTTAAGCTCATCGGTGAGGGTCTGAAGCAGTTGGGCAAGGGCCTGCATTTGGGCCAAGGCTCACGAGAAAAAATGTGACGGTCGGTGTAAATGTCACGATGTGGCCGAAGCGGTGTGACACGACCCCACGAAAGGTCGGTCAACGAACGGCACAACACACAAGGGAACACCAGGGAAACTTTAACAATGGTGGGCCCTGTTGATAGGGAGTGGGGGAAATGGACACCTCCTGCACTCACCCGAGGAAGTGCCCTGATCTTACTAGCATTCCTATATGGGTATTTTCACCCCATCGACGAGCAGGATACCTAAACCCTCACTTGCACTGCTCCTAAGTAGGGAACTGGCAGGTGAGAGCACTGGTCCCACCGCTGCTTTAATACAACAAAAGGTAAGGACAGACAGACACCAAAAGGGACAGGGTAAACAAAAAATGCAACACATAGCTCCCTCTGCTGCAAAGCAGCACCTGACAAGTGAACTCAGCAAAGCACCACTGCACTGTGTGATTATGGAGACTTCCTCCTCCCCCTCGCAGCAGTATAGACCTGCAGACTGGAGAGGGGCAGGGCTTCTCAGTTTGTCACAGAGATATTTGTGTCTGCTGAGACCGTCTCCTCTCAATGCTGAGAGTTTGTTACCGTGTGCACTGTGCCTGCCTTGCCAACTCTCTGTGATCTCCAGACTAACATATTGTTACAAATCTTGTGCTATGAGACTCTCCAGGCCAGTGCAGGTTTCCATTCATTGACAGCTGGCAGAGCTCCTGAAAATTATTGAAATGAGTGTCTCCTGTCCTCCGGGTGACATTGTCTGACAGGAAAGTTTGCCCCCTGTACTCCCCCACCCCCCCATCTTGACACAGGCACAAACCCCTCTCCATGTCACCCCCTCACGATGCTGGCACATCCCAATCCCCATATTCCACCCCCCTCCACACGATGCTGGCACATCACCCCTCTCCATGTTTATAGTATATGGAGCACTATGGGGGTGCAGTATACTATATGGAGCACTATGATGGTGCATTATAATGGGTGACTATGGATGATGCACTATAATATAAGGAGCCAATTATACTATGTGGAAGCCATTATAATACTGGGAGGGCTCTGTGGGGGAATGATAATACTTGAAGGACTATGAGGAAGCCTTTATACTTTATGGAGGGCGAATTAAAGGGACACTGTCACCAGTGTCACTTACTGGGCTGCTCAGTGTAGTTTTCATAAAATCACAGTTCAATCAGTTTGAGATTAACATTGTAGGACTAATCAAATAGTCCAGCACATTCATTTACTGCTAAATATGACGCAGGGAAAACAGTAATTATATTAAAATTACAGCATGCAGCTCGGTAAGTGACACATCACTGGAATCCGGATCTCTATCTCTACATTATGCTGCTGTCAGATGGGATTGCAAAATCCTGGTGACAGTGTCCCTTTAAGGCTGTGTGGGGGCCATAATACAGTGTGAAGAGATGTAGGGGCCATTATACTGTATGAAGGGCTGTGTGGCGATCACAATGGGAATCATACCGTAGAAGAGGAGTAGTCTTATACGGCGAGTATATTCCAATATATTCTATATTTTAACTGGAAAAGTTGTGGGTCGTCTTATACGCCAAGTCGTCTTATACGCCGGAAAATACGGTAATACTAAATACTATCTACCTACACACGCACTATAACTACTATATGCGACACAGACTGCACTGGCGATCCGACACTGGCCGCTGACCGATGAGCAATGGCCAATGAGCAGTTCAGCAGTTGGGGTAAACAAGACCTCAGTGTCAGTGCACGTCACGTCGCAGCCACTGCCTGAACTATTGTCACGTGGACCCGTCCTGTGTGACACAACCCGCAGGCCGGTAACTAAGACAACAAGACAGGGGGAAGGGGAAACAGTTACAACGGTGGGCCCTGCGATAGGGAACGGGGACGTGGACCTCCTGCACTCCCGAGTCAGTGGCCCTCAAACTCCTAACGTTCCCTATACAGGTTCCTCACCTGTCGCCGAGCCGGAACCTGTCACCCTAGCACACCCTACACCTATCCCTTGCTAGGGAGCTGGGTGGTGCAGGCACTGGCCCCACCGCTGTACTAAGACACACCAGGGAAAAATACAGAGAAACACCACTTAGCTTTGCTCTGTTGCTATTGCTCCCAGCAACAGAGTCCACCACCAGAATGCAGCTTTCCTCCAGAATAGCTGCTACTTCTCCAAGCTTTGTCAGAGCTGCAAGGAACAACTCTCTGTAATTCCTTCCTTCACCAGACTTTACATCAGAGCTCCCCTGAGCTGCTCTCTGTAGTTCCTTCCTTCACCAGTCTTGGTTGGAAATGAGCAATATCACCAACTGTGAGTGAAACCACCTGCTACACCTTTATAGGCAGGACCCAAGGAATCACACCTGCTTCATTATCATGTGCAATAGCACTAACCACCACCGGGGGCAAACTAAAACAACAGACACCACTGTGCAATAACCCCAATGGCCACCAGGGGCAAAACCAACTCCAAGCAACCAGCTCAAAGGAAAAAAAAGGTTACTTATTCAAAACCTGTCATAATCCAGCATGGATCATGACAGTACCCTCCCCTTAATGAGGGGCCTCCGGACCCTCAAGACCGTTCCTCATCAGGGAACCACCTACAGAGGGGACGCCCAGATCAAGAGTTCACCCCTGCAACTACCTGCACGTCAGGTTGATGACAAATGAGCACCTCTGGTATTGGCAATGTATGTTCTGGAGGCACCACACATCTCCGAAGCGCCGACCCGGGCAACAAGTTGTGTATGAGTATGTTTGGGGGTAACTCAAGCTGGTAAGACTCCGCAACACACTTCCACTGGATGTTTTTTGGTGGCCACCCATACATGCTCGTTCACACACAGGTCTGGACCTGAACATTTATTGCCACACATTCGTTTGTCACAATACGGTGAACTCTTTCTGGAACTGACAACAGAGGCGTCCCCCTGTGTCACCACACTCACACCCCCGCAATTCACCACGGGGTACACCACCCTCCAACCCCTTCCACCACGAGGTCTGCGCCTCCCAGGGTTGGCCAATGGCGAGGGTGGAGGCTTGCCCCTACTCTCCTGCAGCACATCTGCTGCTCTCACTGGAGAGAAAGGGGTCGGTTGAAGAGAGACGGCAGAGACAGTAGTCCCTAGGCAGCAGCCCTCACACGACTGCCCCCAGCTGACCACTTCCCTCGCCTGCCAATCTATTACCGGGTTGTGTTTTTTCAGCCAAGGGAGGCCTAAAACAATAGGTACTGGCATTCCCTCCAAGACGTAGCATGACAAGGACTCCACATGATGTCCTAAACGTAGATGGATATTTTCTATGACTTGGGTCAAGCTCCCCTGGCTCAGTGGAACAGAGTTTATGGGCTGGACGCTTATAGGTTGGGCTAGCGTCCTACACCTCAGGCCATGAGTCTGGACAAAGCGAGCATCCACCAGACTGACTCCTGCTCCGCTGTCCACAAGCACTGGTATCACCTCTGGTACCCCGCCAGCTGACACAGTATCTTGGGAGTGCAAAATGGAGGAAATATACACTCCCTGGTGGCCTCCCTCCAAGTGACCAGGGGAATGCGGCTTCTGAGATGACACAGATAATTTGGCGCGCATTGGGCAAGCCTTAAGGACATGACCAGTCTGCCCACAGTAAAAACATGCCGACACCACTCCCTGAACCGTAGGCAGGCCTGAACACACACTAGCACCTCCTACTTGCATAGGTTCGCCTGGAGACTTGGCACGCACTGGGCAGGCTCCCATGAAATGGCCCGGCTTCCCACTGGAAAAGCATACCCCCTACCATGGCGAACCGCAGAAACCCCTTTTTTGTACCAACAACACCGGGCTGCCTGGGTTCCTCCATCCGCACTGGTGGGTCCTCCTCCCTAGCGAGAACTACAGGGGGCACATTTTGTGTATGTCTCTCCCTAAGGCGTCTATCCACCGGAGGGCAAGGGACATGGAGGCCTCCAGCGACCTGGGGGCGGCGTACTGCACCAGAGTATCCTGCAACTTTGGAGACAGACCCTGCACAAATTGACTCTTAAGTGCAGGGTTATTCCACTGAGTGTCAGTGGCCCACCTCCTAAACTCTGAGCAGTACTCCTCAGCAACCAGGGCTCCCTGTTTACACCTACGGAGTCGGGATTCCGCTAGGGAGACGCCATCAGGATCCCCATACACTAGCGCCAAAGCCGCGAAAAACTCGTCCACGGACTCTAACGAAGGTGAATCGTCCGGTAGGGAGAAGGCCCAGGATTGGGGATCACCCTTAAGAAGGGACATAATGATTCCCACCTGTTGCTCTTCACTCCCTGATGAACGAGGGCGCAGCCTGAAGTATAGTTTACAGGCTTGCTGAAATACCAAGAATTGATCTCTCCCTCCAGAAAACCTGTCAGGGAGGGATATCTTAGGTTCTGGCTGAGCCTGTGCCTGAACCAAAGCCCACCAACAGCTGCAGCTGCTGCACCAACTCACCACGCAGCCCCCTAATCTCATCAGTAAAGATCTGCAGCATTTGGGCAAAGGTCTGCATTGGGTCCATGGCTCAGCAGAAAAAAAAAATGTATGGTTGGTGATAATGTGACGAATGTCACGTGGACCCGTCCTGTGTGACACGACCCGCAGGCCGGTAGCCAAGACAACAAGACACGGCACGTGTAACTGTCCTGTGTGACACGACCCGCAGGCCGGTAACTAAAACAACAAGACACGGGGGAAGGGGAAACAGTTACAACGGTGGGCCCCGCGATAGGGCATGGGGACGTGGACCTCCTGCACTCCCCTGAGTCAGTGTCCCTCAGACTCCTAACGTTCCCTATACAGGCTCCTCACCTGTCGCCGAGGTGGAACCTGTCACCCTAGCACACCCTACACCTATCCCTTGCTAGGGAGCTGGGTGGAGCAGACACTGGCCCCACTGCTGTACTAATACACTCCAGGGAAAAACACAAACAGGGAAACACCACTTAGCTTTGCTCTGTTGCTATTGCTCCCAGCAACAGAGTCCACCACCAGAATGCAGCTTTCCTTCAGAATAGCTGCTACTTCTCCAAGCTTTGTCAGAGCTGCAAGGAACAACTCTCTCTAATTCCTTCCTTCACCAGACTTTACACCAGAGCTCCCCTGAGCTGCTCTCTGTAGTTCCTTCCTTCACCAGTCTTGGTTGGAAATGAGCAATCACCAACCGTGAGTGAAACCACCTGCTACACCTTTACAGGCAGGGCCCAAGGAATCACACCTGCTTCATTATCATGTGCAATAACACTAACCACCACCGGGGGCAAACTAGAACAAAAGACACCACCCTGCAATAACCCCAATGGCCACCAGGGGCAAAACCAACTCCAAGCAACCAGCTCAAAGGGAAAAAAAGGTTACTTATTCAAAACCTGTCATAATCCAGCATGGATCATGACAACTATTGGCTGAGTCACCGCCTGGCGCGACACCACACGATCAGCTAACAGTCTACTGTCTGCCATAGAGCTCCTGTTACTAAGTGAAATAGTTTTTCCCCGTTTAAAGTATAAACGAACAAAAAACATTTACGTTTGCACTTTCATGGACCTTTTCGTTATTTTTATTAACTTTAAACTCGAATAATATAGGAGATGGGTATTTTATGAGAAATTAAAGTATTAAAATACAATTTTTTACCATCAGTTTGGGGCCCCTTGGGTGGTTGGGGCCCCGAGGCAGTGCCCCGGCTGCCCCGGTTGTAGTTACAACCCTGGCTGTCTGTGTTTGTACTGACAGCTCACCCATCCAATCTGACACTGGGAGGTGCTGAGCTTTCGTCAGTTGCTCCAGGTTCCCCTGATTGCTTAGCTATCTAACTGAGCTGGCAGTCCCAGATAAATGTCAGCCATAGCTTCAGATAATTATGGTTGGTTTACTCTGTGCCTTGAATTTTGCTTGTTGATGTATTGTTGCCTGACCTTGGACCTCATTCTGACCATCTGTCTGTTTTACCTGTTTACTCTGATCCGCTATCCTCCTGTTATGACGAACCTTCCTGAGTATTGACCTCGAACTCCTCGACTATCCCGACTCACGGCTTGTCCGTGAGAAGTAACTCAGTGTCACATTATGGCTGACTGATGCGTTTTTCTTTAATGCCAGTATGGAGCCTATTCGCATGCTCTGTGACCAGGTAGCGAAAATGACGCTGATGATGCAGTATCTGGCAAAGGAATTCCAGAGTCTGGAATCATCTCAACATCAGGTTCAAGGTCAGTTGATTAGTTTGAGGAAGACACCCTCCACTGCCGACAGTGACTGCGACATCAGTACCCTCTGACGTTTAGTTGGTTTCTCCTGAACCTGTAATTGCCCTCCCTGATACATTTTTGGGAGAGAAAGACTAGTTTAGGAATTTCAGGGAAAGTTGTAGGTTACTTTTTACTCTGCGTTCCCGGTCATCAGGGGATGAGTTCCATAATAATTATGTCCCTACTGCGAGGAGGTTCTCAGACCTGGGCATTTTCCTTGTCCCCGCAAGCCCCAGAACAGCCTTCTGTGGATGCCTTTTTCTGTTGCTTTAGGTCTGATCTATGACAACCCAGGTAGCTGAGGCAAAGATCATGAACCTGGCACAAGGGGGGCGCACTACTGAGGACTACTGCACTGAGTTTCGGCAGTGGTCCACTGAAGTTTTGCGGAATTATGCAGCTCTCAGGTGCTAGTTCCACAAAGATCTTTCTGAGTCTCTGGTTCTTCATGACGCTCCTTGTTCTCTGGTGGAGGCCATGACCCAGGCTTTTTCAATGGGTCGCAGAATCCATGAGACATGTGGTGAACAACGGACTGCCCGTTATTCTTCCCCGGAGCAGGTCCATTTACCGGATGTGGAGCCATTGGAGGTTAGAGTTGCCAATCTTCGTGTTGTAGAGAGAAAATATAGTTAAGATCTTGGACTCTGTCTGTTCTGTGGTCTCACTGGACATTTTGTCAAGAATTGCCCAACTTGTACTCAGGCAAGCAAACATTAGGGAGAACATCTGATTCTAGGTGACTGAAGGGTAGATCACCCAGATTCTCAGGTTCCTTTTTCTTCCTTGAATAAAGTACTGATGAATACAGTGTTATCCTTCAAGGACCAGGTGTTATCATCATTGGCGTACACTGACATCAGGTCTGCTGCTAACTTTATTGATTCGGAACCAGTATTAAAGTTAGGATTAGGGACAGTTAGTTTAGAAATACCCATTCAAATCTTCATCAATGACAAGACACAGTTAGCCCGGAATCTGGTCAAGAAGGTAATGGTGGATTTCCAAGTGGGGGGCACTCTACTCTGATTAAATCTCTTGTTTTGGATAATTTACCTGCTGGGTTGGTATTGGGTCTTCTATGGCTGCGTATTTACAATCCTGTTATTGATTGGTATCAGAAGGAAATTGTTAAATGGAACCCCTATTGTTACAAGAAATGTCTAAAGTCTGTACGAATATGCTCTCCTAGTCTGAGAAGTCTGCCGGGGTACCCGGAGAACGTCTCAGATTAGAGTTGAGCGACTTTTGTTTTTTTAGGGTCAAGTTTCGTTTCGTGAAACCCGACTTTTCCAAAAGTCGGGTCGAGCAAGATCGGCCGATTATAGGGAAAAGTCGGGTCGTCCCGAAACACGAAACCCAATGTAAGTCAATGGGGAATAAAAGTCGGCAGTGAGAGGAGGACAGGAACACACCTACAGTGCCCATTTGAATGCCAAAAGCATCAATTCTTCTTACTTAAGCTTGTCAACCTTAATTAACTTCATAATACAAGTTACGCACTGAAAAATGGGGGTTATTTGGCTAAAGTTGTGGGGGGGTAGGGCTGGCTCCAGGTTTTCATGTGCCCTGGGCGAAAGAGCGCCCCTTTAACACATACCACAACTCATCATGCTCCGATACGGCAGAGAAATAGCGGTATAGTACAATGAAAAATACTTCACTTTTTACATCTCATGACGAGGCCCATCTATTTCTCCATACAGAATCATTGGTCCCATATAATGTTTGAAACAGTATATGATGAGCTCCACATAATGCTACAGTATATGTTGGTCCCCATGGATGAAGCTCCACTGTCTTATGGGCCCAAATAATGCTCCAAACATAATGGGCCCCATTTCTAATGCTCTAGTGTATAATGGGCCCTGTAAATGCTGCTCCAGTGTCTGATGTCCACCTTTGGAATGTTCCAGTGTATGGTGGGCCCCATCTATCATTCTCCAGAGTATAGTGCTCCCCAAAAATTGCTGTCCCAACATTGAAAACAATCAAATAAGTCTCCTCGCTAGGGAATCCCTGTACTAGTCTGGACTCCTCGTCGTCCCCATCTTCCATCTCACTGCACAGTATTTCAACCTTGCAAGTGCTGTGATCCTGAACAAGCAGGGGGGGCCCACTCGTTGGCGACGGCACTGGCACAGGGCCCCTGATAGTACGGTGGTGTGTCTGATGGCGGGTGGGCCGAACCTGCACTTTCATCTGCAGCTTCCTCTTTGTCACCGTGTAAGATGGAACTGTATATGGGAAGGGTAACCTGAGTTTCATCAGGGTCAGATTCAGGCCGCGTAGCGTGCGAGGGGAATGTAGCAGTCTGGGTCAATGTACCAGCAAATTCATCGAGCAGTGGCTGGGCATCAGTGCACTTGTGTCGCCCCCAGGAGTATGGTCGCCACAGTGGCATTACCTTCCTCCTAGGGAGTGTGATGTCATGCTTGGGAGCAACGAAGGATCTCTCTAGCAGGTTAACTGATTGGGCGGCGTTATTCCCACGAGTCATGACCCTCCAAACAGCGTTCATGAAGGCAAAGTATTTGTTTTACGTGGGCAGTGTGGTTGCAAAGCTGAACCTTAAAGGAATGTCCAGAAGGGCACCATCAGGAGTGGAGCCTACGGTTAAATTCGACTCCACCTGGGAAACCTCAACCATGCCAGCTACAGAAAAGATGCACACATTGCAAGCTTAATTCCGTTAACGAACGAGACTCCGTCATGCCCCGCGGTCCGAGTCCGGCTTACTAGAGGGACACGTGAGGCTCTGGCACATGAGATTGGCCAATAACTGGTGTGTTATGCCCTTACATGTCCGTGGCTGCATGTGCGCTACACTGAAAATGCCAGCGTTTGTCGCTTACAGGTGCAGATAACCCGCTGAACAACGTTAGTGATGTTGATCACTGATTACTAGAGTTGAGCGAAACGGGTCCAAAAATTTCAAAAGTCGCCGACTTTTGGCAAAGTCGGGTTTCATGAAACGAAACCCGACCCTAGGATGAGGTCGGCCACGAGGTCGGCGACTTACGCGCCAAAGTCGCGTTTCAAAAGTTTGTTTTGCGCTCTTTTTCAGCCAATCAGGATCCACGGACACTGTGGGCAACGTGATGACATAGGCAGGGGTCACCACCATCTTTCAGAAGGGCATGCAAGTGATTGGCTTGCTTTGGTGGGCGTCACAGGGGGTATAAAAGGGCGTGCACGCCGACTGCCATCTTACTTCTGCCGATCTCAGTATAGGGAGAGGTTGCTGCTGATTCTGTAGGGAGAGCGTTAGGCAGGGAAGAAGACAAAAAAACTGCTTCTGCTGCTAGCGATTTGGCCTGCACAACACACCAGTCACTGTGTGTGCAGTGCAAGGGGAGGCTATATAGTGGTGTATCAGTGGTGTTGGTTGTTGGGCTGCCTTCTAAGGCTTCCAGACATTCCTGCATTGCTGTTTAACCACTGCTCCGCAAACTGCTTTTTTAAAAGCAATCCCAATTTTTTTTTTTTGTCCTGCTGAGAAGAAAAAAAAACTGCTTCTGCTGCTAGCAATTTGGCCTGCACAACACACCAGTCACTGTGTGTGCAGTGCAACGGGAGGCTATATTGTGGTGTATCAGTGGTGTTGGTTGTTGGGCTGCCTTTTAAGGCTTCCTGACAGGCTGGCATTGCTGTTTACCCACTGCTCCGCAAACTGCTTTTTTAAAAGCAATCCAATCTCCCTTATCCTCTAGTCACTTTTGTCACAGCTGTGCCATCGAGCCTGTCACATAGCGCTCAGATATTCATTGGGCCTCACACAATCCAAAAGTGTCCAGTGTCCAAAAGTGTGTGCAGAGATTCAAAATCTCCCTTATCCTCTAGTCACTTTGGTCACAGCTGTGCCATCGAGCCTGTCACATAGCGCTCAGATATTCATTGGGCCTCACACAATCCAAAAGTGTCCAGTGTCCAAAAGTGTGTGCAGAGATTCAAAATCTCCCTTATCCTCTAGTCACTTTGGTCACAGCTGTGCCATCGAGCCTGTCACATAGCGCTCAGATATTCATTGGGCCTCACACAATCCAAAAGTGTCCAGTGTCCAAAAGTGTGTGCAGAGATTCAAAATCTCCCTTATCCTCTAGTCACTTTGGTCACAGCTGTGCCATCGAGCCTGTCACATAGCACTCAGATATTCATTGGGCCTCACACAATCCAAAAGTGTCCAGTGTCTAAAAGTGTGTGCAGAGATTCAAAATCTCCCTTATCCTCTAGTCACTTTGGTCACAGCTGTGCCATCGAGCCTGTCACATAGCGCTCAGATATTCATTGGGCCTCACACAATCCAAAAGTGTCCAGTGTCCAAAAGTGTGTGCAGAGATTCAAAATCTCTCTTATCCTCTAGTCACTTTGGTCACAGCTGTACCATCGAGCCTGTCACATAGCGCTCAGATATTCATTGGGCCTCACACAATCCAAAAGTGTCCAGTGTCTAAAAGTGTGTGCAGAGATTCAAAATCTCCCTTATCCTCTAGTCACTTTGGTCACAGCTGTGCTATCGAGCCTGTCACATAGCGCTCAGATATTCATTGGGCCTCACACAATCCAAAAGTGTCCAGTGTCCAAAAGTGTGTGCAGAGATTCAAAATCTCCCTTATCCTCTAGTCACTTTGGTCACAGCTGTGCCATCAAGCCTGTCACATAGCGCTCAGATATTCATTGGGCCTCACACAATCCAAAAGTGTCCAGTGTCCAAAAGTGTGTGCAGAGATTCAAAATCTCCCTTATCCTCTAGTCACTTTGGTCACAGCTGTGCCATCGAGCCTGTCACATAGCGCTCAGATATTCATTGGGCCTCACACAATCCAAAAGTGTCCAGTGTCCAAAAGTGTGTGCAGAGATTCAAAATCTCCCTTATCCTCTAGTCACTTTGGTCACAGCTGTGCCATCGAGCCTGTCACATAGCGCTAAGATATCAGTGGGCCTCACACAATCCAAAAGTGTCCAGTGTCCAAAAGTGTGTGCAGAGATTCAAAATCTCCCTTATCCTCTAGTCACTTTGGTCACAGCAGCTCTGCCATCGAGCCTGTCACATAGCGCTCAGATATTCATTGGGCCTCACACAATCCAAAAGTGTCCAGTGTCCAAAAGTGTGTGCAGAGATTCAAAATCTCCCTTATCCTCTAGTCACTTTGGTCACAGCTGTGCAATCGAGCCTGTCACATAGCGCTCAGATATTCATTGGGCCTCACACAATCCAAAAGTGTCCAGTGTCCAAAAGTGTGTGCAGAGATTCAAAATCTCCCTTATCCTCTAGTCACTTTGGTCACAGCAGCTGTGCCATCGAGCCTGTCACATAGCGCTCAGATATCAGTGGGCCTCACACAATCCAAAAGTGTCCAGTGTCCAAAAGCGTGTGCAGAGATTCAAAATCTCCCTTATCCTCTAGTCACTTTGGTCACAGCTGTGCCATCGAGCCTGTCACATAGCGCTCAGATATTCATTGGGCCTCACACAATCCAAAAGTGTCCAGTGTCCAAAAGTATGTGCAGAGATTCAAAATCTCCCTTATCCTCTAGTCACTTTGGTCACAGCTGTGCCATCGAGCCTGTCACATAGCGCTCAGATATCAGTGGGCCTCACACAATCCAAAAGTGTCCAGTGTCCAAAAGTGTGTGCAGAGATTCAAAACCTCCCTTATCCTCTAGTCACTTTGGTCACAGCTGTGCCATCGAGCCTGTCACATAGCGCTCAGATATCAGTGGGCCTCACACAATCCAAAAGTGTCCAGTGTCCAAAAGTGTGTGCAGAGATTCAAAATCTCCCTTATCCTCTAGTCACTTTGGTCAAAGCTGTGCCATCGGGCCTGTCACATAGCGCTCAGATATCAGTGGGCCTCACACAATCCAAAAGTGTCCAGTGTCCAAAAGTGTGTGCAGAGATTCAAAATCTCCCTTATCCTCTAGTCACTTTGGTCACAGCAGCTGTGCCATCGAGCCTGTCACATTGCGCTCAGATATTCATTGGGCCTCACACAATCCAAAAGTGTCCAGTGTCCAAAAGTGTGTGCAAAGATTCAAAATCTCCCTTATCCTCTAGTCACTTTGGTTACAGCTGTGCCATCGAGCCTGTCACATAGCGCTCAGATATTCATTGGGCCTCACACAATCCAAAAGTGTCCAGTGTCCAAAAGTGTGTGCAAAGATTCAAAATCTCCCTTATCCTCTAGTCACTTTGGTTACAGCTGTGCCATCGAGCCTGTCACATAGCGCTCAGATATCAGTGGGCCTCACACAATCCAAAAGTGTCCAGTGTCCAAAAGTGTGTGCAGAGATTCAAAATCTCCCTTATCCTCTAGTCACTTTGGTCACAGCTGTGCCATCGAGCCTGTGACATAGCGCTCAGATATCAGTGGGCCTCACACAATCCAAAAGTGTCCAGTGTCCACAAGTGTCTGCAGAAATTCAAAATCTCCCCTGTCCTATAGACACCTTGTACCTTGTTTTACATTACTATATAGTTTGTTGGATTTTGTCTACATTTCTACCAAAAATGAGGAAGGCTGGTGGAAGAGGCCGTGGAATTGGGCGGGGGTTGGCAGCTGGTAATGATGGTGTTGGTGGTGGATCTGATGGTAGTGGCAAGAGCAAAATAGGACCGAATGCAGGAGGTGTTGAGCCTGCGTCATCGTCTGGCTACATAAGGCCTCGAACGCTTAGTTTTCTAGGAGTTGGCAAACCGCTTTTAAAGTCAGAGCATCAGGAAAAAGTTTTGTCTTACATTGCTGACTCAGCCTCCAGCTCTATCGCCTCCTCTTCTTCAGTTGCAAAAAGTAAAAGCACTGAGTCGTCATTGGAGGCTCATGTTCATGAACCACACCTTTCCTTGTGTCCTTCACCCCAACCAAGATTGAAGGATGACGCAGGCCATACTACTGATTACTCCATGGAGCTGTTTTCACATACCATGCCTGGATTATCAAGTGAAATGGTGAATTACCCAGGCCAAGATGAATCTGACATGGAGTGCACTGATGCACAGCCGCTGATGGATGATTCTGCTGGTACATTCACTCAGAGCACTACATTGTCCTCGCAGTGTACAGAGCCAGATTCTGACCCTCATGAGACTCAGGTGCCCCTTCCCGCACACTATACCACCATACACGGTGACACAGAGGAAGGTGCACATGACATAGAAGATGAGGTAATGGATGACCCAGTTGTTGACCCAGATTGGCATCCATGGGGGGAAGAGCGTGCTGCTTCCAATAGCTCAGATGAGGAGCATCCACAGCAGACATCGACATCGCAACAGCTGTTATCTGGCAGGCCCGGAGCACTCCAAAGACAGGTTCCAAACATCAAAAGAGTTGCTGGACAGCTTGTCCAGAGGGTCAAAAGATCACAGCGTGCTAGGCCGCAAAATGTCTGCCAAAGTAGGAAGAGTGCAGTGTGGCACTTTTTTGAACAAAATCCTCATGATCAGGCCAAGGTTATCTGTAAGAAGTGCGCAAAGACCTTTAGCCGAGGGAAAAATCTGAAAAATTTGAATACCAGTTGCATGCTTAGACATTTAACCAGCATGCACTTGCAAGCGTGGACACAACACCAAACCTCAAGTGCCACATGTGCAACTGATCACAACGAAGGTAGTCAGCAACGCTACATTGTTTCCCCCACTGTAAGCCCACCGGTTAGCACAGCAGCAAATGTTGAGGTGTCGTTGCAAGGCCACAGCAGTCAGGGAATCCCACTGTTATATCAACGAAAGACTGATTCTAGGCCATCAGAAAGAACACCAACTCCATCACCATCATCAACCCTCTCTCAGTCCGCCCTGTCCACCGCTACTTCCACCATATGCAGCTCTCAAGTCCAGCTCACCCTCCCAGACACTATGAGTAGGTCAAGAAAGTACTCAGTCTCTCATCCGCGTACACTGGGTTTGAACGCCCACATTGCCAAACTAATCTCGTTTGAGATGATGCCCTTTCGGTTGGTGGAAAGCACAGCTTTCCGCGAACTCATGGCCTATGCAGTACCACGCTATGACCTACCCAGTCGCCACTTCTTCTCTCGCAAAGCCATCCCAGCCCTCCACCATCATGTGAAAGACCGCATTGTCCATGCACTCAAGCAGTCAGTGAGCGGAAAGGTGCACCTCACAACTGATGCATGGTCCAGTCGGCATGGCCAGGGCCGTTACGTGTCCATCACTGCGCACTGGGTTAATGTGGTGGATGCAGGGTCCACAGGGGACAGCGGTGGTGGGACAGTGCTGCCTAGCCCACGGTATAGGAAACAGTTGGCTGTAGGCGTTCGACCCTCCTCCTCCTCCTCCTCCTCCAGAAGCGAAAGCTCGTCCACAGAGCGCAGTCGTACGAGCACTCCATCTGCAGCTGCCACTGTTGCACACGAGGTGTCCCCCTATCGAGCAGCTAGTGGAAAGCCTCAGCAGGCTGTGTTGCAGATGATGTGTTTGGGCGACAGACACACCGCCGAGGTGCTGGCCGAGTACTTGAAGCGACAAACTGAGTCATGGCTGGGCAGTGTACATCTTGAGGCAGGCAAGGTAGTTAGTGATAACGGCCGTAATTTTGTGGCAGCCATAGCCCTTTCAAAACTCAGCCACATACCTTGCTTGGCTCACACCTTGAACCTGGTGGTGCAGTGCTTCCTCAAAAATTATCCGGAGTTAACAGCCCTGCTCCAGAAGGTGCGAAGACTGTGCGCGCACATCCGCCGGTCGCCTGTACACTCCGTTCGTATGCAGAAGCTGCAGCGATTGCTCCACCTTCCCAACCACCGCCTCATTATCGACATTGCAACAAGGTGGAACTCCACCCTGCACATGGTGGAGCGGCTGTGCGAGCAGAGGCAGGCCATAATGCATTTGTGGGAGGATACACGGCCAGGCACTTTGAGAGCAGACATGGAGTTGACAGGTGTGCAGTGGTCGAAGCTGAAAGACCTCTGTAAAGTCCTTCAGTGTTTTGAGGAATGCACACGGCTGGTAAGCGCAGACGACGCCATCCTAAGCATGAGCATCCCACTTATGCGTCTGCTCATGCAAACTTTGACGCACCTTAAGGAGCAGGCGTCTGCAGCCAATGTTGATGAGGAAGAGGAGGAGGGAATCCTTGATGACATTCAGCCATTGTCTGCTCAGGGACCTCTCCTGGACGAGGTGGAGGAAGAAGAGGAGGAGGAGGAGGATGATGGGGATGATTAGTTAGGGGAGGAGGATGCATCTCGTGGGGCAAGTGAAAATGTTGGCGTGGCAAGGTCTGGTACAGGGTTTGTGCGTGACTGGAGGGATGTGGATTTGCCAGAAAGTGCTCCTCCACACAGCACTCGCAGTGCATCATTGACACCGGGAACATTGGCCCACATGTCAGATTATGCCTTGCAGATCCTAAAAAGGGACCCCCGCATTGCCAAAATGATGAACGATGACAACTACTGGTTGGCCAGCATCCTGGATCCACGCTATAAAGGCAAATTACAAAACATCATGCCACAGGAGAACCTTGACCTAATATTGGCTAATAAACAAGCAACTCTGGTAAATCGGTTGCTTGAGGCATTCCCAGCACACAGCAGCGGTGATGGTTCTCACACGAGCCGTACGGGCCAGGGGCAGCTTGGCAGAGGTGTTCGTGGTGCACACAGCAGAAGTGGCGTTGTAGACAGGGGTTTCATGACAATGTTGTGGACTGATTTTTCAAATACCGCTCACACAACTGGTAATACTGCATCGATGGAAAGTGACAGGAGACAGCAGTTGTCAACTATGGTTACAAACTACTTTTCCTCCCATATCGATGTTCTCCCACACAGGTCATTCCCCTTTGACTATTGGGCCGCTAAACTGGACACCTGGCATGAATTGGCCCAATATGCCTTACAGGAGCTCGCTTGCCCAGCTGCAAGTGTGCTATCGGAAAGAGTCTTCAGTTCAGCTGGATCAATCCTGACAGAAAAAAGGACCCGTCTGTCAACCCAAAATGTGGATGTAGATCTTGTATGTGGATGTAGACCTTCATTAAAATGAACCATGCATGGGTTTCCAAGGATTTTGTCCCACCTTCCCCTGATGACACATAGGGTGACAGAAAAATGGCTTGCTTTGGTCCACCTCTTCCTGGGACTTCACCTATTTCGCCTTTTGCATCAGCTGAATGTCCAACATCAACATATGCCACTTTCTAAAACTCCCTAACTGTGCTGCCTCCCCCCCCCATGGCCGGGGTCACCACCTAGCGCACGACACCGTGCGAGTGCCGTTGCCCTGGACAGGTGGGTAGGCCGACTCTTGGGCGCGGGCACTGGCACAGGGTCCCTCATAGTGCAATCAAGTGTCTCTGACGGTGGTGGTGCACACCCGCAGTCAGACACACCGCTGTACTATGAGGGGCCCAGTGCCAGTACCGACGCCCACGAGTGGGCCCCCCTTGCTTGGGCAGGACCCCAGCATTTGCAATCTTTACCTCTCCCTGCTCCTCCGCTGTGTAATCTGGGCCGTCAAATCCATACTGTGCCTGACACCGTCTGAGCCTGCCTCCTGATGTATAGACATATATTTTGAATGTGTACGCTATCCATACATGTTATCCGGGGAAACGGTACCCTTTCTAACCTTTGTGCAATCACGTGCAATCCGTGCAATCCATACTGGGCCTAACACCGTCTGAGCCTGCCTCCTGAGACATATATTTTGAATGTGTACGCTATCCATACATGTTATCCGGGGAAACGGTACCCTTTCTAACCTTTGTGCAATCACGTGCAATCCATACTGGGCCTAACACCGTCTGAGCCTGCCTTCTGATGTATAGACATATATTTTGAATGTGTACGCTATGCATACATGTTATCTGGGGATACGGTACCCTTTCTCACCTTTGTGCAATCACGTGTAATCCATACTGGGCGTGAGAACGGCTGGCGAGCTGTTAAGCAAGCTACAGCACCTGTGGTTTGCACACGTAAGTTTTTCATTTTTTCAGGAATGACGGTTAGGCCTAATTCCGGAACTGCGGTTGACCTGCACTTACTGTGAAATTATTGTTCGCGGGTAATAATTGTAATCAGTAGAGTTGAGCGACTTTTGGTTTTTTGTTGCAATGTCGATAATGAGGCGGTGGTTGGGAAGGTGGAGCAATCGCTGCAGCTTCTGCATACGAACGGAGTGTACAGGCGACCGGCGGATGTGCGCGCACAGTCTTCGCACCTTCTGGAGCAGGGCTGTTAACTCCGGATAATTTTTGAGGAAGCACTGCACCACCAGGTTCAAGGTGTGAGCCAAGCAAGGTATGTGGCTGAGTTTTGAAAGGGCTATGGCTGCCACAAAATTACGGCCGTTATCACTAACTACCTTGCCTGCCTCAAGATGTACACTGCCCAGCCATGACTCAGATTGTCGCTTCAAGTACTCGGCCAGCACCTCGGCGGTGTGTCTGTCGCCCAAACACATCATCTGCAACAAAACCTGCTGATGCTTTCCACTAGCTGCTCGATAGGGGGACACCTCGTGTGCAACAGTGGCAGCTGCAGATGGAGTGCTCGTACGACTGCGCTCTGTGGACGAGCTTTCGCTTCTGGAGGAGGAGGAGGAGGAGGAGGAGGAGGGTCGAACGCCTACAGCCAACTGTTTCCTATACCGTGGGCTAGGCAGCACTGTCCCACCACCGCTGTCCCCTGTGGACCCTGCATCCACCACATTAACCCAGTGCGCAGTGATGGACACGTAACGGCCCTGGCCATGCCGACTGGACCATGCATCAGTTGTGAGGTGCACCTTTCCACTCACTGACTGCTTGAGTGCATGGACAATGCGGTCTTTTACATGATGGTGGAGGGCTGGGATAGCTTTGCGAGAGAAGAAGTGGCGACTGGGAAGGTCATAGCGTGGTACTGCATAGGCCATGAGTTCACGGAAAGCTGCGCTTTCCACCAACCGATAGGGCATCATCTCAAACGAGATTAGTTTGGCAATGTGGGCGTTCAAACCCAGTGTACGCGGATGAGAGACTGAGTACTTTCTTGACCTACTCATAGTGTCTGGGAGGGTGAGCTAGACTTGAGAGCTGCATATGGTGGAAGTAGCGGTGGACAGGGCGGACTGAGAGAGGGTTGATGATGGTGATGGAGTTGGTGCTCTTTCTAATGGCCTAGATTCAGTATTTCGTTGATATAACAGTGGGATTCCCTGACTGCTGTGGCCTTGCAACGACACCTCAACATTTGCTGCTGTGCTAACCGGTGGGCTTACAGTGGGGGAAACAATGTAGCGTTGCTGACTACCTTCTTTGTGATCAGTTGCACATGTGGCACTTGAGGTTTGGTGTTGTGTCCACGCTTGCAAGTGCATGCTGGTTAAATGTCTAAGCATGCAACTGGTATTCAAATTTTTCAGATTTTTCCCTCGGCTAAAGGTTTTTGCGCACTTCTTACAGATAACCTTGGCCTGATCATGAGGATTTTGTTCAAAAAAGTGCCACACTGCACTCTTCCTACTTTGGCAGACATTTTGCGGCCTAGCACGCTGTGATCTTTTGACCCTCTGGACAAGCTGTCCAGCAACTCTTTTGATTTTTGGAACCTGTCTTTGGAGTGCTCCGGGCCTGCCAGATAACAGCTGTTGCGATGTCGATGTCTGCTGTGGATGCTCCTCATCTGAGCTATTGGAAGCAGCACCCTCTTCCCCCAATGGATGCTAATCTGGGTCAACAACTGGGTCATCCATCACCTCCTCTTCAACGTCATGTGCACCTTCCTCTGTGTCACCGTGTATGGTGGTATAGTGTGCGGGAAGGGGCACCTGAGTCTCATCAGGGTCAGAATCTGGCTCTGTACACTGCGAGGACAATGTAGTGCTCTGAGTGAATGTACCAGCAGAATCATCTATCAGCGGCTGTGCATCAGTGCACTCCATGTCAGATTCATCTTGGCCTGGGTAATTCACCATTTCACTTGATAATCCAGGCATGATATGTGAAAACAGCTCCATGGAGTAATCAGTAGTATGGCCTTCGTCATCCTTCAATCTTGGTTGGGGTGAAGGACACAAGGAAAGGTGTGGTTCATGAACATGAGCCTCCAATGATGACTCAGTGCTTTTACTTTTTACAACTTCAGAAGAGGAGGCGATAGAGCTGGAGGCTGAGTCAGCAATGTAAGACAAAACTTTTTCCTGATGCTCTGGCTTTAAAAGCGGTTTGCCAACTCCTAGAAAACTAAGCCTTCGAAGCCTTATGGAGCTAGACGATGACGCAGGCTCAACACCTCCTGCATTCGGTCCTATTTTGCTCTTGCCACTACCATCAGATCCACCACCAACACCATCATTACCAGCTGCCAACCCCCGCCCAATTCCACGGCCTTTTCCACCAGCCTTCCTCATTTTTTGTAGAAATGTAGACAAAATCCAACAAACTATATAGTAATGTAAAACAAGGTACAAGGTGTCTATAGGACAGGGGAGATTTTGAATTTCTGCACACACTTGTGGACACTGGACACCTATGGATTGTGTGAGGCCCACTGAATATCAGAGCGCTATGTCACAGGCTCGATGGCACAGGTGTGAAAAAAGTGACTACAGGATCACAGAGATTTTGAATTTCTGCACACACTTGTGGACACTGGACACTTATGGATTGTGTGAGGCCCACTGAATATCACAGCGCTATGTCACAGGCTCGATGGCACAGGTGTGAAAAAAGTGACTACAGGATAAGGGAGATTTTGAATTTCTGCACACACTAGTGGACACTGGACACTTTTGGATTGTGTGAGGCCCACTGAATATCAGAGCGCTATGTCACAGGCAGAAATTGGCTAGTGTATCACAAACTACAAGGTGTATGTAGAATTGGGCAGAATAGGAATCTCCATAGAGTGTAGGTCTGTAAGAACGGAACAAGTCCTCCACTTATCCTTCCACAGTGACACACAGATAGCTTCACTGTGGCCGTGATAACAGCCGTTACACGGTACTGAGAGGAGCGTGCACGTACACAGCTGTCCGGTGTACGTAAAATTGTCAAGCTCCGTGTTTTTTAAGTATACGGACTGACACACGCTGTCTCTCTATTGTTTTGAATGTGATCAAACAGCAAATATATTTAACTGTTTGAAAGCTAGACAAAACTAGTAGGTGCAGGTCTGTAAGAACGGAACATGTCCTCGACTTATTCTCACAGAGTGACACACAGATAGCTTCACTGTGGCTGTGATAACAGCCGTTACACGGTACTGTGTGAGGAGCGTACACCGCTGTATGGTGTGAAAAAATGCACGCTCAGTACCTCAGCAGGACAAAAAAAAAAATTGGGATTGCTTTTAAAAAAGCAGTTTGCAGAGCAGTGGGTAAACAGCAATGCAGCTGTCAGGAAGCCTTAGAAGGCAGCCTAACAACCAACACCGCTGATCCACCACAATATAGCCTCCCCTTGCACTGCACACACAGTGACTGGTGTGTTGTACAGGCAAAATCGCTAGCAGCAGAAGCAGTTTTTTTTTCTTCTTCCCTGCCTAACACTCTCCCTACAAAATCAGCAGCAGCAACCTCTCCCTATGCTAAGATCGGCAGAAGTAAGATGGCGGTCGGCGTGCACGCCCTTTTATAACCCCTGTGACGCCCACCAAAGCAAGCCAATCACTTGCATGCCCTTCTGAAAGATGGTGGTGACCCCTGCCTATGTCATCATGTTGCCCACAGTGTCCGTGGATCCTGATTGGCTGAAAAAGAGCGCAAAACAAACTTTTGAAACGCGACTTTGGCGCATAAGTCGCCGACCTCGTGGCCGACCTCATCCTAGGGTCGGGTTTCGTTTCATGAAACCCGACTTTGCCAAAAGTCGGCGACTTTTGAAATTTTTTGACCCGTTTCGCTCAACTCTATCTCAGATGTGTTCTCGGAAAAAGAGGCAGATATATTGTACTACCTACCCACCTTCCTTCTGATTATACTATTAATCTTGTCCCTAATGCTAAATTACCTGAAGTTCGCCTTTACAATTTGTATAGGCCTGAATGGGCTGCCATGAAGCAATACGTTAAAGAAAGTTTACAGATGAGTCATATCCATCCTTCCTCCTCCCCTGTAGCTGCCAAATTTTCCTTTGTAAAAATAAAGATGGAGACCTCCGGCCCGAGAACTAAACAAAATCACGGTTAAAAATACTTACCCACTTCTACTCATTCCCAACCTATATAATCAACTTCTGGGGGCTAAGTTGTTTTCTAAACTTGATGTTAAAGGAGCTTACGATTTGATAAGCATCCAGACGGTAGATGAGTGGAAAATGGCATTCTTAACTTCTGGGGTCTATTTGAAAATCTTGTAATGCCATTTGAGTTAATCAATGCACCTGCTATTTTTCAAAATGTTATGAATGATATTTTCTCTGATTGCATTGAAAAATTTTGTTGTGATTTACCTGGATGATATTCTTATTTTCTCGCTTGATTTGGACTCTCGCCAGGAATATGTCCGTGCGGTATTGCAAAAGTTGAGGAAGAGCTTGTAATTTGTGAAATTAGAGAAATGTGTTTTATTCTGTTAAGGAAAGTTTGTTCTTGGGTTTTTATTTTTTGTCAGCAGAAGGGTTTAGGATGGACTCTGGGAAGATGTAGGCCATAATTGTTTGGGTTCAACCTTGTGACCTTAAGGCTTTGCAATGTTTTCTTGGATTTGACAACTATTATAGGAAATGTATTAAAGGTTTTTCTCAGATTGCTAATCCTCTTACAGACCTTGCTCGTAAGTGGACAAATCTCAAGGTTTGGTTGCTGGATGGTCTAAAGGCCTTTAAAAACTTAGGAGTGTATTTTATGTCTGCATCCAATCTAATCCAGCCCGGTCTCCAAGAATCTTTCATTGTGGAGGTGGATGGTTCAGAGACTTGTGGTATGGGCCATTTTATCACAGGGACCCAAAATTCTGACTAACCTGCGTGTGTGTTTTTTTTCTAAAGAATTCTCGTACGCGGAGAGAAATTATGATGTTGGAAATCATGAGTTACTTGCTGTTAAATTGGCCTATGCAGAGTGGAGGCATTTTTTAGAGAGGTGATTAATCATAGTAACATAGTAACATAGTAACATAGTTATTAAGGTTGAAGGGAGACTTTAAGTCCATCTAGCTCAACCCATATCCTATCCTATCTTGCCCTAACATGTTGATCCAGAGGAAGGCAAAAAAAAACCCATGTGGCAACAAGTAAGCTTCACATTGGGGAAAAAAATTCCTTCCTGACTCCACATACGGCAATCAGACTTGCTCCCTGGATCAACGCAATATTAAGGAAACTAGTGTATATACCCTGTAATATTATACTTTTCAAAAAAGGCTTCCAGTCCCTTCTTAAATTTTAGTAGGGAATCACTCATTACAACATCATATGGCAGAGAGTTCCATAGTCTCACTGCTCTTACAGTAAAGAATCCGCGTCTGTGAGTATGCTTAAACCTTCTTTCCTCCAGACGTAGAGGATGCCCCCTTGTCCCTGTCACAGGTCTAAGAGTAAAAAGATCATTAGAAAGCTCTTGGTATTGTCCCCGCATATATTTATACATTGTAATAAGATCACCCCTAAGCCTTCGATTCTCCAAACTAAATAACCCCAAATGTAATAACCTGTCTTGGTATTGCAGACCCCCTAGTTCCCTAATAACCTTGGTCGCTCTTCTCTGCACCCGCTCCAGTTCAGCTAGGTCTTTCTTATACACCGGAGACCAGAACTGTACACAGTATTCTAAGTGTGGTCGCACTAGTGACTTATATAGAGGTTAAATTATGTTCTCCTCATGAGCATCTATGCCTCTTTTAATGCATCCCATTATTTTATTTGCCTTTGCAGCAGCTGCCTGACACTGGCCGCTAAATGTGAGTTTGTCGTCCACCCATACACCCAGGTCTTTTTCAGTGACTGTTTTGCCCAGTGTTTTACAATTAAGCACATAATTATACATCTTGTTCATTCTACCCAAGTGCATGACCTTACATTTATCCCCATTAAAGCTCATTTGCCATTTATCAGCCCAAGCTTCTAGTTTACATAAATCCTCCTGTAATATAAAATTGTCCTCCTCTGTATTGATTACCCTGCAGAGTTTAGTGTCATCTGCAAATATTGAAATTCTACTCTCTATGCCCCCTACAAGGTCATTAATAAATATGTTAAAAAGAAGCGGGCCCAAAACTGACCCCTGTGGTACCCCACTGCTAACCGTGACCCAGTCTGAGTGTGCTCCATTAATAACCACCCTTTGTTTCCTATCCCTGAGCCAGCTCTTAACCCACCTACACATATTTTCCCCTATCCCCATTGTTCTCATTTTATGTATCAACCTTTTGTGTGGCACCGTATCAAAAGCTTTTGAAAAGTCCATGTACACCACATCCACTGCATTCCCTTGGTCCAGTCCGGAACTTACCTCTTCATAAAAGCTTATCAGATTAGTCTGACAGGAACGGTCCCTTGTAAACCCATGTTGATATTGGGTCATGAGGTTATTCTTCTTGAGATACTCCAGTATAGCATCTCTTAGAAAACCCTCCAGGATTTTACCCACAGTTTAGGTTAAACTTACTGGCCTATAATTTCCAAGTTCAGTTTTTGTCCCCTTTTTGAATATTGGCACCACATTTGCTATACGCCAGTCCTGTGGTACAGACCCTGTTATTATGGAATCTTTAAAGATTAAAAATAATGGTCTATCTATGACTGTGCTTAATTCCTGCAGTACTCGGGGGTGTATCCCATCCGGGCCCAGGGATTTGTCAATTTTAGTGATTTTTAGACGCCGCCGTACTTCCTGCTGGGTTAAGCAGGTGACATTTAACAGAGAATTTTTATCCCTGATCATGTTATCCGTCATGGGATTTTCTTGTGTAAACACTGTTGAAAAAAAGTCATTTAGCATATTGGCTTTTTCCTCATCCTCATCCACCATTTCACCCAGACTATTTTTAAGGGGGCCAACACTATCATTTTTTAGTTTCTTACTATTTATGTAGTTAAAGAATATTTTGGGATTATTTTTACTTTCTCTGGCAATGAGTCTCTCTGTCTCAATCTTTGCTGTCTTGATTTGCTTTTTACAGAATTTATTTAATCTTCTGTATTTAGTTAATGCCTCATCACTACCTATTTGCTTTAATTCACTAAATGCTTTATTTTTGTCCCTTATTGCGCCCCTTACAGCTCTATTTAGCCATAGTGGTTTCTTCCTATTTCTCGCATGTTTATTCCCATACGGAATATATTGTGCACAGGTCCTATTCAGGATGCTAATAAACGTCTCCCATTTTCTTTGTGTATTTTTATGTCTCAGGATATCGTCCCAGTTAATTCCACCAAGATCATCTCTCATCCGTTGGAAATTTGCTTTCCTGAAGTTTAGTGTCCTTGTAACCCCTCTACTACACATCTTATTAAAGGATACATGAAAACTTATTAATTTGTGATCACTGTTACCCAAGTGACCCCCAACCCTTACATTTGATATGCGGTCTGACCTGTTGGTTAATATTAGGTCTAGCAGTGCCCCCCTCTTGTTGGGTCCTGAACCAGTTGTGAAAGGTAATTGTCTCTCATAGTAGTCAAAAACCTATTACCTTTGCTGGAACTGCAGGTTTCTGTTCCCCAATGTATTTCAGGGTAGTTGAAGTCCCCCATAATAATGACTTCTCCTTGAGTCGCAGCTTCATCTATTTGCTTTATGAGGATATTCTCTGTTGCTTCCATTATTTTTGGAGACTTATAACAAACCCCTATCAGTAATTTATTATTTTTCCCCCCTCCCCTTATCTCTACCCACAGGGGCTCTACATTTTAATTAGATTCATCTATATTACCACGAAGGATAGCTTTTAAGGATGATTTTACATATAAACACACGCCTCCCCCTCGCTTATTTGTTCGGTCATTTCTGAACAGACTGTAGCCCTGTAAATTAACAGCCCAGTCGTGGCTCTCATCCAGCCATGTCTCAGATATCCCCACCATGTCATAATTATGTTCCAACAACATTAACTCCAATTCCTCCATTTTGTTGGCAAGGCTTCTGGCATTAGTATACATGCACTTTATGTATCTCTCTGTACCTCTATTCTTTCTTAAATTATTAACTGTTCTAACCCCACCCCCCATGCCACCCCCACCCCCAATGTCATTATTTGTGCCCAGGTCTCTAGCTGCACTGTCTTCCCCTCCTATAAAAGGAATACCCCCCCCCCGTCCCTAGTTTAAACACTCCTCCAACCTTCTAGCCATTTTCTCCCCCAGCACAGCTGCACCCTCCCCATTGAGGTGCAGCCCGTCCCTAGTGTAGAACCTGTAGCCAAGTGAGAAGTCGGCCCAGTTCTGCAGGAACCCAAACCCCTCCTTCCTACACCAATTCCTGAGCCACTTATTAACCTCCCTAATCTCCTGTTGCCTCTCTGGCGTGGCGCGTGGTACAGGAAGTATTTCCGAAAATACCACCTTGGAGGTCCTTGCTTTAAGCTTACAGCCTAATTCCCTGAAATCATCTTTAAGGACCTTCCACCTACCTCTAACTTTGTCATTTGTGCCAATGTGCACCATGACCGCTGGATCCTCACCAGCCCCTCCCAGTAATCTGTCAACCCGATCAGCGATGTGTCGGACTCGAGCGCCAGGTAGGCAGCACACCGTTCGACGATCCCTGTCTTTGTGACAGATTGCCCTATCTGTTCCCCTAATAATTGAGTCTCCCACTACCAGAACCTGTCTGGCCTGCCCTGCTCTCCTATTTCCCCCCTTACTGGAGCAGACACTCCTCCGGCTTTCAGAGGACATGCCTTGCTGCAGCAGTGCTACTCCTGCACTAACACTCCCCTCATCTGCCAACTTAGCAAACTTATTGGGGTGTGCCAGATCAGGACTAGCCTCCCTGGTGCTCTTCCCTCTACCCCGCCTTCTAACTGTCACCCAGCTAGCTGCTTCATTGTCCTGCAGCTCCAACCTAGCATCTCCCCCCCCTCTATCCCATTGAGTGTCTGCTCAGTGAGCAGAATCATGTTATTGTGGCCACTGATCACAAGAATCTAGATTACAGTGAATCAGCTAATTGATTAACCCCCAGACAGGCCAGATAATCCTTGTTTTTCTCTAGGTTTATCTTCTCTATCACATTCAGGCCAGTTGTTGATGTATTGCTGCCTGACCTTGGACTTCGTTCTGACCATCCATCTATTTAACCCCTTTGCTCTGATCCACTATGCTCCTGGTATTTTGACCTAGGACCATTACCTGACTATGACTTTGGTTCTTCCATCTGTTTATGAAGTACCCTCCCAGCTATTGACCTTGGATTACTCAACTAACCTCAACTCAGGCTTGTCCCTGATAAGTGACTCAGCATCACACTCAACATCTTGATAACTGATAGAAATGTTTACATAATGTCAGAATGCAAAGGGAGAAATGACAAAAAGAGTACTTTGTCTGCACAAGTGCTACCTGTTGAGAGCAGAAGTTGGAAGAGTTGTGGAATAAAGTTTATTCTGTTCCATCACAGGTCTTCTTATGGCTTTCTGATGTTTACACAGGCTTGGTTTAGCTGTCTCTGGCCTGGAGGGTGACTCCTTGTTCCTAAGAGAAGCAACCGGCTAAAAACACAAGAGAAGCATCAGGTAGAAAATAACATAACAAAAGGATTTAGAAAAACACTATAAACACATTTTACAAGTACTAAATTAAGAATTAATATTGATGCACATAGAGCACACTTCAGCAATGTGTCCATGCTATAATTCTGGTGTTATACGCCTTGAAATTTTGCAACTTTTTTGCGCATTTTGATGTTGCGACTTTTGGCGCTTTTTGCAATTATGGAAAATGTGCCTCCTGTACATACTGGCGATCATTTTATTGCAATACAAACAGCAAAAAACTGACTAGCACATCCAAACTAGTCTGAATAGGTGCATACCAGGAGGCGATACCTCCATATGCAAAAAAAAGGTTGCACTCTATCTTGCTAAAGCATGTCAATGTGAATTACCGATGAAATATGAATATCAATATGGCTTTGGAATATTAGGAAAAAATGAATCAGATGCGTTGCACGCTTTTTTGTACATTTTATTGCAATAAGCCAGGAGTGAAGGAGCGTACCCGCGCAAGGAATGTATAACATATATTCTCCTCCAGAAACAATAGTGTATATACCAGTACTAATAATTCCATATTCATCATACCTGCCCATTTGGCCTTGTTAGAACAGTGATGCATTTTGCATTGCTTTGGAAGTAAACTCGTCCTTTCCACACTAAATCTGTTGGTAGATTTTGAGAAACATTTGCTCCAGATGCCCAGATCTAAACAAGATAAAAGGTGGGATTCACATGGCACATACTCATCCATAGAGAAAAAAGAGGAAATGTGGGTATATAGTGGCATGTAAAAGTTTGGGCACCCCTGGTAAAAATTACTGTTATTGTGAACAGTTAAGAAAGTTGAAGATGAAATGATCGCTATAGGCTGTGAGGCAGTGACCGGTGTCATATGTGAGGGTTGCTATGTGTCCCACAGGATACGCTTAGTAGCGTATTAGATCCGCTGGAATGCCTTGTGGTCACAGCAGGGTGCCTTTGAGTCACAGGCAGAATAAAAGTAAGTTTGAACCTGGTCAAGTTATATTTTGACCAAGGAGGTTGTTCAGGAAAACCCGGCATGTGCTTTTATTTTTGAAACAGACTGCAGGAAGGTAGTGGGGTTCGGTCCGTTTCCTCCTGCCCAGATCTTATAAGTGGCCCATGGCCACAGAGTGGAGGGCAGGAAAAAAAACATGCAGGAATAGTTTGGGTGTGTCAGTTTTGGTCTTGCAAGCAGACAGAGCAGTTGGTCTGCCTGGTCTCCCTGTGTGAAGGCCAAGCGGAGCCAAAGGGTCTGACACCCCATGGACGGACATACCGCCATTTCAACCGCTGCGGCTGCACTGAGGCCCAGAGGCTCCAGGAGGCCCCTGCAGGGCGGCTAATAATGAGGGCAATCTGGCCGGTTTCTCTGGGCCGGGGGCCCCTGGCCAGATTGCCCTCATGTGCGGTGGGCAGGGAGCGATCCCAACAGCTCTGCTGCCTGCAAGAGAAAATATAGCAGGAGCAGAGCTGCAAGGATCCATCCTGCTTTCTGCCCGGTGCCCGCACTTTCTGTCTGACACAGAGAGCAGCGCCACCGGATGATGTCATCATTCAGCGGCCGGCTAGCCTCTGTGCCAGAGCGAGGAAGCACAGGCGCCGGTGATGCTGCGGCTGCGGACAGGTGAGAGTTGGTATGTGTGTGTGTTTTGTATGTATGTATATGTGTGTGTTTTGTATGTATGTGTGTGTGTGTGTTTTGTATGCATGTGTGTGTTTTGTATGTATGTGTTTGTGTGTGTGTGTGTAGAGATGAGTGGTGGTGTGTGTGCGTGTGCTTGCATGCGTTGCGCTGCGGGGGAATATGCAGAGAGGTCAATGGTGCTGTGTGTGTATGTGTATTTTGTATGTATGTTTGTGTGTGTGTAGAGATGAGTGGTGGTGTGTGTGCGTGCTTGCATGTGTAGCACTGTGGGGGAATATGTAGAGAAGTCAATGGTGCTGTGTGTGTCTGTGTGTGTAGTTGGAGGACAGGGGAATGATGGGGTAATGAGGAGAAGGCAATGATGGGGTGATGGGGAGAAGGCAATGATGGGGGGTGATGGGGAGCAGGCAATGATGGGGGTGATGGGGAGAAGGCAATGATGAGGTGATGGGGAGAAGGCAATGATGAGGTGATGGGGAGAAGGCAATGATGGGGGTGATGGGGAGAAGACAATGATGGGGGTGATGGGGAGAAGGCAATGATGAGGTGATGGGGAGAAGGCAATGATGTGGGTAATGGGGAGAAGGCAATGATGGGGGTGATGGTGAGAAGGCAATGATGGGGGTGATGGGGAGAAGGCAATGATGAGGTGATGGGGAGAAGGCAATGATGAGGGTGATGGAGAGAAGGCAATGATGGGGTGATGGGGAGAAGGCAATGATGGGGTGATGGGGAGAAGGCAATGATGTGGGTGATGGGGAGAAGGCAATGATGGGGGTGATGGGGAGAAGGCAATGATGGGGGTGATGGGGAGAAGGCAATGATGGGGTGATGGGAAGAAGGCAATGATAGGGGTGATGGGGAGCAGGCAATGATGGGGGTGATGGGGAGAAGGCAATGATGAGGTGATGGGGAGAAGGCAATGATGAGGTGATGGGGAGAAGGCAATGATGGGGGTGATGGGGATAAGGCAATGATGGGGTGATGGGGAGAAGGCAATGATGGGGGTGATGGCGAGAAGGCAATGATGGGGGTGATGGCGAGAGGGCAATGATGGGGGTGATGGCGAGAGGGCAATGAAGGGGGTGATGGGGAGAAGGCAATGATGAGGTGATGGGGAGAAGGCAATGATGTGGGTGATGGGGAGAAGGCAATGATGTGGGTGATGGGGAGAAGGCAATGATGGGGGTGATGGGGAGAAGGCAATGATGGGGGTGATGGGGAGAAGGCAATGATGGGGGTGATGGGGAGAAGGCAATGATGTGGGTGATGGGGAGAAGGCAATGATGGGGGTGATGGGGAGAAGGCAATGATGGGGGTGATGGGGAGAAGGCAATGATGGGAAGAAGGCAATGATAGGGGTGATGGGGAGCAGGCAATGATGGGGGTGATGGGGAGAAGGCAATGATGAGGTGATGGGGAGAAGGCAATGATGAGGTGATGGGGAGAAGGCAATGATGGGGGTGATGGGGATAAGGCAATGATGGGGTGATGGGGAGAAGGCAATGATGGGGGTGATGGCGAGAAGGCAATGATGGGGGTGATGGCGAGAGGGCAATGATGGGGGTGATGGCAAGAGGGCAATGAAGGGGGTGATGGGGAGAAGGCAATGATGAGGTGATGGTGAGAAGGCAATGATGTGGGTGATGGGGAGAAGGCAATGATGGGGGTGATGGACAGAAGGCAATGATGGGGTGATGGGGAGAAGGCAATGATGGGGGTGATGGCAAGAAGGCAATGATGGGGGTGATGGGAAGAAGGCAATGATGGGAGTGATGGGGAGAAAGCAATGATGGGGGTGATGGGGAGAAGGCAATGATGGGGTTATGGCGAGAGGGCAATGATGGGGGTGATGGGGAGAAGGCAATGATGGGGTGATGGGGAGAAGGCAATGATGTGGTGATGGGGAGAAGGCAATGATGTGGTGATGGGGAGAAGGCAATGATGTGGGTGATGGGGAGAAGGCAATGATGGGGGTGATGGGGAGAAGGCAATGATGGGGGTGATGGGGAGAAGGCAATGATGGGGTGATGGGAAGAAGGCAATGATGGGGGTGATGGGGAGCAGGCAATGATGGGGGTGATGGGGAGAAGGCAATGATGAGGTGATGGGGAGAAGGCAATGATGAGGTGATGGTGAGAAGGCAATGATGGGGGTGATGGCGAGAAGGCAATGATGGGGGTGATGGGGAAAAGGCAATGATGAGGTGATGGGGAGAAGGCAATGATGAGGGTGATGGCGAGAAGGCAATGATGGGGGTGATGGCGAGAAGGCAATGATGGGGGTGATGGGGAGAAGGCAATGATGAGGTGATGGGGAGAAGGCAATGATGAGGGTGATGGGGAGAAGGCAATGATGGGGGTGATGGGGAGAAGGCAATGATGGGGTGATGGGGAGAAGGCAATGATGAGGGTGATGGCGAGAAGGCAATGATGGGAGTGATGGCGAGAGGGCAATGATGGGGGTGATGGCAAGAGGGCAATGAAGGGGGTGATGGGGAGAAGGCAATGATGAGGTGATGGTGAGAAGGCAATGATGGGGGTGATGGCGAGAAGACAATGAAGGGGGTGATGGGGAAAAGGCAATGATGAGGTGATGGGGAGAAGGCAATGATGAGTGTGATGGCGAGAAGGCAATGATGGGGGTGATGGCGAGAAGGCAATGATGGGGGGTGATGGGGAGAAGGCAATGATGAGGTGATGGGGAGAAGGCAATGATGAGGGTGATGGAGAGAAGGCAATAATGGGGTGATGGGGAGAAGGCAATGATGAGGTGATGGGGAGAAGGCAATGATGTGGGTGATGGGGAGAAGGCAATGATGGGGGTGATGGGGAGAAGGCAATGATGGGGTGATGGGAAGAAGGCAATGATGGGGTGATGGGGAGCAGGCAATGATGGGGTGATGGGGAGAAGGCAATGATGAGGTGATGGGGAGAAGGCAATGATGAGGTGATGGGGAGAAGGCAATGAAGGGGGTGATGGGGAGAAGGCAATGATGGGGTGATGGGGAGAAGGCAAAGATGGGGGTGATGGCGAGAAGGCAATGATGGGGGTGATGGCGAGAGGGCAATGATGGGGGTGATGGCGAGAGGGCAATGAAGGGGGTGATGGGGAGAAGGCAATGATGAGGTGATGGTGAGAAGGCAATGATGTGGGTGATGGGGAGAAGGCAATGATGGGGTGATGGACAGAAGGCAATGATGGGGTGATGGGGAGAAGGCAATGATGGGGGTGATGGCGAGAGGGCAATGATGGGGTGATGGGGAGAAGGCAATGATGAGGTGATGGTGAGAAGGCAATGATGGGGGTGATGGCGAGAAGGCAATGATGGGGGTGATGGGCAGAAGGCAATGATGAGGTGATGGGGAGAAGGCAATGATGAGGGTGATGGTGAGAAGGCAATGATGGGGTGATGGCGAGAAGGCAATGATGGGGGTGATGGCGAGAAGGCAATGATGGGGGTGATGGGGAGAAGGCAATGATGAGGTGATGGGGAGAAGGCAATGATGAGGGTGATGGGGAGAAGGCAATGATGGGGTGATGGGGAGAAGGCAATGATGTGGGTGAAGGGGAGAAGGCAATGATGCGGGTGATGGGGAGAAGGCAATGATGGGGTGATGGGGAGAAGGCAATGATGGGGGTGATGGGAAGAAGGCACTGTATGTATAAAAAATCCCCTCCTGAATAGGTGGTATTGGGTAATCTTTTGTACCTATTTCAAGGATTCTCCTGTAATTATGATAGAATTTTTAAAATAAAGGAGTCTCTTTGAAATTTGCCTAATAGTGAAGTATCCCTGACAGGGAACCACCCTATTTCATGGGCTTATTTTATATGGTGTCTTTTGGATATTTGCACTGTTTTTTATAGAGGTGGTTGCCTCTTTCTGGTGGTGGAAAGGGCAATAATGGGGGGAGGAGGAAATGATGGAGGTGGTGAAGAGGGCAATGATGGTGTGGGGAGAGGACAATAATGGGATGCAGGGGGAGGAGGACAATGAGGGGTGTGGGGGATTTGGATGGGAGTAAGGGGGACTTATAATGGCCTTAGTAACAGGGGGAGGTGGAGGAAGACATTATCGCTTATTAATTTATGTCTAACATAGTCCCTTAGTATATAGTGTACTCACTTATTATGTCTAACACAGTCCCTTAGCATATAGTGTACATGCTTATTATGTATAACACAGACCCTTAGCAATTAGTGTACGTACTTATGTATATCACAGTCCCTTAGCATTGAGTATACATACTTATTATGTATAACACAGTCCCTTAGCATATAGTGTACTCACTAATTCTGTATAACACCATCCTTAGTTACATAGTTTCCTCTTTTATTATGTATAACATCTTCCCTTATTACGTACCATCCTCTCTAGTTATATATGGTGCCGTCCCTTATTATATAGCTTCCTCTGCTGTTATGTACAGTACTGTCTCTTACATAGTGTATTCTTGTTATTTTTGTTATTCCCAGCGCCCTCTTTTATTACATAGTCCACTCTCTTTTTACATATAAAATGACTGCTGATTGTGGAGCCGTGACTAGACTACCAGTCCATCAGCGCCTCTATTAGAAAGAAAGCTTTCCCTTGCTCCATCAGCCATCATTGCATTATACAGCTAACAATACAGGATGGTATCTAATAAAAAACAGGGCTCTATATAATCCAATATGTAAGGGAAGTTACTGTACTTAACAAGAGAGGGCACTGTAAAAGGGACAGCAATATACATAATAAAGGAGACTGTGTAATATATATACATGTATGTGTGTGTGGCTATATACTGTAAATATATGTAGCTTTGTCACCATAAAAGGAAGGGGGCCCAGACACATTTCTTGCACAGGGGCCCCAAGCTGTCAGTGTCCGGGGCGGCACCCCCTGCATACACGGAGGTGCGGTCGCTCACGGCAACCGGTCCCGGACTGTCGTTTTGTTTTCCCGACTGCGATCCGGAGGATACAGCGTGCTGAGCACTGTGTGAGTTTGGACATTAAACACTTTTGTCTTGAACTTGCTTAGGTCACTGCCTCATCACTGCACAGCGTGGACACCGCTGCATTACAAGGCCTAAATTTAGAGATGATACATTTCCTTTTTATTTTTGACATATATATAATTTTTTTCTTTTTAACAAAAAATGCAGAAATTGAGATAAGCACTAATTAGAAAAGAATGAGCTGCCATCAGTCAGGATTTGGCCCAGAAGCTAATACAGCTGGCAGGGCAAAGGGCAGAAGTCTTATAAAATAAGGGACAACACTATAAATATGGAGTTGTTACATAAACTTGTTACATTTGTTAATAAAAGTTTATAAACTTGTGATATGCTGATAATCGTGTTTCAGCAAGCACAAAAACATCCGACTAAAAGAATGAAAAGCTGAAGAAGCTTTGACCCAAAAGTTGCAGCTGAGTGCTAACCCTCATTATTACTAATATTATTCACGGGAAATCCCTCCTTACCGTAATGTGCTGCAGGGATGCAAGACGTAGACTGTGTGGGAAGCGATACATGGAGACCACCTGTCCCCCCTCCAGCTGCAGCACTAGGTAGCCACTTATATCAATATCTTGGTCTGGAGAAGTGTTCATTATTCGGATAAAGTGGCCTAAGGAATTGACTTCTGCAATCTTCAGAGGACCAGATGAGCTTTATAAGAAGAAAAAATAAATATAACTATGGTAACTTTGTTTTATTAACATTTTTTCATATTGATCGTGCAACCATATATCGCTTTGCTTGCATTTGCAAATTGAAACCTGTCAAAACAAAAATTTGACATTTTTATTGCTTGCGAATGTCTTAAATTTTTCAGCTGTTTCAATAAGACCCTGAAGACATTTTTCGGAATGTCTGTGCAATGTCTGCAGCTATGGACTCGAAGAAGGAACCCGGCTGCCAGAGACGGCAGGCCACTCGGTAGACAAGGCAGAAAAGGTTTATTACAGCTTCTGTCTTCCTGGCCACTGCATGTACAGTGCACATTGACAGCTAGGTACATCGTTTAGTAGGCAGCGATGTGCTACCTTCTCCAATCCTGGTGATCAAGTGATTTCCTGGCGTTTGGTGACTGCAGGAGTTGCTGGGTTTTTGTAGACCTAGATCAAGACTTTGATCAATTCTGCAGTACTTGTCTGAAGTCTGTATTTCCTCTGTAACTGAGGCTAATGTGTTAGAGTGAGCTATGTTCATATTGCGTTTTACCCTCATGTCGGAAGTCCTGGAAAAAGGTAAAATGCCTCCAGAGGTTGTTTTAAATGAAAAGAGGCATCAGTAATGACTGACAGTCTGCTCTCCTGAGCTACATGTCTCACACTCACTGGTAACATCTCCTTTCATTTAAAATAAGCTCTGGGGCAGATTCTCGGGGAGATCTATGTCCGGCCCATAGATCTTAACAGCTCATTTACATATTAAGAAAAACATGGATTTCTCTGGAATAAAACATCAGATCGCAGATATCAAGGTATCATTTTATTCAGCTTCCCATGACCAACATGCCCATATAGATGGTTTAGAAGGGTTGATCCTACTGATAGATTCCCTTAATACAGGACCCAACACCTCTCCTGATTTGCATGTTCTAATAAATAATACTTCTATTTGAATCATTTAACAGTCTCGATCATTTTTTCATAGACTCTGCATTGTGCTCTTCCTCTGTTAGTCATAAATATATTAACAGAGGGGAGTTACCATTCCACTTGTCAAAGTTGCATTTCACTACACAGTCTAGTAAAGCTGATTGGGACAGTGTCATACTGTGAAGAGACTCTGCTCCAACCAACTGTGAAGTTATTCATAAATTTCTAGGAGGAATAACAGAGGTGTAGCACAAATGTTCTCTAGAGTAGAATTGTTAATTTGTGGAGTTTAAAGGGGTTGTCCGGGCTTTTCACATCATCTCAGTACATATCTGGGCTGCAGAATTATGACAACAAGTAATTTACTTTCTGTCACTAGTTTGCACGGTTTTCTAGATATTCTGAACAGAACGTCCAAGGGGGGGTGTTATGGCATTGAAATAAGAACTAGTCGTAACCTCCTACTCTACTCCAAACATGCCCTCTATAGCAACAACCCCACCCTCCATAGCTACAGGCCCTCCCCGTCCACATGAACAAGCCCTCATCACACAGTAACAAATCCTCCCCCTCTAGCAGCCTCAGTGCAGAGAGCAGCTGCTCCTCCCCCAGACACACGCTGAACAGTGATCTATGGAAAGTGAAAGTAGTGAGGAGGGAAAATCGTCCTGTATTCTCAGCCACTCCATGATTACAATACATAACTCATTATCAGTAATTCCTTCCCTCACTATCCCAGGCTGCTGGCAGCAGTGAGAACAGACTGTGTGATGGCCAGTGATGGGGGTCTGCAGCTTCTAATCTGCACAGGGGATGGCAGTCACTGATGTAATCTGTTGTGTGACAAAGCCTCTGCTGTGTGAATGAGACAGCTCTGTGTCACTGATGTCTTCACACAGCAGCAGATTTGGTGCAGTGTATGTGTGAGCACTGTGTCTCTAATGACACAAATACTGATGGGAGCAGCCTGTCCCAGAATACAGGACGATTCTTCATGTGAACGGGGAGGGCCTGTAGCTATGGAGGGTGGGGTTGTTGCTATAGAGGGCATGTTTGGAGTAGAGTAGGAGGTTATGACTAGTTCTCATTTCAATGCCATAACACCCCCCCCCCCCCCCCCCCGCTTGGACGTTCTGTTCAGAATATCTAGAAAACCGTGCAAACTAGTGACAGAAAATAATTTACTTATTGTCATAATTCTGCAGCCCAGATTTGTACTGAGATTATGTGAAAAGTCCGGACAACCCCTTAGCTACTAAAATAGACAATTCTGGAGAGCTGACACATCGTAGCAGTACTGCTCATGGCCGGCAGATGGCACTAAATAGCTATCAGTTTGCTGCATGGTTTTCTTCTCAGTTTGTTCCCTTGATAGTTTTGTCCTAAATTCTGTGAATATTTGTTCTCCTTTTCTAACATTGTGTCAGCTTATCCCATAGCAAAATAACAGTGAATTTTATAAAATATTTTTTCCATTTATTGTGTGAATCATAGACGCAGCATAGGAGAAGTGCTGGTTTGTAAAGCTGCTTGAGGCCCTTTTTTTAATGATTTTTGCACGACATACAGTATATGGAAATAAACCAAGTCAGCCATTTCCGAGTCAATAATAATTATGTCTCCTCTGTTTTAAAAACAGACATAAATACAATGGCTAGAAGGAGCAAGAATTTTCCTCCTGCTAATGTCTCCAAGTGGGAGGTAAGGGCTAAAAATAAGGAGAGGACAATAGAAGAGAGTACTCTGAGGAGCCGGACAACCACCCCCTACAGAATGTGTTTTGTGCCAGTGAAGTAACTGCCATATTAGTTATGATTGTCCTGTTAGGCTTCAGAAGTATCACAAAAAAATTCTGCTATGTAAACTGTGAGTGAAGCATGACGTAGGGGCAGAGACCCTGATTCCGGCAACGTATCACTTAGCTTACTGGTTGCTGGAGTTGTGATACAATCAGAGTTTTCTCAGCTGCCGATCTAGCAGAGCTCAGAAAGTTAAACTCTGCTCACACCACAGCTCTCTGTGTACATGGTGTATTGACAGTAATTAAGCAGTGCTGGGGGCTCTTATCTGCAAACTTGGAAAGATACTGCCATCTTAGATGTTATGGGGTACCTGAGCTTGCTTTTCTATTCTGCAGGCCCTCCATGATCCTTCTCTATTGGTTAGGGGATAACTTTCCGACCACTGAGATCCCGATTGATCCCCAGAACCTTGGCTCTAATGATCGCCATGCGAATGGTGCACTGATCAATCATGTGCATTGTTGCCCCATTCATTCTTATGGGAGATAGTAATGTGCACTCCCATGAGAATAAATGGAGCGTCAGGGCGCATGATCGACCACCGCTCCACTCACACTGGACTCTTCAAACCCCTGATTCTCAAACTGGTGGATGTCCCAGTGGTCAGACCAACAGCGATTGGAACCTTTGGATAGTGGATAACCTCCAGACTTGAGAATACCCCTTTAATGTCCTTTTTTCAACCTTGGCCAGCTCCTCGATTTCTCTCTGTGAGGCTGACCCTCCCACCAGTCATTACTGCGGCTCTCCACACCACTCTCACTGTACTCCAGGCCTCGTCCTCAAAGTGCCCAGCCGATGGTTCTCTCCTGGTCACTTCACTACTCCCACCTTTCTTTGGCTCTCTAGTTACTTCAGGTCCAGATTCACCATTATTTTGTTACTGACCACACTCCTCTGGCTTTGGCAATAGAAGGTACTTCAGATGTCTCAGTTGGATACATCCATCATTTTACGAACAACCCAATCCTATACCCAGGACACTGGCGGAATAATCCTTGGCTAGAGATGACAGATTCTTTTCTTTTAGTTTCCTCTTATTTTACTGGCTTTTACCACATAACAACGTAGCAGTGTTCCATGGACTGAGCCCATTCTGGCTGGAAGTCTAACTAATGGTCTCAGGTGTGCATCTGTCACAACGACACGCTGCTGTACTGGTTTCCCTCCACCACTGGAAAGCGTTTAATGGGCATTTAAGGAATCCCTTTTGCTGACATTCTATCTACCTGTATATGAATTATATGAATCAAGAAATATATGTACCACTGTCACTGTAGGAGGCTACTGCGCCTTGTGGTCAGATGGAGTTAGCCATTGGGCAACTTTTTGAGTTAGCACGGTGAAAGACTCTGCTGTTGGGTTGGGGAACATTAAGTATTGAAGTGACCCTGAGATCCAACCAAGAGGTTGTGGACCAATTCCTAGGCCCTGAAAGTGAGAAAAGATGCTTATACATGACCTCCTCAGGAAGAGAAATGGTCCTGGATCCTTGAGTTATTACACAGACTAGCAAAAGGGTAACTAACAATGTCTTGAACTTTTGACTTTCAGGCTCCATATCTCACCATCCACTACTGCTTCGAACATGACGCTACCATCATTTTATAGACAATCATCTTGGCTATATCATACATAAATTTGACTTTCAACTATTTAGCATATGATTAGCCATGCAGATTCTTGTCTTGTCACTGCATTGTTACTGTTTTGCTCTTGGTGATGGATAAATCTTTTTCTTCTTGTATACTACACATTACAACCTGTTCTCACATTCGCTAATAGCTCAGTGTGTTATTAGGTTGATTCCAAAGTGAAAGGTCAATGGATCAAATCGAGGAGCAGCCATGAAGATGATTGCCCAAGAAAGGAGAAACAGCATCATCCAGCTCATCGATAGCGGTCTCTCGGCCAGGAAAATTGCCAAACTGCATCATGTGAGTGCCATGACAGCTGGAAGAATACGAATTTAAGTCCATTCAAAGTGTCGGCTCGTGTTTGTAAAGAAGTATGAAGAGTGCACAGTAGAAGATTAGAAACAGGTAATTTGGAGCGATAAGACGAAAGTCAATAGCAGCTCTGATGGGTGCAAATGGGTGTGGAAGACACAAGTGAAAAAGGGGCTACTGGATCAAGAAATTGAAGGAAATGTCAAGTTCGGTGGAGGAAGCCAGATGATATGGGGTAGTTTCACAGTCAAAGCCGTTGGATACTGGACCAAGATTGATGGTGATCTCAACATTTAGCTGTATGTAAGTATCCTAAAGACGAGTTACTTCATACATTCAAGTACTATATGTATGAAAAGGACAACACAGTGTTCCAGTAGGACAACGTCCCAAATGAAAGGTCGATGACAATGAAGTAGAGGTGCTGGTTTAGCCCCCACAGTTCCCAGACTTCAACCCAATCCAACACTTGTGGGTAGAGTTGAAGAAAAAGCTGTATACATACCCAAGTGAGTTGACCAGTATGTACCAACTTTGGGAATGTGTAGAAGAGACCTGGGATCAGATTTTGGTTGAGACATGCTTGAATCTGATCGAGAGCATGCCCAGAAGGAAATGGCAGTGTTGAAAGTCAAAGGTGAATTTACAAAATGATAAAAATAAAAATTTTTAGGAGCAAAACAGTAATAATGCAGTTACATGACAAGAATTTGCATAACTAATCATATACTAAATAGTTGCAAGTCAAATTTATGTATGAGATAGCCAAGATGATTGTCTATAAAATGGTCGTAGTCTCATGCTCGAAGCAGTAGTGGATGGTAAGATATGGAGAATCAAATTCAAAAGTTCAAAACATTGTTACCCTTTTTGCACATCAGTGTACATCTTCATGCTGACCTGCAAGTATTGACCACACTAGTCTGCTTACCTTGTAGCTTCCTCAGAGGACAGTAAGTGAAAATTTGGTAACCATCTGTGACCTGTATGCAGCAGAGTAACTATATTGGGCTCAATTGCTCCCAAGCCCTGGAGCCTACAGGGGTCAATATGAAATGACCAATACTTTTAAAGACATATGATAATTGGGGGCCCTGTTGCAGAGTTTGGGGGTCAGGAACTTCAAGTTGTGCCGCTGCCTGTACCCATATCTAAGGAAAAATGGGCTGAGATGATTGTCGCCTGAATGATCACCTGATGGATCCATGACTCAATTTTTGGAAATGTTTTATTCGATTGTCAGGTTATCCAAGCAGCCAAAAGGATGTGAAGCTTTACCTATATAAATCATTTACCACTTCCTACAGCTATTCTGTGAATTCTTACAGACAAATAATGACTAATCACTATACAAAGGTCAGATGTACTTGTTCTTCTTTTCCCCATTCATGTTTTTACAGCTCGCCTGCCAACTGAAACCTAGATTAGCATTACCCTTTGCCTCTGTTGTTATTACCGGCCATCATTTCCCAGTAATCAGTCTGTTTGGGCAATTACCTTGCTCTTAGTTTAGAAAGACATTTATATTTAAGGCTGTGTGACCACGTTGCATTTTTTAAGCATTTTTGCCGCATTTTTCCCGCAGCGGAAACGCTTAAAAAACGCATCCCCATGCATTCCTATGGGATTCCGCAGTTGCTGTGCAGATGCTGCGGATTTTACCACTGCGGAATCAAATAGCGGTAAAATCCGCGGCATGTTCATTATTTCTGCAGAATCGCAGCAATTCCGCAGCCATAGGAATGCATTGAAACGCTCACTTTACGCATGTGACTATGCCCGCCATGCGTAAAGTGAGCGCTTCATGGGCGGATGGTACCCAGGGTCTGGAGGAGATGAGACTCTTCCCAGGCACTGGGTACCATAATCCTGTAAAAAATAGAATTAAAATAAAAAAATAGTGACATACTTACCCTCTGTCGGCCCCCGGAGTCCTTCCCGCCTTCAGCTACACTGCCAGCATCTTCCGGTCCCAGGGATGCTTTGCGCGAATCACCTGAGATGACGTTGCGATCTCGCGAGCGTGACGTTATCTGGGGTGATTATCACAATGCCTCCCCTGGACCGGTACGTACTGGGAGTGCCGCTGAGGGTATCGGAGGCCGTTGGAAGGTGAGAATAACCGTATTTTTATTGATTTATTATTTTTAACATTCTATCTTTTACTATTGAGGCTTCATAGGCAGCATCAATAGTAAAAAGTTGGTCACACTTGTCAAGCACTATACTTGACAAGTGTGACCAACCTGTCAATCACTTTCCACGCGATGCTTCAAATCGTTTGGAAAAGTGCTAGCATTCTGCAAGCTAAAACCGCTTGTGTTTAGCGGGAAAACGCATGCGAATTCCGCATTCGTTTTACCCGTGGCGGGGAGTTGCGGAAATGCTGCGGACATTTCCTCAGCATTTCTGCAACGTGGGCACATAGCCTTAAAGTTCACTTTGATTTTCACATGAGAAGTACATTATTAGTGTAATAGCCCATGAAAATACAAGAATTGCACCTACCTAAAATGCAGATTGAAGATTGTGTATATTATATTATGTTTAGCGCTGACCATGGTGTTTTGTCAGGGGAGAGTAAAAGGTGAGATGTTTCTCCAGGATGCACAAACTAATTTATATTAGTCCCGCAAGATACAATTTATAGCTTCAATTTGTTCCAAAATATTAAACATTTGAAGCGAGACAATTCTTGTTGCTGCCATTTTCGGCACAGAGCATAAGTTACGGTTCACTCCGTACCTGCACATTTCCTGTATTGCTCCATGTGAGGTTGGCCTCGGCTGACATCCTCTTACCGTCCTCTTCTTGCATGTGACCTGCAACAACAGTCAAGTGTCATTAATATTATTACCATAGAGAACCCCTGCACAGGATCAATACTCTATATGCCAAAATAGATAACCTATTCCTGGATTTCATTTCCATTTTGTGGCTTCACCAGGCTCTTCAGACCAATAACATTGATAGCCTAACCAAAGGATATCAATGATTGAACAGTAGGGAGTTGATGACACACTGGAATCTCTGGATATCAGAACAATGAAGGACCCTATTCTTTTATCCATAGGTACGCCGGGTCATCCAGCTGATGTTCCTGATACAGAAGCTTTTCCCATTGATCCATAAGCGACAGTGTCTTCGTTATCCAATATGGATCCTGGAAGATTGTTATGGGTTGATTAAAAATATAATCTATGAAACCTTACTGGTGATATATTCTATGCCCAATAATACACAAAAAGTTTACAATGCCAAAGAACTCTACTTGTTTTGTATAGGTGGAGGTCATCACTCGGATTCATTACCTTTGTGGGCATTTAACTATCAGGATCCTGACAGCGCCGGCGTACAGCCTCCACTGAGCAGGGACTCACCCGCACTGTAGGGACCCCTGGGGACCAGAATAGCCAGAAAGTATATTTGCACAGGACCTTAGTGATGAAGTTTAGCAAGCCGGCACGGGACCTACGGTCATGTGACTGCAAGGGGGCGGGGCTTAGCGTCCTGCTTTCACAGAAGACAGCAAACTCAGAGTCAGGCAAAATGGAGGTCGTTCACAGTACGGACAGCGAGGTACAGGAGGGGTAAACAGACGGGAGGTCAGACAAAGCCAAAGGTCATACACAAGAGGGCGACGCGGTACCAAGGGGACGAGCAGAGAGAAGTCGGGTCACAAGCAGAGAGTCATACACGAGAGGTAGCGCAGTACAAGAGGGACAGGCAGAACTCGTAACGGACAGAACCAAATCAAAACCAAACAAGCAAGCAAGATATCAGGCACAAGGCACACGTACGCACAAGGTCAACTAACTCAGCCGAGGGCAGGAGTATAACTGACACCGGACCTAGGTCCAGTGAGCATTAAATAGCCGCCCTCTGCCAGGGAGAGGCGGAATAATTAACCCCCAATCAGACCAGGACGGGCCAAAGCGAAACCCCGTCCTGGATCATGACATTAACAAGCGCATCCGGCCAGAAATGCTCTCACTGCTGACCCCTGTCACGTGATTGGGGGTCATCGGTACGTCGGCATAACAACGAGAAGTCTCCTTGAGACCTCTATGGTTGTTGATGCTGGATTGCTATGATCGCCACCCTGTGGCCGGCGCTCATAGCAATGCAGTAATTCTACTACATACAGGCGATCTGAGCATCGCCTGTATGTAGCAGAGGAGATCAACCTATGGCAGTTTCTAGCCTCCCATGGAGACTATTGAAGCATTCCAAAAGGAAAAAAATTGATAGTTTTAAAAACATTAAAAAATATAAAAGTTTAAATCACTCCCATTCAAAAGTAAAACACGCCCCATTAAAAAAAAAACAATAAAAAAAAATCATACATACACATATTTGGTATCGCCACGTTCAGAATGTACTGATCACTGGAGAAGGACATCATGGTCAGAAGAAGAGAAGGAACAAGGCAAAGAGGAAGATCAGAAACCGGTGGGTTGATGCAATGAAAATATTGTCAGAGAAGACCCTGGTGAATCTATTTAGTCTTATACAAGATCAATCTTCCTACAGAGTGTTCATCTATCAAGTCGCCATGGCTTGAGGTCAAGCTGAAGGCCTTTTAAAAAAGAAAAGTAAATATCATCCTGTGAAAATACATTATACAGGGGGAACCGCAAATGCTCCTGACATTATCCGTAAGTGGTAGAATTCCTTTTTCCAGGTCTAGAGTATTGCTACATGACAGCACATGACATTATATATCAGACACATCTTATATAATGTGCCTTGGGGATCTTCTCACGGAGATACAATCTCTGTGCTCTTAGATCAGAAAAAAAAAATCCGTTGAACATCTGTATATATTGTACTTGTACCATACACTCAGCACTTTTAGATTTGGCGACACTTTTGCTCATTTTGACATTTTGAACCAGACTTTTTACTTCTTGAATAAAAAGAATAAGATGGAAGCCGCCTGCACATGACTGTTTTAGGAGCAGGTACAAGTTCCAGATGCCGAAGACTACACTTCCAAGCTCTAGGCGGCATACACATGGCGGTATCTGACTCTGTGTTGTACAGAGCCATAATGGGGTACCGATGGAGGTAAATGGACCTGTACTTGTACTTTACCTTCATAGATTTCTCTGATGCCTAAATCCAAAAATCCAACAGAAAAAAAATCTATGTTCAAGGGGAGAATTTGCCACATGTTCGACACCTAACATCTTCATTGTCAGAGACACCGCACTACACTCGCTCACAGAGCCAATGCACGTGTCCTGAGTACAGAAACAGTGCTAAAAGATACCTGTGGAGCAGGTCAGCAGAGGTGACAATGCGTGCTTCAAACTATTAGTGTCAGGGTCCAGTCAGCGCCAGAAAGTAAAGAGGCACAGGACCTGTGGACACTGAAGTTAGCAAGCTGGCATGGGACCTATGGTCATGTGACTGCAAGGGGGCGTGGCTTAGCGTCCTGCTTTCAGAGATGACAGGACACCCTACAACAACTCAGAGTCAGGCAAAACGGAGGTCACAACAGTACGGGCAAACGAGGCACAGGAGGGACAAACAGACGGGTAGTCAGACAAAGCCAAAGGTCATACACAAGAGGGCGACGTGGTACCAAGGAGACGAGCAGAGAGAAGTCGGGTCACAAGCAGAGTCATACACGAGAGGTAGCGCAGTACAAGAGGGACAGGCAAAAACTCGTAACAGGGACAGAACCGGATCAAAACCAAACAAGCAAGCAAGATATCAGGCACAAGGCACACGTACGCACAAGGTCAACTAACTCAGCCGAGGGCAGGAGTATAACTGACACCGGACCTAGGTCCAGTGAGCATTAAATAGCCACCATCTGCCAGAGAGAGGCAGAAACAATTAACCCCCTGTCTGACCAGGACGGGCCAAAGCGAAACCCGGTCCTGGATCATGACATTCACGACATCTTACTCTACTTTCACACGGATGGCAGTATTTCTGTCTTCTGTCAGTACTTTGCAACAATATTTATAAGCCAAAACTAGGAGTGGATCCAGGAAACAAAACAGGTGTGAATCTTTCCCTGATGCTTTTTGTTTGTATGGGCGCCACTCCACCAGATTCTGTAATCTGTCCGATTACATTGTAAAAATGGACTTTAGGGGACAAGTCATTGAATTTACACCTTTTTTATAGGTGATTTTCTTCCTTTTTTTACATTTTTTGCCTCTTTCATTGCAAGTTTTGTGCCTTTTTTTAAGATCTTTTTCGCTTTTCTTTTTGCTGTTCATCAAAGTGGTCGTGGTTAGCCAATTCAAGATGTTTTTGTTTAATTCAATATTGAGACTTTTTAACAAGTTAGACATTTTTCGTGCAAATGTAGTCCACTACCGTCCTGGAGAAGCACTCTTTGATGCAACCAGCAGAGTCAGCTTCGATGGAGCGCAGGAACAGAGAATCTGGTTTTATGGCCAGCTTCAGAGCAGCTCTTGCAAGCTGTACAGAAAAGAGCCTGCAAATGTGCGCTCTTTGCCTAGGAAACCCTGCCACCTCTACAGACTGCAGAGGTAGCCAGTAACCTCGACATCAAGCCGGAAATGATAGAATTAAGAATCCCTCTGTTCTTGAGACCGGAGAGGATTTTAAGTAACTGATAAATTGCAAAGTTGCTTGTATTAACAATTTTACCCATTTAAAGGGAATCTGTCACCATATTTTTGATGTTCAATCTAAGAGCATCATGATGTAGCGGCAGAGATCCTGATTCCAGCAATGTATCACTTACTATGCAGGTTGCTGTTGTTTCAATAAAACCAGTGTTTTATCAGCAGATGATTATCACAGCACAACAAGGTCTCACTTGCAGGCCAGTCTGGCTATCTGTGTAACCACGCCCCCATCACTGATTGGCAGCTTGCTAATAATGCACAGGACACAGGCAGCTGCCAATCAGGAGTGTGGGCAGGGTTATACGCAGTTCAGCATTTAGAGCACTGCTACATCTACAGCAGAGAAAACTGTGATTCTATCGAAACTACAGGAAGCAGCCCAATAAGTAACACATCGCTGGAATCAGGCTCTGCCCCTACATAGTGTTGCTTTCTGATTCCATAGCAAAAACCTGCTGACGTATTCCCTGAAATAAGAGGAGATAACCCCTTTAAGTGAAGAAACATAGGTGGAGCTGGAGCATGCACAATGAATTAAGCATGCCAATTCCTTCAGGGTACATGAGCTCATCAAAATAAAAATAAATCTTCTTTCACATGACAGTTGTGGTCAGTAATTTGTACCAGTATTGTTCAGCCAAAACCAGTAGTGAAATATCAAGAGAGAAATCTATAGTGAAAAGATTTGCAGCTCGTCCATATGTTGAACTTACTGCTCGTTTTGGCTTATAAATGATGATGCAAAATACTGTCCACAATTTTGTCATGTAAAGCCAGTGGGTGCATTTTTTTTTTGTTGCACTAGTTTTTAAAGGTGAAACGCATTTTGCCTTCTATGCATTACCTGTAAAAATAGCTGTAATGAAGCGGCATTTTGGGGTAAAACTGAGAGCTTTTTTAATGCATTATGCGTTGATTATGAATAAAGATAAGTGAACCCCTGGATGTTCATGTACGGCGAACAGTTAAAAAAGGTTTGGTTCGGATACCTGAACAGCACCAGAGCCCGAACCCGGACCACATTCACTTGAATGGGGGGGGCAGAACATACAGTGTTTTCCAAACTTTCATGCGCATGACAGCGCGGCGATCACTACCTCTGATCAGCGGTAAAATCATTACCGCCGGTAAGAGCTGCGATTTCCATGTTGTCAAATGACAGCGTGAGCTCGCAGCTAGATCAGTAGTAAAACGTTTAACTCCAGTCTCTGGCGTCAGCAGATGGGATTACTACTCCCATCAGCCTACGCCTGCTGCCGCTAATAGCAGCGAGAGGAGGTGTGGTTGATGGAAGTATTCATCAACTGCTGCTGCCCTCTAAATAAAAGTCGCCGCACATTCCCCTGTATTTTTGATAACCATCCAGGCAAATACTGACAACTGTGGGCTGTGGTGAACTCACCAGAGAGTGCTGGCTCTGTGACAGGCCATGCTGCTGCTGTCCAGATTAGGAGCTGTGGTGCGGGGGGAATTAGACGTGCCAGTAGAGCTGAGTGTGTGGAGCCGTGCCAGCAGAGCAGAGTGTGCGGAGCTGTGCCTGCAGAGTGAAGCGTGCAGAGCTAAGCCAGGTGCCATACACTAGAAGACAGTGAATACTGCACCCGCTCTGCCCTAGAGTTACCGCATACTCAAAGAGCTCTGCTGAGGACTGAGACAGACCGACAGTACGCGGTGAGCGCCCTCTGTGTAAACGTGGACCTGCTAGCCTCTGTGACGGGAGGAAACTCCCTTGACAAGTCTGAGACACTCGCTAGTGTGTGCAGGCCTGTCATGCGCAGTGACAGACCTGAACCCCTGAGAGTAGTAGCTGGACTGACCGAGGAGCACGGCATTGTCCCTGCGGTGACACGTTCTGAGTGACCGCTCAGCATCCTGTTGTTTTCCCCGGAGGCCGTTTCTTCATCGTGGACAGACACTTGAGAGACTGCATGTGCCGCTGTTGTCGGTCCCACTGTTGGATTCCCGCCTGACTGCGTCGAGACGACCCACGCCGCTGTTGCCGGTGCCACCGTTGGAACCCTGTACTTCCTCACAACAGAAGACTACAGTCCGATAAGTTTAACCTCTTTATTACTAAACTCTCGCTCGTCCCTTACCTACCCTGCCAACCTCCCAGTTCTGCCCCATTCCTCGCTGTTACCCTACAATCCCTCACTCCCTGCGTGGAGTACATCGCCCTGTAAATAAACCTGTTTAATACTTGCTCTGCCTCTCCGTGCGTGACTGCATCCCGCGTTCCTGCAGGTTATTACACAGCCTCAGTGACTGGCAGTAACCTCGATGATGTCACTGAGTCTGTGAGAAACTCATTTCCCAGTGGTTCTCAGCCTGGACGGTCGCAGACATGGATTACGGCGTGGGACAGAACGATGGGCAGGTGATGTTTTTTATTTTTGTTTTTTTTTACAGGAGACAGCTTCAGTGGAATTGGGCATTAGGTGACTGTTTTTGTTTATTAATAATAATAATAATAATAATAATAATAATCTTTATATAGCACCAACATATTCCACAGCGCTTTACAGTTTAACAGTTTCAAACACAACAGTCATAACTAACAATGTTAACAATAATACAATGGCAAAATAAAACAACCCTGCTGGTGAGAGCTTACAATCTACAATGAGGTGGGGGAGATACAAAGTACAGGTGTGCATTTACAGTGATGTATTTATACTGATGGTCCAGCCATCTTGAGGGAGTGGGGGACAGAGATAGTAAAGGGGCTACACACGCACACTTACACATAAAATTACTTTGATTAGGGAACGTGATAGGCTGCTCTGAGCAAATGTGTTTTGAGGGAGCGCCTAAAACTGTGCAAGTTGTGGCTGTTCCTAATTTCTTGGGGTAGAGCATTCCAGAGGATTGGCACAACGCAGGAGAAGTCTTCGAGTCGGGAGTGTAAGGTACGGATTAGTGTAGAGGCTAGCCAAAAGTCGTTTGCAGAGTGCAGCAATCGGCTAGACCAATAGACAAAAATGAGGGAGGAGATGTAATGGGGTGTCGCACCGTGGAGAGCTTTGTGGGTGAGAACAACTACTTTGAATTGGATCCTATAATGAATGGGCAGCCGCTGTAACGACTAGCGAAGAGCAGACGCGTCCGAGTACCGATTAGCCAGATGGATGACCCTGGCTGCTGCATTAAGGATGAACTGGAGAGTGGAAAGTCGAGTGAGGGGGAGGCCAATAAATAAAGCATTACAGTAGTCCAGGCGGGAGTGGATCAGGACGACAGTGAGGGTTTTGTTGTTTCCGTGGTGAGAAAAGGGCAGATTATAGAGATGTTCTCTAGGTGTAAGCGGCAAGAGCCAGCAACAGATTGTATATGGGAGGTGAAAGAGAGATTGGTGTCAAACATAACACCCAGACAGCGCACCTGCTGTCGAGGTGTTATTATAGTGCCACCCAGGGAGAGGGAAATGTCAGATTTAAGGAGGTGAGTAGACGGCAGGAGCAGAAGAAGTTCAGTTTTGGAAAGGTTGAGTTTCAGATAAAGAGCGGACATGATGTTGGAGACTGCGGACATCAGCATAAAGATGGTACTGAAAGCCAAATCTACTGATGGTCTGTCCAATTGGGGCTGTGTAGAGGGAGAAGAGAAGGGGGCAAAGAACTGAGCCCTGAGGTACCCCAACAGTGAGAGGAAGAGGAGATGAAGTGGAGCCAGAGAACAAGACACTGAAGGAGTGGTCAGAAAGATAGGAAGAGAACCAGGAGAGAGCAGTGTCCTTAATGCCTAGTGACTGGAGCCTAGAGAGTAGGAGATGGTGGGCAACAGTTTCGAAAGCTGCAGAAAGGTCGAGAAGAATGAGCAGAGAGTGGTCACCATTACATTTTTCTGCCAGAAGGTTGTTGGTCACTTTGATGAGTGCAGTTTCTGTCAAATGTAGGGGGCGGAAGCCGGCCTGTAAAGGGTCTAGGAGTGAGTGAGTGGAGAGATAACGGGTAAGGCGGGAGTAGACCAGGCGCTTCAAGAGTTTAGAGATGAAGGGGAGATTGGAGACTGGTCTGTAGTTGTTTGTGCAGGATGGGTCGAGAGCGGGTTTCTTTAATAATGGAGTAATAATAGAGTGTTTGAAGGAGGAGGGGAAAATGCCCGAGGAGAGGGAGAGATTAAAGATTGTAGTTAGGTGAGTTGTGACGACTGGAGAGAGAGACTGGAGTAGATGTGAGGGTGTAAGAGGGTCAGGGCTTAGCCCCTTTAAATGTTGATGCTACTATTTACATGTACATAATTGCCATATTTGTATGTGTTGTGTATATAATTGCTGTATATTTCATTGTGACATGTTTTCGTACCTTTGTATTATATGTAAGCTAGGGACTGTGCAGTTAGGGAAAAGCGCCACTAGATGGGGGCACTGAGTACACTGCATAGGAAGGTTTAGTTGTAGGGCACTAAGAGGCGGGAGCTGGGGAATAAGCTAGACAGACTTCCTGTATATAGCCAGTCGGGGGTAGACCCCTGGTGCTGCTCAGGTGGCCTTGGGCCTGGGCTGCTCAGCTATCACGTAACAATAGAAGTAGAAGCCCAGCCATCCAAGTAAAGAGTGGAAGTATTAAGGAAGAAGAGAAGTGTTATGAGCACAGTACATGCAGCAGCATAGTAACAAAGTAACAGAAGAAGTTTGGGTACAGAAGACGTTTGGGTACAGAAGAAGTAGAGTGGGCCACCGTGAAAGTGCACAGGCAGGATAACCGAAAGGGGGTGGATGACCCAGTAGATAATATTTCCGTGTCTGGGCTGAAGTTGGTTCCAGGGAGATGAGCACAAGTGGCGCTTTCACAGGGCTCCTCGTCCCATTATATCTTTGTGGCCTATTCCTGTGAAGTAGAAGAAGTAAGGAAAGATGAAGAATAATGCATTGCTGGTACTGTGACAAGTGTGCTGGAAGTGTTATGGATGTGCTGTGTCCTGAAGAGAATAAATCCATTATGTTTAAAGTTGCTTTGGACTCTGCCTCCTGTCTTTTGAGTGGAAGGAATTATGGGGGACACAGAAGGGAAGAAGCAGCTGACAGCACAGTGAGTACAGATTGTGCTGACATGACTACAACCCGGCCGGCAGTTTACAAGGGAATAGAGTCAGTAGTGCATGTAGTCGGACGAGAAGAAGAGAGAAGCCTGGAGACTTCTGTGATGGGATCAAATGTGGAGAGTGAGCCAGGGGAAATGCAGGGAGGGATGGGAGTCACTGCCCCTGGTGGCTGGGAGCGGATTTCCTGACAGATATTTATTTTCTTATTAAAGTGGGAGGCCAGGTCATCAGCACAAAAGTCTGTGATAGGGGCTTGTGCATTTGTCATGAGGAGGGATTGGAAGGTGTCAAAAAGTTTATTGGGTTGTTGGATAGAGAGGAGATGAGGGTGGTGTAGTAGGTCTGTTTGGCGAGGTGAAGGGCAGAATTATAGGTTCTTAACATAAATTTGAAGTGGATGAAGTCTTCTGGTGCGCAAGTTTTTCTCCATAGGCGTTCAGCACACCTAGAGCATCGCTGGAGAAACCGGGTTTGCGATGTGAGCCAGGGCTGTTTTACTCTGTGCTTGGAGGTTCTACGGGTGAGGGGTGCTTCTTGATCAAGGGTGCTTCTGAGGGTGTCCTTGTAGTGATGAACAGCCAGATAAGGACAGGAAAAAGAGGAGATTGGGGACAGTGATGAGTGTAGGGTGTCTGAAAGTGTATGAGGGTTAATGGCTTGTAGATTTCTGACTGTGTGGTAGGTAGGAGTGTGCTAAGGTGGGTGAGGAATTGTGAGCGTGAAGGAGAGAATGTTGTGGTCAGAGAGGGGAAGCGGTGAGTTGTCTAGGTAGGAGATTGAACAGAGCCGGACAAAGACCAGGTCAAGGGTGTTACCATCTTTGTGTGTTCAAGAGGTTGAGAGCTGTGAGAGGCTTATGTTTTTTACAGTGGAATGGGCGTTAGATGAGTTTAGTGTAACTGTGTTTGATATTTTTAAACAAAAAAGGAAAAGTGTGTTTTTTTTATTTCAAATAAAGGACTTTATTCTGGCTGTGTGTTTATTTACAATATATCTATAGGATTAGTAATTGATAGGTATCTTATAGACATCTCTCCATTACTAACCCCTGGGCTTGATGTCACCAGACAAAACAAAGGTGACATCAACTGCACAAATATGAACCCCACTTGCCACCTCCACAGGGCAAAAGGGAAGAGCCTGGCAAAGTGCAAGAATTGGCAGATATAATAGATGCGGCTTATCTGGGTGACTGCGGACTGCTATTTTTAGGCTGAGGGGGCAATATTACCATCCCCCAGCTGTATGCTTTAGCTTGGCTGGTTGACAAAAATGGAGTGGACCCCACGTAGTTTATTATTTATTTAAAAAATATAAAAAACCGGCATGGGGACCCCTTTATTCTTAATAACCATCCTTGCTAATGCTGACAGCTGAGGGTTGCAGCTCGCAGCTGTCAGTTTTGCCTGGCTGTTTATCAGGAACCCATGCCTTTTTTTATTATAAATTTAGAGCACAGGCGCCGGTTGATGATTATTCCCATCAACCTGCCTGCTCTTGCTGTTATTAGCGGCAGCAGACGGCAGCTGGTGGGAGTAGTAGTCCCATCAGCTGATGCAAGTGACCAGAGGTAAACTTTTACCTCCGATCACAGTTGCAGGCTCACGCTGTCAATTGACAGTGTGAGAACTACGGCTCTCTGACCGGCAGTATTGATTTACCGTAGTAGTCTCTCATCAGCCAACTCCTGCTAATCTACGATAAAAATTTTATGGCGGGACACAGTCACAGCTGCGGGGTCACGCTGACATCTGACTGCGTGTCCCCACAGTTCTCTGACCGACGGTAGCATTACCACTGATCAGAACAGCTGGTAAGATCACAGCCTTAGTGGAAACTTGAAGATTTACCGAATTTGGCGGAAAATGCTCGGGAATCTGAACACAAATCCAATTGTGCAAAGGTCATCCTGACTTTGAGATTGGCGAACGTTTTTCGAACAAGTTCGATCATTTCTAATTTTGAAGCAGAATCTGCTCCAAAATCCACATGAAAAACTTCTTCAAATAAACTTTAGATACTCTTCCTATTGATTTTGATGAGCATTTCAAATTGCTGACTATACAGTGAGTTATCTTCCGATGATGTTTTGAAAACCGACTATACAGTGAGTTATCTTCCGATGATGTTTTGAAAACCTTGCCAAGATAAAAAAAGAAGTGACATATCACTTCTCTATAGGGATCCCTTGTGGAGCCTTCTGCAATCTTGACAATCAAGTCAAATGACTGCAAAAAACATGATGAATAAAAAAATCAGCTTTTTGAGGCGGATTTTGAAGTAGATCTGCTCCAAAGCCCACATGAAAAACCACTTCAAATATTTTGAATGCTCTTCCTATAAATTTCAATGGAAATTACACTTTGCTGTTCATATGGCGCGTTTTTTGAAAGTTTGGCTAGATTCATAAAGAGTTGATTTTAGGGCTCATACCCATTTGCGAGAAAAGAAAGGTCCGATTTCCAGACGGAAAAAACGGACGAGTGCTATGCGAATGTCATGCGAGTGTAATGCAATTTCCGTGCGATTAGTCCACGGAACATCCGTATGACATGCGTATACAATCTGTATGCAATGCGATTTTAACATGAGCTTTTACATAGAGCAGTTCTCTGTCATTTACGCATCGTTTTAAAACGAAATATTCTTCAAAAAACACACACACATATATAATATATATAATATATATAATAAATATTATATATATAATAGATATATATATATATATATATAATCTATATATACTGTGTATATCTAATATATACAACCCCTGGCAAAAATTATGGAATCACCGGCCTTGGAGGAAGTTCATTCAGTTGTTTAATTTTGTAGAAAAAATACTCTGCTACAAAATCCACATACCTCTAACACGAGCTTCCCATAGATATCAATGCTCCTATAGTGCACATGGGGCTGTCTTTTTTAAACATGCTTTTTTGAATGCTTCTCATGAAGATTAATGGGAAATGGGAATCTTATTTAAGGATTATTTAACATGTTTTCTGCTGCGTATTTATAATGCACATGACTAATCTCTGTCCCGTTGTAGCCTTAGAGCTTCCTTGGTTCACCATAATTGGATGCACCATTGGCATCTTATAGGGCTCGCGTTCACATGTCTGATTCTCACGTAGGAGTACTTTCTGTGATTTTCCCAGGTAGCACTCGCACCTATTATATTCTGTACACATGTCCGTTTTTTTTTCTTTGACTGTGGACATGTACGATTTTGATCCGAGGGTCGGAAGAAAATAGGCAATGCAAGTCTATGGGTCGGTAAAAAAATCTCAATGTAATTGGATGACACCCGAGTGTGCTCTGATTTTCACAGACTGTCAAAGGTGGAGAAACTTTTCATTTTTTCTCTCTATGTACGACAAAATCGGACAATACTCTGATCAAAATCTGAACAGAATAATCGGACTGTTTTTTGCAGACGTGGAAAAATCCGATGTTTTAACAGATGGATTTCATGCATTCGGCAGTTAAAGCTAAAGCTCTATAGGCTTCTCTGGTGCTATGACTGCGGTTCTGATGAACTGGGGGAGTTCTGGATGTTAAGTCCGTACTTATATATGTGGTATAAGCACTGACTTAATGGACATTATTATAAATATTTGTGATTTTCTGTATTATTTGCAAGGCAAAACACAAAGAAAAAATATAATTGAAAAACATGAAACTTTTCATAGTTCTAGAACTTTTATAGGTTAACCCCTTCATGACCAAGCCTATTTTGACCTTAATGACCAGGCCATTTTTTGCAATTCTAACCAGTGTCCCTTTATGAGGTAATAACTCAGGAACGCTTCAACGGATCCTAGCGATTCTGAGATTCTTTTTCGTGATATATTGGGCTTCATATTAGTGGTAAATTTAGGTCGATAATTTTTGCGTTTATTTGTGAAAAAATCAGAAATTTGGCAAAAATTTTGAAAATTTCGCAATTTTCAAATTTTTTATTTTTATTCTGTTAAACCAGAGAGTTATGTGACACAAAGTGGTTACTATATAACATTTCGCACATGTCTACTTTACATCAGCACAATTTTGGAAAGAATTTTTTTTTGTTAGGAAGTTATAAGGGTTAAAAGTTGACCAGCGATTTCTCATTTTTACAACAAAATTTACAAAACCATTTTTTTTAGGGACCACCTCACATTTGAAGTCACTTAGAGGGGTCTATATGGCAGAAAATACCCAAAAGTGACACTGTTCTAAAAACTGCACCCCTCAGGCTACTCAAAACTACATTCAAGAAAAGTATTAACCCTTCAGGAGTTTAACAGGAACTAAAGCAACGTGGAAAGAAAAAATGGACATTTTAATTTTTCCAACAAAAATTTTCTTTTAGCCTCAGTTTTTTCATTTTCACATGGGCAACATGATAAAATTGATGCTAAAATTTGTTGGGCAATTTCTCCTGAGTGCACAGATACCTCATATGAGGTCATAAACCACTGTTTGTGCGCACGGCAGGGCCTGGAAGGGAAGGAGCGCTATTTGACTTTTTGAATGGAAAATTAGCTCCAATTGTTATCGGCCACCATGTCACGTTTGGAGAGCCCCTGTGTGCCTAAACAGTAAAACCCCCCCACAAGTGACACTATTTTGGAAACTAGACCCCTTATGGAACTTATCTAGATGTGTAGTGAGCACTTTGAACCCCCAGGTGCTTCACAGAAGTTTATAACGCAGAGCAGTGAAAATAAAAAATCATTTTTTTTCCTCAAAAATGATTTTTTAGCACGCTATTTTTTATTTCACAAGGGTAACAGGAGAAATTGGACCACAAATGTTGTTGTCCAGTTTGTCCTGAGTACACCAATACCCCATATGTGGGGGGAACCACTGATTGGGCGCACAGCAGGGCTCAGAAGGGAAGGAGAACCATTTGACTTTTTGAAATGAAAATTACCTCTAGCGGACACCATGTCGTGTTTGGAGAGCCCCTGTGTGCCTAAACATTGGAGCACCCCCACAAATGACCCGATTTTGGAAACTAGACCCCCTAAGTAACTTATCTAGATGCATAGTGAGCACTTTGAACCCCCAAGTGCTTCACAAAAGTTTATAACGCAGTGCTGTGAAAATAAAAAAAAAATTATTTTTTAGTGCGCAATTTTTTATTTTCACAAGGGTACCAGGAAAAATTGGACCCCAAAAGTTGTTGTCCAGTTTGTCCTGAGTACGCTGGTACCCCATATGTGGGGGGGACCACTGCTTGGGCACACTTCGGGGCTCGGAAGGGAAGTAGTGACATTATGAAATGCTGACTTTGACTGAATGGTCTGCGGGCGTCATGTTACATTTGCAGAGCCCCTGGTGTGCCTAAACTGTGGAACCCCCCACAAGTGACCCCATTTTGGAAGCTAGACCCCCCAAGGAACTTATCTAGATGTGTGGTGAGCACTTTGAACCCCCAAGTGCTTCACAGAAGTTTATAACGCAAAGCTGTGAAAATAAAAAATCAATTTTTTTCCTCAAAAAATGATTTTTTGGCTTGCAAATGTTTATTTTCACAAGGGTAACAGGAGAAATTGGACCCCAAAAGTTGTTGTCCAGTTTGTCCTGAGTACGCTGATACCCCATATGTGGGGGGAACCATTGTTTGGGCACACGTAAAGGCTCAGAATGGAAGTAGTGATGTTTTGAAATGCAGACTTTGATGGAAAGGTCTGCGGTCGTCGTTACGTTTGCAGAGCCCCTGATGTGCCTAAACTGTAGAAACCCCCCACAAGTGACCCCATTTTGTAAACTAGACCTTCCAAGGAACTTATCTAAATGTCTGGTGAGCACTTTGAACCCCCAAGTGTTTCACAGAAGTTTATAACGCAGAGACGTGAAAATAAAAAAATCATTTTTTTTCCACAAAAATAATTATTTTAGCCCCCAATTTTTTATTTTCCCAAGGGTAACAGGAGAAATTAGACCACCAAAGTTGTTGTGCAATTTTTCCTGAGTACACTGATACCCCATATTTTGGGGTAAACCACTGAGAAGGGGGAGGGGAGCAGATGATGACGGCGGCAGCACATTGCCGCCGTCATTTGGTATCGGGGGCCGATCGGCCCCGTGGGGTGGGTCAGATCATGGTCTCCAGCCATGTCCAATGCTACTGCAGCATCGGCCATGGCTGGATTGTAATATTTCATCAATTTTCATTGATGAAATATTACTATCGCTCTGATTGGCTGTTTCACTTTTAATAGCCAATCAGAGCGATCGTAGCCACGTGAGGGCGAAGCCACGCCCCCTGTGGTGAAGCACAAAGCCCCCTGTATCTGCGGGTCGGGTGACCTTTTAGTGACCCCAGTCACCCGACCCGCAGGGGGGCTTTAAAGTCATGACGCCACATAGGCGTCACTGGTCAGATTGGCACAGGTTTTCATGACGCCTATGTGGCGTCATTGGCCGGGAAGGGGTTAAAGTTTACAAATCTCTATATATAAATCTGAATGTGTGTGTGTATGTGTGTGTGTATCACCAACCAATCACGAAGCAGCAGAGTGGGACACCAACCAATGACGAAGCAGCAGAGTGGGACACGGTTGGAGTGCAGGGCTGAGGATGGATACAGCAGGACAGTGCATGGAGAGCGGGGCTGTAAGGAAGACAGTCCCGGCTCAGTCGGAGCTCCCCGTTACCAACTGCGCTGTCCCCCCTCTCCCTTGCAGCTTCCCGGCCTAAATTTAGCCCCCGGCTTCTACTGTGGCCTACTACAGCGCTAGGCCATGCCCCCCGCAGGCCGCCCAATCACACGCGCTGCAGCTCTGCTCTAGCTCCGCCCACTCATGCAAGCTCCACCCACGCTAGGCCATGCCCCACAGGCCACCCAATCACATGCACTGCAGCTCCGCTATAGCTCCGCCCAGCTCCGCCACTCCAACCAAACGAACAATCTGCGCACCTCTCTCTCCTGGTCCCGGCGTCACCACGTGTGGCTCATGGAGAGCGAGGCTGTGGAGGAAGGAAGACAGCGGGGCTGTAGAGGGAGAGAGCGAGAGCTAGATAGCAGGGCTGTGAAGGAAGAGAACGGGACTGTGGACGGAGAGAGCGGGAGAGCAGGGCTGTGAAGGAAGAGAACGGGGCTGTGGATGGGGAGAGCAGGGCTGTGAAGGAAGAGAACGGGCTGTGGACGGGGAGAGCAGGGCTGTGAAGGAAGAGAACGGGGCTGTGGACGGGGAGAGCAGGGCTGTGAAGGAAGAGAACGGGCTGTGGATGGGGAGAGCAGGGCTGTGGACGGAGAGAGCGGGAGAGCAGGGCTGTGAAGGAAGAGAACGGGGCTGTGGACGAAGAGAGTGGGAGAGCAGGGCTGTGAAGGAAGAGAACGGGGCTGTGGATGGGGAGAGCAGGGCTGTGAAGGAAGAGAACGGGCTGTGGACGGGGAGAGCAGGGCTGTGAAGGAAGAGAACGGGGCTGTGGACGGGGAGAGCAGGGCTGTGAAGGAAGAGAACGGGCTGTGGATGGGGAGAGCAGGGCTGTGGACGGAGAGAGCGGGAGAGCAGGGCTGTGAAGGAAGAGAACGGGGCTGTGGACGAAGAGAGTGGGAGAGCAGGGCTGTGAAGGAAGAGAACGGGGCTGTGGATGGGGAGAGCAGGGCTGTGAAGGAAGAGAATGGGTTTGTGGATGGGGAGAGCAGGGCAGTGAAGGAAGAGAACGGGCTGTGGACGGGGAGAGCAGGGCTGTGAAGGAAGAGAACGGGGCTGTGGAAGGAGAGAGCGAGAGAGCAGGGCTGTGAAGGAAGAGAACGGGGCTGTGGATGGGGAGAGCAGGGCTGTGAAGGAAGAGAACGGGCTGTGGACGGGGAGAGCAGGGCTGTGAAGGAAGAGAACGGGGCTGTGGACGGGGAGAGCAGGGCTGTGAAGGAAGAGAACGGGCTGTGGATGGGGAGAGCAGGGCTGTGGACGGAGAGAGCGGGAGAGCAGGGCTGTGAAGGAAGAGAACGGGGCTGTGGACGAAGAGAGTGGGAGAGCAGGGCTGTGAAGGAAGAGAACGGGGCTGTGGATGGGGAGAGCAGGGCTGTGAAGGAAGAGAATGGGTTTGTGGATGGGGAGAGCAGGGCAGTGAAGGAAGAGAACGGGCTGTGGACGGGGAGAGCAGGGCTGTGAAGGAAGAGAACGGGGCTGTGGAAGGAGAGAGCGAGAGAGCAGGGCTGTGAAGGAAGAGAACAGGGCTGTGGACAGGGAGAGCAGGGCTGTGAAAAAAGAGAATGGGGCTGTGGACGGGGAGAGCAGGCCTGTGAAGGAAGAAAACGGGGCTGTGGAAGAAGAGAGTGGGGCTGTGGAGAGACTCCGGGACATGGATTTAGAGCGCGGCTGCGGAGGGATAGAACGGGACGGCGGGTGGAGAGAGGGGATGTTAAGTAAGACAGCGGGACCCACAGTTAGGTACTATGCCCGGGCAATGCCGGGCTCTTCAGCTAGTACTGATATACACTGTGTTCCAAATTATTATGCAAAAAATTTTTCCTCATATTTTCTCTAAATTACCTATATGAATTGCAGTCATTGTTATTTTCCAGTCATCTACTATTCTAGTATAATTGCAATGTTTTTGAACCAACTGCCTATGAAAACAGTATATTTTTTAAAATAATAAACACTCAAAATGCATGTTCCAAATTATTATGCACAGCAGAGTTTTCAACCTTTTTATTTTTATTTTGAACAAAAAAATGGTCAGTTGTGAAATTATAAGCATTATCAGCTTATTACAAAATGAAATCAAACAGTTTTCAAGTCAAAACTTTATTCTAGGTGATGTTACATTTGCACATAGGACCCCTCGTTCGAAAGAAGCTTCTGAACTCTCTCGTCCATTGAATTTGTCAGTTTTTGGATGGTTTGTGCTTCAATTGTTTTGCATGTGGACAGAATACCCTCCCAGAGCTGTTGCTTAGATGTGAACTGCCTCCCGCCATCATAGACACTCCTTTTGATGATGCTCCAGAGGTTCTCAATGGGGTTGAGGTCAGGGGAAGATGGTGGCCACACCATAAGTTTGTCCTCTTTTATGCCCATAGCAGCCAGAGATGCAGATGTGTTATTTGCAGCATGAGACGGTGCATTATCATGCATGAAAATGATCTTGCTGCGGAAAGCACGGTTCTTCCTCTTGAACCATGGCAGGAAGTGCTGTTTTAGAAACTCCACATAGATTATGGAGTTCATCTTTACCCATTCAGGGATCCTAAAGGGGCCGACAATCTCTCTCCCCATGATTCCAGCCCAAAACATTACTCCACCTCCTCCTTGTTGGCGCCTTAGCCTTGTTTTCATGGGGTGTCCATCAACCAGCCATCCTCCACTCCATCCATCTAGACCATCGAGCATTGCACGGCACTCATCGGTGAACAAAACAGTTTGGAAGTTAGTCTTCATGTATCGTTTGGCCCACTGGAGCCGTTTCTGCTTGTGTGCAGTGCATAGAGGTGGTCGACAGGATGGCTTACGCACAGCTGCAAACCTCTGAAGGACCCTGCATCTTGTTGTTCGGGGGACGTTGAAGGCACCAGCAGCTTCAAAAACTTGTCTGCTGCTATAACAAAGCATTTTTGCAGTTGCTCTTTTAACCTGACGCAATTGCCTGTTGGAAAGAGTCCTCAATTCTTCCTTTTCAGCATGCAAACGTGTGTGCTGGGAATCAGCTACATACTTCTTGATTGTGCGATGATCACGATGAAGTGTCTTGGCAATGTTGATTGTAGTCATGCCTTGACCTAAATACTCCACAATTTGTTGCTTCTCAGCAGCAGACACATCCTTTTTCTTTCCCATTTTGGCAAAAAATGTAGGCTGCTTAATAATGTGGAACAGCCTTCTTAAGTAGTCTTGCCTTTATTTGGACACACCTGCCAAACTAATTTGCACAGGTATCTGTAATTGCTTTCAGTGATATAAAGAGCCCTGACACATCACCATCAATGAGTTTAAATGACAAACAAAAAAATTCTAACCTTATCACTCCTAAACTCTTTTTGCATAATAATTTGGAACACAGTTTAAAATACTAATAAAATTGCTGCATAACAGCCTTGGGCTACATTCACACAGAAACCCTAACAGCATCATGGCGAGGGCCACATCTGCTGATTGTGAGGACAAATGCTTCACAGGTGAGTCACAAATGATGTGAGTCATTTTGTTTTGCTGGTTACTAATGCCCTAGAGCGCACAGCACATACCAGAACTGAAGAAATGTTTTCATCTATAGTATTTTTTACTAATTAAAAGCAGATACTAATACATACTCCTTTTTTTCTTATCTGTTGTTAGTTATCTGATGGCTCTTTTATTCCATTTTCTGTACATTATTATGAGGGCAATCATCCTGTCTGAGGTGCTGAATGCAGCATTCAAATATATGCTTTACAGCAACCACATGGACCATGAGGATTAATAGTCCGGGGTGGATAATTGACTTCTATGGGAGAGTTTTTTAGCCCTGCTCTGTGATCTGTGTAGAGGTCATTGTGCTGGTGTAAAGTGGCCAAGAGCGGTAGTCATGACTGAGCTGCTGTACCATTATGCTGTGACACTTTACAGGAAAACCGTGTCCCAGTCTCAATGTGCTGTCAGGTATTGGGTGCTTCACACTCACTTGTAGGCCGCAGGCCTCTGCTGTCTCCAGGCCTCTGGGTCGCCCTCCCAGGGCCGTGGGGTACTTGGTACTGGGCCGGTATCGGTGGGATGTGTCACAGCAGCGGTGACCTTGACCGTGGCCCTGGGCGCCCAAGTAATAGGAAGAGATGTGAATGGTGGAATGTAGTTAATGGAATAGTTCGTGACGCCACCTGTGGTGTTTGGCAAGTGAGATGTTAAGCCGACGCTGCTTGCAGATCCTCTGGGGCTGGTGGTGTGTTGCAGCCAAGATGGTGAAGCTCCCCACAGGTGAAGCTGTAGTCCCAGGGCAGTGTAGATGTGGAATTAGAGGAGAGGCACAAGCGGTGTAGAAGATGTAGCAGTGCTGGGTGCGTTGGCGCAAGAATGAATGGAGGACACCAGGGTCTGTAGTTCCAAAGCTTTACTCACAGTCTATAGTACACACAGGTGTATGCCTCCGTGCCGTGTCCTCCGGGTCAGGGACTCAGTCAACCTCCAGGCAAGATGGAATACTCCCTTCCAACACTCCGCCAACATGTGCCTTTCTGAACGTCTCCTCTATAGCGCCTTTAAGTGTGAAGTACTCCTAGTACTGAGTTATACTGGAGTGCCTCCTGACAGATGTTCCCAAGAACTTTACTTGTACGGCAGACAGCTGTAGCCTGCTTCGGGGACTCCTTACTCCTGAGTCCCGGCTCACAATCCAAGTTGCTGTTGTGCCCCCAAGTCTTAGATGGGAGTAGTGTATTTACAGCCCACTACTCCACCGGTGTCTGCTGCAGAACCATTAGTGTCCATACAACCTCGGGGACCGGGCCCCGGCCTTGCGCTTAGAACTTCTAGGCAGGGTTCTCTCCTAACCCACGTCCTCTGTGTTCCCTTTACTCCTTCATTCCGTACTAGTCTCTCTCTCTTATGGAAGATCAGGTTTCAGTTCAATGTCTTTCTCCTTTCCTTTCCCGTGCCAGCAGACCCAGGTCACTGAGGTCTGCTGCAGCACCTCCTTCCTCCATCCCTCTTCCAGGGATCTCCTTTCCTCACTCCTCTCTGAGTGGCTTCCTCCCTCCGACTCTCCTACTGACTGACTGACCTGTAATTCTAAACCTTCCCGCTCTTTCATGTATTCTCAACTCCACCCGCCTCCCAGCACGTTTAGTGTTCCAAACAGGGAGCCACCAAAGGTGCTCTGCTACACTCCAAGCAGGGAGCCGCAATGTGGCTTTGCTGAACTTCTCTCTTGTGTGGGGTGTGAGTGGTGGAGCGGGGTCAGGAGCCTCCAACCTACCTGGATGGTGGGGCACCACACCTCAGGAGGAGGTGCAGTACCTCTGTGGCGACTGAGCCTCAGGGGCTCCACACCTCCAACTTCAGCGACTGCTTTCAAAATCATCAGGATCATCGTGGGACAATATGGATTATCTTCTCTGCGGACAGGTGAGGAATATTGTGGTTTATTATTTTATATTTGCTGCAGGAGATATTGGCGTCAGTGGATTACGTGTTCGGTGAGTATGGTTTAATTAAGATTCATTAAATGAGCCTGTGTCATTATTTCAAATAAAGAACTTTATTCTGGGTTTCTGTTTGTTATACAATATCACTATGGGGTTACTAATGGATAGGTGTCTTATAGACGCCTCTTCATTACTAACCTGTGAGCTTGATGTTAGCTGACAATATAAAGGTGACATCAACCCCACAAATATGAACCCCTTACCACCCCTACAGAGAAAGTGGAAAGAGGGAGGCAAAGCGCCACATTTGGCACATCTTATAGATGTGCCTTTTCTGGGGCAGCTGAGAGCTGATGGTTTTAGTCTGGGAGAGGGCCAATATCCATAGCCCCTTACTACGCTATTAATATCAGCCCGCAGCTGTCTGCCTAGCCTTTGCTGGTTAGATTTTTTAGGGGGACCCTATGTCAATTTTTTTCTAGGGTCCCAATATAAATTAGCCAGTAAAGACTAAGCAAACAGCTGTGAGCTGATATTTATAGCCTGGGAACCTTTATGGCTATTGGCTCCTTCTCAAAATATTAACCCCTTTACCCCCAAGGGTGGTTTGCATGTTCAAGACCAGGCCAATTTTTACAATTGTGACCACTGTCCCTTTATGAGGTAATAACTCTGGAACGCTTCCATGGATCCCGGGGATTCTGACACTGTTTTCTCATGACATATTGTACTTCATGTTAGTGGTAAAATTTCATTGATATAACTTGCGTTTATTTGTGAAAAAAAAAGAAATTTGGTGAAAATTTTGAAAATTTCACAATTTTCCAACTTTGAATTTTTATGCCCTTAAATCACAGAGATATGGCACACAAAAAAATTAATAAGTAACATTTTCCACATGTTTACTTTACGTCAGCACAATTTGGGAACCAACATTTTTTTTTGTTAGGAAGTTATAAGGGTTACAATTTGACCAGTGATTTCTCATTTTTAAAACACCATTTTATTTTTAGGGACCACATCACATTTGAAGTCACTTTGAGGGTTCTATATGATAGAAAATACCCAAAAGTGACACCATTCTAAAAACTGTACCCCTCAAGGTGCTTAAAACCACTTTCAAGAAGTTTATTAACCCTTCAGGTGCTTTACAGGAATTTTTTTTTTTCACAAAAAAATTACTTCATTTCCAATTTTTTTTATTTTACCAAGGGTAACAGGAGAAATTGGACTGCAAAAGTTATTGTGCAATTTGTCCTGAGTACATTGACACCTGATTTGTGGGGGGAACTACTGGTTCAGCGCATGGCAGAGCTCAGAAGGGAAGGAGCGCTGTTTGACTTTTTCAACTCAAAATTGGCTGGAATTCAGATCGGACGCCATGTCACGTTTGGAGAGCCCCTGATGTGCCTAAACAGTGGAAATCCCCCACAAGTGACCCCATTTTGGAAACTAGACCCCCCAAGGAACTTATCTAGATATGTGGTGAGAACTTTGAACCCCCCAAGTGCTTCACAGAAGTTTATAATGTACAGACATACAATTAAAAAATCATATTTTTTCCACAAAAATTATCTTTTCACCCCCAATTTTTAGTTTCCCAAGGGTAACAGGACCCCAAAAGTTATTGTGCAATTTGTCCTGAGTACGCTGATACCCCACATGTGGGAGTAAATCACTATTTGGGCTCATGGCAGAGCTCATATAGGAAGCAGCGCCGTTTGACTTTTTTGGCTGGAATTGAGATCGGACTCCATGTCGCGTTTGGAAAGCCCCTGATGTGCCAAAATAGTGTAAACCCCCCACAAAATGGCAGAATTTTGGAAACTAGACCCCCAAGGAACTTATCTATATGTGTGTTGAGCACTTTGAACCCCCAAGGGCTTCACAGAAGTTTATAACGCCCGGGTATGAAAATAAACAATCATATTTTTTCCACAAACATGATCTTTTAGTCCCCAATTTTTTTTTTCCCAAGGGTAAGAGGAGAAATTGGACCCCAAAAGTTGTTGTCCAATTTGTCCTGAGTACGCTGATATCCTATATGTGGGAGAAAACTACTGTATGGGCACACGTCGGGGCTTGGAAGGGAAGTAGTGACATTTTGGAATGCAGACTTTGGTGGAATGGTCTGCGGGTGTCATGTTGCTTTTGGAGAGCCCCTGATGTGCCTAAACTGAGGAAATCCCCCACAAGTGACCCCATTTTGGAAACTAGACTCCCCAAGGAACTTAACTAGATGTGTGGTGAGCACTTTGAACCCCCAAGTGCTTCACAGAAGTTTGTAACGTAGAGCCATAAGAATAAAAAAAATCATATTTTTTTTCCACAAAAATGATATTTTTGCCCCCAATTTTTTATTTTCACAAGGGTAATAGGATAAATAGGACCCCAAAAGTTGTTGTGCAATTTGTCCTGAGTATGCTGATACCCCATATGTGGGGGTAAACCACTGTTTGGGTGCACCGTTTGACTTTTTCAACGCAGAATTGGCTGGAATTGAGATCAGACACCATGTTGCGTTTGGAGAGTACCTGATGTGCCTAAACAGTGGAAACCCCCCAATTCTAACTCCAACCGTAACCCCAACACACCCCTAACCCTAATCTCAGCCCTAACCCTAGCCCTAACTCTAACCCTAGCCCTAGCCCTTACAGTAACCCTAATGGGAAAATGGAAATAAATACTTTTTGTTTAATTTTATCATTTTTCCCTAACTAAGGGGGTGATAAAGGGGGTTTGATTTACTATTTGTGGCGGGTTTTTATGTTTGGCAGCTGTCATACGCTAAAAGACCCTTTTTATTGTAAAAATGTTTTTGCATCACCACATTTTGAGATGTATAATTTTTCCATATTTTGACCCACTGAGTCATGTGAGGTCTTATTTTTTGCGGGACAAGTTGACGTTTTTATTGGTACCATTTTCGGGCATGTGACATTTTTTGATCGCTTTTTATTCCCATTTTTAGGACACAGAATGAACAAAAACCAGGATTTCATGAATTTCTTTTTGGGGAGTGCGTTTACACCGTTCCACATGCAGTAAAATTGATAAAGCAGTTTTATTCTTTGGGTCAGTACGATTACAGCCATACCTCATTTATGTCTTATTTTTATGTTTTGGCGCTTTTATGCAATAAAAACAATTTTAGATAAAAAATAATTATTTTTGCAACGCTTTATTCTGCAAACTATAATTTTTTTATTTTTGTCACTGGTGACACTGTGTGGTGGCTCATTTTTTGCAGGACAACATGACGTTTTCAGTGGTACCATGGTTATTTATATCCATCTTTTTGATAGCGCGTTATTGCACTTTTTGTTCAACGGTATGATGATAAAGCATTGCTTTTTGCTTTGTTTTGTATTTGTATTTTTTAAGGGGTTCACTAAAGGGGTTAGTTAGTGTGACAGTTTTATAGGGCGGGTCATTACTGACGCGGCGATACTAAATATGTGTGCTTTTATTGTTTTGGTTTTTTTATTTCCAAAAAATGAATTTATTAGGGAATATTTTTTTTTTATTTGGTGATTTTTTATAAATTATTTTTACACTTTTTTTTAAACTTTATTTTATTATCCCAGGGGTGGACATATGTCAGATTGCTGATCTGACAGTTTGGACAGCACTCTGTCAGATCAGCGATCTGATAGGCGCTGCACAGGCTTCCTCCGTGACTGCTCTCTGCAGGCACTGAGGAAGCCGCCTCCTTGCAGGCCCCCGAAGGACCCCGCAGCCATCTTAGATCAGGGGCCTGCAGGCAAGGAGGCCCTCAGAGCAGCGCAGCACATCGGCGCTGCTCAGGGGGTCTCAGAGAAGCACGGAGGAAACCCCCTCCCTGCCGATGCTTCCCTAATTCCCCAGTAAATTGCGATCATGTTTGATCGCAGTGTGCCAGGAGTTAACATGCCGCCTGACAAATAGTGCCGGGTGTCAGCTGTGATAATCACGTGACACCCGGCTGTGATTTCTGCAAGCAAATATGCAGCTGTGGCACCCCTGAGGCTCAGTCGCCACAGAGGTACTGCACCTTCTCCTAAGGTGTAGTGCCCCACCATCCAGGTAGGGTGGGAACTCCTTGCCACACTCCATCACCTGCATCCCACACACAGGATAGTTCAGCAGGACCACATTGCAGCTTTAGGCTCAGGGTGTAGCAGAGCACCTTTCGTGGAACCCTGCTTCGTAACACGAGATGTGCTGGGAGGTGGGTGGAGTTAGTATAAAAAGAAGGGGAAAGATAGGATCTAGAGTGCAGTTCAGTCTGAGGACAGTCGAGAGTATGACTGGAGAGGAGAGAGCAGGCTGACAGGAGGTCAGCCTGCCGGGAGGTCAGGCAGAGGAAAGACAGTCAGTCGGGAGAGGCTGAGGACTGGTCTTAGTGGAGAGCTCCCGAGGAAAGGAATAGAGGAAAGAGTGCTGCAGCTGCCTCAGTGACCTGAGCCAGCTGGCACGGGAAAGGAAAGAGAAGGAGAGACGTAGAACTGTAACCTGCATTTCCATAAGAGAGAGAAAGACAAGTACGGAACGAAGAGAAGAGAGAACAGAGAGGAGGAGTGGGTTGGATAGGAACCCTGCCTATAGGTTCTCAGCGCAAGGCCGGGGCCCGGTCCCCGAGGTTGTATGGACACTTATGGTTCTGCAGCAGACACCGGTGGAGTAGTTGGCTGTAAATGCACTACTCCCATCAAAGACTTGGGACACAACAGCAAACGAGTAGAGAGCCGGGATTCGGGAGAAGGGAGTCCCCAAAGCAGGCTACAGCTGTCTGTCATACAAGTGGAGTTGTTAGGAACATCTGACAGGAGGAACTTCAGAGAACCACGGTACTGGAGCTCTTAATACTAAAAGGCGCAATAGAGGAGTCTGTTGTGAGTTCATTTTTCCCTTCACCATTGAGGTCTGATGAACTCCCTCCTCTAGTGAAGGAAGGTAGTGAGACTGATTACGAAACACCTGGGCAGCTAGATGATGACTGGGTGGCTGGAATTGAGGACTGGATATAAGGCTGCCGACGCCCTTCTTCCTGGCTGGTGACTTTCCTGCTGGATTCTTGGAGACCAGTCTGATTCCTGCATCTCAAAGCTAAGTTTTTCTGCTCTGCTTTGTACTCTTCAGTTTTGTTTTTTGTTTTGCCTTGTTTTTTGGGAGTTCTGCCATCCCCGGCCGGGGGTGAGCTGAATTCCATTTTTGTCTCTGATCTGTTGATATTTTCCTCTGTCTACAGAATATACCTGAGTGCTGATATAGTCTTTTGAAGCCTAGCGACTTCAGGGCCTGTTTTTCCTATCAGTCGGTTGGCTCATTTTGATAGGGTTTTTGCGGATGGCAGACAGCAGCTTTCCTATCCTGTCCTATGTAGTTAGCTTGGGCCCCATCATTTGCTCAACCTATCTTTCTATCTGTGTTAGTGTTTTCATCTTGCTTCACCGTCATTATATGTTGGGGGCCTATTGCTTTGGGGTCTGCTCTGGGGCAGTTTAGTTTTTCCCCTTTCTGTCTTTAGGCTATATAGTTCTCCTGCTGTGATCGAGGGGTCTAGGGCACCGTAGGAACCCCCCACGGCTACTGCTAGTTGTTGTGGATAGGTTCAGGGGTCTGCAATCCGATAGCTGCCAACCCCTCTGGTTTTTCTGGACTTTGCTGGTAAAGTAAAGCTTTGAAACTGCAAGCTCTGGTGGCCTCCATTCCTTCCCGCATCAGCACCGCCACATTGGGATATTAACATCTACACCATTCGGTGCCTCTACTCATGCATTGCTCCTACACTGCCCTGGGACTACAGCTCCATCTGTGGGGAGCTTCACCATCTTTGCTGCATCACACCATCAGTCCCAGTGGATCTGCAAGCAGCGTTGGCTTACCATCTTACTTGCCAAACACCACGGGTGGCGTCACGAACTTTTCATATAAACTACACTACAAACATCATCGCCATTGATATTGGGCGCCCAGGGCCACGGACCGGGTCACCGCTGCTGTGACACCACATCCCCCCGACACCGGCCCGGTGCCGAGTACCCCATGGCCCTGGGTGGAGCGAGGGCGACCCACAACGTGCGCACATAGCCTAACAGCGTTGTTTCTGCTCGCAGGTTCCAGCAGTAATCACATGGCCCCTTTACTCATATGCAATTTTCATACTTACAGACCCGTGACAACTAGTTTTTCTTTCTGCTTCTCTCAGTTTTTCACTGAACATTGAGGCTATGTGCACACGTAGCGGAACTCTTGCCGAAGTTACCGCGAGAATTCCAGAATTCCATTCCGCGGGAAAATCGCACTTTAAATTCCCGCGGAAAAACTAACGATTTGCTAGTGTAATTAGCTTGCAGAATGCTAGCATTTTCCAAGCGATCTGTAGCATCGCTTGGAGAACTGATTAACAGGTTGGTCACACTCGTCAAACATAGTGTTTGACGAGTGTGACCAACTTTTTACTATTGAGGCTGCCTATGCAGCATCAATAGTGAAAGATATGATGTTAAAAATAATTTAAAAAAAATAAAAAATGGTGTTATATTCACCTTCCGGCGTCCCGCGCAGCCTTCCCGGGCCTCAGCGATGCTTCCGTTCCCAGTAATGCCTTGCGAGACCTTAGATGAAACCGCAGTCTCACGATAATGTAGCGGTCTCGCAAGGAATAGGGACTGCTACAAAATCGTGAGACCGCGACGCCATCAAAGGTCTCGCATGGCATTATTGGGAACGGAAGCATCGCTGAGGCCCGGGAAGGCTGTGTGGGATGCCGGAAGGTGAATATAACACCATTTTTTATTTTTTATTCTATTTTTTACAGGGTTATGGCACCCACAGCCCGGAGGACAGTCTCCTCTCCTCCGGACCGTGAGTACCATCCGCCAATGTTCTGCTTACTTTTTGCATGGTGTGCACAGCCACATGCGGGAAGTAAGTGGAACAATGCAATCCTATGGGTGCGGGATTGCCGCGATTCCGCAAAATAATGAGCATGCTGTGTATTTTTCCGTGATGCGATTCCGCCGCTGGAGAATCCGCAGCATTAGCACAGCATTGTGGAATCCCATAGGATTGCATGGGATGCTGTTTTTTTGTGTTTTCGCGGCAAAATTGCGCATTAAAAAACACTGCAAAAACGCAAAATAAAAATGCGACGTGTGAACGCAGCCTAAAAGAATTAGGGAGAGCAGCTCGTCGGCACAAGACTATGGCCGGAGTCACACTTAATGAATGAAAAATCGGTCTGATTCTCTCGGCCTAGAGTCGCACAAATGTTCTGCGTATGGTCATCCATGTGTAATGAGTTTGCAATGCGATGATGCAATTTTCTCGCACCTGTGTATCCGTATGACATCCGTATGGCTTTACATTTCTCACTGATTTTACCCATTGACTTTAATGGCTCAATAGGCTGCTATGAGGAAAATGTCGCAAGCTACATAGATGGTTCATGTGGTGTCCGATTTTTCTCACACCCATAGGCTTGCATTGGTGAGACTCGGCCGATATACGCGTACAATCGCAGCATGCTGCGATTTCTCTATCACGTAGAATACGCCCAAAAAAAAAAATGGTGATGGGAGCTGCCCCATAGATTAACAGTGGTCCGAATGCTATGCAATGTTTTATCATATAGCACTCGTCCGTATTCAACACTAGTGTGATTCCGGCCTTAATGTGCAAATCTCATATGTGTTTTGGAACTGAATTTTTACTCCTAGTGCCTGAAAACCTAGATACACCTCTTCCCTCACCTCCTATCCCCACACTAGAAAAGCCTAAAATGGCCCTGCTTTGCCAGCCTTCAACTTTTATACTGGCTGAAATAGTCCCCTTTGATTGGTTAGGCTAGATCAAGTGATGAGATAGTTACAGGTATTTATATAATCATTATGCTTTGCTTATATAGCGCTATCCTATGCCACGGTGCTTTACATATATTATCATCACGGTCCCTAATGGGGCTCACAATATAAATCCCCTATCAGTTTGTCTTTGGAGTGTGGGAGGAAATCATAGAACCCGGAGGAAACCCACGCGAACACGGGGAGAACATGCAAACTTCTTGCAGATGTTGTCCTCGGTGGAATTTGAACCCAGGCTGCAGTGCTTACCACTGAGATGCCAACAGACATTATGAGGAGCACACACAGCTGCATAGTATCTGAAGCAGAAGATGCTTCAGGAAAATGTTGGCAATGTTTTTTCTTAAAGCGTCTTTTCTGACTTGTTTTGGATGTCTTCTGCTCAGCTTTGCGTTTAGAGGAGGATTAGGAGAGTTCCTGCTCAGTTTCTTTCTTCACCTTGGAAAACTCAGCGGCTATAGAGAAGTCCCTTGACGTGGATTTTGAAGAGGTTCATCTTCACAATCCACATCAAAGAGTGAAGCATTTTTGGAGTGCAACTGCTTCAAAATCTACATCTAATGACTCTGAGTGAACCTTCCATTAGGAGGTAGACAAAAATGACACACAAAAGCTTATAGTTTCACATACATCAATTTTTCCAATCATATTTTCATGCATTTTTCTTTGATATAGATTCTGCAGCCAGATGTTACATGAAAGATCACAGTGAAATATAAAGTATATTACAAACAATTCATTTTTCTTTGTATAGTTTTTTCCTAGCATTTTGTTGAACTTTTGGTTAGTGGCTGTCACACTCACGCCGACTGGTGGGCGTGAGCCAGGGGGGTTGTGGCCCCACTGTGCCACAAACCAGACCACCCTGGAAGGGGCGTGACTAAGACAGCTGCTTTGGTTTTCACTGGAGCCTCTGATGGAGAGGTCAGGTTTGGGCGGCAGGCAGCTGCCAGGTGCCACTCCAGGGTAGTGTCTGGCTGTGACTGCTGATCCCACTTGGGGAGACAGTACGGGCGACAGGCACGAGTAGCAGACAGGCAGGTGAGCACGGCGGGCACGTCTGAGACACAGGTAGGCGGGCACGGCTGAGATACTGGCAGACAGGCATGGCTGAGAAACAGGCAGGCAGGCACAGCTGAGACACAGGCAGGCGGGCACGGCTGAGACACTGGCAGGCGGGTACGGCTGAGACACTGGCAGGCACGGCTGAGACACAGACAGGGACCAACTGAAAAGGCACAGGGACACGGGCAGAAAGTAGTGGTGTATGGAATAGGTAGGGTCCCGCTCACACAGCGGGTGCAGGCACTAGCACTGATGGGAAGGAATGGTGTATGGAGGAACAGATAGGGTCCTGTTTACACAACGGGTGCAGGTACTGGTACTGACAGGAAGGAATGGTGTATGGAGGAACAGGCTTGGACCTGTTCACACAGAAGGAGAACTGCAAGGCTGCAGAGAAGAGCTGTAGAGCAGCAAGAGGCTCTGCAGCAGCAGAACCAGAACAAAGCAGAACTGCAAGAGTAAGGAGCACAGGCAGAGCTGCAAGAGTATAGAGCGGGCAGAGCCGCAAGAGTACAGAGCGGGCAGAGCCGTGGGTCACCCTTCCAGGGCCATAGGGTACTCGGCACCGGGTCGGCGTCGGCGGGATGTGTCACAGCAGCGGTGACCCAGTCCGTGGCCCTGGGCGCCCAATGTAAAAAGGGGAGATTGGAAATGATGGAATAGTTTGTGACGCCACCTGTGGTGTTCGGCAAGTGAGGTGTTAAGCCGACGCTGCATGCAGATCCTCTGGGACTGGTGGTGTGGTGCAGCCAAGATGGTGTAGCTCCCCACAGGTGGAGCTGTAGTCCCAGGGCAGTGTAGATGTAGGGGTAGAGGAGAGGCACAAGTGGTGTAGAAGCTGGTACCCAGATGTAGTGGTGCTGGGTGCGTTGGCGCAAGAATGAATGGAGGACACCAGGGCTTGTAGTTCCAAAGCTTTACTCACAGTCTGTAGTACACACAGGTGCCTGCCTCCGTGCCGTGTCCTCCGGGTCAGGGACTCAATCAACCTCCAGGCCAGATGGAATACTCCCTTCCAATGCTCCACCAATATGTGCCTTTCTGAACGTCTCTTCTTATAGCGCCTTTAAGTGTGAAGTACTCCTAGTACTGAGTTACACTGGATTGCCTCCTGACAGATGTTCCAAAGAACTCTACTTGTACGGCAGACAGCTGTAGCATACTTCGGGGACTCCTTACTCCTGAGTCCCGGCTCACTATCCAAGATGCTGCTGTGCCCCCAAGTCTTAGATGGGAGTAGTGCATTTACAGCTCACTACTCCACCGGTGTCTGCTATAGAACCATTACTGTCCATACAACCTCGGGGACCGGGCCCCGGCCTTGCGCTTAGAACTTCTAGGCAGGGTTCTTCCTCTAACCCATGTCCTCTGTTCCCTTTTACTCCTACATTCCGTACTAATCTCTCCTTCTCATGGAAGATCAGGTTTCGGTTCAATATCTTTCTCCTTCGTTCCTTTCCCGTGCCAGCAGACCCAGGTCACTGAGATCTGCTGCAGCACCTCCTTCCTCCATCCCACTCCCAGGGATCTTCTTTCCTCACTCCTCTCTGAGTGACTCTCTGACTGACCTCTAATCCTAAACCCTCCAGCTCTTTTATGTATTCTAACTCCACCCGCCTCCCAGCACGTTTTGTGTTCCAAGCAGGGAGCAACCAAAGGTGCTCTGCTACACTCCAAGCAGGGAGCTGCAATGTGGCTTTGCTGAACTACCGTGTTGTGTGGGATGCAGGTGTTGGAGAGTGGTCAGGAGCTTCCAACTTACCTGGATGGTGGGGCACCACACCTCAGGAGGAGGTGCAGTACCTCTGTGGCGACTGAGCCTCAGGGGCGCCACAGCCGCAAGAGTGCAGAGCACAGGCAGAGCCGCAAGAGTGCGGAGCACAGGCAGAGCTGCAAGAGTATGGAGCACAGGCAGAGCCGCAAGTGTGCGGAGCGCAGGCAGAGCCGCAAGTGTGCGGAGCACAAGCAGAGCTGCAAGAGTGTGGAGCACAAGCAAAGCCGCAAGAGTGCGGAGCACAAGCAGACAGAGGACACAAGGAAAGACACAGCAGGGAAAGGAGTCACAGACAAGGAGACTGACAGAGAGCGGTAGGACTGAGTTCAAACAAGGTAAAGGTACGAGACAAGGTACAGGAACAAAGACACAGGGAACCGGATATTCTGCCTCCTGGATGGCGGCAAGGACAAGTACAAGACAAGGTCAGGAGTAATAAGAGTCAGTGATAAGCGGTCATACAGGACTGGTTCATCCTGAAAGGGGACCCAGTTCTGACGAAGCATTTTCCCCCTTGACCTAGAACGGTATTCCGCAGAAACCGCACGTTACGGAACCTTGTTGCACCAAGCAACACCATCTTGAGTTCAGGCTCCCTATCCTCTCTCCCAATTTCTCTGAACCCTGGTTGCTATGCATGTAGAGCCCCCAAATGTCTCTGCTACACCTCCATTTTAAATGGGGTACATGAATTTAAATCCAACACTACAGTTACCTAATATAAAATCAATTTTCATGTTAACTGTCAATCTATTTTTGTGGTATACTTAATTGAATGTGGTTGCGGCCTACAGTATGTAGGTCGAACCATACAAACGATGCATGCTAGATTGAACAAGCATCGATAGAATATCCAAAATGGCTTTCTCCTGCACAGCCTTTCTAAACATTTTTTAACTGTGCATCAAAAAAATCCCAAAACTTTGAAACTAACGATTATTGACCACATACCTGATACCGTGGCTGATCGCTTCAACAGTTTAATCAATAAAGCTTTTGGATATTCAAGCTTGGCACACTTGCCTTTGAAGGTCTGAATTTAACTATTGATAAAGTGACCAGATAACTATTTGCCTTTTCATCATCAGTGCGTTTCACCTAGATGCTATTGTTTACATGCTTTTATTATTAATATGGGTTCTCGCTTTTTTATTGGTCTTTTTACTGGTCTACTAACCTGTTAATAATTTTATTTATTTTTATCTATATTATTTTATTGCTCCTTTTTGCACATTTTATACATTTAAAACTTGTTTACCTCATGCTGTTTTATCTCACGTTTTATATAGGTTGTTTTATATTTTTTTATTATAATATATGATGTCATCTTGTCATAACATGTGACTATCATAACATGTGACTGTTTTGACTGTTGTGATTGGCTGCTTCCCATTTAAATACCCCATCCCCTATGTCATTAATAAACTTCCACCTGATGAAGACGGATCCTCCGTCGAAACGCGTTGTGGTTTAACCCCATCTCTTGTCTGAGTCTCTTCCCTGCGCTCCTAAGACCGTTTCCAATTTCTCAAAGGTCAGGAGTAATAGCACAGAGACCAGGATATTCTGCCTCCTGGAGGGTGGACAGACAGGTACAAGGCAAAGACTCAAGAGAAGGAGAAACACAGAATAAGACCTGGCAACTCAGCAGCAAGACACTAACTGAGTTTAGACATTTGCACAGGCAAGTTCCACTGGGTGGAGCTGCCCTAAATACCAGAGGGCTCCTGGTAATTGGTCAGGGACACATTAAACAGGTGCACCCTGATTCCATAAGAACCAGAGAGTTCTGGCACCTCCCCGCTATGCACACAGCCAGGAAACATGCAGAGAGCAGGCAGGAAGCAAGAGGTACACAGCATGGAGCTGGCAGCAGACAGAAGTCACAGTATGGCCTGGAGCAGTGAGTAAGTTGGTGTATGGGGGATGGGAGGCCATGCAGTGATGCCAGCAGGGTTGTTACAGTGGCATTTTTCATTGACCTTTTTCATGCCATTTTCCATGAGTGTGCTGGATCCTATTTTCATCCATTTGGGTCCATGTGTCCATTTTTGCCATAAGAGTACCACTTGCTTTGTTGTAGGCAGCAAAAATTAAAATCCAAGCTTCTCCTACCTATTACATTGCAAAATAAAAAGAGCTAAAATGACACACAGATGGCATTCATGCGATTTTCGTTTTTATCACGAACTCGTTGAATTAAATTGGCGAATTTGATCCATTACATTTCTCCATTTTTTTTTTGGCAGATCTTTGGTGTACACTAAAACATAAACATGTGGACAGCCTTCTAAGCTATAATGTGTGTATTTTTTATCTGTGAAAAATGAAGGGCCCAATTCTTTATTGCATTTGTGGCTGTTTTTCTTGTCTAGTTTTTGATGTTTTTCGCCTGTTTTTTATTTGCACCTTTTTTTAAGTCCATTTTAATTATGTTTGCTTTTTTGTTTCTGTTTTTTCCTGTTTTATTTTTTTTAATGGAAAATAAACAGATTTTTTTTCTAAAAATATTAATTTAAAATATTTTTTTTTTAGTGGAATTAGCTAAACCACTACATATTTACAACAGTATTTTTCACTTGTCACTTACAGACAGAAGATTGACTTTATAGGATCAGACTTGCCAGGCAGCAACTTTATGAATACTTTTCACATTCCCTGCATTTCTAAAGGAGGCCCCAGTCTACTAAACATATCTGCCATGTTTTGTAATAATTCATATACTGTGTGTTCTGCAATACAGAGCAACGTGTTGTAATTGTAAATGTGTATAATGTATAATATATGTGACTTGTGTAAAAGAACGACAGCTAGCTATGGTAAAGCGCTGTTCAAACTTGAATTGGTGATTCCATTGAGGTTTCCGTCAGTTTTTACAGCATGCAATTTATTTGCATTATTACTATTATAAAAATGGACAAAAGTAAAATAGAGCTCACAATGCACTTTATTATAGTTTGTAACTAGTGATGGGCGAGCCCCTGGATGTTTGGGTCTGGCGGGTTCGCCAGAACAATTTGAAAAAAGTATGGTTCAGGTACCAGAACAGTACTCAAACCCGGACTCCAATCAGAAGAATGGGGAGCCCTAACTTCCAGTGTTTGCAAAGCTGTCATGTGCATGACAGCGCGGCAAACACTGCCTCTCATGGGTGGTAAGGTTAATATCACCGGTCAGAGAGCTGCGGCTCCCACCCTGTAAGTTGAGCCCGTAGCTGTGATCGGAGGTAAAAAGATTACCTCCGATCACAGGCGTCGGATGATGGGACTACTATTCCCATCTACCTATGCCTGCTGGAGGCTGGTATTCTCAGGCTGGTAAGGGGCCATGGATATGGGGCCCCCCAAACCTAAAAACAGCACCCTGCAGTCACCTAAGTAAAGGCACATCTATTAGATACGCCAATTCTGGCAGTTTGCTTGGCTCTTCCCACTTTCGCTGTGGTGGTGCCAAGTGTAGTTCATATTTGTGGGGTTAACATCACCTTTCTATTGTCCGGTGATATTAAGCCCATTGACTAATAATGGAGAGAAGCCTATAAGACACCTATCCATTACTAATTCTATAGTTATATTTTAAATAAGCACAGAATAAAGTCCTTTATTTGCAATAAAAAAACTTTTACTTTTTTTATTTAAGAATAACAAACACAGTTAAGCCCCCGTCACACATAGCGATCTCACTAGCGAGATCGATGTGTGTGACACTAACCAGCGACCGGCCCCCCTGCCGGGTATCGCTGATCATCCTGGAATAGCCAGGACATTTTTTTGATCGCTGGTCTCCCGCTGGCCAGTATTCATCGCTGCGTGTGACAGGCGGGAGATCAACGATCAGCACGCTGGTAACTAAGGTAAATGCAGGGTTTCTAAGCACCGCGCGGTGCTTAGAAACCCGATGTGTACCTTAGTTACCAGCGCGCTGATGCAGGGAGCTGGTAACCAAGGTACATGTCAGGTTTCTAAGTGACGCACGCCGCTTAGAAACCCGATGTGTACCTTAGTTACCAGCTCCCTGCATCAGCGCGCTGGTAACTAACGTACACAGCGACGCCGCACGCTCGGCGTCGCTGGTGCTGATCGCTGGTGAAGCTGCCTGTTTGACAGCTCACCAGCGATCATGTAGCGACTCACCAGCAATCCTGACAAGTTCATATCGTTGTCGGGATCGCTGGTGTTTCACTATGTGTGACGGGGCCTTTATACTCACCTAACGCCCATTCTATTGAAGCCATGATCTGCTGTAAAAAAAAAATAAAATAAAAAACAGCCATATCCCACAGCTGTCCAACATTCTGTCCCACGCTATAATCCATGTCTGGGATTAATAGTTTTCAACTTGGATGGTGCCAAGATGTGACCGTCCAGACTAAAAACCACTGGAGAATGAGCTGCTGCAAGCACAGCCTCAGCGACTGGCGGTGATATCATCGAGGAGCCTTATAGACGCCTCTCCATTACTAAGCCATGGGCTTGATGTCACCGGACAATACAAAGGTGACATCAACCCTATAAATATGAACCTCACTTGCCACCGCCACAGAGCAAGTGGGAAGAGCCGGGCAAAGAGTTTGAATTGGCCTAATAGATACGCTGCTATTTTTAGGCTGTGGGGGGCAATATCCATGGTCCCTTACCAATCTGAGAATACCAGCCCCCAGCTGTCTGTTTTAGCTTGGCCAAAAATAGGGGGGGCTCCACAGCGTTTTTTAAAATGATTTATTTCAATAATTTTTAAAAAATGGTATGGGAACCCCTCTATTCTTGATAACCAGCCTTGCTACAGCTGACAGCTGAGGGTTACAGCCCGCAGCTAGCAGTTTTGCCTGGCTCTTTATAAAAAATACAGGGGAACCACGCCATTTTTTTTTTTCAAATTTATTTATTTATAGCGCAGACCCATCTGATAAATACTCCCATCAGCTACCGCCTGCTCCTGCTGTTATTAATGGCAGTAGGCGGTGTGGCTGATGGAAGTAGTAGACCCATCAGCTGATGCCTGTGATTGGAGGTAAACGTTTTACTTCCGGTCACAGCTGCGGGCTCACACTGTCATCTGACAGCATGGGAGCAGTGGGTCTCTGACCGGTAGTAATGATTTTACCGCCAGTCAGAGCTGACGGTATTTCTCATGCTGTCATGCAAATGACAGTGAGAGAAACACACAGTGTTTGGAGTGCTGAACCCGGACAGTAACACAGACTTACTGGAAAAGTCCATGTTCAGTTCCATGCCCAAACAGTAGGTGTTCGGTACGGACCCAGAACTTTACTATTCGGGTTTACCCATCTCTATTTGTAACGTCTTTTATTTGATGTAAAGTAGATCCACTAGCGTGACTTCCAATTTTTTTATTTTTCTTAGATACAAGTGCTTCTCACTAAATTAGAATTTCATCAAAAAGTTAATGTATTTCAGTTCTTCAATACAAAAAGTGAATCTCATATATTATATAGTCATTACACACAGAGTGATGTATTCCAAGTGTTTATTTCTGTGACTGTTGATGATTATGGCTTACAGCCAATGAAACACAAAAGTCATTATCTCAGTAACTTAGAATAATTAACAAAAAACACCTGCAAAGGTTTCCTAAGCCTTTAAAAAGGTCCCTTAGTCAGTTTCAATAGCTCCACAATCATGGGAAAGACTGCTGACCTGACAGATGTCCAGATGGCAGTCACTGACACACTCCACAAGGCGGGCAAGCCACAAAAGGTCATTGCTAAAGAAGCTGGCTGTTCAGATAGTGAGTGCTGTATCCAAGCTTATTAATGGGAAGTTGAGTGGAAGGATAAAGTGTGGTAGAAAAAGGTGCACAAGCAACCGGGATAATTGCAGCCTTGAAATGATTGTTAAGAAAAGGCCATTCAAATATTTGGTGCAGATTCACAAGGAGTGGACTGCTGCTGGAGTCATTGCTTCAAGAGCCACCACACACAGACGTATCCAGGACATGGGCTACAAGTGTGGCATTCCTTGTGTTAAGCCTCTCATGACCAATAGACAATGCCAGAAGCTTCTTACCTGGGCCAAGGAGAAAAGGAACTGGATTGTTGCTCAGTGGTCCAAGGTGTTGTTTTCAGATGAAAGTAAATTTTGCATTTAATTTGGAATTCAAGGTCCCAGAGTCTGGAGGAAGAGTGGAGAGGCCACAATCCCAGCTGCTTGAGGTCTAGTGTGAAGTTTCCACAATCAGTGATGGTTTGGGGGAGCCATGTCATCTGCTGGTGTAGGTCCACTGTGTTTTATCAAGACCAAAGTCAGCGCAGCCGTCTACCAGGAAATTTTAGAGCACTTCACGCTTCCCTCTGCCGACAAGCTTTTTGGAGATGGAAATGTCATTCTCCAGTAGGACTTGGCACCTGTCCACACTGCCAAAAGTACCAATACCTGGTTTACAAATAACAGTATCACTGTGCTTGATTGTCCAGCAAACTCGCCTGACCTTAACCCCATAAAGAATCTATGGGGTATTATCAAGAGGACGATGAGAGACACCAGACCCAACAATGCAGATGAGCTGAAGGCTGCGATCAAAGCAACCTGGGCTTCCATAACCCCTCAGCAGTGCCACAGGCTGATCGCCTCCATGCCACGCCGCATTGATGCAGTAATTGATGCAAAAGGATACCTGACCAAGTATTGAGTGCATTTACTGAACATACATTTCAGTAGGCCAGCATTTCGGATTTTAAAATCATTTTTCAAGCTGGTGTTATAAAGTATTCTAATTTAATGAGACAATGACTTTTGGGTTTTCAATGGCTGTAAGCCATAATCATCAACATTAACAGAAATAAACATTTGAAATACCGTATTTTTCGGACTATAAGACGCACCGGACCATAAGACACACCCCAAATTTTCAGAGGGAAAATAGGGAAAAAAATAATAATGTGTCAAATGGGGGTCCGTCTTACAGTCCGAATTCATCTTACCAGGGAAGGGATCCGGCACAGGAGGAGGAGTGGTCACAGGGGTCATTCAGTGGTCCAGGCTGGTGCAGTGGCGGCGGCTCTGTGCTGGGGCACTGTGCTGGGGCAGGTGGGCTATGCTTGGGCAGGTTGGTTGTGCTGGGGCTGGTGGGCTGTGCTGGGGCACTGTGCTGTGCTGGGGCAGGTGTGCTGTGTTGGAGCAGGTGTGCTGTGCTGGGGCAGCTGGGCTGTGCTGGGGAAGGTAGGCTCTGTGGTGTGGTGGCTGCGGGCTGTGCTCCGGTGCAGGGGCTTCAGCTCCGATGCAGGAGCAGCGGCTCCGCTGGCATTTCCTCAAAGCCCAGAGGCCCCCACACATCCGTTGCTGCCATGTTGCGGTGGCCTCCAGGAATATGGACGCCGGGAACATGGCCGCCGGTCCGGGGACGGCGCATGCTCAGGTTCAGATCTCGTCGCGAGATCTCGGGAGACGAGATTCAATTCTCGGCGGAGCCCCCCACGGAGCACAGAGAGCCGCTGCCCCTGCACTGGAGCACAGCCCGCCGCCACCACCACACCACAGAACCCCGTGGCACCCACACTAGCCACCAGCCATGGTCACAAGTGAGTATATTGCGACCATAAGACGCACCCCCCACTTTCCCCCAAAATTTTGGGGGAAAAAGTGCGTCTTATGGTCCGAAAAATAGGGTAGATCACTCTGTTTGCAATGACTCTATATATGAGTTTCACTGTTTGTCTTTAAGAACTGAAATAAATTAACTTTTTGATGATATTCTAATTTTGTGAGAAGCACCTGTATATATTTGGAATGCTGGGGATGCATTTTTGGCCATTCCTCTTTGAAAATTAAAAAAAAATAAATAAATACAAATCTGGAATTAAGCACAATATTATTTTATCAATGCAAAAAAAAGTCATTCTAATTAGAAACATGTATACCCCTTTCAGCATCTTCACTCATTCATCACTAGTTCTAGCCTTTTCACTTCTTGTGGATAGGCAGCAAAAATAAAAGCAACCAATAAGCTACATTTATACTGGAAGATAAATGTGAACGAGCATCTCACAATAATCTTTCAGTGTTAAAAGGCTGCTGATCACCCAATTAAAGAGGGGAATTATTTTATTTGGGTAAGCCTGCTGTGGCAAACCTGTTAGATCATGCCAGGAGCATGGTCTAAGAGGCTTCAGTCAGTGCAGCACCGACAGGTATAATGCATTGCAATGCTGGTGCTTTGCAATGCATTATACAAGATATCAGAGTAATGAAAGCTAAAGTTCCATAGAGTTATTAAGTAAGAACATTTTTAAAAAGTTTTCAAAAATTGTAACAATATTTAAAAATAATAAAAAAAATCACAAAATAAAAATAAAAAATGAAACAAAATATTATAAAAATAAATATATTTATGTAAAAACAAAAAGAAGTACACATATAGGGTATTGCAGCGTCCGTCCGTAACAACCCAAACTATAAAACTGTCACACTAGTTAACTCCTTCAGTGTGTATGTAAAAAAAATGCTTTTTCATCATGCTGCTGAACAAAAAGTGGAATAAAACGCAATCAAAAAGTCAAATGTAAATAAAAATGGTATCACTGAAAACGTCATTTTGTCCCACAAAAAACAAACTGCCACACAGCTGCGTCAGATAAGAAATAAAAACGTTATAGCTCTCAGAATATAGCTGTGCAAAAACAATTCTTTTTTCTCTAAAATAGTTTTCATTGTATAAAATCACCAAAACATAAAAAAATATAAATCTGGTATCGCTGTAATCGTACTGACCGGAAGCTGTTTTATCACTTTTACCATATTGAGAACGGCATAAAAATACATTTCCTAAAAGCATCAACTTGTCACGCAAGAAACAATTTCCTCACATGACTCTGTCAGCAGAAATATAGAAAAATTATAGTTCTCAAAATATGTTGATGCACAAACTAGTTTTTGAAAAAAAGTGTCTTTTAGTGTGCGACAGCAGCCAAACATAAAAAACTATATAAATCTGGTATCTCTAGAATCTCACCGACCAGAAGAATAAAGTCGTCTATTCATTTATACCGCACAAGGAACAGCGTAAAAGAAAAATAAAACCAATTCTACCATTGATTTGTTAATTTTGCATCTCAAACATTGCAGCAAGGCTCCGCTCACATTTATCCTGCGCCTTTCACTGAGCGCTTACATCGGAGTTTCCATATAAAGCTGTGAAATATGCGATTCAAACAGAACTCAAGATGGATGATTCCCTATAATGAGGCAGATGGAGGTACTGTGGGCTCCGTCTGTTAGGGCTGGCGGAACGCACCAAATTATAAATAATAGTAGGTGCGTTCACAGCCCGGGGTCCACCGTGCAGAGGTGGTACACTGCTGCTAGGTAATGGCGGAAGAATAGAGCGGCGTGAAAACAGTCACACGTGGGTTACGTCACCCAGTGTGAACAGGAGCGAACTCTGTTGACTCACAGAGCCGCACAGCCGCTGAACGCAAATACTGGAGCCTGTTTAGCTCACAGAGCCCGGCCAAAAAGCGCACAGAAAGCGGCCACAGAACTCTACCCCAAGGACACGGGGTTAGAGTTCCTCTAGGCCCTCTGAGCGCACGGCGTCGCTGCCGCACACGCCGCTATAGACGCTGGCTACGGAGTGTGGAGCACGTGCACCGTGGCGTGCCGAGTCACTGATGGGGACTAATGCCTGACTCCGACTCTGCCCTACCTACACCTAAGCCTGGACGCTAGCAGGCTAGGCTGCACAACACATGCATACCAAGGGTAGGGGTTTCATAATGAGTCAGTCACCAGAGACATTCATACGTGCATACATCACTCACTCCTCATGGTCTGAAAATACAGAGTATCGTAGCGCATGGCCGAGCGGCCATGCGAACCTTTTATAGCTGCGAGCGTCCGGGACCTTCCTGGCTTCTCGGATGGGCCAATCCGAACAGGAGCAGGACCTGAGCACCTGACCTTCGATCTCCAATGGGAGATCACTCCACGGGCATGCTCAGTGGCCCAAAATGAGGACTTAGTGTCATGATCCAGGACAGGGTTTCGCTTTGGCCCGTCCTGATCAGACTGGGGGTTAATTGTTCCGCCTCTCTCTGGCAGAGGGCGGCTATTGAATGCTCACTGGACCTAGGTCCAGTGTCAGTTATACTCCTGCCCTCGGCTGAGTTAGTTGACCTTGTGCGTACGTGTGCCTTGCGTCTGATATCTTGCTTGCTTGTTTGGTTTTGATCCGGTTCTGTCCCTGTTACGAGTTCTGCCTGTCCCTCTTGTACTGCGCTACCTCTCGTGTATGACTCTCTGCTTGTGACCCGACTTCTCTCTGCTCATCCCCTTGGTACCACATCGCCCTCTTGTGTATGACCTTTGGCTTTGTCTGACCACCCGTCTGTTTGTCCCTCCTGTGCCTCGTTTGCCCGTACTGTGTGTGACCTCCGTTTTGCCTGACTCTGAGTTGTTGTATGGTGTCCTGTCATCTCTGAAAGCAGGACGCTAAGCCCCTCCCCCTTGCAGTCATGACCATAGGTCCTGTGCCAGCTTGCTAACTTCAGTGTCCTCAGGTCCTGTGCATCTTTACTTTCCGGCGCTGACAGGATCCTGACACCGATAGTTTGAAGCACGCATTGTCACCTCTGCTGCCCTGCTCCACAGATATCTTTTAGCACTGTTTCTGTACTCAGGACATGCGCACTGGCTCAGTGATCAAGTGTAGTGCGGTGTTCCTGACATTATAACTGACCATTACCATTTTTTTTTCTCTGCTCCCGTTCTCCTGTGTATGTGATGGATCCTATGCACGCTCTTTCTGAGCAGGTATAGCACCTGACTCAGATGTCTCAGAAACTCCTTGGAGAACAACGAGTCCTGGCTCAGTCTCAGCAGCTGATCGCTGACACTTTGCAGGGGGTATTCTCATCGGAGGCTCGGGATGTTACATTAATTTCCCCTGAGTCTCCTGTTAAGTTACCGGATACCTTTTCTGGAGATAAAAAGAAGTTCAGAGTTTTCAAGGAGGGCTGTAAGCTTTTTTTCATTGAGACCACACTCTTCTGGGGATGAAGGTCAGAGAGTGGGGGTCATTATGTCTCTGTTAAGGGGAGCCCCCAAGCTTGGGCTTTCTCACTTTCGACCACGGCCCCTGAGCGTATGAATGTGGATGCATTTTTTGAGGCCCTGGGGCATATTTGTGATGACCCTGATCAGATGCGTATGGCTGAGGACATGGTGATGAGTGTGTCAGGGGAAGCACTCAGCCGAGTGGTTTTGTTCAGAGTTCAGGTGCTGGGCTGCTGAGGTCTGCTGGAATGATGCCGCCCTCCAGGGTTTGTTCCGTAGAGGCCTGTCTGAACATCTAAAAGATTCCTTGGCTCTCCACCCTCCACCTGATTCCTTGGAGGAGGCTATGACACAGGCCGTCCGAATGGATCACAGGCTATGGGCGAGGGGAGTGACCGTTATTCTCCCAAAGAAGGGGAGCCTGTCCTACATTGGAAACCATGGAGATGGGAACCATCGACCTCAAAGGGAACGAAAGGAGACAACGGCACGTGGGAAAATGTTGTTTTCACTGTGGCGATGCTGGACATTGGAAAAAGGATTGCCTCTCACGTCCACTGACCAACAAGCAACTGAGCCTGGATGATTGTCGTGGAGGTCACCCAGGCTCTCAGGTACCCTTTTCGGCCTTTTCAAAAATGTTGTTGCAAGAGGAACTTTGTTGTGGGAGTGTCTCTGCATCCACTTCTGCCTTCGTGGATTGCGGATCATCATTGAACTTTATTGACTCTGACTTGGTGGCCAGGTGTAAGTTAGAGACAGTTAGGTTGGAGACTCCTATTCACATTGTTGCCATTGACAAAACACCACTGGTTAGGAATAACGTTATGTTTTGTACTGAAGAGTTTCTCCTTAAAGTGAGTTCCTTACACCAGGAGCACATTTCATGTTTTGTGATGGACAACCTGCCTGCGGGACTGGTGTTGGGGTTCCCCTGTGTACAATTGCATAATCCTGTGATTAATTGGGAATCTCGGGACATTGTTAAATGGGGTCCCTATTGTTCTGAAAAATGTCTTGTTATGGTGTCTGTGTCGTCCGTGGGTCTGGAAGGTATTCCAGAGTGCCTGAAAGACTATACGGACGTTTTCTCCGAAAAAGAGGCTGAGGTTTTACCACCACACCGCCCATTTGATTGTGCCGTTGACCTGGTTCCAGGTGCTAACTTGCCCAAAGCCCGCTTGTATAACCTTTCGGGTCCAGAACGGGCCGCGATGAAAGAATATATTTCCAAGAGTCTCCGTAAGGGACACATTCGTCCTTCTGTTTCTCCCGTGGCGACGGGGTTCTTTTTTGTAAAGAAAAAAGATGGTGGTTTACGTCCATGCCTCGATTTTCGTGAGTTAAATAAGATAACTGTGAGGAATACGTATCCCCTTCCACTTATTCCTGATTTATACAACCAGTTGTCCGGAGCAAAGTGGTTTTCAAAGTTAGATCTACGGGGAGCGTATAACCTTATCCGAGTCCGGGACAGAGATGAGTGGAAAACCGCTTTTCTCACTACTGAAGGGTTGTTTGAAAATTTGGTCATGGCTTTCGGCCTGACCAATGCTCCAGCGGTTTTCCAAAATTTCATTAATCATGTGTTCTCTGATTTCATTGGACGTTTTATGGTGGTATATTTGGATGACATATTAATCTACTCTCCTGAGAAACAGGCTCACATTGGTCAAGTTCGGGCAGTTCTCCAAAGGCTCCGGGAGAACTGTCTCTTTGCTAAATTAGAAAAATGCTTCTTTTTCATCCAAGAACTGTCTTTTCTGGGGTTCATTGTGTCTGCTGAAGGGTATCGCATGGATCCTAATAAGGTGCAGGCCATTGTCGAGTGGGTTCAACCTTGTGATTTGAAGGCTCTGCATCGTTTCCTAGGATTCGCCAATTACTACCGTAAATTTATAAGGGGGTTCTCACAGGTGGTTAAACCCCTCACAGACATGACTCAAAAGGGGGCCGATATCAAGAATTGGTCAACCGCAGCGGTAGCGGTGTTTCAGTTTTTAAAAAAATGTTTCATGTCTGCCCCGGTTCTTATTCAACCGGACCCGTCTGAACCATTTATTGTTGAGGTAGACGCCTCAGAGGTGGGGGTGGGGGCGGTATTGTCCCAGGGACCCGCCACTTTGACCAATTTGAGACCTTGCGCCTTTTTCTCGAAGAAGTTCTCCGCTGCAGAGAGAAACTATGATGTGGGGAATCGAGAACTTCTGGCCATAAAGTTGGCCTTGGAAGAATGGAGGCATTTTTTGAAAGGGGCTGTCCATCCTATAACCGTAATTACGGACCACAAAAACCTAGCTTACATTGAGTCAGCCAAAAGGTTGACTCCCAGACAGGCTAGATGGTCACTTTTTTTTTCCCGATTCAACTTCTCGATCACTTTTCGGCCAGGATCTAAAAATGTCAGAGCGGATGCCTTGTCACGCAGTCTAGATCCGGTGTCCCCCCCGGAACCTCCATCCTCCATTCTTCAGCCTGGGGTGGTGGTGGCAGATATTTCTAATATGTTGGAACGGGACATTCGGGAAGCTCAGTCTCTTGCACCTCCGACTAACCCGGTGGCTTTTCAGTTGCGGATCCCAAATGTTTTCCATAGGGCCCTTTTGAAACCTGTGAGGTCCGGTGGGGAGGGATCATCAGCTTCCCCACACCGGTTTTGGTAGACAGGCAGTCGGAGTATGAGGTGGAACGAATTGTCGACTTCAGGTTGGTCCGTCGTGCTCTTCAATATGTGGTACATTGGAAAGGCTACGGTCCTGAAGAATGGTCGTGGGTTCCTGCTCGATCGGTCCATGCGGATCGGTTGGTCCGGGCCTTTCACGCCAAGTACCCTGAGAGACCTGGGGGTCCGGTGGCCCCCCATTGAGAGGAGGGTACTGTCATGATCCAAGACAGGGATTTGCTTGGGCCCGTCCCGATCAGACTGGGGGTTAATTGTTCCGCCTCTCTCTGGCAGAGGGCGGCTATTTAATTCTCACTGGACCTAGGTCCGGTGTCAGTTACACTCCTGCCCATCGGCTGAGTTAGTTGACCTTGTGCGTACGTGTGCCTTGTGCCTGATATTTTGCTTGCTTGTTTGGTTTTGATCCGGTTCTGTCCCTGTTACGAGTTCTGCCTGTCCCTCTTGTACTGCACTACCTCTCGTGTATGACTCTCTGCTTGTGACCCGACTTCTCTCTGCTCGTCCCCTTGGTACCACGTCGCCCTCTTGTGTATGACCTTTGGCTTTGTCTGACCACCCGTCTGTTTGTCCCTCCTGTGCCTCGTTTGCCCGTACTGTGTGACCTCCGTTTTGCCTGACTCTCTGTTTTTGTATGGTGTCCTGTCATCTCTGAAAGCAGGACGCTAAGCGCCTCCCCCTTGCAGTCATGACCATAGGTCCTGTGCCAGCTTGCTAACTTCAGTGTCCTCAGGTCCTGTGCATCTTTACTTTCCGGCGCTGACAGGATCCTGACACCGATAGTTTGAAGCACGCATTGACACCTCTGCTGCCCTGCTCCACAGGCATCTTTTAGCACTGTTTCTGTACTCAGAACACGCGCACTGGCTCAGTGAGGAAGTGTAGTGCGGTGTTCCTGACACTTAGTCCCTGGAGAATCTCGCTGCTGAGCAGCCTGCATTGCCCTAGCTGTGCCAGAGGTGGCAGCAGCAAGCAAACCCACAGAGGTGGTCTGGGCAGAGTGCCGGGACCGACGAGTTTGCTGATCAACCTCCTCTGCAGCTGGGGAGGAATGGGAGACCGCTGGGAGCAGGGCTCGGGATTCCCGCTGTGCAGCAACAGGAACCCGATGCCTAACACCGTCTGTCCCACGATCCAGCGGTGTCTGTCGACCACAGAGTGGTCGACAACAGTTTGTGCACCTCTAAAAAGATGGACAATGCTGAACAGAGGCCAGACTGAGTCCAGAGTAACTGCTGCCTCATTATAGTGAATGGATCCTTCAGGGGTTTCACCTGATCAGGTCACTCAGAGATTTAGATTTACACTCCGATGTAAGTGCTCAGTGTAGAGTGATGGATAAATGTGATCGAAAATGTTATGTAAAATTTTCGCAACAAAAGCTTTAACTCAATCCACAAAAAAAGCAAGTGGGGTCAGGTCCATTATCTGTCAACTGAAATATAGAGGGCGTCCACGTTACTAGTAGTACAAAGGCTCTGGAAAGCGAAATGGCTCCTCACCCCAAAAAAGTAATCCAGCTAATTCTGTGCTCCTAAATCCAAATGCCCCCCTCCTTTCTGAGCCCCACAGTATGCCTAATCTGAAGTAAGCATCCACATTTGGCACTTCTGTAGTAATGAGTTTGCTTATGTTATGGCTCGGCAGGACAAAGCCTCCTGGAGAGGACCATCTGAGTCGTGGCACCGAGAGGGCCCCCCGGGTGAGCAAATTAGATGGTGCCGACTCCTATACAGGGATCGTTAGGAGCAGGCCCAGGGGTTCCTGTACCACAACAGCCGGTACCAAGAGGGGCGGTTCTTAGGAAAGCAGGACACAGGAGACAGGACTGGAGTAGGACTGCAGGACCTAGAGAGGACCATGGGACTGCGGGATGGAGTGGAACACAGGAGACAGGACTGGAGTAGGACTGCAGGACCAGGAGAGGACCATGGGACTGCGGGACGGAGCGGAACGCAGAAGACAGGACTGGAGTAGGACTGCAGGACCAGGAGAGGACCATGGGACTGCGGGATGGAGTGGAACACAGGAGACAGGACTGGAGTAGGAGACAAACAAGGAGAGAGGGTAACTTAGGCAGAGAGGACACAGGCCTAATGCTGAGTGCAAACACAAAGATCAGGCGCCTCCGCTCAAGGAGGGCGGCCTGATATAGTAGGCAACGAGCTCCCATTGGTCCGGCTTCGGGGTCAGGGCACCGCCGGAGCATAAGGAGAGGAGGCGCGAGGCCACGGCTTACGGCGCATGTGCAAAGAGTGCAGTGACGCCTTCGGCCGAGGACCTGTCAGCGCTGGAGGAGGAACGCCGGGAGCCTCGGCCAGCGAGACGCCGCGACGCTGGAGCAGGAAGGTGAGTATGCAGGGAGGTAGTGGCCGAGGTAGCGGCCGTAACAGCTTAATTTACGGGGTCCATAAGCTGGGGCACAATGTATGTGGACTACAATGTATGGGCACTACAATATACAGGCACTACAATATATGTGCACTACAATAGTACAATAGCAGCTTTACAAGTTTTACTCTGCTCTTCTGGCATGTAGGGGCTCTGTATATGGAGTCTGCAAACTATTCTATGATAATTTGTTGTCCAGAATGAAATAGCACTCCTTCCCTCCCGATTTTGCCATATCGCTGAGCAGTACAGTACAACCACATATGGGGTATTGCCACTTTCAGCAGAAACTGTGTGACAAATTTTGGTGCCATTTTTACCCATTTCCCGATGTGACAATGTAAAATCTGGGGCTAAAACAATTTTTTTTGTGGTAAAAATGTAATTATTTTTCCTTCACCACCCTATGTCATGAAACTCTGTGACAAACCTGAGGTGTCAATGTTATCACTGGGGTCTTAGAATGCATACAAATACTGCAGTCATCTACATAATGTCAAATATCCTGGCTCATCCTACGACACAAAAAACAACATGTAAGAAGATCTGTGGTGGTTTTAAGGCCCCGTCACACTAAGCGATCTCGCCAGCGACCGGCCCCCTGCCGGTTATCGCTGATCGTGCTCGAGTGGCCTGGGCCGTTTTTCGATCGCTGGTCTCCTGCTGCCCAGCGCGCATCGCTGCGTGTGGCAGCGAGAGACCAGCGATCAGAGACGCTGGACGCTGGTTTCCAAGGTAAACGTCGCGCGGCTCCTGGATACCCAACGTTTACATTAGAAACCAGCGTCCAGTGTCGCTGGTCCTGATCGCTGGGGCTGTCTATGTGACAGCTCACCAGCGATCAGCCTAATGATGTCCCAGCGATCCCATCATGTCGGATCGTTGGTGGGATCGCTGGGACATCGTTTAGTGTGACGGGGCCTTTACTTTACTACTAGGATGTCCAGCCAGGACCAAATTGTGATGTTCACTCAAAATTCTAAGATGAAAGTTCACAGGGACAAACAGATAACCTGAAGTACAGGCAGTAGGGATGTCCACCTGAACCTCTATGACCTTCTTCCCCATATCAGAACATATTTAAGCAATAACTTCTCTTTTCTGTAATAAGGAATGGGCTCGCAATTACTACCTACAGTGGGGCAAAAAAGTATTTAGTCAGTCAGCAATAGTGCAAGTTCCACCACTTAAAAAGATGAGAGGCGTCTGTAATTTAAATCATAGGTAGACCTCAACTATGGGAGACAAACTGAGAAAAAAAAATCCAGAAAATCACATTGTCTGTTTTTTTTTTATTTTATTTGCATATTATGGTGGAAAATAAGTATTTGGTCAGAAACAAGCAATCAAGATTTCTGGCTCTCACAGACCTGTAACTTCTTCTTTAAGAGTCTCCTCTTTCCTCCACTCATTACCTGTAGTAATGGCACCTGTTTAAACTTGTTATCAGTATAAAAAGACACCTGTGCACACCCTCAAACAGTCTGACTCCAAACTCCACTATGGTGAAGACCAAAGAGCTGTCAAAGGACACCAGAAACAAAATTGTAGCCCTGCACCAGGCTGGGAAGACTGAATCTGCAATAGCCAACCAGCTTGGAGTGAAGAAATCAACTGTGGGAGCAATAATTAGAAAATGGAAGACATACAAGACCACTGATAATCTCCCTCGATCTGGTGCTCCACGCAAAATCCCACCCCGTGGGGTCAGAATGATCACAAGAACGGTGAGCAAAAATCCCAGAACCACGCGGGGGGACCTAGTGAATGAACTGCAGAGAGCTGGGACCAATGTAACAAGGCCTACCATAAGTAACACACTACGCCACCATGGACTCAGATCCTGCAGTGCCAGACGTGTCCCACTGCTTAAGCCTGTACATGTCCGGGCCCGTCTGAAGTTTGCTAGAGAGCATTTGGATGATCCAGAGGAGTTTTGGGAGAATGTCCTATGGTCTGATGAAACCAAACTGGAACTGTTTAGTAGAAACACAACTTGTCGTGTTTGGAGGAAAAAGAATACTGAGTTGCATCCATCAAACACCATACCTACTGTTAAGCATGGTGGTGGAAACATCATGCTTTGGGGCTGTTTCTCTGCAAAGGGGCCAGAACGACTGATCCGGGTACATGAAAGAATGAATGGGGCCATGTATCGTGAGATTTTGAGTGCAAACCTCCTTCCATCAGCAAGGGCATTGAAGATGAAACGTGGCTGGGTCTTTCAACATGACAATGATCCAAAGCACACCACCACGGCAACGAAGGAGTGGCTTCGTAAGAAGCATTTCAAGGTCCTGGAGTGGCCTAGCCAGTCTCCAGATCTCAACCCTATAGAAAACCTTTGGAGGGAGTTGAAAGTCCGTGTTGCCAAGCGAAAAGCCAAAAACATCACTGCTCTAGAGGAGATCTGCATTGAGGAATGGGCCAAGATACCAACAACAGTGTGTGGCAACCTTGTGAAGACTTACAGAAAACGTTTGACCTCTGTCATTGCCAACAAAGGATATATCACAAAGTATTGAGATGAAATTTTGTTTCTGACCAAATACTTATTTTCCACCATAATATGCAAATAAAATGAAAAAAAAACAGACAATGTGATTTTCTGGATTTTTTTTTCTCAGTTTGTCTCCCATAGTTGAGGTCTACCTATGATGTAAATTACAGACGCCTCTCATCTTTTTAAGTGGTGGAACTTGCACTATTGCTGACTGACTAAATACTTTTTTGCCCCACTGTATCTCCGAGACAATGCATCCGCCTTAATGTCCTTATCCCCATCTTTTTTCTTAGCAAAGAAAAATTCTGCTGCCACCGGAAATGAGTAGGGTCTGATACGTCCCTTAGCCAGGTTCTCTGTAGTATAATCTTTCATGACTTGCCTCTCAGCACCTGAAATAATTATACAACCTGCTCTTAGGCAACTTAGCACCAGGTAAGGTGGTAGTTCTTGACACCTTTGTTCCGAAAACACATCCTCGTAATCAAACAAATGCTCCGGTAGAGACCTGGTAGTTACCATGGATAAACGAGTGCTCATGCAGTTATTTTGACAGTAATTGCGCCACCTCACTACTTCCCGTGCCTGCCAGTCCACTACTGGATTTGGTAATGTCAGCCAAGGTAAGTCTAGAACCACTGGGGAGGGAAACCCCTCTAACACATAGCATTTGATGGATTAAATGTGCTCCGCCCCTACCTAAAGACGTATATCCTGAACGTCCTGAGTGCAATGCCCGTTTCAGCCGTGCAGATGCTATAGAAATTATTTAAATAGGTCTTGCTCTTGACAACTTAAGAGGAATAAGGTCCTGGGTCTGGATGAAACGGGTATCAACCATCAGATCAAACAATGCTCCACTGTCCAAAAAGGTAGAAATAGACACCTTACTTCTTCCCAAAAGGATTTTGGAGGGAAGAAAGAATTGCGACCCAACAATGGAGGAATTATATACGCCTAGGTTACAAACCGCCACACAACCTGGGTGTCGCGAGTGTGTCAGAGGCTGCAGACAGTCACACTGCATCTAGCTGCAGAAGGTCTCAACTGTTGGCTTTGCAGATTTATTCCTAGTCCTTGATAATCACATATCCAAATGGATTTATCCAGCCACCAAGTGCTGGCAGGTTACTCAACCCAGTCTTGCAAAATTTAACCACATATTGCAGGTGGGCTTATTGAAGCTGCTTTGAATCATAAATGCATACTAGGGTATCTGGTGGGGTACTCGGTACCGGGCCGGTGTCGGCGGGATGTGTCACAGCAGCGGTGACTCGGTCTGTGGCCCTGGGCGCCCAATTAACAGGGGAAGATTGTATGGTGGAATGTAGTTAATGAAATAGTTTGTGATGCCACCTGTGGTGTTCGGCAAGTGTGATGTTAAGCCGACGCTGCGTGCAGATCCTCTGGGGCTGGTGGTGTGTTGCAGCCAAGAAGGTGAAGCTCCCCACATGTGAAGCTGTAGCCCCAGGGCAGTGTAAATGTAGGGGTAGAGGAGAGGCACAAGCGGTGTAGTAGCTGGTACCCAGGTGTAGCAGTGCTGGGTGGGTTGGTGCAAGAATCAATGGAGGACACCAGGGCTTGTAGTTCCAAAGCTTTAAAGTGTGAAGTACTCCCAGTACTGAGTTACCCTGGTATGCCTCCTGACAGATGTTCCCAAGAACTCTACTTGTACGGCAGACAGCTGTAGCCTGCTTCGTGGACTCCTTACTCCTGAGTCCCGGCTCACTATTCAAGTTGCTGTTGTGCCCCCAAGTCTTAGATGGGAGTAGTGCATTTACAGCCCACTACTCCACCGGTGTCTGCTGTCCATACGGTGTCTGCTGTCCATAGTGTCCATACAACCTCGGGGACCGGGCAAAGGCCTTGCGCTTAGAACTTCTAGGCAGGGTTCTCCTCTAACCCACGTCCTCTGTTCCCTTTTACTCCTTTGTTCCGTACTAATCTCTCCTTCTCATGGAAGATCAGGTTTCAGTTCAATGTCTTTCTCCTTCTTTCCTTTCCCGTGCCAGCAGACCCAGGTCACTGAGGTCTGCTGCAGCACTCCTTCCTCCATCCCTCTCCTAGAGATCTTCTTTCCTCACTCCTCTCTGAGTGACTCTCCGACTCACACTGACTTCTAATCCTAACCCTTCCCAGACTTTCATCCCCAGAAGAGTGTGGTCTTAAGGAAAAAAAAAGCTTACAGCCCTCCTTGAAAACTCTGAAGTCATTTTTATCTCCAGAAAAGGTATCTGGTAACTTCACTGGAGACTCAGGGGAAATTAATGTAACATCCCGATCCCCCAATGAAAGAACCCCCTGCACAGTGTCAGCGATCAGCTGCTGAGACTGAGCCAGGACTCTTTGTTCTCCCAAGAGTTTCTGAGACATCTGCGTCAGATGCTTAACCTGCTCAGAAAGAGTGTGCACAGGATCCATCACACACACAGGTGAATGGGAGCAGAGAAAAAAAATGGTATGGGTCAGTTATAATGTCAGAGACACCGCACTGCACTTGCTCATAGAGCCAGTGCGCGTGTCCTGAGTACAGAAGCAGTGCTAAAAGATACCTGGGGAGCAGGGCAGCAGAGGTGACCATGCGTGCTTCAGGCTAATAGTGTCAGGATCCAGTCAGCGCTGGAAAGTAAAGAGGCACGGGACCTGCGGACACTGAAACTGAATAATGTGCACGGGACCTATTGGTCATGTGACTGCAAGGGGGCGGGGCTTAACGTCCTGTATTCAGATAGGACAGGACACCATACAACAACTCAGAGTCAGGCAAAACAGTGGTCACAGCAGTACGGGCAAACGAGGTACAGGAGGGACAAACAGACGGGAGGTCAGACAGAGCCAAAGGTCATACACAAGAGGGCGACGTGGTACCAAGGGGACGAGCAGAGAGGAGTCGGGTCACAAGCAGAGAGTCATACACAAGAGGTAGCGCAGTACAAGAGGGACAGGCAGAGCTCGTAACAGGGACAGAACCAGATCACAACCGAACAAGCAAGCAAGATATCAGGCACAAGGCACACGTATACAAGAGGTCACTTAACTCAGCCGAGGGCAGGAGTATAACTGACACCGGACCCAGGTCCAGTGAGCACTAAATAGCCTCCTGCTGCCGGAGAGAGGCAGCACAATTAACCCATAGTCTAACCAGGACGGGTCAAAGCGAAATCCCGTCCTGGATCATGACACATACTACCTAGTCCAACAGCAAAACCCATTGGATCATAGTGTCACAAAAGGGAAAGGATTACCTAATATATGACCGGGAATAATTTCCGTCCCTATGTTATTTAATTACATATATTTCTCCTTGCTTAGGTGGTAATTGGCTTGAGGCAACCCTTTTTTACATTTTGTTTGTCAAATTTTATATTCGTTCTAAATAAAGTATTTTTTTTTTAATCAAGTATGAGTAGCACTCCTGATCTGTATGTCACATAATTGTGACTTGTATGTAATTTAGATTCAGCCAGGGAGATACAGTCAGGATCATCATAAATGAGACCCAGAGCACTAAAGAAATTCCGCTACCATCCAGAGCGACTGGAAACTAAATGTAAAGGAAAATGCGCAGGTTTGGGGGTCCCTTCTGGATCAGGAAGACGACTATCCCCACCCTCTGCTCCTTGATACCCAAGAAATATGGATGTAGCCTAAATTACAGATTGCACACCTGCCTAAACACCACAAACTTGACCCGACCTCCAGAGAACCTCCTGTGAACCTATCCGAGAAGCCTAATCCAGGCTCGGAGAGGTGTTGCCCGTGAACAGTGAACCCTAAACCTGTAGTCAAAGATGGTCACTGCAAAGCAATGGTACAGAGGTCTTCCACCTCCAAGCAAAGTTTTTGTAACTGCTGTGCCAGAGCTGCCACAGGATCCACAGTGGATCCATATAAGGTGAGGCCAGTCATAATATTATGTTATTGTCAAGGATAATGGGCACATACCCTGTCCTTTGAGCTAGGTGAACACTAGGCTATTCCTGTCCCCCGAATTACTCCTGATGGTGGAGACATCTGGGTCTTGTACCTTGCTATGCTCTTATAATAACACGTATTTGTGCCCTCCACCACCCAGAGAGGTATGGGACTAAAGTGTATAGGATAACATAAACCAGACAGACAGGGGTAAACAAACTGAGATAAGAGAAAACTACAATCATACAAATACACTCACAAAACAACAGAGAGTAAAACAGGGGAGGTGAAGGTTCGAAAAAAACGGTAGCGGATAGTGAGGAAAACATACAAACCAAGTCCTTGCAGAAATCTCCTGAAAATCACTCCAAACGCCTGTTACAAACACTGAAGCAGTTCTAACTACCGTAGGTGTATGTGTCACCGGACGCTGTAATTGTCTGACCCCACTCTGTCGCGGTATCCCCATAACACAATATGTCGTGAAAAAGCATTCTCAGAATCACTGGGATAAGATGAAGTGTTCCAGAGTTATTAGCTCATAGTGACACTGGTCAGAACTGAAAAAAATGTTATGTGGACAGTTCTAATTTTGATGGATATTCAGATTGAGTTTGGTTTGGGGAAATGTTTGACTTGATATCTGTTTTTTTTTTTTTTTTTTCATAAATCCTCAACTGCGAAAGTTGCAATCTGATCTGTTTGTACTGTGAATTCCGTGAATTATTAGATTCTTGGAAAGTGACATGTGAAAATGTCTACATGTTACTACTATGGCTGGTGACATGAAGAATTTCTTCTGCTCTTCATATAAACATGATATATTGTGCCATGTTTTTCCCTTAGGCGCCAGTTTTCTTCTGAATACTTTGCATTCACTTTAATATTAAGACCCCCCCGCTCAACCTTGGAAATGTACAAATGTTTCAGAGCTGAAATTTTCTAAATTGCTGATCAGGATTCACACAATTTAAGGGAATCTGTCAGTAGGATGAACCTTTCTAAGCCGTCTATATGGGCACACAGGTCATAGGAATCTGAATAAAATGATACCTTGATAGCTGCAATCTGATGTTTTATTCCAGAGATACACACATTTTTATCAAAATGTAAATGAGCTGTTAAGATCTACAGTGGGGAAAAAAAGTATTTAGTCTGTCAGCAATAGTGCAAGTTCCACCACTTAAAAAGATGAGAGGCGTCTGTAATTTACATCATAGGTAGACCTCAACTATGGGAGACAAACTGAGAAAAAAAAATCCAGAAAATCACATTGTCTGTTTTTTTTTCATTTTATTTGCATATTATGGTGGAAAATAAGTATTTGGTCAGAAACAAGCAATCAAGATTTCTGGCTCTCACAGACCTGTAACTTCTTCTTTAAGAGTCTCCTCTTTCCTCCACTCATTACCTGTAGTAATGGCACCTGTTTAAACTTGTTATCAGTATAAAAAGACACCTGTGCACACCCTCAAACAGTCTGACTCCAAACTCCACTATGGTGAAGACCAAAGAGCTGTCAAAGGACACCAGAAACAAAATTGTAGCCCTGCACCAGGCTGGGAAGACTGAATCTGCAATAGCCAACCAGCTTGGAGTGAAGAAATCAACTGTGGGAGCAATAATTAGAAAATGGAAGACATACAAGACCACTGATAATCTCCCTCGATCTGGTGCTCCACGCAAAATCCCACCCCGTGGGGTCAGAATGATCACAAGAACGGTGAGCAAAAATCCCAGAACCACGCGGGGGGACCTAGTGAATGAACTGCAGAGAGCTGGGACCAATGTAACAAGGCCTACCATAAGTAACACACTACGCCACCATGGACTCAGATCCTGCAGTGCCAGACGTGTCCCACTGCTTAAGCCTGTACATGTCCGGGCCCGTCTGAAGTTTGCTAGAGAGCATTTGGATGATCCAGAGGAGTTTTGGGAGAATGTCCTATGGTCTGATGAAACCAAACTGGAACTGTTTGGTAGAAACACAACTTGTCGTGTTTGGAGGAAAAAGAATACTGAGTTGCATCCATCAAACACCATACCTACTGTAAAGCATGGTGGTGGAAACATCATGCGTTGGGGCTGTTTCTCTGCAAAGGGGCCGGGACAACTGATCCGGGTACATGAAAGAATGAATGGGGCCATATATCGTGAGATTTTGAGTGCAAACCTCCTTCCATCAGGAAGGGCATTGAAGATGAAACGTGGCTGGGTCTTTCAACATGACAATGATCCAAAGCACACCGCCAGGGCAACGAAGGAGTGGCTTCGTAAGAAGCATTTCAAGGTCCTGGAGTGGTCTAGCCAGTCTCCAGATCTCAACCCTATAGAAAACCTTTGGAGGGAGTTGAAAGTCCGTGTTGCCAAGCGAAAAGCCAAAAACATCACTGCTCTAGAGGAGATCTGCATGGAGGAATGGGCCAAGATACCAACAACAGTGTGTGGCAACCTTGTGAAGACTTACAGAAAACGTTTGACCTCTGTCATTGCCAACAAAGGATATATCACAAAGTATTGAGATGAAATTTTGTTTCTGACCAAATACTTATTTTCCACCATAATATGCAAATAAAATGAAAAAAAAAACAGACAATGTGATTTTCTGGATTTTTTTTTCTCAGTTTGTCTCCCATAGTTGAGGTCTACCTATGATGTAAATTACAGACGCCTCTCATCTTTTTAAGTGGTGGAACTTGCACTATTGCTGACTGACTAAATACTTTTTTCCCCACTGTATGAGCCGGACATACAGTTGTGGCCAAAAGTATTGACACCCCTGCAATTCTGTCAGATAATACTCAGTTTCTTCCTGAAAATGATTGCAAACACAAATTCTTTGGTATTATTATCTTCATTTAATTTGTCTTAAATGAAAAAACGCAAAAAGAATTGTCTTAAAGCCGAATTGGATATAATTCCACACCAAACATAAAAAAGAGGGTGGACAAAAGTATTGGCACTGTTCGAAAAATTATATGATGCTTCTGTAATTTGTGTAATTAACAGCACCTGTAACTTACCTGTGGCACCTAACAGGTGTTGGCAATAACTAAATCACACTTGCAGCCAGTTGACATGGATTAAAGTTGACTCAACCTCTGTCCTGTGTCCTTGTGTGTACCACATTGAGCATGGAGAAAAGAAAGAAGACCAAAGAACTGTCTGATGACTTGAGAAACCAAATTGTGAGGAAGCATGAGCAATCTCAAGGCTACAAGTCCATCTCCAAAGACCTGAATGTTCCTGTGTCTACCGTGCGCAGTGTCATCAAGAAGTTTAAAGCCCATGGCACTGTGGCTAACCTCCCTAGATGTGGACGGAAAATAAAAATTGACAAGAGATTTCAACGCAAGATTGTGCGGATGTTGGATAAAGAACCTCGACTAACATCCAAACAAGTTCAAGCTGCCCTGCAGTCCGAGGGTACAACAGTGTCAACCCGTACTATCCGTTGGCATCTGAATGAAAAGGGACTGTATGGTAGGAGACCCAGGAAGACCCCACTTCTTACCCCGAGACATAAAAAAGCCAGGCTGGAGTTTGCTAAAACTTACCTGAAAAAGCCTAAAACGTTTTGGAAGAATGTTCTCTGGTCAGATGAGACAAAAGTAGAGCTTTTTGGGCAAAGGCATCAACATAGAGTTTACAGGAGAAAAAAGAGGCATTCAAAGAAAAGAACACGGTCCCTACAGTCAAACATGGTGGAGGTTCCCTGATGTTTTGAGGTTGCTTTGCTGCCTCTGGCACTGGACTGCTTGACCATGTGCATGGCATTATGAAGTCTGAAGACTACCAACAAATTTTGCAGCATAATGTAGGGCCAAGTGTGAGAAAGCTGGGTCTCCCTCAGAGGTCATGGGTCTTCCAGCAGGACAATGACCCAAAACACACTTCAAAAAGCACTAGAAAATGGTTTGAGAGAAAGCACTGGAGATTTCTAAGGTGGGCAGCAATGAGTCCAGACCTGAATCCCATAGAACACCTGTGGAGAGATCTAAAAATGGCAGTTTGGAGAAGGCACCCTTCAAATATCAGGGACCTGGAGCAGTTTGCCAAAGAAGAATGGTCTAAAATTCCAGCAGAGCATTGTAAGAAACTCATTGATGGTTACCGGAAGCGGTTGGTCGCAGTTATTTTGGCTAAAGGTTGTGCAACCAAGTATTAGGCTGAGGGTGCCAATACTTTTGTTTGGGCCATTTTTGGAGTTTTGTGTGAAATGATCAATGTTTTGCTTTTTGCTTCATTCTCTTTTGTGTTTTTTCATTTAAGACAAATTAAATGAAGATAATAATACCAAAGAATTTGTGTTTGCAATCATTTTCAGGAAGAAACTGAGTATTATCTGACAGAATTGCAGGGGTGTCAATACTTTTGGCCACAACTGTAGATCTTCCTGAGAATCTGCCTCTAGAGCTTATTTTCAATGAAAGGGGGCATTACCAGTGTAAGACATGTAATTACTGACAGTCTGCTCTCCTGTTCTACATGTCTCACACTGGTAAAATCTCCTTCCATTTATAATAAACTCGGGAGATTTTCTGGGAGTTCTATGTCCGGCCCGTAGATCTTAACAGCTGATTTAGATATTAAGAAAAATGTGGATTTTCGCTTTAATAAAACATCGGATTGCAGATATCAAGGTATCATTTTATTCAGCTTCCTATGACCTACATGCTCATATAGACGGCTTAGGAGGGTTGATCCAACTGACAGATTCCCTTTAAGGGCATCACTTAGGAGAACATTGCCTGTTGGGCCTCAGGGACATCCATCACGAAACGGATCCTGCTAAGTGTTATGTTTTCCATTAAAATAAACAAAAAACATAACTTATATGATAACAAAGAAAAGCTAAAAAAGTGACTCCACAAATAGTGGAGAAAGTAAAGATGTTATACCTGTCCTTTTACACGAATCTTGTAGTTAGGTAAAGTTTGTTGACTTCATTTCCAAAAATTATAAAGCTGCTTTTTAGGGCAAGAATTGTGCAGATTTCTATTCTTTTTAATTTACCATACACACTTTCAATAGGTGGCTGTTTTTCATCAGCATACTGCCAGCACTATGGTTGCTGGAACTTCCCTTCCCTCATTTTGCAGCATGCATTGTGCCTGCCCTAACTGACATCGTATGCTGCTAGAGACAGATTACACTGGAGAGCAGACAGTGGTCAGCAAGTTACACAGAAGAAACACCCCATGTCGTCCACACTTTAGAGTACGGCTATGTTCACACGTTGCGTTTTTGGCGAGATTTATTTACACTGCATGTTTTTGAAAAAATGCAACTAACCTATTTTACTAAATAGGTGCAGAAAATCTGCAACATCAAAAACTCACCAAAACCTCATCGTGTGAATGCAGCCTAACTGTACAGGGATAAACATAATAATAAAAAAGCTTTGTCTGCAGATTGCCTGAAACTACAGCAGCTATGTAAGTGAGCAAAACTGTGTGAAAGAGAGATCTGAAGGGGGAGTGAGCTGTTTTTCTAACGCTCTGTTCACACTGCATTTATGGAAAAGAGGTTGCCCACTTTTATCTCTTATTTATATGCAGGTAATTAGGGTTATAATCACTTTTGCAATTGGGTTTTATTCCAAATTTTGCACCATCTTTAGCCTTTGTGTTGCATTGCGTATTCCTAGCTGCAGAATCTGTCAGTAAGCTTATTCTCGTTGGCATTTTGAACTCTTTTATCTGTCTTTTCTGAGCTCCTCTCAGCCGATTCATGACCGCAGATCACATGAAAGGTAAATCTGCAGGGAAGCAAAAGGGGTTGATGGTACGTACGGGGGGCAAATGGAAACGAGTAAGCATCAACATTGCTGAATCCTCTAACATTTTGACATTTTCTGATGCATGCAGCACTGGGTTAAATAGAGAACAATAGAGAGAGAGCGTATACCTCTTCTATGCCATTCCTTGCCGGGGATATGATCCTATGCCATTCCTTAGGATACATATATTTTCTGTCTTGATTGGCTGGCTCATTGAGCTCTTGCCTCAGTCTCTCTATTACCACCACTTTCACGGGTATGAGAATTTTTGTATTGATCCACATTATACATTTGATTCATTATTCTGTTTAATGTTGTTATATGATTATGTGGATGCACAACTCTACGTACTAGATCAGTTCATTTATCTTGGGGTATTTTGGCCTGGGAAACCCTGTTGTAATATTTTTAATTGTTTGTATTAATTTTTTCTTTTTGTTCTTTGTCCAATAAAATTATACCTTTTTATTCAATTCTGAGAGTGTGCACATGGTAACAGGCAGCCTTCTCCTTTTTGCTCCTTCTTAACCTCCACGATCGACACCACGTCACAAGGTAAAAAGAGATAATTAGGTGGCTTTGTGAGAAAAACATTTACATTTTAGGTGCATGACCCGAAAACTTCCCAGATCTCAATCCCATTGAGAACCTGTGGTCCATCCTCAAAAACGGGAGGACAAACCAAAACACCAAAATAGTGATAAATTCCAGGCCTTGATTAGACAAGAATGAGATGTCCTCAGTCAGGACTTGGCCCAGACGCTGATAAGGGGAAGAGCAGAAGTCATGAAAAATAAGGGTCAACGCTGTAAAGATTGAGTCTTTCCATAAACTTGATACATCTGTCCATAAAAGTTTAAAAACTTCTGAAATGTTTATAACTGTATTTCAGTGACCAGAGAAACATCCGACTAACAGATCTAAAAATACTAAAGCAGCGAAACATACGAAAAACCAAACGTTGTGCCAATCTCGAAACTTTTGGCCACGACTGTACTTAAAAATTGATCAGCGATCATGATGCTATGAGAAGTACTTCTGCATTTCAGAACCTGATTTTTATGGCTTGAATATAGGCATGATTTATATATCTATATACCTGCTTGTCGTGTGCAATTTGGAAGAGGGCTGAGCCGTTCTCCTCTCGCCTATTCATTGCTGCAATCAGAGGGACATTTGTGTTGATGTTACTATAACTACAAGGGATTGAGTCCAGCCCGGTCATAAACCCAACCTGGTACAACGGGAGGCGGAAGCTTCAGCTGAAGAGACGCAGTCATTCCCCCTTGTTATGGGATACAAGCGCTCGCAGTACAAAGCATTAACACCATCACTGCCACATCGCACTGGGTGCAGTCCCAACTAGTCAGTGGCAAGGGAGAGACAAAATAGCAATCAAAAGAAAAAGTCAATACTAGCTTTGAGGATTGTTACCCCCAATTGGTGGCGCTAGAGTTCTTGTCCTCCTCCTCTCTGAAGTTGCATTTGCTACCTGTGAACTTTGCAACAAATGTCTAGCAAAATACATACGTGAGCCAATGCCCTAAATTTATTTTTATTTTACTTTACTGACTTATATAGCATCATTAATTCCACAACGTTTTACAGACATTATCGTTACCGTCCCTATTAGACGGTATCCCAAATGGGAGCAGAGAAGTTTAATTCCTCTAAGTGAAGAGCGCAAAAGGGAAAAGCCAAGAGAGAAGGCTTGTCACAGCAGAATGGAGCACATAGCCTTATTCCCAAGTTTCAAGGGCAACCTCTGTGAGCATGCCTGAGTGTGAAGAGGATTGCCAGCGATGAAACTAATGTCTGTGTGAGGAACTGTGACACTGTAAATAAGAGAGTTGGTCCCAAGAGTGCGCAAATTGCCAGATATCTTCTGCAGAGCATGGCTGCCAGGAGAAATGATCATGAGTAGGGTCCATGACTTTTATTGTGGATATGTGAGGTGATTCATTATGAAAGAGTCATAGAAACTCTGCCTGAGTGAAGGAGGTGCTGCTGAAGTGATTACTAGCAGGTGCAAACTATCACAAGTACAAGTCAAGTGTCACAAGTTTAGCTCATTGGTGAATACAAGCTGTCTACAACCACGCAAACTTGTTGCCTCTCGATAAGACTCTGTAACCATCAAGCTTGTTGCCGCCGAGTGAATAAAGTTTTCTTGAACTGTTCCTGGAGCGTTTCTGCTTGCAATCCATCTCTGAGCCCCTAGGGATATCACACAGTCCATTAAGAGCCAGTGTGTTCATACACATCCCCCGTGCACATTGCTTACAAACTGGAATCAGTCGAGTTTAAGCTTTAATTAAAGGGGCAGAGCCCATTTTTACTTTGTCTCTATTACAATCTTAATGCCACTTCTCTGAGCAAAAGATGAAGCAGCCCAAGCTTTTAGATAACCCAATGTATCCATAGAAGATAAAAAAGGAGAAAAAGCTAAAATCTCACAGTGAGACCAATGAAGACGATATCACTGGAGATGATAGGCATATTTTTTGCTTTATTTTTTAACTCTTTCATTAAAGACCAAAATCCTATAAAGAATAGTTTCTTGCCAAGTTCAATAATTTACTATTTATCCATATCTTCAGCTGCAAAAGTTAGGTGCCAAACATTACAAAGCTCCGTATTTTATTTCTGTTTTTATTAGAGATTCTTATACAGTTACTTTTACTATTATTCATATTTAGTTTTAATATTTATTCTTTGCTATGCACTGACACACTTCGGGCACCATTAGACTGCGCTAATAAAAAGTGACCAACCCTTCATAAACATAGTTAACAAGGATTAGCTAGTATCCGATGACCTGTCGCATACAAGTCTGGGAGGTTACAGCCATGACTATTACCCGTCACATGTACAAGCTCAGTATAATAATCCCTTAGAGGACGTTACGGCAGACTGCGTGGAGCAGATAATGCCGGACTCTTCCGATAACCATGAGTCCGCTTTTCCTCCCTATAAAGACTCCGCTACAAATATTTGATTTTAATTAGTGGGGGTCGGCCACGGTTTTTAATAATAAATGCATTCAATGCATGCGTTATTTACCAATGGGTTACGGTATAACGGTATACGGCAGAAAACACCCGATGGTCCAACACCACCATATCATATCATCCACCAGCTGTGACTTCTACGTGATAGAAACTTTTACCTCCACAAGCCATTTCTTTCAAATGATTTTTATTGAAATTTTAATTTTAAAGGGAAAGAGGGGGGGTACAGAAGGGAAAAGGGGAAATAAAATTTAGAGAGCTCCGCTCTACTTTTCAACTTTGGTCATGAAAATACTGTAACATATTTTTACACAATTCAGACTATAAACACATTAAATATTGTGTATTATTCAAGGCAGGTTTATCGAAATTTAGAATTCCGCACTTCCCACTTCAAGTAATATCGGTTTAATGTACCTGAGTGGAAAGCTATTTTCTCTTCCATCCAACTATGTGTACGTAAGAGGTCTATAATATCATCGAGTTTAGGCACGTCAGGTTTTTTCCACCATGTAGCGATGTTATTTTTAACCGTCAAGAGAATGTGTATAATCACAAAATTAATAGATGGGTTAATATTCTCCAAGTCCTAGGACAAAAGCGCTGTTCGCGGAGTGATCTCAATAGGTGTCTGAGACAAGGAGGCCACATGAAGCTGAATCTACAAGCCATTTCTAAGACTAAGTAGCCTTTTTCAAGGATAAACAATCCCTTTATGACTACAAGGCGCCACTCCAATCGCGTTTTGACATTCAGTATACATCAATCGAGATGATGCATTTGCAGCGGCTCAGCCTCATGCCTATTATCTGTCCTGTGCCAGCACCCTCTTATGCATTGTCCGGTCACTGGTCGTGTACCAAAACCAACAACCTGTCAATCAGCCGAAGGAAGGTGGCGCTAGGCTGAGCAGCTGTAAGTGCATCCTCAAGCTTCGCTGCATTTCCAGACCGGTGTATACTGAACATTAAACCATGATTTTGAGCTGCTGAAGAAGCTCTTTGGGAAGTCTAACTTGACCGGACTCGTTCTTTCATGCGATCATCCTGTGTAACGTCAAATACTGAAATCTCGATTATGTTTGCTAATCAGGTGTGAGAGACGTACAGCGCCTCATTTACAAGCAACAAAAGGCACAATGCATCTAAGAAAAAGGAAGAGAGAAACCTTTTTGATGTTGTCTCATCCTGTGCGTGCATTCATATGTGTGGTGCATGTTTTCTCAGACTTTCCAGCTACCTGACCTGAAAAGAAACCTGTCAGCACGTTTTTCCATATGGAAGTAGTGGTATCACTGTATAGGTGTTCGTTCCTCAATATAAATGATACTTTTTGAGCAGAGATCTGATGCACTAGTGATGAAAAATCTTGCATGTTAGCAACCATGTTCAAATCTGGTTGGAAGTACACTGGAGGATGATAGGGATGAGCGGACCTGTGGTAGTTGAAGTTCTTGCACCCGACCAAAATTGTATTTCAAAGTTCAGTACTGCTACCAAAACTGTACCAGAATCCGAATCCCATTGAAAACAATGAGGACCCGAACTTTGCTGGAAAAAAAAATCTATATTTCATTCTTTCTCTCTCTGCAACAGACTTTTCCCGGAACTCCGAATTTTGCAACAGTCTTACGGAAGAAGTCCGTGTTTGGCATTTAGCCCTTTTCCTAGTTAAAAATAAATTAAAAAAAATAAACATACTTGGTATCATGGCTGTAAAAATCCCATCTATCGGAATCTAAAATATTTAAACTGTACGGTAAATGCAAAAAAAAAAAAATGAAATGCCAAAATTGCTGTTTTTTTGTCACCACACTCCATTTAGAAAATTCAGTAAAAAGTGTAAAACGTTGTACTCCAAACTGGTGTTAATAAAAACAACAACCCAATGTGCAAAAAAATAAGCCCTCACCAAGCTCCATGGACGAAAAAATTTAAAAAAAATATGGATTTCAGAAAATGGTGACACATTCTGACTGGGAGAATCATATTATCAAATCATTTTTACCCCATGCTGATCACCATATAAACAAAACCCAAAGTACAAAAGTAGAATTGCATTTTTTTCACCAAGCTTTCAATAATTTTCCTGTTTTCCAGTACATTACATGGCAAAAATGAATGGAGTCATTAACCCCTTCACCCCCAAATCTGTTTTCACCTTCACGACCAAGATAAATTTTACAATTCTGCCGAGTGTCACTTCATGTGGTAATAACTCTGGAATGCTTCTATGGATCCCGGTGATTCTGACATTGTTTTTTCATGATATATTGTTCTTCATGATAGTAGTAAAATTTGTTCAATATGACTTGCATTTATTTGTGGGAAAAAAATGGAAATTTGGCAAAAATGTTGAATATTTTGCAATTTTCAAACTTTTAATGTTTACACCCTTAAAACAGAGAAATATGTCACACAAAATCGTTGATAAATAACATTTCTCACATGTCTACTTTACATCAGCACAATTTTTGAAACATATTTTTTTTAGGAAGTTATAAGGGTTAAAGGTTACACAGCGATTTCTCATTTTTTCAACAAAACTTACAAAACCATTTTTTTAGGGACCACCTCACATTTGAAGTGAGTTTGGGGGGTCAATATGGCAGAAAATACCCAAAAGTGACACCATTCTAAAAACTGTGCCCCTCAAGGTCCTGAAAACCAGATTCCAGAAGTTTATTAACCTTTCAGGTGCATCACAGGAATTAATGCAATGTGGAAGGAAAAAATGAACATTTTACTTTTTTTCAGAAAAATTTTACTTCAGCCCCAATTTTTTTATTTTTACAATAGTAACAGGAAAAAAAGGACCCCAAAATTTGTTGTGTAGTTTCTCCTAAATACGCCACTACGCCATATGTGTGGGAAAATAACTGTTTGGATGCATGGTAGGGCCCTGAAGGGAAGGAGCATCGTTTGACTTTTTGAACACAAAAATGTAAGGAATAGAGAGCGGATGCCTTGTCACAATTGGAGAGTCCTTGATGTGCTTAAACAGTGAAAACCTTCACAAGTGACCCGATCCTGGGAAATAGACTCCTCAAGGAATGTACCATATCTAGATGTGTGGTGAGCACTTTGAACCACTAGGTGCTTCATAGAAGTTAATAACAGAGCACAGTGAAAGTGAAAAAAAATCAAATTTTTCCCAGAAAAATGTTCTTTAAGGCTAGTTTCAGACTAGTGTTTAGTCCACGCAGCGCACGGCGCCGCTAAGCCCCGCCCCCTGACGACTCCCTGCCCGCCCCATCCGGTCATCGCCGCCTACTATCGCAAATGGACGCTTGCGATCTGCGCACCCTATCTTTAGCATAGGGTGCACAGATCGTGTGCTGGCTGTGCGCTAGTAGGATTTTGGCGTGCGCTGCGCACTTTTGAAGGTGCGCCGAGCTCGCCGAAATGCAACATGCTGCGTTCGGCGCACACGGGCGCACCTTCAAAAGTGTGCAGCGCACGCCAAAATCCTACTAGCGCATGGCCAGCGCACGATCTGCGCACTCTATGCTAAAGATAGGGTGCGCAGATCGCAAGCGTCCATGTGCGATAGTAAGCGGCGATGACCGGATGGGGCGGGCAGGGAGCCAGCAGGGGGCGGGGCTTAGCGGCGCCATGCACTGCGTGGAATAAACGCTAGTGTGAAACTAGCCTTAGCCCCATTTTTTTTATTTTCACATAGGTAAAAAGAGAAATTGCACCATTCAATTTATTTTTGCAATTTCTCCTGAGTACGCTAATATCCATATGTGGGGGATAGCTACTGTTTGGGCGCACTGCAGAGCTCGGAAGGGAAGGAGCACCGTTTGACTTTTTGAAGTCAAAATTGTTTGGAATCGTTAACAGACACCATGTTGGATTTGGAGAGCTCCTGATGTATCTAAACAGTGGAAACCCCTCACAAGTGATACCATTTTGGAAACTTAGACTCCACAAGGAATTTATTTAGATCTATGATGAGAACTTGAACCTCCAGGTGCATGTCAAAAGTTTTTAATGTTTAACTGTGAAAATGAAAAATTAATTTTTGATGCAAAAAGGTTCGTTGTGCACCAAATTTTTCGTTTTCACAAGGTTAACAGGAGCAAAATGGAAAATACAATTTGTTCTGAAATTTCTCCTGAGTACACCGATGCCAGGGGAAGAGTCTTGAGGAGATCATTTGCATATTCCCAGTGCCTTCTGGGATAAGTGAAGAGTCTCCGCGAGCTCACCGATCACTGGGTTTTGGCCGTTGCAGCTGAAAAGAGGAAATCGGAAAAACCGCGCGCCGAATTTTGGCTCATCTTTCATCGTTTTTAAGAAATCTCAAGATGGAAGAGGCCAGGAGCCATTTGGTGAGCTGCATTTCTTGCTACATGTTCACAGATTTACCAGTGGAAAAGCCAAACTTCACATGCCACAAATGCAAGCTTGTGTCCCTGTTGGAGGAAAAGTTGCAAAATCTCGAAGAGAGGTTAGCTATGTTGAAGATCATTAAGGAAGGTGAAGAGTTCTTGGACAGAGCAGAATTATCTCTTCATGTTACAGAAAGAGAAGAAATTCGAAGTGCACCTGAAGAAACAGAGGAATGGAGACATGTGACCCAGAGAAGCAGGAGGATCAGGAGGCAGTCAGCACCCATACTACTCAGAAACCAGTACCAGGCTCTCACGCAGGAAAACGATGAAGAAATACATCAGGATAAGACTTTGCCAACAAACAGCAACCTTGTACGCCTTCAGAGTCCTCCTGGATGGAGAAAGAAAAATGTTGTGAAGAAGAAACGGAAAGTGGTGGTCATGGGGGATTCCCTGTTGAGAGGAACAGAGGCCGTTATCTGCAGACCGGATATAACTTCAAGAGAAATGTGCTGTCTTCCAGGTGCAAAAATTAAAGATGTGTCTGACAGGATATCAGGACTCTTCAGACCTACAGATGACTACCCATTCCTGCTACTACATGTGGGGACAAATGACACCGAAAGAAACGACCTGGAAACCATCTGCAGAGACTTTGAAGACTTGGGCAAGAAAGTGAAAGAACTGGGAGCGCAGGTGGTCTTCTCTTCCATCCTCCCAGTGGATGGCCATGGAACAAGGAGGTGGAATAAGATTCTGCAGGTGAACAACTGGCTACGTCGATGGTGCCGTCAGCAACGATTTGGATTTCTGGATCACGGAGTGAATTACTTATACGATGGACTACTTGCTAGAGATGGGGTGCACCTTACGAAGACTGGAAAGCATGTATTTGGAAGTCGCCTTGCTACACTTGTAAGGAGAGCTTTAACCCCTTCATGACCCATGACGCCTACGTAGGCGTCATGAAAAGCAGTGCCCAAACGACCTATGATGCCTACGTAGGCGTCATGCTATAAATAGCCCCCCTGCGGGTCGGGTGACCGGGGTCACTGAAAGGTCACCCGACCCGCACACAAAGGACCCTTCAGAGTTAACACCTGGGGGTGTGGCTTAGCCCCCACATGCCTATGATCGCTCTGATTGGCTGTTAAAAGTGAAACTGCCAATCAGTGCGATTGTATTATTTCACCAATGAAAATTGGTGAAATATTACAATCCAGCCATGGCCGATGCTGAAATAGCATCGGACATGGCTGGACACCGAGACCCGACCCCCCCCACACCGACTGACGGCACCGATCGGCAGCCGCCGTCATGATCTGCCCCTCCACCTTCCCTCCGCCCCCCCCAGCCCTCTGATCGCCCCTCCGATCACCCACTCTCACCCTCCTTTGTGCCTCCGACCTCCCGCTATCCGTCCCGGTGTCCTGACGTCCAGCGTCATGTGCGCCGCCATCTTGCAAGATGGCGGGCACATGCGCAGTGCGCCGAATCGAATCTGCAACGCTGCAGATTCATTCATTTATTTTGATCACTATGATAAACTTTCATAGTGATCAAAATAAATAAAAAGTAAATCACCGCCCCCCTTATCACCCCCATAGGTAGGGACAAATAATAAAATATATATTTTTTTTTCCATTAGGGTTAGGTCCAGGGCTAGGGTTAGGGTTAGGGTTATGGCCAGGGTTAGGGCTAGGGTTAGGGTTGGACTAAGGGTTAGGGTTGGACTAAGGGTTAGGGTTGGACTAAGGGTTAGGGTTGGACTAGGGGTTAGGGTTGGACTAAGGGTTAGGGTTGGACTAAGGGTTAGGGTTGGACTAAGGGTTAGGGTTGAACTTAGGGTTAGGGTTGAACTTAGGGTTAGGGTTGGAATTGGGGTTAGGGTTGGGTTGGGGTTGGGATTACGGTTAGGCTTGTGGTTAGGGTTAGAGTTGGGATTTCGTTAGGGGTGTGTTGGGATTAGGGTTGTGGTTAGGGTTATGATTAGGGTTAGGGGTGTGTTGGGGTTAGGGTTGGAGATAGAATTGAGGGGTTTCCACTGTTTAGGCACATCAGGGGCTCTCCAAACGCGACATGGAGCCACCATTTATTCCAGCCAATTTTGCGTTCAAAAAGTCAAACGGTGCTCCCTCCATTTCGAGCCCCGACGTGTGCCCAAACAGTGGTGTACCCCCACTTATGGGGTATCAGGGTACTCAGGAAAAATTGCACAACAACTTTGGGGGTCTAATTTCTCCTGTTACCCTTGGGAAAATAAAAAAATGGGGGCTAAAATAATTATTTTTGTGGAAAAAAAAGATTTTTTATTTTCACGGTTCTGCGTTATAAACTTCTGTGAAGCACTTGGGGGTTCAACGTGCTCACCACACATCTAGATAAGTTCCTTGGGGGGTCTAGTTTCCAAAATGGGGTCACTTGTGGGGGGTTTCCACTGTTTAGGTACATCAGGGGCTCTGCAAACGTAACATGACGCCCACAGACCATTCCATCAAGTCGGCATTTCAAAACGTCACTACTTCCATTCCGAGCCCCAACGTGTCCCCGAACAGTGGTCCCCCCCATATATGGGGTATCAACGTACTCAGGACAAACTGGACAACAACTTTTGGGGTCCAATTTATCCTGTTACCCTTGTGAAAATAAAAAATAGTGGGCTAAAAATCACTTTTTGAGGAAAAAAAAATATTTTTTTATTTTCACAGCTCTGCGTTATAAACTTCTGTGAAGCACTTGGGGGTTCAACGTGCTCACCACACATCTAGATAAGTTCCTTGGGGGGTCTAGTTTCCAAAATGGGGTCACTTGTGGGGGGTTTCCACTGTTTAGGTACATCAGGGGCTCTGCAAACATAACATGACGCCCACAGACCATTCCATCAAGTCGGCATTTCAAAGCGTCACTACTTCCCTTCCGAGCCCCAACGTGTGCCCAAACAGTGGTCCCCCCCATATATGGGGTACCAGCGTACTCAGGACAAACTGGACAACAACTTTTGGGGTCCAATTTATCCTGTTACCCTTGTGAAAATAAAAAATAGTGGGCTAAAAATCACTTTTTGAGGAAAAAAAAATATTTTTTTATTTTCACAGCTCTACGTTATAAACTTCTGTGAAGCACTTGGGGGTTCAAAGTGCTGACCTCACATCTAGATTAGTTCCTTAGGTGATATAGTTTCCAAAATGGGGTCACTTGTGGGGGGTTTCCACTGTTTAGGTACATCAGGGGCTCTGCAAATGTAGCATGACGCCCACAGACCATTCCATCAAGTCTTCATTTCAAAGCATCACTACTTCCCTTCCGAGCCCCAACGTGTGCCCAAACAGTGGTCCCCCCCACTTATGGGGTACCAGCGTACTCAGGACACACTGGACAACAACTTTTGGGGTCCAATTTATCCTGTTACCCTTGTGAAAATAAAAAATAGTGGACTAAAAATAATTTTTTGAGGAAAAAAAAATATTTTTTTATTTTCACGGCTCTGCGTTATAAACTTCTGTGAAGCACTTGGGGGTTCAAAGTGCTCACCACACATCTATATTAGTTTCTTGGGTGATCTAGTTTCCAAAATGGGGTCATTTGTGGGGGGTTTCCACTGTTTAGGTACATCAGGGGCTCTGCAAACATAACATGACGCCCACAGACCATTCCATCAAGTCGGCATTTCAAAACGTCACTACTTCCCTTCTGAGCCCCAACGTGTGCCCAAACAGTGGTCCCCCCACATATGTGGTACCAGCGTACTCAGGACAAGCTGGACAACAACTTTTGGGGTCCAATTTATCCTGTTACCTTTGTGAAAATAAAAAATAGCAGGCTAAAAATTTATTTTTTGGGGGAAAAAAAATATTTTTATTTTAACGGCTCTGCGTTATAAACTTCTGCGTAGCACCTGGGGGTTCAAAGTGCTCACTATGCATCTAGATAAGTTCCTTAGGGGGTCTAGTTTCCAAAATGGGGTCATTTGTGGGGGAGCTCCAAAGTTTACGCACACAGGGGCTCTGCAAACACAACATGGTGTCCGCTAACGATTGGAGCTAATTTTCCATTCAAAAAGTCAAATGACGCTCCTTCCCTTCTGAGCCATGCCGTGCGCTCAAACAGTGGTTTTCCCCCACATATGGGGTACCAGTGTACTCAGGACAAACTGGACAACAACTTTTGGGGTCCAATTTATCCTGTTACCCTTGGGAAAATAAAAAATAGCGGGCTAAAAAATCATTTTTGAGGAAAAAAAATTATTTTTTTATTTTCACTGCTCTGCGTTATAAACTTCTGTGAAGCACTTGGGGGTTCAAAGTGCTCACCACACATCTAGATAAGTTCCTTCGGGGGGTCTAGTTTCCAAAATGGGGTCACTTGTGGGGGAGCTCCAATGTTTAGGCACACAGGGGCTCTCCAAATGCGACATGGTGTCCGCTAACGATTGGAGCTAATTTTTCAATCAAAAAGTCACAAGGCGCTCCTTCCCTTCCGGGCCTTGCCGTGCGCCCAAACAGTGGTTTATGACCACATATGAGATATTGATGTACTCAGGAGAAATTGCCCAACAAATTTTAGGATCCATTTTATCCTGTTGCCCATGTGAAAATGAAAAAACTGAGGCCAAATAAAATTTTTGTGAAAAAAAAAAGTACTTTTTTTTTTTACAGATCAATTTGTGAAGCACCTGGGGGTTCAAAGTGCATACTATGCATCTACATAAGTTCCTTGGAGGGTCTAGTTTCCAAAATGGGCTCACTTGTGGGGGAGCTCCAATGTTTAGGCACACAGGTACTCTTAAAACAAGACATGGCAACCGCTAAACATTCAAGCATATTTTACATTCAAAAAGTAAAATGGCGCTCCTTGCCTTCTGAGCCCTGCCGTGCGCCCAAACAGTGGTTTATGACCACATATGAGGTATCAGTGTACTCAGGAGAAATTGCCCAACAAATTTTAGGATACATTTTATCCTGTTACCCATGTGAAAATGAAAAAACTGATGCTAAAATAAAATTTTGGTTGGAAAAATTAAAATGTCCATTTTTTCATTCCATGTTGCTTTAGTTCCTGTGAAGCACCTGAAGGGTTAATAATCTTCTTGAATGTAGTTTTGAGTAGCTTGAGGGGTGCAGTTTTTAGAATGGTGACACTTTTGGGTATTTTCTGCCATTTAGACCCCTCAAAGTGACTTCAAATGTGAGGTGGTCCCTAAAAAAAATGGTTTTGTAAATTTTGTTGTAAAAATGAGAAATTGCTGGTCAACTTTTAACCCTTATAACTTCCTAACGAAAAAAAAGTTGTTTCCAAAATTGTGCTGATGTAAAGTAGACATGTGGGAAATGTTATTTATTAACTATTTTGTGTCACATAACTCTCTGGTTTAACAGAATAAAAATTCATAATTTGAAAATTGCAAAATTTACAAAATTTTCGACAAATTTCCATTTTTTTCACAAATAAACACAAAAATTATCGACCTAAATTTACCACTATCATGAAGCCCAATATGTCACGAAAAAACAATCTCGGAATCGCTAGGATACGTTGAAGCGTTCCTGAGTTATTACCTCATAAAGGGACACTGGTCAGAATTGCAAAAAATGGCCAGGTCATTAAGGTCAAAATAGGCTGGGTCATGAAGGGGTTAAACTAGAACAGCATGGGAAGGGAAGCAAAAGACCAGAAAAAGCCATACACCTGACAAATGCTATTGAGAACTCTGCTATTAGAAGTGGAAAGGAAGAACAAAGACGAAAGAATCTAATTAATAAAAATATTGGAGAAAAAGAAACCAATCACAAAATAAAATGTTTCTGTACTAATGCACAAAGCATGGGCAACAAACAAGGAGAATTGGAACTACTAACACAGGAAAAGAAATATGATGTCATTGGAATCACTGAAACTTGGTGGGACAATACACATGATTGGAATACAAGACTAGAAGGATACAACTTATTTGCAAGAAACAGACTTGATAAACGAGGAGGGGGTGTCGCATTGTATGTTAGAAACGCGTATATCTGCACAGAGATTGAAGCTTCAGAGACTGTGAGTTCTGTGGAAACTGTTTGGGTAAGAATACAAGGACAGAACAATGGAAAGGACACCATTGTAGGCATTTACTACAGGCCGCCTGTGCAAGCTGAAGATATGGATGAACTCTTTATGCATCAAATGGCCGAGTTCTCCAAAAAATATGACATAGTTGTCATGGGAGATTTCAACTATCCAGACATTTGTTGGGAATCTCTCTCAGGCAAAACTAACAGGTCAAGAAAATTCTTATCCTCTCTTGCTGACAACTTTATCTTCCAAAAGGTAAGGGAGAAAACAAGGGGAACTGCTACCGTGGATCTAATCCTTATAAACAGGGAGGAAATGGTTGAGGAGGTAAAAGTGGCTGGGACCCTAGGAGGTAGCGACCATGCTATTTTAGAATTTTGGATAACTAGAGGCGGAAGACCTGTGAAGACTCAGACGTCAAGGTTAGATTTCAGAAAGGCAGATTTTAAGGGATTCAGAAAGAGGATTGGAGGGATCCAATGGCTGGATATCCTTAAAGACAAAAATGTCCAGGAAGGATGGGAAATCTTGAAAAATGAAATTCTCAAAGCACAGTTGTTAACAATTCCGAAAAGAGGGAAGAATAGGAAGCATTTAAGGAAACCAGGATGGATGAACACAGAACTTAAGCACATGCTAAAAAGGAAGAAAAAAAGTTTATAAAATGGAAAGAGGGAGGCATATCTAAAGAAAAATATAATGCTGTCTGCAGAACCTGCAGGGCACAAATCAGATTATCTAAAGCTGAAAATGAATTGAGGCTTGCAAGAGATGTCAAAAGCAATAATAAAGGATTTTGGGGATATGTCAAAAGTAAAAGAAAAGTCAAAGATGCTATAGGATTTTTACAGGATGAAAATGATGAAATGGTAAGACAGGATGTTGAGAAGGCTGAACTTTTAAATTCCTATTTTGCATCTGTTTTCTCTCAGAAAGGAAATGTAACATCAACTGTTATTCACTGTCCTATTAAGGGAATAGAAGAATCCAGGATATCTATAAACAGAAAGATAGTGAGGAAACACTTAGCTAACCTAAATGAATTCAAGTCTCCAGGTCCAGATGAATTACACCCCAGAGTACTGAAGGAGATAGCAGAAGAAATTTTTGAACCCCTCTCCATAATCTTTGAAAATTCTTGGAGAACAGGAGAAGTGCCAGAAGACTGGAGAAGAGCAAATGTTGTTCCTATCTTCAAAAAGGGGAAGAAGGAGGACCCAGGCAACTATAGGCCGGTGAGTCTGACTTCTATACCAGGAAAGATCTTTGAACAAATTATTAAACAACATGTATGTCAATACCTGGATAAGAATGAAGTGATTAAACAGAGTCAGCATGGGTTTGTAACTAATAAGTCATGTCAGACTAACTTAATTTCCTTCTATGATGGTATCACTGATTGGGTGGATCAAGGAAATGCTGTAGATATAGTATATCTTGACTTCAGCAAAGCATTTGACAAAGTCTCTCATACAATCCTTATTGAAAAAATGACTAAGTATGGAATGGACAAGACAACTGTTAGGTGGATTCATAACTGGCTTAGTGATCGGACCCAAAGAGTGGTCGTAAATGGCTGCACATCCAGTTGGAAGAATGTCTCAAGTGGGGTACCACAGGGCTCTGTCCTGGGCCCTGTATTGTTCAACATCTTTATCAACGATTTAGATGAAGGAATTGAGGGTAAACTGATTAAATTTGCTGATGACACAAAGCTAGGAGGGATAGCTAATACTAGAGAAGAGAGAGAGAGGATTCAAAAAGATTTAAATAAACTGGAGAAGTGGGCAGCAACTAACAGAATGGTTTTTAACAGGGAGAAATGCAAAGTACTACATCTGGGCAATAAAAATGAAAAAAGCATATATAGAATGGGAGGAATAGGGCTAAGTGACAGCACATGTGAAAAAGACTTGGGTATACTAATAGATCACAGACTGAATATGAGTCAACAGTGTGATGCAGCAGCAAAAAAGGCAAATGCAATTCTAGGATGTATTAACAGAAGCATACAGTCTAGATCACGTGAAGTCATTATTTCCCTCTACTCCTCTTTGGTCAGACCTCATCTGGAATATTGTGTCCAGTTTTGGGCACCACATTTTAAAAAAGACATCAACAAACTGGAGCAAGTTCAGAAAAGAGCGACCAGAATGGTGACCGGTCTGCAAACCCTGTCTTATGAGGAAAGGTTGCAGGATTTGGGAATGTTTAGTTTGCAAAAGAGAAGACTGAGAGGAGACTTAATAGCTGTCTACAAATATCTAAAGGGCTGTCACATTGTAGAAGGATCAACTTTATTCTCATTTGCACAAGGAAAGACTAGAAGCAATGGGATGAAACTGAATTGGAGGAGACACAGATTAGATATTAGAAAAAACTTTTTGACAGTTAGAGTGATCAATGAGTGGAACAGGCTGCCACGAGAAGTGGTGAGTTCTCCTTCAATGGAAGTCTTCAAACAGAGGCTGGACAGACATCTGACTGGGATGATTTAGCGAATCCTGCTTTGAGCAGGGGGTTGGACCAGATGGCCCAGGAGGTCCCTTCCAACTCTACGATTCTATGATTCTATGATCTATGATTCTATGATGCCCCATATGTGGCCAAAAACTACTTTTGAGGCACAGTGCAAAGTTCGGAAAGGAAGAAGCACCATTTCGGAGTTCATATTTTGCTGGAATGGTACTAGGGTGCCATGTCACATTGGCAGAGCCCCCAAGGTGCCAAAACAGCAGAAACCCCGAATAATTGATGTCATGTCATGGCGATACTGCAGCAGAGTGGGGTCAAATGACTGCAGTATTTGGTTTCACAAACTCCTGCACTGGTTAGAAGTACTTCACAATCATATTAAACAGTGCAGGTTTTTTCCTTGCTACCAGTGCAAGGGTTAATCTGTTCAGTTGAAGCTCCTGGAGCTTTCCTACTTGGATTGTCTCAGCTGTTCAGTGTTTGCCACTCCCCTCTGCTATGTATGCTGGCCTCTGGCACTTAGGGTTGCCAGTCAGTTCTAACTCCCTGGTTCTGGAGTATGAGGTGTAGATCATGGTTGGAATTAGTGTTTAAAGATTGTTCTGGAGAGTGTTGCCTGGAGTTTTGTCTGTATGCACATCCTCATACTCTCCTATTTGGTTTCTCCTTCCTTTAACTCCCCTGTGCACTCTGTTGTTTGGTGTGTATATTTTGTATGCTTGGTATTTTCTTTTATCCCATTTGGGTGGTGAAGAAAGAATAATTACATTTTTACCACTAAAATGTTGTTTTAGCCCCAAATTTTTAATTTTTATAAGGGGTAATAGGAAAAAATGGACCTTTCAGCTTGTTGTGCAAATTCTACCCTACATGTAATTGGGAACTATTTTTCAGGTACAGTGCAAAACTCAGAAGGGAAGGAGTGCTATAATTTAGAACAGGTTTTATTGTTATGGTTTGCGGATGGCATGACCCACTGGGAGGACTCCTGAGGTACCAGAACAGCAGAATCCCCCATAAGTGACTCCATTTTACAAATTACACCTCTCAATGAATTCATCTATTGGTGCAGTGATAATACTGAATTTTATACCATTGGGCAGTGAAAAAAATCATTACAATTTTACTACCAAAATGTTGTTTAAGCCCCAGATTTAACATTTTCATACTGGGAAAAGGGTAAAAATAGCATCAAAATTTGTCAAACAATTTCTGCCGAACATGGCAATACCTCATATGTGGCTGTACAGTACTGCTTCCCCACACGGTGAGACTGAGGGACAAAACGCTGTTTAACCCTCCTGGAGCACAGATTTCCTAACATAGTTTGCAGACTCCATATACAGAGCCTCTAAATGCTAGAAGAGCAGATTCCCCCTCAAGTGACCCCATTTTGGAAATTATACCCCTTTGGGAATTTATCTACAGTTGTAGTGCTGACTTTACTTCATGGGTGTTTTCCACAAGCAGTGGATGTTGCTAAGTTAAAATTGCCAGTCTGTTATTGTAGTGCCCAGTACTTTATGCCCGGCTTGTGCGCTTCACACCTGTGAATTAAACGGGCTCTCATCACTACAGAAATGCCAGATAAACGAGAAACTGGGTCTGAGCAGAAAAAGTAACTTAATGTGCATGCAAAATGTAATTGCATATGAACACATGACCTTTACACAGAGAAAACCAAAAACAAAACACAAAACAAATATCCTGGAATAAAAAAGTAAAAAAATATGTATTGCAAAAATTGCATGAAAGTAGTAATAATAGTAATAATAAGGGTATTTAGTTAACATAATTTTGATCAAAATAATGTAGAAGCCATCCCGCCACGTCACGGCAACCCTTGTGGGACAGTCCTAACTCTTGTATTTAAAACCTTTCCACTTGTCAAGTGACGTAAATGTGAACAAGGACAGAGGGACTGAACCACCAGTAATACTATAGGCCAGACAGGATAGATTAACATTAAGTCACTTTTTCTGCTCAGACCCAGTTTCTCGTTTGTTTCATTGTGCATTCTGTGCATATAAGGGTGTGACCGCCCTGTCTGAGTTGGAAAATCCATCCTGTCTGGCCTATAGTATTACTGGTGGTTCAGTCCCTCTGTCCTTGTTCACATTTACGTCACTTGACAAGTGGAAAGGTTTTAAATACAAGAGTTAGGACTGTCCCACAAGGGTTGCCGTGACGTGGCGGGATGGCTTCTACATTATTTTGATCAAAATTATGTTAACTAAATACCCTTATTATTACTATTATTACTACTTTCATGCAATTTTTGCAATACATATTTTTTTACTTTTTTATTCCAGGATATTTGTTTTGTGTTTTGTTTTTAGAAATGCCAGATGTGGACGCTAAATGTGGTTTAGGCACACTGCGGCTCAGAACAGAGAGGGGCATTTGGATTTGGGAGAGCAGAATTCACTGGATTTCTTTACGGGAGTGAGGAGCTATAGCCCTTTTCCAGAGCCTTTCTACTACCAGTAACGTGGAAGCCCCCTATATTCCCATTAACAAATGACGGACCTGAGTGGGGACTTGATTTTTTTGTGGACTGAGTTGAAGCTTTTATTGGGAACATTTTGACATAATGTTTGGGATCACATTTATCCAGCGCTCTATGCTGAGCTCTTACATCGGGGTTTACATCTAAATCTTTGAGTGAGGTGATTCACATAAAACCCCCGAAGGATCCACTCACTATAATGAGGCAGCAGAATTACTATGGACTCCATTTGGTCTCTGCCCTTCTTTTCAGAGGTGCACAAAACCGTGGCTGACCACACTTTTATGCACGTCTAAAAAGACGGACATAGGCCAGACAGCGTCCACAGTGTCCCCATCTTCCTCATTATAGGGGTTCTGTCTGAATCATATATTTCAGAGATTTACATGGAAACCCCAGTGTAAGCCCTCAATGCAGAGCGCTGGATAAATGTGAGCTGAACCTTACTGTGATCTTTGGGAGGCTGAATAAACAAATCAATAGTATTGGTATATAGAATTGGTTTTATTTATTTTTTACAACATACCTTGAGCGGTATAAGTGATTAGACTGCTTTATTCTTCGGGTCGGTGCCATTACAGTGATACCAGATTTATATCGGGTTTTTATGTTTGGCTTCTGTCACAAACTAAAAGGTGCTTTTTTTTTTTGAAAAACTATTTTTTTGTGTCGCCATATTTTGAGGGCTATAATTCCATATTAATGGTGACAGTCTTGTGAGGGTTTGTTTTTCCTGGGACTAGTTGACGTTTTTATTGGTACCATTTTTGGGCACATAACGTTTTTGATCACTTTCTATTCTGATTTTTTGTATTTTGCAGGTTGCCGTTTTAAGCTATACCTCAAAAACATTTCTAGAATTTGACCTTTTCTTACTTTTGACTCCACAAAAACTCTTACTGTTTCTCTTATTCATTCTCGTCTCGACTATTGTAACTCTCTTCTAATCGGTCTCCCTCTTACCAAACTCTCCCCCCTCCAATCAGTCTTGAATGCTGCTGCCAGGATCATATTCCTCACCAATCTTTACACCGATGCCTCTACCTTGTGCCAGTCATTACACTGGCTACCCATCCACTCCAGAATCCAGTACAAATGTATTACCCTCACCCACAAAGCTCTTCATGGCTCAGCACCACCCTACATCTCCTCCCTTGTTTCAGTATACCACCCTACCCGCTCCCTTCGCTCTGCTGATGACCTGAGGTTAGCATCCTCAATAATCAGAACCTCCCACTCCCATCTCCAAGACTTTACATGTGCTGCGCCAATTCTTTGGAATGCACTTCCCAGGTCAATACGATTAGTCCCCAATCCACACAATTTTAAGCGTGCCCTGAAAACTCATTTATTCAGACTGGCCTACCGCCTCAACACATTAACCTAATCTATCCCTATGTGGCACAGCCAAAAGTTTTTACCATAACCAGGTTCCCCGCATCATGTTCCCACATGCTTTATGCATCTATCAGCCCTCTGCATCTGTACTGTTACACACTTAACATTATGGCTGGTCCATACAATCAGGGCAACTGTTACCACCCACCTTTCGTGTCTCCCTCTTTCCTCATAGACTGTAAGCTTGCGAGCAGGGCCCTCATTCCTCTTGGTATCTGTTAGGATCTATGTGATTATTGTTATGCTGTAATGTCTATTGTCTGTACAAGTCCCCTCTGAAATGTAAAGTGATGCGGAATATGTCGGCGCTATAGAAATAAAAATTATTATTATTATACCATTTTTTAAACATTTGCCTTTTTGATCTCGTTTTAGTCCACTTTTTGCTCTGTAGTACGATGAAAGAGCTTTGTTTTTGCCTTGCTTTTTGTTTATTTGTTCATGGTGTTCACTAAAGGGGTTAACTATTGGGACAGTTTTATAGGTTGGGTCATTTTGGATGCACCGATACCAAATATTTATTTATGGGTACAATATATTTTTTTGATTATTATTATTTTGTGATTTAGAAAAAATATTTTTACTTTTTTTTACCTTTTTTCTAACTTTTTTTACTTAATCTTTCTATGGGACTTTCAGTTATCTGCCGTCTGATCACTGTTATACACCATTGCAATGCATGTGCATTGCAATAATTTATAACTGAAACTGCTGCACTGACACAGGGTTGTTTACCCATGCACTGATATGGCAAGCTTGCTAGCCCTGGTGACTAAGATGTCGCCATGACGATGTCAGGTCAACATGGCAACGATCAGCCCCTCATTATGACATAGCGGGAGTGCTGATTGGAGGGGAGAGGGAACCTCTCCCTGAATTCTTAATGCTGTGATCGATATCGATCGCAGCATTTAGGGGGTTAAACCTCTGGTAGCGGCATGGGCACTGCTCCTGGCATTGAAAGCCCAGTGTCAGCTGTGATGTTTGCCGAACACCCGGCGGCGATCAGCAACTGCACAAAATCGCCAGGACGTATCCATACATCCAAGGTCGAGAAGTCCTTCCCAACCTGGACATATATACATCTACAATCATGAAGGGGAGAAATAAAAAAGTTATTCCTCTTGAAATAAAAGAAATTAATAAAAAAGAGCGAAAAGGAGAAATCACCAGGTCTTGAAATAGTGGAAAGGTTTTAGGACAATTTTAGAAAATTTTTCAAGGGAATGGTATAAAATAATAAAAATAAGCATTACTTACCTCTTGAATTTCCCACAGCTTCAGCACCATGGCTCCGATCAGTACCCGCTGACCGCAGTGATGACGTCCTGTCTGGCAGTTGCCTGACCGCTGCAGCCAATAACTGGCCTTAATGGTTTGTATCAAATGTTAGCAAGAATTCGTCTACATATTTACCTGCCTATAGTAGCATGGAAGACAGGATCAGGATGTTGTGTAATTTCTTGTAATAAAAATAGTCTTGGTAATGAATTGGTCAGTTAAGGTCATTCTAATAGGTTCTGAGGATCTCATAAGGATGAAGATACAGACTCCTATAAAAACGTAAGACCTGTGTCATGCACTCTTACCAAAGTTACTCATTCTCATAAAATCCATGCATAGTGTAGCACAGACATCCAGGTATGAGATGGTGGCATCGACGGTTGTGATTTACCAAGTGCCTTGTGGATGAAGTAACAATGAAACAATAGAACTGTTGCACCGTGACACATTCGGCAGTATGGAGTTCAGACCAGGTTATTTGATGATCTGTTTTATTTTTCTACTGCAGGAGGAACAACAGAATGAGATTTCCCAGTATACACACTAACGGCATGTCAGTGACTTTACCAATACCGTGCAAAACTTATAGGCAGGGGTAGAAAAAAATGCTGCAAAGTAAGGATGCTTTCATAGATAGAACTGTTCATAGTTTATCTTTATCAATTGTGAGGTAGCGCTGTCATTTAAGTAGGGGATCACTCGCTTGGCAGCCACAAAATCAGATCCGGCACAGGGTTTCCATAAACTGAGAACGGTCCATGCGGTTTATTAAACATCATAAACCATGACCAGCAATATATAAACGGCATAGCGTCCATGACAGAGCTTCACTCTGTTAGCAATGTCCAATACGCAGGCTTTTCAGCCTCACAGTTATATCTCACCCCGTCAGGGTTCTCTCATGGCTGCTTCTCCATACTGCAGACATTCGTTCCCTCCAGGGATCTCTCAGGCACTTGCAGCCATTAAACACAGCATCCACACGTGCTGTCAGGCAGGAAGCCCCATCTCAGCGGGACCTTCCACATTGGACCAACCAGGTCCCAGCATTCACCCCCATGTGACCTAACCTGGCCACATTATATGGTCCATAGCCACGCCCACCGGGTCACATGACTCTGACCTCATCACAGGTCCTTTAAGCCTTTGCACACTTTTTACAATAGTGCTTTAAACACACCCCCTGGGTGGGTTTGTAGGTTACCATGCCCGCCCATCTCTCTAGTTACCTGGAGACTTCTCCCTTACACATTGAAACAACACCTCAGCAGTATCACTGCTGATCAACACATAAGTCTCCATCCCAAAGCCACCCACTTTGAGATACATAACGGCCATTCAGTATTCTGCCATTCATCATTTCTCCTAGGACATCCACACAGCGCCCCCTAGCGGACTCAGTGGTTACTACACCACATACCTCCCCCCTCTGTTCAAACTTGTGGGGTTGAACACACAACATTACACCAGGGTCTCGCGACTGGGCACTCACTACACCTTGCCCCACAGGTCGAGAGAACGTCTCCATCTGTCATACGGCCTCATTCCTACGTTAGACCTCCCTCGCCTCCAGCGGTCAGAATATCGGTCATTAGCTTTGACCCTCCAGTCACGGTCTGTCTACGTCGTCAGACACTGGTTAGTCACCATCCTTTCTCTCTCTAAGCGTCTTGTAACAAATGGTACCCCACCACATCTAAGTTTACTTTTCAGTGCATTAACCTCACAGTTCTTTGCATCTGCTGTCTCTGTAGCAACCTCCAGTTCACACTGTAATCTACGGTGCAACGTATTGGCGCGTTGAGCCTCTTTCTCTGCTTCTTCCACCTGGCATTTCAACTGTTTCAGATGCACATCATTTCCCTCCGCCAGGTCTTAGTACTGCTCAGAATTACGCCTTCCATCATCCATTTGCCTTAGTACAACCTTCAGTTTTTTCTCCGTACGACGTACTTGTTTGCTAGCAGATTGTCGCACTTTAATTTCTGCATCAAGCTGTTCCTCCAGTAGTGCAACCTTTGCTTCTAAGTCCTTATTCTGGTGAACTAATTGCTGATGGCCATTCTCATTCTTCTGAGCCTTACTACATTCTGTCTTCATATCAGCATCCATCTGGTCAACCTGAAGTGTGGCCTTTCTCAGCTTGTCATTGGCTAATTCAACGTTGCCGTGTTCTTCCTCCACTTCTTCTTCAAGCTGAACAATGCGAGACTCTAACCGCCTCTTTTCTTCCAAAGCCCCAGCACCTTCACCTCTGTTGTTGGCAATCACATCAGCCAGTTCATCTTTTTCCTGCTGTGCTTGTCTTTTAGCACACTCTGCAGCAGCAAGCTCCATCTGCAAACGAATCACCTCTGCTTACATACTTTTCAGTTTCTTTTTATCTTCACACTGTTCCTCACTCAGGCCTGGACGCTGTAAGTCTTCGTCCACTTCTTCTCCTGCAGAAGACCTCTTACAGTTTTTGTTAGTACTACTACCTCTTCTCTGAGGGACTTATTCGGACCTTGCCACGATGCCAGGTGACCTTTGAGCTCGAAGACTTCTTTCTCTAGCTCATCCAGTCTGTGCTCCCTTTCTCTCTCAGAGCCACAGTCACCCCTAGAGTCTGAGTCACGCCGATTATCCGAGTCAACCCTCCAGTTACCCTCTGACCGTGAGTCCACTCCAGTCACCTCATGTCCCAGCCCACCATCTGTCTTGTCACGAGACGTCAGGTCCGTCAGTTGGGCAGATGTACTTCTTTTCCCGGTCAGTTCTACCTCTGACCTGTCCACGTCAGGAGCCATCACTGTCTAAGTGTCTGCTGGCCCCACAGTCGAAACATCTCCATCGGCCGACCATATGTCATCAAACAAAACAAAGTCCCGGCCTCTCTCCAAGGCATAGACTAAGTCCCGTGGTATCCCGCCCCCTTGGCAGAAACCACCTTTGGTCCCCTCAAACATTACTCGGTCTACTGCATAGTTCACCACGACCCCATGTTTACAGCAAACCCTGGTGTTTTTCTCAGTCAGAGATAAAACGAGCGGAGTTCCTGTCAGAGTCACCTGATTCTCTGCGTCCAGTCTACCAGAGACTCCTTCCCGGTGCAGCATCACGGTACACACCTGTGGCCTGTCATTTTCTGGAAAATACATGCCGCACTCCTCAAATCTCATACAGACACACTGCGGTTCCCCAGACATACCCACTGAGGCAACCAGTGCTGCCATTTCCTGAACCACCCCAATTTGGGTCGCTGCCCCCTCCTGGGACTCCACCCCTTTTTGGGTTGCCACCCCAATTTGGGTCACTGCCCCCCTCTGGGACTCCACCCCTTTTGGGCTACCACCCCAATTTGGGTCACCGCCCCCTTTCTCACTGACCCCGGTCAGCATACCACAGACTCCTGTCTGTTACCTGTTGGTGACGGCCACACAGGTTCCTGGACGCCTCTTATCCTCAGAGGTATCCCACAAATATCAAAACAGTCACTTTCTCTGACCTCGGTCAGTAATACTCACGATTTTCCACGGCCGCCTGCTCTCCTGGCTCAGAGCCGCCAGTACGGCAACATGTGCTTCTTGGAACCGCTGCCCGCAGTCAGTCACCAATTGTGAGGTAGCGCTGTCATTTAAGTAGGGGATCACTCGCTTGGCAGCCACAAAATCAGATCCGACACAGGGTTTCCATAAACTCAGAACGGTCCATGCGGTTTATTAAACATCATAAACCATGACCAGCAATATATAAACGGCATAGCGTCCATGACAGAGCTTCACTCTGTTAGCAATGTCCAATACGCAGGCTTTTCAGCCTCACAGTTATATCTCACCCCGTCAGGGTTCTCTCATGGCTGCTTCTCCTTAATGCAGACATTCATTCCCTCCAGGGAACTCTCAGGCACTTGCAGCCATTAAACACAGTGTCCACACGTGCCGTCAGGCAGGAAGCCCCATCTCAGCGGGACCTTCCACACTGGACCAACCGGGTCCAAGCATTCACCCCATGTGACCTACCCTGGCCACCTTATATGGTCCATAGTCACGCCCACCGGGTCACATGACTCTGACCTCATCACAGGTCCTTTAAGCCTTTACACACTCTTTACAATAATGCTTTAAACACACCCCCTGGGTGGGTTTGTAGGTAACCAGGTCCGTCCATCTCTCTAGTTACCTGCAGACTTCTCCCTTACACATTGAAACAACACCTCAGCAGTATCACTGCTGATCAACACATAAGTCTCCATCCCAAAGCCACCCACTTTGAGATACATAATGGCCATTCAGTATTCTGCCATTCATCCTTTCTCCTAGGACATCCACACAGCGCCCCCTAGCGGACTCAGTGGTTACTACACCACACAATTAACCAAATGCAAAGTTGGATTTCACAAAGAAACAGAAGCCGACATCCACAGAAGATCTGTGGTTAGTTCTCCACTATGTTTGGAAGAACCTCCCTGCTGAGTTCCTTTAAAAACTGTGTGCAAGTACCTAGAAGAATTGATGCTGTTTTGAAGGCAGAGGGTAATCACACCAAATATTGATTTGATTTAGATTTTTCTTTTGCTTACTCACCTTGCACTTTGTTCCTTAATAACAATAAACTTGTTACACTTTTTTAAGCATCATTTTTCTCACACCTAGCTAAAATGTTTGCATCGTACCATTGTACTGAATCTGTTTGGTCAGTGAGTGCAAGAATAATGGCAACTTTACTGATTTCAAGAACAGGTGTCTCCCATATTCCATGTTTGCAGGACAGAGATGTGCGCACATGCATCTTCATAATTGCAAGATTTTGATTTTCCAGCATTCTTGTACTGTTTCATAAAACTGCACCATATATGAACATTGAACTGCTTATTTCATGTTGGTCAGGGGACGTAACTAGGAAGAGGGACAGGTGAGGCATTTGTCCAGGGCTCAGCCAGAAGGGAGGCACTATTGGGTAGTCTAATTTGGCGGTCTGAAGTGTCTCCACGGCAGTGGCATTTCGCTTCTGCCTGGGCGTGAGATCCAACTGTTCTCGGTGCCCTGTTGTCAAACTTATCACAGGCTCACAGAACATGTAAAATGCTGGCTCCTTTGCATTCAATTGTACTCTTGTCTTTCAGGAGCGAATACAATTGAATATCTGACCACCGGCACTTCCGAGATCAGGATGGCATCAGCAGCTTGAAGATTCAGAGGAGTTTTTTATTGTGGGAGGGAGGATGTTATGAGGAGACAATATGCAGGGGAAATTGTAAGGTGACAGTATGAGGAGAAGGAAGTGTAAGGCGAAAGTATGGGGATATGTGTGAATGGATAGTATTGGGGTGAAAGTGTGAGGAGACAGTATTGGGGAGAAGAGTTTGATGGGACAGCATGAGGGGAAGCGTGAGATGACAATATGGGAGAAAGTGTGAGAGGACAGCATGGGGGAAGTGTGTGGAGATAGTATAGGGAAGAAAGTGTGATGGGACAGTATGGGGGAGAACGTGTGAGGGTATAATGTGGGGGGATAGAATGCGAGGACATTATAGGGGAAGAGTGAGAAGACAGTATGAGTAGGAATGTGAGGGTACAAGATGGGGAGAAAAGTGTGAGGGGCAGTATGGGGGAATAGTGTAATAGGATGGTATGGGGAAGTGTGAGGTGAGAGTATGGGTGGAGAAAAATGTGAGAGGATAGTATAAAGTAGAATAAGGCTACAGTAAGGGTGGGAAGTCTGAGGGAAGTTGTGAGGGGACAGTATGAGGGAAAGTGAGATAGTATGGGGTGAATAGTGAGAGGGGACAGGAAATATAAGAGGACAGTATAACAATAAGTGTGTGAGGATAGTATGGTGAAAATGTGTGAAGGGATAGTATGTGGTGAATAGTTGGAGGGAATGATATGGTGGAGAAAAGACTGAAGGGACACTATGGGGGTTTAAAAGGTCATGGCGAAGGGTGAGGGGACAGTATGGTGGAAAGTGTGTTGGGATAGTATGGGGGAAAAGCATAATAGTACAGTATGCAGAGAAACATGGCAGCATGATGGTTGAGTCTGAGTTTGGCCAATGCTTGAAGAACATTATCTGCCTGACTGCATTGTGTCAGCTGTAAAGTTTGGTGGAGAAGAGATAATGCTGTGGGGTTTTATTTTTTCCGGGATTGGCATTGGTCCCTTGACAAGGTGAAAGAAAATCTTAATATTTCAGCATAAAAGACATTTTGGACAATTGTAGCTTATTTTGGGAGCAGTTTGGGCAAGGCCCTTTTCTGTTCCCTATGACTACTTCCAACAGCACAAAGCAAGGTCCATAAAGGCAAGGCTGGGGCAGTTTGGTGTGGAAGAACATGACAGGCCGCACAGAAGCCTGATCTTAATCCCATCCCGTATACCTTTTGGGATGAACTCCAAAACAAATAGCGAGCCCGGCCTCTGCTCCAACATCAGTGTCTAAACTCACAAGTGCTCTCCTGGATGAATGGGCAAAAATTCTCAGACACCTCTTAAATCTTATAGATTCTTCCCAGACAAGTGGAAGCTATTATAGATGTAAAGGTAGAGACCAGCTCCATATTAATGTCTATGGATGTAGAAGAGGATATCCTAAAAGCTCCTGTAGGTGTAATGTGGAGGGGGCAGAATAATTTTTTTCATATATTTATACACCCAAAAAACAAGTTAGTTTGGCTCATTTTTAGAAGGATGCAGGTAAGCTCCAAGCCTATTCGATAACTGATATAAAACAGTACATGGTGATTTAATAATCATCAGAAACACATTGCAAACATTTGATATATAACTTCAGAGACATATTTTGACTTTGTATGCTCACAGGTTCACTCTGATGGTTTATGACTTTCAATAAAATTCCACTTCTAGACTACTTTTAATCCAAAATTCTTTAGTGTTTGATGGTGTGCTGTGGGTGGTGGATATGGTTTGTTATATGATGTCAATTCTTTTGAATTTTAATGACAATTTGTTCTCGACTGCATACAGAATTCTGAACTGTTTTATTGCCATTCATAGTTGACAATGACTGCGTTTAGGGACACCCATTACAATGTAATGTGTTCTAGTCACAAACCCAGTCCAATAAAGTCTACAATTATGGATAATGAATCATTAGAATTAGGTGACATTGTATTACTCTGTACCAGGGTTACGCAGCATTTTTTGATCCAAGAGCCACATTGCCATAGTGAACCAATCCCAAGGTCAGCAAAAAAAAATTAAAGGGCTATTTACATTAATACATCACCAGACCCAAGTTTTGAATTTTTGAGGAGGATTTGGAGAGTTTATGGTAAAAAAAAAAAATCAGTGTGAACACACAATAACTTAAACTGAGTTTTTGGAGTAAAACCTCTCCAAGTCCACCTCATAATCTCAAATCTCAAAATTTTGAGTATTTTCAAGTTTTAATATAGCCATGAAGCACATTATGGATTTCTATGTGTATACAAGTTCAGAACCACTGACAGCACATGAGTGCAGCGCCAAAACACAGTCAGTGCATGACTACAGTGCCAGAACCACAATCAGTACATTAATGCAGAACCAAAACTACTGTCAGTACTTGAAAATACAGAGCCAGAACCACCGTCCATGCACGAATCGAATGCAGCACCAGAACCACTGTCAGTACATAAATGCAGCACCAGAAACACTGTCAATACATGAATGCAGTTCCAAAACCACCATCAACACAGAAATTAATTGTAATGTCAGGTTAGCCCCATATATAATTGCATCGCATGAACCTACAACTTCCAGTATTTCCTTAACAAGGATAAGGAGATACTGGGAGTTGTTGTTACCAGCTATCCTCAGACTACGGACCAAGCAAGAACCACAGTACTGATGAGACGTTGTCAATATCACAAACAAGTATTTGCATTCAGGTACCTTATAGGTGACATCCATCTTCTCTGATCCCTTTTGTCTTGACACAGTACAGACGCCATGTAGAGATTTCACACCCACACTTGTCTCACCCGATTTCCCCTTCTCAATCTTCAGCAGCACATACTGACACAGTGCTCTTAAAAAAAGTATTATACTGCCCCATACACAAAAATATCTACCATGCTACGCCCCTGAATAAATCATTGCCCCTCAGTGTACTTTATGCACAAAATAGCAGTCCCAACACTACCACACTCCATAAAATCCCCCCTCTCTGCCCTTCTCCAAAATAGCCCCCCACACTGCCTCTCTCCAAAATAGCCATCCAAACTGCCTCTTTCCATAATGACTTTCTATATAAAGTCCCGCCCACCCCACTGCCCCTTGCTATAATATGCCCCCTTTCACAATTCTCCAATTGCCCCATAATGTCACCATGAGGTGGCCTTGCAGTAACACAACCATGAGTAACACAATCCCCTTTTCGTAGGGTAGGCCCGTGCAGCAGGGAACCAGCGTTCGCATACATGCGGTGCCCGGTCCCATCTTGTACAAAACCATACCCCTTTACAGAGTCGAAGTATCTCATGATCCCTTGCACCGACCTCACCAACTCAGTTAAACATCAACTGGACCCGCACTCACTTCTCCCTCTCTTTCTTTGGACGATCTTTGCCACCCATTTAGCCTTAATGGGGTCTGGGACTGGGGGCTCCTCCACATACATTCGTAGAAAGGGGGCAGAAACTGCTTCCTGGGCTGGGACCTCTCCAGGGGGCTGAGGTATACTCACAGCTAGAGCCATCACCATCACTTTCAGCCACACCACTCGGTCACAGGGTTTTCACCACACCGATATAGTCACCTCTGCCTGGAGGTCGGGTTTGGGTCAGGGCAGGGAAACCGGCAAGGAAACCTCTGTGTTGGGGTCTGGTTTCAAGTAGTAAACCTTCGCCAAGGCGTCTGGTATGGCCTCCACCTGCCGCAGTCCTCCCGCCTGCACTTCCTGCTCCAGCTGATTCAGCTTTCTTTGCCATTCGGCCTGTCCAGGCCCACCATGGTGTGCTGCATTGTAAAACAGCTCCATCACTTCTTGCTCACGGTTCTTCTTGCTCACCAACAATGGCTCTGGCCTGCTGCACCAAGGGTGTACGCCTCCATAGCTTCCACCTTTCCTGGGTGAAGTTACAGCCTGCTCACCTGCCCGTTTTCTGCCAGGACCTTCTCTTTTTCTTCTGTTGTGCCAATTAGGGGTAGGTACTGTTTACTACAGACCAACCTCTCTGGACAAGCCACTTCCCAAACTGGCTTTGCCTTCCTCCAGGGGAGGGTAATTCCAGGCTTGGAGGCAGTGAAGGGTCTCTCTCGCAGTTTACCTATGCATACAACACAGTTCCACTCCAGGCCAGCAGGGGGAACTCTGAACCGAAATTAAGGGGAGGAGTGCTCCCTGAGGGCCAAGAGGAAGGAGTGGTCAGTTAGTCTGCGGAGGGTGAAGTGTGTAGACGTGTAGAGAGAAGCTGGAGGTTGAGCTGAGGAAAGAGAGCTCCCTCACAGTGAGAGTGCATGATCTGGAGCCTGGTCTCCACGGCTGTATGGACACTGATGGTCCTACAGCAGATACCAGATGAGTAGGAGGCTGTAAATGCCCTACCCCCATCTAAGACTCAGAGGCACAACAGCACGCAGTGAGCCAGGAGAGGAATAGCGGCTACAGCTGTCTGCCATACGAGGAGTGAGAGTAGAAGAGAATTGAGAGGAACTTCAGTGTAACTCAGTACTAGGAGTACTTCATTCAAACAAGCGCTAGGAATGAGACTGCACAGCCCTTCTGCTGAGAGAGAATCCTGAGCTGCTTCCAGGCTAGCCTGCTCTGATACCATCTGTAATCAGGAACCTGGACTGCAATTATCAAGTAAAGGTACAGAAATTGCACCCCGCTGTGTCCTGTCTGCTTCCTACCTTTCCGGCACTGCTACATCCCCGTGCCGATCACATCTACACTGCCTTGGGACTACAGCTTCACCTGTGGGGAGCTTTTACATCTCTGCTGCGCCCTACCATCAGTCCCAGCGGACCTGCATGCAGCGTCGGCTTAACACCTCCCTTGCCGAGCACCACAGGTGGCGTCACGAACTATTCATCTAACTACATTCCCCCATTACTTGGGCGCCAAGGGCCACGGACCGGGTCACCGCTGCTGTGACACATCCCGCTGACACCGACCTGGTACCGGGTACCCCACAGCCCTGGGAGGGCGACCCAATTTGGCATCACAAACAGGATCACGGAGCCCGGTACCCCCCGAGTCCTGTGTGCCATAGACTGTGTTGGTGTAAAAGAGTGTGTGTGAAATTGGCGCCAGTTGCCGCCATTGCCGCTCTGCTTGGCGCGCGTGGGAACCAAAAGAGGCGGGCCTTCGTGGTCAGAGCCTACCACAGAGCGCGAAGAAGTGAAGTGCCGCACGGGAAGAGAGGACAGCGCGCGAGAAGGGGAGGAGCTGAGGCCTACAGCCCGGAGCGTCGGGCCTGCGAAGCGGCCGCCGGTGAGCTCACACAACCCCCGGCCCTGGCTAACGTTAAGTAAGGGGGGAAGAGAATGTCCACTTCACACAGCAATGCAGCGGCGAACGCCATTGCCAACCCCGCAGCACCGCAAGGAGAACCGCCCGCCACAGCGGTCTCCATAATGTCGCTGTCCATGCCCTACAAACCGGGAGCGGCCTGGCTACCGCAGTACTCAGGTGAGTCACACACCCTGAGTGAATTTAAAGAGAGACTGTGCAGTTTGTTTAAAGTATACCCTCTGTCTGAAAGCCAGAAAGTGAATATCCTGATTGGACAGCTAACGGGTGCAGCACAGAGAGAGGTGAAAGCCTGGCAGGACACTGATAAAGAGACTGTTGCAAAGATCCTGGCCAACCTGAGAAGCACCTTTGACACCTGCACTGCAGCTGAAATCAAGATGAGGTTCTTTGGCTGTAAACAGGAGGCGCCAGACAGTATAAGGGACTATGCTCTCAACCTGCAGGAGGCACTGCGAGCAGTTAAGCAAGTTGATCCTGACAGTGTGAAGGAGGAGGATAAGCTGTTGAAGGAGCAGTTCATTGAAGGACTCCTATCCAGTACCCACAGAGGGCAGTTGCACATTATAACCCTGCAAGACCCTGATCTGGACTTTGCTGACTTTAAAGACAGGGCTATATGGGTACTGCAGGAGCCCACTGACAGCCGTTCAGCGCCCCTGAGGCGCCCAGCGCCCCTGAGGCGCCCAGCGATCACCTACCATCAGGAAGCAACGTCTTTTTCTTCCATACCTGTGGATGCTGATGCACAGACTCTGGATAAAGATCCAACTGAAGAGCTGCGTCTACAGGTCCAGGAGTTGACCAAAGGAATGGCTGCGCTTACTAAAACCGTGCATTCCCTACAGGTGTCCTCCAAAGAGAAGATCCAGCTTGCTTCCAGTCCAGAGGATGTCCCGTGGCTCCAGAGGAGGAGAGCCCCGCCACTTCGAGGGAGGAACAACGATCGCTATGACCAGGACTGACATCCCATCTGTCGTCGCTGCTACAAGGCAGGTCATCTTGCAAGATTTTGACCTTTAAACGAGCAACCCCTGGGGCAGAGGGCCAACCCCCACGAATAGGATCCCCAGGCCCAAAGAACTGGAGAGCCAAGTATGTTGGAGGGAGACCAATCCTTCCTGTGGTGATTGATGGTATCCCCATGAACGCTTTGCTGGACACTGGCTCCCAGGTGACCACTATGCCGTACATTCTCTACAAGAGGTATTGGGCTGATTCTGAACTTACCCGTGGCCCAACTGATGAGCTGACGGTAGTTGCCAGTAATGGTCAATCTTTGCCGCAGATTGGATGTAAAGAGATTACTGTTAAAGTGGGTCGAGTAGAGCTAAAATCTCAAGTTCTGATAGTTGTTGATATTGATCGACGTGAATGTAATCCCATGATAACTCTTGGTACAAATGTAATTGAAAACTGTCTTTCCGAGGTTATTGTCTTGCTGCAACAGGTGGCTGAGACTGCTGGCTCCAGTGAACAACGAGTCCTCCAGAAGGAGATCAGAGCCCTGATGCAAAGACAACAGGTAGAACTCTCTGGCGGAGAGATTGGCAGCGTCAGAGTGAGTGATGCTTTCCCCATTGCAATACCCCCTAGATGTGAAATGTTGGTTTGGTGTCGGGCAGCTATAGGTCTCAGAGGGAAGGATTACCAGGCATTGGTAGAGCCCGTATATTCTGATAGCAGGCCCACTGTCCTGACAGCCAGAGGGGTGGTTGATGTAAGAAAAAGGAGAGTACCTGTATGGGTCGCCCTCCGAGGGCTGTGGGGTACTCGGTCCCGGGCCGGTGTCAGGGGGATGAGGTGTCACAGCAGCGGCGACCCGGTCCATGGCCCTGGGCGCCCAATATCAATGGCGGAGATGTTTGTAATGTAGTTTTTATGGAAAGTTCGTGACGCCACCCGTGGTGTTTGGCAAGTAAGATGGTAAGCCAACGCTGCTTGCAGATCCACTGGGACTGATGGTGTGATGCAGCAAAGATGGTGTAGCTCCCCACAGGTGGAGCTTTAGTCCCAGGGCAGTGTAGGTGCAATGGATGAGGAGAGGCCCAGGATGGTGTAGACGCGGATACCAAGATGTAGTGGTGCTGATGCGGGAATGAATGGAGGACACCAGGGCTTGCAGTTTCAAAGCTTTACTCACAGTTCGTAGTGCACACAGGTGCCCGCTTCAGTACCGTGTCCTCCGGGGCAGAGGCCCAGCCAACCTCCAGCTGAGATAGGACTCTCCCTGCCAGCACCCCGCCAACGTGTGCCTTTCCTGAACGATTCCTCTATTGCGCCTTTTAGTGTGAAGAACTCCCTGAAGTTCCTCCTGTCAGATGTTCCTAACAACTCTACTTGTATGACAGACAGCTGTAGCCTGCTTCGGGGACTCCCTTCTCCTGAATCCCGGCTCTCTATTCGTTTTCTGTTGTGTCCCAAGTCTTTGATGGGAGTAGTGTATTTACAGCCAACTACTCCACCGGTGTCTGCTGCAGAACCATAAGTGTCCATACAACCTCGGGGACCGGGCCCCGGCCTTGCGCTGAGAACCTATAGGCAGGGTTCCTATCCAACCCACTCCTCCTCTCTGTTCTCTCTCCTCTTCATTCCGTACTTGTCTTTCTCTCTCTCTTATGGAAATGCAGGTTACAGTTCTACGTCTCTCCTTCTCTTTCCTTTCCCATGCCAGCTGGCTCAGGTCACTGAGGCAGCTGCAGCACTCCTTCTTCTATTGCTTTCCTCGGGAGCTCTCCACTAAGACCAGTCCTCAGTCTCTCCAGACTGACTGTCTTTCCTCCGCCTGACCTCCCGGCAGGCTGACCTCCTGTCAGCCTGCTCTCTCCTCTCCAGTCATACTGACCGACTGACCTGACTGAACTCTAGATCCTATCTTTCCCCTTCTTTTATACTAACTCCACCCACCTCCCAACACATCTCGTGTTATGAAGCAAGGATCCACGAAAGGTGCTCTGCTACCCACCAAGCATTAAGCTGCAATCTGGTCCTCTGCTGAACTATCCTGTGTGTGGGATGCAGGTGTTGGAGTGTGGCAAGGAGTTCCCACCTTACCTGGAAGGTGGGACACTACACCTTAGGAGAAGGTGCAGTACCTCTGTGGCGATTGAGCCTCGGGGGCACCACATACCCCCCCGTTAAATACAGCACGTCCGCAGGCTGCAAGGCAAACAAAGGAAACAGCAAAGAAACATACAAAAATATTGTAATGCATAATAAACTTTTCTTATACTAAGCTTCCTAATATAGGATGTACTCATCTTGAACGTTACCAACAATCCTATTTAAAATTCTAAGTTAAACAGTGCAATTATTTCTTAATTCTAAGTGCAATTCTTACTTTCAAAGTGCTATACTCTGCAACACATTTCTTTATTACTTTTCTCTTATTCTGTCAGTTTACTCTCATTTTTCTTGTTTCTCATTCTACTAGACGCAAGACACTGACCGCAAATACCTGGTCTGTCACCTGTCTCTTTCAATTCTCTATTCACATTGCTCACCTCTATATCAGACATTCCTAATTCTCACTATATAAAAACTATTTCTCAATTATAAAACACATTATCAAATACTTTTCAATAAAACAGTGCAAAGATTCTTGTAAGTGCTGGACACCGATCCCAGCCGGGATTTCTTGCAGTGTCCTTGAGGTAGACATCATCTTCGAAAAGTGTCCATGCAAACACATTATCTTCGCAAAGTGTCTCTATATGTAAAACCAAGAAAGGGCACCTAAAGAGGTGCAAACTATTTACAACAAAGTTCTGGATCATTCAGCGTCCATGATCTCCTCAGTTCCAATCAGAAAACAACGCTGCCAATCAAAAACTAGGCAACATGATGAACAAAAAGGCACAAAATTTAGCAAGGGCACAACTGGTGCAACAAACCCTCCTGGGTAACGAGATTTGAAAAGGGAAATCTTCTAATGATGGTCCCCTCCTGGGGTTCTGGAAACCAAACTGGGACTGCTACCAGATGTAAGGTATTCGTTGGCAATCTTCAGGTACTCTCTTTCCCATGGTGTCAAATTGGTAAATTTCAACTTAGGCTGCTGGGTAGGTGTTGGTACTGGGGCAGCTGGTTTCTCAGGAACCGGTACAGGAAAGGTCTGGATGGCAGCCGTGGGTGGAGGGGCAGCAACTGGTCGTTTCGGCTTGTACCTTTTGATAAATTCCTCGGGAATACGGCGGATATTCAGGGCGTACCACCCCCTGAGTCCCTCATGCCGGGTGAATGTCACATACTCCCCGGGTTGCAGGTTCCTGTCAGGATGCCCCCTCCTCAGATGGGGCTCCACGTCCCACCGGTTAAAGAACAGGTCGCTGATCCTTTTGGGGTCTACTATAAAGCCAAAACCCCTCTCCTGGTTCACATTCAGGACCTGTCCCCAACCAGCTGCATCCCGGGGACCACGGTGACCAGCACGGGCTCGCTCTTTGTGGTCTAAATCAGGGCCCAGCACCGACATCTTCCTCTGCTCACTCTCCCGATATTCAGCTGCCAGCTGCCGTAGGGTAGCCCGACAACGGGCCTCGGTCTCTTCTTCCTCCTCCCGGGACCTGTTCTCACCCACTGGGGCCCGCGGTACCACCGTAAGGGGTTCAGATGTCTCCCCCTTGGGACTAGCATCCCGGTCCCAGATGAGGTCCAACACGACCTGTCCCACCGCCACTACAGGCGCGCACCCCAGGGCCTTTCCATGTGCAGGGGCTGCAATCATACCTGGGACCTCCTGGTGGTGCTCCGGTTCCGTTACAGGCCCGAGGCGGTGGGGTGTTGCGGGGACCTCTACCAGAATGGCGGGTCCGGGTGCTGGCGGTGGTAGAGCAGATGGCGGCTCCGGATCCTCATGGGCTTCAGTAGGGACCTGCGCGGCCGCGACAGGTCCGGGCTGGAGCACAGTCTCAGCTCCCGGGTCCTCCGATAACTTCTTTGGGCAAGCGGCACTCAGCTGCACGGACAGCATGGAGGTGAAGATCAGCGCTGTCGGAGGACAGTCCGGTGCAGTGGTAGCAGGTACCGGTGGAACGGGTACCACTGGTGTAGGCCCTGCCGGGGCGCGCTGCCGTCTCAGCTTCTCCAAGGCCTCCTGCCTCAGCTGCAGACGGGTTGTCAGTTCAGCAATTTCATCTTCTAGTTGCTGGCGGTTCATTCCGGAGCTCGGGTTGGAGCCGTCATCCAAGGCGCCGGGGATATGCACTTCCCCGCGCTCCGCAGGCCTCCTTCCCTCACTCTCCAAAATGGCATTTTGGCGTTCTCCTTCCTGCCTCGGCCCCTTTCCCACCATTGGCTTCTTCTGCCCCTCCTTCCGGGGGCGGCGTCTTCTTCCAGCGCCTCCATACCAAGCCAGTATGCGAACCCCTCGGGGGTGGGCCATGTCGCTGTCACATAGTAATTCAGGCAGGGGAGGCCCAAGACTCTTTGCGATCTTTTCCTAGGACCTCCCATCTCTTCACGCCCTTCTTCGCACCAGCGGCCATTTCTAATGTCCATTTTACAGTCTATCAAATCAGGTCTTCTGCACATTTTCAAAAGTTCAAAGTCCAATAAATCTTAGGCACACAGAACCCGATGGCATGGGTCTCGTTATCCTGTTCGTGACGCCAAAATTGGGTCGCCCTCCGAGGGCTGTGGGGTACTCGGTACTGGGCCGGTGTCAGGGGGATGAGGTGTCACAGCAGCGACCCAGCCCGTGGCCCTGGGCGCCCAATATCAATGGGGGAGATGTTTGAAATGTAGTTTTTATGGAAAGTTTGTGACGCCACCCGTGGTGTTTGGCAAGTAAGATGGTAAGCCAACTCTGCTTGCAGATCCACTGGGGCTGATGGTGTGATGCAGCAAAGATGGTGTAGCTCCCCACAGGTGGAGCTTTAGTCCCAGGGCAGTGTAGGTGCAATGGATAAGGAGAGGCCCAGGATGCTGTAGATGCGGATACCCAGATGTAGCGGTACTGATGCGGGAATGAATGGAGGACAACAGGGCTTGCAGTTTCAAAGCTTTACTCACAGTTCGTAGTGCACACAGGTGCCCGCTTCAGTACCGTGTCCTCCGGGGCAGAGGCCCAGCCAACCTCCAGGCGAGATAGGACTCTCCCTGCCAGCACCCCGCCAACGTGTGCCTTTCCTGAATGACTCCTCTATTGCGCCTTTTAGTGTGAAGAACTCCAGTACCGTGGTTCCCTGAAGTTCCTCCTGTCAGATGTTCCTAACAACTCTACTTGTATGACAGACAGCTGTAGCCTGCTTCGGGGACTCCCTTCTCCTGAATCCCGGCTCTCTATTCGTTTTCTGTTGTGTCCCAAGTCTTTGATGGGAGTAGTGCATTTACAGCCAACTACTCCACCAGTGTCTGCTGCAGAACCACAAGTGTCCATACAACCTCGGGGACCGGGCCCCGGCCTTGCGCTGAGAACCTATAGGCAGGGTTCCTATCCAACCCACTCCTCCTCTCTGTTCTCTCTCCTCTTCGTTCCATACTTGTCTTTCTCTCTCTCTTATGGAAATGCAGGTTACAGTTCTACGTCTCTCCTTCTCTTTCCTTTCCCGTGCCAGCTGGCTCAGGTCACTGAGGCAGCTGCAGCACTCCTTCTTCTATTCCTTTCCTCGGGAGCTCTCCACTAAGACCAGTCCTCAGTCTCTCCTGACTTACTGTCTTTCCTCCGCCTGATCTCCAGGCAGGCTGACCTCCTGTCAGCCTGCTCTCTCCTCTCCAGTCATACTGACCGACTGACCTGACTGAACTCTAGATCCTATCTTTCCCCTTCTTTCATACTAACTCCACCCACCTCCCAGCACATCTTGTGTTACAAAGCAAGGATCCACAAAAGGTGCTCTGCTACCCACCAAGCATTGAGCTGCAATCTGGTCCTCTGCTGAACTATCCTGTGTGTGGGATGCAGGTGTTGGAGTGTGGCAAGGAGTTCCCACCTTACCTGGATGGTGGAGCACTACACCTTAGGAGAAGGTGCAGTACCTCTGTGGCGACTGAGCCTCAGGGGCGCCACATGTACGCCTTTTGAATTGTGGGGAGGAAGAGGCCACAATACCTCGGTACGGCACAGTTGCTAAGCTGCTCACTGTTAATAACAACTCTTTGCAAGCAGCAGAGCCCTTGGTCTCATCCGATCAGGTGGAGGACAATGGCTCTGTGAAGCAGATGGAGGAGTGGTGCCAGCAACTGCAGGTGGGGACTGACTCTACACCTTCATACCAGAAAAATGGGGTTTACAGAGTGACACAAGAGTATGAGCAGGTATTCAGCAAACACCGACTAGTTTTTGGGCAGGCAAAAGGGGTTCAACATCATATCCCCACTGGAGACCATCCACCCATAAAGGAGAGGTACAGACCTATACCCCCAACACAATACCAATGTGTTATGAGTATGTTGAGAGAGATGAAGGAAGCTGGGGTTATCAGAGACAGTTGTAGCCCCTGGGCAGCTCCAATAGTTTTTGTAAAGAAAAAGGATGGTGCCATGAGAATGTGTGTTGATTACAGGAAAATTAACAGCATTACACATAAAGATGCCTACCCATTACCCAGAATTGAAGAGTCATTAGCTGCACTTATAACTGCTAACTACTTTTCTACCTTGGATCTCTCCAGTGGGTATTGGCAGGTTCCCGTGGCAGAGGCAGACAAGGAGAAGACAGCATTTACCACTCCAATGGGTCTCTGTGAGTTCAATTATATGCCATTTGGGCTCTGCACTGCTCCAGGAACATTTCAACAGCTGAAGGAGTGCTGCCTGGGATGCATGAATTTTGAGACGGTCCTGTTATACCTGGATGATGTCATTGTCTTCTCCAAAACCTATGAAGATCATCAGGAGCACCTGGCTGAGGTGTTTGAAGCTTTGTCCAATTTTGGCCTGGAGGTGAAGCCTTCCAAATGCCACCTCCTGAAGCCCAATGTACAGTACTTCGGTCTTGTGGTCAGTGCAGAAGGTGTGGCACCAGATCCTGACAAGGTCACAGTCATCCGGGACTGGACGAAGCCCAGCAACCTCCATGAAGTGCACCAATTCCTTGGACTGGTGGGCTACTACCGAAGATTCATCAAAGGCTTTACGGAAATAGCCACCCCTATGCAAAATCTCCTGGTGGGGCAGTCCAAAAAGACCAAACAGAAAAGTTCCACCTTTGAATGGACTGAAGAGTTGGAGAGATCTTTCACTCGGTTGAAGATGGCTCTCACAGGTGACGAAGTTCTGGCCTACCCAGATTATGACAAACCCTTTGTGCTGTACACTGATGCTAGCAATGTGGGGCTAGGAGCAGTACTGTCGCAGGTACAGAATGGAAAAGAAAGAGTGATCTCCTACGCCAGCAGGAAGCTGCGTCCCACTGAAAGGAACCCTGACAACTACAGTTCTTTCAAGCTGGAGTTCCTTGCCATAGTCTGGGCTGTCACCGAAAGGTTCAAACATTACCTAGCCGCCGCCAAGTTTACTATCTTCACGGACAACAATCCGTTGACCCACTTGGACACTGCAAAACTAGGCGCACTGGAGCAGCGATGGATGGCTCGGCTGTCTAACTATGAGTTTACTATCAAGTATCGAGCAGGGCACAAGAATGCCAATGCTGATGCGCTGTCCAGGATGCCTAATCTGCCAGATGCAGGAGAAGACCATGAGGCTCTTGAAGAAATAGAGTTACCTCCCGTCCACCGGCCACTTGCGGCCCAGCGTGCTCAAGGAGTGAGAAATAGACGGTCTTGCTTGAAGGAGGTCACCCTGAATCCATTGCCCCATCATGACTGGCAGAAGCGCAAGATAGTGACCCTGCAGTCTGCCTGGTGAAGGAGCTGCTGTCACAAGCTGACTCACGCCCGGAGTCGGATGCTCCAGAAGAAACCCAGCAGTTGTGGAAGGAAAGAGGTTCATTTATGAAGGAAAGCTGTGTTGGAGGAGTATCAATGCACTTACTCATGAGCTGGTCTGGCACGTGATAGTCTCAAAGAGAGAGGCATCAATGTTCCTAGAGGCATACCACAACGGAGCTGGACACTTCGGATGGAAGAAGTTGGAAGCATTGCTCTGGGAGAGGTTCTATTGGGCTGGTATGAGGAAAGCCATTGAGAGATGGTGCCGGGAGTGTGGACAATGTAACCTGCGCAGAAAGGATCGAGACAGCCAGAGGGCTCCTCTACAGCCAATCATCACGAAACAGCCACTTGAGTTGGTAGCCCTGGACCATGTGAAGCTGGATCCAAGCCGGTCAGGCTACATCTATGCTCTTACCATCGTGGACCACTACTCAAGATTCCTGGTAGTTGTGCCTGTCAAAGATCAAACAGCCAGGACAGCAGCCAGAGCGTTCCAACAGCACTTCTGTAGACCACATGGGTATCCTGAAAGAGTGCTTACAGATCAAGGTCCAGCTTTCGAGGCAGAAGTGTTCCAGGAATTCTATAACTTGTATGGTTGTAAGAAGATCCGGACAACACCGTATCACCCAAAGACCAATGGCATGTGTGAGAAGATGAACCAGGTAGTGATTGACCTACTGTAGACTTTGCCCTTGGAGGAGAGAAATCTGTGGCCAGAGAAGTTGCCAGATCTGGTAGACCTCTACTACCATATTCCAGTGAACTCCACCAACTGTACCCCCAGCCTACCTAATGAGAGCGAGGCCTGGTAAACTGCCTATTGATTTGGACATGGGAGTCCTGACACCTGAAGTGACGTCACCAGATGCTGACTGGGATACAGAAAGACAACAACAGTACAGAAGAGTACAGGAGTGTGTGGAGAAGAGTCTAGCCCGGGCAAGACAAAAGCAGGAGAAGCTTTACAACCAAAATGCACCTGCCGTTCCTTTGTCGCCGGGAGAGCAAGTCTTAAAAAGGAAGAGAAGATTGCACAAATTGGATGATCAATGGGAAGCTGAACCTTATACCATTCTGCCCTCAAATTTTGATAATACCACGGAATGCCTTGTTAGTAAAGATGGAGGAGAGACCTCAGCAGTGGTATCGAGGGATCATTTGAAGTTATGTCCTGACCAGTTAAATAACATCCAACCCATAGAGGAAGAAGAGAAGGTCAGCACAATACTTGGAGAATTCCCTGCGAATTGGACTAAAGTGAATGATGCTATAGTGGAACCAGTGTTGATATTTCCCCAAGTGGTAGCACAGGAAAACATGACTCAAGAAAATCCTGAGGATCAGGAAAATCAGGCAGCAGATGCCACACCAGCAGTGGAGCCAGAGAACCCTCTCCCTGCCAGTGGTGAACCTGTTGTGCCCCTGGTGAGTCCAAGAGTTCCTAGACGATCTAGTATCCCTGTGTTACGGAGGGACCACCAGTAGTGTATCCAGAGCATTACCCACTACATCGGTAGTTAGAACCAGACAGTCAGTAAGGGCCACTACAACACCAGTGTTACGCAGATCTACTCGTATCACCCAAGGCATACTACCAGTTAGATTCCACATATAGAGTAATATGACTGTTGAAATGTATATATGTAACTGTTCTCAAGCTTTTGTACCTACAGGTAACCTGTAAGACTTTCCTTTAAATTTTCCAGTTTTGTTTCCTTGTTTATGGACATTGTACGACAGGACTTGTGTGGTCAAAAACTTTCTTTGTAAATATTTCGCCATTTGCCCAGGAATGGACCATGGACATTGATGCTTGGACTTGCCATCATAGGACCATTTTTGAAGCACTTGGTTTTTGTAACTTTTTTATTTTTAAATCTTTTACAATTATTATTGTTCAACTGTATATATGTTTTTCATGCTTTGTTCAGCCCAGGAGTGCCGACTTCCACTAGGGGGGAATGTGGCGCCCCCAGGGGTAAGGTCGCCACACTGGCTTTGCCTTCCTCCAGGGGAGGGTAATGCCAGGCTTGGAGGCAGTGAAGGGTCTCTCTCGCAGTTTACCTATGCATACAACACAGTTCCACTCCAGGCCAGCAGGGGGAACTCTGAACCGAAATTAAGGGGAGGAGTGCTCCCTGAGGGCCGAGAGGAAGGAGTGGTCAGTTAGTCTGCGGAGGGTGAAGTGTGCAGACGTGTAGAGAGAAGCTGGAGGGTGAGCTGAGGAAAGAGAGCTCCCTCACAGTGAGAGCGCATGATCTGGAGCCTGGTCTCCACGGCTGTATTGACACTGATGGTCCTACAGCAGATACCAGAGGAGTAGGAGGCTGTAAATGCCCTACTCCCATCTAAGACTCGGAGGTACAACAGCACACAGTGAGCCAGTGAGAGGAATAGCGGCTACAGCTGTCTGCCATACAAGGAGTGAGAGTAGAAGAGAATTGAGAGGAACTTCAGTGTAACTCAGTACTAGGAGTACTTCATTCAAACAAGCGCTAGGAATGAGACCGCACAGCCCTTCTGCTGAGAGAGAATCCCTGAGCTGCTTCCAGGCTAGCCTGCTCTGATACCATCTGTAATCAGGAACCTGGACTGCAGTTATCAAGTAAAGGTACAGAAATAGCACCCCGCTGTGTCCTGTCTGCTTCCTACCTTTCCGGCACTGCTACATCCCCGTGTCAATCACATCTACACTGCCCTGGGACTACAGCTTCACCTGTGGGGAGCTTTTACATCTCTGCTGCGCCCTACCATCAGTCCCAGCGGATCTGCATGCAGCGTCAGCTTAACACCTCCCTTGCCGAGCACCACAGGTGGCGTCACAAACTATTCATCTAACTACATTCCACCATTACATTCCCCCATTACTTGGGCGCCCAGGGCCACGGACCGGGTCACCGCTGCTGTGACACATCCCGCTGACACTGGCCCGTTACCGAGTACCCCACAGCCCTGGGAGGGCGACCCAAATGATCTTTAGGAAGGCTATCTTGTACAAGCCTACGTAGGTCCACCAGGGTCTTCTCCACCATTATTTTGATTGTACCAAGCCATCAGGTTCCTGGTCTTGCTCTTCGCCTTGTTCTCTCTATTCTTCTGACCATGATGTCTTTCTCCAGTGATTGTTCCTCTCTTTTTATGATGTGTCCAAAGTAGGCAAGTTGTAGCTTGGTGATCCCTGTTTCGAGTGACGTGTCAGGCTTGATTTGTTACAAAATTGATTTATTTGTGCTTCTTGCCATCCATGGTATTGATAACATTCTTCTCATGGACATGAACCACCTAAGTATTGTTGTAGACCAAGTACACCCCTTCATGCTATTTCATATTGGCAGTGGCCTCTTCCAACAGAATAGTGTGTCCTGCCATACTGTAAAAATTGTTTAGGAGTGGTTTAAGTACCATGAGAAACAGCTGGAGGTATTGAAGGCCTATTATCGCCCCACTACACAACAGCTGTCCAAGTGCCTCAAGAATGACCTACACAATATTAGGCAGGTGGCTTTAATGTTATGGCTGATCACTACGTGTGTGTACGTGCATATATATGTACATACACACCACTAAATATTAATGCTGTGTCTTTTCGGAGTACTCACATTACTGCACTTTTTAATTGAATTGTCTATTCTTTGCCAGACTGATATTTCTCAGGTAGCAGAGTCAACATAGAAGCGGATGCTGCAATATTTGTCTTTCTAGGACGACTCATTTCTGTAGGAACATTATGAGCTAATCCAGCCGACTGTAAATAAGGTTCTGAGTGCAAGAAAAGCACATGATTAAATCTGACTGTAATGTATAAACAAGGCGACAAACAGATGACCAATATCACACAAAACACGACATAAACATTTCTACGCATTACGCACCAAGCAAGATTTTAAAGGCTTTCAACAATATATTAAGGGGAATGTGTCATAATTTTGGGGGGGGGTTTAAAGATTTAACTTTATGGTAAAATAATTATTAAAAAGTGCATAAAATTAAATGGTTTTAATGTTTGGGTGTTTTTTTATAACTTTTTAACTCTGTCACTGGGGCTGTCATTTTTTTTGCTGGTGTATCAGAGCACGACACTGACAAACTGCAAATAGCCATGGGACATGAAGTTACCTCCGCAGTGCTTTTGCCAGGACCTGATGAGCGCTCGCCGGTAATTACTCTGAAGCAATGACGTGACGGCACTGCTCAGATCACAGTCCATACTGGAAAGCTGTGTATCTAAACATATCATATTGTAATAGAGTCCATAGAGCTGTACAAGAGCCAAGTATTTAATCCTACCTTATCCTTAAAGGGAATCTGTCACCTCATTTTTGGACTATGAGATGCGGCCACTGCCATTAGGGGCTTATCTAGATAAGCCCTCGATGTAACCTGAAAGATAAGAAAAACGAGTTAGATTATACTCACCCGGGGGTCTGGTCCGGTTCGATGGGAGTCGCGGTCCACTCCGGCGCCTCCCATCTTCTAGCGATGACGTACTTCTCCTTACTTCTGTCACGGCTCCTGTGAAGCGATGGCCGGGGGACCACCACAATGCAGGGAGACTACGGTACACAAGATGAGGTGCAAACAACAAAGGGTTAATTTATTTACAGGCAAGGAATGCAGTGTTAAGAAAGTGTAAACAGGGGTATGCAATGACATAAAACAATTTAAAAAAGTGATATTCTCTAGCTGGGCCGTACAAATGGCATGGTGCACCAACTTTTACAGATCAGTGTATTCTTTCAAAAGGCAAAACAATACAATAAAGTACAGTATGCTGCTACTCTAACTATAGCCTGACTGGCCGCTGCTACTTCAGCCGCACGGCTACCGTGCTCTGTCTATTGCAGCCTATCCTAAGCCCTAAACATGTGCGCACACGGGGTTAACACTCACGGTAAAGTTAGTGTCTCAGTTCCTTCCTGGGGGCCCCCTGCAGTTCTCTGCAAGATGATGCGATGTCCTCCCTGGAAGCTCTGTGCATTGTGGTCTTGTCCTTGTGTGACGATTCCGAACCTGTTCCTAGAAACGGTGAACTCCCTCTTCTGAATTCCTTCCTTGTAGATCTTCGTGGCTCCTCGCAGTAACACAGGAAAACTACCTTCGTTATCCCCAGAAGGGTATACACAATCCCACAGGTTCAGTCAGTTCTAAGCTGCACATTTTTCTCCTCACGTCAGTCTCCTGTAGACTCCCAGCTCCAAACACTCACTGGGAAAACAGCCCCTCCCCTCTCCATAGCTGGAAGAGCAAACCAAAGCAGTCTTTTGAAGGGTAGAATCGAATGTACCATTGCATTAGTCAAGGGGGTGCTGTCTCTTAAAGGGGCAGCGTGTCTCTGCTGTTTATAGCAATGTCAGCCCCTTACATGCCTCTCTACTTAAAGATGGTCATCCTCGGACATCACAGCATCAAGGTTGCAGTGAAATGAAGAAACAAAGAGGGAACAGCACCTGTAGAGGAGGCAACAAAATCAGTAAAATAGACAGAGAACACTGTTCTACATATCGGACTGGTGGAACCCCTGCAGTAGACCTCTGGGATCTCCGGAGCTCTTGTCTATCTTCCAGAGGAACACTTGCTGCAGGAGTTGTAGTAGGTTCTTTTCAGGATTCGCCGTCACGTGGCGGTAGTGGTACATCCAGAAGATTACCTTCTCTGTGCGCCTGAGGACCCCCCACGGTGTCAGGGCCGATCCACCATTCATCATTGATTTAATTAGCAGGCAAGACAGGTTCAGGAAATGGGGAAGTGCCTTCAGGCGGCAATGGTACAGAACGGGCCTCAGACAGGCATGGCCGCAGCATATTTCTATAGGGCACTCTAGGGGTGAACGCCCCATTCTCAACCTGCACCTTGTAGACCGGACCGTCAGCATACACTCGCTCGATGACTTTGTAAGGCTGTACTTCCCATCTCTCACTTAGTTTACCCTTGGGGCGTTTCTCCCTGACTAATACTCGGTCCCCGGGCCGGAGCGGTATCTCTTGAATCGGTTTACGGCCCGTTTGTTTTTTGTCCTGTAGCTGCTGACTCACCAACCGCCGAATTGTTTGCAGTCGTTTCCGATATTCTTTCACCCATGAAGTGACACTTCGCTCCATCAGCTCCTCTGGCTGTTCCAACTTCAATTCAATGATCTCTCGTCCAGCTCTTCCAAACAGCAGCAGATAGGGGGTGTAACCCGTGGTGGAATGGACCCGATTGTTGTAGGTCCAGATCAACTCTGGCAGGAAATCTGGCCAGCATGCCTTCTTGTCCTCTTCCAATGTCCTCAGCACTTGAAGTAAGGTTCGGTTGAAGCGTTCACATGCTCCGTTGCCTTGAGGATGGTAAGGGGTGGTCCGGGACCGCTCGATGCCATACAAACGATACAGTTCTTCCATCTCCTTGCCTTGGAAACATGCACCTTGGTCAGAGTGGATGCGCTTTGGGCACCCATACATGATGAAGTCTTGACAGATGGCCGGTGCCGCCGACTCGGCAGTCTGATCTCTAGTCAGGGTGACTACCGCGAACTTGGAGAAATGATCAGTCATCACCAAACAGTACGGTGGACCCCGGGCTGAGTGTCCCACGAGGAGATAGTCGATCATCAAGACTTCTAGCGGTTCCTTAGTATGTATGGTCTGGATGGGTGCCCTTTGTTCAGTACTCTTAATGAGGTCGCATACCCGACATTGCAGGCAAACCTCTTCTACCACGGACTCCACCCGGGGGCGGTACACGTGCCGCTGTAACCACTGGTAGGTCTTTGTGGACCCGAAGTGGGCTATGAATTCATGGGCATCTTTAGCCACTTCTTGGGCCATTCCTCCTGGGATGACCACCTGCCACCTTACTTCAGTATCTTTCAGCTGTTGCCTCTTGCGATATAGCACCGATTCTCGCACCTTCAGCCTATCCCACTGGTGTAAGACACTCTTCATCTCAGAGTCCAGACTATCTCTCTTGCTTGCCTGGCTTCCGCTTCTGCGCTACCCAGCGTTTCATCTGTCTCAGCCCTCCGTCTTCATCTTGAACATTTTCGCACTCTTCATTGGTTCTCCCCAGAGATCTGGTTAGTGCACAGGCCTCCCTACTTGACTGGACCGCAACCACTGGGGTCTTGAACTTACGGAAGTCTGGGGTTTCTCCCTCTTCAAGTTGTTCATCGAGATCCCCCACTGGAGTTTCCACCATCACTCGTGACAGGCCATCGGCATTTGCATTTTCAGTAGCAGAGCAATAACGGATGGTAAAGTCAAACTTGGCCAGTTGAGCCACCCACCGTTGTTCTAAGGCCTCCAATTTAGCATTCTCAAGGTGGGCCAGGGGAATATTGTCCGTTCGATCTTGAATCTTGGTCCCTGCCAGGAAGCCCGCAAACTTCTCTGTCATGGCCCATGTGAAGATCTAGAGTTGTGGGTGTTAGTAATCACCTAGGCAGGTTAACGATGCAACAAGTTTTATTTGTATCCATACAAGCATTTCAGTAAGTCCAGGTAGATGACCCCAATGTAATGCCCCCAGTCCACGGGATCAGCAACAAGTCAGTAAAAATAGTCCATGGGATAATTCCTAGGGGAATATAGATCTCACGACCGAAGCCCGAGAACTTAGTTCCAAGTTCGATAGTCCATTCATGGGTTCCAGGAGCAGCCTTAACTCTGCTCTTTTCGCTTCAGATCCCCAGACACAACTGCTCTCCCCCATCAAGTCTCTCAACTCTATGCCCAACCCCTTAACCAATGTACAATGAATTCACAGCCAGTGAAGTCTCCGGCCAGTCTGCAGTGGTGTGAACCCAAGTGGCCCCCCAGCCGAGAGAAAGAAAGGCACATATTCCCCCACCAGATAAGGTCATTGCATGTAAATACAACATAACTTGAGGTAACTAGTCATCTGTACTGGGAAAGTATTTCAGTTCCTCACATTCCTCCCCCACTTTTCCAGCACGGCAAGTATTGGGCTCCAATTCATGAAATTGACTATCCTTCTTCTGATGACAATTACCAGAGTTCGTGGCTTCCTCAGTTTGTCTCGATAGTCTATCAGCATTGCCGTGGTCTCTCCCACACTGGTGGGAGGTTATTCGGCATGTCGAGGTCTTCTGATGCAGCGGGAATGAGTCCTTGGCTTCGGGTTGCGACACTGGTCCAGTGGCACACCAACCCTGCTCCTAAGTTGTTGCACAGCAACACATCCACAGGTAGGTGTCGCACTACCCCCACATCCACCATTCCATTGCTGTGTCCCCAGTCTAAATGTAGTCGGGCTGTCCGAATGTTCAGAGATTCTCCTCCAGCTACGTGGACTCGAATGTGCCCGGCATTCCCTGGCGAAGTGTCCCCTGCGTCCGCAGTTATGGCAGCTTAACCCACCTCGCCCTGATGTGGGCCGCACTTGGGGTTTTGGGGGACCTCCCCCCCTTTTGTCGCTCACAGCATTTCAGTCCCATTGCAGTACACTGTTCACAGGTTGGAAATGCTGATGACGTGGACCCGAATGGGCCCGGCATTCCCTGGCGAAGTGTCCCATGCGCCCACAGCTATGGCAGCTTAATCCCACTCGCCCTGATGCTGGCCGTACTTGGGGTTTTTGGAGACCTCCCCCTCTTTGTAGAGTATGAAATCCTCGCAGTTCCTCCTCTCGCTGGACCATGGGTCTCACTGGCCTCTCGGGAAGTCCCTGTTCCCGACTTGCCGGAGCTGTTCTCCCACACCACCCTGGACGATTGGCAGTCCAATCATCAGCCAAACTTGCAGCCTCCTCCAGACTCCGTGGTTTTCTATCCGCCACCCATTCCTTTATGTCACGTGGGAGCTTGGACATAAATAGCTCCCACATGAATATATCCAAGACATGTTCAGTTTCCCGAGCTCCCAGTCCTTCGATCCACCGAGCACATGCTGTACGTAATGTGTTGGCAAACTCCCAGTGCGTATGTGCATTGGGCTTTTCAGTCTCCCGAAACTTCCTCCGGTAGGTTTCAGGTGTGACGGCATACCTCTCCAGTAATGCGCTGCGAATGGTAGCGTAACACCTCTGATCCCCAGAAGACAAGTTATTAAAAGCTTCTCTGGCTTTCCCGGTCAGGCCAACACTCAAAAATCTCGGCCAGTACTCAATGGACACCTCATGAAGCAGGCAGAGGTTCTCAAATAATCGAAGATGGTCATCAATACCCATGGTGTCTTCATTAAACTGTGGTATGTCCCGGAACCTCAAAGATGCGGGTCCCTCTCTCCCGTTATCCACTGTCATCTGCGCAGAGGGTGGTGGGGTTACGGCTACATGGACACCCAGATATTCGCTTATCACAGCCGCCCGTTCTCTTTCTGTGGCCCGCTCTCCTAGCGCAGCCAGCACCCGCCCCAACTCGGTCAATCGATCCTCTGCCATCGGAATGATTGCCCGCGGCTGTTGTCCCTCCACTGGGCTGTCCTCTTCTACATCTGGACTGATCTCCTCCTGTGGGTGTTCTCGATCCCACTCATCCAAGCGTTGAATTAGGGCCATCCGGTTGTCCGCCATCGATCACTCCAGCTCTCTCCCAGAGCACAGGGCTCTCAGCTGCTCCTACTTGAGTCTCTTGTAGATGGAGTCTGCCATCTCTTCTGCCAAGTCACCATCAGTAACTTTCTCTGTTACGCTGTTCAGAGATAGGTGATCCCACTGCTGCCACCACTTGTGAAGATCTAGAGTTGTGGGTTTTAGTAATCACCTAGGCAGGTTAACGATGCAACAAGTTTTATTTGTATCCATACAAGCATTTCAGTAAGTCCAGGTAGATGACCCCAATGTAATGCCCCCAGTCCACGGGATCAGCAACAAGTCAGTAAAAATAGTCCATGGGATAATTCCTAGGGGAATATAGATCTCACGACCGAAGCCCGAGAACTTAGTTCCAAGTTCGATAGTCCATTCATGGGTTCCAGGAGCGGCCTTAACTCTGCTCTTTTCGCTTCAGATCCCCAGACACAACTGCTCTCCCCCATCAAGTCTCTCAACTCCACGCCCAACCCCTTAACCAATGTACAATGAATTCACAGCCAGTGAAGTCTCCGGCCAGTCTGCAGTGGTGTGAACCCAAGGGGATGCACTGGGTCTTCGGCACGCCGGCGGTCCCCCTCAGCAGTTCATTCAGAAGACCCTCCACCTTTGCAAAATCTTTGACAAACCGTCGGTAGTACCCGGCGAGTCCAAGGAAGGCCTGGAGTTCCCGCACGATTCGAGGGACTGGCCACTTCTGGATAGCAGCCACTTTTTCTGGTGAAGGCAGAACTCCGTCTTGTGACACTATGTGCCCCAGGTACTCGATCTCTCTCTTGAAGAGGTGGCACTTCTTTGGCTTCACCTTCAGGTTATGAGCCCGCAGTCTTCCGAGTACCTGTCCAAGCCGGGCAAGATGGTATTCGAACGAGGCAGAGAACACAATGATGTCATCCAGGTAGATCAGGGTAGCCTCAAAGTTTAAGTCTCCTAAACACTTTTCCATCAGCCGTTGAAGCATGCCCGGAGCATTGGAGAGCCCGAAGGGCATCCGATTAATCTCGAACAATCCCATAGGGAGGATGAAGGCAGTTTTTTCCTTGTCTTTCTCGGCCACGGCCACTTGCCAGTATCCGCTCGCTAGATCCAAGGTGGAGAAGTACTTGGTTTTCCCCAACGCTGTCAAGGATTCTCGATGCGGGGTAACGGATATGAGTCTCGCACAGTGCAGGCACTGAGTTGCCTGTAATTTACACAGAACCGGATGGTCCCATCCTTCTTCTTGACGAACACCACCGGTGCCGCCCCAGGGCTCTGACTACTCTGCACGACTTCTGAATCCAGCATCTGCCTCAATAATGTCTTCACCTCTTGGTACATCTTGGGTGGTATTTGCCGGTATCATTCTTGAATTGAACGAGCGTCCCTGATCAGTATCTCGTGTGTGATTGCTTCAATACAGCCAAAATCTTTGGCGTGACGGGCAAATGCCGCCTGATTTTCCCACAGCATAGCTTCTATTGCCCGCACACACTCAGGGCCAAGAGCCTTCACATCCACTTCCATTTGGTCAAGGATGATCCGCCCATTCCACTCTGGGGATGGCTTCTCTTCGGGCCCCGCAGCGACTACCAGGGTCCACCCCACACCTTCGATCGGCAATAAAGACATCTCCTTCTGACTCACCACTTCGCCCTTGTGTAGGTACACCCGGTCCAGATCTGTACCCCGGGGCAAGGTGACTTCCCCGGGGCCCAGGTTCAAAGCTCTTATGGGGAAGTGTCCTCGCTGGACCACAACTATCGTACGAGCTATCATGACTTCTTGGTCCGCTCCTCCGCCTACCACACGCTGAACTATCACCTCCAGCCCGTCAAGGTTACGATGAGTCCCCACTGGAAGGTGAAATATACTTTCTCGCTCGGGAGGCAGGACTACAGACTCCTTCACAGGGGCCCTGATGACCTCTACCGCCTGATAAGACGGCACACTCTTCTGCGTTCCACAGACACGGATCATTCGCTGAAGGGCTTCTTGAGTAGGCTTGTGTGTGGCAGCCTTCTTCCAATAGCTGGGTCCCCATTTGGTGAACATTATCTGATCGAGTTCTCGTAGGATATTCATTCTCAGTACTACAGGCACATCTTCTTCGATGGGCTCAGGGACTAGCAGGATCCCTTTCTTTCCTACTTCTTGCCCACAGATTTGAATATTCATCCACACGACCCCTGTGACCGGGATCGGCTGTTGATTGGCAGCAAACAACCAGATCAATGTTTCCTTCTCGGGCTTGAAAATTCTGTTTGAAATATGATTCTGGCATCGTTGTCACTTGTGAACCCGAATCTATCAAGCAGTCCACTGGAACGCCCTCAAATTTAGCACGCAGGATGGGACTCCCAGCAATCAGGTGTTCATTATGATAGGGAGCGGCCTCTCTTCTTGCTTCCCCCACAGAGTGCCGCGTTACTGCGGGGGTTGGTAGTTTAACGGCGGCTGTTGCTGGCTTTGAGCATAATTCCGGCAATCCTTGGCAAGATGCCCTTGTCCTCCACATTCCCAGTACTGGATGCCTCCTCTTCGCCGAGAGGCACCCCAAGCCTCTCTTCGTGCCTCTGATGCCTGGCGGGGGGAAGCTTGCACCCACTGACCCCTTAAAGGTCGGGCCGAAGGATGGTTATATGAGTGCGTTGAGACAGACTGTTGTTCTCCCATTCTTTGCTCCATCTGGGTTAATTTGTCTTGCATACTGACAAGACACTGCTGCAAGTCGTGCACTACCTGGACCAGCGCCTCCTGATGATTTGGGTCTCCTCTGGTATTGGCACCCTGGACACGCATCACACCAGATGCATAACTGTCTTCCTTGCTTCGGGCCACTGCTTCTGCCAGGATTTGACAGAATGAATGACTCGGATCTACATGGACCCGTTCTGACAGTGCTCTCCTCAAGGATGTGTTGTGCAGTCCCAGAATGAATTGTTCCCGGAGTATCCGGTCTTTGGAGCCCATGCCACCGAGCCCATCCGTCTCTTTCCTCTGCACTTCTGCCAAAACTTCTTGCAGTGCTGTCGCATACTGAGAGATACCTTCTTTTTCTTCCTGCTGCAGTCTAGAGAAAAATTTGGCGCAGAGGTGTCCCTCACTAGCAGTCTCGCCGTAGATTTTTTCCAGGAATTTCACTAGCTCCTTCAGGGTACTACGGGTGAGTTCCGGCTGTAGACATACGTTTTTACGGGCCTCTCCCTCCAAGGCAGTCAACGCAATGTCCAATTCAAGGTCTGTGCTGATGTTATGAATCTTCAGGGTGCTTTGCAGCAGGGACACCCAATCAGACAGGGGCATATTATTGCCATCAAATTTTGGAAGCACACTAAATATGGTGCCCATAGGGAGTGTCCTTGCAGGGGTTCCACCAATGCCCACAGCATCCCCACTAACACTAGCATTCTCGCCATTGCCGCCTTCTGCCTGCATCTTGGTGATAGTCACCCTGCTCGCAGCGCCACTTGAAGCGATGGCCGGGGGACCACCACAATGCAGGGAGACTACGGTACACAAGATGAGGTGCAAACAACAAAGGGTTAATTTATTTACAGGCAAGGAATGCAGTGTTAGGAAAGTATAAACAGGGGTATGCAATGACATAAAACAATTTACAAAAGTGATATTCTCTAGCTGGGCCGTAAAAATGGCACGGTGCACCAACTATTACAGATCAGTGTATTCTTTCAAAAGGAAAAACAATACAATAAAATACAGTATGCTGCTACTCTAACTATAGCCTGACTGGCCGCTGCTACTTCAGCCGCACGGATACCGTGCTCTGTCTATTGCAGCCTATCCTAAGCCCTAAACATGTGCGCACACGGGGTTAACACTCACGGTAAAGTTAGTGTCTCAGTTCCTTCCTGGGGGCCCCCTGCAGTTCTCTGCAAGATGATGCGATGTCCTCCCTGGAAGCTCTGTGCAACGTGATCTTGTCCTTGTGTGACGATTCCAAACCTGTTCCTAGAAACGGTGAACTCCCTCTTCTGAAATCCTTCCTTGCAGATCTTCGTGGCTCCTCACAATAACACAGGAAAACCACCTTCGTTATCCCCAGAAGGGTATACACAATCCCACAGGTTCAGTCAGTTCTAAGCTGCACGTTTTTCTCCTCACGTCAGTCTGCTGCAGACTCCCAGCTCCAAACACTCACTGGGAAAACAGCCCCTCCCCTCTCCATAGCTGGAAGAGCAAACTAAAGCAGTCTTTTGAAGGGTATAATCGAATGTACCATTGCATCAGCCAAGGGGGTGCTGTCTCTTAAAGGGACAGCGTGTCTTTGCTGTCAATAGCAATGTCAGCCCCTTGCACCTGCGCAGGCGTACTGATCTGCCCTATTGAGGGCAGAGTAAAGTACTGCAGTGCGCAGGCGCCGGACCTCTCTGACCTTTCCCAGCGCCTGCGCACTGCTGTACTTTACTCTGCCCTCAACAGGTCAGATATAGTACGCCTGCGCAGGTGCCGCGGAAGAAGTAAGAAGGAGGACGTCATAGCTAGAAGATGGGAGGCGCCAGACCAGACCGCGACACCCATCGGACCGGACCGGACCCCCGAGTATAATCTAACTCATTTTTCTTATCTTTCAGCTTACATTGGGGGCTTATGTGGCACCCCCAGGAGTATGGTCGCCACATTGGCATTGCCTTCCTCCAGGAAGGGTGATGTCAGGCTTGGAAGCAATGAAGGGTCTCTCTGGCAGTTGACCATAATATGCAGCACAGTTCCCACTCCAGGCCGGCAGGGAGAGCTCTGAACCGGAATTGGGGGTGGAGTGCAAGCTGGGGGCCAGGAGGGGAAATGGGTAGTTAGTGTGAGGAGTCCAAAGTGAGTAGACGTGGATAGAGAAGCTGGGAGACTGAGCGGGGTTGAGAGCTCGTTCCCAGCTGGAGCGCATGATCTGGAGCCTGGTCTCCACGGTTGTATGGATACTGCAGGTCCTGCAACAGAAACCAGAGGAATAGGAAGCTGTAAATGCTCTATTCCCACCTAAGACTCGGAGGCACAACAGCAACGGGTGAGCCAAGAGAAAAGATAGAAGGCTACAGCTGTCTGCCATACGAGGTAGATCTGAGAGGGAACAAGAAGGAGGAACTTCAGTGTAAGACAGTACTGCATGTACCTCAAGTGAGCGCTAGGAAGGAGACTACACAACCTATCTGCCTAGAGAGATTCCTGAGTTGCTTCCAGGCTAATTAGCTCCTGTGCCATCTGTAATCGGGACTCTGGACTGCATTTGCCAAGCCAAAGTAAAGGTAAAGAAACTGCACACTGTTGTGTCCTTGCCTTCTTCCTACAAACTCTCCAGCACTGCTACATCCCGGTGCCTATCACTGCACCCTCCTCCCCAACACCTATCTACACTACCCTGGGACTACAACCCTACCTGTGAAGGGCTATAACATCACTGCTGCACCCCACCATCTGTTCCAGAGGATCTGTCTGCAGCGTCGGCTTGACACCTCCCTTGCCGAACACCACAGGTGGCGTCACAAATCTTCCACTCAAAAACTTTATTCCATTACTTTAACCCCTTTTACATGGGCGCCCAAGGCCACGAACCGGGTCACCTCTGCTGTGACACCTCCCTCTGAGAGAGACCGGCCCGGTACCGAGTACCGCACAGCCCTGGGAGGGCGACCCACTTATCTACAGCATTACAGAATGCTGTAGATAAGCCTCTGATGGCGGTGGCCGCATCTCACAGGCCAAAAATGAGGTGACAGATTTCCTTTAAGAGGAGGGGAGGAGTGACATCACACACATGTGAGCAGATCCAGCCCCAATGAACTGCAGTCGTAATGTGAGCCAGCAGTACACTAGGTTTTAATGCAAATGTCAGCAGCTGCTCCTTCTAGTGTTTAAAAGTTGAACATATCAAAGCTTTTTAATATTTTTTCCTATTTTATACCATTTATCAAAAACATATAAAATGAAAACATTAATACTTTACAGTTTTTAAATTCTTCACAAATATGCTTTTTGATGACAAATTCCCTTGAAAGGAACGCTCCTCAATTAATAGAGTGTGGTGAATTAATCGTGTTCTTCACGGTGATTTTTCTGCCATCCAAAAGCACAGTTCCGCTATGGAATTGCGCTCTCATTTGTTTTCCACCTTCTTCTGACCTTCATTCTGACTTCTCCCGACTTCAACTTGTCTGCGAAGAGTTTACTGCCTCGTTCTCTTCAGTTTTTCGACTTTGCAGCAATTACATACACCACGCCTCTGAAAAATAACAGCGTAAAACAGATATATGTCCCGAAATAAAAACTGTCCCCTGCTGTGTCCCTGAATACACATAAGTCCCTTAAATTTGCCCCAAAATGTTCTGAACCAGCCAATGTGGCCCCAAAATATCTATATAGTTATCCAGTGTGCTACATAATATGCCACTGTGAGGGTCATGGTGAACAATGCAGCTGGCGCATTGACATCTTAACGCTGCCTGCATCATACAGAAGGAGCTGAGCCGTGGTACAGAGAGCTGGCCAAGGCGTCTGGCAGCTTCACTGCTGAGGTACTCAACTGCATCCATGCAAGAATGTGGATGCAAGAGAATATTATCAGTGGTGCTGCAAAAAAGCAGGAGGCAGCTCACTGCCCGGCAGCTAAAGAAGAAGCCGATGCACCACTGATTGTCAGGTTTGTCAGTGACAGTCATGGCATAGGTTGTCTTCTACCTCTGCTTACGTTTTGTACTGGCCCTGACTGTTGTTTCAGGAGAACTTGCAGCAGAATGTCTGTCTGTCTCTAGCTCCTCCTTCCTCCATAGAACATCATAATCACCAACTGTCATCTACTACACCAGTAATGTGGAAATCTGTATTCACTAAAGACAGATTTTACCCATGAATTAAGAGTGAAAGATCAGTCCAGGGGGAGAAAGAAGCACATTTTTTATATATATTAAAGTTTATTATTTTTATATTTACTATTAATTCCTGAAAAAAAAAATGAAAACAGAAACTTTTTAATGTTAGCGGTCAAACTCCCTGTCTTAGGTAGTACATTGTTTGGTTTCTTGCAGAGTGGGATAAGTCTTGGAGGAATGTTATGACACAGGTCATTAGGAGAACAAGAAATGCACAAGATAAAAGGAAAAAAAAAAATAAACAACATGGAATTTGGAAGGTTTCTAATTGTGAGGTGCTGAACGATAACCAGAACGTTGACGCTGGCAACTGTTGAGCTGACCATAGACACAAGATATAAACCAGCCATCAGATGCATCACTCCTCTGACTATTTTTCACTGATAGCATTAGAAGCAGTTACAACCTTCTACTAACAAAGAAAAAAAGATGAAAAAAGAGAAACAACACATTTTATAATGCCTGATGCACCTGTGTGAGTGAAAAAACAAAAGAAAAAATGTTGACTACTGATGGGCGGACCAATGGATGTTCGGGTCCATCAGGTTTGGCCGAACATTTATAAAAATTTTGGTTCGGGTACCAGAACTCGAACCCTGATGACATTCAAAGAATGGGAGGCCTGAACATCGGGTGTTTCCCATGCTGTCATATGTGTGACAGTGAGCGAAAGATCGGCTCTGGTCGGCGGTGAAGTCGTTACCGCCGGTCAGAGAGCTGCGGTTTCCAGGCTGTTACACACATGACAGCGTGTGAGCCGGCAGCTCTGACTATCTAACCATTTTACCACCAGTCACAGGCGTCAGCTGATGAGATTACTATTTCATCATCGTACGTCTGGTTGCTGATAGCAGCGAGAGCAGGTGTATGCTGATGAAAGTATTCACCAGCCGGAACAGGTGCAATAAATAAATAAAAGGAAAAAATGGCATGTGTGCTAACCAGTGGAGGTAAAGTTGACAGCTGCAGGCTGCAGCCCCCAGCTGTCAGCTTTATATTGGCTGGTTATCAAAAATAGAGAGGTTCACACCGTTTTCAAATTATTTCCTACTACCAGCAGCTATCAGGTTTATTTGTGCTGGTTAGCACAAATAGAGAGGACCCCACATCACTTTTTTTTTACACAGTGTGCCCCGGCCAATAACAGCTATGCCAATAATTGTCATGATTGTGATTGAGCTGGAAGTGCAAACACCGACCTGCAGCCTTTCAACAAACTTTGTTCTGACTTCTGAACCTGAACAGTAGCACAGACTTCCTGGAGAAGTTTGTGTTTGGAGTCCATGCACGAACACTAGATGTTCGGTACAGACCCCAAACTTTACTATTCGGGTTCACCCATCCATAATGTTGACCAATGTTGCCATGATCATGAATCAGACTAGCTAGGTGACAAGAATTGTGGCGTCAGATGATGTATCACAGCAATACTTTATCATTACCTTTTCAGCATTTTAAAGTAAAAAGAAAAAAATATCTTCCATTACAGTAATCAAATAGCATGAGAAACTGAAAGAAATTCACATATTTACCGTACTTAAAGAAGCACTTCTCCTCCCACCAAACTGTTTATCCTCTTAATATACTGCAGTCATGATATTATATAGCACTGTGCACTTACAATTGCTCATTTTCTCTTTCTACCCATTTAATTCTTCTCTTTGCCATTAGATCTATAACATTAAAAACTGACTAGGAGAAATCCTTCTAAGCTCTATGTAGAGAAAGGAGGTCATCAGTCACTGCAAAAGTCCCTGGAAGGAGGAGGTGGGAGCAGCTGGGTCAGGAGTAGAAGAGGGGCATGACTCATGCAGAGGCAAGAGACTTCCTGTTTCTACATAGAGCAGAGAAAAGAGAAGAATTATCTGGGTAGAAAGGCAAAATGAGCAACTCTAAGTACAAAACTCTATATAATATGATGACTGCAATATATTAAGAGGATAGAAACTTTGATGGGAGGAGGAGGAGCGCTTCTTTAACTATATACTTGCAGAACTAATTTGGCAAAGCATTGTCAAAAGTAAGGTCTGCTTTAGATTTGTGCTTCACCCCTCCCCCCTCCCCCCCAAAAAAAACTAAATTGGTACTTGCACATGTTAAAGTTTTTAGTGCAGAAGTTTCTGTACCATTTCTGCATATCATGGCAGGAAAAAAGCAGCAGCAAAAACGAGTGTTACTAAAAACTAGTGTCAAGTGCAGTTTCTACCCTTAAAGGGAACCTGTCACTCAATTCAGGCGGCCAAGACCAACGGCACTGTTTGAATACCGGCGCTGACTTTTGCATTGACGCCATATTCATGACCTTCCAAATAGGTGACAAGGACGTGTAATATAATTGTGTAAATGAAGCTTTTGCATAGAAATAAAGTTTGAACTTTTGAAAATGATTTTCACATCTCTGTTGTGAGACTGGGAAGTTTTCATACACAAAACGTCTTTTTTTTTTACTGAATACTTCTGAAATAATAAGATGTGTGATTACAGGAGACAATTTGTTTCTGAATTATTTCAGTGCAGGCTGCATTTTCTTGCTTTGATGATTGCAGTTTGCAGGACCTCTGCCCTCACCCCCCTCCTAAATGTCCCTTTACCCTCCTCCACTCCCATCCCTCCTCTTCACAGTAAATTGTTGTCCCCCCTCACAAATGCCAAGGCTTTTCTGATTGGTCACAAACTTCTTTTTAAATCATGGGTGTCCTTGGTAACCACAAGCCCCCTTGTATCAAGAGATGCCCACCCACCATAGCGAGTAAGTGGGACGCAGTGCAGAATTACACCCACATATCAGAAGTTTCTTCTCAGTATGCAGACAGGTCTTGAGCAGACAGCTGACAAGGTGAGGAGAAATGATCTAGCCCTAGAAGGTAATATATAGAGGTGGGTATTCATCTGACAACTAAGATTTACATTCATTTTACAATTTTTTTTTCCTAGTAATTATCAATAATCTGATTATTTTGCATTTTAGCATATACTTAATATTATGCTCATCACAAACATCTGAACGACTATTGTACAATACCTATATACCATGACAAAGGGAGACTTGATGGCACCCAGGGAACATGCCCCATCGGTCCCCAGCTACACCAATTGTAACGAGAAGCCTAATTTCCTAGGGTTACGGCAACATTCCTTATGTGCCATCTTGAAACGTCAGGATTCCGTGGATACATAGTGTCAAAGTAAGAAAACTTGTCCCATGCGCCAAGCTACACAGATAATGAAGGAACCCAAAGGTTCAGTATTTACACAATTTTTGGACTAATGCGGTAAATATTTACCTTTATTTCCTTTTCGTTACTTGTTTGGATAATTCTGCAATTCTCTTTTCTGCAAAAAGCAAAATAAAAGATTGAGGACAGCAGGTGTGAAAGTGGTGACGGCACAGTACATGGTCGGTATACTGTATATAGGCAATATAGAGGTCTGAAAATGTAGATAAGGGTAATAAATAAGACTCACCATCTAAAATGACATTTCAATATCCGTGGTTCTCCGGGGGCTTGTGTATAGTTTGGATACTCACCCCAACCTGTTATTGCCAAGCTGCTAACATGAGCGACAGGTTAGAGACCAAGATTTATAAAGTAAGTGCATACATACAGGTGACTGTTCACACGCTCGGTATTCGGTCAGTATTTTCCATCAGTATTTGGAAGCCGAAATCAGGAGTGGAACCATCAGAGGGAAAGTATAATAGAAACCCGTCACCACTTCTGTATTTATCACCCACTCCTGGTTCTGGCTCACAAATACTGACCAAATACTGAACGTGTGAACGTGTGCCGAGGCTCGGACGCTGACTTTTGCTGCCACACATCATGCGGCCACAAATCACAGCTGAATGGAGTCACATTGCGACGATCAAGGTACTGCGATAGGAAAACTAACCGACTTTTTGAGTCTTGCATATAACAGGACCTTGGGGGGTTGCAAAGTGGCCCCATTCATCTGCATTAGGGCAGGTGCAGACAGCCTTATTATTGGTCCGAGCGCAATCTAGCAAAACATCGGATCGCACTTGGATCAATCTTAGTCTTTGTCTGATTTTTTTTTTCCTTGGACAGAGTCAGTCCTAGGAAAAATAAAAATTGCTGTATGCCCAAGTTTGATCAGATACTTGGCCATGTGAGTCAATGAGTCAGGGGAAATCATCGAGCTGCATTCGGATGACATCTGAGTGCAGTCAGATTTCTGCGCTGTCGCAGAATGGAGAAGATGGAGGCATTTTTTTACAATCAACTTCTCCTCATCTCAGATAGTTGGGTCATACTCTGGTCAGACAGAATCTTTGAACGTTTGCATCTGCCATTACACCGTGATGCACACCAGTATAGAGCGATCTTTGGATGCGTGACCTGAGTCAAGATCAAAGTCACTGTGTTGCCCCATAAAGAGGATTTATATGCCCTCCTGTCATGTCTGTTTTACATATAAACACTTGTAACCCCGATGAAATAACAATCGTGGTGTCTTTTCTTATATCTCCGTTGTGCTACTCAACTGGCAACTGGGTGTTACCATTTTATTGTCAAAGGGGTGTGTCCTCTCACAGTCTGACAGTGTCCATTCATTGTTAAAAGTATCAGATTATAAGTACAATAATCCCATATATGCAAATCCTGTGGGAAATAAGAAGAGATCCCAACATATGAAACCAATATATTTTATTAATAGATAATAAAAGAATGAAATATAAAAATTTATAAAAAGCAAAATACTGTCCAAGGGACACCGGGCGGAGCAAATTGCCAACGAAATAGTATATAATAACACAAAAATCACTTATGTGCAAAGCACCGAAGAAATCACATAAAGGTGCATGTAATGGGTGTCATTCAAGGTAATGTAGATGTACCAGAACCATATATTTACTTCACTAAAGATATATCATGGACACAGGGAAAAGAGCCAAATAGATGTCCTATGTATATAGCCTAAATGCATAGTACAAAAAGACTCCAAACATCACACTTCTCAATATGTATTATTGTGATGTGGCAAAAGAAGCAAGTGGCGAAACGCGCATCGGGGTGAGGGGACGCAGAGCGGTCATACCACTTTCTCTTGGTAAATATACACCTTTCTTATGAGGCACTGTCCACTATGTTACGGCTGGTGATTGTTGGGTGTGCTTTCATGGATTGGGGTTATTGGTATCCTTATTATGGGGAGATTTATGTATACTCCATGTATTAATAAGGTTATCTTGCCACATCACAGTAATACATATTGGGAAGTGTATAGGATTTGTACATATGGGATTATTGTAGTTATTCTGATTGAAGTGCCCTATATGATATTGGACATCTCTTTGTTGACATAAGTATCAGATTATGTAGAAACGAACCCTCGGTGGATAACAACTAGTTGTCAATTTATTGTTACATTTCCAGGCGGAGTAACCGAGTATCAGCACAATGTAAAGCTGTAATAAAGAAGCTTCAGCATTATTATTTCATGTGGGATGCAATTATTCATTACAACAGATATGTCGGACAGATCCTGTTTAGGGTAAAATGTACATTTTACATAAAATTAGGATCAATATGACCCGAAAATGCTGTCACCTCCATACAGACTATGTTGATGGGGAGACATTCAAGGGACCCAACCCATTATCTAAGTGCTGTGGAGTATTTTGAGGGGTATAGCTCCCAGCTCTAGAGGACATGTTTATAGTACCAATGATAAGAGTGATGACACATGATGTGACCACCCCCCCCGAAAAAAAAAACTTCTGATTTGAAAAACTTTGTTCCAGAAGTTGACTAATCACCAAGTCTAATGATAGGCTTCCAGAACTCGGTGTACAGTCGGTGCGCTGCAGACTGGTTAGACCTGCCCTGAGAGGTTTTGTACTTTCTCCTGCAGACCAGAAATATCACTATTCTAATCTAAAATATGAACCTTCCCATAGTGCCCCATGTATCACTTACTGTTCAGCCTCTGCCACTTAAACAATGACGTTTACTAATCAAAACATCAGCAGTAAATACAGTATAACTTCTCCCGTCCTCCTTTTATTCAACCATTTCTTTAGCTGACCGTAAACATGAAACTTTTGTTGGTCAATCCATTATCAATGGGACCAGCCCTACAACTGCCATAGCGGAAAAAAATAGCTTATCTTTACAATTCATTTTTGACCCATGATTAGCTGCACCAATCATGATCTGGCAGCTGCTCAGCTCACCCTAAGTGGACTTGTCATTCTTTTTTTTTTTTAAAAAAAAGAGTTTAATACTTTAATCTCTAAGCTCCCGTAAATCTGCAGCTGTTTTCCGTTTTGCGCTACGTCGCTCCATTACAGAGATATTCACATTTGTTGCATTTGGAGGGCACTATGTGAAATCTTTGCTTGTAGTGCTATTGGGTGTTTCTTCACGCCCTTTTCTCATCTAGAAGTGTCAGATGCTGCTGAGCTGTGATTGGCAGCATCTGGGAGGAAGGGTTGAAAGCACACGCCACCAGAGAAGATAATAAGGAAACAATCAATTGGACTGCTAGCAGAGATTTCACATACTGCTTTCCAAAAGCAACAAATATGAATATCTCTGCAATGGAGCGACGCAGCACAAAACGGAAAAGAGCTTCAGAATCAGGGGAGCTCAGGGATTATTACAAGGCACTTAGCTCACTTTTTTGGAGCAAGTGACAGATCCTCTTTAAAGAGATAGTCTCTGTCTGTCTCTAACTTTGGTTACACCAGTTTCTTCCTTCACCTCCATTAGGTATTATCACCAAACTATGATTCACAGACACATAAGTGGCAAACCTGCATCGCACAGGCGTACATGCACCACAACACCTGATCCCTGCATCATGATGGAGACTTGCTGGACCGCAAGGAGGAAGCCCCGCACTATCTGTGTGATTGTGGCCATGGAATTCATCACCCAGCTTTTCTGGAAACAGATACAACTAATAAAGTGTGAATGATCCCAAATATAAAATCCAGGTAACAGTACTCAGGTCATCAGCTGTCAGTGTGAGCAGTGTGGGAGGGTGCACGGGGCAGGGCGCTGTCACTCACTGCTACCACTATGACCTTTACTAGCTGCGGACTGGAATGCTTTGTTTGTTTTTATACAAATTCTTAAAGGTAAAGCTCCAGGTGGCAGGTGTGTGTATATATATATATATAGTTTTATGTACATGTATATTATTCCTTTCTATTATTATACATGTAGAGTTGGTGCCTGTAGCATTACTGACAGCACTGGCTACAGGGAGGAGGTGTCCCAGTCCTCACCTGGGCACGCAGGGGTTAAGCACCCTCCGGAATGACATCACCTTACAGATGACACCTGGCCCCGCCCACACCTGTACTCACAGCCGGTGAGAGACACTTCGGCCGTCCGATAGGTTTCCTCACCTGTGGGCGTGGTCGGGGGGGCCGGGGCTGGCCAATCAGGGTGTGTGAGGTGCTGCAGGTTGCTTCCTGGCTCTCAGTCCGGGGCAGCGCAGGGTGGGGGAAGGATCAGCTGATCGGCGCTGCTGCTGGAGGTGAAGGAGTGACAGGAGCCGGGATCTCTCCTCCTGCTGGCGGGATCTCCTTCAGTCCTGGGATCCGGTGAGTTACACTGCACAGGTGACACTCCCTGTAACTCTGGGCTGGTACTCGGGACTGGAGTGTTTGTTTTTCCCTGTGCTCCATGTTGCTGTGATGGATCCTGGGTCCAATGTCCTGCAGGCACCCTCCTATGGTGAAGTGCTGACAGGTGAGCTCAGGTGACAGCCCCCCATTCTGTGACCGCTTATATTTTGGGGTGGAGTTAAACACAGTATAAAGAATAAGAGATACTTGTTGTTGTTTTGGTAAAATTCTGCCTATAGGGAGGCGTCCTGTCCGGCGGTGTCTGAGGCGGTGTTACAGCAGGACCCGCACTGGCCTCACCTCTTGTAGTATTTTGGGGACTGGAGTGGATATTTTGTGTGAGTGACGGAAGACGCCCCCCTATTCTGTATCTGTCCCCTATTTATCACTGTCTCTCCAGGGCAGCCTGTTGCTTAAATGACAGGAGACTTTGCCATTGGGTAAAAAAATAGGACTACAATAGGGAATTTAAAATCCCCACAGCTGTTGTCCCGGAGCCTAGAAAACAAAGCATCAGAGGCGAGATAATGCACCGATATGGATCCTTTCATAGGCACAAGCACTACAAGGGTCAGCAGGAGAGCTGCTGCAGGGAACCTCCATTCATAGGTACAGGCACTACAAGGGTCAGCAGGAGAGCTGCTGCAGAGAACCTCCATTCATAGGTACAGGCACTACAAGGGTCAGCAGGAGAGCTGCTGCAGGGAACCTCCATTCATAGGCACAAGCACTACAAGGGTCAGCAGGAGAGCTGCTGCAGGGAACCTCCATTCATAGGCACAAGCACTACAAGGCTCAGCAGGAGAGCTGCTGCAGGGAACCTCCATTCATAGGTACAGGCACTACAAGGGTCAGCAGGAGAGCTGCTGCAGAGAACCTCCATTCATAGGTACAGGCACTACAAGGGTCAGCAGGAGAGCTGCTGCAGGGAACCTCCATTCATAGGCACAAGCACTACAAGGGTCAGCAGGAGAGCTGCTGCAGGGAACCTCCATTCATAGGCACAAGCACTACAAGGCTCAGCAGGAGAGCTGCTGCAGGGAACCTCCATTCATAGGTACAGGCACTACAAGGGTCAGCAGGAGAGCTGCTGCAGGGAACCTCCATTCATAGGTACAGGCACTACAAGGGTCAGCAGGAGAGCTGCTGCAGGGAACCTCCATTCATAGGCACAAGCACTACAAGGGTCAGCAGGAGAGCTGCTGCAGGGAACCTCCATTCATAGGCACAAGCACTACAAGGCTCAGCAGGAGAGCTGCTGCAGGGAACCTCCATTCATAGGTACAGGCACTACAAGGGTCAGCAGGAGAGCTGCGGCAGGGAACCTCCATTCATAGGTTCAGGAGCAACAAGGGTCAGCAGGAGAGCTGCTGCAGAGAACCTCCATTCATAGGTACAGGCACTAAATGGGTCAGCAGGAGAGCTGCTGCAGGGAACCTCCATTCATAGGTACAAGCACTACAAGGCTCAGCAGGAGAGCTGCTGCAGGGAACCTCCATTCATAGGTACAGGCACTACAAGGGTCAGCAGGAGAGCTGCTGCAGGGAACCTCCATTCATAGGTTCAGGAGCAACAAGGGTTAGTGGGAGAGCTGCTGCAGGGAACCTCCATTCATAGGTACAAGCAATACAAGGGTCCGCAGGAGAGCTGCTGCAGGGAACATCCATTCATAGGTACAGGCACTACAAGGGTCAGCAGGAGAGCTGTTGCAGGGAACCTCCATTCATAGGTTCAGGAGCAACAAGGGTTAGTGGGAGAGCTGCTGCAGGGAACCTCCATTCATAGGTACAGGCACTAAATGGGTCGGCGGGAGAGCTGCTGCAGGGAACCTCCATTCATAGGTTCAGGAGCAACAAGGGTTAGGGAGAGCTGCTGCAGAGAACCTCCATTCATAGGTACAAGCGATACAAGGGTCAGCAGGAGAGCTGCTGCAGGGAACCTCCATTCATAGGTACAAGCGATACAAGGGTCAGCAGGAGAGCTGCTGCAGGGAACCTCCATTCATAGGTACAAGCAATACAAGGGTCAGCAGGAGAGCTGCTGCAGGGAACCTCCATTCATAGGTACAGGCACTACAAGGGTCAGCAGGAGAGCTGCTGCAGGGAACCTCCATTCATAGGTTCAGGAGCAACAAGGGTTAGTGGGAGAGCTGCTGCAGGGAACCTCCATTCATAGGTACAAGCAATACAAGGGTCCGCAGGAGAGCTGCTGCAGGGAACCTCCATTCATAGGTACAGGCACTACAAGGGTCAGCAGCAGAGCTGCTGCAGGGAACCTCCATTCATAGGTACAGGAGCAACAAGGGTTAGTGGGAGAGCTGCTGCAGGGAACCTCCATTCATAGGTTCAGGAGCAACAAGGGTTAGTGGGAGAGCTGCTGCAGGGAACCTCCATTCATAGGTACAAGCACTACAAGGCTCAGCGGGAGAGCTGCTGCAGGGAACCTCCATTCATAGGTTCAGGAGCAACAAGGGTCAGCAGTAGAGCTGCTGCAGGGAACCTCCATTCATAGGTACAAGCACTACAAGGGTCAGCAGGAGAGCTGCTGCAGGGAACCTCCATTCATAGGTATAGGCACTACAAGGCTCAGCAGGAGAGCTGCTGCAGGGACCCTACAATCCTTGCAGCTGACCTCAAGCTCTGTAGCCATTGCGCCAGCTGTTGCAGAGCTCCATGCCCTGGCATGCTAGGCAGAGGTTGCCTAAGCCTGCATTATGTAACTGTTCATATTCCTGGTATGACCATCATATTGTGACGCTGATTTAGCATCGTGCCTGCAGCACGTAACATGACAAGGCAGAATATTACTAGGTTTATTATTTACCCAGTTGGATCTTCTCAACAAAGTGCTTTACATTTTTGTGAACATAAGGCCGAGTTCAGACGACTGTGATTGTTGGGCAGGTCACGTCAGCAGCTCTGTGTACAGGCAGATGGGCCTGTGAGTTATGTGCTGTTCGGCACAACTGAAAATAACCTGAGGTCCAGGTGGATAATGGGTCACGTGAAATGGTCCATTCGCTATTCTGTGCTCATCTGAAATGGCCTTTACTGTTCACACCGTAAGATTTCTTTACAAGCTTAAAATCCTACTTTTTATGAGAATACCTGGAAGTCTCTACACCCGGTGGTGTCACATTCTTGGGCAGTGAGGTTACACTGCCTGACACTTCCTTTTGCCAGATCTGCCTGGTTATGGGATCGTCATTTGACTATGTTCTTCTGGATCACTATCTGCTTGGATCAGCTTCTGACCGGAATGGAACAGTAAAATGTCTTTTTAGTGTGGGTTTGATGTGGCTTATAAGGTTGTCACACTAGTGTCCTTCTACTTGGACCATCTGCCAGGTTCTTTACATGTGAATACACACATAGGGGGCAGTGTTATTAATCCTGTCCTACATTTAGACGGTGTAAATTAGAAAGTCGGCCAACTGCTCCAGATTCATCACCGTGGCTCACTGTATGAAAGAGCAAATATGAAAAAAGGACTATTTTCGCTTACTCGGTCTTGATGTTTAGAAGCTTTGACGCCAAAAGTGCCGAAGAAGGTTTTTCTTTAATGGACGCACAACGCGTTTCAGCTCCACAATGCATTTTATGTCCAATAAGGAGAAATTTCTTCTGCGCGTTTAGCATCCGAGCTTTTATACATCGGGGCATCATAGGCAAAAATAGTCCGTACTCTTATGTGCATTCTGTTCAGGTTGGAGATCAAGTTGGACGTTTCCCTAAGTTGGACTATGGTGTCTTGAAAGCCCTTGATTTCCTCCCACACCTGGTGGAATTGTGCCTAATCACGGCACAATGATTCAAGGTGATCGTAATTCCTCATCATCATCCTCCGTGTTATTAATGTTGCACTTGGATAACGCCTCTTTTCCCATAACTTTCCACAATCATTGCTGGTCTCCATCGGATTTATCTTTAGACTCTTTTGCCTAACATTGCTACTTCTTAGTTGGCTTAATCTTCTTGATTTATTCGGTGGTGCACTTTGTCAGATTTTCACCATCCCCCAATCCTGGATCAGGATGGGTCTTCTAGACTTACAATGTATAGGTCTAAATCTGGAGGCAACAATTAACACCAAAATGCTCCAAAATTTAGCTCCTCTTCCACCAAAGTCATGGCACAGTCACAATAGCAAATCTGCCTCAGTAATGCAACTTTTGTTTTGCGCAGAGACTTGAAGGCCACACATGAGCCCATATCCATATGCCTCTGATTGTATATGATGGCAGCGGAAAAATGGAGACATTACTTTTACGTCCAAATACGCAATCGCTGACTGAGCCAGTGCAGCTCCCTGTTCATGAGACCTACTACTTATGTGCAGAAACTTATTTGATTTTTTTTTTAATCAAAAATAGCAACTGTGAGAGGAAGAAAACTTAGAGCCATTTAGTGCTTTTACACATTCGAGACACAGAACCTTAACTGTGCCACCATAAACCCTGTGTGCTGCCATATGGCACCTTCATATGTAAGTGGCGACATATAGAGGTTCAGTATTGCCCATAGACCCCTATTACTGCAGTATCGCGATTGCATTCTACTTGGATCTTGTATGGAACGTTATCCAGCCATCAAGTCTCCTAACATGAGGTTTTCCAGCATCCTTGCCTTACAAGCAGGGGATCCATGGTCCACAGCACTGAGCAGCATGATTCATGGGATGTCACAAGCCAGTCATAGGCATCAATAGAAAGCAACCCTTAGGGTGAGTTGTTGATGCTCTGTATTTTCTCTGTGCAAGAAACCGCAGCGTCTGTAGTTCCAGCAAAGTGGATGGAATTACTAGAAATCTCATGGCCACTTTTTTTTTTTAAATACCGCGTAAACTTGCATGCCGTGCTTGGTTGAAATCTGCAGCATGTCAATCTTTCTTGCGGATTTGCTGAGTTTTAAGTGCAGATTTTCACCATAGACTTTTATTAGATGCATATGGATCGCCCTCCCAGGGCTCTGGGGTACTCGGTACCGGGCCGGTGTCAGGGGAATGTGTCACAGCAGCGGTGACCCGGTCCGTGGCCCTGGGCGCCCAAGTAATGGGGGAATGTAGTTAATGGAATAGTTCGTGACGCCACCTGTGGTGCTCGGCAAGGGAGGTGTTAAGCCGACGCTGCATGCAGATCCGCTGGGACTGATGGTATGGTGCAGCAAGGGTGTAAAAGCTCCCCACAGGTGAAGCACTCCAGTACTGAGTTACACTGAAGTTCCTCCTGTCAGATGTTCTCAAGAACCTTACTTGCACGGCAGACAGCTGTAGCCTCTCTCGGGGACTCCTCTCTCCTGAGTCCCGGCTCACTATCCAAGTTGCTATTGTGCCCTCAAGTCTTAGATGGGAGTAGGGCATTTACAGCCTCCTACTCCTCTGGTGTCTGTTGCAGGACCGTTAGTATCCATACCACCGTGGAGACCAGGCTCCAGTTCATGCGCTCACTGTGAGGGAGCTATCCTTTCCCAGCTCAACCTCCAGCTTCTCTCTACACTTCACCCTCCGCAGACTAACTGACCACTCCTTCCCCTTGGCCCTCAGAGAGCACTCCTCCCCTTAATCCTGGTTCAGAGTTCCCCCTGCTGGCCTGGAGTGGAACTGTGTTGCATGCATGGATTGACTGTGAGAGAGACCCATCATTGCCTCCAAGCCTGGTATTACCCTCCCCTGGAGGAAGGCAAAGCCACTGTGGTGACCATACCCCTGGGGGCGCCACACAGATGACTGGATCAATGAAGTTTTGTCCAAGCCAAATACGAGAAAGTATCAAAAACAAAGTGGCCTAATTTAATGTGAATCTAGTCCATGCTGGGATTTGTAGTGCAGCAAGTTGTAATTCGTCTCCTTTTATGTTTTACAGTATGATGCATTACTCAGATCCAGGAATGACATGAGCAATGCAACATTGATCACTTTATTATCACACTGTTTCATTCCAAATGTCATTTCTTGCCTGTAGATGATTTGGGTGCATCCTCCTTTCTACCGCTGGTTGGATTTTAGCACCAGGTGGTGGTCGGAGGTTTGATATCTTGAACGTAAACCATCAGTTGTATTGTGCTCATAGTGAAATTCAATATGCAAACAATAGTAATGATCACGGTATAGATGTCTGTAGTGCACGGCCGGCCCTCTCTACGTGAGACAGCTGTCACACAGCCTAAATAGGGACATGACGGGTGAGCTCTAAGACGATACGGCCACAATAAAATAAAAGAATACGAGAGTGGGGCCTCATTCAGGTGACCTGGTTCATGTATGTGTTCGATCTGTTCTTCACGGATATAAAATGTACCCATTATAGCCTATGGCTGACAGATCCTATCTTGATCTTTATTGAAGATCAGACACCAATGCAAGTCAGAGGTTCCATAAAAAAAAATGGATAGCACTCAAATGTCGTCAGAGTGCAGCCTGCATGTAACATTTTAGGACAACATTCACACATCCATTTTTCTCATCCATGTCACTGACCTATGGAGTTTAATGGAACCACTTGTACATTCATATTTTTTTTTATTTTTTTTTTTTTTTATTAGACACCAACATTGAAATCTATTGGTATCGGTCAAAAAATGCCATTGGTTTTTAACGCATCCATTTTTAAGTGTCAGTGGGGCTTAATAGTCAGAAAATGTATCTCCTTTGAAACCTGGATTAGAAAAAAGTTTGGACTTGATGATGTAAAAATTGAAAAGGATGCGTAAATATAGCAAATGGGGGGGAAATACATAATATACATATATTCATGTAAGAGAAATGGATGCCACACTGATGGTAAAAATTTAAACACTGACCCAAGCAAGGGTGGACATAGTATTATTACAACTGTTCAAAATCAATACATTTTTCTCATATGCAAAAAAAAAAAAAACAAAACCAGGCGTCCCTATATCTCTGACAAACTATCGGATCATGCAGGAATGATGACTGCTGTTCTCTATCATGTACCAATAAAAGTCCATAAATACCATACAGTCATGGTACACGAATGTGTCTTACAGGATGCATTCTTACCTGCTTACTAGACTCACCTGTGCATGTTTCGGCCTGGTTACCTGCCATAGAAGCATGTGGTCACGTGAGCAATCTGCCAGCTGCTCGGCTCAGGTCACAACACCTCGGCTCGTGCCTGGTGACTGACACCTGTGCAATAATGCAATGGGGAGAGCGTGAAATGGCAATTGGGAACTTTTAGGAAGCACAGTGCAAGACTACTATTAGTCTATTTTCGCAATGTGCACTTGTCGCTTTGTAACAAATCTAATATTTATCAACATAAAAACAAACTGATTCCATTATAATGGAGCAGTAGTGGATGCAAAATTGAAACGTGCATTTTGATCCATTTCTCATAGACTTCAATGTTTAAAAAAAAAATCAATATAGTTTCTATTTGTTTTTTAAGTCAAAGAAAACAGTTGTGCAGAATAATTTTTTTTTTTTTTGATCCAACTACTGTATAATGTATATTCCTCTCACACTGGACACAGTAGTTGTTTCCATTCTGAGAAACCGGAATATATATATTGCTGTGTGCCTGCAGGAATGATTCCTGTCCTTCCATTTCTCTCTTTTCTCTCCTCTTTTTTTATCTTTCGCTCTTTCTCTCTTTCGCTCTTTCTCTCTTTCGCTCTCTTTCTCTCTTTCGCGCTCTTTCGCTCTCGCGCGCTCTTTCGCTCTCGCGCGCTCTTTCGCTCTCGCGCGCTCTTTCGCTCTCGCGCGCTCTTTCGCTCTCGCGCGCTCTTTCGCTCTCGCGCGCTCTTTCCAGGTGCACACATCATTCCTGCTCCATTCCCAATGTCTATCTCTCTGACTCTCAGGAGAGGAGATGGCAGAGCTCGGCACCAGGTGGATTCCTAGCATTCCTCCTTGAGCACACTCCCCCACTTCAGAGCCAAGGAAGCTGTTTTTCCCCCTGTCTCCAATCACTGTCTTTACCCCCTGGCTTTAGAAATAAAGTTACACACGCTGAATTATCCACTAGGCATTTCCTCGGTTGTTTGTACAGGTTCATGTGAATTTTCAGTCCCTCCTTATAGTGTACTCGGCTTTATTTCTATGTAGTCATGACACCGCAGGTAAATGGAGAATCCCGGGCGCAGGTGTACGGTATCCTAGCTCATTCTCCAGCCATACACCGGAGATGGCCGCCAGGGAGACACTTGTTCAGCTGACGGCGGTCTTTCCTGGCTCCCCACAAATATGCATACAGTAGGAGGCAGAGCGCACATTTTTACTTTAATAGGAAGAGGGGAAGACACTTCTTGTAGGAACTTATCTTTAATAAACTCATGTTTAGGTTCATGTTCCCCAAACCCTGGGGAGCGGGGATCTGTGTGGCGATTGCAGCCAGGTATATTTTACTTTGAAACACAGCGGAAATTCGGAGAGAACCTAATTTGAAAAACCAGATGGGTTTATGTAGTTTATTCAGCAGGAATCTAAAGACAGGTTCCTTGTAATTATTACCTTTAGGTGATAAAACTGCACTAAGTTTCTGTCTGCAATCTTCATTCCTTCATTCATTTGCTTTTATATGCAGTTTGAAGCCTGATTCATGTTTCAGACTTTTTTTTTTTCTCTTGGAGGATTGTCCCTCCCAGTAATACAGGCTGGATGTGAGCTCTGTGTGTATCCGGGGTGCTGCCATCTTCTCTTGATATCATATATTGGCACATCTCCATAATTGCTCTTTCATCTACTTTCTACTTGTCGATACTGAGTTTCTCTACTTTCTATAAAGGTTTAGATGCTTTCTCCCCTCTCCACTGCACATCTGTGTATTACCCATCCTCCCCATGCAATCTCTAAGGCTCTGTTATTATGTCTGAATCGAAGTGTGAATAGAACCTCCGAGAGAAGGGATAGGACGTGCAGAGATATGTTAGGAAATTAGGCTAGGGTCATACAAACGTTTATTCTCCCATCCGACACAATCTGTTGGTGTGTGATCGTAGTCTCTCAAGTGAGAAGGTGGAGAAAAGTCTCCATTGTTGCTCCGTGGAAATTGGATACACTCAGATGTCACCCGAGTGTTGTTCAGTGTTTTCCACGAGCTCATTGAGTTGGATGGCTGAATGGGATCCGAAAATCAGATAAAACTCTGGTATGCAACGATTTTATTTATTTTTTACCTTGGACCAATACGATCCAAGGAAAAGAAAAATCTGACAAGTGCATGGCCCCATAGAATAACATTGGTCCGAGTGTGATCCAATTTTGTGGGATCAGCAGATACAGTTGTAAGGGAAAAAGGGCTAAACTCATCCTCCCCGGGTCCAGCGCCTCCACCATTGCCCCAACAACTGTTCTTGTCTGCAGCGGTGACTTCTTAGCTCAGTGATTGTCTGCAGCATTGTCAATGTGACGTCAGTGCTGCAGACAGCAAGAGACATCAATAGGATACGCACTTGGCCATAGAATAAAGTTGATATTTTGGCTACATTGATTGAAGAGGTGGCGACTCGTGCGCTTTTTTTCTGTTGACTTCTATGGGAGATCTGAAAATGGATGAGCAAGCATTATTTTTTTTTTTCTCTCTGTACAAGTGAAACAGCACAGGAACAGAGAGATGATGAAAACAATCTGCATTACTTCTGTATGGTTTGGACCCAGTGATGGCTTTGATTTACAAATCCTGCTGCATGAAGGCGGCCATAGGGGAGAGAAGCGGGGCGATGGGATCCTCTGCACTACAGGACTGGTCTTTAAAGGGCACGTTCACAAGTCCCATGTGATGACTTCTTATGGACGAGCGACCGTTGTAAGAGATTTGCTGGAGTTAACCGTTCAAAGAATAGACGCCAAATACAACGCATAGTGATCCCAGTAGTGTTAATGAGACTCCCCGAACACGAGCTGTGCTCCCCATAATATTGTCAGCTCTATGGTGGCCTGCAGAAATCTCTACAGCAAAACTTCCATTCCACGCGTCTGAACGGGGTTGTTTCTGCAGCATGTGAGTAGGTTTGCATCAAATCCCACGCCACCACCAACTTGTGAGCGTAACTGGAAGTCAGAGGTAATGGTCACAAGCTCTCAGTGTAAGTTTGAGATCCTCGTTCTGCCTCTCATAGACTTACACTGAGTTGTGACTTGTGGCTCACACAACAAATACTGGAGCGATCCGGCAGCTCACAACTGCTGCATACATTCCAGATCCAAGAACAGATGAAGACGGCAATTGCTAAGTATAAGACTAGGGTTAAGGAAATTAGAGAAGTAGCACCACTCTAGTGCTGCACCACTCCAGATCAGTGCCAAGAACAGATGAAGATGGCGGTTGGTAAGTATAAGACTAGAGGGGGGAACTGAGACAAGCACCACTTCAGCGTAGCACCACTCTAGTGCTGCACCACTCCAGATCAGTGCCAAGGACAGATGAAGATGGCGGTTGGTAAGTATAAGACTAGAGGGGGGAACTGAGATAAGCACCACTTCAGCGTAGCGCCACTCTAGTGCTGCACCACTCCAGATCGGCGCCAAGAACAGATGAAGATGGCGGTTGGTAAGTATAAGACTAGAGGCGGGGAACTGAGACAAGCACCACTTCAGCGTAGCACCACTCTAGTGCTGCACCACTCCAGATCACTGCCAAGGACAGATGAAGATGGTGGTTGGTAAGTATAAGACTAGGGAATTGAGCTAAGTAGCACTACTCCAGCGCTGCAATTAAAAATAAAAAAAAAAAACACCGCTGGAGTGGATTTTTAAGGCTGGGGCTACATGGAGACATGGGTGTCGCTGAAATCACAGGGACAAATTGCAACGTTGGATGTAATGATTTCCTATGGTGTCATGTGAGTCTCATATGTTTACAAATATTATACACTTATTTTGCTGGTTGTGAGTCGCACGTCGTACAATCGCTGTCTATAGACTTCAATACAAGTCACACCTGACCAGTGTCGGATTGGGGTGCCAAGGGTCCACCAGAAACATTGACTTTGGGGGGGAAGGCACTTTTCACCTGCATACAAATATTACACTACCCCCGTTAAGAAATTTACCTATATCTCTATATAATAAACTGGGTAGTTTGGTTAATAAATGATGAGCTGCTGCTTTTTCTTGTACAGAGTGAATCAAGTGAATTATGCCAAGTACTGCCCATGTAGTGGGGATGGGGGCCCACCGGGGGATTGCCCTGCTATGGGCCAGTTCGATCCTGCACCTGACATGCGGCTCATCTGCTGCAAGCTTTCTGTTTAATTACTGCAAAATCAGAGCTCTGAGATAGTCCCACCACAGCAAAGTTATTTTCAGAGAACTGCTGACAAGCGCCACAGCCTTAAAAGATGGCTGTTACAAACGCAGCCCCCATATAGATTTTTTTTTTTTTTTCACCATTCCTTTTAATGTTATCAATGTCATCAGGACAATGAGTTGTTGGGTGCGGGGCTGCAAAGCCAGACCGAGGAATGCCGATGCCATGACCCCAATCACTGGCAAGGACCCCATTGGAGGAAAGTGTTTACGCTTATACTATAGTATATATTTGGATAACTTTTGCAGATAACTCCCAAATAAGAGGGATGAGACACAAAGTAAATATTTACATTTGGCAATATGGGGTCCAAAATGATTAGAGGTAAAATATATATATATTTTTTTTTTCTATCATGGCAGTTAGACAGGGCAGGAGACGGGTAAGACATTTATATACACCTGCTCCCTGTACATTTGGAGTACAACAAATATATGCCATATGCATTTGTGTAATTTATATTCTGGCCGCTGCATTCACACACATCCACCGCCCTGGCATTAACTCTCTACACTCCATCCATATCGGCCCCTCGCTTCTTTCCTCTCCTATGTATAGCACTCACACTCTTTTCACACTGTTAAATTGCACAGATCCAGTCAATCCCCCCCCCCCCTTCAACATCAGAGACGCTCTCACAAATCACTTAACCATCTGCTCACTCTTTCTATCCTCCTTCTCCTAGTCGCAAGAGACATTGCTCCCAACCCTGGTCCCCCATGTTATAGAAAGTCAAACCCCCAAACTGCTACACTCAGAAACCCCTCTAATCTAATTAATATTCCCTGCCTGCCATCTGTCTCTGTGGTGCCCCTGAGGCACAGTCGCCACAGAGGTATTGCACCTTCCTCTCTCTTGTGTGGTGCCCCACCATCCAGGTAAGTTGGAGGCTCCTGACCACGCTCCAACACTCGCACCCCACACAATAGAGTAGTTCAGCATAACCACATTGCGGCTCCTTGCTTAGAGAGAAGCAGAGCACCTTTGATGGTTCCCTGCTTGGAACACTAGACGTGCTGGGAGGTGGGTGGATTTCAGAATATATATGAGCGGGATGGTTTCCGATAACGAGGTTATTCTGACAGGAGGTCAGTGAGGAAGGAAGCCACTCGGGAGGAGTGGGGATCTGTGGAAGAAGGGATGGAGGAAGGAGTGCTGCAGCTGCCTCCGTGACCTGAGCCAGCTGCACGGGAAAGGAAAGGAGGAAAAGGACGTTGACCTGAAGCCTGAGCTTCCATAGAAGGGAAAGGACAAGTACGGAACGTAGTAGTATAAGGGAACACAGAGGACGTGGGTTAGAGGAAAAACCCTGCCTAGAAGTTCTAAGCGCAAGGCCGGGGCCCGGTCCCCGAGGTTGTATGAACACTAATGGTTCTGCAGCCAGCAGACACCGGTGGAGTAGTGGGCTGTAAATGCACTACTCCCAACTAAGACTTAGGGCACAACGGCAATACGGATAGAGAGCCGGGACTTAGGAGTGGAGAGTCCCCGAAGCAGGCTACAGCTGTCTGCCGTGCAAGTAGAGTTCTTGGGAACATCTGTCAGGAGGATGTTACCAGTGTAACACGGTACTGGAGATCTTCACACTTAAAGGCGCTATAGAGGAGACGTTCAGAAAAGGCACATAAGTTGGAGGAGTGTGGAAGGGAGCTTTCCATCTTGCCTGGAGGTTGACTGAGTCCCTGACCCAGAGGACACGGCACAGAAGCGGGCACTACAGACTGTGAGTAAAACTTTGGAACTACATGCCCTGGTGTCCTCCATTCCTTCCTGCGTCCGTCCGCCTGGCACTGCTACATCCCCTGCGCCAGACACTACATCACCTAAGTGTCTCCACATCTACACTGCCCTGGGACAACCAACAGCCCTGCCTGTGGAGGACTATACCACCATTGCTGCGCCACACCATCTGTCCCAGAGGATCTGCATGCAGCGTCGGCTTAACACCTCCCTTGCCGAACACCACAGGTGGTGTCACGAACTATTCATCTAACTACATTCCACCATTCACATCTTCCTATTAATTGGGCGTCCAGGGCCACGGTCTGGGTCAGCGCTGCTGTGACACATCCCACTGATACTGGCCCGGTACCGAGTACCCCACAGCCTGGAAAGGCGACCCATCTCTCTTAATTGTGCACTTTGGAATTCTCGCTCAGTGTGTAACAAGCTCTCCTTCATTCATGACTTTTTCCTTTCTAATTCTCTTAACCTCCTGGCTCTTACTGAAACCTGGATCCAGCAGTCAGACACTACCACTGCTGCTACTCTTTCATACGGGGGACTACACTTCTCTCATACCCCAAGATCAGACAATAGAGCAGGTGGAGGCGTTGGTCTGCTCCTATCACCAAAATGTACCTTTCAGGTTATCCCTCAACTACCCTCACTAGTCTTCCCTTCTTTTGAGGTCCATGCCGTCAGACTCCACACCCCCTTCTCCATGCGAGTGCCGGTGGTGTATCGTCCTCCCGGCCCCTCCCATCAGTTCCTGGATCATTTTGCCACTTGGCTTCCACATTTTCTCTCCTGTGACATCCCTTCCCTCATCATGGAAGATTTCAACATCCCCATTGCTCTTCCCCTCTCACCATCTGCTACTCACCTTTTATCTCTAACCTCCTCATTTGGCCTTTCGCAGCTTACTAATTCTCCAACGCATGAAGACGGAAACTCCCTCGACTTGGTCTTCTCTCGGCTTTGTGCAGTGGATGATTTTGCAAACTCCCCTCTCCCGCTCTCTGACCACAATCTTCTTTCATTCTCTATCAAGAACTGCCAGGCTGCTCGGGTCACCCCCACTGTCCATAACTATAGAAACATACAGGCCATTAACACCCAGAAACTTATGAAGAACTTGCAGTCTTCATTGGCCCCTATCTCCTCCCTCTCATGTCCTGATTCTGCACTGAAGCATTACAATGAAACACTTCAAAGTGCCCTGGATGAATTTGCACCCACAATACGTAGAACACCACAACACAGACGGCGACAACCCTGGCACACCCTGCAAACACGTTTCCTGCAGCGGTGCTCCAGGTGCACCGAACATCTGTGGAGAAAATCCAATCTACACGACGATTTCATCCATTATAAGTTTATGCTTCGAACATACAACACTGCCCTTCACCTCTCCAAACAAACCTATTTCAACACCCTCATCACTTCACTGTCCAATAACCCGGAACGTCTCTTTGACACTTTTCATTCTCTACTCAACCCAAGAGTACAGGCCCCAACCGCGGAGCTCCGAGCTGACGATCTGGCCAATTACTTCAAAGAAAAAATTGACTAGATTCAACAGGAAATTATCTCCCAATCACCTCATACCATGCACTGTCCTCCCTCCCCCACTGCTTCAAGCTCACTCTCTGATTTTGAACCAGTCACAGAAGAAGTAAGCAGGCTCCTTGCATCTTCTCGCCCAACCACTTGCATCAGTGACCCATTTCCGTCACATCTCCTCCAGTCCCTTTCCCCTGCTGTCACCCCTCGCCTAACTAAAATATTTAACCTCTCTCTCTTCTGGTATCTTTCCCTCCTCATTTAAGCATGCCATCATACATCCACTACTTCAAAAAACTATCCCTCGACCAAAACTGTGCTGCTAACTATAGACCTGTCTCTTATTTTCCCTTCATCTCTAAACTCCTGGAACGCCTGGTCCACTCCCGTCTTATCCGCTATCTCTCTGATAACTCTCTTCTCGACCCTTTCCAATCTGGTTTCCGCTCCTTACACTCTACTTAAACTGCCCTCACTAAAGCCTCTAATGATCTACTAACAGCTAAATCAAATGGTCATTACTCCATGCTAATGCTCTTGGATCTCTTTGCAGCATTCGACACTGTGGATCATCAGCTTCTCCTCACTATGATCCGTTCCATTGGCCTCAAGGACACAGTTTTCTCCTGGTTCTCCCATCTCTCTGACCGCTCCTTTACTGTATCTTTTGCCGCTTCCTCCTCCTCTCACCTTCCCCTTACTGTTGGGGTTCCTCAAGGATTGGTTCTAGGCCCCCTCCGCTTCTCCTTGTACACTGTCCCTATTGGTCAAACAATCAGTAGAATTGGTTTCCAGTACCATCTCTATGCTGATGACACCCAATTATATGCTTCTTCTCCGGAAATCACGCCAGCCTTTCTAGAAAACACCGGCGATTGTCTAAATGCTGTGTCTAACATCATGTCCTCACTATATCTGAAACTGAACCTGTCAGACTGAACTCCTGGTGTTTCCTCCCGCTACTAATGTACCTATACCTGACATTGCCATTTCCGTGTGTGGTTCCACTATTACTCCCCAGCAACATGCCCCCTGTCTTGGGGTCATACTTGATTCCGAGCTTTCCTTTGCCTTACTGTTCCTCTTATTCATTCTAGTCTAAACTATTGTAACTCTCTTCTAATCTGTCTCCCTCTTACCAAACTCCCCTCTCCAATCTGTCTTGAATGCTGCAGCCAGGATCATATTCCTCACCAATCGTTACACCGATGCCTCTACCTTGTGCCAGTCATTACACTGGCTACCCATCCACTCCAGAATCCAGTACAAACTCATTACCCTCACCCACAAAGCTCTCCATGGCTCAGCACCACCCTACATCTCCCTTGTTTCAGTATACCACCCTACCCACGCCCTCCGATCTGCTGATGACCTGAGGTTAGCATCCTCAATAATCAGAACCTCCCACTCCGGTCTCCAAGACTTTATACGTGCTGCGCCAGTTCTTTGGAATGCACTTCCCAGGTCAATACGATTAGTCCCCAATCCCCACAATTTTAAGCGTGCCCTGAAAACGCATTTATTCAGACTGGCCTATCGCCTCAACACATTAACCTAATCTATCCCTGTGTGGCACAGCCAAAAGTTTTACCATAACCAGGTTCCCCGCATCATGTTCCCACATGCTTTATGCATCCATTAGCCCTCTGTGTCTGTACTGTTACTTAACATTATAGCTGGTCCAAACAATCAGGGCAACTGTTACCACCCACCTTTTGTGTCTACCTCTTTCCTCATAGACTGTAAGCTTGCGAGCAGGGCCCTCATTCCTCTTGGTATCTGTTATAATCTATGTGATTATTGTTATGCTGTAATGTCTATTGTCTGTACAAATCCCCTCCGAAATGTAAAGTGCTGCGGTATATGTCGGTGCTATAGAAATAAAATTTATTATAATTTTATATTGCTCAAAAAAATAAAGGGAACACTTAAACAACAGAATATAACTTCAAGTAAATTAAACTTTTGTGAAATCAAACTGTCCACTTAGGAAGCAACACTGATTATCAATCAATTTTACGTGCTGTTGTGCAAATGGAGTAGACAGCAGATGGAAATTATTGGCAATTATCAAGACACCCGCAATAAAGGAGAGGTTCTGCAGGTGGGGACTACAGACCACATCTCTGTACCAATGCTTTCTGGCTGATGTTTTGGTCACTTTTGAATGTTGGTTGTGCTTTCACACTCGTGGTAGTATGAGACGGACTCTACAACCCACACAAGTGGCTCTGGTAGTGCAGCTCATCCAGGATGGCACACCAATGCGAGCTGTGGCAAGAAGGTTTGCTGTGTCTGTCAGCGTAATGTCCAGAGGCTGGAGGCACTACCCGGAGACAGGCCAGTACACTAGAAGCCGTGGAGGGGGCTGTAGTAGGTCAACAACCCAGCAGCAGGACCGCTACCTCAACCTTTGTGCAAGGAGGAACAGGAGGAGCACTGCCAGAGCCCTGCAAATTGACCTGCAGCAGGCCACAAATGTGCATGTGTCTGCACTAACAGAAACCGACTCCATGAGGATGGTACAGTATGAGGGTCCGACGTCCACAGATGGGGGTTGTGCTCACAGCCCAACACCATGCAGGATACTTGGCATTTGCCACAGAACACCAGGATTAGCAAATTCGCCACTGGCGCCCTGTGCTCTTCACAGTTGAAAGCAGGTTCACACTGAGCACATGTGACAGTCTTTAGATGCTGTGGAGAGCAATCTGCTTGTAACATCCTTCAGCATGACCGGTTTGGCAGTAGGTCAGTAATGGTGTGGGGTGGCATTTCTTTGGAGGGCCGCACAGCCCTCCATGTGTTCGCCAGAGGTAGCCTGACTGACATTAGGTACCGAGATGAGATCCTCAGACCCCTTGTGAGACCATATGCTGGTGCGGTATGCCCTGGGTTCCTCCTAATGCAGGACAGTGCCAAACCTCATGTGGCTGGAGTGTGTCAGCAGTTCCTGCAAGATGAAGGCATTGAGGTTATGGACTGGCCTGCCAGTTCCCCAGGCCTGAATCCAATTGAACACATCTGGGACATCATGTCTTGCTCCATCCACCAACGTCACGTTGCACCACAGACTGTCCTGGAGTTGGCGGATGTTTTAGTCCAGGTCTGGGAGGAGATCCCTCAAGAGATCATCCGTCGCCTCATCAGGAGCATAACCTGGTGTTGTAGAGAGGTCATACAGGCACGTGAAGGCCACACACACTACTGAGCATCATTTCCTTGTCTTGGGGCATTTCCACCGAAGTTGGATCAGCCTGTAATTTGATTTTCCTTTTGATTTTGAGTATCATTCCAAATCCAGAACTCCATGGCATATTCATTTTGATTTACATTGATCATTTTTATGTTTTTTGTTTTTTTTTTTTTGTTCTCAAACCATGCCACTATGTACTACAGACCCTAAGCTCCTGATGGGGGGATTGTAGAACTTGTAGTACTTCCACAGCTATGCGATCCCCCACCAATGACCTGGTTTATGGGAATGTATAGGCGAAAGAACTTAATCTAATCCCATTTCGGCTCTTATTTTGCAGCGATCATTGGTAGAGTTGGAGTATTGTACATGATATCGGTGGATTTTGAAGTAAAAGGGCTAATCTCCTGACTCCCTATAATGAGTCCCCTTCTCCCTTCACTGCAGTCGTCACACCTGCAGATCAAAGTCAGAAGTCTCTTTATAGTCCCAGTCCACGGTCTCCCTCCCAGCCTTTCATCATGATCTGCTGTGATGCACGGAATGAGGCGACCTACCTACAGGTGCATCGCGCCCAGAGAGCGAGAAAACACGCCTCGCATTTATATGTGTCTTATTTTCTTTTTTTGCATTCAACAAGTTGTAAACAAAAAAAAAAAAAAAAACCGCACACAATGGAGGATCGACATTTCGTAGAATGTTTTGTGGAACTTCATAAGGTCATGTCACGGATAGTTGCATCAAGGGCCCGTGCGCATGACTGACTTTCTTGGACGAATGTTAGCTGTGGTTTTCGCAGATAGCACTTGTACCCATGAAATTCTATAGGATTGTGCACATGTTCGATTTTATTTTTTTTTCCCCTCTCAGACAAAAATCAGAGATGTGTCCAATTGTACTGTTGGATCAAAATAGTCACTGCAAGTCTAAAGGGTCAGTGAAAAGAAAAAAAAAAACTTTTTTTTTTTTTTTTCCCTCTCCATCATAGGAGAAAAACTGAATCCACTCTGATCCGAATATTCAGACCGTGATGTGGAAAAATCCCTTGCGTGAAGGTTTGGTTCAGACGGGTATTTTTCACAGTTTGTCCCCGGACTGACCATAGACACATATGAGATTGTATGTTTGGGTCTGGGCACACTGGTCTGTATATGAGTCGTGAAATACACCCTCAGATTGGCAGCAAAATTTTGGATTTTTTTTTTTCCTCCCTTGATATTTCTCAGATGGCAAAAAAAAAATTAAGAAGGAAAAAAAACTCCCTGATAGTGAAGATGGGAACATGGAGAAAAAAAAAGTATGGACATTGGATCCATCACACTGATAAAAAAACGATCCTATTTATTACTAATTTATTTACTTAAATGGAAATAACCTCACGTGTGAATGAGTCCTTTGTAATACAGTGCCGGCAAAGTGGATGCGATTTTAAGAAATGTTTTATGAAAAGTATTTTTAGCTGCTGCAGATTTTCTGTTGGCATTCCGCATGGACCCCTAATGACGAATCAGGGGTGGACATGCCATTGGTGCAACCTGCGCTGCTGTCTAGGAGCCCCAAAGAGGTAAGGGGGCCACTACCACCGCCAAAGCAGGGGGAATTGTGCAGTATGAGGAGTTACCGGGCTGCAAAGTGCCCATATATTGTTCTTATTCCAATTTTGCAGGCAGCCATATATCACCTGTCTCTCTTCAGTGCCGCACATTTGGGGGCCATAAATGCTGTTGCTTTGGGTAAAGTGTTTGCACTGCACAATGGAGCTGTACAGGAGTCGGTGACACGGCATCCAGCTGGAAGTCTGGGCCAGTGAGATAAATGGACGTGTTGGTCAGAAAGAAAGGCGACAATTTATAGCAATACAATGAATGGCTGCAGTCTGTTCTTCTACAGATAGAGGCAAAAATGTAAGTGGGCAAAATGCTCGCCTCTGCAGAGAGAAGTGAGATTCCCATCATACAGGGGTCTCCGAGCCTTGGGAACTGTTAGTGGGCATCATGTCAGTGTCTCATTAGGAACGTGACTCTTGTGGCTTTTTTCTGACTTTTTTTTTATTTTCTTGACTGATGGCTGTTTTGCCTGAAGTCACACAGCCTAGAGCCTGTAAGTCAAGCAGGAGGCGGGGAATAGAGCTGGAGTGACAGAGGCTTCAGATCTACCATAGTTCTTCAGCCTCATTTGCATATCAATTCAAACACTGATTTCTCAGTAATGGGGGAACAGACTGGATGCGTAAAGTTATTGCTGGACGTGTATGTATATAATATACTCTGACATGCAGGTGGTCGTGGTTGGCATAGAACAAAGAAATTCAAAATGGTAGTAACCAGTATAAGAAGAAAACAAAACAAAAACATATGGATGCATTTTTCCACGAGACACCGCAGCCATGTAACTTTGCATTTTGCTGTATACCTTACAATATTTGCTTTTCAGGCAGGACTGGAGTAGGACGACATGAACACTGAAGGCAGGACTGGAGTAGGACGACAGGAACACTGAAGGCAGGACTGGAGTAGGACGGCAGGAACACTGAAGGCAGGACTGGAGTAGGACGGCAGGAACACTGAAGGCAGGACTGGAGTAGGACGACAGGAACACTGAAGGCAGGACTGGAGTAGGACGACAGGAACACTGAAGGCAGGACTGGAGTAGGACGACAGGAACACTGAAGGCAGGACTGGAGTAGGACGACAGGAACACTGAAGGCAGGACTGGAGTAGGACGACAGGAACACTGAAGGCAGGACTGGAGTAGGACGACAGGAACACTGAAGGCAGGACTGGAGTAGGACGACAGGAACACTGAAGGCAGGACTGGAGTAGGACGACAGGAACACTGAAGGCAGGACTGGAGTAGGACGACAGGAACACTGAAGGCAGGACTGGAGTAGGACGACAGGAACACTGAAGGCAGGACTGGAGTAGGACGACAGGAACACTGAAGGCAGGACTGGAGTAGGACGACAGGAACACTGAAGGCAGGACTGGAGTAGGACGACAGGAACACTGAAGGCAGGACTGGAGTAGGACGACAGGAACACTGAAGGCAGGACTGGAGTAGGACGACAGGAACACTGAAGGCAGGACTGGAGTAGGACGACAGGAACACTGAAGGCAGGACTGGAGTAGGACGACAGGAACACTGAAGGCAGGACTGGAGTAGGACGACAGGAACACTGAAGGCAGGACTGGAGTAGGACGACAGGAACACTGAAGGCAGGACTGGAGTAGGACGACAGGAACACTGAAGGCAGGACTGGAGTAGGACGACAGGAACACTGAAGGCAGGACTGGAGTAGGACGACAGGAACACTGAAGGCAGGACTGGAGTAGGACGACAGGAACACTGAAGGCAGGACTGGAGTAGGACGACAGGAACACTGAAGGCAGGACTGGAGTAGGACGACAGGAACACTGAAGGCAGGACTGGAGTAGGACGACAGGAACACTGAAGGCAGGACTGGAGTAGGACGACAGGAACACTGAAGGCAGGACTGGAGTAGGACGACAGGAACACTGAAGGCAGGACTGGAGTAGGACGACAGGAACACTGAAGGCAGGACTGGAGTAGGACGACAGGAACACAGGTAGCGGGACTGAGAAGCTGCTGTGAGGAGCAGCCGAGACAGGAACTGCAGCAGCAGTGTGTGCACGAAGGAGCGAGGCCAGAGTGTCAGGAAACACAACGATCAGGCGCCTCCCTCAGGGGGAAGCGGCCTGATATGGCCCCGTCTGGTCAGCCATTGGTCCACAGGTGCTTCCGGGTTAGGGCACAGCCGGAGCATAAGAAGCAGGAAGGAGGCGCGGCCTATGGCACATGCGCATAGCATGCAGGGAAGGCATCGGTCGCGGACCTGTCTCAGGTGACCGCCGCGGCCGTCGGGTGGAGAGAGGCTGCGGCGTGGGAGCGGAGGGCGACTGCGGCGTGGGAGCGGAGGCCGGGTGAGTATGGCAGAGCGGTGTAACAGTACCCCCTCCCCTAAGCCGCCCCCCCCGGAGGTTAACAAGAAACCTCTTGAGGATACGGGGAGCATTAATATTCTCCCGAGGCTCCCAGGATCTCTCCTCAGGACCAAAGCCCTTCCAATCAACGAGAAAGAAAGTCCTACCTCTAACTCTTTTCACAGCGAGGATGTCCTGTACTTCAAAAATGTTGTCGGCCCCCACCGGCTGAGGACCAAGATCAAGCGAGGAGTGGAAACGATTCAGCACCACAGGCTTCAGGAGAGAGACGTGAAAGGTGTTCGGGATCCGGAGCGAAGCAGGCAACCTCAATTTGTAGGCAACTTCGTTAATACGTCCCAGAATTTCAAACGGACCAATGTAGCGTGGACCCAACTTGTAAGAGGGCAGTTTTAGTCGGACGAATTTGGAGGAGAGCCAGACCTTGTCGCCAACACGATACGGAGGAGAATCCAACCTCTTTTTGTCAGCATAGTTCTTCATCTGATCAGCGGATCTCTTGAGTGATGTGTTGGTCTCAGCCCAAATCTTAGAAAATTCCGAGGACAAGGCATTGGCCGCGGGTACCTCAGAGGCAGGGGTTATCGGAAGAGGAACACCAGGATGTCTGCCAAAAACAATGAAAAACGGAGACTTGGCCGAAGACTCACCAGCATGGTTGTTATAAGCGAACTCTGCCCAGGGGAGTAAGTTGACCCAATCGTTCTGGTGGGCGTTAGAGAAGTGGCGTAAGTATCCCGTAAGCGTCTGGTTGGTACGCTCTACTTGTCCGTTGGACTGTGGATGGTAGGCCGAGGAGAAGTCGAGGGAAACGTTCATGAGCTTACAAAGCGAACGCCAGAACTTGGAGGTAAACTGAACCCCTCAGTCAGACACAATGCGTCGAGGTAGACCATGAAGCCTGAAGACTTGATGAATGAAGATTTTGGCCAGCTCTGGCGCTGAGGGAAGGCCCGGCAGAGGGATGAAGTGAGCCATCTTGGAAAAACGATCCACCACCACCAGGATGACTGTGCAGCCCGCAGAGCAGGGTAGATCGGTGATGAAATCCATGGCGATGTTCTCCCAAGGAACCGTAGGGACAGGCAACGGAAGCAACAAGCCGGACGGAGATCTCCGTGGCACCTTGTTTTTTTGCACAGGATGGACAAGAAGCCACAAAGTCGAGTACATCTTGGCGAAGTGAGGGCCACCAGTAGTGACGTTTGATAAGGTCAAGAGTCTTCTTAGTTCCGGCATGGCCGGCCAGTTTGGAGGAGTGCCCCCATAGAAGAACCTTTTGCTTGAGATTCTCTGGCACAAGCGTCTTGCCAGGCGGAGGAGTAAGCCAGTTCACTGGAGCCACGGTGATGATCCTAGTGGGATCAATGATATGTGACGGTTCCTCCGTGGATTCGTGTGGTTGGAAGACCCTGGACAGCGCGTCGGCTTTGGAATTCTTGTTGCCGGGACGGAATCGGAGCTCGAAATCAAATCGGGCAAAAAATAAAGACCATCTGGCCTGGCGAGGGTTTAGTCTCTGGGCAGACTGGAGATAAGCCAGATTCTTGTGGTCCGAGAAGATGACAAAAGGATGTACAGCTCCTTCCAGGAGGTGGCGCCATTCCTCCAAGGCCAACTTGATAGCCAAAAGTTCCCGGTCACCGATCGAGTAGTTACACTCGGATGGAGAAAAGGCCTTCGAGAAGAAGCCACAAGGGTGCAGGCGACCGGAGACGGTTCACTGGGACAACACCGCCCCGGCACCAGTCGAGGAAGCGTCCACCTCGAGTACAAAAGGTCGATCGCTCTCAGGGCGATGCAGGACCGGAGCCGTGGAGAAAGCCCGTTTTAGGGTCAGAAAGGCCTGCTCTGCCTCAGGAGACCAATCCTTGGAAGTAGACCCTTTACGGGTGAGCACAGAAATGGGTCTTGTGATCGCGGAGAAGTGGGAGACAAATTGCCGGTAATAGTTGGCGAACCCGAGGAATCGTTGTATCGCCTTTAATCCGACGGGGTGAGGCCATTTGAGGATGGCAGACAACTTCTCGGGGTCCATCCTTAGACCAGCGTCGGAGATAATGTATCCCAGAAATGGCAGAGAGGTCTGTTCGAAGAGACATTTCTCGATCTTTGCATACAGACGGTTCTCCCGAAGCCGCTGAAGCACCAGGCGGACACTCTTTCTGTGGGACGAGAGGTCCGGCGAGAAGACGAGGATGTCGTCTAAGTACACGACCACACAGGAGTACAAGAGATCCCGGAAGATCTCGTTGACGAACTCTTGAAAGACTGCAGGAGCATTGCAAAGACCGAAGGGCATGACCAGGTACTCGTAATGGCCATCTCGAGTGTTGAAAGCGGTCTTCCACTCGTCACCTGCACGGATACGGACCAGATTGTAGGCTCCTCTGAGGTCCAGCTTGGTAAAGACCCGAGCCCCTCTGAGACGGTCAAACAGTTCTGGAATGAGTGGAAGAGGGTACCTGTTCTTGATGGTAATCTCATTCAAGCCCCTATAGTCGATGCATGGCCGAAGAGTCCCGTCCTTCTTTTTGACGAAGAACCCGGCTCCTGCGGGCGAAGAGGATTTCCGTATAAAGCCTTTGGCGAGGTTCTCTCGGACGTACTCAGACATGGCGGTGGTCTCCACGGGAGACAGAGGGTAGATTCTGCCCCTTGGGGGGGTTGAACCAGAAACAAGTTCAATTGGCAGTCAAACGGCCGGTGTGGAGGGAGGACCTCCGCTTCCTTCTTATCAAAAACATCGGCGTAGGAGCTGTAAGCTGGAGGAAGACCCGGGAGGTCTGGAGGTGACCGTGGAGCGGCCGCCAGGCGGACAGGAATCAGACAGCGAGCTTGGCACGGGTGCCCCCAGCGGAGTATCTCCCCAGAAGACCAGTCGAGAACAGGCTGATGAGTCCTTAACCATGGAAGACCGAGTAGAATGGCGTGAGAGAGCTTAGGTAAAACGTAAAAGGCTATCTTCTCTCGATGTAAGGCTCCGATTTGCAATTCCACCTCTTCAGTGACTAAGGTGACGGACACCTGTAGCGGTTTGCCATCCACGGTGGCAATCTGAATTGGGTTAGGTAGAGTGACTACAGGAATTCGGTATTTATCTACCTCCTCCGGCCGAATGAAGTTACCCGCTGAGCCCGAATCCACGTAGGCCACCTCTGAACCACGCCTCCCTCCTGAAACCAAAAGCACAGAAATCGTAAGGGGTTGAGAGGAATCATCATCATCACCTAGGAAGGCCTCTCTTACCTGACCTAGGTGGAGTCGTTTCCCTGTCTCTTAGGACAGGTGCGGATATAGTGTGACGAATGACCGCAATAGAGGCACAGACCTTGTGCCCGTCTCTCTCTCTGACGTAACTTGGCCAACCTAAGATGATCTAACTGCATGGGCTCACCCGAAGAGAGGGAAGAAGATCCGACTGAACGTGAGCTGGCCGACTGAGTGAAAGGAGAAACTGACCTGGAGGAGCGCCTGTCTCTCACTGACTCCCGAGCGCGCTCCAGGAAGCGCAGGTCAATGCGGGTAGCCAGCGAGATAAGGTCCTCTAAGGTGGACGGGGTATCTCGACCTGCGAGTTCATCCTTTATTTTACTAGAAAGACCGCGCCAGAATGCCCCCACCAAAGCTGCGTTATTCCAGCCGAGCTCGGAGGAAATAGTGCGAAAGCGAATAGCGTACTGTCCGACCGTGAGAGAGCCCTGGTGTAAGTTAAAGAGTGACTCAGTGAGAGAGGCTAACCGGCCCGGCTCATCGAAAACCTTACGAAACGTATCCAGGAAAACCGGGAGATTCGAAACGACCGGGTCGTCACATTCCCAGAGCGGGTTTACCCAAGAAAGGGCCTCTCCCTCCAGATGGGACATGATGAAGGCCACTTTGGCCCGGTCCGAGGGGTATTGCTGCGGCAGCCATTCATAGTGGAGACTACACTGATTTAAGAACCCCCTACATAGCTTGGGATCCCCAGTGAAACGAGGCGGCTTGGCGAGGCGGGGCGTCGGAGGATCAGTAGACGCAGGGGGAGGTGTCGGCACTGCAGCGGCAGCCTGGAGGGCAGACAAGCGACTATCAAAGGAGGTCATGTAGGACAAAATGTGGGTTTGAGTATCTTGCTGCTGACCCAGCTCCTGTTGGAGACTGGCCAGCTGAGTGGCATTTCCAGGATCGGCCACCTGTAAGGCCGACAAACGGGTGTCCATCGACTTCATGATTGACATAATGCTCCCCTGATTCTCCCGTAGGAATAGCAACTCTTTCTGGGTAGCAGCCGTAGTACCGGCAGAGTCCATGGCCTGATCGTACTGTTAGCGCGGGTGGTCAGGAGCGGGAACTCCGAGAGTGGACCCTCTGGACCGTGGCACAGAGGGGCCCCGGGCGAGCTGCCAGGTGGAACCGACCCCTATACAGGGACCGTTAGGAGCAGGCCCAGGGGTTCGAGTACCACGGTAGCCGGTACCGAGAGGGGCGGCTCAGGATGGACCGGAGTAAGACTGAGACTGGAGTAGGACGGCAGGAGCACTGAAGACAGGACTGGAGTAGGACGGCAGGAGCACTGAAGACAGGACTGGAGTAGGACGGCAGGAGCACTGAAGGCAGGACTGGAGTAGGACGACAGGAACACTGAAGGCAGGACTGGAGTAGGACGACAGGAACACTGAAGGCAGGACTGGAGTAGGACGACAGGAACACTGAAGGCAGGACTGGAGTAGGACGACAGGAACACTGAAGGCAGGACTGGAGTAGGACGACAGGAACACTGAAGGCAGGACTGGAGTAGGACGACAGGAACACTGAAGGCAGGACTGGAGTAGGACGACAGGAACACTGAAGGCAGGACTGGAGTAGGACGACAGGAACACTGAAGGCAGGACTGGAGTAGGACGACAGGAACACTGAAGGCAGGACTGGAGTAGGACGACAGGAACACAGGTAGCGGGACTGAGAAGCTGCTGTGAGGAGCAGCCGAGACAGGAACTGCAGCAGCAGTGTGTGCACGAAGGAGCGAGGCCAGAGTGTCAGGAAACACAACGATCAGGCGCCTCCCTCAGGGGGAAGCGGCCTGATATGGCCCCGTCTGGTCAGCCATTGGTCCACAGGTGCTTCCGGGTTAGGGCACAGCCGGAGCATAAGAAGCAGGAAGGAGGCGTGGCCGCGGCCTATGGCGCATGCGCATAGCATGCAGGGAAGGCATCGGTCGCGGACCTGTCTCAGGTGACCGCCGCGGCCGTCGGGTGGAGAGAGGCTGCGGCGTGAGAGCGGAGGGCGACTGCGGAGTGGGAGCGGAGGCCGGGTGAGTATGGCGGAGCGGTGTAACACCTTTCATGGGGGGTCAATGCGGAGTTACCTCTATGCTACTTGTTTCTGTGCTGTATAATTCACTACATACACTGAGCACTGTATAACGTTATTGTAAAATATTCCTGTGTGTTCTGTTCCCACGGGAGCGCTCCTCATTGCCAAGTGCTCGTCCTTCATAATAACGCCTTGGTTTAATGGTTAATATGTGCTTTTCATGTTAGATGGGGGGAGGAGTAGTGACCTTCCCAGTAGTACCTTTCTTATCAGTCTGGTATGTGCTCTGCAGGGATGAGGTCAGTAGTGGGGCCAGTATGTGGGATAAAGATTTCCAGTCCTGCCAGGCTGTCATTCTCCTAACCCAACACCACATCAGAGTATATTGTTATACCGGCAGGGGTGTAACTATAATGAGTTGCAATCAGGTTCTGGAGGCTAGAGGGGCCCAAAAGGTTTCTGTGCCCCATATGAAAAGGCTTATAATTAGGGGCCCTGTTGGAGATTTTGCATTGGGGACCACAAGCTCCTAGTTGCGCCATTAGGTAGATTTCGCTTTTATATTTAGGATCAAATCTGGATTGGGTGATGAATAGGAAGTGGTTTAAACTGGCAATACAGATTAGTTTGGGATTATAGGATGTACCTAAATTAATAATTTGGCCAGGATTGACTGATTAGAGATGAGAAAATTTGTATTTGTTCACCGAATCTGAATTTGCCGTATTGGTACCCTGTTCGTGCCGAATTTATGTTTTCAAGATCGGGTCCAAACATATTCAGCCATTTCTACTCCCTGTGTCTCCAATATTCGCTGCCGATCGTAATCCGAACCGAATTTTCAAAAATTCGCTCAGCTCTACTGATGATCTTGTATGGACAACGCCATGATGACAGATGTAGGACGTCAGATCCTTTGTCAACTCAGAAGAGAAACGGCGTCTTATTCTTCGCTCCCTATCGAAATAAAGATGCACACTTTGCTTAATACGTGTCCATGTTTATGGGGACATTTACAATGTACAGGACCATAAGTTGGTCATAGACATAACATAATCATCTACAGACTATTGTGACAATACTGAACGTGGCACTAGGGCCACTTTTACTTTTTGGGAATCTGTTTAATTGGAACTTTTTGTCCTATAACCAGGGCTGTGGAGTTGGTAAGCCAAACCTCCGACTCTTTACTTTCCATGACTCCGACTCCACCAAAATGGGCTCCAACTGCACGACTCCGACTCCACAGCCCTGCCTATAACAATAGACATATTTTATAAATATAAGGTATTTATAACATTAAAAAAGTAATATAAAGTACCTTTTATGACGAATAATAAAATATTATTACCGTATATTGCGGTACCTTGTTAGCCAGAAAATCGCTCTTGGAATACTTTGTCTTTTTGGGCATAAAAGTATTTACTAAAAACTTAAAATGAAGACAAAAAAAAACCTTGATTCAGGTCGATGCAGACATTGTAATCCAATCCTTTAGGAAATGGATCCCATTGAAAAGGAAGTCATTTTACATTTCCGAAGGAAAAAAAAAACAGAAAACATTATGCCCTTTTTGGGGATTGGTAAAATAAATGGTCCATGCACAAGGTTGTGTGTTCAGAGGCCACCTAGTCATTTTTTAAGACACCTGTTCTGTGCTTTTCTAGACATCACTGGTGTTGGCATAGAAATACTGATCAAAAATACAAAAGCCTAATGAAAAGGAGAAGCTTGGAATTTTTTTTATTTTTACATATGAATAACACTGACGGTAAAAATTGAGACCTGGACCAAAAATGGATGAAAATTGGATACAGCACAACCGATGAAAAACATTTACTTTTTTTTTTTCACGTATTCCAAAAAGAAATCTGAGATTAAGGTCTTAGACTGTATTTTATTTTTTGATAGGTACTTGTGTCCCCTCGTGTCACATATCTGAAAGTGGGCAGGGAAAGCATGCGGGCTAAATGGAGTAACGTGACATGTCTTTGGGGAGCAAAATAAAAAATGATGTGACCTAGATGAAGACAACCTAAAATCGCATTACTTTGATAAATGTGGCGCAATTTAGGACTGTAAAGTCTCAAGTTTTCCCTTTGTAAAAGTTAGATGGTTTTAGTAAATCATCCCAATGTATCTCGGTCTGAAGTCCTGGCCTACTAAATTCATTGACAAGTCGGTTTTTTCTCATACCATTTTTCATCCGTTCCTGGTTCGTGCCAATTTTTAACATCATTGCTGCATATTTTTTTTCTCATGTGGAAAAAAAATAATTATTGAAGGTTTTCCAAGCTTCTCCTAATACAGTGTAAAACCTACAACAGTAGAAATGCACTTTTTTTTTTTTTTTTGCTCATTTTTTCATGAAACTATTGACTCTAATAGGTGATTTATTTATTTTTATCCACAAATCGGATGAAACTTGAACATTTGTATCGAGCATCTAAAACTAATGTTGAAAAATGGTGACGATAAGGTATATCAGAAAGCTCGTATCATTTACTTTCTACATTATTATTATTGCATTATAAAACCACTCAATTCTGTTCAATTCTTGTTTCAATATTTTTTGGGGACAGCATAATGTTAACATAAGTTTTGTTGTGTGTTTTTTTTTTTTTTTTTTTTTTTTAATTTATTTTCTTTCCCTGGTCGTGATTTTTAGAGTAGATGTTATGAAAACAATGGCTCCATTCATCTCTTTCCGACAGTTTCGTGGAACGGCATTGTCCCCCTATACAAAAGACCCTTTTAGTGTTTGATACAAGATAAGAGAGGGGGAGAGAGTTTAAGTATTGGGTAAAGGGGGTTGGGGGGATACATTTTTGGTGCCAAATTAGAAAATGAAGTAAAAGGAAACAAAGTAACCTGTAGAAAGTATTGGCGGTTTTTTTCAGATAATGTATAAAGGAAGACTAAGTGGGCTTTATCTTATCTGCAGACTTTTCGGTAGTGTAGTCTTCTTTTGAGTGAAACCATCCACCTGAGTTCTTTACTATATATGATGATAATGGACAGGTCTCTTTAACATTCTTCAGCTCTCCTGCTAATAGACATTACTTCTATCCACATTCCTCTATGGTTCTCTCTGTGTTTCGCCGCTGTCCCTTTAATTCAGGAAGCATTGTCACTTGAGATCAGAAATGTCAAGAAATATCACAAAACAGCGAAATCTTAATCCCGAGTATCGGCCTCATTACAATAACAATAACATTCCCATAGTTGGTTTCATTGAGAATACTGAGAAAACAAGGGGGGCTTGTCCCTTTATTGTGATGTGAACACGGCTGTAGCCCCCAGACCATGTAATGCAATGACTAAAAGTCACATGGGTGACTGATATATTACCGGCATTGTCACGCGCTTACTCACACGTTATCAATGTCCCCTGCGTTGTGAACCGTAACACAAGACAGATAAATGGAGAATTTTGAGGCACAATACAAGGGTGATTTGTGGGAAAACTAATGACTTTTACTCAGTGGCAGAACTACAGTCGTATGGGTGCAAAATTTGGATTGGGTTCTCAACAGCGTGTTGGTCAGCTGTATGGACCCCTGTAATGGTATCTTCTGTCATGGACACCTATCTTGAAAATGTCCCCCAACCTGTAATAATGTCCTCCTTCCTGGCCCCTTACTGTAATAATGTGTTCTTTCCTGTCCCATCCTTCCCCCGTCTAGTAGTAATGTCCCATCTTGGTCCCCATCCTGTAATAAAGATCTAAATCCTGATCCCTTACTGTAATGATGTATTCTCTTCGGTAATTATGTCCCAACTTGGCCCCCATCCTGTAATAAAGATCTCTGTCCGGACCCCCTAGTGTAATAATGTATCCACTGTAGTAGTTAAGTTCCATCTTTGCCTCCATCCTGACCCCTTACTGTAATAATGTATCCTCTTCGGTAATAATTCCCCCATCCTGTAATAAAGTTCTCCGTCCTGACTAATAATGTATCCTCTTCGGTAATTATGTCCCATCATGGCATCCATCCTGTAATAAAGATCTCCATCCTGGGCCCTTTAATTTATAATGAGAAAATGGAAAACAGTCTTAGGAGAGCAGGAAAGAGACTCAGACAAGAGGTGGGTTTAAACCACAATGCGTTTCGACAGAGGATCAGTCTTCATCATCCACCTGATGAAGACGGCTCCTCCGTCGAAACGCGTTGTGGTTTAAACCCATCTCTTGTCTGAGTCTCTTTCCTGCGCTCCCAAGACCGTTTTCCATTTTCTCATTGCTCCTATCCTCCATTGGAGGTTCTCGGCTGGAGCTGTGGTAGAGACCTGACACCCTTGTCTGCCCCTGGGTTGCTTCCTAAGCGCTCGTTTATTACCGCTTGTCACTGACTCTTATCTTTTATAATGTCTCAAACTTAAGTGCTTGTCTAAAACACTTTAAAAAAAAAAAAAAATCTTACCTGTCCGAGCTCCTGCAGCAAGCACAGGCCTCTTCATCCACCAAGCCCATAACTAGTATAAGGTGGTGGATGGCACATGGCAGTAACACCGTGAGCCACCCACGAAGGTCATGCCAACTTTTAGCTTCTGACTGTCCGGCTGCTTGCATAGCTATTGCTGTGCAGGGAGTTGGCGGCTCTCTGCACCGCAGTAGATTTCAACCGAATGTGTGTCCAAAGATTCACATACAACTGAAAACGGCAAGGTCATCGGCGAGCCCCCTGACTCCACAGGCCTGGCCAGGATCACACACTCTGTGACCTCAATCCTTAATCTCAACACTTGGGTCATTGTGAGATCCTTGGCAGCGCCCGGACACCACCACCACCGTTTCCTCTCTTCTACCTCAAGTATAGAACGTGAGAGCATAAATATAACAGATAAATACTTTGTCCCTGAGGTCCGGTATGTATACAACATTCTCCATAGTTGTTGCTGTCCTGTAATAGGGCCGCTGACCCTCCTACCCACCACTAGCTATTTAGTCCTTAGGGTACCTGTATGGGTGTAATATTTAGACTGTCGGGCATCTACAATATATTTTCAGTAGTGAAATGGGTCATTATAAAGTCCGAGCAATTTCCTTCTTTGGGCTATCCCGGAAGAAAAATTTTGGACGTCAGTAAAATGAGATTAAGAGGTTGCAGGCGGTACGTATTCTGCGGAGTTATCTTAGTGAGGCCACAGGCAGAATAACCCAGCCCTTCCGTCTTAAGACAATGGCTCCTTTATGATGGTGCCAGAGGGTGGAACCTGAATTCTGGCAAAAAATGAACAAGAGCTTCATATATCTTGTAGAGTGTCAGTTCTCTTGGTGCAGGTGTAAATGAAGATCCAAAAAAAAAGCCAAACTTTTCGAATAATAAAGGGTGACCGAAACCCTATCTTGCTGAAATGAAGCCTCGATGAGGGTTTCGGTGCTGGTCAGTATATTCACGCTATGTGTATACTTTATATTGTCTTACGCTGACTACTTGGTCCATATCTGCATTCAAATTTTGTAGACCTCAGATAAAATCTCCTATGATGCCTTGCTGGATGATCTGCAGTATGGACTTTCCACCAGATGCCCTACTGTAAGGACCATGTTCAGATGTAGCAGATTTCTGTACTGAAAATCCACTAGAGGACTTCTTGGCACACGCAGCGTTTTTCCGTCCGGCGGTTTTTTTTTTTTTTTTTCTCCACAACAGCAAAATTGATTGGGTTTTTAAAATCTCATTCACGCAATCTTTTTTTTTCCCTTTCTTATGTATGGTTTTTTTTCCGTTAAAAATGCAGCATATCGACACTTTTTATACATTTCTTTACCTTTTGGGATGAATGAGGCTACACGGGGTGGGGGGAGTGCAACAAAACAGAGTTTGCGCTGCGATTTTCCACACCCATGGACATCATATTTGATGCAGGGTTCTTTTTTCTGCATGAAAATAAGCCAAAAAGTGTGAACATGCGCATATAGTAGAGCACAATGCAACTGAATAGTGTTTCATACTGACCAATTGACACAAGTCTGAAAATATTGTAGATTTTAGCCAGCAGAATTGTGAATGCAGCTCTGGAGTACAATACAGATGTTTCACTCGAGACCACTGCAAGAGAAGTGATTTGAAGGGGGTTGGTGGGGACCAGGTATGGACTGCGTCTGAAATTCAGCCCTGGCTTTTAAAATCACACAGGCCAATGTTGTCACTGTCCCCAAGGACCAGATGGGATATATTACTAATATTACCCTGGACGGAGGAATGCAAGATTTACTACAAGACCAATATTTCTAATGATACCTGTGGCTGCTGGGGTCAGTGACTCTGTGCTCCATAACAACTCTTAACAGTATGGGTGTCATGAGAACACCGATTCTGTTAGCAACGTAGCAGACAAGGCGGCCCACGACCAGACAGGCCGTTCTGGCATTTTCTAGAATTGCCAGATGGCCAGTCTGGCCCTGGTGGGGACTTAAATGTTGATGACCTGTACATTGGATAGGTCATCAAAATGAGAGTGGTGGGGGTTTGACACGTGGTACCCACGCCAATCAGCTGTCATCTGCTTTGGGAACCTCTTGATGTTGGCAGTGTATGGAGCTGAGCTTTGGCAGCTCTATACTTTTAATAGCTTCTTCTTGACCATATATTAGCCGATCAATGGGATAACGCCAATCTCTTACTGATCACCTACAGGATGGGTCAATATGGAAATCCCAGACAACCCCTTTAATTGCGTAATATTGATACATGGTGTTTAAAGGCGGATATGCCTTTTAATTCTACATGTGGGTGCCGATTTATTTGTTTAGTTTCCTTCACCTGTTATTCTTGACTGTAAAACCTGCTTCCCTCCCATGTCAGCACTTTACTTTTTTTTTTCCTTTTTTTTTTGCCGACCTGGAATGTGATTTTTCAAATCTGCAAGAATGTTCATACGGAGGTGAACAAGGAGGAACAGATAACGGCGGTCCAGCACAACACTCTCTGCTCAACCTGTTTGACCGGCTTACCGGCACGGTCGCTTCGAAGGCTGTGATCACAAAAAATGAACTCGCAGGTGGCATCTGATCTAACCACACGTTGACTGACTGCTTAAGGCTCTCCAAACATGAGGCCATGAGAAGTCTTGGAAGTAGAAGACAAAGGTCTTGTGTGTTCATTAGTCACCTAGCGCGGAGTACAGAGTGGACTCTTCAGGAACTGCCGAGGAGCACTTGTCCGTCGCCAAGTGTTTCGTATATTTACTCAGATCGGTGGCCATATTGGCTTTCCCCTTCATACACCTGAACTTGGCATACAAACACACGTTTCGTAAGTTCTTCAAAGTCTCAACTTCAGCCCCATTGTTTATACAGGTAGCCGAGTTCACCTGATAAGATTTATTTCCACCAACGGGCCAAGGCAATTAATGCAATTGTTTAAGCTGACAGACTGGTAAGGGCCGAAGGTTGATCGATATGTTTAATCATTGAATGACCTATTGTTTAAATCAGGATTTTGTGTTTTCAATTTTTTAATTTTTGGCATTTTTTTTCCCCCTTTTTAATCTGTGTTTAAAAATACATGTTGACTACAAGCGATTTTCACAATGGCCACCGGGGCCATTTTAACTTTTTGTTTCAATAAATTCACATGTACATTAGCAGCAATAGGCTGACCCAGAGCTGGTCTTGTATTGCCGCCTCTAAATGAGTGTGTTCAAAGAACTTTATAAAGGGAGTGGGAGCTGTGCGATCACCTATTGTGATTGGTGGATCCTGTGTTATCAGCTGCGTATAGTCTTACCTGTCATAGTAATCCTGTCTCTGATGATAAGGAGACTGCTGTAAACACTTCCTCTAAGGTCAGGAAGTATGAATCTAAAAAAAAGCCCAGTGGCCAGTGTGAGTATTGCATGATTACTAATTTTATTGACACATCGTGATATGATAAAATATGGACAAACACTAAAAAAAAGTAGGTTATTTTCTGCTGACCTGTTCCCTGTAATATCCTAATATATTAGCTACTGCATTAGAAAAGAAACCATGGAGGGATTAACTCTCGGTACACTGACACTGGACATAATGCCCTACTAAACGCCTCTTCCATCACGTTAGAGCTCCGACCAATAAAAAAGCTGGATTTGATGTTGCAGCCATAAGAACATAAGGCTGGGTTCATGTGCGTGTGTTGGGGGCTTTGTCACAGATTTTGTCATATTCCCGAGATTAAATAATGCAGGATGTTTTAACACGTTTGAATTTTTTTTTGGCTTCACCACTAGGATGAAATTTGTTGTTGGCAGAGTCGCTGTATAAGCAGTCGCCGTATAGCCCAAGCCTTAACCTCAAAAAGTTTATATATACATTTCCTGAAAAAAAAAAAAAAAAAAATATATGACCCGCTGACCTTCCTGTGGTTTTACGCTCCGTGCACAATGAGACAGCAGGGTGACCAGCGTGTCTGGAAGGTTTCCGCGGTCACATGACCTGTACACGCCATTGTTATTGACAGGTGACGAGGTAACAAGAAGTTTTGAACCTCACACTGGCAACCTGGAAAATTTCCAGAGGTACAAATCAGGGGAGCAGCATGGCAACAAAAAACACTTCATATTAGCATAAGTGTTATCTGGGGTAGAAGTGTCCTCTCCAAGACACTGGGCACTTTTTTCATAACTTTGTCCAGCATGGAAAGTTATGGAACTTCACGCAAATCCCTTTTTTTTTTTTTTTCTTTTTTAATTCAGAAATTAAGACAAATCCCCTAATAAAGTGAGCTGCAAAGTTTCATAACATTCCCTGTTGGACAAAATTCTAAAAAAATATTAATTAGTTCCTCTTTAACATTATTGATGCCATCAAATAATGTTCTCTGAATGCTCTAACTGCAACGCCCACTCTACTCTATGAAGAAGTTGTGGCTTCAGGTTCTTCTACATCTTACAGGTCAGCGGGTGAAGAATGCACACACAGATCAGAACTCCGTGCACACATTCCTCCTCCTGCCAAAAACTAAAGTCCGTTTTGTCTAGAGATTGTAACTAGACACATTTCCAGATAAGCAGTAGGAAGTGTTGTGGAGCCGTGTTGTAGCCAGGCTCGGACTGGCCCACGGGAGAGCAGGAGAATCCTCCGGTGGGCCACCACCCTCTTATATGAGCAGTACTTGGCCCAATATACTTGATTCACCATATGAAGACACAGGCAGAATCTTGTTCATTTAACGATCTACCCAGTTTATTACTAAAGAAATTTGTGAATGATGATAAAGTCATATTTATATGAAGCTGAAAAGTGGGGCCCTGGAGTTGGTGTGCCCTTGGAACCCCAGTCCGACACTGTCAAATCTGAATCTGAAAGTTGTTGGGAGTTAAATTTTAGAATGTCCTACTAAAAATCAATCATTCATCATATCAGCAGAATAATGGAACCAAGTCCTCACTATATGGAGGGGGCTTAGGAGCTGGTTAGAAATGGAGAGAAGGAAGACTTTTTTTTTTTTTTTTTTTTTTTTTTTTTTTTTCTTTTTTCCAACCCCCATGGGTCCTTTCCCTTTTCCCTGAGCTGGGTGAGTTTTTGTCCAAGCAAAAATATCCCATATGTTGAATATGAAAATCTTGGGGGGGGGGGGGGGGGGAAAAAGTCAGAATTGCTATTTTTTTTTTTTTTGGTCAGGTCTCCTCACCACAAAGAAAAATGAAAAAAAAGGATAAAATAATTTTATATTGGACCTTTAAAATTGTAGTAGTAAAAACTAACAGCGTGCCCAGAAATAAACCTACACTCATACAATTTATCTGAAAAATAAACAAAAGTTACGGCTCTCAAACTATATAATTTTTCTTACCCTGTAAAAAGCAAGCCCTCGCATGGCTATATGGACTGAAAAATATAAAAGCTAATTCTCTTGGAAGAAAAGTAGTAAAAAAAACAAAAGCGTGGAAAAAAATTAAAATTAAAAATTTCCTTTATGGTGTTAAGGAAAATTTTGCTCAGTATGTTCACTGTATTGCAGAATTCTACTTGGCACGTTGTGGTGGTATTATGGTCTATATTCCTTCTTCCATTTCTTTATTTTCTAGCCCATTACTTTGTATAACTAGTATTATAATGGTTTCCACTAAATTGCAAGACTTTTTTTCTGCGTTGTAGTGAATTAAGAGTCAGAGTCCAGTTTAGTCGTAGTCGGTCTCCTGGGACTTGTGGTTCCACATGGACACAGAAGACATATGACTTATCTGGATTTATAATAATGGATACGGAGTTATACGGAGTTTGTATCAGCCCTATGAGGAAATTAAGTTGTAGGACTTTATAGGGGTTTTCCAAGATTAGGAAATCAGATTTAGGTCCGCGAATAGCTGTGTCCTGATCGTGGTCTTTGTCTGATTCCACTGATTCTGGAACAGTTTTCTTTTTTCTTTTGTGCCTCTCCATTCCAAAGTTATTCCTCCGGTAATAATGATGCCAATTTTTCCTTTTAACCAGCTGAGTGTATGGCACGGAATGTCTATGGGCGTGGCCATGTTTTGATTGACCACCCTGAGAGGGGGGGAGCAATCAAAACATGGCCACGCCCACAAAGAATTTCCATGCCTTGTTGTTTTAAGGGCAAATTTACATCTTCATTTCCAGGCGGTATAACTTTAGAACAGTGGAGCACAGAAGAAAAAGAAAAACTGTTCCAGAATCAGTGGAGGCGTAGCAATTAGAGGAGGTGCTAAGTTTAAATTTTTTAAAAAATCCTTTAAAAGATGGTATGAGTTGCAATGCCAAACATAGCCAGTGGTCTGGAATAGCACTGTTGCTGGAAAAGAAGAGCTCTTCATGATTTGGATGATTTCCTAAGCGATCTGATATTCTTCAAGGAGGACTGTTTCCGAATAAAAAGCTCTTGTTTCATATAATGCAGTAGATAAAAACATACTATATGACTGCATTAATGGTGATCATGAGGGGAATTTATTTTTTTACAATTCATATTAATGACCCCCTTTCTTTAACCCATTCACATTGCAACTATAGGCGGCTTTGTCCGTTTTGATCCATCCCTGAATTAATGTTTCTCTTGATGTAGGCTGTGAAATACATTGACGGTAGTTAGTAAGTGCCAACATTTCTATGTTTTGTGTCATGGCGGAAGTCCAGAACTGTCGCGTGACGTTACCTTAGATGAACTCGAATAGTGATAAGTGTTAGCATTTTTTTTCAAGGTAAATTACAGTGTGTGCTGAAAAGCAAGGTATGTCTGCTGGCCCGAGTCACATAACATGAGATGTCGGTCCTAACTGAGGTCTTATGTGGTCAAACAAGTGACAAGGGCCTGCAGAATACCAATGGCCATCAGTAACCCAATAGTGGACCTTATGTGTTACAAGGCCAATGATCTGGTCAGCACTGGTTGTTGGAGGAAACAACTATGCTCACTTCTATAGTGCCATCATATTCCACAGTGCTGTACAGACATCATCATGACTGTCTCCATTGGGACTCACAGTCTGCATTCCCGATCAGTAAACCCAAACACGTGGAGAACATACCAACTCCTTGCAGATGTTGTCCTTGGTGGGATTTGACCCCAGGACCAAAGCGGTTCACAGCAACAGTGCTAACCACTGAATGGACATGAGTGGGTCACACGGAAACCTCCAATGGCTTCTTCATCTGCTAGTGCCAGTTTTTCCTGCTCTTCATAAGACTTGATATATAAAATGAGATACTTTCTCCCCTCTACGCTGGAGATCTGTTTGCATCAGGTTTAGAGATGATGAGAGCAGAGAAAGCTGTCAGAACTGAGCAGGAGCAGATTTTTGGATTGCATTTTATTTTTACAGCTCCAGATACTCTGCAACAGCAAAATGGTAGAAAGGTTTCAATGATATTTAGAAAGTTGTGGCTTAAGGTGCCTTGACAAGCAGGTTGGTGGAATTCTCCTGAAGACTGCAGAAAAAAAAGTTGCCAAACTGTACAGGTGTTAACAATGAAACTGCTTTTGCCTGGCATCCATCCGTAAATCCAACTGCGGTCAAAGGTGTGTTCACATGTTTTGGTTTTTAGATGAAAATTTGGACTTCAAAAACCTGAATGTGAAAACGCACCCTTAAATTTGACCATACAGGTAGCCACCATGACTGTCTGAATTTCCATAATCTGTAAAATGCCGCATGTCCCCAGCCATAAATATTGAAAATATTATCTAATTTGTAAATCCACAATTACACTAAGGATCTGTGACAATATTACAGAGATCCTGATCTATCCTCCAAGCTAATGAGGGTCCTGAATTACGGAGTACCCATCTATTCACTCCGAGTTCCCAAATAGGATAATGAAAGACTGGCTTTCTAAACCCTATACGTAACCATCCAGTGTGTATGTGGGTGTCACAACTCTTCCCATCAACAGATGTCAAGGGAAAGAAGGGTCAGGCGTATTGGATTTCAACATGGCTGATCTTTTGTTCTCAGAGGAGATAGTTTAAATCTATGAGTAAAAGATTATGGATTTCTATACCTACAGTGACATCCTCACCCAGCCCAATAAACCATAGAAGATGAGTAACCTTGCAGTGACACAATGACTTGAGGTCTTTGGCACAAAAACAAATTGTATTTAAATGAAGCTATTTAGATAAAGTATTTACTGAGCAAATACATAGAAAATCCCAGGTTGATCATCTGGATACAAAGATATAGATAAAGTAGGACTGTTTGTAGAAGCTTAGGGACGTATCCTATAGATCAGTCACTTTCCGGTCAGATGTGATCGGATACCACAATGCCGGGTACTGTAGCTTTGTCTTCAGATCCATCTTATCATCCCTCCTAATGAAAGTAAACACTAAAACAAAAATCCATTTCCACCCTATAATTGGCCTTTAATTACTCGAGTAATTGGGACTAATTTGCCTCAGAGCCCCTTTCTCAGCACATAGCTTCTTTGTCTCCCCCATAAAACAATATCTGGAAATGAGGTCACGTCGGTGAATTATGTCTCGCTCTGTAAATACCGCGTAGGAAATGATGTGTAAGAAAAATTGTGTTGGGAAATGGTGGACCTCGCGGAGAACCTGGCGCAAAGAAAAAAATAAAAAGGATTAACCGTAGATGACATTAGTTGTAACCTCATGATTAGGCAGTGGATAAAAGTTGCACAATTTTGACGATAATCCTTCTGTCGGGCAGCAAAATTGTGCAGTTTTTGGCCTCCTCGAGCGGTCGCGGTTTCGACACCCAAAGCCGCAGTATGAATGCCTAGTCTTATGGCTTCTCACTTGTGTGAGGAAAGTTAGGGTATGTTCACACTCCGGATTAAAGTTGTTGTCTTGCTAGGCTGTGTCTCAGATTTGTGGGATGTATTGCTTGTGTACCCCTATTTTAATTTAATGGGGCTGACCTGGGACCTCACCTATGTTCAGAATAGGGGTCTCTCTCTTTCTCGTTATGGCTGGCGTCCGACCACCAGATAATGGAGAGATGGCGAAACGTGTGGCCAACTCTTCCTGCTCATTGCTATAGGAGTTCCATATACAGTCAGCCCTCGGCTATATTTTGAAGATCCCATCGTAATGAACAGAGAACTGGTGCATCAACTGCTATCCTTTTCCTCATTTTGGATGGAGTCTGACTGCCTGGGAGCAATCGAGAGACCCTTGCTTTGGGGATAGGTGCAAGAGTCAAAATGTGGAACCTGCACGTTATAAAACTTTTTTTTTTTTTTTTATACAATATTTTTATAAATATTTTCCCAGTGTATATCTTTTTTTTTTTCCTAAATATATGGCAGTAATACTATTGGTACACCAAGAAAGAATAAAAGGGGCAACCAGAGAAATAAATTACCCATATAATAATTTACAGTATGTTGCATACAGTTCTTTTGAAAGAAAGCTGGAGATGCCATTAATGTCTTATGAGATGACCCCTTTGAGATCAAAATGTTAGTGAATTCTGACGTGTGAACCGAGCATTAAAACTGCACCCAGGTTTGTGTCTATGAACGTCTTAAAATGTATAATTCTACAGAGAAGACATATTACAGGAAAGTCGGCGCTTTTTTTAAAATGGAATATCAAATAATCATTGCTAATTTTTTGCTTTTAATGCCTGTGTGATTTTTGCAGGTTTAGGCCACGTTCACACCTTCCTTCAGTATTTGGTCAGTATTTTACATCAGTATTTGTAAGCCAAGACCAGGAGCGGGTGATAAATACACAAGTGGTGACGGGTTTCTATTATGCTTTTCCTCTGAGCCACTTCCTAAAAGTCTTATAGGCTTTCAACTATGTTATAAGAAATTTTTTGCAAATGACTTATTGGTAATGGCTGTGCAGAAGCTGAGCTGTGATTAAAGCCTCGTTCAGATGTCCAGTTTTTTTTTTTCTGCATACATGCTGTCAGTTTTTAACATCAGTGTAGCAAAGAGAAAAAATTCCAATCTCCTTCTACCCAATAAACGGTAAGAAAAAAAAAAAAACGACCAGCACTTGGGTGATGACACACAGTTGGCATCCGAGTGCTATCCATTTTTTTTTTTTTCTGACTTATTGACTTGAATGCGTTTGGTTCGCAAATAAAACTAAAATGTAACCGTTCTGGTTATTTATTTATTTTTTTTTTTTTATGCTGAAAATTGGACTTGTAAACAGCCCAGATTGAAAATATATGTAAAATACAGATTTGTAACTGATTTTCAGTGATCTTCTAATAATGCTGAAAGCTGCTGAGATTTTGAGGAACGAGCCGGGGCTTGGCCACCCACTAGCCATATACCAACCTAGTAGAGGACATAGATAGAAGAGGAACTCTGTGCAAGAACAATATATGGGCCCTGTGAAGTCCAATGGCTCATTACAATGCACTATTTCACCAGCTTTGGAGGTGGTGGTGGCCACCTTACCACTTGGGATCCTGTCCGGTTGCACCATTGGTATATCCGCCCTTGGAACCCTTTTGGTAAGACCACGTAGCAATTCTCAACCATAACCATCAGTTAACATTGTACAGCCGAGGGTCATAGTTCCTGACCTCAACATACACCTGCTTGCTCAGTCAAGTCTACATGTATTCTCAGTAAGGAGAGTGGCGTAAACCTCTGCCAAAGACTTCTGGCCAATTTATCTTCCCTGAGAACAAAATGGTCAGACATGTTGACATCCAACCTACCACCTACTTCTTTCCACCAATATCTACCCTGGCAGAAGTCTGAACACCCCGATACACAATACTTGGTCAGCTGATCTAGCTGAAGCTGCTGGGTTTCGACTAGTGTTTCTTCTTAAGACAAGAGAATTGGGAAAACTTAGCAGGAACTCAGTGTCTGGTCATCTCTAATTACCCAACCGTGCATCTACAATCTTGTCCATGTTTCTTAATGATAACTACAAAGCTTGTTCACACCCAAACAGCTTAGGAGAACACATGATGAATGAATTTACATGTATACATAATACACTTATTGTTCTACGAGAAACCATTCTATTGAGATACCGTTGGGAGATGCACTTGTAGAATGATACTTGAGGGGCTTTGTTATGTGCAGGAGAGAGTGAATACTTGGGAGGATGTGAAAGTTTCTGATGTTCTTAGTGCCTTTGGTTAGACCACAGTTGGACACCTGTCCACAGTCAGCTAGGTTTTTTATTCCATTGATTTAAGGCTAGGGTCACACCAGCATATATGCTCCCACCCGAGAGAATTGGGCCAATTTATACTAAACACACTCTGATCAAATGCTGATCACACTCAGATCAGAGCGTGATCATATTGTGATCCGATCCTCTCGGATGAAGAGAAGATGGGGGGGAAAAAAAAAATTTCTCAATCTTCTCAGATGTCATCTGGGTGCCCTCCGATGTTTTCTACAGACTCATTGACTTGCATGGCCAAGTGTGATCCAATAATCGGCTCCAACTCAGGCATGCCTGATCTTGACTTTTTTTTTTCTTTCCTTGGACCGGCTTGGTCTTGGTCCGAGGAAAAAGTCTCATGTGCGCGGCCTCATAGAATAACATTGGTCAGAGTGAGTTTTGTCAGATCCCACTCAGACTAATAATACAGCCATGTGCAGTAGCCCTAAAAGTGCCACTAGGGCAAGGAGTCCTCTACGTTCTGCATCACTGAATGAGTCCATCCCAGGTAACTATAGTATCATTGGACAATAAAACAAAGTTTTAGGGATCTACCCTGTTTACACAACTGTTAGGAAAACTTACTTAGAAACTATTAATTACAGTAGTTTCTTTCAACAGGGATTAATACGTAGCATTTATATGTTCTTTTTAAGTTGTGTTTTACACGATCGTATTCTGAAGCGTCCAACCGGTTGATCAGAGTAAGGTGGGTCTACACATTTCAGTGTAATTGGATCCAACATTTTTAAAAAGCATTTGTAAATGGCACTAATTTTTGGTATGAGTTCGGGTTAATCAGAACTTTTTGGCCATGATACAATCAAAAACATTCATGCCTTTGCACTTCGGGTTTTAGATCACCAAAATAGAATAAAATTATACTGTTCTCTCCAACCATTCGGTTGCGTCACACATTGCAGCCACTGTTCTGTTATTGCAGCAGTATTCCAAATATGAGAGAGAAAAATTTTCTGGTTTCGCCTGCATATCGTCAGGCAGGGCTTACACCATGTTTCGCCCTACATTTGAGACTTTATCATGGGGTTTCATCTAAAGTCCTGAAATAAGGGATTAGAATGAAAATTCCTGCAGAGTCAGTCCCTTTGTACTCTATCTGGCCTCCATACTGTCAGGTTTTTTTTTTCTCTCTTTTAGGTGGACCCGAGTGTGGTCTGCTATGCTTTTGTGTCTGCCTTCAAGAAACAAAAAATTATATAGAAATGAGAAGATGGTTTTGCTGCCAAAAAAATATTCAAGCACTGGATTCACATTGGTCATTTATTTTTACAAGTGGCAAAATGTATATGTATTTTCAGTGTGGAAAGAAAAAAAACTTACATTAATGAGGGTATAGTGTATGCATGCTCTTATACATGCAAAGTTGAGATGTATTTTTGCTGCAGATTAAGCCCTTTACATTGCAGGAAATTCTCTGAATTGGCACATCTGACCATTGCAATGAAAAATTTTCTGCGATGGTCATTATTTAGCCAGTAAGCCCTGGCGTATTGTGTATCCACTATAGTAAACCGATCAATCTCTGCAAATCCACCTTGACATAAAGCCAATTTTACCTGTCCACTAGTAGCACATGGATAATAGCTTTACTGTGTTGGCTACTATATCCTCTTTTGTTTAAGAGGAGGCTGGTTGGACAAGTCCAGCAGCCACACCCCAGTCCCGTTTACCCTGAAACTGGGGAGGGGATAAAGAGAAGAGGGTGGGGGCTTAATAAAAATCAGACTTTTCAAGGGGAGATTGAGATCCATTTCCAGGCAGGACAAGTAGCGGACATCATCTGACCCATAGCTCCTATGGACTTTATCTCAACGGAGGAGAACATGGTCTTGGTGTCTTAGGCGAGAATAACCGAAACTTGGAAAACTTATATTTATAAAATGAGATATTCTGGAAATTCTAAGCTGGACAGGTCGATGTGTGTAGAAGTCTCATAAAACAGGTGACTCACCCATGAGAAGTATCTGAGGAATCTGTAAGTATGCTGCTGGAAAAAGCGTTCTCAGTAACAGATCTTAAAGCAATTCCGTCCTGTATAATTATTAACCAAAACCTCATTTAATTCTACAGCGAATTATCAGTAATGGATGATTATATGTTATATTGTAATAGTTACAGCTGATTTCCTCCTTCTTCAGGCTGAGCGAGGCTGACTGTTATTTTCTATATTGAAGTCTTAAGTTTTGACTTTAAACCAAGGGTTTGTCTAAAATTTAAAAAAAAATATAACTGTTTTTTCTTCCAAAAGTGGTGCCACACCTGTCATAGCCTCCTATGAGCATACTATACCACTTCTTGCCTTTAACTTTACTTTTTTTTTTTCTTCACATTTGTGTGTAAATAGGTGTCTTTATCATTTTTTCCTTTTTTTTTTTCTTAAGACCACAAAATGCACTAAATAATTCATCTTAAATTGTGTTTTCCTTTTCCATATCAATTATCAGATATATGTTTTAGTTTTTTTACATCAAGGCAGGACTAGAAACAGAGGTTTGGACTGGCAGTAACATATTTTTTTTTTTTTTTTTGTGTGTATTTTATTCTAATTTTTCAAATATATTTAATTTTATTTTCAATTAGTTCCACCCCATAAGGTCTTTAAAATACCTTTTTGGAGCATTTCAACATTTTAAATACATTTTTAAATTTTACTGATTTCCCCTGTAACTGGAGTTGGCATATTAGCCCAGTGTTCACTTGAAGAAGCGCCGTTTGTGCTTCGTAAACTGTATGCCCAGTGTTCATACAGGAACGATCAGGAAGGTAGAGATGGTAATAAACCATGTCTGCCTTCCCAATGGCGAGCCCGGTATCTGATGGCTGATTCCCCGCACCTCCATCTGCGTGATCTCCTTGCTTTGTGAGGATATTCTAAAATGTCCTTGTAAAGCCTGACATCTTAAGACATTGGGTAGTCCACAAGTAGTTAAGGAGCATTAAGGTGTAATCTTTGAACCCTACTTTACAAGTAACGTATCAAACCTCTCCAGAGCTTAATTTTTACTAATTGGGAGGTACACCAGAAATACTTTAGATTTCTTTATAGTTCAGAGCTGAAATCTCTGGGAATTTCCAACTTGTTTAAAGGGGGGGTGTTCATATCTGAAACATTTATGCCATATCCACTATGTAAAAAGTCACTGCTAGAAATATCTGGCAGAAGCTTATGCTTAGCAAAAACAAATGGATCGAGCATATTGAAATCCAGGTCATGAGGCCTCTGTAAACATTAGATCCCACAAATTCATTTGGTTCGTTAATCTAATGTGTACGGCCAACTTCATTGTCCCACTACATTATAGGAGCTAAGATACCCTGCCAGAAATGTATATGTCGAAAAGACTGTTGCCCGTTTTCACTAGTGACCAAGAAAACCATTACTGTACCTCTGAACTATAACACAGGCTGTTACTTGGGATAAGTTAAAGCAGTGTTCACACAGTTACTCAACTTTATATAAGGATTATATCTGTATAAATGGTAAATGGTGTTTTATGGTGAGAATGTGCTATAAATATATCCTTACTGGTATATGCAGCATAATTATCATGTTAATTGCATCAATTAGATTTCCTAAGGGATTGGTTCCTGCTATTGCAGCTTTTTCTTGTGATGACCTCATACGATTCATTACCTTGGATAGCTGTGTGTGCATTCTTCACATTTTGTGTATTTCCATATGCAAATTGCACCATTAATGTGTTTCTCTTAGTCATTTAACCCATTCAGTGCTTTAAAAGTTATATACATATTAGAGGTCCTTTAAAAAAAACAAAAAAAAAACTGTTATTTAAATATTTAAACTTCCGGGAAAACAATTAGTACAACTGTTGGGGGTCTGCTGCAGAATCCGGTGAACCCAAAGTCGCCGATGTGAATGGAATCGTAGTGTACATTTGCGACCACCACTTCCATATATAGTGTATGGAGCAGTGGTCGCACATGCTCACACTCTCCGTTCACACGGGACACTTGTGATGCCAGCAAATCATACCCTCAATAATACATTTACCACCTACTGTTCCCTAAGTTCCAGAATCTACATTAAAATAATTGTGGCTTTTGATTTGGATTTTTAGGCTGGCTGTATTACTATTGCTGTGTGAGATCCCTCATGGGGTCCACTATTGTGATGCAGTTATCCAGATCTGTTTGCATGAAAAAAAGATAACGTATTGATAGTAATAATCTGGTACCATTTCATATGAGAAATGATCTTCTCTTCATAGCATGACATAGCATTGTGATGTCACATCCATTTTCAGCCCTGTATTTCTTGGTTATGTCCTGTAATGACTCGATACCATGAGGCACGGTGTTGTGTATATGCATAGATGTATATATAACTTCACTTGATTTGTATGTCATGTTTTGAGATTTTTCTATGGTGACTCATTGCCTGTCCTCCCGTTTTGACAATTGCACCCATCTTTCCTTTCACCTTCAAGTTTTTCTGATCATTAACACATTCCTGTGTCAAGGTATCAGCACGTCACTATTCCCACCCCTATGGATGTCGATAAAACTACTTCCTCACGTGGAGTGTGTACTTGATATTGTCTTCTAGATTGCACAACGGTACTTATCATAGTAGGGGAAATAGTACCTAATCCAGTGGTTCCCAAACTCCAGTCCTCTCGGACCCCAACAGGTCATATTTTCAGGATTTCCATAATGTTATATGTGAGAGAATTCCTGATCCCTTGATGATACTTCCATCACCTGTGAAATACTAAGGAAATCCTGAAAACATGACCTGTTCGGGTCCGTGAGGACTGGAGTTTGGGAACCACTGATCTAATCTGTCCTGAACTCCAAAAACTGATGTATCAGCATGGAATCACGGAAACCTTTACGGTAGACTTAATTCATGGCGGACCTGGAGCAGGACATGTTGCTTCCCAGGAATCCTAAACTTTATATTCTCTGTTCCTGCCCCCTTTATTCTCAGTTTTCACCCAATGAGTACCTCCAATGATTTAAATAACTTCATAGTTCCCTGATAAATGACGGCTTCCCAATTGGAACAGGGATTTTAACTATGTTGGCACAATGTTTCTGTCCTGTAGATGATAACTCCTTATTTTCTTCCTTAGGTTTACATCTTGGGAACTGTGATGAGATACTAAACGGACCATCAGCCATTTTACCCAGTTGTCTTTGCGGCTCCAAATCATCTGACTACATCATGGAACTAAAAGTTTGGGTGGATGGGGTACAAAGAGTCGTTTGTGGGGTATCGGAGCAGACATCCTGCCAGGATGTGGTCATCGCCTTGGCGCAGGCCATTGGTGAGTGTTGGATTTTACTGTTTCTCTGGCCTTTGGTCTTTAAAGAGTTGTAGACATTTCGTTGATAGAGCAATTCCGTAAAGTGGCACAAAATGTGTAACAATCTAGCTCAGCATGAGAGTTGCCGAAAGAGCAGTGATATTTTATGATCTGTAAGTTCCATAGATTCTAAATCACAATGGGACACTGACAACTCAAAGTTGGCATAGGACTTCTGTTCTCCCAATAAGTGGCAGTTCCAGTGGTGGAACCTGCACATATCATGCATTTATGACCTTACCAATGGATAGGTGCAAGCACCGGTTTATCAAATCGTTATAAACCATCCAATTAATATTTAATATTGGTTTTATGGTTTGGGGGTTATACTATGTATTAAATGCTCTTGAAAAGTTGAATGAATCAGCTTCTGTGCAGCCATTCATTTGTTTGTTTTACTTTTAACGCCATGGTTTGGCTAATCTAAACTGACGTTAACTTTCCAACTTTACTTCTGCTATATTACAGGTCAGACAGGACGATATGTCCTTATCCAGACTCTAAGGGAGAAAGAAAGGCAACTTCTTCCTCACGAGAAACCACTGGAATTCTTGTCCAAGAGTGGACAATATGCCAATGATGTCCATTTTGTATTAAAGCGCACTGGACCCAGCTTAACAGAACGCCCTTCTTCAGATGGTGTTCCTCCTCCTCCAGAAAGAACTTTTGTCCGGTCTAGTTTGCCTCTTAATCCTCGGGCACATAGTACAGAAGTTACAAAGTCAAAAGAACCCAAAAAATCTTTGACTTTTAATTTGGGACCTATGAGTTCAAATGATATTTTGCTTAAGCACAGACAAAAGTATAAAAATGTCACCGCCAGTAACGAAACTGCCCAGAGACAACCAACCAAAGAGGAAATATTCAAGCAGGTGCTGCAACAACGAGAGCAACTCAAAGCCCTGGAAATGCAAAATTCCTCCATCGGCAAAGACCTTCAAACATGGGAAAGGGGCAGAGCTGGCGGACCTCACGAGGAGGATGACGAGATCGCTTATTTGGAACAACTTATCCGCCGAAATGATGTTGAGCTGGCAGAGGAGATGTTCTGGTTGGATGAACTCGAAAGAGAGCGTCTAGATGAGCAAAAAAGGCAAGATAAAATTAGACAATTACGAGCTACGATGGAGGATTACAACCGTAAAATTAAAGAACTGAGCGAAAGGACTGAGGCCTTAGAGCAGGAAATTCAAAAAGAAACCTCAAAAAGAGTTTTAGGGCAACCCAGTCCTGCTGATATTGAAGAAATGGTAGCAAAAATGAGAAAAGAATTGGAAGCCAAAATTGGACAGAGCCAAGAACTGGAAAGTAATCTTTCTAATGTGGAAAGAGCTTGTGAGGAGGCCAGACGAAACCTAGAGGTAGGCTTACTGCTTATCTGTAGTAGAGCCAGGCTTGGCTTATGCATATGAAATGCTACAAGGCTATTCCTTTCATATGGACCTTCTTTGTCTGAATATTCTATTTTGACTGACTCGAATTAAGCTACAGCTATGATAGAGGAGCATATGCTCAATCAAAAAGAACATAGACGGAACATTGTATTTTTCTTTGTATAGAATGCGAATATAGAATAAAAGAATAGTTTATTCTCCTCATTGGCCTTTTCTAGGTGAACATGACATGACCCTTACAATGCCAAATCCTGTATTACATGAGATTAATACTTTTGGGAATTGTTAATCTGTCCATAGAACATTGTAGGTACTTTGAAGAACTTGTCTGTTCCTTGATTTCAATGAATTCTTCTCATGAGACAGAGGCCAAAACATTTTCTTGCTTCAAGCTAAGGTTTCTTGAGTTATTGGTCAAATGTCCAGATTTTTTATTTTTTTTTGTTCCTTTGTAACAAATGTAGTGTACGATCCTCTGTGGATTCTACCAGATCTGCAGAATATTGTGAAACATGAGATTTGCACCTATGTTTCACCAGCAAGACTCACTATTTAGTATTTGCCCTTCGAATAAAATATTTCTAAAATGTATCGAGGTCAGTTTGTGATGGTTTTTCATTTGTGCTCCTAGGAGTACTTTTATGGCGTTTATTTTCACCACAGTTCTAGTGATATTTAGTTTAAAAAAGAATTCCACATCTACAAATGGAACGAGATACGTCTTTTGATGTTGCAGAATAATCTCCGTATTTGCTCTTTGC